>NC_083349.1:187561579-188771579 GCF_030254825.1 Meriones unguiculatus
CTGGCTGTCTGCACAAAAGTCCACAGTTATCCACACCCCATGGCCTCCCAGAGCTAACCACAGGGAAGGTAGTCCTGCTCTCTTGAGATTCAGTGGTAGATAGGTCTGACTGTTCCAGGCTAGGTCTGGACACTCCAGCAAAGTGCCTCTGTCAGACTCACTGTGATCCTCCAGCCCCACCTACTTAATCTTCTGCTTTGTTGCTTGGTCCTGTGTTTCTCATTTAATGTACATCTGAATCACCTGGATGGTTTTCTAAAAACCATGTTGGGGTCCTTTCTCAGGCTTTCTGACAGTGCAGACCACAGGCCTGCCTCACACATCTCCATTTCCAGCACATTGTTAGGTGAGGCCAAGGCTCCTTCACCAGGAAACACACATAAGGCCCAGAAGCACTTGTCTGACAGGAGGAGCTGTGTTTATTGTTCTCCTCAGACACTGAAAGAACCAAATGTTCTCAAGGCTGAGTCAGCTGGGTGGCATTTGCTAAGCAGGGGCCGGTGAACATTCTTTGGTGAGCATGAGTGACTCTTTTAGCCATGGCCTTGGGGACAAACAAGTGACCATGCGTTATGCTTGCTTCAGACTGGGGAGGACACAGATAAATGTAAGCCAGCTGGACTTCTACCCTGAAATGGCAATGTAAGGGCAGAGTCCCATTTCCTCTCAATATAGCCATAGACCCCTGTGCACAGATACACAAACACAACACCAGACTTCAAACAAGGATGAGAGAAGTGGGTTGTATAATTCTGTTTTTCACTGAGTTCTAAGAGACAAACCTTCACAGGTCAGGAGACAGTGTGACAAGGCCTCACAGTGGGAGTGCATCTGAGGAATCAGCAGGAGAGGTGACACCGGCAGGTTCACTTACCAGCCCCTGAGCCTTCCTGAAACGGGCATCAGCCCGGAAGGTTTCAGCTATTGGAGGTCAGATGACTGCAGCTGATCTTGCACACACTCTGCAGAGTCCCATTTTACTCACAAACACTCAAGAATTCCTTCACATGCCTTCCGCCCCTTTGGTTTCAGTGACAGCCTTATCAAGTGTCTCTCCATCGTTTGCCATCAAGGCTCCTTGCTAGATGCCAAGCCAGTGAGGTCTTCTGATATCACAGCCTAGCATGGCTTCTCAGCCAAGCCTGTCTGTAGGTTTCCATGCCCAGAATTCCCCACTTTCTAGTCTTCCTACAACCGGTCCACCCCAGTGGAAATGCCTTCCTTGTTAACCGTCCCATTTGTGTTGTGGAAAGGCTCCACAGGGTGCCTGCAGTGGTCTGACCACAACCTCAGATACTCCTTTTCCTGGGCATTTTGCCCCTCACCAGTTTCCTTTAGAGAAGCACTTTCCTCTCCTACCTAGTGCAATACTTAGCTGTAGCCACAGAACCCCTTCTGGGGCACACACAGGGAAACAGAAGCTCAAGGACTGTCTTGTGAGGGTGTGCTGGCTAGTTTTCTCAGCTTGACACAAAGTAGAGAGGGAGGAGCCTCAGTTGAGAACATGCCTCCATAAGATAGGAGTTTAGGCATTTTCTTAATTAGTGATTGATGTGGGAGGGACAGCCCATTGTGGGCGGTATTATGCTTGCTTGGCCTGGCAGTTCTGGGTTCTATTAAGAAATCAGGCTGAGCAAACTATGAGGAGCAAGCCAGTAAGCAGCACCCCTCCATGGCCTCTGCATCAACTCCTGCCTCAAGTTCCTGCCCAGTTTGAGTTCCTGCCCTCACTTCCTTCAGTGACGAACTATGATGTGAAATAAACAGAATAAACCCTTTCAAATTTGCTTTTGGTGCTGGTGTTTCATCCCAGAAATTGAAGCCCTAGCTAAGACAGAAGGCATTAGTCTTTCTCTTCTACTAGACTATAGGACAAAAGAAGTTTGTTTGACTTACGAGTCTGATCTTCCAAACATCCTGGCTCTGTGGTCCTAGGGAGGCCTGGTGTGCCCATTATACCACCAGTGACAAAACAAAAGGGGACTTGGTTAAGTGAGGAAGGGCTGGGGGCAGGCTCTTTTCCTAAGCTTCCGGATCCTATGAGAACTGAACCCTTCTAAGGATGGTATTCTGTGACTTAATTTCCATGAAGTCCCACCTCACATAAGGTCACATTATGTTGCCAAGATGGGGACTAAAGTTCCATCACCAGAAACCCACCATAACCAAATCGCAGCATGAGGATCTGACCTTTCTAATATCTGGACTTGAACTCAAGGGCCACATGGTAGTCCGTATCTACCTACCTGAGGTAGACGTGCCTGTCATGCCTCTAGTGTGTGTTCTATATAGCCATAGGCACCAGGAAACATGTCTGGAGACATCCTTGTTAGGTCTGGGTAGAACTGACATCTAGGAGGAAAGCCAGGAGTGCCACGAAGCATCCCCCACTTGTAAGGGACTTCTGTAGCCTTAAATATCCATTCATCATGGCTGTCAGTTATCCCTTCCCTCCCCTAGTCTGTGGCCTGCTTGCATGGATGAGCCAGTGCTTTAGAGGTTGATGGCAGGGAAAGCACTCAGAGTGGACTGAGGCCAGCCTGGGCAGTAGGCTGTGGTCTACATGCTAGGCTCCTTCAGTGGGGTCAGGACCAAAGTCCAGGACCAAAGTGACCAGGTTAGGGAGAAGGGCTCCGTGATGTTAAAAACTACAGAAGACAGCATCAGTGTGACTCCTCACCCCAGGAGCCCTCTCTCACTCCACAGGATAATCTTTGGGCCAAAGGACATCCCTGAAAGGAACCAGCAGTCACCAACATGCATACCCAGCTTCTTGCACCCCGAGCCCCACATATTATCATCAATGAACTGGCCATCTGTGAGGCAGGAAATGATTCTGTCTACGGTGGAGGGCATAGGCCAGCTTCATGATCAAAGTCTTGTCCACGTGGCAGCGCTGATCCGAAGCTCATGCCACCATGTCTTTGCCACAGTCTCTGTGCTGAGTTCCCCTGAGAGAATCTCACAAAGCCTGTCTCCCTATAGTTCCTGGCAACTAGCCTATCCCAATATCTCTGGCAGCCTTGGTTGGGTCTCTCCCAGAGGCAGAGTTCAGGATGCTCTCCCCTTTGCAGCTGTCTCAGAACTGGAAGATGACAGGAGGGTCACAAAGGCCCAGGTCCAGGTATTTTGTTTTGAACGAATTCAGCATTACACTTGCTTTTTGCGACACTCCTCTTTGATGCAATGATGAGTATTTGAACTCATCAGCGTGTGTTGACCTGCGGGACCTAGGAAAAATGAAGTACTAGGTCTCGTTAGCACTCTAGTCTGTCTCCTGTTCTTTTGGGTTCAGGAAGTCCTGGGAAGGGTGGAAGTCTTCCTGCCTTTGATGCGTTGTTTTTGGGTATGTTGAAGTCTCTTGATAACCACGAGAACATCACTACTTCAATGCGCATGTGCGGCCTGAGCCAAAGCTCGGTAACGCTGCAAGCTTTCAGCTCACACTTGGTTATGTGGAGAAGGGGACAGCTGACACTGGCCAATGGAAAGTACTAATTTTAGGGACAATGTTGGAGGGAAAGCAAAGGTCTGCGAAGTGACAGAGGAAAATCCCATTAGAATTTAATCGTAACACCATCAGCGCATCTTATAATGACCACAACAGAAATAGAATATTTCCACTGAACAAAAATTGTTATAAAATTGGGTCAGGAAGACACAGCTCTGAAGCACAACAGGGATCAAGGTAAGTTCCCTGTCTCCAGGCTTCAGGGCAGGGCCAGGCAGCACTGTACTCATTGGTCCCTGCCCTGGAACTCTCCTCCGCCTCATGTGCTGGAATCAGAAACCTGTGAAACTGGTGTTAATGCCATCTTAAGGGAGTCTGGGGAAGGCTGCGAAAGCTGATTCCCCTGATTCGGCAGGCTGCGTGTGTGGTGTCTGTTATACTAGCATATGTAAGATGGATTCAAGCACACGGTTCCAGAGTGACCTCTGCCTGCTGTCTCTTCCATTCTCTGGAAGAAATGAAACACCTGTCTACAGTGATCTAGGTTTTTAAGCCTCAACTATCAACAAAATAAAACTTATCTATTATTTGTTTGCTCTGCCTTTTTCTTTTTGCTTTTTAAATACATACTCATGTAGACTGTGTTTTTTTTCGACTCCAGAGACCTTGAAGGATGCTTGTGGAGCCTGGTTAGGGCCTGTACGCACCAGTTCCCCACGTTGGTACCCCAGTCCATACCACCCCACCGAAAGTAGCCTTCCCAGCACCCTCTAGTCCCCTGCTGGCCTTCTTCAGAACAAGGACACCTACACTATTCAGCCTTTCTATAAGCTCAGCAGAGGGTCCCTATCTATAACTGCATGGTCTTAGCCAGACAACCAGACCCTTCAGAATCACCAGAGACAAAGAGAAAGAAAACACTCTGACCATGTTTGAGTCAGGACTAGTTGGTTTGACATTTAATTGCAGTTTAATAGGAATTAATTGTGGCTCTAACATTTACATCAGCGCTGAACATGTGCACAGCCTGCAGCGCAGCTGATGCCGTTAACCACACAACTCAGGAAAGCCAGGGAACAGAGAGGGAAACGCTGTTTATTTAGCAGGTGTGGTGTCATATGAGATCTTTTTTTTTTTTTCAGGAAACAACAACCTATCATAGGAAAAACAAATATGCTAGTATTTTCCCCTCCATGGCAGAATCGTATATAGCTATTTCCACTGCTTTTGGAATTGTAAAAATCCCATTACAGAAACACACAGAGAAGACGGATACTGTTTATCTGTTAACATAACAGAATAATATGTTTATAAAATGGTTGCACTAAACATATTCATTACCTTACTTTTCCTATAAGAAAAGCTTGAAGGATCACTAGGGAAATTCTCTATCAGCATACAACTATATTGGGAGGAAGGGAATATACCATGTCTGTGTATTTGACCGTTTATAGGTATTTAACAGGTTGAAAATGTGTAATTAAAAAAAGCCAGAGGAAATATATACACACACATACATATACAAATGTATGTGTACACCTTACAAAACAGCCACTGCACTTCTTCCTGTGAGCTGCTTTAGAGAGAAGCAGTAAAAGCTGGGCTGGGAGACACCTTGTTGTTCACCTGGAATTCCTGGACAGAGAGTTCAGTACGTGGATTAAGAAATGAAACCTCACAGGCTTATAAAGACTGAAAACATGCATAGACGTTTTTCTACTGTCAAATGGTCAAAACCTGAAATTGTTTAAGTCTGAAGGACTGAGGATCCTAGGGGAAAAGCCATATATAAATATGACAGTGCTGTCATTATGTGGGTAACAAGTAAGGAGGTGAGAGTGTTACAGAAAAAAAAAAAACAAAAACAAAAAAACAATGAACACTGAAAACCAGAGTTGCATTCCAATTTTAAAAGAAAGTCTAACTACTTAAGTAGGTGGTGATTTTCGTAGCTATTTAATGATCCTATGGAAAGAGTGTTATTGCTGTGATACCATGAATGAAGTACTGTGAATATGCATGCTCAACTAACTCAGGCTTGCAGGTGGTCATAAGAACATCACTCCCACAGCTGTCCCCAAGGTATCTAAAAATTGTCCTGACATCTGGACAGAGAAAGAAGACATACATGTTTCTTATTAAAAGTGACAATGTAACAAAATACTCATTACAGCCATTAGACTAGTCAGTTTTTAGTATTACAGAAAAACCCGAAACTGTGAAATTACAGTATGCTAATCTTTAAAACCACTTGGAAAGGAGGGTAGGCTTGTTAAGTGTCAGAGGACAAAAATTAACAGAAAAAATGTAACTGATAAATGTAATCTTCAAAAAATTTGAGGCTAATTACAGACCAAGTTTTAAAAGCAGACTGGATTTTGGTCCATGGCTACTAAGAAAAGATGAAGATTCTTATTCATAAACGGAAACCCAAGAAAAACTTCCAACACACATCTTATTTACAGATATTTTGGTGATTAGACAAGTAACATCTCAAGTGATGGGTGTGATGGACTTAAATGCATTAAGGTGCTTTGATATGACCGTCACACCGTCATCTTCTGTGACTATCAGTCTACCGCTAGATGGTTGCTGAGATACAGTTATTGTTTGTTATATTAATATACACCAGAATTTTCTGCTTAGTGTGTCTGGCTTTCTCCCTCAAAGACAGGAGTGAGGAATGCCCCATCAGTAAAAACTGGCCTGTTGTTGGTTTCTGTAAATAAAATTTTACTTAAAAAAGTCACATTTTTATCTGTATGTTGCCTGTGGCTTTTATGCTTGTAAAGGCAAAGGTGAGCAGTTAAGAGTCTATATGATTCTCTGAGAAGCCCCAATTATTTGCTCCCAGATCCTACACAGAAAGAGTTGTTGGCATGTCACCCAGGGGCTTATTCCTAGAGCATCGAGAACAACACATGCTTTTTACTTTCATAGGTACCTGGCTTCCTTGCATTCTGGTATGTGTGTGACTCCATCTTCTATGCTTATTTTGTTCATTGGTGAACAAAAATCCTGAAACTTTAACGTTACAGCTGGGCTTTCACTTTTAATACATTTGGAACATAATCATTATCTCTAGCCATAATCTGTTTGATGTCAGGCATTCTCTAAGAATTAGAGATTAATAAAATGGTAGAGCCATCTAGCAAGAGACTAGAAAACTGTACCTCTTAATTTATCTTGAATAAGGAGAAAGAGTAGTAAAAGGAGGAGAAAAAAAACCAAACCCAAATACAATTTAAATACCAGTAAGTCAAAGGAAAGGGTTTCAGCTTTCAAACACAGAAAGGCAGACAGCAGATAGACACATATAGATACACATGTGTACATGTGTATACACACAAACATACAGTCATACATCTATGAGAATCTAAAAAATACAACATAAAGTATATTCATTTTATAAATATATTACTGTCTATATACATATAGATACATCCATAAAAGACATGTTAAATAATTATTTGTATAATCAATACTACTTTTGTGTATTTAAAAATTACACATTCTATTAAAATTATCAAAATAATCTTTAAAAATACCAAGAATAAAACCAAGTATTTCTTTCCATGTAAGTGGTTCTGAATCTTATCATTGGCCAAACAGACCCTACACTTGGTCATTCACAACTCAAAGAAACAGTTCAATCAGGAAAATGTCATCCATTAAAAGACAACCCCCCCATTTTTTATTACTTCATAACAAACATGTGTATATATAAAACAGCCTCTTTAGGTATATTACATATTCTCATAAATGCATTTTCATAAAAACAAAAAAAAATTCAAGTTTCCACCAGTGTCAAATATTTGACACTGGTGACCATTACTTTCACTGTTTAGGTCAGTGACAAACTCCCATTAGGATAACAAGACTGAAAATGTCTGTGTTACATGCAAGAAAAGATGAAATTCGAAGGGCCATTTTGGCCAGTTAAATACTATTCCCTCTGGACTAAGACACAGGGACAACAGACTGCTAATTACTGCATAAAGTACAGTCAACTGTCTATTATTCAGGGGCAGAATATTCCAGTCTGAGTCCTTTTTAATCATCTGACCAATTCTGATTTTACTACTTATTAGCACACCATTTTCAGGTTACTTATTTATTTTAGCAAGTCTGGTGAACAGGAATCAGCAATTGGGAAGAAAGGTTTTTAGCTAAATTTAAGATTTATGATCAGCTACAAATTTAATAATGGACTTCTTTATTACTTGAGACATTTGAGAATTTGATGTAGCTAAAGCCTACCAATTATGTTCTTAAACTTGGCAAGCAATGTTGGTGCTTCATCAAAGGGGACAGGCAGCCTGTCCTCTTGTCACAAGAAAACTCTTCCTTAGCACACAGCTAATGGCACTGAGAAATGCAGGTGGGAGTGGTTAGAACTACCCACTCCATGACACACACTGGGAAGGATTATATTAAAGATGAAAAAGAGGGCAACTAGTCAGCTAAAACATAAAAAGGCCGAATTTTAAATCATGTCCTTTTTACCTCAGAGCTCACTTAAATAATTTAGGTCAAGTTTGCCCATTTCCAAACAATCACAGTGCTAGCATGAAGCAAAAGCGACATGTCCATTTGAGGTGACTTCCTCTGCTAGCCTCCCAGTACCGTCAGGTAGACGGGGGAGGAGGAGCCCCACACGTGCAACCTCGTTTTTGGCATTCATTTCTCCTCCACGTTCCAACCTTCAGATAATGACTGACGAAATCAAGGACCGTTTCTCAAGTCGGCAGTGTCACCCTCGGACAGACACTGCTAGGAATGGCTGGTCTGGCACCACCTGGGTCACCCTGGGTAGAGGTGTGTGCCACACTCACTCAAACACAGCAGTAACTGTAGAACATCACTTTCCTGAATTAAGTTTGCTGAACATGGTTCAGATTATTGGATATGCTAATATGCACAATGCCGTTTAGAAGCATTTACTGTGTACCCAAATCCTACTCCATGCAACACACAGTGTCACACAAGTAGTGAAAATGTTATCCTAGTCGAAGATGCTTGGACGTTATTTTCAGGCAGCATTTTACCTTTATTTTAAGTTAAGTTCACACTAGGTAAGTTTTAGGAGAAAGAAAATGCCAATAAATTTATTTAATATATTTTAATATATAAAACTAAGACAGACACCTTTATTTACCTTAATTGTTATTTTTATTTTCTATCCTATTCTAGACTTCAATTTTTCCTTTAAAATTTTGTATTTAAATAAGGGATAAAATGTTGCCCAAAAGTCTAATTATAGTTACATATTCATGTTTTTAACTAGATCTACAAATCAAAATAGTTTTTATTGTTAAAAAGATACAATTTGTATCAACAGTAAAAGGTACTTTCTGGTTTTCAGGGCTTTGCCTCTCTCAGGCTGCAGGACCGCCTAGACCAGGGCATCCAGGCTCACCACAGGATCAGAGCTAGACTTGTCCTTTACAACAAGTAAAACCAGAGACAACTTCTGTCCATCACAGCCCTGTCTGCACTGATCATAAATCCATCTCCCAATCCTCAGAAAGGTCACTACAGCAAGCAAAACCCATGACTTCACAACCAGAAATATCCCTTACTAATACTAGAACAGACTTTAGTCTGTATCTAAAACTACACTATTTGTGGCAAGAGTCTGGCCTTAATAATATAACAGGCCCCCAAAAAAACTACCTTCAGGAAAATGGAAAATATACAATATCTTACAAAAAAATTAAGTTACCATTTACAAGTCCTGCTGCCATTTCTATAGTGCAGTGTCAATAAATGTTGCATACCCTCAGCACATGAGACCACCTCAGGCCAGCCTCAATACACAGCAGGGAGCTAGAGTGGGTTAAATATAAAAGTTGCACTGAGAATACCTAGATTCATTAAAAATAGGCAAGTACTGTGAAAGGGTTATTCATCCAGTATTGTGCCTCCCACAAAAAGACAGACGTTAAAAATACATGTTAATGGAAATCTAGGACTTCAATCCCATTTCTACTGTCAAAAAGCACATTTTAGCTGGGAAACAAAGCTTTAACTTGTAATAGTTACGGCTTTTGCCTTATTCATAAAAAAGAAAATGGAAACATTTTTTTTTCCATTGATTGTATCTGCTTTCTTTTAAACTGACCATTTAAAATAACTAATTTTCTTAACAGGAAATATTCAAACAAAAATAAAATAATCAAAAGTGCCACACTGGAAATCATTCTAATATATACTAATACCCAATTTAATGTAACTGTTAACTTACTTTTTGTTTAAAATATAAAGTCAGTGCTGTAGTATATCTTTGTTTCTATAAATAATGATTATAGCACAAAGAAGCCCACTTTCCCCAAATAAAAATAACTTAAAAAGCTGTAAAGGATTCTAGTTAAGCTTGGCTTGAGGAAATAGTTTGCTAGGTTTAGTCCAGTACCTCCACATTCTGAAGGTACTGCAATTGCTTGCAGTTGACAGACAAACACCAAGTTAATAAGACAAGAAACAAGGATAAAAAGTGCTGCATATAAACCCCTGATGCACCAAAGAGGAATATCAAAGATCACAGATACATCTATTAAATCAAACTGGAGAAATCTCCAGCCAAGTATATAGCTTTAAAAGGGAAATGTTAAAAAAAAAAAAAAGTTTGAATGTAAAGCAATCCCGTGATACGTCCACCAAGTGGGGTTCCATACAGATTCCATGATACAGTATTTCACATAAATGGATACTATATAACCTCCCCGCTGAGAAGGAGATCACATGTGCTATTGTAGCAAACCTCCCTCAGCATCTGAGCTGAACAAAAAAACTACTCAACACCACAAAGATGCATCATCTTTTCAATAGCCCAGCTGTGACTTCTCCACTAAGATGGCTGCTGCGAGCTGCTGGGCGTCTGTCATGTGAGGATTCCTTTTCATGACGAGCCTCACCAGGTCAGGGGGGAAGATGTTGCACAGATTGATATAAATCTTTTCTCGGTTGTCCTGGTACCTTGGAGGATCTTGTGGCACTGCACAGTACGGGATTCGCCAGGTGGGCTCCTGCTGCTCAGGCAGGCTCTGGAAGGTGATCGACTCATAGCACGGGGGTGTGGAGTTATCGGGTAAGGAGTAAGTCTGCCGATAGCCATATGTATCCATCCCGTAGCTTGGCCTATCCCAGCTTCCTAGGCCTTCCTGGCGAGAGTAAGGCTTTCTTTGTCTTGAAGGAGAGCTATCATAGAGCCGAGAATCAGAAATGCTGTCTATTCTCGTGGCCACTAAGGCCCTTCCTAGGTGTGGCGCCTTACAGTGTGCTGAACTTGGTGGCGAGGGGTAGTTGCCAGGACAGCTGGACCGGGCACCCACCGCGGGGTGCTGCAGATGCACAGCCAAGTGTGGAAGAGGGCGCTTGTGATGGTACTTTGGTTCTTCGTGACTGTAGCTCTGAACTCTGCTTAGGGGCTCGTGTAAATTGTGCAGGAAGGGCTGGGAATTAAGGCGGCTGTGCGGGTGCATGTGTTGACACTTGAGATTCTCTTCCAGCTGCGGGTCAGGAGAGCTGACATAGGACCGGTCACTGTACCCCACGTAGGAGTCGCTGCTCCCACAGCTCATGCTCCCTTCACTGCTGCAGTCTGAAGCTACAGAACTGACTCTGTAATCAGTGTCTAAGGAGAAACGCCTTTCAGGACTTCGGGGGCCTGAGATACTCAGATTTGAATATGCATTCAACATGGAGTAATACCCAACGTCAACAGGGGACTCACATTTTGGATACTGTTCATAAGGCATTGGCGTTCCATGATTTTTGGTTGCCATCATCACTGGAGGGTACTGTCCCTGTGGTCTTTGATCCTGAGGTGGGAAATGAACTCCAGATGGAAGGCCATTGCTTAAAGATGGAGTGCTTTGGGGTTTTGCAGTAGGAGTGGCCGGGATACTAACTAAGGAAGGTACAGACCTGGTTTCCAATTTGTTTTTGGTGGGAAGCTTTTCCTCTATGTCTTGGTAGGCATGAGTCCTTATGCTTGGGTCTGACTGCCTCTTTGGAGCACCTCGTTTAACGTCCGAAGTGCTATCAGCCTTGGTGCTACAAGGGACACTGTTGCTTTTCACCAGTCCTCCTTCATTTGTAGTTTTGGCTGCTGTGTTTCTAGACATGGCACGAAGTTCATCAGCCACTGAGCGCTGAGGCTGGCTGCCCCTTTCTGGGTGGTAATATTTGCACTTATGTCCGTAGGTACACTTCTTTCCTATGAAGATAAAGTCAGTTAGGCAAAGGAGCACACCATGAGATCCTGCACAGTCAGCGAGGCACGCCTATCTCAACTGGTGTAACAAAGGCAGAAATGGGAGCTGGGCTATGTCTTAGTCTGTCCTCACTCTCTTCAGTCTTCTTGCTTACTATGAAGGGCACTGAGGAGGCTTAGTTGATACCTCAGATCATATCTGCCTCTTCTCTTCAAGGTCTTTACAACTGGGTGGGAAATTCTCCCATGAAGAGCGACTGGACTGCTGCAACACCATAAAACTATGCTTATCTGATTCGTACCTAGATAGAAGAATTCCTAATTTTCATTCCCATAAAAACTAACTTCAAAGAGAATTAACGCTATTTTCACTCAGAGAAGTTCCTATATTGAATCCAAGTAGGTAAAAACAATTTCTTAAGGCTACCATACTTCTTTAAATTTAATCACAATCAAAAGAAGTACATAGTATACCACATGAGATTTTCAATGTTTATTTATATTAGCCAAAGTTTAACCATATATTGTGCTCTAAAGGCACCTGTTAAATATTCATAAGGACAGTTACCATATGGACAAGGTTGCTTTTTGTGCTCAGGGACAATGGGTTTCTTCCTCAGAAAGTTATCCAGACTTGGGCCATGTCTGCCCAGAGGGTCATCAGGGGGCATGAACCTGTCACAGAGATAACAAAAGACAAGACACACAGAAAGAAGGTCAATAAACCCTAAAGACAGAAATAGTCATTCACTCTATTTTCTTTTGAAATTTTAATCCAAGTGCCTTGACTAACATTTCTAAGATTAAAAGAACAAAAATTTTAATCCACGGTCTCCTGTAAAGCCTAGCTTTCACCTTAACTTGTATCTGTTTTAATGTAAATAAGCTTTGAGACAGCATGTTCTAACACATTTTTTTTTCCTCAGTCTTGGGATGCTTGTAAGGATCTGAATAATAATTACCAGGGCATTTTAGGAGAGCTCCATCAACACTAGTTTTGCAAGGGAGTGCAGTCCAGGGGAATGAGGTGGAACAGTTGAGAAGGGAGAGGAGGAGAGGGACGGCAGTGAGACTGAGACCGAGACTAGTGTTAGATGCACCTCATACACCGCTGCATCTCCAAGCACAAGCTCCAGTTTAGGGATCAAGAAATAATCCTCATTTAGGCTCAGAGAACTTAAGTCCCTTTGTGTCTAACATCCGATGACAAGGTCAAGACTCAATTATACACGACTCTGAAGTCTGTTTTCTCCCCATTGTTGAGTGGCTTCTTAGCTGAGAGGAAAAGATGAGTCAAGAGGGCAAAGCACGTCCACCATCTCAGACGCCCGAGGCTCAGGGAGGAGGACGGGCCTTTGAGACTTGGCAGAAGGGAGGAGGTGAGAGGACTTCAAGGCCAGCCTTCGTAGGCTACAAAATGAGTTCAAGGCCAGCATAAATGAGTTGAGACTCTGTCTCAAAAAGACTAAGAAGCCAAACTGTTGATTCTATAACTCAATGTGGCAGTATGCTCACCTAGCATGCATAGGTGAGGTCTTGGCTTTGATCTACTACAAAAAGAAGAAACTAAATCTAAGGACATAAGCTTATCATTGGATTGACTATCAAATGGTGGAAAGAAAAATTTATATCATGTACAGAAATAAATCCTAATATTTGTTCTAACTTGAAATAAGCACAGTGTTTATCTGTAATAAGAATGTGAGCAATATAAAAATTCAAAGAGGAACAATCAAAATGTCTTAAAAAACTTAACAAATATTATTATGTTTTTGTTATTGTATTATTATGACAAAAGCAAAATTCAGTGAAAAGAAAAAAAAATACAAAACAAAAAACCCAAAAACCTACATGTTAGGGATACAGGTCAGTGGTAGAGCCTGAGTAAGACCATAGGCTTCATCCCCAGTGTTGCTAAATAAAAATATTTTCCATGTTTACTCCCTCCTTCTCTTTCCTTCTCCCAGTCTCACTATGTAGTCCGGGTGGCCTTGAACTCGTGATTCCTTATGTCAGCTGTACAGGGCTGAGACCACTTCACAGGTGTGAGCCAACGGCCACTTCCCACATTTCTCAGGAATCTTCCTACAAATGAACAGCTGAGCTACACTGCAGCAGTTACGCATTGCAACGTGATGGATTTTTCTACTGTATGCTTAGTCGCCTTGTAATTCTTGTAATTCTAAATACAGAAGTTAGTTTATTTGGTTTTTCTTTTTCCTCATTATTATATCCTAAGAAATAATGTAAGGCTGAGAGTGCAAATGTAGTTTTGAAGTTTTTGCTAACTTTTGCTACATTGTACAACAGGATTAATGGGGAAGTGGTGGTCAAAAGAAAACCGTGTTGACCAGGTCTGGTCAGTGGCAAAAAGGGAGGGATATTACTGCAGCTGCGAGGAAGGGCTGTCTTACTTACTTGTCATTGACAAAGGAATACATCAATAAGCGTTCATCTATGAACTTCTTCCATTCCGGTTTTTCATTTGCCAAATCTCTGTAGTTATCATTGGATACAATTATACCATCAGACTCAAAAGCCAGCTTCACAATGAACCTGTCGTCATAGCACACTACTCGCCTGCCCTGGACGCGCCGAGATGGTGTGAATACCAGGATTTTTTCCTTTTCTAGTTTCCGTAAAATTTCCTGATCTGCAATAAGAACAGGGTGAATTTTCAGGAGTAAATACATAATGAAATACATGATGACTTTCATATGATGAGGTTTCTTTTATTAAAAATATTTATTTTATTACACGAGTGTTCTGCTTGATGGAGGTCTGTGCACCACATGTGTCTGGTGCCCACACGGGTCACAAGAGGTTGCTAGATCCCATGGAACTATAGTCAAGAGACGGTTGTGATCACCGTCTGGGTGCGTTGGGAATCAAACCCAAATTCTTTGCAAGAATAAGTGCTCGTAAGCACTGAGCCATCTCCCCTGCGTCCTGGGGAGAGTTTTTAATAGGAACTAGAATGTAGACACTATGAGTCACAGTTGACAGATGTAGCATAATCTGTCACTCTCAGCAATACTTTTAGAAATTTCAGTCTTAAAGCCTTTAGTGCTAAAGCCACAAGCACCAGTGTGACGACACACACACTAAGCTGTTCCCTGGTCCAGTTTTGAGCAGCAGGCACTTTCTTCTCATCTGTGGGTGTGTGCTGTAGGGTTTTTGTTTTTTTTTTTCTTTTTCTCTAAATAGAAGATGTGACGGGGAGAGACTCTGAAATTGCAGTAACAGGGGAAACTCTGAGTAACTCATTTATGCCTCACTACCTGCTCACTTCATCTTAGAAACAACAAAGAGGTACAGTGAGACTGTGATTCCCCCATGTGGACAGCAGAAGAATTTGAGCTTTCTCAAAGCACAGGTTCCCAAGAATGAAGACAGCAGGTCAGAAGTGCTGATACAGTCACACATTCTGCATCCTGCCCTCTGAAGTGTGGTAACAAGCGTCGGTTAATAATGATGATGATGATGATGATGATAATAATAATAATAATAATACCCGCTTCTTCAACAGATAATTACTACCTATTACCTTGTGGGATTTGTGATCGGTTCAGTGGCTGCTAGAGTTAGGAATGGACTAGTGGAAAGAATGTGGGTATCATAGGAATTCATGCATAAAACTCAAGTTGTGCTACTGTCCACATGGGGAAATCACTGTCTCACTGTCCCGTCTGTTTCTGAGGTACAGTGGGCAGGTTGTGAGGGGTCTACATGTGGGGAAGTGCTGGAAGCCCCACCCTCTCCAGGGACTGTGCTCTTTAACTAACTTGAATGTATGTCATCATATGTAATTGCTGATCTCTTTAAAACACACAGAAAACCAATACAAACCCTAATATAATTGGGTTATATTATTATTACAAAACCTAATATTATTGGGTTCAATAATAGAACCCAATATGTTATAATTACTCTACATGTTATCTTGAACAACATCTGGAGGGCAGCACAGTCCTCTGTTCCATGATCATGTCTGCATCCATTAGCACCAGCCCATGAAACACAGTATATAATAGACACTCAATGAATGTCTGTGGAATGGGTGAATAAAGGAAATGCTAAATGATGCATATGCTGATGTTTCCAGTTTATTCCCTGTATCATGCTACCGAGTAACTCACGGCCCTTTATTACTGGAGAAATGTTAACTGATGTGTAGTGTGCCTCACTGAAGAAACCAGCAGAGTAAATACAAGCAGCCTAACAGTCACCATCACTGTTTAATTTGCGTTCGTGAAACAGCTTGTGTGGTTGGAAAACTAAACAAAACATTTTTTGGAATGACACATAGACAATAGATAATTCCAGCTTAAAAAAAATACGGGTTTAGTATATAGCTCGTAAGTTACTACAGCCAGTGCATATTAAATACTTGTTAAATGACTATTAGATTAGCAAAAGTCTGAACCCATGACTGAAAATTGATTTATTCATTTACATCTAGTGAAAGAATAGTGAACTACTCTATTCACCAGGGATTCTGTGGTTGGGGGCTTATTACTTTGGAAAGAAACCTATGAAAGCCTGACTATCATTCCAGCAATTTACAAAGTAAGCTGTATCCTGATGTCATTCAAGGGCCTTCTCACCTGGACACAGCCATTTCCTGGCTGGTGTGTATTTATTTCCCTTCTTGATCTCATAATTTTCTTTCCTCGGAAAGTACAAAGATCACATCTGCACAATGCAGCATCGCTTTCCTTTTCCCCTATTTTCCAGACAGGGTCTTGCTAACATGACATCTTGTCTCAGCCCCCAAATTCTGGGACTGCAGATGTGTCCCCATGCCCAGTTGTTGCCTTTTCATTTTAATTATCATACCCTACCTACTATTTTTCTAAGTCCTTATGAAAGAAATTAGGAAAGTAAAAGTATAAAGAAATAGCAAGAAATGAACATCCCATAAAAACACAACTTAGAGGTTATTTAACATTTTGGTGTATTTCCTCTAAATCATTTTATGTAAATTTTTCTGTTTGTGTATACACACACACACACACACACACACACACAACTCCACATGTACATATACAATAAAAATCATGAGTTCTATATAATACTTTATTTTCTAAAAAAAAATCTGCCTATGGGCTGGGAAGATGGTCAAGTGGGTAAAGTGCTTGGTGCACAAACACAAAAACGTGAGTTCAAATCCCCAGCAGTTCAGAACCCTGGAAACCGAATAAGGGTTGGGCACGGTGAAATGTATCTATAACCCCAGTGCTGGGGAAACAGACAGAACCCAGCAGCTCACTGCTCAGCCAGCCGAGCTTCTAGACAAAACTACAGGCAGAAAACAACAGAGGAGGACACCAACAGTTGATATCTAGCCACTGGAGATGTAGGCATAGGTGAGAACACTTACACACAGACACTCAAAATCACATTCACAATTCTGCTTAAATACTGTATCATTGGGGAATGTTATAATTTATTGAATTATCCTTCTAGTGAGAATACAATTGGTTTTTTCTTTTTTTTCTAGTAAAAATAATACTATGTTGCATTTTTGGTTCTAGACCTTCACCTATACGCCTGCTTATTTTCTTGGGATTCATTCCTTAATGGGAACTTGAAAATCTAACAGCATAATTCCTCCCCCTTACTTACTGGGAATGACTCCAAGATACCCCACCCCTCACTTATAAGGGAAAACAGAGACAGTACAGAATCATTTATATTTATTTTCCTTTACATACGTATCCTTGATAAAACCCAATTTGTAAATTAGGCACAGCAAAATTAATTTATAATAAAATATGTCCTAGGTTTTCTACCGGTGATGAACACCATGAATAAAAGCAACTTGGGCAGAAAGGGATTTCTTCCTGTTAGAGCTGACAGTCTCTCAATAGGAAGTCCTGGAGGAATGTTGCTTACTGGTTTGCTCCCTGTTCCTCACGGCTTGCTCAGCATGCTTGCTTACAGCACCCTGACCACCATCCCAGGGTTCGTATGGCATTGAGCCAGGCCCTTCCACACCAACCAATCAAGAAAGTACTCTTCAGGCTTGCTGATGAGTCTATGTTGAGGTATTTTCTTAATTGATGTTTCCTCTTCCCAAATAATGCCAGCTGGTAACAAGCCAACATAAAAAAAGGCAGCACAAAAATATACTATAACAATATACTGTCAAAGATGGCAAAAATGTTGTTGAACATGACCTTTCTCCAAATATCTTCCTGTACTACATGGCCTAGCGACCTCAGCACATACATTTCCTTCTTTATAAACTTGAGAAGTTCTACCTTTTTACTTAAAGGGTCTACTTTCCAGCTTTGCTTTCGTGACATCCAAACTGCTAGTATAAAGCTTCAGCTGTAGGCTATTATTAAATAAAGAGTTACTTATGCATAAGAACTGCAATAGACAATCTATTCAAGATGGCACCACGAATGGTTGGTGACAGGGAGTAGCACCGACAGGTTAAGAGATGCGGGGCAAAGGGAAGATTCCTTTACTTGCCGGAAGAGAGTAAGACAACATAGCATTTCACCACATGATTCAAACACTGTGCAATTTTAAATGTATAGCTTCCATTTAATAATTTCGCATCACAGTCAACCTCGGCTGACTGAAGCTTTGGAAACTTTGAATGGAGCAGGAACTACTGTATTAACAGTCTAAGAACAATGCATATGAGGTTGGTTTTAGGTTTGATATGCCTCCTTAATGTGAGAGTAGCTTCCTCAGAGCCCTGAATACTGTTCGCTTTTAATGTAAATTCAAAGGATAAAAAATAGTAGCTGTTTCCATCTGCATGTTTCTAACTACTCATGAGTCTGGTCCAACCACTTTATATATTAGCTTTGTGTTTGTCATTTGTGTGAATTTTTTATGTTAAGGGCATGAATGTAATCAATGGGTACATAGTTTTAAGAAAGCCTATCAAAAGGTTGAAACTGAAATTTTGCTTTAATTACATCATTTTTTCCTTCACATCACTTCTAAAATTTCTAAATTTAGAAAGTCTGTTCCCTCCCTCCAACTCAAAGACTATAACCTTTGATGGTTTGATTTTGACAACTAATTCTTCGACTATGTAAAAATTATTGTTACAGGGCATAAAGTAAGATTCTAAGCAAGTGTTTTTTGTTTGGTTTTCTTTTTCTTTTTCTTTTCTAGAGTTATTTCAACATTTTGGTTCTTTGTGCTGGATCACACAGATATTCTTCACAAAGCTACTTGGGACCTCTATAAAGACATGACTGCTCCAACATATGGTTGAGGGGAAAGTTTTTATTGTAGATATGGGGAGCAGTACAGCAAGAGGCATCTGGAAGAGTCCAAAGCAGGGAGCATAGTAGGTCAAACATGGCCACGTTGGGGCGCAGGGAGGATGAGAGAGGAGGATAAAACAAAGAGAGCAAAGAGAGAGGCAAAGAGATGGGACCAAAAGAACTCATAGTGGAAAGCCTATGGCTATCTAAGAACGAGAAGCTGGGCAAAGGGAAGCCCATGAGCTGGAGAAGTTTAGGGTAGGGGGCCGGGCGAGAAGAACTGAAAAGAGCCACAGCTACTGAGTGAACCTGGAGGCCAGCATATAATTTTGGTATGCCAATAGATACCACAGATAGCCATCTGTCCCCTGACAGAGATCATAGCTTTAGCCTCTACCAATACTTGCCTACTCACCTTATCCTATTTTAACAATGCCTAAATGATATTAGAGGAAAAAAAACTTTTTCTTATTGGAAACATAATTTGCACGTCTGTCTGTCGATTTCACTCCTTCCACACCTCTTTCCTTCTCTGAAAAGTTCTGTAGTTCCGCTTACATAGATCCCTCACAGTTCTGGTGATACTGAAGGGAGGGGGAGGGTTGGATGCTGCCTTTGAGTCACTATAATTGAATCAAATATTCAATAACAATTAATAGTTAAAGAGGACATGTTTGTCCCAAACTCATTCATTTAAAAATGACAAAATAATGAGAAAAATAAATACTTTAGTGGAAGCTGGTAATTTCTTCCTTTTTGGCTGATTCACATCTTTCAGGGTATTAACAAACCTTTTATGTCCTGCAGTCATTAGAACCTGACAGCCGCCTAGGCTCATTTCACAGAGATATGACAGAAGTGGTTTCTGAAGAGATTCAGTGTGTTTTTCCAAATACTACAGTGCAAACGTCAAAGCTAGAACAGATCTACTAAGGATGTCTCAAATAAAATATAAAATTTGATGTCAAATAAAAGTTTCCACATAATAAAAAAAATATCAAACTTATATAGCTTTGGTGGTTTAAATGAGAATGGTCCCATAAGCTCATATGTTTGGATTACTTTCCCCAGTTCATCAAACCGTGTGGGAAGGATTAGGAGGTGTGGCTTTGCTGGAGGAAGTGTGTCACTGGGCTTTGGGGTTTCAAAAGACTCTAGCCAATCCCATGGTGCTTTTTCCATTCTGCTTCTGCTTTGAGATATAAGCTCTCTGCTGGTCCTTCTGCAATCACTCCATCATCATGTTTTACCACAGCAACAGAAAAGGAACTAATACATACAGTATTCAGTTAATATTTAATTAGATCATTTTCCATCTGGCAAATTAAAAAAAATGTTTCACTCAAGACAAGGCAATTACATAGATTGAGTAAATAGACACAGATCAAGAGTTCCCAGCATGCCAGGCACCTATGTGGGTACCTCATGGCACAAACAGCCACATGTGAGCAGCTTACCTGTGATAAGGGCATCAGGTCGGGATTGCTCTTTTCTCCAAGCAGGAACAAAAACTGTAATGTCTTTGTGGCCTCTTTCCAAAAACCAATCCACTGCCAATTTTATTCCTCGGCAGGAGAATACTTCTTTGTTTCCATGGCTGAAAAATTATTTTAGAATACTTAAACCACAACAAAACCTAAATTCAAGTTTATAAACATAAACATTCAAATAATTATATTAATAGTAAGAAACTTGAAGTTTAATGTAAAGCTACACCACTGAGAAAAATTAAAGCACTTTACTTCAATTGGTTAAAAACAAATCTGTTAAAAAAAAGAGAAAACTGAAATATTATAGCCAGAAAAAAAGGTGAGTTTTTAAATGTTAAGCTATAAAGGTTAACTAATCAAAAAGATCCGACTTTTTTGTTGTTCATGATAGGGTAAATAGAAAGTGTTCAACAGGAAGAATGTCAATAAAAAATAGAGAAATCTCACACATAGACATTCATTTAAGCAGACACATAGATACACACAACACACACATATACACACACACAAATAAGTAAAAACCAGTGGAAAACATTCATTTTCTAAAATATTTCTCTTTTCAAGGAATTTTAACTATATATCTTATCTAAAGGCTAAGTCACGCACAAAGCTTATTAGGTGAGGGGCATAAAGCAGTATCACATGCTTACTGAAAAGGAAAAACATTCACACACACACACACACACACACACACACACACACACACACTTTAAATCTTATCCTGAATTCTGCTCCACAGCATTGTGTTGGACAAGATTAATGATGACTACAGGGCATTCAAACTGGACTAGCAGTGTCAGCATGGCCACTGCTAGCATTTACCTGGCACCAGCTCTGCTTTTATACCCATTGTCCTAGTAGTTAAACATGACACATTCTAATGTTTAAGAAAAAAGTTTCCTGCTTTGGATGCACTCTGTTGCCTTCTTTTCCAGTATGAACATTCTAGGCATCATTTCTCATGGATTTTTTTTTCTTGGAACAAAGGAAAGCATAATAAAATAGGAAAATGTTTTCCTAACTTTCAACATGGATCAGATATTAGGCATGCTAATATATTGTCCTAGTTGGAAGCACCAGAACTTTCTAACATATGGAAATTAATTTAGGATAAAAATAGAAATAAAATCTACTTGCTTTGAAGATGTTGAAGGCTATGCTGAAGTGCAAATGTAGACTGCTTATGGTCCATGGCCTATGTTAACGGTCCAGGACAAGGCTACAGGTGAAATCAGATATAATGAACTGTTCAGAGGATGAAGTAAGGTAGTAAGATGAGCTTTCCTAAGTAAGATGGGCTGCCTGACAGCCTCTAATACAACAACAACAAAAGATACAATGTGATGTTAGGTTTCACTGAAAATACTGACTGAAATTTCATCATTCTTTTGAAAAAAAAAAAAACAAACAAAAAACAAAAAATAAAAAAACCCTAGAAAAATCTTATCTCTCTGGAGAGACTATATATAGAGAGCTAGTATTCCTAAATACACTCTACTTTCTAAACCTTAAGTACATTGTTACTTTGATTTAATGGTTTGAGATCTATTTGTATTATGCTTTACTAGAAAACTGTATTATTTAGCAAACTGAGATTTAACAATGAAATTGCTTCGAACAAGCTCTCAAGACAGATCTGCATACGCTTTTTCTTCCTTGTGCTTCATTTGGCAAGAATAATTTTCACACTCCCTATAGAAAGTAAGATTATCAATAAAATATCTCATAAAATGCATACAAACAACAGATTATTTACAGTCATAGATTACAGACACAAGCTCTAGTGGTGCCAGAAGAGGAAATTGTAGCCCACAAACACACTTGAGCCAATCAAGGCTATCTGTCTCATCATCCTCTGCTCCCCATGCAGAAACATCTTAGAGAGAAAACAGGCAGGAGGATGAAGGCTGGCCACAGGACCGGCAGACAGTTACAGAGTCTGCATTTCTGAGCAGTGGACCCACACCCCTGCTTAATCTTCTTCTCAGAGAAAAAAATAATTCTCCACTTGCTTAAACAAATACAGTGAAGTTTTCTGCTATTTGCACTTGAATATATCCTTAACTCCTACTGGACATACTATAAACCAAAGAAAACTGTCATCACTCTATTAATTTTAGGAGAAAATGTACTGTAGGCAAAAAAAAAAGTATTAGAAAGTTAAAAAGCTATTACAAAGTAGAACATACATAGATAACTACAGTAATTCTGGATTCTATCTCTGGATTAGTAAAGGAGAAGAACACAGGATTACTAGAAGAAATGAGCAAATCCAAACTCATACTAATTGACACTTGACACAAAAGAAAGGAACAATCATTTGAATGCTTATCTAGTGGACACATACAGTCCTACACAGATTAAACAGGAGAATATCTTTTCAAGAATACCCAGGAGCTACATGGAATAGTCACTTTACAGAAGAGGAAACCCAAATGACCAATAAACACAAAATGCTCAATAGTAAAAATGCAAATTAAAGCCAAAATGAGACATCGCTTCACACCCATCAGATGGATAAAAATAAAATCTGCAAACACCAGATGTTGCCAAGAATGTGTGAAAATAGGAACTCATACATTACAGGTGGGGGTGTAAATTGATGTGACTATTTGGGAGAACAATTTGGCAATATTATAAAGTTGAAGGCGTACTGTCTTTAAAACGTAGTAATTCTACATCCAGGTACACTAAAGCCCTACAGTAACCTAAAGCTGAATTTCATGTGGTTTGCCATTGGCCTCTATCCTCTGACCAGTCTTATACATCAAGTAGATAAAAGCTAACCTTCCTACCTTTGCAAGGAGATGTACAGATGAAAAGGCAAGTGGGGTTATGCAGGTTAAGTCCCTGAGTGTCCAAGATTTTCCTGATCCAACTTCCATTTCATCAGGTCAAAAAATGAATGTTGTCAGTGGAGTGCTGAGATACAAATAGGACACCTCTACCTCCCTACATCCTAAGAATTAGAGACTATTGTACAAGTGGAGAGAAAAGACTGAGATAGCTAGGTTAGGGAAGACCAGAACAGAACAGTGTCTTCTGAACATGGTAGGACTCGTGGACTCACAGCAGCTGTGTGTTGTCTGCACAAGAGCAAGCCAGTCAACATCCCAGCAAGGAGGAGGAAGGGGATCATGAGTTCCCACCCCCTGAGCAGCTACTGATAGCTGATGGCTTCTTGTGGGGAGGAAGAGTCAGTTTTCTTTAAGGGTGTGGCCCTTGGTGGCCCAGTGGATGGTTCCACTCATGAGAATATGAGAAGCACAAAGTGGACTTAGTGGGTTATTAAAAAAAAAAAAAGAGGACAAGGACGGGGGTAAACAGACCGTGGTGGGCCTGGGACAGGGCTGGGGGGGGGGTAAGTGTATTAAAGATATGTAGGGAATGAAGGAAGCCCTGGGTGAATGAAATTCCGAGTGCATGTGAGATGCGGACATGGGCACAGCATGTGAAGGGTGCCACAGCCTCAGACCCACAGAAATGGGGAAGCCTTCCTTGTGGTGGTGACGGTGGTGATGGTGGTGGTGGTGGTGGTGGTGTATCTGGGTGTTGATATTGATAGTCTATGCAGAAAATGTACAATAACTCCCTTGCCAGATATTCACAGCCTGAAGACTGCTCCGCTACAAAAATGCTACTACTGAGGTTAGCGAACCCCGTCTTCTTGATCTAACTGTATATCATAAATCCTGCCTTCTTCTTTATCTGTATGCAATAAACCCACCTCCTTATTCAGCTACAGGCAATAACCCTGCCTCTCTGCTCAAGTCCATAACAAACATGCTGAGCTTCTCGGTAATATGGTTTCTCTATCAGAGAGCTCAGTCCACCTGAGTCTAGCTTTCCTATGTTTGTCTTTTCATTCTCTTGTGGTCCCTGGTAAAATCCATCCCTGCAGCAGCACTAGATGTTGCAAAAATATACTGTAGAAAATTGTCAAAGCATTAAGAAAAATACAGTATTAAAAATGAATGGTTCCTAAGAAGTCCACAAAAATGACCTTAGAAAGAAGTCTCCATCTAAGTCTCAGTAACGCAAGAGTCTGAGCAGAAAGCCACAAGGTGGCTCCAAATTGCAGATAGAACTCAAGACAGTGAGTGTGGGGAGACTAAACTAAGTGTCTCTTCACTGAGACATGTAGCAAGATATGACAACTCACAGGTAATAGATCAAAGAACAGCTGAGTGGTTGCTGATGGAGAACTAAATAGAGTAATTCTGCCAAAACATTACAAAAATCACGATCTAAAAGTTTACGATAGCCACAGATACAAACCAACTGTTGACTACTAAAAAGGCACTACATTTCTAATTCTACATACAAAGAACAACAACAAAAAATACTATAGCTCTGTCAGCACTTATGAACTCCATTATGCATTCAGAATGACTTCCCACTCAATTAAAAAAGCTAATTCTGAATTTATAACTTAATATATTCCTTTAGATATCGATTTATTGTTATTTCAATATCTCAGTAATAAGCACAGTTGAGATCTTTTATGAAAACCTTTTATTAGGTAAATATTTTGGAAGATGAATAGTCATCTTGGGTTAAGTAAGGGTATGACTAGTTACTAAGAGTACCCTTCCCCCAACTCTTTTGGTTTAGTGGGATTGGATTTCCAGGGAAAATTCCAAATCCCCACTGCAGATACTGACTTTCTGTGGAGCAGAATGGGTAAGAGCGTGAAGGTTCTACTGGACTCATCACTTGTTGATGATTGGTATGTGAAGCTCAGGTCTCATTCTTATAAATAGAGGCGCATTTTATTCTGTTGTGTTTGGAGTTGTAGACTTAAGAGAATCCTACTATGGAGTGGTTAGAACTCATCTGAAGTAAACAAATGAATGTATTTACAGAGATTCTTAGATAAACTCCATTCAAAATAAAAAATAATTATTTGTAACTCTGAAAATTATTGTATTTCTCAGAGCATAAAAAGGATGAACTAGACAGCCACAGAGACGGAGTGAAGAGAGCAGGGAGGACACTCAAGTTCCTGGCCTTCTCTGCTGTTGGTTCTCTTGATTCTCTCCCCTGCTGTCTTTGTTCCCCTCATTAGGGGACTTAGAAATGCAGGGTGGATGGATTCACAGTTGCATTGGCTACAGGGTGTGTGGATAATGAGCCCTTCAAAAGGGGGAGATCTGTAACCATAGACGATTCTAATATGGATTCATTTTCTCAAACTTCCCTAAACTGAACACTGGAAACACAGCTAGGAGAGCAGCAATGAAGAGGAAGGACTGTTTGACACTGTGGATCAGAGTCTGTTCCAGTTGGCATGTGGTTTCCCTGGTAACCTGAAAGGAGGACTCAGAAGAAGTCAGAACAAGAGTACCAGCCTGGAGCTCTGATGACTCACTTGTCTTTTTTCTTTTTGAGAAAGAGTCTATTATGTAGCCCTGGCTGTCCTGGAACTCACTATGTAGACCAGGCTGGCCTCGAAACAACAGAGATCAGCCTGCTTTTGCCTCCTGAATGCTGGGATTAAAGGCATGCTATCATGTCAGGCTCTCAAGTACATTTATAATGATCCAGGACTTTCAGAAACACCAGTAACGTTAAGAGCTCACAGGCCTTACTTCTCAGTTGACACTATGCATCTTGAAAGTTAGTTTCCAGTGCTCTGAAAAAACTTGTAAGAAATTACTAAGGTGCTTTGTGGCACATTTTCAGCTTATAAGGCCTGTGCATGAAGATGCTGCCTGCAGTGACTTCGCCTGACGGAGCGTCAGGAAGGGCAGAGGAAAAGAAAAGCCCTCTTCATAAAGCTGTGCCACAGTCACAGGAAGCTCTTTCCCCCAAACAGGTCTGGCCACCCCTGTGCTGGCAGAAGCCCACGAGACCCTGCTGAATGAGGAGATGATCCGGGAAAGGCTGCAGCAATGCTACTCAGTCTCTCACTGAGCTCTATCAGGGGTTCTGGGGGAACACTGTCCTACTAATGAGGATGGGCTTAGGAGCAGACTGAAATAGATTCTTACTTTTTTCTACTTTCAGGCAACTATGTTACTGGAAATTCAAACAAGAGTACAAGAGGAGAGGGAAAAGATGAAGAGAGATAAAGAAGGCAAAGGAACCTAAATTGCAACCAGGCCTGGTCAGTTGAAAGTCTGCATGGGGGATGCTGAGGAAACAGCTGCATCTCAGTTGATAGAATACTTGCCTAGCATCTATGAAGACCTAGTTTGATCCTCAGCACCCCGAAGAAACACACAGCGATACACAGTCACAATCAGGGAACAAACTGTTTTCTTGGGTCACTGTCGAGTAACAGACTTTTAATAAAAGGTCAATAGACCAAGATGTCAAGAAGCCAGCGCACTGATAAAAGGGATGCTGAGAGAGACTGAGGACAGGGCGCAGCTCAACCCTAAAGCTTGCCTGCCTTCCGATGACGCATACCCTAGGAAGTAGGCAGAAAGCAACTGGCAAGTGAGCAGAGCAACAAAATAGGTATAATGGTGGACCCTTAAGGTTGGAAAGGAAACCACCACATGCTTGCTTGTGCATTTTGCCTTCATCTTTCCCTGTCTTTCTCATGAATACTGAAGGTGATTTCTGCAATAAGAAAAACAACTAGTCACCTTCTCCCTCTCTTTCATATTTATTTATTTGTTATATATACAGTGTGCTGTCTGCATGTGTGCCTGCGCACCAGAGAGAGCACCAGATCTCACGATAGATGGTTGTGAGCCACTATGTGGTTGCTGGGAATTAAGCTCAGGACCTCTCAAAGGGCCACCAGTGCTCTTAACCTTGGAGCCACCCCTCCAGCCCACTTTCTCCTGACAACCTTCTGTCTGTTCTTTCCTCTAAGGTCCCTGAGTAACTAAATCCTGGAGAACTCCTCATGCTTCTCTCTTGTCTCTCAAGACCACTATCCTGTGGGAAATAGAGCTGTTGTATCAAGCATTCTGAAGCTTCTGGGAGACAAGCCACTGAGCCACTGAGCATGTGTTCATTTCACTGACAGCCTTCCATGCCATGAGATCAACTGGGACCAACATAGGACCAAGGCTTCCTACATTAATGGCAGAAACACTATCACATGGGAAGTGAACCACTCATTTACTAGGGTCAATGAGACTTCCTAAGCAAATAAACGAGAATCTACTATAGACCTTGTGCGGGAAAGAAAGGTGAAATTAATCAAATATACTAGAACCTACTATAGACCTTGTGCAAGAAAGAAAGGTGAAATTAATTTGCAAATGAAGCTATGACAGGGATCACGGACTGCTGGGTTGCTTAATTTGAGTCTTATTACTTTTACCAGGGCCACCAAATCAGTTTCAGACATATGCAACTCCCTAGGCCTAGTAAATTGAAAATCAGCAGGAGACACGAAGGATACAAATTATCTTGACTAATAAATGTATTCTTTGTAAGACTTTCACTGCTTTTTAATTACTCTGCAAGATCACTTTTTCTCATAGATGTAAAAGGATTATCTGTAATTTGTTCACATTTGCTACTGCAGTATATCTGAAAAACATACAAATTTTATTTTTCTGTCCTCAATATGGAGGCAGTTTCATGAGAAGTCAAAATAGGTTATTTACAATATTTTATATAATTACCATTGGAGAATTAAGGTATACTTGCTTATTATGCCATTAAACTACTTATGAGGATTAGCAGATTATAAAAGTAATTTTTCAAAATATACAAGAAGATTCAGGGAACCACTTATTTAATTAGAATTTGTGTAATTTAGAAAAGGGAGATGATGGACCAAACACTATCTGCCTTATCTAGTAAATGCAATTTCCTATATTGTATTATATTATATTATCTTTAGTCATAACATTAACTAGGCTAGTCCAAGGGGAAAAAAGCTTATTTTAGAATCAAAATTCTTATCTTCCAGTGGGAGACACAAGCAGTAATGAAGAAGAACCTAAAATAGGATAAAATCATCTACTAAAGAGATTGCTGCTTCTTAATGATTTATATGGCAGTATAGACAGGAAAGAACCAAGTGTCACTTTCCAATGATACGTACCTTTTTATTATATAAATTATATAAAATATAATTATATTTATCGCATAAATACACTAGCTAGATGATCAAAGGAAAACTATTCTTAAAAATCACTTGCATAATATCTATAGCCTCATTAAAAAAACCTGTACCCAGAATGGCATGTTTTAATATTTGAAATAGGGGATGGATTTTCAAGAGTAAGCTAATACAGTGAAAATAACAACAGTCTCTGGAATTAAACATGTCTATTTTTAAACTACTTTTCTGTATGATCTTGGGCAAAATTTTATTCAGAACTTCAATTTCCCATATTTAAAACATTACCTGATTGTGAGAATAAAAAAGTAATGTACATGAGAAGCTTGTCTGAGTGTTCAGCAAACAGACGGCCTTAACACACACTAATTCTCTCAGTGCTCATGAGTCCTGAGTCCTCATGATTAGAAAAGACACTTGCTTAAAGTGACAACAAAAAACAAAACTTTAATGTCTTCAATTTCACCATACAGTATAAATGATTCTTAGATATTTGAGGACATTAGTAAACAGTTCTAATTTTCAAAAGAAATGAAAAAGGATCAAGGTAATTAGAGGCTCAAAAAAGAAAACAATTGCTTTTCTATAATCCTCTATTTCTTTTACTTAAGTAAAAAATTTGATCTATACATTTACTATATTCTAAAATGTGCCTTTATATGACACTTTCCCTGGGGAAGATTAAGTATGAATATATACTATGCCTCAGACTTAATGGATCTTCATATCAACTACCTATCATGACAACTACATAGCAGAGTTAATCAGGAAAGTGTCTAGGATGAAAGACAGAAAAGAGGAAAAGTACTTTTTAATGCCTGAGAAGCATGTCCAAATCTCTAGTGCTACAGTTTTTCATGTTTTAGAGCTATGTTACAAAGAATTAAGACTTCACAGAATAGCAATATAATATTAAATATTCAATGAACGCTAAATTATATAAAGCCTAGGTGTTTTCCAAATATTTGAATTTATTTTTTCTTCAGTTTTAGAGCTTATATATGAAGCATCTTACACACATAAAAATAGATTTTAATTTTAAAGCAACCTAAAATTGTCTTAAAAACCTTCATTGAGGCATCTTTCAACGTTTAATAATTTTGAAGAGAATGCATTTCATGTATATTGTATCTTAGGTAGTAGGATTTACTGCACCTTCAACACAGAGTTCAAGAACATTTTAGTTTCTGTTTTGTAGTCCAGTTAAATTTGACACTGCCTTGAGAACCTACAATTGGCCTCCTGGTGTGGACAGCCTGACTTCGGGGCATAAGCAGGTGCTTTCTCACCCAGCCAAGCTGCTCTGCTACCCCTCTTACAGCTACTCGACTTTACTGGCTCTGGTCTCTTTCCGAACAACAGCCAATCACTGTGAAGTTCAGGCCGGTTTTTGGGCTGCTACCACTAACCATCACAGCAGGACCATGCACCACTAACCACTACACCAGGACCATACACCACTAACCATCACAGCAGATACACCACTAACCACTACACCAGGACCATGCTCTACTAACCATCACAGCAGGACCATGCACCACTAACCATCACAGCAGATACACCACTAACCATCACAATAGGACCATACACCACTAACCATCACACCAGGACCATGCACCACTAACCACTACACCAGGACCATACACCACTAACCATCACAGCAGGACCATGCACCACTAACCATCACAGCAGGACCATGCACCACTAACCATCACAGCAGGACCATGCACCACTAACCATCACAGCAGATACACCACTAACCATCACACCAGGACCATGCACCACTAACCACTACACCAGGACCATGCACCACTAACCATCACACCAGGACCATACACCACTAACCATCACACCAGGACCATGCACCACTAACCATCACAGCAGATACACCACTAACCACTACACCAGGACCATGCACCACTAACCACTACACCAGGACCATGCACCACTAACCATCACACCAGGACCATACACCACTAACCATCACACCAGGACCATGCACCACTAACCATCACAGCAGATACACCACTAACCACTACACCAGGACCGTGCACCACTAACCACTACACCAGGACCATGCACCACTAACCATCACAGCAGGACCATGCACCACTAACCATCACAGCAGGACCATGCACCACTAACCATCACAGCAGGACCATGCACCACTAACCATCACACCAGGACCATACACCACTAACCATCACACCAGGACCATGCACCACTAACCATCACACCAGGACCATGCACCACTAACCATCACACCAGGACCATGCACCACTAACCATCACACCAGGACCATACACCACTAACCATCACACCAGGACCATACACCACTAACCATCACACCAGGACCATACACCACTAACCATCACAGCAGATACACCACTAACCACTACACCAGGACCACACACCACTAACCATCACAGCAGGACCATGCACCACTAACCATCACAGCAGGACCATACACCACTAACCATCACAGCAGGACCATACACCACTAACCATCACACCAGGACCATGCACCACTAACCATCACAGCAGATACACCACTAACCACTACACCAGGACCATGCACCACTAACCACTACACCAGGACCATACACCACTAACCATCACAGCAGGACCATACACCACTAACCATCACAGCAGGACCATGCACCCATGCTGTTACAGGTCACTCTAATCAATGTTCACACACTGTGCTCCAGACAGAAACTCCACAGTAGGGCACAGCAGCTCTTTTGGGGAGAGGAAAAAAGACATTTTTGTAGTGGGCAACAAAGCCTCACATACATGCCCCAAGTCAAACAGAATTCCATTTTGCTTCCAAGCAAGTTTTGCAAGACTGTACTGCTTTCAGCGAAAAGAAAAGTTTGAAAGATCACTGAAAATAAAAATATTTAAACAAAATTGTCCATGAATACAGCAAGTAAAGTAGTGCTGAGAGGTGGGAAGTAGAAGAGGAAGATGTTCTTTATCTTACAAGGTCCATGATCTGAGGTGAGACTAACATGGAAGCACCTCACACTAATCTAGATCTGAGTGGGTCAGGGGTCTTCAGAAGGCAAAGATACTTAACATACTGCTAAGGAAAAATAAACACGTGAAATAGGAAAAGTAGAAAATATGTACTCTAAACATGTTTTGGCAGTAACGCTAGTTAAGTGAAGATCCGTGATTAACTGTTACTAATCTGCCATGCTTTAGGTTATGCTTTAAATAAACACACCTAAGGCAGTAGGAGAGGTCACGCCACTGCCTCATAAGGCGTGACAGCAATGGCAAGTACAATTATGCACTTGAAAGGGACAGAGGTACTGTAGGGCGCAATTAGGCTTCATCTCTTATCACAATCTCTACGCTGCTACAGTTAAACAACAAAAATACATACCACTGCAGCTTCTTTCCACGATTTATAAAAGTAGAAAGGGAAATGGCCACTGTCAACTAATTTGCAAGCATTACCAGGGTATACCTGAGAGAAATTATGCTGCCCTTGAACTCATGTATTAAGCTGGACTTACAAGCATTTTACTGAAAGCCTGTTCAACAGAAATATGAGAATCACATATGTAATTTTAAGCAACCTAGCATTACTGTATTACAACATGTAAAATCACTTGAAATATATTTTATTATGCATTTCAGTTAACATATAATATCAACATGTAATCAATATAAATCATTATTATTTATAATGAACTTTGAAAATCTGTATGTGTTTCACACTCTGGATCCTCAATTCCAACTAGACATATTTTGAGTTCAACAGCCACAAGCTGCTAGTGCTCCTATAGTGCATCAGGAAGGCCCACCACACGTGATTTTGATAAAGTTTTGTTGAAGGAGCCAAAAGGTATCTGAATGAATTCTAGCCAGTTATAGTTTCTCCTACAATCTAATCAAAGCATCATGATTTTAATAACTGTAAGACAGAGCAATACTTAAATAGTAAACAGGCAACAGGAAAGAAAAGTAATCACTGAGGGTAAAATTTAGGTTGGGCAAGATGGTGTTCACTACTAAAATTTAAGAGTTCTCAAGTTTGTGTGCTGTTGTAGAGCAGATTATACACATGAGAAATTTTGTATTAAAAAAAAAAATGACCCATCCCTGCACACATGCAGTCAATGGGCAGCTTGGTCTTTATGTGGGGTGCCTGGCGAGTGGAGGGGGTGCTGTTTCTAACATGGACTCTATTGCCTGCTTTTGGATCACGGCCCCCTGGAAGGGCTGCCTTGCCTGGCCTCAGGGGATGAAGATATAGTCTTGATTATGACCAGATGTGCTGGGGAAGGTTAATATGGGGGATATGGGGAAAGGGAGCTTCTTATTCTAGGGGGAAAAGGAGGGAGGAACAGGGAAGGAGGGGAAGTGGGGGATACTAGAAGGAGGAGAGGAAGGGGGTACCCTCAGGATGTAAAGTAAATAAACTAATGTAAAATAATAATAATAATAGAGGCCCAGAAGCTTCAATCCTGAGCGCACAAACTGCTAAGCCCTGCACATATTTTATGAGCGCGTGGCTTGGATGACTTTTCATATAAAGGGAGTCATCATGATTTCTGTATACCATTGTTCTGTGTTCATACTAAGAATCTGTCCCTGAATTCTGTTCCGACTTTAGGAAAACTAATATGACGATTCACCTGGAGTACTTATCTACAGGCGACTTTTGTACTAATAGCAGTTGCTTTCCAACAAGGGTCTTTGGGGGAAGTAGAATATAAACTGCTAAGCAAATAGGTAGATTATTTTTCTGTTTTGTGCCATTTCACAGGCATATAAAATATTGATATTATCAGTGCCTCTTCCCCTCCAGTTGTCCACAGTTCTGTCCATACTTTATCTCCAGCCTTAGTTCTCAAATACATTCTCTACAATGTCTCTCTAGAATCCTCTTTCTCAAAGGCAGATCTAGCACACCACCCTTCCCTGGGTAACGTCATCTAGTGGTCCTTCGGCAGTCACAGAGGTGATACAAGACAGATCCTATTGGCCGAAAGAAGTTTGTGTGGAAGGATTAGCCAACAAAATATTGATTCTGATGCTTGGCATAAACATATACTATCAGTCATATACTATCAACCCAGAAACCTGAGTTCACGGACCAAGACAGACTTGCAGTGATGGGGTGGGGCTCAACAGCTTGGACAGGCATCCTGGCTTTTTTGTTTGTTTGTTTGTTTAAATATATTTTATTATTTGAGAGTCTCATAGAGTGCATTTTATCATATTTTTTTTTCAATGCAGTTTATTCAGGAACCTTGAACAATCATCTGACCCTGGGGAAAGCCAGCCCACAGCTTAAATAGCCTCTGGGGAGCCAACCCCAGCATGCCACGTGGGCAATGCAGATAGGTCCACATACATGGAAGCAAGCTTTCTTTCCAGTACAAAACAGGAAAATAATATGCTATAGTGTTTTGTAGCAGTAGTGACAAGGCTCTTGGCTTTTTCTTATTTGTAATTCCTATTTTATATAAAATTTGGCTGGTTGCAGTGGCACATGCCTGTAATCCCAGCACTTGGGAAGGCAGGGGCAGGCAGATCTCTGTGAGTTCAAGGTCAGCCTGGTCTACAAAGTGAGCCCAAGACAGCCAAGGCTACACAGAGAAACCCTGTCTCAAAAAACCACCCCCTCCCAAAAAAAGAAGAGAAAAAGTATCTGGAAGAAGCTTACGTAGAATGTAGAGATTTAGTTATTTGATTGTCACACGATGAGGCTACACAAGTCTACTAAAGAAATACAAACATGTTTTGGTAGTCAGGGGTTCTAACAGCAGCTTTCTCTTATTCCTAACATCTCACAAGTTTCTACTTCTTAACAATATGACATGTCATCTAAACCTGAAAAGAGTTTAAATATTGGATTTTTTTTTTTATGGAAACACATTACTTCAAACTAATGGGTATATATGGAGAGAACTAATTTTATAATCCACTGCTGAGCTATCTTAAATTTAATGGAATCACAAATTTTGAAGAAACAGGAATCATAACAAGAATTCTAGCACTTATGGTAAAAGTTATATTTTGATTTCATGTCTTTAAATGGAGTATAAACTTTATGACTATGAAATATTGCTATTAAGGAAAGAGGTCCATTTGCTGAGTGAATAATAAATGAAATAACTTACTGATTTTTAAAAATAACTGATATTAGCTACAGCCATTAATCAGACCTTCTAAGAGTAGCTTCACTGAACACAAATTCTATTCTGTTCTATACTCAAAAGCAAACACTACTTTGGTTTCTATCACTTTACAGGAAAGTTGAAGGATTTCTCTAAAAACGGTTCACCCTTTTCTAGTTTTGCATACGAAGTCCTTAAAAATCCTGTACCTGGTTGGTAGTGAAGTGCTGTCACAAATTGTGGTATAGTAAGTTGAATACTCATCTGTCATATTCTGGCAAACTATATTCAATAGACTATTTCATTCCTCTCATTGTAGCATATTAAAAACAACAATAGCAGCAACTTCCGTTACCACCAAAAGAAACTATTAGTAAGCTCAAAGAGGAAGCATGCTCCTGAAAACAACAGAAAAAGTCAACAATTTTGGGACTCCTTATGACACTGTGGGAACTGTCATTGATGGCATGGTGATCAAAATCAATACAATTATTAAAGTCTATCATTCATAGCTCATGAGAACAAATGGACTATTAAGTTACTATGGTTATGACCTGCACAAGACCACACCAGATGGCATGTCAACACAGATGGGAAAAGGTTCACCAGGCCACTGCCCTAGAAGAGCTACTGGCCGTCAATGGCTTCTGAGGGAAGAACAAACAGTTTTCTTTAGGAATAAGCTCCCTGACAGGTTACCTAAATGGTCATTCCTAAACCCATGTACATAGGGTGGCAACATTTAGACTCAAAGCTTGTACATGCATTTTTGTATATACATGTAAGTATATATAAAACAATAATTATAGAATAAGAGAATATGAATTTGGGGTGAAGTGACTGGGGAAAATTAGAGAAGTTGGAAGGGAGAAAATTATGTAAATGTAGTGTACTTAAATACAAAATTCTCAAAAAATAGTTCATGAATAAAAATAAATAAAACTGGGATAATAACTAAATTTAAGTCTCTCTCTCAAACTGAACTTTGGGACTCATCCATAGGAGTCAAGTACTCTACCATTGAGCTACAACCCCAAGCCCAATTTTTATTTTCTATGTCACTATATTCTTGATTACGAGATCATTTCTTTAAGGTAATTTACTGACTATTACAGACTAAGTGTTGGTAACAATTATGCTAATAAACAGTCTTGCAAAAGAAGAAGTCCCCCTTCAAGAATCTGAAAACAGAACCTGAAGACTTTGAGCACTTGGGAAACATAAGAAGAGTGTTACATAGAGAATTAAGTCCTGTAGAAGCTAACGGGGAAGCTGGCGGAGCTGAGTGGTGGTTTGCCTAGCACGCATTAGGGTGCTGTGTTCAGTCCTCAGGCCATTTTGTATTTTTAATGAAAATGGTATTGCTCTTCTCCTTTAAATTTGCATATAAATTGGCTGTATAGCAAGTCTGTGGTTAGCATTTAACTGAGAATGAAATGTTTTCTTATTTATAGTATCTGTTGAGATAAGAAAGATAACAAAATAAGATTTTATTCTAAACTAGTTCCCTATTTGCTTATCACATATGATCTATTACATGTGCAAATATATTAGCTACAAAATAGGTTTGCTAAGCTTAGCTTGAGTAGATAAATAGTTTTAAAAGTGAAAGTATGATGTACAGCATAAAAATGGAGGCAATCTTTCCATATTCTTGTTCCAGAAAAATTCTGGACCTAAAGTAAATACGTATTTATAAATGATTTTGAAACTATGGGTAGATTTTATAAATGGCAGAATGTGTAAGTTTCCTATAAATTTTCATGAGTCCTGGCACTTTCAAAATTATAGACATATATGGTGAAATGTTTTATTGTGACTGACAGAATAATATTGCTACAATAAAATTTTCCCATCAACTTGTTCTCTCCTGAAATGCCTGAAGCACTTCAGGTTAGATGTCAGATTAAAATATGTGATGAAGAGAAGACATGGATCTGCATGACCCCATTTTTATAGCAAGGTGGAGGCAGAGGTTTGTGAGAATAATTATATAAAAACAATTGTTTGAAATGTTTTGATTATGCCATGTGTCTTGCATTAAAGCTTTTCTACAGGTAATGCTCACCATGTCAGGTTAAAATTCAACAAAATCTTTCCCCAACTTTTTCCTCCTTTCCTTTCCTTTCCTTTCCTTTCCTTTCCTTTCCTTTCCTTTCCTTTCCTTTCCTTTCCTTTCCTTTCCTTTCCTTTCCTTTCCTTTCCTTTCCTTTCCTTTCCTTTCCTTTCCTTTCCTTTCCTTTCCTTTCCTTTCCTTTCCTTTCCTTTCCTTTCCTGTCAACCTTCTAGTGCAGCGGTTCTCAACCTTCCCAGTGCTGCGGCCCTTTAATACAGCTCCTTATGCTGTGGCGACCCCAGCCATAACATTATTTCATTATTACTTCATAACTATAATTTTACTACTGTTATAAATAGTACAGTAAATTTCTGCTATGTGACCACTGTGAAAAGGTCATTTGAATCCTGACGGGGTTGCAACCCACAGGTTGTGCACCAGTGTTCTAGCATAATAGTCCAGATCAACCTCTTAACGTTTGGCAGTTGGGCTTCTGGTGTCAATATGTATGGCATTCTTGAAGACAATTTCCTGGCTGTAATGTCCTGTGACTCTTTTTTTTTTTTTTTAAAGCACTACAAAGGACAGATACTCTTCTCTGAAAGCCTTCCTCTTCTTTTTGTTTGGTGACTTTTTTTGGTCTCGTTTCTCCAGCACTATGATCATTTATTTCTAACACTAGCATCTTTTACACTACCAGCCCTGGGTTACCTCTTCCTTCTTTACAATGATCTCTAGATATCAATACTTTTAATGATGATTCTCAACAGTGACTATCCAGCAAAATAATGGTGACAATAATTATAGGGTATTGGGCTTTTCCTTCACTTGACTGGCCATCAGGCTCTTTATGTGGCGAATACTAGAAAACACATTTTTAAAGAACCCTGGTAATTCTAGCAATATAGCTATGACAACAGGTGTTTCCCTAAGGATCTACAATTGTCCTTACTACTTTCTTCAGGGCAATTTCATAGGTTTTGGAACTATATATTATCACCATGGTAATAATTTAGTACTTGTGGGTTATTATAAGAAAAACTATCATTCTGCAATCAAATTTGGAAAAGATTAAACAGCAGAGGGGTTCTTACTGAAAGACTTCTCAAAGTCCCATGCTGCTTCACACCTCTATGGTACTTGTCAAGGTTCTCTTCACCCACTAGCATATGTTGTTTTGCATTAAAATGATCTCCTACTTGCTACACATCACTGACAAGATGGTGTAAAATATTCTATTTAAAACCCTTTAATTATCTTTGCATTGCAAAGCATTTAAGGCCTTGTTGCAGTGCTGGGGATTAACTCATGGAATTACACATCCTTGGCAAGTAGACTCCCACTGAACTACATTCTCAACCCTGTTTAAGCCTTGTAAGAGAGGGCTAGAACCTTTGCCACATTTCCTCTTCTACCATCCAATGAAGGGTGAACACACTGACATAGTTGGTTTTGAATAATGTTTAGCCACTGTAAGCACTTTAGATCCTGTAAGTTCAATTTGCTGATAAATGAAAAAAGATCCCTCTATCTGGAAGGGCTAACCAGAAGGGTACAAGCTGGTCCTCTTCATACATTATGTGGTCTAAGGAAAATAGGTTGTTTTGTTTTTTTTTTTTTCAAAGATTTCAATATAGATCATTGTTAAATAAAGTTCTTATAAATGAATGTCTAAGCTATGCCTTGAACTTCAGTTGGCTATGGATCTGTGACATCCTAAAATTACCACCAACTACGGTAGTCAATGACCACATGCGCTACTACGCACTTACATACAGCAATTCCAAATTGAGATGCACTGTGTCACATTTGAAAAGCTCATTATCACAAGAATAATAAGAAATGTCTTAGTAACTTTAAAAAACTAATTATAGGTGGGAATGTTGTTTTGCATGTTAGTGTAAATACTAAGACAGGTAAAATAACATGTAGTTTGCATTGTAATGCCACTGAAAACACTGCTAGAAAATAAACATTTTCAACAATTGTTCTTGGCTAAGCATCTTCAAGAAATCCTTTTGGTACACAACAGATGATGCTTTAAGCTCTTGAAGATCTTATGTCTTTTTATCCTCACAAATACTGAACACTGTGGGCAGTTAACTTGAGTGACTGAATTCGGATGAACTTTCAACTCCGGGGCATCAAATTCACTTGAATACAAAGCTTTCATTCCCAAGCAGGGCGCAGTGGTGCACGACAGTGATCCCAGCACTCGGGAGGCAGAGGCAGAGGCGGGTCACTGTGAATTTGAGGCCAGACCGGTCTACAAAGCAAGTCAAGGACAGCCCAGGCTACACATACAGACACACACACACACACACACACAGAGGGGGGTTATTTCACTCTCTTTTCCTCAGACCCTAAAGTATTATGCTTGGATAACAGCCCTTGAGTAGAGCACAGAGCTGAAAAGCATGCCTGTGATTTGTTCTCAAAACCAATAAATGACTTCTATCTTCTAGGAGAATTGGGTTTTCCTAAGTTATTTTCACATAAAAATAGACTATTTGGTTAAGATTCCAGAATTGATGGATGCTATCACACCTGAGTTCTTTTAAAACTCATGATCACAAGGATTATAACATACATAAGCCATTATGATTTAGTCAGAGGAATTTAAAAAACGAGACAGATATGAAAAAACTGTCTATTCAAGGATAGAAAACAAATGTTTTCTAAAAGCTAATGTTGAAATGTTTAGTAATATTAATTTTAATCATTACGAATAGAAAAACAGCCATAAAACTAGATATAATTTTTAAAGATTTAGCAATATTTTCAATAAAGATTAAAAAAAAAAACTTACCTCATTGCCACATTGCTGCCATCAATCACTACTGGTCTCAGATTTTCACCATCATCTGTTACAATCTCTTGCATTGGAGACTCAGACCTCTGAGTTTCCAGGGATGATGTTTCCCGCATTACACTGCTAACAGTACTAACTGTTTGATCAGCCTCACTTTTATTTCCAAGTTTGACAAGTTCTCCCAATATATCATTGATTAAAGCATCAGTACCAAGTTTGTTTAGCACAAGCTGGACTTGTTCTTCAGAATAACCTAACTTAAGGGCAAACTCCAGCTTTGTTTGGTATTCTCGAACCACATCAGGAGGTTTCTTTACTTCCTTGGATGTAGTCTGGGACTCTTCTGGTTTAAAGTCTTGCAAAATGTCACTGTGTTTGAGTGGGTGAGGGTCTAAGCAGGGAGACCGACATAGCTGCCTGTGGGTCTTGGGGAATACGCACGGCTCTACTGAGAGGCGACACAGTTGTTCTGACTCATGCTCAGAATTTGTGCTTTCTTCCGAGTCACCAGAGCTCACGTTCTCTTCAGACACCTCTTTCGCTTCCTTCCCCACACTGACTGCAGCCATTGTTGGTTTCTCTCCCATAGGCCAAGGCACAGCTGCACTTATCTGTAGGTCAGAGCCCTCCATGTATAGGTGGCCAAGGTCATGCTCCAGGTGGTCCTTCAAGCCCATGAAGCTATTCCGTGCACTTGACTCCACTTTGCTGCTTTTTCTGTATTCTTGAATGCAAAGCACCCCGTATTCCTAGAAAAAAAATGTTAAATATTTAACATATCATATTTACTGTTTGAATCTTACCTTAGTGAACATGTCAGAACTGCCAAACCACTGAATGCCTACTTTGTATTTTGTCTGCAGCCTCTCCTCATTCATAGCAAACTTGCCAAGACTCCTTCACATGAATCTCTCCAAGGCAACAAAGTAAACACAAAATCAAACTTGGGTTTTTACAAAGGTTTGTTCTCTTTCTCTCTCTTTCTGTGTCTGTGTAGATGTGCAACAAATAATAAGAGTTCATGAATTTGAAACGGAGAAGGACACAAAGAGTTGGACGGAGGAGGAGGAGAAGAGAAGAAATGACAGAAATACAGTACTCATACGTAAAAATCTCAAAAAATAAGTTAATTTAGATATTGAAATGAAGGGGTACATATTCTAAAACGGTCAATAAGAAATTGATTAATGACAAAGCTAATTCCGTCCTTTGCCCAACCATGCTGTTTGCTGTTTGCCAAGCTGTAGGCAACGAGGACACTAGGACATGAAGGTGGTGTGTTTGAGACTAGCTTGGGCTACACAGTGAGTTCCAGTCCACCCTGTCTCAAGAGGAAAAAAAGCTGATCACCTTCTATCTTGAGAGAAATAGAATTTTTCATTAATAATTATAACTTTGTAAATACTGAACATTGTAACAAAACATACTTTTAAATATTGTAATACTTTAAGCGGCAGACACTGTAGTCCATTTCATTAAAGAAAAAAGGTTTTGCTTATATATATTTATCAAGAGCAGCTAAATTAAATATTTTACATACAATCAGAGGCAAACAGGTACATTGTTGTATCAGTTTCTTGGTTTTTATGATAGAATTTTTATATTGCATGAGGCTATTCAATGTCTATTGCCATACCACCCTGAACATGCCTGATGTTGTCTGATCTCAGATTAACAACATACCTGCATTTTATTAAAAACTCATCTTTTCTTCATTTTCCCTGCAGGAATATTTTTGCTGTTTAAAATGTCTTTTGTAGTTAAACTATTTTTCCTGAAGACCTAGGGAAATTGATTTCTCTCCTAGGGATAGCTAAGAGAAGTCTGCTTACTTTCTCTTTCTACTTCATGGTGAGGACTAAACCAACAGCAGACGTTTATTGACTATGGCAATAATTCTGGTGTTCTACCATTAATCAGCAAGTCAGGGAGAGCTAACCCTAAAGCTGTCAGAGAACACCTATTTAAATATCTAATAAAGAAAATTGGAAAAATAGTCTTTTTTAAACTGAAGCTCTTCAACAATATATATCAGAAGAAAGCTATTATATAAATATTAAAAGGAAATTCTGATTTTCTGAGAAATTTGCAGGTTTACCCAATAAACCCACTACAGAATCAAATACTTCTACAGTATAATGAATTTTATTAACAATGATAAATACAACATGCAATCTTTAAAAATACAAAATTTCAACATTTTCTTGGGGTTGAAGTTCTACCCATCTCTATAGGAGTTTCTTCAGGGTTTGTTCTCTGAGAGTGACTTGAATACCACTGTTCTACTAATACAGCACTCACTAAAGAAACACCGAGTTTCCTAGCTCCTGGATACCCCACTGATAAAGAGCATCTGCTTCATTATGAAGCTGTGTCCATTTCAACTTCTTCTATTAATATGGATATGCACGGCCCAATTACTTAGAATTAAGGGACTTTGAAAGTAAATCTGTACACCCTGTGATTTATTAACTACAGTAATGTACTAACATCATAATGCAAGTAACAAATCACAACAGCATCCTAATAATGGGATACAGTTAAAAAAAATCTACACAGTGGCCTTAGTAGAGCTCCCACCAAAAGTATCTTAAACAAGAAAAATCTATTGGAAGCTGGGCTGCCTGGCAACCAGAAGATGGTTGCTAAGCTGCACTCCTTTAACATGCCATCATGAATGCTAGCACAGTGAAAGAATAATTTGGTATGAACAAAAGCCCATAAAAGAGACTGGGACTTAAGTGCGTCTGGTTTACCCTCAGAGAACAATGCAGCTGCCAAACCAATCTGGAAGCTCCGACATCATTGTTCTGTAAACCCCACAATCTGTTCTGACTGCAGGAAGTGCATTTAATGGGAAATATTTTTGATCTCCCCTGAAAAGTTTGGGTTTTGCATTAGTGCTATTGTGAGATAATTCACAATAATGACTTGCTGACCAAATTGCTGAGTTGAACTACAGAATATTATTTTAATATTGAGCAGTTTTATATTTTTGAGCTGTATCAGACATGATGAATACCTACAGAAAAAACTATTAGAATGAAAATTTCTGATTGCAGGATATGTAGATTTTGTTAATTTTCACTTTTCAAAGTGAAAAACACAGATACTTTAAAGTGTTGAAACAAGAAGTCTGATCACTCTAAAACTGAATTTCAATCAATCCTTCTATTTCTCCTTCAGTCTAGTATTTGAAAAGTACCAGTGGTAGTACCCAAATTTGGTTTTCTATGTACTTTACCACATGGCTATAATGAAAAAATGGGGCAAAATGGATGTTTTGTTGTTTTTATAATATTAAACCACTTAATAGTTCTTTATAGTAATGTAATTAGCAAACACTAATACTTTCAACTTGAAGCAATCATGTCATTTGTATATAATATTTAAATAATACTTTACAATATTTTTCAATAATATCCAATAATGTTTTTCAATGTTAACAAATTTGGTTTTCTATGTACTTTACCACATGGCTATAATGAAAAAATGGGGCAAAATGGATGTTTTGTTGTTTTTATAATATTAAACCACTTAATAGTTCTTTATAGTAATGTAATTAGCAAACACTAATACTTTCAACTTGAAGCAATCATGTCATTTGTATATAATATTTAAATAATACTTTACAATATTTTTCAATAATATCCAATAATGTTTTTCAATGTTAACAACAAGTGCAAGCATTGTCTAGATTTTAAACTAACATTTAAAGTCACTTGATTTGTATTGACTGAGATGGTAAAGATTTGGATTTTAAAACTTCAATCTGTAGAATGTTTCTCATCAAGTCCAAGCTGGTAAAAAGCTGCCATGACTTAATATGGCATTTAAAAACAATCCTGAATCTGACACTATCCTAAAGTTATTCAGTAAAAATTTAAATGTTAGCCTAAAGATTTAAAAGGAGATACAAACAGTAGCATCAGAAAAGACAAAGCTTACAAGGAGTTACATACAAAGCTTTGCAGAATCAAGAGCACCATGCTGTTTACATCTGTTTAGCATTTTAACAATGACTACTAAGTTTTCAAAAGAAAAAGACTTCACAGAATGTGTTACTTATATGCAATGCAACAATCTCTTTTGCTCAGTTTCTAAACCATGAATGGTATAGGCTTTTTAAGTTTTGCATTTTCAGTGAAACCCAAGCTTATGTAAGTACTCATAGAACTCAAATAAATATCAACTGGTAGGGTACTTTTCCTCCCTTCATGCAAAAGCAGAATCAAAGCATCATATACAAAGTAGACCAGCTTGTACTCCCAGAGTCACTGGAAAACTCTGAGAAGAAACTGCAAAGTTTGTGTCACAAAGTCGTTTACACGATGGCTTGTACACTGCACAAGTCTATGGTAAACACACGATATTCTTGCACACAAAAGGTACTGGGCAAAAACAGAATAATCAGAAAGACATCTCCAGTTTTAAAAACCCATAGATTACCTCTAGATAGTATATCAGAATCTCACTCTTTTTCTTGACAAAGACTATCTAAAAATTAAATAATAGTATTTGTTGAAAAAGATGGAATTATGCTAATTTTATAGATGATAATTAAGAGTAACTTATTCATTCAATTATCAAAAAATAACTCTGTAGTAGCTAAACACAGGCTTAGGACATGTAGGGTACTGACCTGAAAATTACTGCATATATTGGAATTTCTCTATTTAGTGAAAAGATTTTTTTGAAAGTTCTCAATAGACAACTTGAATAGCAACTCTCCTCGAACCAGGTAAAGCTTATTTTTAGCATTCTAAAACGCATAATATTACACCATAAACTTGTTACATCAAATTATTTGTTTGTAAAGTTACAATGCCATGAAAGTAGGTTCTGGTTGCTAGCCAAATGGTTCTACTATGAGAACAATGAAAATAAAATAATGAATATGTAATAAATACCTACTGCTATGGTCTTTGCGTATTTAATTGCCATTGTATTTGAGCAAGCACTGTTGTCTGCACCCCTCTGGCTAACAAAGGAGGGATGTCCCTTTGAACAGATTGGTTAATGTTCCGGGGCAACAGATGTCCACTGGAACTGCAGGAGACCAGCAACTGGTGGCCTGCCTGTCTTCTGCAAACTTTCAATAGACTTATGCATATGTTCACACAATAGGGTATGTGGTAGAAATGAAAACCTCTCTTTAACCCTTTATGTTCTTTCTTTCCCTCCCAACTGACAGATGAAAGTCTTTGTCTACTTCTCACTTCCCCATTACAGAACTCTTGAAAGTAACTGAAATGGCATCTTCAACCTAATATCTGAAAATAACGCAAGGGGAAAAGAAGGGGAGAGGAAATCAATTCTACATGAATACTGAAATCGTTGACAAGGCAACTGAATGCTTAATCATCATCTTTAAAACCAGCTGTTGGAAACATCTATCAGTATCAATCCATCTCTGCAGACTAGACTCTTCACATCATAGAAAAATCTACTGAATCTGACCATCATTTCACAGGAACTAGATATGGCAGTGATGTCTTCAGAAACATAAGCATTTGACAAGATAAAATCTAAATTTGTTGTTTAGCATCATATTAGAACTTTTTAATAACTGTCTTAAGCTCCAAATGATTGTGAGGAATGCCCATGGCTTACAAGCATTCACTAAGCTACAAGTAATTATAAAATACCCAAACATAGAAACATAAAACTCTGATGCACAGATATATTCTCACAGAAAGAAGCAGGTTCTCTTAGTATACTGGCACTAACATTTTTCTTTCCGTGTGGTTTTTCCCATTCTTCAAAGCTGAAATTATATAGCCTTACAGAACAGTTCAACTTCCAAAAGCACTAAGTAGCACAGATACTTACGTTAGCAGGAAAATACAAAGACATTGGTTTCTGTGGCAGCTTCAGCAGTAACAACACAATTTTAGCTGCAGACTTCCAGGCAGGCAAGAAGAACAATGAGTGGTTGAACAGATGGAATGGCAATGTCTTTGCTTAACCTATTACCGACTGGAACAACAGCCAATCACAGGCCAGAAAGCTCACAATTAGTTAGTCAGGCAGATGCAAGACAACCTCAGCCCCCTGCGTCAGGTTCGTAGGTTTCTGAGATAAGCAAGTTGATGTCATTCTGGGTCTGCTCCGGGCAGCATGTGTGTTAAACGAGGGGTGTGCAGCAACAATAGGCCTTAGAAAGCTGACCAGTAAGGCAGCTGCTCTATGAACGCAGTCATTAGGGAACAGGCTGCCAACAAGAAACACCTGGCGTGGGCAGGCTTCAGCCTTTCCTCCTTGTTTTTAATGCGTGGAAACAAAGAAACCAATTATGTTTCAAAGTAGTAAAAGTTGCATGTTTCCAAAAAAGTTGAGGCTATATACTCGTCTATTAGTGTTTCGTTTTTCTTTGAGAGAAAGAAAATGAGGTGTGTCAAAGTAGCAATTAACTATTGCATCAATCTCCTTTACTAAATGAGTTACTGGTGAAATGAGGCAGAAGGTTAGAGTTAATCTGTTTCTCTGGCTATAGTGAAGAATCTTTAAAATATTTGTTAGGTGGGTAGTGGTGGTGCTCACCTTTAATCCCAGCACTCAGGGAGGCAGAGGCAGGTGAATCTCTGAGTTTAAGGCCAGCCTGGTCTACTGGGTGAGTTCCAGAACAGCCAGGGCTATATAGAGAAACCCTGTCTTCAAAACAAAACAATAACAACAAGAAAAAATATTTGTTAATGTGTTACAAGATAATAAAACTTATGAGTTTACAAACAGAATTACTTTTTAAAAGTAAATTCTCTAGAAATGTAGTATAATAAAATATAAATTAAGTCTATGCTTGTGAAAATGTAACATACAGTATATATTGAAAGAAAACTAACTTCAACCTAAAATCACTAGATCAGACCAGCTGAGCTATGTCAAATAGTGATGTAAAACTTTCTTATTAAAGATACTGGTTAGCCATATATCTTAAGTAAAACCCTTTCATAACACTTGCTAAAAATGTATTTCTTAAAATTTGAAAGTTGTAATACTCAAATATGTTAGTACTAAAAAGAAATCCTGGATAATTTTGAAGGACATTGAAAGTAGAGTAAATAAGTACCCTGGGTTTACTTCTATGTTCCACATGACAGTGTTTCTAATCCTATGGACTATTTGCTTCTAAGTGCTGCATCAGCTGTATCTTGAGTGAGCTAGGATTATAAAATATTTCATCCAAACGTTAACGCCATAAAACACTGTATTACCTTACTGAGGCTGCTCTACAAGCTTATGTGGTGTAGACCACCATTTGTGTACTACAGAAGCAGCACACACACGGGTATGTGCTGCACACATGTGCATGCACACACGCAAGTCACATACACTCTATCTTCATTGCAGTGCAAATAAAATTCCAGATAGGCCAAGAACGACTAATTTATGCAGACTTTAAAAAAATAATGATATCAGACTCAAAAGATACAAAACTAAAGTATCCCAAACAATGTAAGTCAGCTTCTCTTTTCAGATAAAGAGCTGCTATAAATAGCAGTAATTCACAGCAGGACCATTTGTGAGAACTGAGGAAAAGGAAGTTATGGTTTGGGACTTCTGCCCTTGTCCTTTTCACATTCACTTAAACACAAATCAGATTTTTCTCTATTTACAAAATGAAAAATCTATTTCATACACTTAATATTTTCAGCTATGTCATGAAAAACATTCACCATGCTCACTAAACACCTGAAATTTGTTTCCAGAAGAAAAAGAAATAGCATGATAGTGTAGGTCATCATGTCTATGGATTTTTCCCTCAACAGAACTTAATCTTTTCCTGAAGTTTTGTATGTGTGTATGTGTGTATGTGTGTTTGTATGTATGTATGTATGTATGTATGTATGAGAGAGAGACAGAGACACACAGAGAGAGACAGACAGATAGAGAGAGGGGAGAGGAGAGGAGGAAGAGGGAGGGAGGGAGAGGGAGAAAGAGCTAGTGTGAAGGTCAGAGGATAATGTTCTCGAGTTGGCTCTCTCCTTCTGCTATGGGTCCCAGCAATCAAACTCAGGCTGTCAAGCTTGGCAAACTCCTTTACCTACTAAGTCAGTGACAATATTTCTGAACAAAACACAACTGCTAGATTCTGGATGTCCTATTAATTTCTGAAGTGAGAGCTATTATTTTTCTGCCAAGCACTGTAGTAATATAGCAGAAGCAGTTAAGCCTCTAGTCTGATTTCATTAGCCCACTGAAAATCAAGATAAAATGTCTCTATCATCAAAGGTTATTGCAAATTACTATGTAAAATACATAGAATGCAAAGCCTCACTTTGGAGTGAGTATATGTGTATCACAGAAATGAGAAAAATTAGAATTTATCTTTGCTTCCTTCCATTTCCAGAGCTCTTTTAAAAGGTGAAAATGGTATCACTCTGAAGGCAGTAAGGCTTCCGATCAGATAAAAATGATGAACACAGCATAAATCCATGCAAAGTAATTACAGCTACAACCAAAAACCCAGGTAGCAAAGAAAGCACTGACTAGAAGACATAGTGAGAACAGTAAGTAAGTATTTATATTATGGCCATTTTCTTTTGTTTGTAAAAGGAAACTACCTAGTATGAATGGACAGTCACTTTCCCCTTGTCTTCTCCTTTTCTGATCACTTGCTACCATAGTTACCACTTTAAAGCTTTAATGTTAGAGGAGGAGGAATCACAAAGAAGGAAAACTACCCCACAGCACAGCAGGAAGCCTGATCTACAGCACTGGATTAAGCTTTTTTGCAAACCAGCAAATAAAGACAGTGATCTGAAAAAGCTAATCAGATCCTGCTGTGATATTTAGACCCTCGGTTGCTAGTACTGGATAATGTTAAGCACATTAAAACATCAGTAGGTGAAAAGGGCCCAGTCAGGCATTTTTAGTCACATAGGCCTGCCTCGCCCACTTCCCACTGCAGGACAAATACAACGGTACCTGTCTGGTTAATTCCAAGAAATGACTGAGTATGTTATATAACAGAAACAACAGAATGACCAAAGGAAAAGGAGCCAGCATAACTTTTGTATCCCTATCATTTGTCAACGCAAACGGTGGATCTAACATTTGAAAATCAGGCTTTGCACATGTTCTGAGGCAGGAGAGTGAAACAAATGTGCTTTGACGTTGTGTTTGGAAGCAAGTCTCTTGGCCAGAGGTGACTCAAATTCCCTTAACCTTTCTCTTTAGTACATGAGCACTCTTGACCCCTACAAAGCAGTATCGTGGAAGATTATTATATCAAAATTACCCAATTGTGACTCTAAAGGTTACGAGAAAAGGTTTTAGCCAAAATTTGTTATTTCTCAGGGTTTAAATAAATGAACTCCAGCCAAAAATTAACATAATAATGCTGTACTACCATGGAATAGGTACTAACAGTCACATCTCAGTTTTAGGAATGAGATCTTCTATACAGAAAGCTATTTTTCTGAGTGTTATTTGAAACCCTGAACCATGACACTGAGAATACTGACTATATGAACTAAATACAAATTACTATATAGTATCAGTTAAAAGAAAGTTACCAGATCAACTGTGTCAAGATCTGATAAATATTACTTTTTATATGCTGATTATAAAATGTTCTGTAGAAATTTACATTCTCCTAAGTTCTTTTGCCCAGTAAAAGTCAGAAGAAAAGGCATACCATGAAACTTCAAGACTAGTTTATGTTTGGATCTGGCCCTGAATATAATCCATCCAAGAATATAATAAAATATATCTTTGTATTTAACATCAACTGTGATCAGAACGTTCCATTAAGGTAAATCATCAAATAGAAATGATTTTGCATTAAACAAAGCTCATAATCTAAAAATATTCATATTGGCTGGCCAGTAATATACTAAGAGGTCAGATGTAGTGGCCCTGGCCCACAGTCCCAGCACTCAGGAGGTACGAGTCAGAGACTCCCAAACTGGAGGCCAGTTTACCTACAAGTACCCCATCTCACACAGCAAATTAAGTGAACAGTATGGAAACAGGTCCCCTGGAACACAGTGCAGATTCAAATCCCACTTCCAGGTTCCTGCCTGGTTTGAGTTCCTACCTTAACTTCCTTCAATGAACTGTGGTTTGAGTTATATAAACCAAACTCTTTCCTCCCCAAGTTGCTTTGGTCACACTGTTTCATCACACTGATAGTAACCCTGACTAAGACAAAGCTCAAAGAAAGAACTTAACATCTAAACCTTTTGAAAGGCCAAAGACAAGGAGAGAACTCAAAGTGTTTGACTTGTCAGGTTTCTAGAATGCTTTCATCTGATGATTCTGAGCTGGCTATTCAAATTCCTGAGACAGTCTTACAAGTGCAGCGTGGGGTCATGTGCTCATCCTTTCAGCCAATTAGTATGGCCAAAAGTATGTGGGGCTGTGCCTGGCAGTTCCCTCAGAACTATATGGAGTGGGCTGAGAGTTATCTGATGAGGTGTTAACAATAACATTAAATCAAAATGATGACCCACACCGCAGTTAATTTTTGTATTTGTAAAACAAAAATACACGTGCAACGAAAGCCCAGCCTGGGAAAAGAGTGCTTTCCCATCTAAGCTGTGCTGGGGCTCTCTCCCCATTAAAGGCCGCATCAGTGCGTTAAGAGTGCTTTCTAGACACTTTCTTCTCTGTTCATTTCTCAGCTGCTCCATTCATTTAAGTTCTAGTTAATCAAATCCTGGTTATTTTTCTCTTCTCAACTTTGTCCTCCTCAGGACATGAATATCCTCCAGACAGGCAGGCAAAGCATACCCTCCTCTCAGGCTTAGAAGACTTATCTCTTATCTCCTTAGTTACCCCTAGGTGTCTTCCTGACAAAGTCATTTCCAATGACACTATTTTCAAGCTAAACAGATAAACAGCTTCAATTCACAAGCTGCTAATTGTCTTTGTTTTCAAGACTGTCTATGACTTGGGCTTCCTCTGGCCCTATAATCTTATTTCTTGTTTCACTAATAGGAAAGAGACAGCAAAAACAAAGGTAAAGATGTTAAAAGATCTGCCTAAAATGTTCTCTTTACTTATCCTGATCACATCTGTCATTCTAAGTTAACTCCAAGGCTCACTTTTCCATAAGTCTTAGACTAATGTTTACGGATCCACAACTCCTCTGAAGGTCTATAACATGAAGAGTCTATGCTGTACTTAGTTATGAACCAGATAAGCTTCTTGAGAGCAGAATTACTTTCTCTTCAGTTAACTCCTTTGTACAAATGATTTAGCATGCAGCAGTGTGCTTACACCTAAAGATCCCTCAGTAAAAAAGCAATCATACAAAAAAAAGGTCCTTGCTAATATGAATACAAAAGTGCTACCCTGTTAAGAGTTTGTTTCTATGTGACAGAGTGAGTATGTCAAAGTAGAGTTTCTGCATGCTGAGACTCACAGCCAAACTTTGGGCAGAGTGCAGGGAATCATATGAAAAAAGAGGGAAATAGTAAGACATGGAGGGGACAGGAGCTACACAAGGAGAGCGACAGAACCAAAAAATCTGGGCACAGGGGTCTTTTCTGAGATTGATACTCCAACAAGGACCATGCATGGAGATAACCTAGAACCCCTGCACAGATGTAGCCCATGGCAGCTCAGAATCCAAGTGGGTTCTCTAGTAATGGGAACAGGGACTTTCTCTGACATGAACTCAGTGGCTGGCTTTTTGATCACTGTCCCCTGAGGGGAGAACAGCATTTCTAGGCCACTGAGGAGGACAATGCAGCAAGTCCTGATGAAACCTGATAGGCTAGGGTCAGATGGAAGAGGAGGAGGACCTTCCCTATCAATGGACTTGGAGAGGGGCATGGGAGGAGATGAGGGAGGGAGGGTGGGATTGGGAGGAGATGAGGGAGGGAGGGTGGGATTGGGAGGAGATGAGAAAGGGGCTACAGCTGGGATACAAAATTAATAAACTGTAATTAATATAAAAATTAACAATAAAAAGTAGAGTTTCTGGAGCTGCTAACACTCAAGGAACCCACGACTCCCAGTCCTGCATACTCCTCTGGATACAGTTATGCAGCCTCCAATGGGGTAACAATGCTGCTTCTGTTTTTTTCCTGCAGTGCATCTTACCTGATTGGTGAGTCTAGAAGGAGGTCTTGTAAAGGCAAAGCCCAGCTTCCTAAGCTACATGAATGTCTGTTACTCTTTTGTGTTAATTAATCCCACTTGGCAAACTAATTAAAACTGCTTGGTGAAATAAGTAGGCTACAAAGATGAATAAATAGGCTACAAAGAACAATCATAACTATATCACAATTAAAGGAGGTCCCATCATTAGATCAATCTTATAGATCTATTGATGTCTGTTTATAGCACTCGTACAATCTAAAATCCACCAGGGTCTTAGAAAATGTCTTCCACAGACAATGGAAGAAAATGTGGGAGAAAATGGTTCAGCATTCTCTAATTGTCTGTGGGAACTTTATATGACAAAGTGACAATGAATCACAAGATGGCACTGTAATTTCTCTCCTTCTTAAAAATTCCTTTAGCCCTGTAATTTTTAATACCAGCTTTACTCTAAACTGAATATGCCTAGGTGTCTTGCACTAGGGTGCTGCAGCATCAAAGTGTATCCTCTTCTCTTACAACAGAGTGTGTACGAAAGGGTGGGCAGGGGAGGCGACAAGGAACTGAACTATGGCTAGAGAAACCATAGTGTTAAAGGGCAGAGCTTCTCAAGACTTAACACTGCATTTGAAACAAACAAGGATCCTGATTTAGGAAGTCCACATTTTAACATACTCATAGAGGCCCTGGGTCCCCAGGTTGTAGGTCAAAGAAAGAATTTGGCCTTTTTGCTGAGATAGGAAACTATTGGAGGATTTTGATGGAGGGGGAATAGGCCAACTCCATATGTTATCTTATAACTTGGGCTTACTTCTTTACTCCATGTTCCACTGACCTTTCTCCATTTCTGACCTGGATCATAAATGAACAACTGTGGGTTATAATGGGCTGGGTGCACTCTAAGCACAAATTCTTTGCTGGTCTGCTTTCCCTAGTTTCCACACTCATCGCCTGGCCATGGGCTTACGCATGCTTCCAGACACGTGCTGGCTGTTTTCGGCCAGATGCTGTACAGGGTTCGCCTGGGGTCCCACATCGGCCCTCTGTGAGGAGCCCTGCTGAGACACTGACTGCTGTGGTGCTGTGCAGTGTCCAGAAGACACTGGCTTCGCTCTTGCTTTCTCCTTCCGAGAGTCCTTTACAGAGCCAAGTATTTCTCAAGAAACTTGTCTTAAAATAACTTGCTCTTTGGTTTACTGTTGTTAATCCTGAGGTATAAGGGAGTATTTCTTTCCCTATGTTTTCTAATTAGATGTTGTTGATGTCTTAGAAAACACTTGTTGGCCTTTAGTATCTCCCCAGTCTCTTGGCTGTTCCAGATACATGTGACAACGTAAAAGAATCAGAATGCCTCTTCCCAACCAACTTTTATATCTGCACTGTAACTTTTAATTAGTCATACTGCAACATTAAAGAAAAATGTGTGTGTGCACACCCATGAGACCGTGTGCACATTCATGAGTGTGTGCTAACCCTCATGTACTGTAAGAGAAATGACTGGTTTTTTTTAATGCTATATATGATATGAAAATATGATCATGAATAGGCACACATTTGGTGGAAGATTATCTTTACTAATGATTCACTCAGAGAGAACATGTGTGTGTTTTTCTATCTACTTATGTACTGATCCTACCTAAGGTCTTGGGCAAATTAGTCTCTCCATGCCTGGGTATCCCCAGTTATGGAAAATAAAGGCATATAATATGGTTATTCTGAAAATTAATGATCAAACTCTCAGAATAGTGTTATATGCATAATAACCAGTCAACATTATATTTTCCTATCATACGTGCACCATACTAGGCACAGCGTTGCAAAAATCAGATACAGGAATATATTCTCTATCCTTTACCAAAGGTTTAAGAGAAAACCAGGAATGTTGATTACATTAAAATGATCTATTAAGCAGATCACATACTAGAGGCAGAGGTAAGAGTGTCATGAGTTTCAGTACCCTAGACTACATAGTGAGCTCCTACCTCTGCACCAAGAATGGTCCTGTATGTTCTTAGCTATTATGAATGTTACTAGGTTACCTAATATATAAACATGAGGGCAGGACTTGCGATTCTACAATTTATCCATTTGCTACACACAGGCCCCAGTGTTTGCAGACTTCAAAGAGATGCAGTTATTTCATTCAACAGTATCTCTCAGTGGCCAATGGCATAAAAGTGGATGGAACCACTTGCTCCTATTTAGGTGCCTGTATTTCTAGAGATGATTCACAGGTTTTGTCGCCGAATATTTACTGTAACTTTAGGATATGGTTAACTGCAGGATGGAATCTAATGAGACAAGGATGAGCAAGGTGAGAAGAAATTATAAATTTACAATTTATAGATGTAAGAAACAGTATCATATCATACTTTGCCTCAAACTAACCCAGTACCTAGAGAAGTTACTTATCCTCTCTCAGTCCTTCAGCATGGTTTCTAGAACACAGTTGTTACAAGGACAGTGGAATTAATACATACAGTAACTTGTAACAGTACCTGCCACACAAGAAAGGCAGAAGCATTTCCTTTAAAACGGTTGTAAGTGAAACTAAATTACAAAAAGTAGAAAGTTTGGTTTATAGTATCTATTTTATATTCTCAGTAAAAGAAAAAATTGTAAAGCTTCTCTCTATTAATATAGAAGAAAAAATATCATGGAGGCAAAGATCTCATTGGGTCCCAGTCACCAAACTAAACAGCATACACTATTTACTTATAGTCACATAGATATAATTCTAAAGTTTTTTCCTTATTAATACAGAAAAAATAATTCAGAAAAAGCCTATTGTTGCACCTTACTAGCTGTTCTTACCATGTTTACAGAACCTCAAAATCAAATGTCTCAGAGCTCAAATACCCTACTATAGTCCTTTGAGATATCATTTTACATGAACTTATAAAGCAAAAATAATCCAGAATGATGTCTCTCAAGGGTAAAGATATAACATTTAGTTAAGGAAAGCCAAAGATACAGAGTATTGTATTGTAAGAAAAACCAAGATTACATTGCCAGAAAAGACTTCAGCTGGTGAGATTAGAAAGTGTTAGTAACTGGTGAAAAGAAAGTATAAAAATTGTTGGCAACCAGTGATTTAGAAGAAATATATTGATTTACTGGTGGGCAGGAATAAGGGAGGTAATAAATATTCCTTTAATCCCAGCATTAAGGAGGCAGGTGGATCTCTGTGAGCTTGTGGCCAGTCAGGTCTACATAGCAAATTCCAGGCCAGCCAAAGCCCATAGTGAGATCCTGTCAGAGACGGGGAGACTGGCAGAGAGAAGGAATAAAATTACAACTATAAGACAATAAAACAAGTGCCTGAATGGAAACTGGTGTTTCCTTTTACACACCACCACTTGTTTCTGATTAACGATACAGATGGGAGATATTGAGATTTTTCTTTAAAATACATGGCTGTAGACAGACTAAGAGCCGCCATCTTTCCTGCAGTATAATCTCGTGAGCCCTGTCATTTCTAAGCCCACAAGTTGCCTAAAGGAATACACTGCTACTTGACACACTTTTCAGTTAGCTTCCATTCTTCAGGGGTCTACCAACTTACTGTTGAAACAGTTAAGTTATAATTCCCGAGAGATTGCTATTGGATAAAATCACGCATTTAAAAACATCCCTAAGGAATCATTTTGATTTGTAAGAAATCAATGACTAAATAGTTTGTTTTATTGATAGTCATTTAGTTGAAATTCAGAACATATATATTATACACGGTAGCTGTTTAACTGAACTTTATTGCGAGTCTGTATGAGTGCTACTTTGATGGAAAGTGAGAAGATGACATGGGCCGCAATGAGCAATGCAAAGAAAGTAGGAGTTTAAGCTGGTATCCGATCCATTCGCTTATCTGCATGCCTGTCATGAGAAAGCGATATGCTAAGTGACAGGACAGGTGAACACAGCTGCTAAAACTCTTTTGAGTTCTCTGTCTCCCTGTGTGTGTGTGTGTGTGTGTGCGTGAACAGAACTAGCTTATCTCAGTCTCTTGAGGAAGACATTTGAACCCATTATGTACACTATTAAAGGGTGTTTATTAAAGAGTGTAAGGTTAGAGTCTGCTAACCCCACTTCTCATTGTTGGGAGTCGTTTAACCCATTGGGTTTGGTAAACAAAGGCTAAGGCTATGGGGGAAGCAATGATTTAGTAAATGAGTGTGTCTGTAAGGAACCTGAGTATTTTCTTCTAAAGGGATAACAAATGTAATAAGTTGAGTAAGAGGCTATTACATGTTGTACATACAGTCACTTATATTACATTCCAATCACTTCATCAAGTGATTCATCAAGCACATTTTCATAGCATGCATTTTTTTTTTTTTTACTTGGGTCAACATGTTAACACTCAAAAGCACTGCAATTTGGAGCATTTCTGATTTTAAATTATGAAATGCTCACATTACCATATTATGTATAATGAGAAGGTATTCATAATATCAAAGAACTTCAGTGACTCAGTGTATATCATCAGTCCTTTCCAACAATCATGACCATACCATGATGACAGGTGTTACTATCACTGTTTTACAGGCAAGAAAACTGAGATGTAGAAAAATGAAAAAGAAACTGTCCCAAATCCCATGCATTGCATGCAGCAGCTCAGCACGAGCTCAGATTTGGTCTCCTGGACTATAACATAAGCTTCTTAGTGCTGTGTCCACTCGTGTCCAGCAAATCAACAAGACCGTGTGCTCACACAATGATGTGTATACAGAAACGGGCATTTGCATGCTGCTAATAGGAATACTAACTAGTGTAACCTCTCCACAGGTCAGCTCGGTGACCACATGTCAGGAAAGGGGTTTAATACGGGCTGGAGAGAGGCCTCAGCAGTTAGATTTGAGTTCAGTTTCCAGCACTCACTTGAGGTGACTCACCCAAGCTAACTTCAAGCTAACTTGAAGGCATTTGACATTTTCTTCTGCTCTCTGAAGACACCTGTACACTTGTGAGGAAACACTCACATAAACACACATGATTAAAAAATAACAAAGATAAAAAATTCATAAGTAACACACTTTGGGCACAAATCTCTACAGACAGACATTTGTATCTCAAGTGTTATTAGGGAAAAAAAAAAAAAAAAAAAAAAAAAAAAAAAAACCTGGTCAAAATCTATGTGTCCAGAAATGTATCTATTTCTTTGGCTTTCCTGTTGGTCACATACAGTTTTTCATAATAGGCCACAGTAATCTCTCTCTCTCTCTCTCTCTCTCTTTCTCTCTTTTTGTGATATCAGTTGTAATGTTTCTTTTTCATTTCTAATTGTATTTGAGTCTCTTTTAAAAATCAAATTGCAATGTTTGAATATGTTCAATGGCATCTAGGCAGAAAAAAAAATCTCTTAAAGGAACATTTAATGACATGGGAAAATTTTTATGAAGAGCAGGAAACAAAACCATAATGCTTATACATTTTTAAAGGGTGTACTTAAAATGATTAAAAGAATTTTAAAATGAAAACAAAACTAACATTTTACGTTATTTTTAGGTAAAAATTATAGATGATTTTATCCCTTTTCTGTTTTATAAATGTAAAAAAATGCCAAAATATTAAACTGCAAATTTAATTTTAAAAGATAAGTAGTAAAAAGTATTGAAATGGCATTCAGAAAACATCCCTCTTTATTTGAGACAATCTTCCCTGTGTGTGGCATTGCTAACTAACTTTTCACTCATGACTTTCGTGCTATTCAGGCATTTGTTTTGTCTTACCAGAAACAGGAATAATGTATTTCATCTAAATAGACCATGCACTGTACATTTCCAGGTTTTTATATCTGTACTAGACATCTTAAAAATTATAACTGAAATACCAGAAAGTAACACATACCTAAGATCAACTCAGTCCGGCCAAAGAAAATGACACAAATAGTTAAAGAGGGTCAGTTATAATGAGATGGATTCAATTATATGAACAAACCATTCAATGTAAGTGTATGAGACAATGAAAATAAATTATGAAGTAAAAGCCAAGATCTGAAACAGACCAAATTACAGAATGGGATAAAATTAAGCCCACATAATTTTGAATAGGAAATGAGTACAGATGACTAAGAATAAAAACTAATTTTAGCATCATCCTAACAGACATAAAATAATAGACTTAAAGGGCTTTTGAAAAACCTAAAAATATAAGCTTACAAGTTTGTAACAGTAAAAGCTTGATTTTACAGAACTTTTACATCTGGCAACTTTAGTTACTCTCAATACAACTAAAAGCCAGGGATTAAGTAAAAAGTTAAATAAAACCTCCTATCCAATCAAACCAATGATACCGTTAAATGTTTTTCTTACTAATTTAACGCCTTGTGCCTAGCATTTTTCATTCATTTAAAAATTTTATTACGTTTATTTAGTGTGTGCGCGCATGTATGTGCCATGCCTGTGCCTATGCCATTAAATACTTGGGAGGTCAGAGGACAACCTGTAAGAGCTGGCTTTCTCCCTCCACTCTGTAGGTTCTTGATTAAGAACACCAGGCCCCTTTGCACACGAACTAGCCCTTACTTCATCATTTTGGACCAGTAAAAGCCAGGCTTCAAAGTAGATAGTGTCTGATGGGTAGGAACAGAAATAAAACTAGGACTCTTGGGGTGAGGGCCAGCTGATGTGAGAGGCCTCTTCTGTGGCTCCATACAATACAAACCTTCATTTTTCAGCCTCTCTGCTCTAAGCACTCTCTACCAGGTGTGCCCAGCCTCCTGACACACTGACACACAACATTATTTGCAGCACTTGAAAACTACACAGTAGAATTACCAAAAACAATCCAAATTACACAAACAAAACCCCTCATGTTTGAAGCAGCTCTCCAGTGTTGTGTTGGGCTCCATCCTTAGCCATCCTGAGTCACGTGGTTAGCACCAGGCCCTTGGTCACTGACCTTTTAGGTACAAGGTTAACTTGCTATCATTCAGTTTCACAATGCAGAGCTGATATCACCTGCAAACTAGAGAAAGTGAGTGACAGCATCACTAGGAGGAGCTGCTGACAGAGAAGACGTCACTGATGTGAGTCAACACCATCAACTCAGACTTCCCACACCTAACTCAAACAGCACTCTGCAGAGCTACTTAAGAGTAAATCTCTGTCATCTGGACCCAAATCCCTAGAACCTCTAGTTATCACTTTACCTGAGCAGACCACAGTTCTCATGGGAAGTTAGAACAACCTGGGAGAGCTGGTTCTCTCCTTCCACCTTGTTGGCAGGCCATCAGGCTCTACCAGCTGAGCCATCTCACTAGGCCAACTGTCAAAGACTTCTAAAGTTAATCTTTAACTAAAGTATGATGAAATCAGCCTTCTTACTCTTTGCTAATAGGTTTACATATCAATACAACTTAGGGTAAAAAAAAAATTCTCTTTTCCATCACTTTGTTTAGAAATACATTTTATTCTGTTTTGTTTTTCAAGACAGGGTTTCTCTCTGTAGCCTTGGCTGTCCTGTACTCGCTTTGTAGACCAGGCAGGGCTTGAACTCAAAGATCCGCCTGCCTCTGCCTCCCTGAGTGCTGGGATTACGGGTGTGTGCTACAGTACCGGGCTTAGAAATACATCCTTAAACTACAAACACGAAACAAGTTTTTACTTAGAGAGTCAATAAAAACATTATTATATTGATATTAGGAAACACAAATGTCTGAAAGCAGGAGGATGATTCCATAAAACATTATTAGAAAGAAACTATCTGAAATATTGTTAATACCACAAGTGAATCCTTGATGCACACTGTTATAGGAACCAGAAGGAGGGACTCAACTCTTTAAACAATATAACTCCAGGTATATGAGAAAGCATCCTCCTTCTTAAAAACAAACTCCAAGGAGGATGGTGCTGTCGTACTGTTCTGCCTTCACATTGGCAGATCTAAGATAAAGTTACAGCGACTTCAGCACTGCCACAACAGGGATGGAGCATGGCTAAATGTGGAACCCTCATCCTATCACTGTCAACTGGGAAGGAATGTTGCGTGCCTATGGGGCTTATTAGGACTTAAAAAGCGTGACCTTCTTTGGAGTATTTGCTACACTGAAGGTCACACTCCAGGCTCTCAACGGTTGAAGGCTAACCCTGGAATCTTCCTTCAATAAAAGTCCGATTCTCACTCATGTACTGTTTTTCTTCCTCATACAAACAATACCCCGAGACTACACTAGACTGGTAGTCTACCGCCACCGTGCGACTGCCCTAGACACCGGCCAACTCACTCTGCTCCCTCCAGAGCTCCAGGACTTGACTCTCACTCAGTCTACTTGATCTACGTAAACCTTGAAGCCCCACACAGAATGTGACTTTTTTTTTCACTTCTTCACTCACAGTACGTAAGGATTTCAATTGAGCCTTATGTCCTGTTATTAAGAAGTCCTCCAGAGGTTAGGACCCTTACTCTACACCTAAATAACTACTTGACAATAAAACAGAAGTATATACCGACTTCATATGAGCAATAACTGGCAGATCAGTGTATAATTTTATAGTCTAACATTTAAAAATATTTTTAAATAATTCAATTCAATAATTCAACATCTTGTTTCTTTGAAACTTCAAATCCAAATGAAAGAACTCTGCTAAGCTTAGATAAAAAGCAAATCACCAAGTGGATACTGACAGTAACACTTTCAGATATACAGTAGTTAAATGCAAGAACCATGGAACCCTGCTAGAACAACAAGATAATTCAATTTTGGACTAGAAAAAATACAAAATTACATTTTCTATTAACCACTCGAGGTCCAGTTCTGCACTTGTAACCCATTAAAACATCTCCAGAGAAGCCCAAAATATAAAACAAGATATTTTTATTGTGATCATTTTTTTAAAAAAATAGCAGAAGGAAGTGACTAATAAAAGCTCCCCTCAGCACATGAGCATTCCAGGTTTCTATTTTCCACCACAGCAAAATAGTTCCATTAGACTTTCATTATTAAATAGAAAAAAACCCACTGATCTCTTTGTGTCATCCAGCTTGGGTTATAGGATACAAATCAGTGCTAGAAAAGCTAGCATGCAGAAGGTCAGGAATTCAAGCCCAAGTATCAAGGACAAAAAAAGAAAATGCTCATTTATGTTCTTTATAATGTTTGTGTTGTTGCTTGTTTGGAAACAAAGATACATACTTATAGCCCTGGCTAGCTTAGAACTTGCTATTGTAGGTCAGGCTGACCTAGAACTTGGAGATCTGCCTGCTTCTACCTCCCAAATGCTGGGATTAAAGGCAAGTTTACTTAATGGTCAGATACTAGAAGAGCTGTAACTTACTTTAAAAAGTAAAAGCAATTCTTAAAAAAAAATGCAAATATTTTAAATCATGAATTCAGCTTCAACAAAACAGATCATTTTGGTGTTGTTATGGTGCCTTCAAGTAGATATTTGCAATGCTGAACTGCAAGAACAGAAAGGAATGTACGAAGGACACCTGATCTGGGGCTTGGACCAATCTTCTCAGAAATCAGAGAATACCAAAAGTAAGAAACTGTAAGCAGCCGGGCATGATGGAGCATGCCTTTACGCCAGTAAGTGCCTGGGAGGCAGAGGCAGGTGGGTCTCTGTGAGGCCTGCCTGGTCTACAAAGAGAGTCCAGGGTAGCCAGGGGATTACACAGAAAAACCGAAAAAATAAATAAAAAGGGAAAAAACTGTAAGCAGAATTAATTAATTATACATGTAAGAGCCTAAATAACCTTAAGTCATACCCTCGGCAGCCTCGGCTAGCCTCAAACTTAGGATCCTTCAGTTGAGTGCTGGGATCCCAGGTGTGTGTCTCACTGCTTCTAGCTGTGGTCTTTTTTAATGGATCTTGTAAAGTCCAAAAAAAAAAAAAAAACCCAAAACAAAACAAAAACCAGAAAACAAACAAACAAACAAAACACAAAAACGTGTTTGAGGTCTGCCTCCTGTTTTCTGCTCTTAATGGAAGTAAAGATGAAAATCTCAATACGGAAATGAGTGAAGAACTGCACAACTTTCTCAGATTTCTAAATATATAACGCTTAGGCCCAATTATCTCCTCATCTATTCTAAGGCGGTTTAAAAAAAAAAAAAATCTGAATCAATAAGCGCCTGATGGAGCTGGAGATACTCCAAGTCAGTCCGGCAACCAATAGGAGAACTTTCCCTCAATGTGGATTACGGCTTCATCTCTTTATCACAAAACCGAGAACACAAACCCCCAGTGTTAACGGATACCCAAAGCAGCAGGAAACCCAGTTAGAGTAATCAGTGCTTGGAAGCAACCGCTGTCTGTAAGGACTTTAAGGGACAATAAAAGATAAAACAGTTTAGGGAAGAAAAGCGGGATTCATGTCTCCAAGTTAAGTAACACCTTGTCGCAGGGAGTTGTTATTTTTTTTAAAGAAAAACAAACAAACAATCAAACGAAAAGACAAAAAACAAAAAGGAATAAGAACCACCCGGCTGAAATGGGCGCGGGCTTTGGGCAGGAGGCTGCGGAAGGGGACCCAGGGCGAAGGAAAGGTTTCCCAGGACCGCCCGAGGACCGGTGGAAGGATGGCTGAGGAGGGCGAATGGCGGGGGCAGGACGGAGATGCCGGGCGACGCCTCACCCCACGGGCGCGAGCGGGTCCGGGCGGCAGGATCACAGCCGTGGGTCCGTTTCCCTCGGCGGCGCCCGGGCCCGCCTCCATGTTCGCCGGCCCCGGCCCTCGGGCGGGCGGGAGCTACTGGACGGGCGTTCTAGGCCGCCGGGCCCGGCCTCCCCGCGCCGAGTTCCCCGCGGGGCGGGGGCCGGCGCCGCCCGCGGGCAGGATGCGCTCGGCGTTCCCGCTCGGCGTTCCCGGGAGGCGGGCGCCGGGGCCACTCGACCTCGGGGGGTCGGAGCCGCCTGGGCCTGCAGTTGCCTGCTCCGGGGCGGGTCCTGAGCTCGGCGCCCGGCGCTCGGGCGCGGCCTCCCGGCCCGGCGGGCCTCCCCGCGCCCTCGCCCGGAGCACGCCGCGGGGAAGGCGAGCGCGGCCGGCCGCCCCGGCCCTGCCGCCGCCGCGCCACCCACCTGCAGTGTCTTCTCCGCAGCCATCACGGCATGCTCTGGCGGCCGGGCCGGCCCCGGGTCCCCTCCTCCGGGCGGCCGCCTCTCGCCTCAGCGCCGGGCCGCCGCGGCCGCCGCTAGGGCTCGGGCCGAGCGCGACGCTCCCCCATGCCGCCCGCCCGCCCGGCCGCCCGGCGGACTGCACGCCAGGGCCGCGGCTCTCAGGCGCCCCGGGGGCTCGGCCGCTCGCCGCCGCGCTCCTCGCTCGCTCGCTCGCCCGCCTGCCCGAGCCGCTGCAGCCGCCGCCGCGTGCCGCGTTCCTCCCCTCCGCTCTCTTGGCTTCCTTCGCCGCCGCTGGAGCCGAGCTTGGCAAACCAGCACCTGCTGCTGGAGAACGCCGAGAACTGAAACAGGAAACCCTAAGCCAGGGGGGAAAACCCGGGAGGCGTGGAGAGGGGTGAGGGGAGCTGCGGGAGCCCGAGCCTCCTCCCCTCCTGCGCAGTCCCCTCCGCGCCCATCCTTGGGATCCCTGATCCCCCAGCCCCCGACTCAGGTCCCCAGCTTTGCCCCCGACGGCGCCTCCCGTGCTGGCCACGTCGTCTCCACCCCGCACTAGCCCAAATCATGCATGCCCTGGGCGGTCGGTGAAAACGACGCTTTGCTTTCTCAGGACGCTCAGGACGTGTTACTCGCTTGTTGACTTATTATTAATGCCCTGAAATGGGGGGCGGGGGTGCAAACAAAACACCACACCCTGTGTAATAAAGACCACTAAGGGAATTTAAACAAATGAAGCTGTAGGGGTTTCACCTATTTGGGAAGGGCTTCCTTCTGCTAGGAAACCGGCTTTGCTGGAAATGGCAATCTCGTCGGAATTGAAGTTAAACCCAAGGTGAATGCAGATCGTTTTAGGCTGGGAGAGGGCAGCCCTGAGCACCGAGACGGACACGTGTGAACATCCCTGGGCGCCGAGCATTCCTGTTTCAGAGAACTGAACAACACCTAGTGCAATCTAGGTCAACCACCTAGATGCTCCCACCATCTTACCTGATTATGGAAATGTTGTCAGAGACTCACTTCTCGCCCTTGAAGGCTGCGCCTAGTTCTGGAACGGGAGGGAAAGACACTAATGGACCATGTGCCATCATCAGTAGTTTACTTAGCTCATGAAATTGCCACCACGGCCAGGTGAGCTAAGTAGCATGATTGAGCTTATCGTCAGATAATCTAAGCTCTAAAATTCTATACAACTTGAATCTGCTACATACGAAGCATGCGTTTGTCCTAGGACTAGCCTACGACGCTTTTGGTTACATGGTTCACCTTTATATGAATTGTTTTTTCGCCTTTCTGAATTGTTTTTCAATAGGACATAGATCATTTAGGCCTGAATCTCTGGCTACTTAATGTTCTAGCATTCCCAATGTTTATTGAAGCTCAAACTTTATAGTTTAGTGTTTCCTTTCTTTTACAAAAATGAACTCTGCCTCTGTGGCTCAGTTGAGGAGCATAGCTACCATCATTGGATCGGCTGCACTTCTAGTATTGAGGAGGTCCTAGTTTAAAGCACCGTTCACACGAAGCCCTGGACAGTCTCAGCCTGAGGGAAGAGAGCAGGTTATCAGCCCATTCTCCAACTTCGGCAGACCAGTCGTGGGGCCTGTTCAATAAAATTGCAGGCGGGAGGTTGGCGACTGTGCACCACAGTTTTAGTATCACGTTGGAGACCCCAGGAAGACTAGCAATCTGCTCTCTGCAGCAGGTCAGGGTTTTTTTTTGGCAGTAAAGTTAGAATACTCTGGGAAAGCAGCCCTCGTAAACTCTACACTCGGCCAAACCCACAGGAATCTCTGGAGCAGGACTAAGAGGATGGCAGAGACTTAGAAAGAATTTGGCTGGCAGACACAGTAAGTCATGGCCCCTATGGCATAGCTTTAGTGATGCCAAGAAGTTTCCCATTCACACTGCCCACACAACCTTCTTCTTGCCCTGTGCCCTACAACTGACTCAGCCAAGTTCCAGTGAACACCGACTGAACATATCTGAAGATCAGAGCCCTCTGCTAAGTACTTCGGAGATAAGGTGAATATTAGTTGTTAAAGCTGGTGTTTCCTGGGTGATTACAAAATTCTGAATACCAATCTTTGCATGTGCTTTCTTGCATGTGCCCACAAAACCCGTATAGAGGACTCCCTGACATAAACTGCTTTTTGGCAGATGAGAAGAAGAAAACAAAACTAGGATTACAGTCAGGCTTAGGGTTAGTAAATAACCAAGAGGGCAAGGACTACAGTTCAGGTAGTTTGACCCTAGAATTAAGGCTGTTATATGAATAAGATGCAATAACTTCTGTTAATCACATTGTTATTTAGCTGAGGAGATAAGAACACCCAAAGATAATCCCGAGCTTTGAAGAGGGAAATCTGAGGCGGGTTGTGATGGGTGAATAGTATCCTGATGAGTATGGAGATATCCAAGAGCTTATTCAAGGACTGAATTAATGAGCAGCAAGTTGGGGGAGGATCTGGGGAACAGAGATTCAAAGAAAAGGCTAGAGAGGAAAAGAAGGACAGAATCATAGAGAGTTCTGAAAACAGAAAGAGGGAGGAAGAAGGGATGGAAGAGAAAAGGAGAGAGATAAAGATAGATATTTGGTTCCATGTACCCACAACCAGTGGAGAATCTGTGACAGATTTCAGAAGATCCTCTAGAAAATGTCTTATTTATGAAGAAAAGGCTATTCTATTGATTGGATGGTTGGAAGGAAATGGGGAGCAAATTTTGAGGTTCACATGGTAGAACTAACATGAACTAATAAGCAGCAAGGTGGCAGAGGAAAGGAGGAGACTTATTAAATGTGACTTAAAACATAGAGGCCTCATGGGTATCTAGACATACACTCACTGGAGGCAGGGAGTTGAGAAAGGGGAGTGAGCAGTCAAGTGAGTGTAATGTGAAACCTGAAGTAAAAGCAAAATGTAGGAGGAAAGGAACTACTTCTAAAATCCTGAGTCATTCTATTTTACGTGGAAATTTGAGATAAAACTGGGTTCTGCATATAGGAATGTCATAGTGTTATCTAAAGATGGGAGATAGTTTAGTAGGGGGGTTGTATGCCAATGAGAGGAAAAAGATGAAAATTTAACATGGTCTCCATTACAAAGTAATCAGGTATGGCTGTTCATTCTTGTAGAGCAGTGTTGAAAGAAAATTTATAATAAAAAATGAAATGTTTCTATGGCTCTGAGTTAAATGGGCTTCCTGCAATCCTATTTACATCCTCTCCTTTACCCCAAGCTAGTCTTCCTTGTAAAGAAAGAGAAATAAACAGGAGATTTTTCACAGGTTCGGGGGAAGTGCCAATGCTGAAAGGAAACAATGTTTAATTTGAACCCACTTGTAATTTTGGTGAGATTGTGGATCAAATCCTGCTTGTCCCATAGTAACATTCACTGGGAACCGGAAAGTGGAGCACCTTGCTACTATCAGTTCTTGGAAACAAATCTGCATTTTAGTTATAAACTCAAGTCTGGACCTTGAATTGTAACTTGGAATTGAACATAGTTACAGAACCCAAGTGGTCACCTCTGTACCGTGACAAGATCTTGGAACAACCTCACTAGAACAAGTAAGGGAGGACGATGTGAGCACAGCACTCCTTCCTAAAATATGCTCTCAGGCAGACTCTTGCACACCTGTGCTTGAATCACAGACAGTACAAGCCCACCCTGATGTGGCTTGCCTTCCTCAGGAATTTCCACTCCCCCCCACACCTTACTTAAGAGCTCCAAAGGCTTCACACAGTTTTAGGTTCAAAACTGTCATATGCCCCTCACAAATACTTCTACTTACACCCAAAGGTTTCCTAGTCGTGTCCTTGGGAGTTTTCTTATGGGTTATTTGTGGACCTGTAGCTAGGATGGGGTTGCAAGAATTCCCTTCTACTCTGGAGTCTCTTGCCTCATGCCTCCGCTATTTCTGCCAAAATTCTTACCTTAGCTGAACCGACATCAGCAGTTCCTTTATCTTCAGCTCTACAGTCAACAATGCTTTCTTCTAGCTGAAGGGCTTCATTCACAGCTTCTATATCTTTTAGAAAGTTCTGTAATCCAACAACCTAGAAATGAAACCTAGCTTCAGTCACCATCATTGCTCCACACAAACTATTTACTAAGCACATGCCCTGTGTGAGAACACAAGGCTACACTCTTGCCCCGTGAGTCTCGGGGGCGGCTACAGTGGCTTATTAATGCTGCATTCTTAGGGAAGGAAGCTGGAAGACATGAGATGTGCTGCTGACCAATCCCAGGGCTTCTATTTTTCTGATGGGTAACCACAGATTCCATAGCAGCTGGGTGAGTATTTCCTCCAGCATTTGAAGGAGGCTGTCAGGGAAAGCCACCAGAGAGCCACAGAAGCAAAGGTTTCTGTATGCCAGTATCATAGCCATGTGTTGGTTTTCTCCCTGAGCCTAGAATGGCAGCATCATTTTTACCATGTTTGGCAAACCCAAGGGATCTGATAACCATGGAAGTAGCACTGCTACCTCAAGGAGAATTACGATTGCAATATTGCTGCAGTTCACACTGCCCAGAAGTTTTAGAGGTTTTCTTTCAAGATGGGATTTAAACTGAACTAAAATGTCTTCCTCACCCCTGCAACCATCTGCTGTCTGAAAAGGAAACCAGTGCTTAGAATTGTAAATATGCAAAATTAGCTAGCTGATAACAGGTGACAGTCACAGTCATATTGAAAGATCATTTACTAGCATTATTTCCAAAGATAAAAAACAAAACAAACAAACAAAAACAAAAACAGAGTCAGCTTAAATGCACATTAATGGGAGACTTTAAATTAACATACTCTTCCTATTCATTGGCTTGATATGCAGCTGTTAAAGAGTTGCTTTATGTCTATGGAATGAACTTCCAGATATGTTGTTTACTGAAAGGGGAAGGTAGAGAGTGCTTAGCTTTTATGTAAAGGAACATCCATGATTACATAAGCATATGACATCTCTGATGAACACACAACCAACTAGAGACACTGGTTATCTATGGGCAGAAGGACTAAATAACTGAAAGGAAAGGGAAGAAGGGAGATTTTGTTGTATTCACAGTTTTTGAATTTTAAATTGTACGTATGAATTCACCATTGGAAAACACTGTTTAAAAGGCAATTTCTATTGATAATGAATCTTCTTTTGATACATTTCTTTTGAATTCCATAAATAGGTGCTTTTAAAGTAACAGAAATAATTCCAACTTTACACATATTTGGGGGAATGCAAATTAGAGCAGCCACTATGGAAATCAGCATGAAGATACCTCAAGAACTGAAATCAGAACTACTAGATGACAAAGCTATTTCGCCACCCAAAGGAATGGAAGCAGCACATTATAGAAATACCGATATACCTGCAACATCACACACAGTAGCCTAGATATAGATTTAGCCTAGGTTCCAATCAACAGATGAAATGAATAAAAAAGTATGGTGTATACACAAAGTAGTATTATTCACCCACGGTGAAGAACAAAATCATGTTCTTCATGAGAACATGAATGGGACGAGATCATTATGCTAAACAAAACAAGCCAGACTTAGAGAGACAAATATTATTATTTCTATCATATGCTTAAACAAGTTTGAGAGAGAGAGAGTGAGAGAGAGTATACAAAAGAGACAGAAGAAGAGAGAGATTCAAGAAGGGGAACTATTTGAGGAGAAGAAAAGGACTCATGGGAACAGCAAGGGGTTAACAAGAGAAGAAATTAGTAAGATCAAAGCATACTATATGCCTGCATGAATATACCATGAGCTAACCCCTCATTTGGTACAATTAGTATACATTAATAAAAAAGAAAGAAACTATTCTCAGGGACAAGGAAGAGGAAGTGAAGGGAGCCCTGTGAGTTGCACGTGCGTAGTCTGGGGCTTCCCAGTCAAGGGAAAGATTTCCATGATCATGTGGAAGGGGAGAGCCCATGATTGCTTAAGGATTCCCAGATAGAATCAATGGGATTAGTCACTGTGCTTACAACTTAGTTGTTAAAACTCTAACCTTAGACTCCATGAGGATTATTTTAAAGGAACTACTTTAAATAAGGGAAGCATTTGGGGGATGCCCTCATAGCCAGAGGCTGGAAGGAAGTGCTTATACATAAGCCAGAGCAAGTCAGATATAGGTATAGAGGCAGACTGACTGTGTGAGTTTTCATCACCTAGAATTCTATTTGCTTATTCTGTTGTCTTTTTGCATCATAGTAGAAGTCCCACAGAGGAAGAGCCTCTCTCTGTCTTGCTCTTTAAAAGCTCTTCAATTCTATCATCATAGCAGGGATGTGACAACTAGGTTGGCTCTAGATATTCCAATCTGTGGCTATTTATTTCTATTTGCTGGGTTAGAAGGCAGTGCAGGCATGCCCATAGGAACTAGGACTCAGGGTTGTAGCCTTTGAAAGAGTGGCCAAGGTAAAAATTTTAATCTCAAAAGGAATGGGAAATCAGAAAAATACACAAGGAGGGGAGGAGTTAATGACTAAGGTATCAAGGGCAGTATGGGCATGAAGAAGAAAGAAAGGGAGGAGGAGGAAGAGAGAAAGAAAATGAAAAGGACACCAACCAGCCAGCAAATAAAGCAATGAAACTGTCTTATGAACAAGCAACAAAGTATGCAGCGAGAAATGAGAAGTCAGTCTTGCAATGACAGGAAGTCCAGGATTATCGGCAGAGCATACTTGCTGCTGAGTCACTGTGGGACCAGAGACTTCTTCAGAAGTGGGGGTGGGTCTAGTTACCCTGACTTAGGAGCTAGACTGGCTTCAGAGTCTAGGGGAGTGGGAAGATGAGTAAGCTCGGGGGCTAATGTCAGACAGTTACGGCGGAAACAATCAATCTCGACAGCTCTGAGCACCCACTTCCAACCTTTGAGTAGAAGCCAGTGGAAATTTTACACAGTCAGTTAATTCTGTCTGAACACTGAAACTCCAAGAGCTACCGGGGAAAAAGAGTGTCTAGAAGCCAGGTATGGTGATCTAGGTCTGTAATCCCAGCACTGTGGAAACCGAGACAGCAGGATGGAGGGTTGAAGGCCAGTCCGGCTACTCAGTGAGGCAGTGTCTCCAGGCAGGAGATGCTAATCATATCTTTATGTGTCTAGTAAGCAAGTGCCACCGCCCTAGGCTGGAAGTGATGAAAGCGTGACAAAGGGATAAACATGTTGGAGGCATCTTGGGGATTTAATGGTTTTTGTCAATCAGAGGTCAGGAATCGGGTGCAGGTAATTCCAGAAGACCTTTTTTTTTTTTTTTTTTTTTTTTTTTTTTTTTTTTTTTTTTTTTTTTTTTTTTTATTCTGCCCTTTCTCTTCTGTAACCAGTGAGCACTCAGAGTTAAAGGGACATTAAGCTACTTCTGCGTCTCTGGGTTCATTCATCACTGGTCTCCTTATCTGAACCAATATTGGCGGCCTCCTGAAATGTTTCTCCAGCTCTTCAGGCATTACGCAACTTCCTCTAGCTTTTGTGTATTATACACAGGACGCTCAAGTTTTGCAAAGAAAGGCTAGGTCTCCTGGATTATCCTTACAACATGCTTATGTTACGGCTTGTATGTGTTCCTGTGTGTGTTGATGTACGCATGTATGTGGAGCCTAGAAGTCAAGATTAGATTGCTCCCTTCTCTTTTGGGGATGCTCTTCTGCCTTCCTTCTCAGAGCTGGCATTAAATGTGCTGCTGTGCCCAGCTCAGGAGGTGGGTGATGGGGCTCCAGGCTCAGGACCTCATGCTTGGTGGTGAACATTTTACCTGCTGAGCCATCTCCCTTTCCCTACAAAAATCTCGGCACCCCCCTCCCACCAGGAGTGCATTATTTGCCTTAGGCAATGTATACTTTCTTGATAAAGGATTCAGGAACCATTGATTCCAGTCTGCACAGCTACAATTTACAGATTTAAACACTCACAAGCTTTGGCGAAGATAGTGAGAAGGCAGTGAGCTGCTGAAGTGGTGTGTTTCCCTAAAACATGCTTCAGTGGTACACACACTTGGGAGAAGGTCTTTCCAGTCACTTCTGTTTTCTCAGTGGTTGATTCTTTGTGTTTAGAAAAAAAAAAAAAGGACTGGTACAGATAGCTTAGCTGTGTGGAACTGGAGTAAAAGCAGGGGAGGCTCTTACTTGCTTTAAAATTTGGGGACATTAATCATTCTGGTGTTACTTAAATTGTGATGGGTACATGCTCCTTGCAGAGAGTTTTAAAGTCATACTGTTTCAGAAACACAAATCATGTCTAATCTCATGGCTCAGATAACCAATCAATCACTCCTTACCACACTTTCATTCTCACATTTATTTCACTGTCTTCTTTACTTCAAGCAAACCAGTCTTGAGTTGCATTACTAGGCTCAGAATCAGAAATTAAACAAACAAACAAACAAACAAACACTCGGTACCCTAAACTATGGCTTTGAAATCTGAGACACAACTGAATAACAAACCTAGAGGACACACTTGATTATGAAATCAAGTGACAAAGTTGCCAGAAACAGGGTCTCATTCAGTTATCTGGGGTCCTCAGAATTCAGTTTCCAAAACAGTCTGCAGACACTGGGGATTCATTTAGTCAATAAACACCTGTGGTTCACCCACTCTGTGCCAAGCACTGTTTACATACACCTCGACCTCCTGAGGCCACCTTGAGACTTTCTAAGTGGAACGATGTGGCTTCCGTCTGTTCTGACAATGCATTTCCCATCACTCTTTGCTCGTTCTCTCCCAGTCATGCTGCCTCCACATTCCTGCTAGTTTTCTCTCTGGAACCCCACTTCTCAAGTGTTTGCAAAATTTTCTCTCTAATATTCCTTCGGTTTCTGTTCAAATATCACCTGATTAGAGACGACATCTCCTATAGCGCCCTATTTAGAACGTTACACATCTCCTCCCTGTATATACATTCAAGTCACTTTCAGTCCTCTTAGCACAATATGAAAGGTCATGAGATGCCTATGTTTCGAGAGGTCTGGAATAGGAAGATCAGAATATAAAAGTGGTAAATTCTGTATTGATAAAGACAAAATTATTTTATAGGAAATCAAGTGCTGTATATGAAAGTAAGTTTGCTTATCTGTAGATGAAAATGAAGGAAAGCTTATCTGGGTACGTTAGAGAGAAAACAGCCATGATGTTGTGATTAGGACACATCACAGGAAACCCAGACAGATATAAGTCTGCAGGCTTGTTCTTCAGCATGGGCATAAGAATGAGGCAAAGCAACGAGACAAGCCTTAAGAGTTGGGCAGAGGAATGAGATAAACCTTGGGCTAGCCAGGTGTCAGCTGCTGCTCCCCCTTCCCCCCTCCCCAGCAAGAAGCGGGCTGTTGATCAAGTCTTCAGCTGTGATGTATCTTTTTTATGTGTGTGAACTGTCATCTGGCTTCTGTGATGTATCTTTTTTATGAGCGCCTACTTTACTTCTCTAGGTTAGACTCTTTGTATTTTTCATCTACTGTCTACTCCTCTAAAGAAATATTTTGTAAACTACTACCATATGTGTGTGCGCAAATGTGCGCTTGCATTCTTCTGCTAGTATACCTACATACATGCCAAAGGAAAATATAGAATTCATTGATTAGGCCAGGCTGGCTATCTAACAAGCCCCACAGAACCTGCTGCCTCAACTTGCCCAGCAATAGAATTCCAAGCCCGCACCCCGCTCTCAGCGTGTTTACATGTGTTCTGGGATCCAACTCAGGTTCACAGCTGCTAAACAAACACATGGAATGCACAAATAAGCAAATGAGAAAAAGGAATTCCATGAAACAGCTAGTATGCTGAAGGAACAAAGCAGAGTCCTCTCCGGTTTGGCGGCTGGCTTTTTGGCTGGCTGTGAGAGATCACTTCCAAATCCTCCTTGAGCTACACTTGTTACAGATCTAGCCACACAAAGCGCACTGAGGTAAAGCAATGGGCAAGTGAAAGAAACTCCAGAGACTGTAGACTTGTTAAGGATCTTTTGTAAGGAGTGTATTATGGTAAGGAACTCGGCTAGAAAGAGAGAGAGATCACAGAAAAGAGCCCTGTACAGTCAGTGTACAGTCAGTGGTCAGTGGAGGGGCGTGGTCTGTGCTTTTGGTGCAAGCACTGGCTGGCTGCTTTAAGTGGGGCATGCTCTCTCCTGTTTGCCTTGGATTTCATATCTTTCCCCTTCTCTTATCTTGGCCCCGCCTCCCTTTTTTATCTGACCTGTCTGGCCTTTGCAGACATTTTAGCTTGCATGCCTTTTATGTTCTTGTTAAAACTGTTCTGGCGTTATTGAAAGTTTTGAACCCTTGTTTATATAGACTGGCTGATCTCTTTGTTTATAATACCCTTCTCCTAATAACTTTGTGAGGAAAGATTTATGTCAACATTACATTCTGTCCTTGTTAAACTCATCTATCTGTGTTTGATGTCCTTCTTCCAAGCTCTGAGAGTCTCATGTGATAATTAAACCACAGAAAAGTTGAATGTGTTCACCCACATCACACAACAAAGCTAGGACTTAAACCCGTGTTCGTAACCACCATGACTCACAGGCGTGCTGCTAGGTGTGTCTTGACTTTTGGAAAAATAATAAATGTTAGAGTTGATGACAGACAATCTTGGTCACTGAGTGGTCTATGGTTAAAAGAGAGCATGAAAAATTTAGTAAATGAATAAGTTAGAGAGCAAATTGAATACTTGGGAGAGTCTCAACTATTGTTGTGTTTCTCAAAAGGCTCTTAAGTCCCAGACATTGAATAATAGTGACAGTGACATCCTTAAAAAACAACAACAACAACAACAACCAAAAACAAGAGGAAGAGCAGGCATTTTGGAAAAAGTGCTAAGTTCAGTTTTAAACCTTGAGGAGCATCTGGAATGTTCGACTGGAGATGAGCAGTAAACTCAGCAATGACAGTGCAATTCATCACATTATACAGGCAACTTGCTTGATTATTGTTTCAGCCTATAAGTTATCTCTATAATACAGCTTTCTGTTGCTGTGGCAAAATACCCAAGATTCTTATAAGAAAGATTTCCTTGGCTTCATAGTTTCAGTCTATGGCTGGCTGGTTCCTCTGCTTTTAGACAAAGCAGAAAACAATACAGGGACCATGTGACAGAGCAAAAATGTTCAATTCACAACAGCCAGGAGGTAAGGCCAAAGACAAGAAAGAGGCCGGAGTTCTCAGGTACCCTTCAAGGGTATTCCCCAAATGACTAACTTCCTCAAAGTAATGCCCATCTGCTAAAATAGACACTACTTCCCAATAATATATTAAAGAATCCACTAATAGAATACTGGCATTGATAAAATCAGAGGCCTCGTGATCCAATCACACACTAAATGCCCACCTAAGAACATTGCTGGATTGGGGATGGAGCCTCCAATGCACAAACTTGGGGGAGACATTTCAAATTGTAACATATGGCCTCTTCTCATCTGCCATCATCTTGATGAAAGCCCTTGCCTTGCCCCTGTGTCTCACATGCTTCCTCAGTCACCTGGGCATACAAACAGTGTTTATTTTTTGAATTTTCTGTGTGCCTTAAGGTAATTCATGTAAAATACCCAGAGTGCCCTTTAGCATCTAGATTAAGGAAAACACAGAAAGAAGAAAGAGGAGCAAGATTGCACTGAGGCAGTGGAGTCCAAGGAACAAATGTTTCTAGAAGAAAAGTAGCTGTCAGATGGTAAGTAGATGAAGAACTCCCAAACCTGTAATTTTTTTTTCCTGTTAGGACATGTTTACACAGAGTAGTGAAAGACAAAAAAGTTGAACAAGGTCATTCTCACCAATCAGTAATCAAAATGGTGCATATAGCTGTTAGGTACAGAAAGGCTGAGTCAGCTGGCAGCTCTTGTTAGAAAGAACAAGACTGAACTAGAATCCGGTTTACAAAAATCACCTCTGTCGAGTCAAAACTATTTGTGTCAGGCTGCTGACTGGCTTTCCTGTCATTGCCAGCTCCTGTTCAGTCACTGGGAATGATAGAGGTGTCACCATTTCATCCTGAACACAGAATACTGCTGAGCTGGGGATCATGCACTGCAGTCTGTCTCCTTCATCCAAACCCTCACTGGTGGCTCTAGGCTCTGTGGTGAAAACATGGCAGTTAACATTATAGCTAAGAGATACCGTTACCTGAGGAAAAACAGAAGGTCTGAAGGCTGGAGGCTAGCTTTGAGTCTGAACAATCTAGTTTCACTTGTGATAAGCTGCATCCTTGAGCAAGCTAGTGAATGTCACTCATGCATGACTTTTCTCTGCTAAGTTGGCGTGTTCATAATTCCACGGGGGTAAGGTTTTGTGGCTGACTACATTTACCCCAGTTCATGTGGGTTGAAAATACACTTCCTTGTTTAGTTGGGTGAGACAGTTGTGATTAAGTTATTTAAATTAATTGCTGAAGCTTTTTTAAGATGCTGCATAAAAGGACAGTACTCTCAGGGAACAGGATACTGATATTATTCTCACCAAAGATTTTTGTCTTCTTTCAGAAGTACAAAGAAAAGAAAATTCCTTCCAGCCCATGACACAGAACACGCATCAACTGCAGAAGGAAGACACCGCACTGCTCCACTTTCTGATAAAATGTGTGCAGTTCATTGTCTGGTTTTATCTCCAAAGAAGTAGGATGAAATGGAGTGTGCTAGGTAAGGCTCTTCTTTTAAGAAAAAATTAATTATGGAAGCAAAGACAGGAGAATCATGAGTTCAAAGAGAACTTGGGCTAGATAATTCTCAGACTAGCCCACATTACATGGTGATACCCTGTCTCAGAGAAAGTAATGATGAGGGCAGAAATTCAGTGGCATAGCATAAGACTCAGGCCTTGGATTTGATCTTCAGCACCACAAAAATATGACTAACAAATAGCATATATTTATGTGTGTGTGTGTGTGTGTGTGTGTGTGTGTGTGTGTGGCATGTATCTCAATACTTTGAGTTACGAAACCATCGATCACTTCACATACTCCTCTTGAATGCAGTAACATTTAACTTTTCTCCTCTGCAAATCTCAAGCACAGAGTATTTGTCAAGCCTCCTTTTTAAATAAATAGAACATTATGGTAAGGAGCCTGGACAAGAAGGTAGGAAAATGTGAATAAAGTAAGGACACATCCAATGGAATGAGATGGTCAGCCTAGAACATCAGAAGTTCTCAGTGGATGAGATGTTACTATGCATACTGGACTTTCTGAACTGGCCAGTAAGTGTGGAAAATGAGCAGGCTAGAAGCCACAGGACAGAGTGAAGACAGGGGCTGGGTAAGAGAGCACAGCTAAGTGCCCATGTTTGTCTCATGTCCCCTTGAAAGTATGCAGTAGGGTTCATTGTGAGAATGCCCAAGCTGAAGCAAGGGGAAAGCACTTTATTTCTTAAGCCACAACACAGTAATGTAGTCAATACATTTTTAGGCAAGTCGGGATTTTACTCTCATACAATTAGTGAAATAATATTTGTTATATTTTATAATCACTAGAAGTGCTAGAGAGTCAGGCCTAGAGACCATGGAGCCATCCACCATGTCCAACACCTGGAAACGCAAAGATCCCAGGCAAACACAATCATCTGCTGACATGTATAGAGAGTAAAGCTGGTCTCACTCCCAACCTGAAGCTGCCACAGCTGGAGGATGTTATTCCCTTTCTTTGTGTATCATTAGAGTCTTCCTCAAAACCTATGGTGTGAGCGCCCAGACAGTGGAGTGTAGCCACATTCCAAAACCTTTGCTGTAAGAGCTGAGTGATTAATACTAGCATGGCCAGTTTCTATAGTACCAGGAGGTCCCTGCCTCAGGATGCTTCCCTTCCCATATAGGGTTAGAGGCCATAAAAATAGTAAACACACACACACACACACGCATACTCACAGTTTGTAAGAATCCTTTAATTCTGGTACATAAATACGAGATATTTTGGCAAACAACTCCTAAGCTGTTTGTTTTCAGCTCTCAATTCTTCTAGGAAGTTCTTAAGAACTCCACGCTGCTGGTTGTAGCTCTTTCAGTGGAAGCTCTACCCTCACCCCTTGGATCTCCACTAACACCAGAAGAGTACCTCAGCCTGAAGAAAGGTTGGCTTTAGTAAGGTAGTGATAAGAGAGAGATGATGGGCATTTTAGTGTGGGCATTGAGAGAGACATATATAAAGCATCTCAACAGCAGTGGTATCTGCAGTTCTGTCACTTTGGAAGCTACTGTAGCTGAAGGATGGTTTACAACCAGGTTTAAAGAGTAAACAAAGTTTAAAAACGAAGTAAAGTTCAAAGGTCAAGTAAATAAAGTTCAAGGTTAAGTAAAGCAATAGGAGGTAGTTTACGTGTTTGTTGTATCTCAAAGAATTTCCTTTTGTAAATAAAATTGTCAGTGGCTTATGAGATATGTTGTTCAAATGTAGGGTCAGGGGATTGCTGATACTATTAAACTCAAAGGTTCTGATTCGCTTTGCTTAAGCAAGATCAGTCACTTGCTGTTTACCACTTTCTTTGACAATGTCTCAGGAAAAAACAGGCAGTGTTTTCTGTAGCCAGCATTCAGAGTGGCTTTCTGTCTGCTTTCTGCCAATGGTATTGGGTTCTTGATTGTCAGCTAATGAGAAATGTAGTGCAAATTCCAAGGGTGGGTGGCTTCATTCTGTTCCCCATGCCTTCTTATTTCACCCAGTCTTCCTATCCTGTCGCAGTCTTATAAGAGTTGATCACCCAGGAAACTTGGCCTCTATGTTCATATACACACTCTACACACACATAAACACATACTCTTAAAAAAAAAATCAAGGCGTCACTTTGTTACACAAATATATACTCATTAATATAAAATAACAAAGGTATACAGAAATAAGTAGACTTGAAGCAAAGGCAGTAGGTCTCTTTCATACTTAAGGCACACCAACATCAGATAGCCCAGAGTAATGAGTAATAATAATAATAATAAACAAGGAAGGAATGGAGCATTAAAGATTTTCCCTCACTTTAAATTTTCACTTTAGGTTTCTGTTTAGAGCTCTGACAAATATATATGCAGTGAAGAAGCTTCAATTTTGTTTTTTGCTATTGGTAAAACTCACATGAAATGCATCTTACAGTTGATCTGCAATGCTGGCTGTGATGCAGAATATGCCACGTGCAAAAATTTCTAATATCTCTGTGGCATCTCTGCATTCTCTTCCAGCCCCTACTATGACTAATTTATGTTAGGAAATCTGATGAGAATTAGACTTTCCTCAAAAGCCTGGGGACTTTTAAAAATCCATATATTTCAACTTGTTTCCATTCGGAGATGAGCATATTTCCCATGATGGTGATGGGAAGACCGATGGCCTTTCACTGGTGCTTACTCAGTCTTTGTCCTTCCTGTGAGTCATCACTGTTTTCCAGCCAGAGGCTGTGGCAAGGCTCACTTTCGGGGTGCTCTTTTCATTCATTTGGAAGCTGGAAAGGTACACTGTGCTCTGTGTCCTTCATCTCAGCCGTGTCCTTCATGTCAGCCACCGGCTCTGCTGGACGCAGCCGCAGAGACACACTCACAGCCTGTGCAGAGAGCAGCCGGCTGTCTGCTTCAGGGAACCGGTCACGTGGGGCTTGTTAATGGTATGCTCAGAGGCCTTTGAAGGCTGGAGCCCAGTGCTGGTAATACCTCATGGCTGGGCTTGGAAAGAAAAAAGGCCTTTATCTTTGTGACTGGTGGATAGAAGTGAGGCATGTTAGTATTCCCTATAACCCAGTGCTGGGATATTTATCCCTATATCCCCTCTGAGACACTTGGAACAATGCTTAGTTATTAAAGCAAAGAAAGCTTTTAATAAATATTATATTGTGCAGTCTTTTTCAGTTTTAGTTTTATGAGACAGGTTCTTGTGGAGCCCAGGCTGGCCTTGAACTCACTATACAGCTAAAAATGATCTTCAGTTTATTATACTCCTGCTTCTACCTCCCAATGCTGAAATTACAGGTGTGTGGGGAGACCCAGCGTGTGAGATGCTGGTGATGGAACCAGGGCTTCCCACGTGCTAGGCAAGCATTCCTGCCTCAACACGAAATCTTTACAGCAATTCTACCACAACCAGGAAACAAGCTCCCAAGATGTCGAGGAACTTGCTGAGGATCACACAGCTCAATAGTGGTGGAGTCAGAGTCCAGAACCGATTCTGTCAGCATCCAGTGCTATTAAACTTTGCCAGCAAAGCCACATTTAACATTTGGAATCATACGATTCAGGTGACAGGAGGGACGAAGCATTACATTTCACACAGAGAGGAAAAGTATCAATTCAAGAGTACAGGGCTGAGATGAAATGAGGAACCTCTGGCATACTCCTTGGAAGGCCAAGATTGGAGTGACTCGAAGTATAGCAGCCAGAAGCTGCTGAAAACTGATGGGAAGTTCTATTGACGGTTGCACTTTTCAGTATATTAATACTATACCACCCCCAAATTACCTTACTAAATAAGTAACTTCCCCAAGTGCAATAGTGGAGAAAAGAAATAAAAGATTTAAATCTTGAATGTTTGCTAACCTTTGAGCTAGTAATAATTGCTTCACTATCTGTTCAACAAATGTTTTACTCGTGAGAGAGTGGGGAGGCTAAAAATGCTTTGTATGTAAAGGCTACGAGAGTGGGAACTGAGGCTTTTCAGATCATTGCCATCCTCCTCCTCCTATCATCATTTATGGGTGCACAACTTAATAAGTGTTTAGAGACAACCTGAATCCTCCAACTAGATGTATTGTTACATGAACGAGGAAGATTTATTGCAGTGAATTCTAAGAGGCCAAAAAGGCTCTAGTTAGTATAGTTAGTATGCTCCATTGTGCTAGCTGATTTTGTGTCAACTTGACACAAGCTAGAGCCAGCAGAGAGGAGGGAGCCTGCGTTGAGGAAAGACCTCCATGAGATCCAGCTGTAGGGCATTTTTCTCAATTAGTGATCAACGGGGGAGGGCCCAGCCCATTGTGGGTGGTGCCATCCCTGGGCTGTTGGTCCTGGGTTCTGTAAGAAAGCAGGCTGAGCAGCCACGTGGAGCCAGCCCATACTCAGCAGTCCTCCACAGCCTCTGCATCAGCTTCTGCCTCCAGGACCCTGCCCTGTTGTAGTTCCTGTCCTGACTTCCTTCAATGATGGACTGTGACGCAGAAGTGTGAGCCAAATAAACCCTTTCCTTCCCAATTTGCCTTTTAATCATGGTGTTTTGTCACAGCAATGAAAACTCTAAGACAAGTTGGTACCAGCATAGTGGGGTATTGCTGTGACAGACCTAACCATGTATTGGGGAGGATTGTGGAAGATATTTGGAAGGTAGGAATGGAAAAGCCATTGAGTGTTAAGAGCTCAGTGGCATGTTCTTTAGCAGCTTGGAAGATGAGAATGTTGAGAGCAGTGCAGAAGATGGAGCCCTGGCTTGTGATGTTTCAGAGGGAAGTTTAAAGACTACTAGAGCCATTTGCTATTTTGATTTAAAATGCTGTGGTTCCAGTTAGCTGGGGCTGAAGAATCAGCTGTGATTAACAAGAGACAGAACTACTAAAGTGAAACCTTTACATTACTGGGATAATTGATGCTGGTCAGCTGGAGCTGAGAAATTCATGGTGATTAAGAGGAGATCAGCATCACTGAAATCTTCTGGGAAGTGAAGTGTTTGCTGAGAGTACAAAGGCAGCTACGGTTGTGCCTCGTGCTGGCAGCCAGACTTGGTAATGTGTAAGAGTTATCCAGGTGGTACTGGTATTAAAGGCATGAAAGAGTCATGGAGAGCAGCTGAGGTTTGGCACTGTGAAAGACCAGGCGAGGCCACTGGCGAAGGCGCAGCCTCAGGAGCAGACTGAAGGGGTCTGCAGAGAAACTGAGACTTGGCACCATGAAGGGAGCCTATGAGAAGCTATGGGTGAAAGGGCAGTCCAGTTGCAGCAAGAGACGCCAGCAGTTGAGGGGATGTCAGTACCATGGGATGACCACCCAGGACAGCATCACAGTACCATGGCGTTAGCGGTAGAGCGGAGGCGGCCGGATTGTGGAAGATGAGCTGTGTGTGCTGGAGAGGGCAGAGCTGGAGAAGTGACCGAGTCCTTCGGAGGAGCCTAGAAAATTGTGAGTGGAGCCCGGATATTGGGCAGCTGGACTTTGGTTTCGCTGTGATTTGATTGTGCCTGGACCCTGATTTTTCCCTCTTGAAGTAAGAAAGTATTTGATTTATTTTTTTATTTTACTGGAACCCACAATTGACTTTGAATTTTAAAAGAAATTAGCTATTTTAAAGGAACTAAAACTTTAATGTGATTGAATTTGTAAAGGCTGTGGGGCTTTCAAGGTTATTTATGTTTCTTTTTTAATGTGAGATCTTGGGGATGACTAGGAAAGGAAGGGTTGTGGCTTAGTAGCAGTGTGTTTGTGTGTCAAGTCGACAAGGGTCAGTTGTACTGGCTGGTTTTTGTGTGTCAACCTGACATAAGCTAGAGTCACCAGAGAGGAAGCAGCCTCAGTTGAGAAAATACCTCCATGAGATTCAGCTTTGAGGCATTTTCTCGAGTAGTGATCAGGGAGGGAAGGCCCAGCCCATTGTGGGTGGCTCTATCCCTGGGCTAGTGGCCCTGGGTTCTATAAGAACACAGGCTGAGCAAGCCATGGGGAGCATGGGGATGGTGTTTTGTCAAAGCAACAGAAGCCCCAACTAAGACACACAGGCAACCCATGGCTTTAAAAAACATATTTATATTTAGCTTTATCAGCTTTAAGAAATGAATATACTTCAGGAAATGGTGCTGCAAGGAAACTGGGCTTGCCTAAGTCCTGCAGCTGTCCTTTCCAAAATACCCTGATGTCTTTCTTTTGGTAAGGGAAGGATTCCTCCGGGCAGAGGTTGCTGGGCAGATGATTGGTCTGTTATTAGCACAGTAGACAGAGAGTGTATCTCCGAACCATGTGGTTCTAGTTCGAGGTAGACATTTTTCATTCCTCGATGTCAAAATGTAAAATAGTTGTCTCCTAAATTTTTCCATGGTATTTTGTATACTGTCTCATCATGACCCATTTACATCATTAAACTGGACTAGCCCAAATAACTGTTTTCTTATCCCTCTTCAACGCTTATGTTGGTATCTCTACTGCATAGCACATTTCTTGGCGCATAGCAGGCAACTGATGGATAATCAGTGACTGATGGTAAGCCACAAGGAACGGGACATGGTAAAGAAAGCATTGCAAAAAGAGGATGGTCTCCAGTTGTGCACATGAGTTGTAGTCAGCAATTCCTTGTGTGCAGTATAGCAGTTAAGCCTTTCACTCTGAATTTTATTATGGGGTTTAACTTGAAATGCATGTACTTGTGTTTACTAGGTGCTGGGCATTATGGTATGGTTCCAGTTCCCAAGAAGAAGCCAGTCTAATGGAAAGAGGGAACCTGGATAAACAACCATAACCAAAGTTCACATGATAACTGATAAAAAGCACTTAGGTGTTAGAAAGAGTGGGGCATTCTTTATGTCATTTAATTCTAGCAGTACAGTAAGATACATACTATTACTACCCTCTTTTCATATTAGGAAACTGAGGCCCTGAAAATTTAAAGAAAGTGTTGTATATCATACAGTGACTAAGTTGGTAGAGTCAAGTGATAAACTAAGGTTAAATTGCATTCAAAAACAAACAAGCAAACAAAACAAAGCTAGGGACTGCTGCACTATAGTACCCGGTAGACAAGAGGGAGGGATTCTTTGGGAGCAGAGACCATGGGTGTCAGGGAAGTAGAGGAATTCAACCGTGATTTTGGTGACAAGTGGGGGACTGTCAGATTGAAAAGTTGGCCAAAGAAGTGTAAGAGAGAACAGTGTTGGCAGAGTCATGAGGGATTCAGAAATATCACGTGGTAGGGAGCTGAGGGAGTCTGGTAGCCATTAAAGAAAGAAACAGAGAGGGTGAAAAGACAATGATTGCATCATGGGAATTAGAATGTCTTCAACATTCTATAGTTTCTGAAAGACTTTGTCCCTTTGCAAAGGGTTGCAAGTGAGAGGGAGAATTTTCTTTACTTGCTGTTCATGTGCCTGCTGGGTGTCTGTGGCAACATTTACAGGATGTCCTGGATGACTCAGTTCTGGGGCTTGACAGGCAGAGAATCACTCAGAAATTTTGAGATAGAAATTCTGCATTTGCACAAGAGCCTAAGCTAGCCAGGCATGAGTTGACTCCTAGCTTAGACAACGCTACAGTTGCATGCTTTTTGTCCCTCAAAGGTTTATATATTGGGAGCCTGTCTCTAAATGAGGGGATACTGGGAGGTGTAACCTTTAAGACATGGCACGTAGTCAGGGACTTTTGAGTTAACTAAGACCATGTCTTCCGAAGAACTTGCAGGACCTCCTCCCGACTCACACTTCCAGTTTCCAGAACTGATCTTCCCCCTGCATGTTGCCGCTATTGTGACACCGTCTGCTGTGAGGTCTTCTCCAGCACTGGTGAATGGTAGTGCCTTGCCTTGAATCTCCAGAAATGCAAGCCTCTTTTCTTTGTGAAGTTGTCCTACCTCAGGTATTTCATTATAGTAACAAAAGCATGGACTCATGCAGATTCTTATTCCTGGCAAACAGAGGGCTCCCAGGACATTTTAATAATTGATAAATGAATAAAAGAGAATTTAACCACCAGGAAGACTCAAGCTTAACAAAATTAGAGGAAAAATCTAAGAAGGACTGAAGACAGTTGGCTTATAAAATCAGGAGAAGCAAGAAAGGTCTAGAGTGGACATTTTAACTGGTAACAGCCAGACATGGCGCTGTGAGCAGGAGTGAGCACAGACAGGTCCACAGGCTTCTGGCATGCAATTTTGTTTGACCTGATTAGAAGGGAAAGAATACACACAATTTCTTTTAGAGTACCCCAAACTTTCTTAGTCCTGTTTTCATTTTTAGAAATAAAACAGAAATCCCATGCATGAACCATCATATAAAGCATAGTCTTTAATGACTCCAACTGTATTTGTATTCCAACATAGGAAATCAAATAGCAAACTTCTCATGACTGTTTCTTGCAGGTTTTGCTGAGAAACTGTTCACTGGACAATTTGACTTGACTCAAGGCTATATAACACAGTATCTAGAACAGAGGGTTTACAGACCTGAAGGGATACTTTGTAAGTAATCCCTCTCTCAGCAAAAGGCTCTTGGCAGGAGGCAGATAATGCTGAGGTGGCCTTCTCTGTCCAGGGTCTGATGAGCCAGTGGTCTTTGTGGCTGCTTGATCGATGTATGCCTTGAAAATAAAAATAGCAGAGGTCAGACTGTCATTGTATTATTAATATACTAGAACTCTCAGTTCACTCTTGGATGACTGTTTCTTTCTGTTCATGGAAATGTATTGGATTGTTGAAAGCATAACATCTAAGGGATTTGAAGCATGGTGCCAGGAACCTGTTTTCTCCTCTGTGAAAGTCATTAGAATTAAAAAAACTCAATGGAACCGTCAAACAGCTTCTGTATTTGTTAAGTCGTAAACAGATTTTATGAGTGTCACCCAAAAAAATTATAACTTCTTATGACAGAAAACAGAAAGAACACCAGTTATAAACACTTACTATATAATTCTATGACTCTTTCTGGCATCCTCTCTTCCTGGCTGACATCCTGCCTACTGACCAACATCACTTCCCACACGGCATCACTTATCTACATGTCTGTGCTAGTTATTTCCTGTTGCTGTGAAAAGGCACTCTGATCAGAGCCAATTTAAGGGAGAAAGGGCTTACTTATGCTTGAGGTTCATGAGGTTAGAGCCCATAGCCATGGGGGATGGCATGACAGCAGGCAGCTGGAGCTTGAGGCTGGCTGGTTACATCTCAACCATGAACAGGATGCAGAGTACAAGCAGAAAGGGGGTGGGGCTAATAACATTCAAAGGCCACCTCTAGTGACATACTTCCTCTAGAAAACCTACATATCTTAAAGGTTCCATGACCTCTCCTGTTGTTGTTTATTGATATTTAATATTGTTTTACTTAAACAGTGGTTATTCCTAAACCAACTGTATACCCAATCACCACACAGAGAGTAGGAGCAATAGTTACTCCATCCTAAACCTCCAAACTCGTAGTTTCATCCCATTCAGATTTCCCACATCATACTTGCTTTTAGTCATATCTTAGATCCAGTTCATCTCTCCTCGTGGTCCCAAGTCCTCTCCTGCCGATCTCTCCTCTCCCACACCTCCCGCTTCTTTCTCTTCCCCTCTGGATCAGGATCTCCCACCCTATTCTCTCCATTGCTCAGCATTAGCTGGTTGTTTTATTGAAATTACAGAGACTGATTTCCAAAGTGGTTGTACAAGTTTACATTCCCACCAGCAATGGAGTAGGGTTCCTCTTTCTCCACATCCTCTCCAGCATGTATTGTCACTTGAGTTTTTGATCTTAGCTATTCTGATGGGTGAGTATAAGGTGAAATTTCAGGATCTTGATTTGCAACTCCCTGATGACTAAGGACACTGAGCATTTTTTAAAGTGTTTCTTTGCCATTCTATGTCCCTCTATTGAGAATTCTCTGTTTAGCTCTGTACCTCATTTTTTAATTGGGTTACTTGATTTGTTGCTGTTTAAATTCTTAAGTTCTTTATATATTCTGGATATTAGCTTTCTGTCAGATATAGGGTTGGTGAAGATTCTTTCCCAATCTGTAGACTGTCATTTTGTTCTGATGACAGTGTCTTCTGCCTTCAGAAGTTTTTCAGTTTCATGAGGTCCATTTATTGATTGTTGCTCTTAGAGCCTGTGCTGTTGGTGTTCTGCTCAGGAAGTTGTCTCCTGTGCCAATGGAAAAGATCCTCCTGAGTGAGGTATCCCAGAAGCAGAAAGACACACATATATACTCATAAGTGGATATTAGACATATAATATAGGATAAACATACTAAAATCCGTATACCTAAGGAAGCTAATCAAGAAGGAGGACCCTAGGTAAGATGCCCAATCTTCATTCAGAAAGGCAAATGAGAGGGACATCAGAGGAGGGAGAAAACAGGGAACAGGACAGGAGCCTATCACACAGGGCCTCTGAAAGACTCTACCCAGCATGGTATGAAAACATATGCTGATGCCAAACTTTGGGCAGAATGAAGGGAATCTTAGGAAAGAAGGGGGAGATAGAAAGGCCTGGAGGGAACAGAGGCTCCACAAAGAGATCAACAGAACCAAAAAATCTGGACCCAGGGGTCTTTTCTGAGACTGATACTCCAAACAAGGACCATGCATGGAGATAATTTGCAACCCGTGCACAGAAGTAGCCCATGGCAGCTCAGTGTCCAAGAGGGTTCCCCAATAATAGGAACAAGGACAGTCTCTGACATAAACTCATGGTCTGGCTCCTTGATCACCTCCACCTGAGTGGGGAGCAGCCTTACCAGTCCACAGAGGAAGACAAAGAAGCCAGTCCTGATGAGACCTGATAGACTAGGGTCAGATGGAAGGGGAGGAGGACTTCACCTATCATTAGACTGGGGGAGGGACATAAGAGAAGAAGAGGAAGGGAGGATGGATGGGGAGGGGATGGGAAGGGGCTACAGCTAGAATACAAAGTGAATAAACTATCTTATGCTTCATCTTAGAGGATAGATTGGAAATACATGTGGCTGGAAGTTGCTAAGCTCCCTAGGCAGGTCATTAGGTGCCAGGAGTCTGTCTGGGGGGAGAGTAGAAGTACCCTTAGGCTAATGACTGTTCTCATGAAGAGAGAAGAGAGGAGGACAGCCAGGAGAGATGTGGGGTGGCAAGATAGACAGTTTAAAGGCAATGCTCAAAATAAAAGACTGAAGAGATGAGGGCAGAGTGACAGCTTGGAAAGCATGAAGACGGGAGGTGGCCAGAGCCAGCTCTGGGAAGGGAAGCCCGCACTTGCAACACACCTCTGTATGTTTCTGTTGTATACCCATGTGATTCCATAAATTTAGGTGGGTATAATGCCTTTATTGGAAGTAGCTACAATGGGAAAAGTACACGCTAGACGTCTTAACACACAGGTGCAGCTGTCTGATCAAGGTGATAGCAGAACCGATGGGAGGAAAGATGAATCTTTGATCTTTTAGTTGCTTGCCTGGGCTATTTTCCAGGATAAATTAATAGAACAATGTGCCACCAGAAAACAAATCAAATTAATGTGCACAGCAGTATTCTATGCTAAACTTTGCAGTTTAATTTAGAGGAACGACAGAGACAATGCTTTTAGCTTTTGCATGTTAATACGGAGACTTTCTGGCAGTAGGCGCGAGAACAAATTGTTTATGGACTCCTTTTCCTTATTCGTAACAACTATATTAATATTCTTTGGGGGGGATGCTCACTCCTACTGTCTATGTTAAGGGACATCCTCCAGATTGCCTGGAGTAATTTTAAATTATGAATGCGTGAGCTGGAAATAAGTGGGTCTAGAACATATGTAGGTGAGCGCTGAATTTCTCCGGGAAGCGCTCACTCTGATGCTGGCTTCGTGTGAACGTAATATGCAGAGCCTATATTGAGCTCACGCCGCTTAGCTTAGAGCCACTTCCTGCCTCAAGAGGGGAAGGGCAATGGCAGGGCATTGAGAGATAAACCTGGTTGTCATAGAGGTGCTCTTCTGTCCTCCCTGTGCTTGCTACTCAAATCCGGGTATAAGAACTTCTCAGTGGCCACACAGTTGTCTGAATGTGACTAAATGTTCTCATGTGCTGTTCATCGCTGCGTCTGCAGCCATGAGTGTGCTCAGGCTACAGAAGAGGGCTGCCTCTAGTGTCTTCCTCTGTGGCAAAAAGAAGGTCTGGTTGGACCCCAATGAGACCAACGAAATCGCTGATGTCAACTCCCGTCAGCAAATCAGGAAGCTAATCAAAGATGATGGGCTGATCATCTGGAAGCCTGTGATGGTCCATTCCTGGGCTCGATGTTAGAAAAACACCTCGGCTCAACAAAAGGGCAGGCATATGGGCATAGGTGAGCAGAAGGGTATGGCCATTGCTCAGATACCCAAGAAGATGACCTGGATGAAGAATGAGGACCCTGCGCCAGCTCCTCAGGAGACACCGTGAATCTAAGAAGATTGACTCCCATATGCATCACAGTCTGTACCTGAAGGTCAAAGGGAATGTATTCAGAAACAAGCAGATTCTCATGGAGCCCATTCACAAGTCGAAGGCAGGACAAGGCCTGCGAGAAGCTCCTGGCTGACTGGAATGAGGCTCGCAGATCTAAGACCAATGAAGCATGAAGCGCCAGAAGGAGCACCTCCAGGCCAAGAAGGAAGAGATCATCAAGACTGCCCAAAGAGGAAGAGACCAAGAAATAAAACTTCCCTTGTGTCTGTAATAGTGGCTTGGCTGTGGCCTCACATGAATCAGTCATTAAAATAAAACAACAAGCCTTTAAAAAATGTTTTCATGTGTGGCACTGAAATACTAGTGGGGTAGAGGTCATTCCAATACAAATTAAAAATAAAAACTGTAAAAAAGGAGCCAGAGAAACTGTGCTTAGTTGTTTGCTTGTTTTATACTTTATGGGAAGGAGGACTTGGGTGAATAACTGGGGGGCTGGCCCAGTGTCTTCAGATCAGCTTAGCACACTGCTGTGTTTGCCTTTATCTTTGTGTATTTGTCAGCTTTCTGTTACCATGACTAATTGTCTGAAATCATGAGCTTAAATGGAGGAAAGGATTATTTTGTTATGTGGTTTCCGGCACTTCAGTCCATTGTTGGTTGGTTCCAAGGCTTTGGGTCTGTGGCTGCACAGAATATCATGGTGGGACTATGTGGCATAGAAGATCTTATTTGTCCCAGCCTTGTTTGAGACAGACTCTCTTCACTGCTGCTTATATGAGACTACCAGCACTGTGAGCTTGTGGTGATTCACCTGTCTCGGCGTCCACCTTACCATTAGGAATGCTTAGAGTACAAACACATGCAACTGTGCTTTACGTGGGTTTGAGGTATCCGGGAACCACTAATGTTAAGGTTATGAAGAGACAGGACTTTTCCCCTTTATATCATTCATTGTCTTATTTAATTTATTTTTTTCATACCTTTTCACTATTAAATAGACTTGTCATATAACGATATGAATTCAATAAAATATAAATTTTAGGATATAGAATCCATTTCCCAATACACATGAATATACTTATTAATATAAATAACAGTAAGTAATGACATAAAAAAGTAGCAGAGCATTGTTATCATAACTAATTCAATCAACATAAAGAAAAAAAGAGAATGTGTAGTTTGCCTAAGATTCCATTGAAATAGACATTAGTAAATTTTGCTAATCATTTTTTCAAATATATTATTAAAAGCATAAGTAAAATATATTACATGTTAACTAAACTTATACATTAATTTATATGTATATTTCATATGACTAGGATATTATATATCTTGTTTTTGTCATGGGTGTCTTCTATCTCCATTTATGAAGTAGACCATCTCAGATAAGCCATGTTAAGACATTTTACATGTTTGAAGCCATATTTACACAACTGTCTGTAGGCCTATTTATACAGCATCTGTCTGTCTATCTGTCTATCTATCTATCTATCTATCTATCTATCTATCTATCTATCTATCTATCTGCCTGCCTGCCTATCCATCCATCCATCCATCCATCCATCCATCCATCCATCCATCTATCTACCTACCTATCCATCTATCTATCATCTGTCTGTCTTCCTGACTATCAATTTTATCTGCCTATTCATCGTGCCAAGATTAAAGAAATAGTTCCTTAGAAAACTGGAATAGATGCTGTGGTTATTCCCCACACCCTTGACTGACTGACCGGTAGCACTTTACCTCGCATTGGATACTGAGAGCTCATACCACCAGGATCTCTGTGCAGAAGCACATTAGAGGCGACATGGAAGGTGCAGACTTGTCTGCAGGCCAGGTGTTGCTACCCAGGTTACTTCAGGATTCAGAGTTCTGCCTTCTGGTAATATTCAGGAGGACGGTATGCCAAGCTTTTTATTTACAAGTGCCAGGGAGGCTGGCTGCCAGGTCATGGCTGTATTTTCTCAGGCAAACAAATGTATTCAAATACCTTTTCTCTGCCATTGTCCTGCCCTCTGAAGAAGCTAGCTCATGGGGCTCTTGTAAGGCGTCTTCCACCACTCTTTCCTAATGTCTTTCTGGAATCCTGTGGATGGACCACCATGTTGTTCTCAGCCATCTCCCCCATTATTTTGTTTTCTGTTCTTGGATCTTACATGTGTCCTGAAGTCTTGGCACTTTTCCCCATTAGGTTGGTTCCTGGAAGGGAGATGAGCCATTGATGGGTGCATAAATGCATGAGTTTGTGTACCCATAAAAGCTAAAACATCTCAATTTTACCTTCCATATATTTCAATAATTTATCTGTCCCCAAATCTAAGTGTCATAATCTTTTTAGACTTTTCAGTTTACACGTAGAGCATGCACCTTCTGACTGTTCTTACCTTACATTTATCCAACTCTGAGTGAATTTAAACATTTACATGGTTATGGACCATTTCTGCTTGCTTTTCTTTGAGCTGTATGTATCCATATATTTTCATTAGTTTTAATGTTATATTTCATATCTTCCATTTTCTACTCATCTGGAAATGATTTTTCACATTACAGAAAAATCAAAATGGTCATTTTCAAAGTGATTTAATATCTTCATTTCAAGAATAATAATAAGAAAGTGATAACTACTAAAATTATGAAAGAAATAAATTTATATAGAAATAAATTTATACCAGACTCATTTCAGAGTCTTCTACTCAGCTATGTTTGTTGAAATTTACCAAATAGATCTGAGATTTTTCATTTAGGTTCAAACAGCTTTCTGTAGAGAAGCAGCCATGCCAAATGGAAATGATCCCGTTGGCCCAACCTGTTGGAGGAAATGCTTTGGCAAGACTACTGCTCATTTTGACATTGTAATTTTCAAAGATGCATATCACAGTTAGTAGAGATAAGACACCTGAACAACCAGCATGCATCATAGTAGGAGAATAAGCACAAAGCTTATCATGTTCATCTCATTAAAGAGTAGAGTCATGTATACACAAACAAGTTGTTATATCGTGATGTTGGGAGTTGAGTGGCAGTCCATTTAACAAGGTTTTAAACTAGACAGGAGAACCTTTCTTGTTCATATTTGTCTCTAAGAAAATTTAATAGGTTTCAATGATTGGTGATGAGGCCATTGTAAATTTGGTTTGTAAGCAGAATAACATCTTGAAGCACACCTAAAGGTAATGTGTTTTTAAGATGTTGTCTGATTGCAAATATTCTAGGGAAAATCCCTGGTTATTGGAATGATTACAAGTTTATTATTGTCTGCCTATCTTCTTGTCTTTTTATATATCTACTTACCTACCTACCTACCTACCTACCTACCTACCTACCTACCTACCATCTGTTAATCTCTCATCTCTCTATGTATTCAGTTGTCCCCTCCCTGTCATTTGTCTTTCTACCTCCATCCTTATGAAGGATGATTCTTGTCAGAGCTCATTTCTCTTTGAACATTAATTCAAAGTGAAGGAGGTGGAAGACCACTCAAGAATGGAACTTTTATGCCAAATTTGAAGAATAAATCAATCACATTAGTTACAAATAAGTGGAGAATGTTTGCATGTCAGGGTGTATGTTTCACCTTCAATGTGGCTCCTTTTTGTGAAAATTACTGCAATGTCTCAGACATCCCTTTGCTGAAATATACTTGGGGACAGTGTGAAAGAAACCTCCCTCCCACAGAGATCCTCCCAGGCAGGTCTCCCACACATTGGCTTTATACAGAGGGACCATGAACTCCAGATTATAGAAACTTCAGCAGAAGAACACGGTGGATCACAGCAGAAGAAGCAAACACGATTGTAGCCGCTGTTCCAGATTGGCTTCCTTGATTGTGCAGGCTCTGGGGAGTGGGGCAGTTGTGTTTACCCACCCTTGGAAGCATGGTAAGTCATTGTTCAATGAAAGAGCCGTGGCTTTGGAACTTTCTGGGTTAAAGGGTTTTTGAATTAATTTTTTAAAAGTTCATTTACTTTAGTGTGTATGAATGCTTGCCTGCGTAGATGTATGTGCATTGTGTGTGCTGTGTATTGCATGTGTGTCCTGGTACCTGAGTAGGCTCTGGAAGACACCATCCTCTTGGAACTGTGGTTATAGGTGATAATTGTGAGCTATCATGGAGGGGCTGGGGATTAAACCAAGGTCTAGGGCAACAGCAGCAAATTCCCTAAATTCAGAGCCAATTTGCTAGCGCCTTGGTCAATGCTTTTAGCTGAGAATTTGGGAGCTAGAGAAAGTTAGAGACTGTCTGTTAAAACTGTATGAAAGTTGGTCCTGGTGGCACACACCTGTAATCCAGCACTTCCACAGGTGCCTGTGGAAAGAGAATTAACATGAATTAGAGGCTAACCTGGGCTACAGAGTGAGTTTTAAAAGTAAGTAGTTGCCAGCGTAAAGGTAGAAACTTACTACCACTAGCTAAAGAAAATTTTAAAAAATGTTAAATAGAAATAAATGTCTGTTACAGGAAGTAATAAAATACCTAAGTCTAGAAACTTACACTATAGGTCTTTTAATATGATCAAAATGTAAAATTGAATTAGTAAGTAAGGAGAAAATAGGCTAAATTATATTGAGACAAATTAGATACAAGAAGATATTTAAGATATACATTATTAATGACATGCTAAAATAATGTCATGAAATAATTTATCATCTCAATAAATTAAAAAAAATGGGTCAGAAGGAGAAGTTGAAAATTGAGGTCACGTAAAAAAAAAATCCAATTCTTCAGGAAGGGACAACTGTCTGTGGCTTCCAAGGTGAGGCCCAGGTAAATGCTAAGAGGGCCACGCAAGAGGGCAGTGGCCTCTCCGCACCTGGCAGGCTGCTTCCCCACACACCTTGTTTGGTTAGCAGACTCCATGAGTGGGACAGTCACGCCTTACCCACTCCTGACATTGGTGGCGTACAGTACAGCCTGGCAAACGAAGAGCAGTTATAAAGTGCCAGGCAAGACTGTTAAATGTTGGGCAGCAAACGGGTCTGCCAGCAGACTGCATTTAATCTTCCAGAGCATTTCAGTTTAAAATACTCAACACAGTGATGTCTTTGGGGGGTTTTTGCTCGCCTTAGTTGTTTATACACCGCACCATGGCGTTCCCTTGAAAGGGTGATGAAATCTAGTCAGGAAAGCAAGGACATCCTAAGCGTGCTTTCCTGTTGTGGGAACTGTAGGCTGAGCTATTCCCAGAGGAGAGAAGGCTGGGAAAGTCTTGAGGGTCCCAAAGTCCCAGCGCAGGGAGCAGTTAGAAGGAAGGAGGGGACTAGAATTCAGTGGGCAGCGGGAGGCACATGCCTGCATCAGGGCCTCAGATGGTTGACACGTATCGTCCTGGACACGCTCTACGCTACGGCATTTTACTCCTAATGCAGCGACCTAAATTTAAATGACTTCCAGGAACTGAGGGAGAGAGCTGCCTGAGTCAGCTCTCAACAGCACTCAGAGAACCAACTTGCAGTTTTTGTCATGGACACCTGCCAAAACCACGTCATTTCGTTTGTACATGTTGTGGTATTCAGGTGGCTTCGCATATGCTGTGTGTGAAAAATGTTTTCTGGTCTTTCCTTCTTTCCTTCCTTCCTTCCTTCCTTCCTTCCTTCCTTCCTTCCTTCCTTCCTTCCTTCCTTCCTTCCTTCCTTCCTTCCTTCCTCTCTCTCTCTCTTTCTTTCTTTCTAAAACTGGGTCTATCCCCAAGATTTCAATTTAGGAGTTTTTTTATGGTATTATTTGAAGAGGCATCCTATTTCAGGGAGGGTGAATTTCTTTCCTACACTTCCCAATCCATCTTTACTCTGGTTGATGATCTTGCTTCCTACTCCAGTGAAATTTTAAGGCAGATGTAAAAGACAAATTCCAAAGTCCTGAGACTACCTCTCTCTGCTGTGTTTGTAAGGTCTATCCCCAAGAGTACTGATATGAGTTCTCTGTGTGCCTAGCTCTCAGTTGGGTATGAGAACCATGTCTATACAGGAATGTATTTCTAATAATGCAAAAGTCAAATTCTCCTTTCCGGGAGAGCATGGCCATCTGCAGGTAGAGGAAAAGCCCCCACTGGAATTTTTATTATTATTATTATTATTATTATCATTTATTATAATTTATTCAATTTGTATTCCAGCTGTGGCCCCCTCCCTTGTCTCCTTCCAATCCCATCCTCCCTCCCTTTTTTCCTCCTATGCCCCTCCCCCAGTCCACTGATAGGGGAGGTTCCCCTCCCCTTCTATTTGACCCTAGCCTATCAGGTCTCATCAGGACTGGCTGCATTGTCTTCCTGTGTGGCCTGGCAAGGCTGCATCCCCCAGGGGGAGGTGATCAGAGAGCCTGCCACTGGGTTCATGTCAGAGAAAGCTCCTGCTCCCCTTACTAGGGACCCCACTTGGAGACTGAGCCTATGGGCTACATCTGAGCTGGGGTTTTAGGTCCTTTTTATGCATTGTCCTTGGTTGGGGTATCAGTCTCTTCCTGGCCCCTAGGGCTCATTTTTGGGGGCTCTGTTGGTCTCCTTTTGGAGCTCCTGTCTACTCCATGTTTTTCTTTTTTTAATATTTATTTATTTATTATGTATACAATGTTGTCTGCATGTACACCTGCGCACCAGATGCCATTTGGCTATGAGCCACCATGTGGTTGCTGGGAATTGAACTCATGATCTCTGGAAGAGCAGACAGTGCTCTTAACCTCTGAGCCATCGTCCAGCTCCTACTCCAGGAGTTTCTAAATCTCACTTCCTTCATAAGATTCCTTGAACACTGGTAAAAATTTGGCCATGGGTCTCAGCCTCTGTTTCAATACCTCAATCAGCAGAGGCGTTTTGTATTGTATTTTTTTATTGGTATCTTTGTACTGTTACCAACTCCAAAGCTCCTGCACTGCCTCTGTCTTTCTGTATCTTCTCACTCAGAAGCATGCCTTGCTCTGTTAGAGGGTTTTTTTTTTTTAAATCTCTATTATAATCTTTTGATAGTCCAAGGCAAAGTTTTTATATTGGTTGTGTTCCAATGTGTTTCTTCCTCTCCTTATGTCTCCTTTCTTTGCTTACTTCCTAGTTATTAAGCATGATATATTGTTTTTTTTTTTTATTACTGTGATGCCTGAGGTTTATTTACATTCACATTCCGGGGGCAGGGTACATCCTATCACTGCTGGAGAAAACATGATCATTGAGTGACACAGTCTGAGTCTGTGGAGAAACGGGATCCAGAGTTAGGGTCTTCTCAGAGTGGCCTACATCTGCCAGCTAGAACCTGCCTAAAACAGTGCCACCTGTTAGACACAAAGTGTTCAAACACAAGAGTCAGTGAGGACAATTTAGCTACCAACCACCCCACTGCCAAAGCTGTTCCTACCTCATGGCCTTTCCATTTGCTGCCATCTGTCTATGTTCTTTCCTGCTCCTTTACCTCCTACAGGACTCTGCTACCAAGCAAAGTTTTCTATGATTTGTACCTTGACAGTGGTGCTTAAAATTATACCCCCATCCACACCTCCTGCCTGCTTTGTTTGCCTTTGTCCTCTCCCACCCATCTCCTCCAAGATTTCTCACCTGCCAACACACCACAACACTTCCTGTTTCCATTTTCCCTCCATTAGAATACTAACGTCATGGAGGAAAGTGTTCTCAGTCAAGAGTCTGATAACATAATGGTCTTTCAATTAATACCTGCTACCTGAACACATGAGCTTAAGTACAGAGAACGTGTTAGCTTGCTCATGGCTCTAACTCCAGTGTCAACAATGCTGTCTCATAATAAATCTTCAATAACTATTTTAGTTAATAAATGAACTAAGTTAGAAGCCAAAAATACAGTTCATTGAGGCAGTCACTGACTCCCAAACATATCTGGCTTGGCTATCCAAGTTATTTGACTTTTACTTGCATTTGACTCTGAATTAATCCTAGATTGATTTCTGATCTTCAGTCTCAGCTGAGCCCTCAACTGTCTTTAAAGGATGCATTAGCCTATGGAGAGAGGAGACTGCAAGTTGGGTAGGGAGCTGGGAAAGCATAGGAATACAACTACAGGATCAATACTTCTTCCCTGGATCCTACTGTGTGACAAGTTTACTTATCCATTCAAGCAATAGTCATAGACATTCATCAGTGTGCTGGACACTCAAGCTAGAGTTCATTCATTGATCCTTCCATGCACAGCGCTGAACGTCACCTCAGTTCGTGTGACTGTAAGTGAATACTGACTGTCCAGATGAAGGGAATGGAGACTTGACCTCAGGAAATGGTACAGAAACTAATTTTACCCCTCCCTGGAGAGAGGTGGCAAGTAGAGGGGCTTCCTTCAATTTGACATTGGGGTTTTCCTGGACATTCTACATGATGTAACACAGTATTTGAGTACAATGCTGCCAGCAGAACCAGATCATCCCGTGTTTTATGTCTTCCTGAGATGGGGGGGGTGTGTGATTTACCTTTATCAACCTAAGGATTATATCTTGAATTCATCAGGGAGACATTTTGATTCCTTATCCTTTGTTGCTAATGTCTCATCTGCTCAAAAGCCTGAAAGATTATTCCCTGTGTGTTTTTACAGGCAAGGGAGAAAGTCTGTTTTGTTCCATCAGCCCCATCATTGTCTTCAATTTTTAGCTCTGCTCATTGAAAACCTAGATAAAACTAAACACCATTTTTTTTATTGTTTTCTTAAATCAGTCATATAGCCTGATACCATTATAGCATCTCTTTTCTGAGGCATGAGAGAAGAAAGGTTGCTAAGTCAGGCTCATCTTAAAAACCACAGTGTGAAGTCAAGAAGGCAATAAAGAACTAAAAGAGGGCTCTGGGAAGAGGATGGGTCTAAGTTTATCACATATACAAGCTGAGGAGAGTCAGTTGAATGGGAGATATTTGGAATAATTGTAAGACAAAAGGAATGATTACAGCATGACTAAAGAAGAAATGAATGTACTGAGGGAAAGAAGGCTATTGCAAAGAGAATGGAAGAAGAGGGCTTGAAGAGATGGAAGAAAGCTTAGACTGTCCCCTCAAGCCATGACCCAGGCTGAGACTCCAACATGCTCAGTAGCACAGGGAAACAGTATGGCTTTATGGAGTTAGCCATGTTTTTTGAGAAGGCCAGCTGCTATATGGAGAGGCACACAGGGACAGTTCAATGTACTGACTAATAACTTTTGGAAAAAATATTTTATTCTAAAATAATTTAATACCTTAAATTGCAAGAGTGTTGTGAGTATAGCACAGTGGTGGAGCACTTGTCCAGTGTGGTGGCTTGGATAAAAATGGCCCCATGGGCCCACAGGGACAGCATTATTAGGAGTAGGTGTGACACTGAAGAAAGCATGCTATGGAAGGTGGGCTTCGAGGTTTCAAATGTTCAAACCAGGTCCAGTATTGCTCTCTGCCTGCTGCCTGCAGATCAGGATGTAGAATTCTCAGCATCTTCTCCAGCACCATGCCTACCTGTGTGCTGCCACACTTCCCGCCATGATGATAATGGACTAAACCTCAGAACTGTGAGCCAGCCCCAGTGAAATGCTTTTGGTTATAAGAATTTCTGTGGTCATGGTATCTTGACACAGCAACAGAAATCCTAAGACACCCATCATGCACAAGGCCTTGGATTTGGTTCTCCCAAAGAAGAAAGGTCAAAATGAAAGTGTTGGGGAGGCTGAGAAGTTACAAAAATAATGTACACATTTCTGTTTACCTTCTCTCCACATTTACTGTTGTTATTGACATCACTGTGTTTGCTTTATGATTCATTTATAGTTACTTTATCCTAATATGTTGAAAGTCACAATATAATGATAATTTACACATAATGCTTCGGTATTTATTTCTTTTCTGTTTGTTTGTTTTTGAGACAGGGTTTCTCTGTGTAGCCTTAGGTGTCCTGGACTGACTTTGTAGAGCAGGCTGGCCTCTAGTTCACAGAGATCCCACTTGCCTCTGCTTCCCTGAGCGCTGAGGTTACAGGTATGTGCCACCACACCTGGCTCAGTGTACATTCTCTAACAAACAAGAACAGGCTCTTATAAACCCACAGTAGTAATATTAAAATCGGGAAAGTAATATCAACTGAATGTGACTAGCCAACTTACAGGCTTTGTTAAGCTTTGCTTTGGTGATTAAAAAGCAAAATGTTGTCTTAGACTGGAAGAAAATTTTAAAACCTTTCACTAAGATTACATATTCTTATTAAATCAATGCAAAGATGATTTAAAAGCATGACTTCAAAAAACCCAATTGAAACTTTTAACAGCTGTATATCCAATTACGGAAAAAAAGTAGATTGATTTCAAACAGTTTGTAATGCTTACAGGAAAAAAGCTTTCTCTATTGAAATAAAACTGCTAATGGGGCTTTCAGTAATGGGGGAAAAAACGCCTGGGTCATTATTTTTTACAGTAATATGTGCCAGAAATCAGGATTATAGAAAATTACTAATGGGAGCACAGAACTGTACCATTACGTTTCTCAGTGTGCCTTCAAAATTGTGGAATTTTATTTCTAGCATGTAGAAATATTCAGAGAGAAGCACAGAGTTCCAGGACCCCATCACATGTCACATTCAATAGCCAGGGCTCCAGAGCCAAGGAGGAGGTGAGAAGCTTTGTTTCGCTAAGACTGAAGACATCGTGATGCTCACGTAAAGAGGAGAGCTGAATGGATATGCAGCAATTACAGATGCGAAATGACTAGATGTCTGCTCTTTGCACAGCCTGGTATAATTCCTTCAAACCCCACCTAACGCTGCTCATTTAACTTCATCTGAAGACTGTGCACATATTCTATGTGCGTCTTCTCTTTCCGTTATCATTTATTTAAGTGTGAGCAGCAGTACACAAAAGTACCCTGTTGAAATCCGTCTTAGGAAATTGCCATATTTGCGTGTGGCTCAAAATGTTGAATAAGTACCTCTTTCATCAAACTGCCACATCGTCCAGTTTGATGAAAGAGGTACCTCCCGATGAGAGATTGAAATGATAGAACACACTTCTAGCAAAATATTAAGGTTGATTTTCTACTCAGTTGCATTCCTTTCTATTCCTGGAAGTAACCATTGTTGAATTTTTGAAGTGTATCCTAGTCTTCTAAGTGTTTATGTAGTGATAACCACCTATACCTAAGACACATGTATACATGTATATACTACTAATGCACAGGTAGGGTCATTCTGTGTGCATTGTTTTACAACTATTGTGTGTAGATGAGGAACTTTGTATGTATCTCGCTAAGGTCTGGTCTCACTCCTTGTAATAGTTATATAGCTCCATTTAACTGCTTCATGGCTTATGAAGCTGCTTATTTACAATTCCCATGTCAAAATGTTTATTCCCATATTTTATGTGCTTTACTCAAAACTAAGAGCCCAGTAACAGATATTTGTGCACAGACAAACTATAAAAGTTTCTAAGAAACTGAAGAGCTGGGCCATAGACATAGTTAAAATACTATTGAATAATGCAAACTTCCTTCCCCAAGATTCTTCCAGCTGAGATCTCACAGTGCCTGCTTTTGTGTGTTGTTCATGGAATTATGTATTATAAATGTGTTCTGTTCTTATTTACTTGATGGAAAATTACGGTAATTTTTTTTCTTGATTGCAGGCAAGGGCCATACTGCTTTAGACAGATTCTAGGGATCACTTACCCTGCTTTTGTCTCTAAGTCTTTTATAAATGTTGATTTTTTTCTAATGTAGAAATATAACATTAATGTCTTTTGAAGTTTAGAAACTTTATTTTGATGAAATCTAATTTTTTTAGTACTTTATTAATGCTTACATAATCTTGCATGACCCCAAGTCGCAAACATATTTTCCTGTGTTTTCATTTAGAAAATGCATAGTTCTGGCTTTTATGGTTAGGTTTACAGTCTATGTCAAAGTACTTGAATACGGAGGAAATAGGAAAAGGATTCATTTCCCCCATAAACATGCTAGTGTTGCCGAGACATTTATTTAAAAGTCTTTTGTGAGCCATTGAACTGACTCAGTGCCTTGGTTGAAAATGATCTGAGTACCTATGTAGCGAGTAATCACTGAACTGTTTCATTCTCCTCCATCGACTTGTTTGTCCTTATGCCTTCTCCAAACTGTCTCAGTTAATATCGCTTTATGTGGGGCCAGGGGATGGTGGGACCCAGGTAAACTGGTCCAGAGCGAGCCTGGGGTCAAGACATGTCCAAACCCCCGAAATCCCATCCTGAAATCAGCAGGAGTAGGACTGCTTCCTCCCTGCATGGCCCTGTGTACCTGTCCCCTCCCCTAGGAGGTCACATAGCCTGGCAGCCAGGTTAAACTTTCTTTCCCCTTATAAAGTAGAGCCCAGAAGCACCTAGAATTCCTCCTTGTGCAGAGGAGGCACTCTGATAGGCCCTGCTCATTCCCCAAAGGTTTAAATAGCCTTGAATGAAATGTCTCACTGAAGCTGTTCCCTGAGAAGTCTGTTTCTCCCCGGCACCGGAGGTCTCCATCCCCCAGCTCTTCCTGCTTTACTTCCTCTCCTGCCCCAACCCCAGTCTCAGGATCTGCCAATTGTAATCTCAGGGGCCAGGGACAGCAGCTTTATAGTAATGAGCTTTATAATAAACCTTTAAAGCAAGGAGTCAAGTTTCAGCATTGTTTTTAGTTCTCTTGCGCTTTAAAATCATCTGGTCACTTCCACCAAGATAGACTGTACTGAATCCACAAATCAATCTAAAATAGTGGGTATCTTTATAATAACGAGCCTGCAAATACTTGTCCACGACTTTTACTTGGCTTCTCATTAATTTCTTTTAATAGCTTACGGTTTAGTTAGAATCTTGTGTATTTTTATCAAGTATAATTTTAGCAATTTGTTTTTTTAATATAATTTTAACACTTTTTTTAGAAGTTTTAGTTCTAACCATTTGCTGGTGGAGATAGGACAATCAGACTTTTCATATGTTCTAATAGTTCTAATTTTACCTATTCTATCTTTTTTCTTTTCTGTAGATTCATTAGAGGTCTCTGTATTCATAATCATGCCTTGTATAAATAATGTTTCACTTTTTCTCTCCAACACTTCTGCTTCTTGTCTAATTTTTCCTCACTTCACAGAGCGGCTAAGCCTTTCCTTTATTATATTCTTAGTACTTTGGTTTTGCACATTTTAATTTAGACTATGAAACTAATAAAAAACAAACCCACAACTGGTGTTTTGCTTTGTGTCAAGTTAGATGGCAGCTCTTTAATATGGCATATGTGTAGAGCATAGATGTGTCCATTTAAACCATTTTAAGTGTAGAGTTTTATGGCATGAATACACTCATATTGCTGTGAAATGATTATCATCATCTGTCTTTCAAATTTTTCTTATTTATTTATTATTAATTACATTTTATTAACTCTGTATCCCAGCTGTATCCTGCTCCCTCATTCCCTCCCAAACTCTCCCTTCCTCCCTCATCTCCTCCCTGCCCCTTTCCAAGTCCACTGATTGCTGAGGAACTCCTCCCCTTTCATCTGTTTTATCAGGTATCATCAGGACTGGCTGCAAAGTCCTCCTCTGTGGCCTAGCAGGACTGCTCCTCCCTTGGGGGGTGGGGAGGTCAAAGAGCCTGCCATTGAGTTCCTGTCAGAAATAGTCTCTGTTCCCCTTACTATGGGAAACCAATTGGTTACTGAGCTACCACGGGCTACATCCAAGCAGAGGTTCTAGGTTATATCCATAGATGGTCCTTGGTGGAGTGTCAGTCTCAGAAAAGACCCCTGTGCCCAGATATATTTGGTCCTTGTGGAGCTCCTATCTTTTCCACATCATACAAACTCCCCCTTCTTTCATATGTTTCTCTGCACTCTGTCAAAGATTTGGTTATGAGTCTTAGTATCTGCTTTGATACACTGCTAGGTAGAGTCTTTCAGAGGCCCTCTGCGGTAGGCTCCTGTCCTGTTACTTGTTTTCTCCTACATCCAATGTACCTCCCATTTGTCTTTCTAAGTGAGGATTGATTGTCTTTTTTTTTTTAAGATTTATTTATTTTATGTATATGAGTGTTCTATCTGCATTTACACCTGCCAGAAGAGGGAATCAGTTCACATTATAGATGGTTGTGAGCCACCATGTGGTTGCTGGGAATTGAACTCATGACCTTTGGAAGAGCAGACAGTGCTCTTAACCACTGAGCCATCTCTCCAGCCCCAGTTCTTGTTTATCTTTTTTAGGTGTATAGATTTCATTATGTTTTTGTACCCATCAAACAAGAACTCATGCTACACCAACCCAGCCCAGGGGACCCACCATTCTACTTTGTGTCTCTATGAGTTGAAGACTCCAGGTTCTTTAGGTAAGAGAAATCATACAATATTAGTTTTTCTGTGAGTGGCTATTTCACTTAGACATGAGAGCCTCGAGGTTCAGGTTTCATTCTACTTGAGGCTGAATAATATTCCACCAAATGCACATACTGTGTTTAATTACACTTCCTAAGTTATGGATGGACACTGGAGCTGCTTCCACATTCAGTGACTGTGAATAACGCTGCCATGACAACTGGTGAGCACGTATCCAGTTCTTGCTCTCAATTATTTTAGCGGTATATGCAGGCAGAATGGCTGGTCGTATTTAATTTCTTGAGGATCTGCAGTACTATATTAAACAGTAGCTGGATCATCTTACACCTTTTCCAGCAATGTCATATATCCGGTTTCTTGCTGCTTCCTGGTGTGGTTTGTTTGGTTTTGCTTTTAGTATCAATCACCCTAGTAGGCATGGAGTGAAATCATATTGTGGTTTGATCTGCACGTCCCCAACCAGTAGAGATGTCACACATCTTTTCATGAGCGTAATGATTATTTGTTCATCTTTCAAAAGACGTCTCTTCAAACCTTTTGTTCATTTTTAATCAGGTTGTATATTTTTGTTACACTGTAGAATTTTATATATTTAATATGTTAATCACTAATCATTTTCTTCCTTTTGGTGGGCTGTGTTCTCTGCTGATGATGTATACTTCAATGCACAAAGGTATTCGGTGTTGATAAAGTCCAGTTTAATGCATTTTACTTTTATTGCTTGTATTTTTGGCGTCTGATCCAAGAATCACTGCCAACTCTTGTTTCGTGAAGCCTTTCCTCTGTGTTCGATTCTAAGACTTTTATAGCTTAGACTAGCCTATTAAAAGTATGGCGCCTTCTTTCCAACCAGCAATTTTGCCTCAGTATCAGCTGCATTTGCTTTCTCACTAGTATAGAAAAGTGGAATGGAAAACGAATGTATAGTTCCCAAACTATGCCTGCTAGAAGGAATAGAAGACAGGCAGATGGTAGACAGCCATTAATGAAGTAAAGGTCCTAAGAAAGTAAGGAACTGAGGCTGGCTGAGGTGGGTTGAAGCCAGGAAGAATTATCAAAATTTCTTTGCCAGCACTCTACTTCCTATCACCCAGTCTCTACTTGAACAAATGACTTGAGACTTTTTTCTTTTTTTCCAAAAGGGGGGAAAGAGAGAATACTGAGGAAATACTAAACCAAATCAAGACCAAAAACCAGCAGGACAAACTTTAAACTCTGTATCTCCATGTCTGATGTCCAAATGCTCTTCAGATCTCCAACTTCTCTCAGCTTTGTTGACTGCAACACACTTCTTTCTCTTGGGCTGGTTCCAATCCTTGTTAGCAGCTCTCCTCAGCTGGTATCGATGGCTCTGGCATCTCCAATATTTTGGGCTTTCCAAGGCAATCCAGGCTTCAGCTTCACAGTTTCACACATGGCCTCTCTAGGCTTCTATGCAGGAACACCCCTGCCACATGCCTGGCCTCACAGCTTTCTTGTATCCTTGACTATAAAGCTAGAACCACTATTTTTTTTTGTTATGGAACAAGAGCTTATTTCTTTATAGTGTTAAGTAAGCCACTGTCTGTGTATAAAACTCATTTATCCACTCGTCTATCAAAGAACAGTTTGGTTGTTTTTAAGCTCTGCCTTTTATCACTAAAAGTGTTTCTTTTAAGGTGCAATATTTTTAAGGTAATGGATACCTGTGGATTTTATAATAGGCTTTGATTCCTGGATGTAGTCTTCTTCTCTCTTCTCTCTGTAAACATCTCCATGTTGAACTCATGTGGTACCACTGCTTACGTACACTTATATGTTGGCTTCTTTCAATGTATAAATTACTTTAAACTCCTCTTCTCAGAATGCCAGACTCACATGCCAAAGCCCAGTTGCATGTACAATACTAAGCTCAGCATATTCAAACTGAACCCCTATTCTTCTCCCTTGGGGGACTTCAGTTTGCCATATATGCAACCCTTTCTGTGCATTTGCATTTCTCCAATCTTCCTAGTAGCTTGGAACCCAAACCCTGGAATCCTTGAGTGCTTTTCTTTCTCTGACACTCCTCATATGACTTGACAGTAAGTCAAAAGACTCTCACCAAATATGTCAATTCCTTATCTGATCACTCAGCAGAGCTAACATGGCTTTTAAGCCACGACCATTCTTCATTTTAGGAGGCCAAACAGCCTCTTTAACAGCACCTCTGTCCCTACCATTAGTATCAACACGATAGCTGTGAGCTTTCATTTATCTTGCTTTCCTTAGAAGCAACCGCAAAGTTACAGCAGAGCTGCACCCTCGGTACAGAGAATTTACTTTTCTGAACAAGTTGACCATAACTTGCTGCTCTCTTCTCTCTCACCTTCCTCCACTCAAACACTTCAGTGTACGTTTCCTACCCAAACAGCGCTCGCTATCTGTGTGACAACAACACAATGTGAAAGTCAACAACCTAGCTACTCATGTTCCCTCACATCCTTGCTGAAACCTCACCTTTTCAGTGGCTCCTACTCAACCCCAAATTAATAATTCAAACTCCCCCTTGCTGCAACTGATGTTTCTTCAGCAAAATGCACAAATGGGTTGGTCTAAGATGGACGCCTACGGATACTCACAGGACGTTGGACCTTGGAGGATGTGGAACCGAAGGACACCTGAGCACCTCTGTTCAACAAAACAGAAAGCCTGCTCTTTTCTTAGGGAGGAAGGAGGAGGGAGCTGCTGAGGGAGGAGGTGAAGACTTTGGAAGTAATTGGGAATGTTGAGATTAATATACAGACAAGATCCAAGGATAAACATCCAGGAACAGTTAGGAACAATGGTGTCCCACTCATGAGTACATTGTTAGCTGTACAGTGCTGTGTGCCACGGTTGTATGCACACAGAGCTTGACTCTCAGATTGAGAATCTAGTGGAAAAGGTGAAAGGTACTAATGAGAATAAATAAACCACTTTTGGGAAGGAAGACTAAGCTACTGTCCATGTTTTTATAGAGAAGGATAATCCTGAAAGCCTAGAGGCCCTAGACCTTCTAGATAGAGGTGAGATAGTTCTGAAGTCCCTTTACTTAGTGTTACCCAAATAACATTTATTACACACTCAGTGAATGTGTTCACCAATCAGAGAATTCCATCTGAAAATTTTAGGTATGTTCTGAGCAAAAGGACATCCTGGATTGAGATGGAACTTCTTTCTGAAGCTAGAGGAATAATGTAGTGTGCTAGCCTGGGCACAGAACAACACAAATTCCTTCAGAGACCATGAAACACACATGCTCAAAACTATGCATCTAAATAGCATGTGATGAAACAGATGCTATGAAATAGTCTACAAGAGTAACTGATTTTAACCTTCGTTTAGCTCATATTTTCCTATCTTCTAAGGGACCTTTATTTTCATTTTTTGCTTTATTGCCAAATGGCTTATTGTATTAAATTCCATATAACTCATATTCCTGGTGAGGACTCTGATTGGCCTGGCTTGTTTCCTTGAAACAGTTCTCCCAGTTCAGAGGTTAAGGGTTAGTAAATACATGAGGTGCCCTATAGCCAGCTGGTACCACTGGTAAGGGGAGACAGGGTGCTAGGTAGAAAACATGGCTGCTATATCTTAGCAGCATTTTAGAAAAGCCATGTGAGTATCCAGAAGATGAAGTTCTTCACCTCACTTCTCAAGGTTTTCAAATAATTCAAGTCTAGCAGCAGAGAATCACAGGAGATGGATTCTGGCTTGTTAGGAAGGCTGGTAGACCTATAAAGAAAACATGAGTCACTGGGTACACTTCTAGTCCCAGCACTTGGGAGGCAGAAGGAGGAGCTTTCTGAGTTAAAGGCCATCCTGGTCTACAGAGTGAGCTCCAGGACAGCCAGAGCTACACAGAGAAACCCTCTCTCAGAAAAAACAAACAAACAAACAAACAAACAAAAAACCAAAACAACAACAACAACAAAAAAACCCAAAAGCCAAAAATAGGCTTTTAAGTGTGTAAGTGTGAGTATGAGTGTGAGTGTGTGTGTGTGTGTGTGAGAGAGAGAGAGGGAGAGGGAGAGGGAGAGGGAGAGGGAGAGAGAGAGAGAGAGAGGGAGAGAGAGAGAGGGAGAGAGAGAGAGAGAGAGAGAGAGAGAGAGAGAGAGAGAGAGAGAGAGCATGGGCAGCGGTGAGAGAAATGCCTTAGCCTCTCGGGATTTCAGGCCTGCCCCACCAGGTCTACCTAAAATAGTTCTGTTTTTTTTTTTTTTTTTTTTTTTTTTTTCAATGCAGTTTATTCAGGAACATTGAACAATCCTTGGACCCCGGGGAAAGCCAGCCCACAGCTTAAATAGCCTCTGGGTAGCCAACCCAGGCGTGCCACGGGGGCAATGCAGATAGGTCCACATACATGGAAGCAAGCCAGATCGTTGGCCTTAGCCAAATGTGGAGTTGTTCGTGACAGAGAGCACTCACCATCGGGAAGGTGGAAGGCGGAAACCAGCTCCATCTTTAAGGCATAGCATTCCGCAGCTCTCTACAGTTCCCCCTTTTTGTTTTAGACGCATCAGGCAAGAGTAGAGGTTTGATCTCTGATATTAGAAATAAATTGGGACTTTGTACAGATGTTCATTTAGGTGTCATCCACCCAAAAAGCATCACTATGTAGGCTTTGCTGGCCTGGAGCCTAATTTGTAGACCAGGCTGGCTTCACACTCACAGAGCTCTGCCTGCCTCTGTCTCCTGAGTGCTGTGATTAAAGAGCATGCCCACACCCTAGCCTCCAAATATAATTTGAACTGAAACAAAGGGTTAGACCTGTTAGTATAAACAAGAGACGTTATTGCAATGAAGTCCCATTTCTTGTAAACTATGAAGACAGGTACCTGCCTGTTTGCGTAATTGGAAAACAAAGCCGCTTTTTTTTTTTTTTTTTTTTTTTTTTAAACCCACATGAAGTATCTTGGGAAAAGACAGCAGCATAAGTGTGTAACAGGCTCTTGGCATACTGGCTGCCTCTGCATTGTGCTTTCTGTTTCTTTCATAGTTCAAAGCCAAATGAACGTTTACAAGCGAATCATTTGCTGCCAGGAACACAGAGGGAAACACTGATGTTAAAAATGGCATCTGAGAACCACGGAGGGGAAATGCGTGTGGAACCAGTGGGCCCAGCCATGGTACAGGAAGGGAACGTCAGTCTGGCAATAACTCCTGACAGCTGTGTGATGAGCTGGGTCATGTCCGAGAACCGCATTGCTGCCTGGACTGAAGTCCACAGTTCTCTATCTTCATCAAGATATGAAGATGGAAGATATGAAGACATGTTCTAAGATTACCTCTGTGCAAATATTTCACAGGCATGGTGGAAAAACTTTAACTCCCAGGGAACTAAGAAATAGAAGACAACACACATAAATTAAAAGAGAGAAAGAAGCCTGGAAGTAGAAAAATAAGAGAGAACACAATTTTTTTTATAAAAAAAAGCCCTTTGAAATACACAGAAAAACAAAGTGACTGGGAAATAGAAGAAAAATGTCTGAGGACCTACAGTGAGATGGACATTTCCAGCATTATTCTAGTAGGTGATTAATGGTTAAACAGGGCAGATCATAACAGGATACAAATGCATTGTTTACACCTGAGACTATTTACTCATCTGTCTATCTATCTATCTATCTGTGCATATACGTGTACATGTTTCTGAAAACATACATATACCTCATCTGAATGAAAGTTTTAAGAACTTCAGAATCTTGTTGGCTCTCCTTACATTAGCCAGCCTCTGACACCTAAGGCATATGATATATGATTTTCTTCAAAGTAACAAGATATGTAAGAAAGAATTAAAAATTTATTTTGCCTTTTGGTTCAATTGTATTTTGCAATAGCCAAACAGTTTCATTGACAAAGTAGATTCTTCTTTTTGCTTTTTTTAAAATATGTTTTTAGTTAGAAAATGATTGAATTGACTGTCTCATGTTCTCCTCCGTCTGGGGTTTCTTGCTGCAAAATTTCCAGGGTGAGTATGTAACCTGGAGTAACCACAGAAACCAGCAAGAGAAGATTTTCTTTAGTGCAGGAAGAAGGAGCTACAGAGTTAGAAAATCACTCATTTTTAACTCAATAAGTAAATTGAGGCCCGTTCATCAGTGGTTGCTAATACTGTAGGGCAGACAGAGCTATAGTTCCTGAGGTTGGCTGGTCACTGGTATCTTTAAAGGGCTTAGGAAGCTCTTGACACCTGACTAGTACTACAGATTCAGACTGAATTGATCTGGAGGCATCGAGACGTGATTTCCCATAAACTGCCAGGCTTTATAAATGATCACATATTCTCCTCAGGTAGTCATATGCAGCCAAAATGGCACTCCACATTGTTCTCTCTTTAGTTTTTATTTGGATAATCACAAAGGGAGATGTGTGCTTTACAACGAAGAGGGCTACTTCCTGCCACTTCCAGGAATCAACTTCAGCATCCTTAAGCTCAGAGTGACCAGACAACGTGTTCCCTTTGACCCGATATCAAGGTAAGAGCAACAGGAATAAAGACAGATACTGTCCGTAATGCTACAGAATCCTATGTAAAAAAAACAGAGGCAAGCATACTGAAGGAAAGACACGTGGCTCCAGAGCAGGCTCTAGTGGGGCCACATTGAAGGCGAAGAGCTGCCCCATGCTGCATTATGGGTGACTTGATGAGAAAGTTCACGCAGTTCCTTGGCTTGCTTTCCCTTCCCTACCACTGTCGTGGGAACATAGACTTGAAGGAGAGACCGTGCTCCTGCTGAGGAGCACCCTCCCTGGACAGCACTTCTGAGCTCCTGGACCAGCCGCTGAGCCAACATTACTGCCTCTTCCGTGGACATGCAGCAGGCTGGAGGAGCACTGGGTTTGGCTTAAAGATGTCCCTTTTTTGAGTTTTGTCTGTGCTGCTTAGCAGCTCTGTCACCGTAGGTACCTTATGGCCTTGCTGGGCCTCAGTTTTTCTCAGCGATGGAAGGAGGATAAAGTAATGTAAGTTTAACATGCTTAGGGGAAAGTCGTGGTGCTAAGGATGTGCTCAGTGAATAGGGTTGCTCTTATGCTTCAAGTTCTAACTGTAGTTCGATCAAATCGGTGAAAAGAACGGCTTTCTCCTGCCTGTACTGTAATGTGTCTGTACCCCCATCATGCAGAGTCAGGCCTGCATATGGGAGGGTTCTGCATCTGTAGTTTCAAGTTAAAAAGCAACTTAGATCTCTACTGAACATCTCCACACTTTTCTCTGTTAGCACCCACCAAAAATACTCTGTAACTATTTACACATTTTATTTTGTATTGTAAGTAATTTGTTACACTGTAAGTAATCTAGAGATGACTTAAGTAAACAGAGGGACATATTTGTAAATACTATGTTGTTTTATACCGGGTACTTTAGTGTTCATGTATTTTAGTATTTTTAGGGGTCCTGGACCAAATCCCCCAAGAATAATTAGAGATGACAAGGTGACAGTGTAGGGATGCTGGCATGTGCATTTGTGGTCAATCACTTCTTTCAGGAGGGCTTCTCCAAATTACAAAATCCGAATTGCCTGGACAGGAAGATAATGTCAACATCCATGTATTTGCTATGTTCTGAAAAGTCCACTTCATCCCTGAATTCTGTCCCTGTTTGTGAGTTGCCATTTACACCGAATCTCTGTCCTCATTTTCCATCAACATGTGTCACTGAACAGTCACTCACTACACACTTGTAAACATTATTCTAGCTCTGAAGAAGCGTCAGTGGGAATAGAATTTGTTTTCATAACACTTATAACAGGTGGAACAACAGATCATAAACCTAAAAGCAAATAAATATATAATCCCAGATAAGTACCATGAATAAAATAAAGAGAGGAAAGGCAGATAATGTGTTTTCTTTAGCTAGATGATCAGAGATTTTATTTTACCTTCTATTATCATTGCTTTTGTACAAGAGATTTTTCTCCCAAAGAAAATAAGGAGATGGGAGTCACACAAAGGTTACAGGAGAATTTTTATAAAAGGAAGCAACAACCAGTGTAAGGACGAGGGTTTGATTGAACTTGAGATGTCTGAAGGGTTGAAACATGACTGAGGCAGAGCACTGAGAGATGAGGTCACAAAAAGAAGCAATCTCTCTCTCTCTCTCTCTCTCTCTCTCTCTCTCTCTGTGTGTGTGTGTGTGTGTGTGTGTGTGTGTGTGTGTGTGTGTGTTAGATCATGCAGCACCAGGCCAAGTAATTGCATTTTATTCTGTTTAAATGGAAAGTGATTGGAGACAACAGCAGGAGATGTAGAAGGTTTTAGCAAGGGGTGTGAAATGCTTTGGAGCTTGTTGAGAGAATATCTTATATATTGTATGGATGCAACACCTATCAATAAAATACCTGGTGGCCTATAGCTTAGGTAGGAAATAGGAAGTGGGGCATCCAAAGGCAAGAAGAATTCTGGGAGAGTGCTAAGTACAGGGAGGTATGTGTATGTGTGTGTGTGTGTGGGGGGGTCAACCAGCAAGATGTGAGGAGGACAGAACCATAGTACCTGAGCATAGGTAAGCAGCAACATGGCAAAATGTAGATTAGTGAAATGGATTATTTTAAGTTAAGAGCCTGTCAGAGAAGAGCCTAGCTGTATAGCCTAGGTATTTGTAAATAACATTTTGAGTTTCATGAGTCATTATTCCAGGAGCCTGGGGCTAGGAGGAAAAAATACCATTCCCCACTGCAGAGCTGAGCAACAGAACTTTTTAACTGAGCTGGATACAAAGGAAGAAATGAAGAATGACTTTCATACTAAATTCACTGACTAGTAATGCCATTTACTCAGAGGAGAAATAGAAATACTTTGGAATCTGGTATTTTATAAAGGAAAAAAATAATTCTGCTTTGATTATTATGTTGGAAATGTTTATTAATCAATGAATTGGAAAGAGCAATAGGGGTTGAGGCCTGGAACTCTGGGAAAGCCTGGCTTGAGCATGGACTAAAGCCATAGAGCCATAGAATCATTAACCTGCCAGATTAGTTAGTGTTAAAGCCACAGGAAAGAATGCAGACAGAAAAGCAAAGACCCCAAGGACAGACATCTGAAGCATTCTAGTATGTGGAGAGATAGACGCCACAACCACAGCCTTGGGTTGTCCTCATCCCTGGGCATCTTACTTAACAATACTCACTTTCTCAGCTCAGTTCAAAGCTGGAGTGCTCCAGGTTTTGGCTTTCCCCAGGCTCTGACTTGGCCTTGTCTTTAGCCCAACTCTCTTCCAGCAGGGACCTCTCTCTGAGCCATTATGCAAGCTTGGTCATTTATCTCTTCTGTGCGCAGTAGTCTTGACTCCTTAGCCAGCTTGCTTCCTCCAGGACAGAGAACACATCTCGTATATCCTTCAAAAATTCAATAGGCAATTATTATGTGCTCATGATGCATGCTGATTGACAGGTAAACTGCCTGTAAATGTCCCTATCTGGCCATGCTGGCAGGTGCCTGTGATCCACGGGCCTAGTGCATTTTCTTTCACAAGGTGCTACGCAGATAGGGAGCAACTATTGTCTCCACTTGGAAGATTAAATAAGCACCAGAAAAAAAAATCTACCCACTAGGCAGCTTGGCAAGGCAAAGAGCAAAGAAGTGAGAGGACTTTGGTTACAAGATAAACACAAACAGACAAAGAAAAGCAAAACACCGCGATAGAAGATCAGGATGGCAATGAGAGGAGTAAGGCAGCTTGTGTTCTGGAGAGTGTTCTTCATGAGGTTCTGAGTTACACCCTCAGATTCTGTATGGAAATCTGGGTGTGGTGGTGTCTGCTTGTAATCCCAGCTCTGGGAAGTCAGGGACCAGCTGACCCTAGGAGCTTTCTGTCTAGCCATCTTAGACTACTCAGCAGTCTGGGCCTCAAAAAACAAGCTGAGAATCTGAGGAAAAAATACCCAAGGTTGAACTCTCCTTCCACACATATGTACACACAGGCTGCTCTAGCTTATTTTCTGTTGCAGTGACCAAACAAAAACAATTTGGAGGAGAGGATTTATTCCAGGTAACAGTTCTTCACTGGGGGAAGTCAGGGCAGAAACTCATGCAGGAACTAAAGCAGACACTATGGAGGAATGCCATTTACTGGCTAGGCTAGCTGCTTATACAGCCAGGATGTAGTAGGCTGGGTTTTCCTACATCATTCATCAGTCAAGACAGTCTCTCACAGCCATGACCCTATAGGCCAATGTGATCTGGGCAATACGTCAATCGGGATTCCTTCTTCTCAGCACACATATACACACACACACACACACAGACACATACACAAAACAGTAGAAAGACAAAGGGTTGCCAAGTGTGGTGTTACACTCCTATAATCCCATAATCTGGAGAATAGAGCAAGATTGTCAATCTGTGCCTGTTTGGGCTACATAGCCAGACACTCACAAATGACAACAAGCAACAGCAACAGCAGTAGCAGCAACAGCAATGGGACAGAAACAAAGATAATTTTAAAAGGAAAGGGCCTTTATCAACCACTCCAGGAGCCCAACTGGTAACAAGCCCTGTTTGCTGATCAAAAGGCAAGCTGGTCTGAACACGCTAGAGGTAGCCCTGTCTCTAGAACACTGACAAAGGGTGCAGCAGAGGGTGCTCTTTGTGTTTCTCCTTTCGTCTAGAATACTGTAAGTCTCCTGCCGCTTAAAGAGCAGTTAGATCACGGATAGCTGTGGCCCAAATGCCAGCTCCTGGTGGTCCTCTCAAAGCCTGTGTAGCCTCTGATCAGCAGGGCAGAAAGACAAAGAGGACCCACCCACGGGCACAGAGCACAAGAGGTGGAGAAAGATGGAGGAGAGCTGTGCATTGAATCCAGGGAACAAAAAGAGAAACTCACAGCAGCAGGTGTTAGCTGGGGAGAATGTAAGAATGCTGATGAGTGGAAAGGAGCCAGGACTATCAGAAACAAAGAGAAGATGGGAATATCGCGAAGGGAAACACAAAGGCACAACATGCTGTGCAAATCAGAGCAGAGGGAGTTAATGGAAATGCAGAAATAATAGGTGAAGTGTGGGCTCACAGGAAAAGTGTACAGTAAGCTGGAAAAATAGCTCTGTTAGGGTTTTCTTTGGAATACAGAAGCTCTTTGGAAGTATTTGGCCAGGAATGAGAAATAATAAAATCTTTAATAAAATTAGATTTAATACATTGCTGTTTTTAATCTTAGTGGCTGAACATACGTGGAAAACTAGAAAAAGGTACAGCAAACAGTATATAGTTGTAATTCATGAAGTACAGCATACACAGTACTGAGAATAATTCATAATTCCAAAGGAAGGGCTTGTTTTAATTTACTGAAGGTAATGTTCTTACAGGGCTGTCCTCAGGGAAAACAGTGAAATCTCACTGGTTATTCTGTTGTTAATGAAAACAGTCCTCTGGACTGTGTGGTTTACTCAAACTAAAGTGAGTGCCAAAGTGCAGAAGGGAAAAGAATGTTTTGGTTTGAGGCTTTTTCCATAGCAAGGAGACCTTTTATTTTCAATGTTTCATCATAGTCACACTCACAACCTTGTAGCACGTGGACTTGGGGGGTGTCCCAAGAGCATAGCTTATCAATCCCCTTTTACTTCATGTACAAATCCTAAGGCCCGATCTAACTGGAATGGTTAGACCATGGTCAGTGTAAGTCTACAGAAGTCAAATGTCTTGTTCCTGTTTCTAAAAGTCCTGCTCATCTGGTGACAGACAAGCACCTGAATATCTAGTTTGCCTCAGGTTAACAATACAGAGAGCTGTGGGCTGTGCTGGGGCCATCTGGGCTGCTGGGAATGGCCACCCCTTTTACTGTTTTCTGGTTCACCACACAAAGAAGAGCAAGAAGACAGAGTCCTCTACAGCAAACTAATTAGATTGTTTTGTTTTATCCACATGTTGCTTCAGGGTTTTGCTGGAACCGGCATGAAGAAAGCTCTAAGTCACATTTGAGATTTTGGATGGTTGTCTGCAAATGGTTTGTCTACCTGGAAAACTAAGGGGATTATTTAATGGCCACTTCTAGACAGCATGATGCAATTATGTAGTCTCTACCTTTAAGGCTGTTGGAAATGCTTTTCAGGTCTTCATGTGAGATCCAATGTGTACTGTAGACAAGATCATCCTGAAAATAAGAAAAAAAAAATCCCATAGCTTTAAAGTTGCTAAGGAAGCCTTGTTTGTCTCCAGGAAGGGAATACTTGGTAATGGGTCAATCAAATGAATCTTAGTCTCTAGAATAATTTTATTCCCTTAGTAGCTCTGGGCTAGATCTGTGAAAGACCCCAGAGGGGACCTCTACATGTTTGAGGGTCCTAGGCATTCCTTAACTGTACAGCTCACCACTATGGCCATTTGTCAAGAGAAATAATTTGGGTAAGGAGCTTACATAGCGTGCTCCAGAATTTGAAGAGCAGGGTGCCTGTGACAGAAGAAATAATGTGTGTAAGTGTGACACCCCTCCCCCAATAGTGGGGCTGTGTTGTATCCCTTTGGTTGGGGACTAGAAAAAAAGACAGAGAGGTTAAGGGACCCACTTAAGGTTACAGCCAATCAGAGATGAAACATTCTGATCTTCCCTTTTACACTACTCAAACTATTCTGTGCCCCCATAAGACAAAAAGGAGCCGATAAAAGAATGCCCCTAGCCCCAACTCCTGACCCTTGGCAGGTGGTCACTCTATAGTGCACTTTCCTGACAACGTGTCTTTTCAGAAACGACCTCATCTCCTTCTCGCAGGGCATGTGGCAGTGAATGGGGCAGACCCTGAAGAGAGTAGACAGCCCACAAGGCTTTTCATCAGAGGACAGGGACGCCATGCTTGTCTTAATAGCGTGACCCTTACTCCTGGGACACATTTCTCACTGTCATGTCTGCTCGGCAGCCAAAATCAAGACACTGATTCATTTGAGTTGTTCACATTCTCTCTTTCATTATTAAGAGGGTTCTTGGCTTGTTTCTAGGTTAGACCTTGTCACCTCTCATCTTTTGTTACAAAAAGCATGAACACTGCCTGTTCATAGGAAGGCCTGGCTCTCACTTTCAGCCATCCCTTCTTGTTCACAAGGTCAGTATTTTTCCTCTTCTGTTTTCACATAGATTACTCTTTATATGTGTCATTAAAAAAGGAAGCTCACCCATGATCTTTAAGGGCCCCTGACACTCTACAGCTTGGCTGTCATAGGGTGTCTTTCCCCTACCCACTTCTTATATGACCTGAAGTGTTGTCTCTGTTGAGTACAGTTATAAACAGTGAGTGTTTTTTCTCAGTATAAAGGTAAGACAACAGATAAGACAACAATCATTCAAAGTGAGTAGATTGTCTCTAAAAGTGATGAGCCTCCTAAGCTTTGAGGTGGGTAATGAGCAGTCAGAAGAAAGCAAATGTGTGTCAGAGATTAGCAGAGCTCTCAAGGATGGCAAATGTTTGAGTATTTTCTAGGTAGGAAACACAGAAAGCTAAGGAAAGCAAAGCTGTCAACTAGGCATTGTAACTGGATATACTGAGACACAAACCAAGGAAAGTCATAGATACAGTTTGTTTCTTAGAGTTGGTGACTGTCTTAGGGTTTTTATTGCTGTAATGAAACACAATAGCAGGAGCAACTTGGGGAGGATAGGGTGATTTTGCTCACACTTCCATATTACAGTCCATCACTGGAGGAAGTCAGGACAGGAACTCAAGCAGGGCAGGGGCCTGGAGGCAGGAGCTGATGCAGAGGCCACGGAAGGATGCTTCTTACTGGTTTGCTCCCCATGGCTTGCTCAGCCTGCTTTCTTATAGAACTCAGGACCAGCAGCCCTCTCACATCAGCCACTAAGAAAACACCTTACAGGCTTGCCTACACTCCTGTCTTATGGAGACATGTTCTCAATGAAAGTTCTTGCTTCTCAGGTAACTGTACATTGTGTCAGGTTGACCAAAGACTATCTAGCACAGGGGCTCATCCAGGACAGTGCTTTCTAGAGATCATTTTTTGTTAATCCCCTTTTAAACAGAAGAAACTTAGGCCTCAAAGTGAGAAGCGTTTGTCTATCTGTCTGTTTGTTAGTTTGTTTTTTTCCCCCGAAGATCACATTGCTAGTCAGGTTGTCTTAAAACCACAAACACAAGAGATGCTCAATAGATTAAAAGACAGGGGGAAACAATTGTGGAATAAGAGTCCTGTAAATTCCCTTTAGACTAATGCCGTGATTTCCTAATTCCCTCACTATTTATTTTAGGTAAGGTCGAGGAAAGGGTGCAATTTTGACACTCTGGCTCGTGAGACAGATAGGGAAAATGTAGTGTTGGAGTGTGTTATTGCTAAGACCTTAGAAGTGTCACCTAAAAAGAGGCAACAAACAGGAAGGAAGCAGTGTTGCCATGGTATCACTTAAAAGGATACCATGGTTACCACTCATTAGATCAAGGACAGCCACCATTCTGTATGGATATTTTCATAGCTCTGGAACCTAAAAGTATTTTTTATTTTAAAGAGGCCTCTATTGAAGCTTGATACTCAATGTATCTAACTCTTAACAATTAATGCTTTATTAAACCACTAACATTTTTATTATCTCTCTGTGTTTAGCCCATAATGTCCTCATTCCTGCCTCACAGCTAGTTCTTTGAGGTACTTTGCAGGGCATGTGATACAGAATGGACACTTAGATGACAGACATATGATCATTAGAAGGGTGAATTATGAACTCATCTCAGACCAGCTTCTAATAGCATCCTGAACTTCCTCGTGATAAAGACAGTGATAATCTATAGGGCTGTTTTGAGAACTAGCTAAATATTTGTGGAAGGTACCTGAGAGCAAGGTCTGAGTGAGGCGGTCCTCCATAAATATTATTTAAGCCTATGAACCGTATTAGTACAAAGTCAATTTTAGCCAGGCTTCATGAAAGAATGGGTCTCAGACAGGATCCAAGAGGACAGCTCTGTGAACTGTGCTGTGCAGGCCTTCTCCCCATGCTGTATCTCTATGGCACTGAGTGTGTGCTCTTTATGTTCCTAAGGAACTCACATTTTCAGCTCGCCTCCAAGCCCTTTTCCCTCCTCATCCCAGCCTCCCAGTACTCTGTATCTCAGCTATTCAGAATTTCTAATCTCCAGATAATTATACATTTTGTTACTTCTGCCTGAGAAATATTTTTAGCTGGTTAATTCACCCAAATTCCAGATATCAGATTATGCATGAGTGTCTTCTGGGAAGTCACTCTCTGCCTCTAGCTAGAATGTACTCCTGTTTCTCCTGAGCACATTCACATAGCTGCCAGAAGACTCTTCATACTTACGCTAACTGTTCATGCTTGCCTTCTCTATGAAGCTGTATGTGTAATGAAGCCAGGACCCCATCTAGCTTATTAACTGTAGTATCTTCAGTGCCCACCATGATAATCGACATAAGGGACTCCATATACATTTATTTTAAGTGTTAGTGAATAAACAAGTTGTCTGCTAAGGGTTAAAAAAGAAAGTGATGCTCTGATGTCCATACTGATCAGAAGAGATCCCTTAGCACGATATCATTATTGTCACTCTACTTGTTATAGAAACGAACCCCATACCATTTACTGTTTCTAACAGGGATGACTTTCCTTTAGTTAAAGGTAATGATGTGCAGTGGTTTTTCTAGACTGGATGTTGTTTATTCGTACCCCTGAGGTTTATGTACTAGAAACTTAATTGCCTGTATGATGGTATCTAGTGGTGGGGTCTTTAGGGGATGAGCACACTGTGTAGTTCTCACAGGATCAGGTTAGTTCCCGAGAGAGTACTTTTTGTTACACAAAGCTTGATTCTTCCTGTCCTTTTGCTTCCTTACTTGCACACACGTCCTTTACAGCCATCAATCCCTCCACTGTGTTATGATGCAGATGGGGTGCTCTCAGATGATGCCCTCTGTGGCTCCAAGTCATCCCTGCACCCACCTGCGTAAGGGCCCTGTGATCCTGTGCTCACACCGCGGTTCCTTGCGTTTCACGTTGTTTTCCAGGTCCGTTTGGGTTTCAGAGTTAAGAAAATGATTACAAGTAAAAAAATTAAAATAAGCTGGATGGGCTGCTGTATAGCAATACTTGGGAAGCTGAGGCAAGAGTTATTGCAAGGCTAATTTGGGATACATAATAAGACCTTCTGTGAGAGTGAGAACATGAGAGTGAGAGAGGAAGAGAGAGTGAGAGGAGGGGAGCATCTAACAATAAGAATCCTCTCAGTTACTTTCCCTGCGTGTTTCCTCACTCATCATGTGACCCTCTCTCAGTCAGCAGTTGAACACGCAGGGACTGTACGGTTGTCACTCAGGCTTCAGTTCCAGCAGGTGACCCGAGCCTGGGTTTAGTTCCTCTTTGTGTGATGCACATAGCAGATGAAAGAGGAATCACTAACTTAACTTCCCTAGTCCAGCAGGAGGCAAGGGACATTTACTAATACTCAGCTTATGATGCGTGTGACTTAGAGACCTCAATCAGGTTGCTACGCAAGTAATGGTGGCTTTCCATGAAAAAAATAAAAAATGATTTGAGGTAGTTTCATGAATAAACACAAAACACGTGAATTAAGCACAATATAACTTTCAGGTCCTCCTCGCCAATTTTCTTCAACCACGTGTTTCACTGTATCCCCTCCCCTCCACTGAAGAACAGAGCACAAAGTCTCTTCTAGATCCTAAGACTGTCACTGCTGCATCCGGGGGAGAATTTGGGAAAAAAAAAAACCCAACAAAAAGTGCTACAAACTTGAGAGTGAATGCATTTCACACCAAGCCTGCAGATACAAAGCATTGTCCAAACTCTGTGCAAACATTTCCTCTCTAACTCCCAGGAGGAATCCACGGTGGTGTGTATCATCATTGCTAATAATAAGATGAGAATGCTGATGCTCAGCAAAGACGAGCAACTTCCCGAGGTCACAGAGCCGGGGAACGCTTACACTGGAGTGTGCCAGCTGTGGCCTTCTCTTTCCATTAGAGCTCAACCTTGTCATAGTAAAAGGAGTATTCAACTGGGACAAAAGGACTGAGCCCTGCCCTAAAGCTGTGTTACCCGGGCAAGTCATTTTCTGTCATTGGAACTTACTTATTTCTCTTATTTTAGCTGTAAAATGAAGGAGAGTGGACTAGATGAATTTTAATATTAGTTATGGTTTGAAATTCTTAGAATTAGTATATGTAACATTTTTTTTAGCCCATTGATAAAAATACAGTGAGCATATTATTCTACTTAAAATAGGAAAAGTGAGATCCAGAGCAGATTTAATGCAGTGGCAAATTGGTTAGAAGTAGTTTGTTCTCTCCATCTGTTGAGTTCTATTCTTCAGTAACTTTTTAAAGCGTCTGCCTGACTTGACCTTTTGCTCTAGTCTGGTCACTTATGTTTGTTATAAGCATTGGGATGATTCTGAGGGCTAGGGATTGAGATGTTGAAAGAATTGATTAATAGGTTTCCTCCCTTATCAATGTGCTGGTTTTGAACTCACCCATTGCAGCCAGGTAGTCACTGTGTATACAAGTTTCTTAGCTAATTGTTATGGATTCCTACATACCTCCCATTGAAAGCTGATTAGCTTGAGAGGCAAAAGAGAGAAAGGCAAATTAAGTCATCTCTAGCTTCCTGAACTTGTGTGTTAGTATAAACAGGGCAACCAAACCCAACCTATTAAACAGCTAAAGTTCTATTATCTTTCCCTCTTTACTTGTCCCTTCCCTTCCCTCCCTTTCCCTTTCCTCCCTTCCCCTCTCCTCCCCTCCCCTTCCATTCCTTTTTAGGAATTATCTTCTTCTCACTGCTGGGATTATGATCGGAGTGCTATTAGCTGCTCCCAGGGCTGATAATGGTGCACATGCATGCTAAACCTGATGTTTCATTCCTGCAGCAATGATGTTGTGGATAATTGGGTTTCCTTCTAGCAAGGCTCCTTTAGCAGACCATCTGGTTATAATTCAGTGCTATAGTCCTGCTTCCTATCTCCAGTGCTCATAAGAAATTCATCCCTTCTACTATATTCTTTCCTTTTCTTCTAATGCATTCCTTTTGGTTGCATTAGTGGGTGCTGGCATATAGTACCTTTACTATGTAATCCTAACACATACAAAAAGTAGCCACACTGTTGTGCCATGTACTGTGTTGACTCTCACAGTAACTTTCCGAACTGGTTTCTATAATGCTCATGAAGATTTAGAAGTTGCAATTAATCTGCCCATGATGTGTCTTTATTCCAGAATGTTTATTCCATGGATGAAAAATGTGGACCAATCTTCTCATAACTCAGTTGTATGATCTTCATGGAAATGCTTAATAAAGTGAATTATTTTTGACTGAACATCAAATGAGTGACCTTATTTATTATTTGAGAATTTATATATATGTACACAATGATTTTAATCACATGTACTCCCAGATCCCCTCTACTCCCCCTGGATCCCTTGCCATGTAACCCCATATTTCTTTAAAAAATTATTTGCTTAGTGTAAACTTAGCACTGTCAAATGTGCATGGGTGTCAAGCTGTCTATTTGAACATGATCAGTCTACCTAAGGCCACAACCCTGAAGAAATTTGCTCTCCTTCCTCAGGAGCCATCAACTGCCAATAGCTCCCTAGATGGGTCAGGAGGTCCTTGTGAGCCCATCAACATCCATTCTGAATGTTGATTGGCTTAATCTTTTGCAAGTCTTGTCCAGGTGATCACAGCTGCTGTGAGTTCATGAGTGAAACAGCCTTTGTTGTGCCAAGATGACACCATCTTGCCCCAGTCCTCCCTGATCTCTGGCTCTTAGGATCTTACTTTCCCTCTTCCCCAAGGTTCTCTGAGTCTTGGGGGCAAGAGGTATGATATAGGTTTGGTAGATTTTTAGGTTGAGTACTCCACAGACATTTGTTCTCTGCACTTTGACAAATTGTGAGTCTCCCTATTAACCAGCATCTACTGCAAAAAGAAGCTTCTCTAACAGAGACCAAAGCTGGTCGAATTTATGGTTATAGAGATAGCTGTTTAGAAGGCAGTTTTATATTATGCCAATTTATCAACATAATAATAACAGGGTCTCCCCTCGAGCCTATGAGTTCACTAGCCATGGTGTTTTGGCCAGATTTTATAGTACCAGGAATGAGTTTCCTCCTGTGCAGTGGGACTTCAACCCAATCATAGAGCAACTGGTTATTCCCAAAACTGTTATACCCTGATTGCTCCTATGGGCATGCCCTGTCAGGCTGATCATTATTTTTGATCAAAGGTTCACATGTGGGTAAGAATGTTTATGACTTGCTCTTTCCCAGAAGCCTGAGTATGTCTCTATGAAAGCTAGTTAGCCAGGAGTAAATATCCAGGTTGATTCAGCTTGTTTTTCTCATGTTCTATGACCGAAATAGATGGTGACATCAACAATAGGGTTTTACCAACACGTTCTACTGGACAAAAACAGAACAATGACAATAGCCTACATAGTTTTGGTGGTCTCTGGTACACCCCTGACCAGCCACTTGAAAGGTTAAATGGAGGTATCCTACACCTGCATTAGGTTTTTTGTCTGAAAAACTAAAGCTTCTAGACAGAATAATACTTGCCCATTGGAAACTCCATGTCCTCTCTCTCTCTCTCTCTCTCTCTCTCTCTCTCCTCTCTCACTCTCTCTCCTCATATATATCAAGCTTATAGAATAGTATGTTTTTATATGACCTTTTCTGCCCTACCATCTTCTCCATGTCTACATTTTAAATTCGAAGAAGTCAGCTCAGCTGCAAAATTGCTCCAGGCTTCATGTTCTCTTCCAGGCAAAACTGGGGGAGGAAGAAGCATTTGCATATGCCAAAATGTCAGTCTTTCACAATGAAGTTAGATTTTTGTCTTCTCACCAGTGTTGGAAAATGACAAATGGAAAGCAGGTGCCTAAGTGCAAGACTGAAGTGAGCGCCTGGGTAAAGATGAATGCTTTGTTAACTACTTGGTGGAGCAGGTGCTTTAACGGCATTGGTATCCTGCTTGTCCGTGACACAGACCTTTTCTCTGATGTGTTGAGTCTGGTCTCCTTTCTGGCAGTTAAGAGTTTTGTCATTAAAGCTTCACACGCTTTTCTTACTGGAAAGATGTTGTCCAGATAGCTGGGACTGTGAGATGCCTCACATGAGAAGTGGGTCTGGGAATAGTTATTGACGGAGGCTAAAAACTGTAAATAGAAAAAGAGAGAGAGGAAGCAGGACCAGTCTGCTGGTCTCTGCCAAGCCAACAAGGAGCTCCAGAGCAAAGCTTCTCTGCAACAGGAAGCTCTGCACAGAGGTGGCCAGACTGCAGCACCCACAGCATATAGCCACTGGAGAGAGACTGCCAGCAAAGTGTTAGTCTCAGCCCCAAATCTGTGGGCTTACAGCACGAAGAGTGGAGGCTTTAGTTATCGGCCTGTCTGAGGGGCTTCCGTGCAGCCATGGCTTCCGTTTTGTCTTAAACTGTGTTCTAAACTCCTTCAATGACATGAGCCTTCAATGTACACAACCTGGCGCCAAATGGTCCAGGTGATCTTTTTTTTAAAAAATACAGAATCTTACTTTATAGCCAGGCTGGCTTTAACTTCTTACCAATGCACCTGCCTCAGCTTCCCCGTGCTGGGATAACAGTATGGATCACCATGCCAGTATAGGAACCCTAGTTCCGGTACTTGCTCAGCGGATGACCTTGGGCAACATCCTAAACCTTGCTGTGCCTCAAACGCCTCATAAATTGGAGATAAAATCAGGCACATCCTTTTGGAATCAGAGCACTTCAGGCAGGAGAATGCTCTGCACAGGGTAAGCATGCTGTAAATGTATTCAGCGTTATTATTGATCTACCCAGTGTCAGTTCTGCGCCAGTCCCCTTTGTTAGAGTATCTGTCAAGCAATTACAACTTGCCCTTTATGGAAGGCATATCTGAGAGACTGGAGACCCCAATCAATTCCCTAATCACCAGCCCAGGGCCAGTGCTTGGAGCTACTGCATGGAGTTTGCATTCTGGGAAAACTTTGCTGTTTCTGTGTTTTACGGTTCCTTGTGAACTCAGCACGGGCTCCCGAGACTGCTGCAAAGTGGAGCCTCTCAGTTCCAAATGTCAGCCTTCCATTTGCCAACATGACGTGTCAAGTTGGAACAAGGAACACGTGTCACTTCACACATGTGAGCAGCCAGGCCCACACGTAGCATTTTGAGGCACCGTGCAGAGTCCTCCAAAGGTCTCCAGAAAAACTGTGTTATTTATTTACCAGATACATAGGGTCCCAGCATTTATTCTAAATGCTTTATGAGTACCTGTTAATTTAACCCTCTATTTTTTAAGGGCTGAGTGTAGATTGTATCAATACCAGTCATTAGGGAGAGCAAGATCTCTATGTGGTTTAGACTGACCCTGACTTTGTGATCTTTTACCTCTGTCTTCCAAGAACACCTTCATTTCACAGCCATGGAGACTGAGGTAACGTGAAGCTGATAACTTGGCCAAGGTCAGAGGTTGGTAAGAAGCAGAGCTGGAGGGCTGGAGAGATGGCTCAGCCGTTGAAGGCTAGGCTCACAACCATAAATATAAGAAGGAGAGCTGCACCTGATGACGTATCTCCAGGGTTTGTGATCTTCAGCACACACCCTGTCTCCTGGGTTAACGCTCCTCTTTCATTGCATCCCTTCCTTCCCACCACCCTACCGTGAAGGCCTCTTGGCGTATCAGTGTCGGAGAAGTAGGTTCGAATCGTTCTGGAGCTGGAGATTCTTCTCATGTGCCGTGGAGGGGAGCCCTTAACTGTGGTTCAGAGTTTCTTGCTTTGGATTCCTCCCCCTGAATTTCATGGTGTGTTTGTGGAGGTCTGAGAAAAACTTTGTAGAGCAATCTCTCTCCTTCCACCCTTCTCTGAGTTCTGGAAATCAAGCTCAGGTTACCAGGCCTGGGGCACAAACTGGTTTCCTCAAACTGGTTTCCACATAGAGCCACCTTGCCAGCTCCTACTCTGGCTTTTCAGTTGTGCTTGAGTCCTCTGAACTGTTAGGGCTTCCTTGGACCCAGTTTGCCACTTGCTTCCTAAAACCCCTACGACAAGTTTCCAAACTACCTCTGAAGGCAACAGGAATAACCTCTAGCTAGCAAGCTGGTGAGTCTCTAGATGATATAAGATTTATATTTAGAAATACCACTTTTATTATTTTATTACATTTACTATTTTATCAATTTATAGAGCCCAGGCTAGCCTCAAACTTGGTATGCAGTTGGCCTGGCTTTAAACTCCCGATCATCCTGTATCAGCTTCCCATATACCTGATCACGTCTAGCTTGTCTCAAGTTTATTATTTCTCAGTTTCCTGGCTATAATTCTCTCTCTCTCTCTCTCTTTTTTTTGTCAAGTGCATTTAGACATTTGTGTTTCTGTGTTTGGTCTTTGATATCTGGGTAGAATACATGGCAAATTTCAAACTGCAGAATCAAGCATCTGATTTTCATATCAGGCTCTCCTGACTTAGAGCAAAGTCTCGAGAATGTTTATGTTTTAAAAGGAACACGGGTCAGGGAACAGAGCTGTGGTAGATCAGGTGCTTGGGGTGTGTAAAGCTGATGTGCCACCAAACATCTGAACAAACACACAACAAGAAGAGAGAGAGAGAGAGAGAGAGAGAGAGAGAGAGAGAGAGAGAGCCTACAAAGAGAGGAGGAAATATTTGAAATCAGTTTTGCTTTATTTAATAGCCCTGAGCGGGTAGTTGAACACAGGGATTCTAACCCAAGCTCTTCTATAAATGTGTTATGTGGCATTGGACAGGACAACATTTGATTTGCCTGGGCCTTCATTTGTGGTTGTTGATGTTATTTTTCCTCAATGATCATTCCAACACCAGTGCTGAGAGAGAGTAATAGCAGACATCCCAGAGGGGGTGGGCTAAAGCAATATTTATTTTATTTATTCCCTTTTCCCTCTTCTCATTATTAAGCCATTTGTGTTCTCCAGACTAATCAATGCAAGACAGACTTCCCTAAAGTTTACAACAAGAAATAAAGTAGATGGAAAATTACTGAAGGGATTTTATGAATCCAGTGATTATAATCATGTCACTACCAATGTCATACTCATTTCAGTTTTGGAGAGCATATACTCAGGTGATGCCAGCTGAGTATTATATTGATCTAACTGGATTCACCTGGTCATCTTTTGTACTCTAGCAGTGAAAATGGTGTCATTATTCACAAGCTATCTACTTTGCTGTGTCTTCTCTATCACTGTCACCAGTAAAATGGATCTATTCATAAGCTAACATTGCTCTTTCTTATTTTAGAAATAAAACAATTATGAAAAGGAAAAGAATGCTGTTCTCAAATTTAAGCTTCCCAGGTTTAGCACATGTCAAATGAGACAGTATGCTAGTGCTACAATAACATTTTATTAATTAATTCTTTAGTCAATCAATATTCTTGGCTACCTTCTATGTGACCCGGCAGTATACCCAGGGTTGGGACTATTCTGCGGCAAGAAAAAGGCGTTTTGAGTAGACTGGGGACTGTGACAGTTAATAGTGTTAACTTGACAGCAATTGAGAATTACTGAGGAGACAATTGTATGGGTTTACCTCTGAGAGATTATCCAGATTAGATTAATTCAGTCTAAGAAGACCCACCTTTGTACAGGTGCTAGCATTTCATAGGCTTGTTACTTTCTGTTTCCTGACTGTGAACCCAAACATGACCACATGCCTCAAGTTCCTGCTTCCATGCCTCCCCATGATGGACTGTATGCCCTTGCGCTGTGAGCCAAAATAAAGCCTTCCTTCCTTACGTTGTCTGAGCCAGGATAGTGTTTCACAATAATAGGAAGAGTAACTAACACAGGCACTCCTATAATAAGAATATATGTCACACAGAAATGTAAACTAGCACATATCATGAATAAAAGTAGACCCAGTCATAAGAATGGGTACTTGCCTGGGCCTGCTTAGCAGACACACTGCAACACAGGCGCCATCTTCCAGGTGTCAGTTGGTATGCCTGGGTAGTAAGTGTTTGCGCAGCATAGCAGCAGGCAACAGGAATAGGCAGTACAGGAAGAGGCCATGGCAATAAGGGGCCATCACTGACAAAGCTCCAGAGACCTGTTTCCTCCAGCTACTCCCCGACTTCCTGTCTTTCATCACTTCCCCATAATGCCATCACGATATGAACCCAGCTTGGTATTCAGACACTGATCAGCTCTAATTAGATCTAACTGCTCTTGGAAATGCCACAGACACACTCAAGTTGACCATCAAGGTTAACCATCACATGTGTAAAATCACTATGAGCATTGTGGACAAGCCTTTGCATCGATGCACACTACATGCATGTGCAAAATTCTCAAGCATCTTTTTAACCGGGCGATAATGTATTTCTATTTTTTATTTTTATTGTTTATGTTTTAAGTTTTCTATATTTGATATCTAAGTATATTATAAACCCAAACATTATTTTTGTTTAAAAGATTATTTATCTTTTCCATATTTAAAATATGGAAATAAAATTCATAGACTTTTGGTTTTCAAGAAATCTAGTTCTGTCTTTCTCTTCAAATATACATGATAGGTTGCTTGATATGTTTTGTTTGTTTGTTTTCTGTTTTTTTCTCAGCTTTTGTTTTTCTTTGTTTCACTTTAGATACATTTCTATTGTGCAGTCAAGCTCACTAATATTTCCTTCTGAATGTTTAATTTGATATTAATTTGATCTAGAAAGTTCATTTTAGGCATTCATATTTTTAACCCTTCCACTGGGTTCTTTTTACTATATTCCATGTACCTCCTTTTATGTCTCCATTGTTCGTTAGATCCCTAAACATATTACATGTTAAAATACCTATAATAGTCTTCTAACTCCTTTTTTCTTTTCTTCTACTCCTTCTCTCCCCTCCCCTACCTCTTTTAATCTTTTCTAGGTTTTTTGTTTGTTTTGTTTTTGGGTTTTTGTTTTGTTTTGTTTTGAGACAGAATCTGGCTATGTAGCCCACATTAGACTCAAACTCAATATCTTCCTGACTTGGTTGGTTGACTCAAGGATGACAGGAGTGTAGTGCCATAATCAGCCATCTCTGTCTCGTATGAATGTCTTTCCTGCAATTGATCTTCTCCCATCCATAGGAGCTATTGTTGTGGTTTGAATAAGAATGGCCCCATAGGCTCATATATTTGAGCCATCAGCGAGTCACACTATTAGCAAGTATGTCCTTGTTGGGGGAGGTGTGGGCTTGTTGGAGGAAATTTGTCACTGGGGGTGGGCTTTGAGGTGTCAAGGGCATAAGGCAAGCTCAATGTGTTTATCTCTTCCTGGTTCCTACCAATCTGATGTAGAATTCTCAGCTTCCTTCTTCAGCACCATGTCTGTCTGCATGCCGCCATAGTTTCCGCCAAGATGATAATGGACTAAACCTCTGAACTGTAAGCCAGTCCCAATGAAATGTTTTTCTTTGTAAGAGTTTCCATGGTCACCGTGTCTCCTCACAGCAATAGAAACCCTGCTGAAGACGGAACAGTTTTTAATGTAAAAGACCAAGCAGATATAACTAATTGATGACAGCTATCAGCGTGTGGTCAGCTTACATACCTGTGCTCTCAGCTCTGTTTCTCACACAGGGTTCAGCGACCAAGTGAAGCAGACTCTCAAGTGAATGCAATGCCTTTAGGTCTCAGGGGCGTGCATTCATGGCCTGTAGAATCTGTACTATCTCTTCTGAAGGCAAAGATCTTGCGGCTTTTAGTTTAGCAGCACTGGACCCTGTTTATTTGTTCTTGTCACCAGCATTGGCACAGTGCAGCGTGTCCCCATGCTTCTTAGTATAGGAAAAAGACAATCTTGGCAGCAAGCTCCAGAGATAGTTTCTAGTTTTGCTGATCCTTCCGAGAAAGGTGAAAATTCCTCACTCCCTCATATGAGTCTTAACACATAACATCCAGAGATAAAACAAAACATATGCTTTATTAGTATGAGGCACAGTGAATAGAAATAATAATAAAAGGAGTGTTCCAGGAGGATGTAAAACAAAGCTTTACCCAAATCCAATAAACCATGGGTACGAAGAATGATGAAACTCTTTTCTGTGGGCATGCTTCTTTTCTGTCTCTGAGTGTCCCTTTGCTACTTTAGGGCAGTGCCTCTTATTTAACCCACTTCAATTTCTGATAAGAAGCTTATGGAACATTTACAAATTTTATTAGGAGACTTCCCCATTTCTAGATGGTTAAAAAAAAAAAGAAATTAAAACAACAAGGCTTGGGAGATGTTTGTGTCTGTAAAGTACTTGCCTTGTGAGCATGAAGACACACGTTTGGAGCCTTCAGACTTACATGAAATGCCAGCAGTGTGTGCCTATGATCCCAGCATTGGTGAGACGGGAGGCCGAGGCAGGTCAAGCTCAGAAAGCTTGCCAGCCCTCTAGCTTTGCCTACTTGGGGATGCTCCAGGTCAGCAAGAGGCTCCAACTCCAAGAAAAGATGAAAGGTTACCTGAGCACTGACAGCTGAAGTCACCTTCTGACTCCCCAAGTGTGTCAGGCTTGCTAGCACCTGCACACACATCCTCCCAACCCCCAACCCCTGCCTGCTAAGTCCAAGCATGATAGTCCCTTTTAGGCATAAAGGATAATGAATTTCAATGAACCAATCAATCTCGAGTCCTTATTTGTTCATTTGCTTCTGCCTCCTTCCTCCATGCCCTTTGTAGGTCTGTAGTACCTTGTTCCAGAGAAATTTCCTGCTTGAAGAAAAAAGGTCTCGGAAGATGAACTGACTCATAAAGCCATGAGACTGTTTTCCTTTAAGCATTATTCAAAGAAACTAATTATCTTTGGAGAGCTGGGAGATTTTTTTCAGTGACCTCTCAGGCTGAATCTGTAGTAGCTTCATGGGAAGATTCTTGATTGCTCAGCTATACTCATCTATTTTTTAATTTAAATAATTGCCTGCAGAATATTAAGACATGATTCATTTCAGAACATCACTGCAGCTGCCCCTTGGCTAGCTGCGACCTTGTGTGAAAGCCAGATGATGCTTTCCACATTTATTGGCTCTGTTTGGCTTGCTTCTGAAAATGTAGAGTTAAAAGAAGACATACTAATATTTGGACATATGTTCAGCATGATAGTTCATTCTCTGTCATCACAGTCAGGAAAAATGTCATCGCCGGGAAAGGAGATGCTGGCTTTTACCAAGTCCAAAGGAGATATTTTCAACAAGTTCTGCCTTCCTAATTATGTCAGATGGCAGGAGCTCAGAGTAATGTGGGGATGGGCCTCTCCAGGACACACGGTGAGGTGCTGGAAAAGCAGAGGCTGTAAAGAGGGAAGGACAAGGGGCCTTTAGATTCCCTGGTATGCTTCTCTGAGTGACTATTTGGTTATCCGTCCAGAAAATGACAGGAGTGGGAGGGAGATAAGAAAGAGTGGGGAGTGAGAGTAATCAGAATGTATTTATGTGTGAAGTTGTCAAAGAGCAAATCTAATGGAAAAAAGAAAAAGAAAGGTGTAAGCGAGATTGTTACAAATAAAACAACCAAAACAGAAAAGAGCCACTTGCTTCTCCAAATTGTAAGAGGCAGAGGATAAAAACTTGAGGCGGTAAATTAATTCAACACTTGAAAAAAAATGTAAACAGCTGCTGGGAGTGCTCTCTCATGTGTTGTGAGGTTCAAGGAAATTAATCCTTGAAAGTGCTTAGGAAGGGAGTGTACCCTAAGAGTTAGCATGTTTTTCCAACCTGTTGAAGACAGTCATTTGTGAGGAAGTGGAGAGTTCACACACACACACACACACATACACACACACACACACACACACACACACGCTCATACACAGAGAGAGACAGACAGAGAGACAGAAAGTGTTTTGGTGTCTGAATTGCATGTCTTCCTCTCATCTCCCCAGCAGCCTGCATGCTCATGAAGAATCCTTTTGAATTGCTTAACCTGATCTGGTTTTTCCTCTGCATGTATCCGTCCTGGAATTGGAGCCTTACTTTGGCTACAGTTTCCCTGCGTTTTTCTCTCCTTGCCATATTCAAAACAGAATAGAGATAAGACATTCATGACCAGTAGATGAAGGAAAGCCATCTGCAGAGAGGCAGTGATGACCCTCTCTGCAGAATAAGAATTGCATACTTCATGTTTGTGTAAGTTCTACTACAGCTGCTGGCCAATCACATCTTTGTTTCCTCCTTGACTTAAGCTTGGCTTCCATTCCCGCCCTCATCCCTTCCTTCTCTCCTCTACATTCTCTTCTCTTCATCCTTCTGTCTCTCCTTCCCTTCTTTCTTTTCATTTACAAGTATAAAATTGGAGAAGTTCTTTGTAGTTTTATTTATTCCTTATGATTTATTTTCTAGTTTTTCTTATGTTGTGGTTAGAAATGATCTGTAACATTTTAAACTTTTGAAATCATTGAGATTTATATTGTTGCCTAATATTTAAGTAGTTTTCATAAACATAGCATGGAGCAGTAGACTGAATTTATGGTACTTTATGTAAATTTTGCTTTGATTAAGATGATTTTATTTTTTATTTTTGTATTTCATTATCTAGAGATGAGATTATGATATTAATATTTTCATATCTATAGTAATTCATTTATAGAATTTAAGATATACTTTTGTTATTATTTGGTACATTATATGGTATAATAGAAAATGTTTACTGCAGATTATATTTTTAAAACAAAAGTAGCAGTACATTTCCTTCACGCATAATGCTTCCCTCCTGATTTGTACTTTGTTGTTTGCATTGTAGCCTATGAGTTTATTTCTCTTTCTTTTTATGAAATGAATACTGGCCAATCATACTTTTGCTTTACTACCTAGCTATCCACAGTCATTTGACTTTGAAAATATATCTCTTATTAACAAAATATAGCTGGACTTTGTTTCAGAGGCAGTGAGTCTTTTAGACTCTTTTTCTTTAAAGGGATGAGATTATTCCCTTTATAGTTCTTTTCATAACTGTGGTGATTTGAATGTAAATGTCCCTCCTAGGCTCATGCACTTGAACAGTTGATTCCCAGGTAGTGGTGCTGTTTGGGGAGGTCTAGGAGGCATGGCCTTGCTGGACTAAATAATTCCCTGAGGGAAGTGAGGTTTCAAAGCTGAGTCCTTTCTAGTGTTAATGAAAAGGACCCTTTGCTGAATGACAGAGCTCTAGAAACATAGCACTTTCCCCTTAAATGTGAAGAGACTTATTATCTTTTAACATTTAATGCTACAGAGAAGATATACAGCCCAGCTCTGTGGTGTGTATGTGTGTGTGTGTGTGTGTGTGTGTGTGTGTGTGTGTAAACCTTAGTCTGGATGCTGTTGGATAACAGCAATTTGACCATTCAGTAGTCTGAATAGGTAGGTGGGAGCTAGGGTTACATACAAGGAAGTTGTGAAGAAAGAGTGAGGAACCTGAAAAATGTGTCACAGAAACTGTGTTTTGCTAAAATGATTGTAGCAGAGGCCCAGCATCTACTCTAAGGGTACAGGATAAATACAGCCTTCTCTGTAATCTTCCCTATGACTTTTACTTGTTCAAACAGAAGTATCTTGCCATTGTCTCAGGTAATCCATCTGGTCTGGGAGTTTATTGTAATGTAATAATCAGGTCACTGTCTACTTAGAGGAAACTCTAGGAGTCCAGAGTTTTACAGTGACTCATTTCCATAGTATACCACCATTACTTTCAATAGCAAAGTGTTTCTGTGAAGGATGGCCTCCTTCTTGCTCATGGTCCTCCCTTTCAAAAGAGGATGAACATCTTCCCTCTTCCATTATAGGAAACTAACCACCACTATCATCCTCCACCCCTCAGCCCTCACCCATGACTCTATCCTGCTATAGCCAACATGGGCACACAGTCAGATTAACTCCTACAAATTTTCTGATAGACTAGAGAACTGCTTGTCTTGTCTTGTACCAAAGCCTCTGGATCTACTGACCTGCCTGGGGCACATCTTCATACTTTATCTTCAGTCCTCATTACAGGGATGGCTGTTGAGAGAATCTCTTGTGTCTGTATGGATGCATTGCCTGTCAATCAAAGAGCTTATGGCCTATAGCTGAGGCAGGAAATAGAAAATGGGACATCCGGTAGACAGAAAGAATTCTGAAAGCCAGACATGACAGAGTATGCCAGCAAGGTGTGAGGAGGACAGTAACATGGTACCTGAGCAGAGGTAACTAGCCACTTGACTGAATGTAGATTAGAATAAATAGGTTATTTTAAAGTTATGAACTAGTCAGAGAAGAGTCTAGGTATTTGTAAATATATATTTTGAGTCTCATAAGTCACTATTCCAGGAACTTGGGACCAGGAGGAAAAACCCGCAACAAATGGCTGATGAACTTTGTCCAGACCTGCCTATTGTTTGGTAGCACTGCACCATTTTTTGGGATAATAAAACTGGGGCATCTCTCTGTGAGATACTTTGAACTTGCACCCCCTTTACTTCCTGGGTCAGATCCTCTTCCCAGTAGGTAGGGTGTTGAAAGTGGCCTATATTCAGTATTGAGAATTTGTTACAGTATTTTACTTTTTTGATTTTGTCTACCTGAGAAAGAATTTGAAACAGACTCATCACTTCTTTAGATTTTAAAAAATTATAGAGAATTTGGTATAAATTATAAGTTTTGCATTCCAGTTCCATCCTAAGAATCAGAAACACAGTGGCCCCTTGGAAAGCTTTCTTTGCCAGTTTCCTTCAGCTTGTTCAGCTTCCCACTGATTTGTACAGACCTCTTTTGGCTCCTCCTCCCATGATAAAAGTGTTCCTTTCGTAAGTCCTCCTAACTATGGTGGGGGGTGGTGAACCTTAAGAAGGAAAGGAGAGCTGCTGCCATGAGAAGAGTATGTGACTGTGCCCTGTCCTTGACCATGGGGTTCAGGCCGTGCTTCTTTGCCTCTTACTGAGACTCACTTTCTTTTGTAGATTATGTTAGAAAAATTTCATCTTCCTGGCTTTTCTGTGTCCTTGAAGGTACTATTTGGTATTTTTCTCCATCTATCTTGTAATAAATAGCCACTAGAAGCAAATAGATGTCAAATATAACTGGAAAGTGAAATCCACTGTAGAAACGAAGGCAAAGGTCTTTTGGATGACCCTTGCTGCTGTCATTGTTAGTTTGGCTGATGGCCCCGACACTGCTGACTACTGATACTCTACATCTGCAGTTCCTTAAGCACTACTCTGTAGGGCTCTGAAATGACCTCATGAACATGCGGGGTTGCATTTCAGTTGCTTTTAGCATGATGCCTTACCTGCCTTTCTGAGTATTGGCTCTAAATCACCAAGTGAGGTTCAGATTTTGAACATAATCTACTTATGTCATCTTTCGAAATCAGGTTTTTTTTTTGTTGTTGTTGTTCTGTTCTGTTTTGTTTTTTAAATGTATGTGTATGTGCTTGTGTGAGTTTGTATGTACCATGTACATGAAGTGCCTGTGGAGGCCAGAAGAGGGCATCTGATAGCCTGGGAACTGGAGTTATAATAGATGGTTGTGAGGTTTGCCAAGTGGGAACTGGATCCAGACACTCTGCAACAATAGTCAGCACTCTTAACTGCTGAGCCATCTCCCCAGCCCCAGAAAGCAGCCCCCTCCCCCACCTCGACAATAAAAATAAGCATTTCAATTTACCTTAGGCTGCTATCTTTATATGGAATATTTCCGTTTCTTTCTGACATTTAGTAAGCCATCCGAGAAAACTGATGCGTGTAGCCTGCTGCCTTTTGCATCAGTTATTTAGTGAGTAGAATGAGAATACATTAAACCTATTTTTAGAATGTTCTTTCTTATAAGCGCATTGTGCACGTCATAGAGTGTCACTAATGTGGGAAGTGAACTTGTCGGATAGGATATCAGTTCCTTTGCGGGGTCAGGCTTAATTGAAAGGCTGAGATGGAGATAGGGAACCACTAAAGAAAACTCCAAGTGATTCAAGAAGTGGTATTTATAAACCTGAGTCAGCAGTGAATCAGCTCTCAAGCACAGGCTCAGGGAACCGCAGGGCAAAAGCAACAATAGTGTGGAACTGAAGCCAAGACCACCTGGGGTTCTTGTTTGACATCTGCAGCCTCTTCAAAAGTCTGAGGAGCAGACTGTGTGCGACCCACCGCCCCCCCCCCCCCGACTTGCTCCAGTTGTTTTTCTCAGCATTAAAAGCAGAAAAGACATCAACAATAAGTTCATTTAAAATTAAAATTTGGTGTCTCCTTGGGACTTTTTTTTTTTTTTTTTTTGTCTTGAGTCAAGGTCTCACGTAGTCCTGCCTGGCTTCAGCTCATTAAGTAGCTGAGGATGACCTTGGACTCCCGAGTCTCCTTCGTTTACTCTTGAGTGACTAAGAGCCGCAATGCAGCATAGCATGCTAGACAGACACTTTGCTGAGCTACATCCTCAGCTTAGATTTTTTTTTAAAAAAACAAAAACAAGATTAGCACTTTTTAGAACTTCATACCTGACACAGTTTAACTACCAGATCTTGGTCTTACAAAGCCTATTTTTCTTTTAATTTTTTTATTTTTTATATTAATCACAGGTTATTTACTTTGTATCCCAGCCTTAGCCCCCTCCCTCATTCCCTCCTAATTCCACCTCCCTCGCTCATCTTCTCCCTGCCCCTTTCCAAGTCCACTAACAGGGGAGGACCTCCTCCCCCTCCATCTGACCCTAGCTTATCAAGTCTCCTCAGGACTGACAAAGCCTATTTTTCAAGAGGTGAATCTGAGGCTTAGAGATGTGAAAAGGCTGCTGAGAAGAACACAGCTGGAAACAATTTGTTCAGATAATCCCTGTCAGACAGACTCAGGCTTTCTATCCCATGTCCAAGTGGAAAGCAATAGATTATAGTTTAAAATAACTAAATGTCCAAGCTCAACTTTGGTTTACAACAGATCCACTCACATTCTAAGTGGCAAAAGATAAAGATAACATTGGAAATTATTTAAAAATTTTGGAGGCTCAAAGCATGATGTAGATGAAGATTCACCCTTGTCTTCCTATGAGCTGATACTGATAAAATTATAACCTCCAATTTTCTTTCTTTCGTCTTCTGCTTTTAATTTTAATTTTGCAGACAGATCCCAGTCAAATCTGTTGCATTTGTGATAACTGTTAACCGTATATCTGACAATCCTTCCTTTGAAATGACACTGGATTAAAATGAGGTTTCTCACTATAATAAATGGGGGGCCAAGAACTGAGGCTTATGCTAACAGTTGGCCACACTGGGGTAGAATTCACCAGTATGATAAGAGAGTTAGGATGCATCAGATTTAGCGATACTTGGCCAGATGGTGTCTGTCTAGCCTCCCACAGTGGGATGCACAGTGAAGCCTGTGACCCTTCCTCCCCTTAGAGGACTTGACCACTGGTATTGCTGGCCAGAGTCCATTCTTTTAATTTTGGTAGACTTTAGAACTTGAGAAAAAAAAAAAACCTGTTGGCGTTCACAGAGGGATTATACAACATATTTTTGTATTTGTTGACTTATTTGGGAGACATAGGGTTATCAGGGTTTAATTTTTTCAGCAAGATTATTTAAAAAATGGGGGCCAGAGGGATGACACAGTAGCTAATAGGGCACACTACCCTTAACAAAAACCAGAGTTTAGTTCCTAACACCTGCTGGCTCACAAATGCCTGTAACTCTAGTTCTAGGGGATCTTCTGGCTTTCACAGGCATCAGCGTTCACATTCACACACCCACACAAACAAATATAGATATAATAATAACAATAAATAATGACAATAATAAATATTGAAAAAATAAAAATTTATTTCATCTACCCTTATCACTGAAATATTTATCATTTTAAAGCTGACGAGTGGAAGGGGATTATACCAACATAAAAATAACTGTTAAGATGGACTGGAAAGAACATTAAAAACTCACTCTACTGTGTGTACCACTCTCTAGCTTTTCTCTCAGGACAATGTCTGGATGTGTGGCACCCTGGAGGCCAACCTAGTACCTCCATTTACTCTCTGACCTGAGGGAAATCTAGGGAAACTGGGCTCTAAGAAAGTAGTCATCCAAAGCAGAGTACGTAGATATTTCTCAAAATCTGTTGTTGAGATGAGTATTTCCAGATTCCCTCACTAAATCTAGGGGTGCCCAAGGAGGACATAGAGTTTGTCTAGGTCTCCCTTCAGGAACCCGAACCTCTTTACCTTCTTGCTGGATAACTTTAGACAAAGGGGCTTCCCTTCTGAGAGTCTGAAAGCCCTCTTCTCAGGAGTCAAATGTTGTCCCTGGTGGTCTGGTGGGAAGGATCAGCTCAGGTTACATCCTGTCTACAGTGGCTGAACATCACCTCACAGAGGTTCCAGGCCTTCTTTGTGTCCTCCCTGCCTTACCGGGTTTACTTGGCTCATGGAAGAAGCATGGTGAGGTAAGATGTCCATATCTGAAGACAAACACAACCGCTTGGAATCTGTATAACTAGACTCAATGTCTCAAGGTATCCTTCTCCTGGGAACAGATGTACCTGAGGGTCTACATCTCGATATAAACCTGACCAACTATACTGAATTCAGGCGTAAATTCAAACCATAAAATAGTACTATGGAAGTGATTATTGAAATAACTCAATACACAACCAAAGCTTTTATGTTAACTTCTGAAAAGGTTTCTGATGGGTTTTGCTTTGTCTTTAGCTTTTAAGCATTTGGTGCTGCAAATTCATGACTGTTACATTGCTTTTGTGGCCATGTTTTTATGTTTTACCGCCCTTCTGTTTGTCTTCCTTAATGGACCCAGTCTTCAGTGCTTTGTCGGCATGAAAGTAATAACCCTTCTTTACTGTTTCTTTGTTTTTCTTCTTCTTTTTTTTTGTTTTGTTTTGTGTTTTTGCTTTTTTTGTTGTTGTTTGTTTGTTTTGTCAAGACAAGGTTTCTCTGCGTAGCCTTGGCTGTTCTGGACTCTCATTGTAGACCAGGCTGGCCTCAAACTCACAGAGATCCACCTGCCTCTCCCTCCCAAGTGCTGGGATTTTACAAGTGTGCGCCGCCACAACACCCTGGCTCCTTTCTTCTTTTCTAAAAATGTGTTTTCCTGCTACCTATTTGCCTTTTTCGTTTTTTTCAACATTGAGAGAAGTACTTTAAATGGTGCTTTGAAAACAAGATGTATCTGATTTTGAAGTCTAATTTGAAAATCAATGGGGTGGTAGGGAAAGGAAGGCTAAAAGTGAGAGTATAAGAAAAAAATTAACACTAAAGACTTTGAAAATGGCTCATGAAAACTGCTACTGTAGAAGCGTCATTATATATAGGAATGTAATAGGACCCTTCTGCTGAGAATGTCACATATTTGAATCATAGAACATGGAAAAATTGAGACGGTAAAGAACTGGAACTTCATTCCTATTGGCTAACATTCATAGGGCTTGAAGGTTCTATGCATGCTACCATGTGACAGGAATAAAAGTAATCTCTTACACAGAGAAACCTTGTCTCAAAAAAACAAAAACCAAACCAAACCAAACAAACCAAACAAAAAAAGGATAAAAGTGCTCAACCGTATTCCCCAGCTGTGACCCTCAGGGACCTCAACAGTGAGTGGCCTGGCAAGGTATGCCCACTGCCGCAATAGTGGCATAAACATTATCAGAGTAACAAACCACATTCTCTTAGCTTTAAAGCCCACTCTACAAGATGAGAAACATGCTTGGTATTGTAAACTGGGCTAAAAACTAGTGTCTGGCTAAGTCATAGGCCCTAAGGCAGAACCTAATGCTATCAGTCTGCAAAGGGACATAGCAATAAACTACTCTTTTATAGGTTCTTGTCTCTATATCTTCAGATTAGACCAGCTCTTAGTTTCTCTCAGAGAAGCTTCTTTTTGCAGTGAATGGTGGTAAATGCAGAGACTCGCAATTTGTCAATGTTCAGAGAATACATCAACAAGCAGAGAATGAGAGACTGTGGTGTGCTCTACTCAAAATGGGATGTCTGTATCACAGCCCTCTACCCAAGGCTCAGAATCATGGTGGAAATGATCAATGAAGTGATTATCTGCAGGAAAATGATATTTGTGAGATGTGCCAGGCCTGTTGCACGCATAAACTTACAGAGGCTGTGACTCCAGAGGATCAAAACAGCTGAAATCCCAGCAAGGATGGGAGCTCAGGAAGGGGACTGAGGAGGGGGAGCAATTGGCAAGTGATGGTTGCTGCAGGGCAGATTGTCAGTTCTTCTTTAGGGATGTGGCCCCTGAGAGACTGTCCATGCTTCAGTACCTGATCCTAAATCCATGTACACACCGGCAGCTCTAAGAGGACTAGGTGGATTTAAGAAAAAGATCTCATGAAGTTGGAAGGGAAAAGTGGTGGTGGGGGATAAGAAGGAATTGTAGGGGAGGAAAGGGTGGATTTGATCAAAATACATTACTTACGTATGATCATTTCCAACTAAAACAAAAACTTTTAATAGAAGAAAATAAATCTTTGTTTTTGAAAGATGAATCCAACAACTCTTTTGTATTTGAGCATCTGACTTTGATTCTTACTCTTTTACCTTACCTCATTTATTTTATACTCATGGGGGTAGTATTATCTGTGTATCCTTTAGTAAATGGACCTCTTTCCCCGTTCTTCTAAATGCTCCCCATCCTGTTCCTTCCTATAAGACCACTTATTTCTGTTCCTTCTGTTTACTATCAAAACAAGATACTAACTCCATCCCTCTATCAGGGTCATGTCCTCACTGGCTCCTTCCACATCAACAGCATGTTCATTTCCTATTTAAACCTTAAGGAAACTTTTACTCCCTGCCTCTATTTATTCCCATCTCCCTAAAGCATTACGAAATAATATTTCTAGATATTTTTTAGAATTTCTTGGTAAAAGAGTCTCCTGTTTGTAGAAAAATTAGTTAGTACTTATAAGTTTCTAACCCCACTGTTATTTCACATTTAGATTTAAATTTGTGTATATGCCTAGATCCACATACATTTAATTGTCTAAGTGAAAATTTATACATAAATATAAGTATATAAGCACAGTCTCCCTTCATGGTTGTTTTCTCACTACCTTGTGCCCTTTGAGGCTTCTTTTGACTAATGTCTTGTGGCAGATCACTTCCTGGAGTATGTTCTTGGATGAAATGCATAGCTGATGTCATTCTTCACTCCTTCCATGCTGGGATTTCACCTGTCTTTCTTGCCAACAAGTGTTCTGTGGTTTTATTTGTAGGAGGTTTGTGGTTGGGCTCCTCAAAGTTTGGAAGAGTTTTCTTTTTCTGGCTTGTGTATCAGTCTAATTTGTGATGGTTCTTTCTTTGTATATAGCAAATTTTTTTTGTGGTGGACAGCTTGAAAACATTTGAATATGAAAATATTTGAAATATGAAAATATTTGAAATATGAAAATATTTGAATTTAGGAACTCTGCCAGAGTATGACCAAGCAATAAGTTCATTAAAAGAAAAATCAATTCCCCACCTTTGTAAACACTACCTGAAAGTAAATGAGTACTTTAAAGTTGCAGAAGTGGGTCTTTCTTGAAGCCAGGGAAAATTTCTTTGATATTTCCCTGATTAATGCATCTCTGTATCTTCTCCTTTCCTTCTGGGAAGTTCCATCTTTACAATCTTGGTCCCTTCATCTGAGAAACATTCCTTCATCATTTCCATCCCTTCATGTTTTTCTTTCTGTGGTAGGTGTCTTTGACCTGGTCCTTCAAGTACCGAACAGGCACTGAAAGACCCTTTGATTTATCTTTGGAATCTGTGAAGTTAAAAAAAAATCATACAAACAAAAAACCCCAAGCCTTTTTGAAACCCAGAGCCTGCCGTTATTGGCGGCAGCCTCAGTTCGGGACAGCTGCCTTTCTGGGTTGGTATTCTGTTTAACAATCTTCCTTTTACCTGGTTGCCAGTCCATGGGTGCTGCTGTTATTTTCTTCTCCCTATTCAGGGACCTGTCTGTTTTCAGCCTTTGAGATACAAGCCAAGTAGAAGAGGATGCACACGAATGACCACAAAGCCAGGCAGAAGCAAGTCTGCATTTTCAGCTCTGTCCGGGGATCAGTCCTTGCCCCTGGGAAAGACACTGCCCAAGTTGCTAATCCAAGGGCTCCTCTGGAATACCTCTGCTCCATGTATCCAAGTGGATTTCATCAGGTGGATCAATAATTCACTGGAATATTTTTATGATCCTCTGTTGGATCTAGTAAATGGGATAGATTAAACATTTTTGAAGATGAATAGTATTATTAAAATGGCACAAGGCTGAGAGGTACTGGGGTGACTTTTGAGGTCACAGGTGAGGTTTAAATAGAGTTGGCCAGAATATTTTCATTAAAAAGAAGATATTCATGAAAAAAAAAAAAAAAACATTGAGTGGGGTTTGAACGATGGAGATATCAAAGGCAGGAGAACTCTAGGAGAAGACTCTCTCGTAAAGGGAGGCCTAGAGTGTCTAAGCAGGAGGCTTAAACAGCGGGGCTAGTTTATTAATTTTCTATTGCTGTGATAGAACAACATGACTAAGAAGCCTTACCAAAGAAAGGGCTCATTTGAACTTACAGTTCCAGATGGGTAAGAGCCACCACCATCATGGCAGGGAGGCATGGTGGCCAGTAGTCCTGGGAGCTGGAGCAAGATGCTGAGAGCTCATATGTTTTACTCTAAGTACAAAACAGAACCAACAGGAAAGGCATGCGTTTCTAAACTCTGAAAGCTTACTTCCAGGCACACTTCCTCCAGCAAGACCACCAAGATGGCTCTACCAACTGGCGACCAGGCGTTCAATTGCCTGAGACTATGGGGGACATTTCTCATTCAAACCGTTACAGCTGGGAGTGAGTGAGTGTAGGAGAGAGTATTCCAAGATCATGTCAGAAGACCTGAAGACCTGCCCAGCTAAGGGATTGCTGTAGTAACCAGACAAGATGTAACGCTGGCTGCTCTACGGTGACAGCAGAGACAGTGGTGGAAAGTAAGGTGTTTAGAAGGCAGAGCCTTCCAAAAGGGGCTTCCTAATTTAGTGAGAGATACTTAAAGATAAGGCAAAGCTTTAAGCACTTGAACATTCATGTAGCATTTAACAAGAACGGCTGCTATTATTTGCAGTTGACAAACACCTTTAAGCCTTGTACCGCCCATAAAGAGGTTATTATCTCGTCGTACAGGTTAGAAGAAAGCTCAGAAAAGGCAGATTGTCTTCAAACAAGTGATGTTACATTGAGTAATAGGTAAGTTTGTTCTATGACTTTATGATCCTACCGTTGTTTTGTTATGCTGACTTTCTTGTTAGTTGTTAAGAGTGCAGATTCCACAGAAGTCTAAAAGCCATATGAAAGTACATCACATGGTTGGTTTATGAACCCACAATGAGATTTAGGCAAAACTTCCATTATCCCATGACTTCCATAAATCCCCGTTTGGCCTCTTAGGCCACAGTGACATTTTAGGTTCCCAGGAGTGATTGTCTGTTTAAACCTAGTCTTCAGTAATCCCGGAAAACTTTGGGGATTTCCATTCCTGTAGAGCAGACACTCTGGTCAGTGGCTACATTCTGTTTAGGAAAAAGTAGGAGGAAGAATATTCATGGTACTCATGGCATGAGGTCCTTCTTCAGGCAGGTCTATGACATTTGGCTAGGATCCCTTTGTACTGGAGAAAAGGAAAAAAATCCCTCCAACTTAAAGGGAATTAAACACTCTGCCTGAGATTTTTGACTTGTGCCAGCTGAAGGGCGGATGTGTGCAAGGTCTGAAGATGAGGGTGGTCAGAGGTGTCACTGTGGGGCATCTTAACTTTGAGACACCCTTTGGACAATATTCCCAGGACTGATGAGCGGATGGCAACATAAGCCAAGGTCTCCAGATGTGTAAACCTGGCAGGCTCACTCTTTTATAATGTATGTAAAAATATTCAGATCTCAAAAGAGTGCATAGAAACTGAGATGTTTCAAGGGAAAAGCCCTGGCCTTGAAGAAAGAGAACCTAGCAATCAAGTGGGCAGTCAGTGTGCTGTCATAAATGCCAACTGAAATGAATGTTTGCAAAAAGCTGAACATGACCAAATACGTCAAAAGCTGCCAATGCATTGATTGGGTAAATGAGAACTAAGCAGTGACATGGGATTCTGTCCTATGGAGATTATTGATGGACTTAAAAATAGTCACCAGTGGTGACCAAAAATCTTATTAGAGTGGTGGTAAAAATCTTATTAGATTGTGGTAACATAACAGGAAATTGGAGACAGTGAATAGTGGAATCTTTTAAGAGGTTCTGTGCTAAAGACACATACATTGACATATTAAGTATTGCTAGAAAGACCCCATCAATAGATGCCAAGAAAATGGGACAAAGGAGTGAACATTCCTGGAGTAATTTCTAGCCTGTTTAATAGCTGCCAGTATGAATCCAGCCTTTAGTTCTAAGCCACAGAGATGGACTAATTCACCACTCTTCAGCTTGCTTTTCTTGCTGCTTTTGTGGTCAACTTGGGTATCACCACACCTCTCTGTCTCTCTTTCTCTTTGTGCATGTGTGTGTGTGTCTGTCTGTTTCTGTCTCTGTGTGTGAGCATGCATGCGAGCATATGTGCATGTATGCATCTGTGTTTGTATGTATTGGACTGTGTGTGTTGTATGTATGTGTGTGCACTGGGTGTGTGGTTGGGTCTACTCCTCTGTCACTCTCTACCTTACCTCCTTGACACAGAGCCTCTTCCTGAACCTGGAGCTTAACAAGCCCCAGAAATCATCCTGCCTCTATACAGGTGTGACCATGACTGGCTTTTTACCTGGGTGCTGGAGTTCTGAACTCAGCTCCTCATGCTTACACAATCGAGCTACACAACCTACCAAGAATACTTAGAAACCATCATGAAGAGGAACTTCCAATTTTAGTCTCATATTCATACCAACACAGAACCACTTCATGCTGTGACTCCACAAAAAGTCCCTCAAGAATGTTCTCTCACAGGAACAGTTAGGCCAGGAGAGGGAAACTGCCAAATCTTAGGACCTACAGAATAATTTGCTTCCATTATATACAGACAGTAGCAGCCTTGCACAGGTCTGTATGCATTTGTCTTGTCCCATGAGCCCTGGGCATGAGGAGGGACCAGATTTTCTACATTTCATTTGAGAAACCTTAAGCAGCCTTTGGAGGCTCAGGCCTGTTCCTCTCAATAGTCATTCACTTCTTCAGGCTCGTGATGTTTACTCACTTTCTTTCTTGTTTTTTTTTTTTTTTTACTTTCAGCTTATTGATGAATGTACATTAAATATTATATTGTCAATGATTGATCAATGTTCTAGCTATTTCACTTAGGATCAGAACCTTGCCGCACCGTCTTTAATTTAAAGAGATTAGAAAGGGGGAACTATTTAAATTCTAATCGCCACAAGGTATAATTTTCTACCTTTTAAAAAACAGACACATTGCAGTATTGGCTGTAATGTCGCTCCAAGACAGCTTCCCAGCTGACATAAGTCAAAATGTCCAAATTTGGCATAATTGGCCCACAGTACAATTACCTGAGGTCTAATGAGGGAAAGGATATTGAATACTGAAAACCGTTTCCAAGGGCTCTTATGCCTTGTAATTCTGATTATTTATTCTTTGCATGGATCTAATTTCTAACTTAGTTTGCATTGTTTTCTGCCTCTAACAAATGTCCTTTCATACTTGTTCTCCCTCCCTGCTCCCTTTCCCCTGCGGCAGGCGCCCAACACAGTGTTGGCTGTGCACAAACACCTAAAAACTGTGTATTTGTTGCCTGGTGACCACATTATCTAAGCATATCTGGCCATTAGTTTCCACCCTACAGTAGCTCCCAGATTGGAAGTTTATATATGTAGTCTTTAATAAGTATAAGTAAATTCTATTGGTAACCCAGAAAATAAATACATTACTTGTTTAAACCACTCAGCTTATGGAGTTTTGTTATTTTTTATTTCTGATTTTGTTTTGTTTTTGAGTCAGGCTTTCCTGTAGCCCAGGGAAGGCACTACTTTTTGTGTGGCTGAGATTGTTCTTGAACTCCTGATCCTTTACTTGAGGTGTTAGGATAATAGGTGTTTTCCCTCATGCCTGACTTTTAATGGGAGTTTAAGCAAATGAATACAAAGATTCAGCACAGTTCATGACCCACTACTAAATTTCAATGGAAGAGAAAAAGGGGCAGGGTGGGAGTAGGGGTGGGCATGAGATAGGGAGAGAAAGGGAGGGAGGAAAGGGGGAAAGAAGATGGGGGAAGACAGAGAGAGAGAGAGAGAGAGAGAGAGAGAGAGAGACAGTGACAGAGTGCCAGCCTACAGACTAAAAGACATCCATAGAACACAAGAATCAATTGTAAATTGGAGGCTATTTGGATTTTCACTAACATACAAATAAATAAATGGAAGAAGTTCAAACATTAAAGAGCCATTTGATGGTATTATGGAATTATTGACATTTTCAAATGTTAAAATGTGAGGCCAGATGTGGCATACACCCATAACCCTAGTACTCAGAAGACAGAGGCAGGCTGTTCACAAGTTCGAGGCCAGCCAAGCCTACTTAGAAAGGTCTTGGTTAGATTCTCAAAACAAATTTTACTCATATGTTGAAATATTTCTAAGCTGAACAAATATACTTATAGCACTTCCCCTATTAGAGTGCCACTGCCCCAAACTGCTCGTATGGAAGCAAATACTTTGAGTGTCTGGATGTGCATTAGATTGCACAAGCAAATGCAACTTTGCCATCCACATGCACTGGGATAAAGCAAACACCCCCAAGGCCATTTCTGTTCTCAGTGACGTGAGGAATCAGGTGAGTGACACACGGAGAGAGTGCCACTGTGCTTTCCGATTACACTGTGGTTATCTTGTGTGCACTTTTTGAACCAGGAGGATCACCCTTAATTATTGTGATTCATTTTTTTTTCCTTTTAGTTTTCTTAGGAAAGGGTTCTAAGTTTCCCCGGCTGACTTCGCCTCAGGCTTGTGTCCTCCTTGCCCTAGTCTTCTAAGTACTGGGATTGCATGAATCCATCATAATGCTCATCTATAGAGATTAAAATTCAAAATACATTTGCACTGTTCTTCCTTCACGCTTCTTAAAACCAGCCCGAGATTACAGTGCGAGCTGTCAACCATTAAGCTGCTTTTAAGACAGATGCCCATGACTTTATAGATACTGTAAAACCGGAATGCGCAGGGGGATTTGCATGCTGAATTTCATGTCTGTATGCTCTCAAACATAAAATTCTGTATTTCTTTGAGAAGTGAGCTGCATTATTCATGTTGATGGACTATAATAATACATGGGACCTGTAGGGGAAACAGCCAGCAGGAAGTGGGAAAGCAAACATGAGCTTTGCTTACACTGTGGAAACGATCTCTGGTGGCTGCTGAGAATGTGGGGAGGAGCAGTTCTCACCTGCCCCCACCCCCATATTCTTAATAGGTTCGCAGACACGTTGCTATCGGTTGTCTGCTCATACACCTGAAAACTCTCCCTCTTCAGCATCAGCTCCACCCTCCCGCCAGACTCAGAACATGCCTCTTTTACTGGTTAGCTTCCTGTCTACATGAAGAAAAAAATTAATTCTTCTAACACATTTATAACAAAAATGTTCAGGGTAACCATTCACGTGATTGTAGAACCGATCTCAGAGCTCCTGCAGGTAGGAGCATTGCATCTACTAAACAATGGCTCGCTGTTCTCTCTCCCCTCTGCCCTGCACCATTCTGTATGGATGAGTTAGACTTGCTCTCTCAGGGCGGCATACTCATCCAAGTGTTTAGCCCTCTATGGACCACCTGTTCACACTTGGTGCATCTTCATGCATGTCCGTGCTGTGGCACGCATCCACATGCTGTTCCTCCAGCCGCCTGTTGGTGGACTTCTGGTACGTCTACATATTGGCTACTATGAATAAGATGGTTAATATTGGCATACAGATATTTCTCGAAACACTGCTTTTGGTTCCTTTGAATCTGTTTTCAGAGATGGGATTGTGAGAACACTCAGTCATTAGATGATTGATTTTTGGGGTGCCACCATGCTGTTTCTCACAGTGACTACAATTTCACAGTCCTACCAGAAGTCATGTGGTTTTTTTTTTTAAATCTCTTTGTTTCACTGGCTCTTTACACAAACATGCCTTTCCTATGCTCTTGAGCCTTCCCAATATCTCTCCTCCCCAGAAGGAACACGCTACATTTGTTGTGTTCCTTTCTTATCTCTTTGTGCTAAAACCAATTTTTCTGTCTACCTCTGGCTACTGTGCCATCATCTGCTACCCAGTTCTTTTCTTCTCTGAAGCATTCACTGCTATCCTATAATCATGCTCCTGGCACCACTGATATCTTCATGAATAATTTAACCACATTCTGGAGTCATTCATCCTTTTTTTGAATTTTATGGTGCCATGTTATCTTTTTTTAAAATGCATTTGCATCTTTTTTTATCCTGCAGAAATGTGTTCTTGGTTACCCTTCTCTTTCTCAGTTTTACCTTCTTCCTAATGCCTCACCCGGTCCCAGGACTTTAGAATTTTATAGTGGCGATTTCCAAATCTTTATCTCTACCTCTGAGCACTCCTTGGAATGTCAATTATGAGTGTTTACTCTCAGGGATTTTTTACCATGGCTCTTGGCCTGCGTTCTTTTCCTTCAATCCTTAGGTTTTTTCATGTCATTCAGATCCTGGAGAGACATCTTCCTAAGCGTGCAGCTTATGGTCCACTGGGCACATGCTTCTATCAGCACATCTGACGGTTTCCATGATACTTGCTATTAGCATCTGATTTTCTTTCTTGTTTATCCCCTCACCTGTCTGACTAATGTCCACTTGGTCCTGATAGAATGCGGCCTGAGAGTAGAATGCTGTCTCAAGTGCACTGCTTTGTTGACAGAGCTTAGAAGAGTATTTAGTGCTCACAGGGAACTGTTGAATACTGTGATGGGTGTGTAACGTGCTTCCAGGTCCCAAGAGTTTTAAAAAAAAATTATTATTATATTTCTTATTATTTAAAATAACTTAAAACTTAAATACATTTTGATCATATTCTTCCCCTCCTCCAAGTCCTTCCATATCCCCTTTAAGTTCTTTCTCAAAAACCAAAAAACCAAAACCGAATACAACAGCAAAACCAACAGAACAACAACCAAATAGAAAACAAAACAAACAAACAAACCAAAAGCAGCCCACCAAACTGTAATCAAATAAGAGCACATTGAAAAAAACACAGTCCATTTTACGTTGGTCAACTACTGAACATGAGGCCTTCCTGGTGGGGTTGGTATACCCAGTGTTACTCCACTGGAGAGGAACTGACTTTACCCCTCTAGCAGGTAGAAGTGACAGTTCAGTGGTTAACCTTTACCCTAGTGGCTATGATTTCATTCATTCATTCATTCATTCATTCATTCACTAATTCATTCATTCATCCATCCATTCATTTTTTAAGAAAAATATAATGAAATAAAACATAATAAAGTAAAAAAAAAAACTGTCATATCGAAGTTGTACAAGACAAACCTACAGAAGGAAAAGAGCGCGAGAGAAGGCACAAGAATCAGAGAGCTACCCGTTCCCACACTCACAAACCCCATAAAAACACTAAATTGGAAGCTATAATTTATAAGCTTGGGAATCCCAAAGTTTATCATTCAGTAGCTGAAGTGAACTCTCTAAAACACATATCTTTTCAAGTCACTCTACACTTAAGAAGACTCCTAGAGCCTAAACAGAAAGACTATAACCAAAACTGCTCAGCACAGTACACGGCCCTCCACCGTTTGACCCTTGCTTGTATCTCAGGCCTCATCTCCTGGTTCTCCCTCATAAGTCTAATGACCCACGTGTGTCTAATGATCAACCTGTCTGAGGCACCTGATGTTTCCTGCCCCTGAGACAGTGCAATGGTTTTGATTGGCCTGGAACTCACCAGGTACCTAGGCTGGCTAGCCAGTCAGCCTAGGAATCTGCCTACCTCCAAATCTCTCTACCACCATGTTTGCTTGTTTTTTATTGTGGGTTCTGGGCATCTAATGCAGGTCCTGTTATTTGGATGACAACCACTTTACCAACTGAGCTATCTCCCCATGTCCTGAATCAGAAACACTCCCCAAAGACCCACATGTTAAAGGCTTAAAAAAAAAAAAAGAAGGGAGGGTGGGATTGGGAGGGAAGGGGAGAGGGGCTTATGGGGGGATACAAAGTGAATAAAGTGTAAAAAAAAATTAAAAAAAAAACCCAGCTTGGAGCTACAAAGCAGTGATAGAAACTTTAAGAGAGGTGGCTCAGCAGGATGCTTTAGGTCATCATGGGCATGACCTTAAAGGAGACAGTGGGGCCCTGGTGTCTTCCTCTCTCCTCTCTCGCATGCTGATCACATGGTTAGGTTTTGTTCTACTGTATGCTAGCCACCATGACATAGAGCTTCACAGTAGGCCCCACAGTGTAAACCAAAACCAAGGTTTGAGCCAAGATTAACCTTTGCTCTTTATAAGTTCATTATAGCAAGTATTTTGTTACAGCAATGGAAATCTGAATAATGAGTTAAATTCAATCAGTTTTACCCTCACACTTGTATTACTCATATTATCTCCCTGGTATTCCTTCGACCTCCAGCACCCTTATTTGCTCATTTTTAAACACAGTTAGGAAACCATTCTGATTCCCTTCCTCCCAAACCCCAAAGTTCTCCTCCGTCAATTATGTGTGCTTCTTCTGTCTTAGTCATCATAACTCTTTATGGCTTCTATTTGCTTCCATGCTTGTCCCTCTGCTTGGTCTATAAACTCTACAAAAGTGAACATAGTGTGATATATGTCATTTTATTGCCAGATGTAACTCATGGTTGACACTCACACAAGTGTTGATTGACCGACTCACTGACTGTGTGGATCAGTTTATTTTACTTGTCATAAAAAGGCACAGGGGCTTGAGAATGCTTGACATATTTTGCCATTAAGGGTGACAGATGCTACTCATTATTTTGTGTTTACTGTGGCTTGGTATTCACTGTGTGATAACTCAGATTAACGTAGACAAATGTTTGCAAGATCTTAAGAAGAATGTGCTCCAGGTGAACACAGTCAATACATCACCTGAAACCAATCCTCAGACCATCGCAGAGGAAATGAATAAAGTACTTATGAAAAGCTGATTAAAGAAGGCTTTGTAAATGATGAATTATAAAGTTTAATGTCAGTGGGAGAGAGTTTTACGGTCCTTTAAATAAATCTCACAAGCTGTAATTAAGGATTTGCCACAGTGAACGCAGTGCCGTCAAGGTGCTCATTCTGAAGTACGGTTCTGGACAGACAGAGGCACTGAGCAGCACCTTGCCTTCTGGGTCGATTTGCTTTTCACCACGATTATTCCAGATCCCACTGTGAAAGGTGTATGCACTAGACTTCCTTGTTCTCAGCCCCAACCTTCACTTGACGCCGCCTACTTTACAGGCATTTCTGCTTTCACTGACACTTTTCTTAAGATTCCAAACAACCCAATTCAAAATCCCCTGGCTTCAGCATAGTGGAGTTTGGGGGATATTTAATGCAGTGGAATAACATTCCTTGATCATTCTCTATGTGTCAGCATGAGGTGTTGACTGGGTGCATAAAAATAACATTACCACCAACAACCAAAAAAAAGATAACCTACAAAAACAAAACAAAACAAAAACAACAAAATAAGCAAAAAAAAAAAAATTAAATCTGAAAACTCAGTCACACTAAATGACAACAGAAGCCACTCTTGGATCCTGACCTTAAATACCATGCCATCTATTAGGAAAATAAACATTAAAATGAATAAACCCAGAGGTAATATAACATTTGCTGAGTGTGCAAAAGAAACACATATTGTTCCAAGAAACTTACAGAGAACACAATTAAAACTGAAGATCAAAGCAATCTTTCGAAAAAGGAGATTGGAGTAAGGGGAAATGGAGATTTAAAAAGAGTCCAAGTGGAGAAAGACAAAGAATGAAGCTTAGAAGTAATGCTTGATTGGACAACAGGTGAAGACTGTGCATGCTGCCTGGCAGATGGTCTCACTCTAGTAGCAGGTACTGACATGGAATCATCAGCTACCAACAAGCCGTCAGTCAGGGACTGTGATTAAACATGATGACTAAACATCAAATGGAAAGCAGCTGTGACACCACAGTTCAGAGATAAGAGACTGATTTATCAGCTTTTCTTCCTATTGAAGTGGCTTGGAATAAAGGAGCAAGAACAAAACTGCATAGTCATACTCACAAGGAACACAAACTGTGTTACATAAAACTTCACAGAAGAAAGAACAAAGAAGTTGACTTCCTTTTCAAGACACAGGTTCTGAACACATCAAAGAAGGTTCTGGAAGCTGCTTTTCCTCCTGATGCAGAATAGACAGTCCCTTAATCCATGATCCCTGGCATAAAGCATGGAGATGACATTGTTGTCCCCAAATGCTTTTTATTATTATTTTTTAAATCTGTGATTGAAAACAGGAGTTTCAAAAAGGGAAACTGAGATGACACCTCACTTGTGTGGCCAGCACATATGATTTAAACAAGGACATCCCAGTCTGGGCTTTTCCGGCTTATAGGAGCTTTCACTCCTTATATAGACCAAAGAAAAGGTCTTTCCTTCCCATCTCTTAAAACAAAATCCCTGAGTTATGAACGCTGTCTACATATCAGTGTTACGTGGGTATTTTTAAAATCTCCATAAGTGTGGACAAAAAAATCGGGAACTCTTTATCCAGTGAGGTGAAGTGGGCTCAGAGGTTGGAGTGATTTAACTGTGCAGTCAAGATTGGGGACATTTTTAAATATTTCTATTTTTTTGTATGCGTATTGGTGTTTTGCCTGAGTGCACCCTATGCGTGCAGCGCTGGCATCGTATTCCCTAGAACTGGAGTCACGTGGCTGTGTGCCACCATCTGGGTGCTGGGAATCAAACCCGCATCCTCTGGAAAGCCGCCAGTGCTCTTAACATTGAGCCACCCTTCGAGGCCCTGGGAAACATTTTATACAGCCATATTTACACTCTGTCTTTTAAAAACAACCCCCCTTTCCCTGAAAATCAAGCAAACAGTGAGAAAGCATCAAAGAACTCAAATCATGTTTGTGTAAGCAGGGAGCGCACGTGAGGTAGAGGCCAGAGGGTAACCTCAGATTGTGTCCCATCCACACACTTTTGGCACCATCCACTTAGGCACCATTCACTTTGGTTTCTGAGTCAAAATCTCTCACTGGATTGGAACACATCAAGTAGACTGGGCTGACCAGCCAGTAAGGCCGGGAGATCTGTCTGGCATTAGGACTACAAAGTGTTGTAGATAACTGGCTTCTTTAAAAATGCAGGTTCTGAGTATCACACTTGGGTGCCTGTGACCACAAGGCATATACTTTACTGACTGAGCTATATCCCTCGGCCTTACATCATTAGATTTCTTTTCTTTTCTTTTTTTAAATCTTTAAACAAAAGGAAGTTATAAAACTTTTCACTGAAGTGTTTGTGATCTTATTGTTCTGGCCTCATTATTCTGCTTTTCAGGGTTGATGGATGGGTGGTTGGGCGGCAGGCTTCTCTCACAGGCAAATATTCTTCAGTTGGAAGATTTGGCCGTTTCCTCAGTATTTTGTCTTGCTGTCGTTTCTGCATGGCTTTATGTGTCTACAACATATGTCTAGTGTTTTGTTCTTTGACCGACCACGTGTTCCAGTTCTTGCTTCTGAAAATAGGACCCTGAGAGCCACTTATGTTTCCTCTAGCTCCCTTACTTTGCTGCCAGCCCATCCTGCTTCAGAACTATAATCTTTCCTCTGAATCACTGAGATCCATGTGTGTTCCACATCTTCAAGGCACCTTATATTTTAGAAGGGTAGAGTTGGCATTCCTGATCTTATCAGCTTTCTGCATTTGGAAGAGTGCTCTGTAATCAACTGTTTTTGTGTTTCTATGGGAAACTGCTGCTAGAAGCAAGGTAAATAAGGCCTCCAGTTAGGGTCATGCCTATTTTGTTCAGATTTTGAAACCAAATGATGGTCCTAGGAACTGCACGAATCAAGAATTCTGAAATCTTAAAGGCCATTGCTTTTTGGGTTGTGGACAAAGGGTGGCAGACATGATAGCAATAGCCTTTAAAATTTGTTCTGCATAGCGGCTTTACGAAAGCTTCAGTCACACAGCAGCAAGAAGTCAAACAGGTTTCCACTGCCAGTTGCTTTCTGAATGCTAATACTTTCCATTTGCTCAGAAATGGAAACCCCAGAAAACCCTAGATAATCATACACTTACAACCTGTTACCCCATTAAATGTTGGTGACTCAAGTTCAGAAACCTAAATAGCTGACTGAAACCTTGTGGTCATTTTTGGCCTGTGGTTATCTGGTAATTCTGCTTTCATCAGCCTGTAGAAAGTTTTGCCTCTACAGCTGCAGATTAGGTAATTTTCACAATTGTATTCGTCACATATCTGTTAGGCTGGTCTTCCTCAAAGCTATAAGGATATGAGCCTGAGGGTCCCAAGGTAGAGGGATGAGTTGAAGGACAGCACTGGTGAATTCCATGTGGTTTCATTATTCCACCGGCTAGACAGCTCAAGAGAAATTAGAGTAATATATATTTATTTCCTTATTAGTTTAATTATTCTATGAGTATTGCCCTTACAACATGTGGACAACCTGTTGTTTGATAAAAACTGAGTCTCCTTTTTGATAGAGTTTACTTTGGGAATTCATGGTCTTGAAGCAAAAAAGATTTTAAAAAGGCACTTAGGAATGAAAAAAATTCATTAGAGGATTTAGGACTCTTAGGATAGAACAAATGAGGGTAGAGATACTGCATTTAAAACAAGGTTGATTGTTGGGAAGAAGAAAGGGGGAAGTATGTACGAGCAACGTGAGAGACTGGTAAACTCTATTTTTGTGGGAATGACTTTGTGGGTAGTGTTTAAAACTGAGTGAGTTAAGATCATATTGGCAATATAAAATAATTGCAAGATGTCAAGTGGAGAATCAGAAATCAGCTGAAGGGAGACAGATCAAGAGAGCACAAGCCCTGGGGAAACACATAAACATTTTGGAGAGGAAACTGGATTTCAGTACCAGGTGGGTTGGAAATGAGAATTTGTCTTAACCAGGTTTTTAAGAAGTAGAATGGCTACAGATGTCACCTGCATTAAGCAGCCAACACAAGTTTGATACGAATTACAGAAAATGGCAAAAGGCTTTGATGGAACATCACAGGCACATGAGAGGTGGGAAGACTTTTGAAGGATAATTTAGAATTTCTTGGTTTGGGATCTGTGATTAAATAATTCTGTGACTTGGATGACACTTCATTATTCCAAGCTGATATTTTCTCAAATGTAAAAAGATAAGAGAAAACTGGTTACTCATTCTCTTACCTTGAAAACAGCCCAGATGATAATTAATAAGTCTAAGAAGGCATCAGAATTTGGGTTCTAAAGTATCTGCACAAATATAGGTACCCATGCTTGTGTTCCGCATGTGCCGCCCACTAGCAGCAAGAGAACTTTTGGTTATTTGTTTAAACTTCTAATCCTTAATTTATTTACAAAGTAGCAGCAATAGTACCTATGACTCTGATGTTTGGGGAGAATGACATAGTTTAGTCTAGGGAAAAACATCATTGTCTGAAGTGTTTGCTGCATGTTAGATCCAACTGTTTCACATCTAAAATTCAATTTCTTTGTTTAGTTTCTTTTTTTTAAATGTACTTTTGTAAAAGAAACATTTTCAGTTCTCTTTTAGAGAGTCCCCAAGCTTCATACCGACTTGCTCCTGCTGAGAAAGAAATAACACAATGTAACATTAATCCAACTTCACATTTTGACAGGTACGTGGAAGTTAGCAATGTATATTAAAGTCTATATGCTGCTATGGTTACTGATTATAATGTATTAACCAAAGCTGCTTTATTTAAGGAATTGTATACACAGACGTGATAATTTTTGCCCCTGTACTTCATTATTATGTAATTCCTATATCACCATATGTTGACTCTGAAACCCCAAGCACACGCTCATGTGTGGAATGGTTGGTCACCAGCTTGTGACACCCTTTTCAAGGTTGTGGGGTCCTTAGAAGGTGCCTGGCTTGCATTAATAGGTCGCTTGGAGTGAACATCAGGATTTCACACACTTTTGGTTCCGGGTTGCTTCCCTTACATCCTAGCCTTGTACATGACCCGGGCCATCTACCTTATCCCCCCACCACTACAGTCAGAGATATCTCACCACCATGCTCCCTGCTGTGACGGGCTGAAACCTCCAAGAATGGAAGACAGAGTAGATTCTTCCTGCCTCAAGTCGAAGACAGAGCAGTATGGTTGTTGCCAGGATGTGACAAGCTGGACCAAGTGTTTCTTTACTATTGGAACTGGTTGGGGTGTGTAGAGCGCTTTGGAGATACAGGGTAGAGAAGCCAAAGAATACATGAGTTGAGCTTGTGGAAGACTGCAATGTTGACAGAGAGGCAAACAGGGATGGCCATGCTCATGTTCCACCTTGTGAGAACAGGGCTTTCATCAGGAATTGGGCTAGCAGCCTTCCATATTACATTTAGATGAGGGATCCGCTATACTTTGCCTGTGTGCTAAAGATTTCAGTGAGCCTGAATTCAGAGGTAATAGATTAGTTTATTTGGGAGATGACATTTTAAGACAGCATCACACTTAGGCCTTGATGTGGTTATTGTTCACTGCTTTTAGCTGTCCTTATAGTGAGAGTGAAAGAAACCCAGAGCAGAAAGATGTATGCAGTTCATCAAAGGGATCATGACTGCATTTAAAATTATAGCCAAGTAGGTATCCGTCAACAGATGAATGGACAATGAAAATATGATGCATATAAAAAATAGAATATTATTCAGCTGTAAAGAAAAAAATGAAATCATGAAAAATTTAGAAAAATAGATAGACTTGGAAAGTTTATTAAGTAAAATGACCCAAACTCAGGAGGACAAAAAAACAAAACAAACAAAACCCTGTATGTTCTCTCTCATAGGCCAATTCTAGACTATAATTATATATGTAAACATATGTAAATATATGTAAAGTATAGATATAGTATACATTTTAGAAAGGAGACCAAAGATAAAAGTAGGTGATGTGGAAAGATGAATTTAGGCAAAAGGAGAATGGACTCAAGAAAGAAGATATAACCCTCCGTTCCCCCAGTTTCAAGTACCTCCTAATTTTTCCTATTTTCACAGTGGATAGATGAGTAAAACTATAATTGACAGAGCAAATGTAAGACCCCAGGTGAAGCTCCGTTGCTTCAGAACAGCTGCTTTATTGCACAGACACTGGTGAGATGTACATGTGACTTCCTTAAGCTAGTCATTTGATTTTTATTTGTGGGTTAATTAAGAATAAGGTGACTTCAGTGTAAAAAGTTATAGGCAACATAGCTGGAATTGTTAAAATGATTAACACCGTTAAAGAGAAGCCATATACATTACCATATACCATTAAAGAGAAACCATAAACATATACATATACATCTGGAATTAAAGGCACTTCGTGGGAACCACCCACAGAAAGTGTCAGGGTATCAAATCATAAATTCATTTGAAAGAAGAAAGTCTCAGGGAAGAGCGCTGGAAAGAGAAGGCATCCAGAGCCCATCCCTAAAACCACCAAAAGGAAGTGTTTCCTGGGTTCAGCCTCACAGGCAACCAGAGACTGCTGCAGCCTGTGTGAGAGGGAAGCCAGCTACTTTAGGAGCTTAAAGGCAGCTTGTTCTCACTAAGTGCCGCTTTTCGAAGGATATCCAAATGTAACAGTTGTGGAGTCATAGGGCTTGCACTAAGGTTTCAGAGAAAGGCCGGTGAGGCTGGGCAAAGTGTAATAGATTATGATTCCTTGAGGTTTGCTCTGGGGGACCGAATTGCAGTGGAGACTCCAGGATATTGAAGATGCCAGGAATAAGAAGTATCTTCAGGGGAAAGTGGCAGGTACTGAATGGAGCAAGCCCAAGGGAAAAACCAGGTGGGCTGTGGCAGCAGGGGTGGGTGGTGGCGGGTGGTGGTGGTGGTGGAGAGTAACTGAGTCCATTTGAACTTGTATCACAGCACCACACACTGCAGATGCTGAACGCAGGGCTGCAGGATTTAGTGTTTGACTTGCTGGGCTTTGGTCTTATTTTGGTTTAATATTTCTTCGATATCTTCTCATTCTTCCACTTTTGGAATGGGAGTATTTACCCTGTACCATTGAGTATTCGAAGCATGTAATTTTAGTTTTCATTTTACAATGGCTCACAGCAAAGTGATAACCTTGGATTTCAGAAACACTGAAAAGAATTTCATCTTTTAAGTGATGTGAAAATTGTTAATACTGTTTGGACTCTGCCAGTTGGATAGAATGCATCTTTGCAATGTGAAGTGACCATGAACCTTTAGCATACAAAGGAAGAATGTTGTGGTTTAATCAGAAATGTTCTGCATAAGCTCAGAGTTTGAGCACTTGGTCCCAGATTGTAATGCTTTTTGAAGACTGCAGTGGCTCTTGTAGGAGAGCCACAGCTACAGGAGGAAGGTCATTAGACAACAGACATTTGAAGTTTATATCTTCAAGGCCCTGGTTCTGGCCTGAAGTCTTATCACCCTTGATTTAAAGACCCTCTACTTCATGCTCCTATTGACACAACTTTCCCACCATGATAGAACTGAATTTTATATATGAGCCGAATTAAATCCTTTCTCCTTTAAGTTGTCTTTCAAGTATTGTGTGACAACACCTGTGCCTATCATCAAAACAAAACAAAACAACAACAAAACCCTCTGTCCTAATGTTAATTTTCAATATTAACTCCATGTGTTAAACTACAGAAGTAAGGAAACTACAGAAGTAAGAAACCACAGAAGTAATAAAACTCATGGTCACTTGGTTTTGGCCTGAGAATGCTTGAAGACTGTCATTGTCTTCCACTTCATTTCCATGCTTTGACATGGTAGCTTCACCTAGGTTAATAGGGAATGATGCCCTGCAAGCAAAGAAGAGATGAGTTTTCACCTTTCTTCAAAACACAGTATCATTATGAACTCCAAAGATAGTCTGAAATGTGAATGTATCCCAATGATGGCCCTGAACTCACCATCCTCCTGCCTCAGCCTTTCAAATTCTGGAATTATAGGCATGGCTATAAAGTCTTTTGGGAAAATTACAAGGCATTCTCTGTTGCCTGAATATTTGTTCTTACTACATAGCCATTATCCTGAATGCCTTGGGCAAGGGCCCATCCCTTCTACTTCTGCAGTACCATTAAAGAAACATCTAACCTGAAAGGGCAGGTCTACTTCCATTCTCTTTGCCTGTGTTGCTTAGTGTCTGGCCTTCCTCTTTTTTATGGCCCCAGTTCTTTGGGGAATAAAGGAGGCTCCAGGACACATCTTATAAGTATAAATTGGACTGGCTTACTTGAAATCTGTCTTCATGGCACCTCCATCCCAATCTACCACATGCATCTGAGCCTTGCCTATCAGACAATGCCACAAAAAGTAAATGAGTTTGGAGATGAGCAAAAGCACAAACCATCACACAGGTCTAGACAACCATCTCTCTCTCTCCCTCTCTCCCTCTCTCTTTGTCTCTGCCTCTCTCTCTCTCCCTCTCTCTGTCTCTGTCTCTCTCTCTTTCTCCTCCTCTCTCTTGTTTTATTTTAAGACAGACTCTAATTGTATGTTCCAGGCTGATGTATGTGATCCTTCTGTTTCAGCTTTCCAAATGTTAAGCTATTCACCTGCAGCATCAGGTCTGGGTTACTTCCATTCTTGATTCTGTGTTAAGGCCTCCATGCATTAAATCTCCCCTTTTCTCTCCTTTCTGACTATTCCTTAAACTCTTGAGCTACTCCAGGGCTGGTGTGCCTGTGATTAAAGCTCAGAATCATTCCACACAGAGAATGGCTTCTAAAAGGCTAATTCAAACACAGAACTGGATTTCTTTGTCTTGAAAATCATTGACACAACCACTCAACCTTACTGAAACAAAAATATATTTAATGATGAATATTAGTTTTCAGGCTGCTATTTCATCTATAAAACCAATGTTTTATTTAAGGGTAGTTCAATTTACAGAACAAACAAGAATCATACCTTGGTAATTGTTAACAGCATAAAAAACCATTTGATCAAAACCTTTAAACTCCATCAAATGTTATGTTATAATGTTAAGTGTTATAATACAGGCAAACAAGTGGCTACAATGAGATAAAGACTCTCTCCTAATTGCTACTTCAATTAGTAGTTGATATTCAGATAATGAAAACATCTAATATAATTTAGATTCTACAAAGAGGTCATTAACAAGCACTGTGCAGCCAAGAACTGGACTGTGCATGTTTTTGTTTTGCTCATGCAGTAAAAAAATTATTTGAGGTTGTATTTAAAAACTGGAAGAATGAAAGCATTTGACAGTTTCACTCCCCTTCAAGCGTGAGAGACTCTGACAAGCTGAGGTCCATTGCTCCACTCGGTGATGCTCGGCCAGAGCTGAGTGGCAGGAACTAGCTCCAGGAGAGGGCAAGACGGTCCGAGTCTTGAGTATGTACCAGGACACCTGCAGGCTTGGTGCATCAGGCTGCAGATCCCTGGGCCCCATCCTCATTCCAGTCACGTGGTCTGTGGTTGGCCCCCAGCTCACCTTCCAACATTCTCCCAAGCACTGCTGCCGCCGTTTAGGCATCTTCACCCAAGGACCACCGAGGCTCTCACTGGACTTTCTGTGTCCACTTCATGTTGGCACTTCTCCTCCATTGCCCACTGTAGGCACCACTGCTACTCATTACCAAGTTCACATTATCATTATTTAGAGAGATATTTCCCTACAAGTCTCCTCCGAAAGCAAACATTAAGACAAACAAAAAGCACAGGATAAATGCCTATATCCTTGTGCAAGCAAAGAGTGCATGCCTACGTGTCAGTGGAGTCTGTTACTCATTCCAGCCGTGCTTTCCTTAGGAAAGAAGATTAAATCTGGGCATTGGCACTTTGGGTTTAAGGCATCAAGGCTTGCTTTTAGCTCTTGATCTGGAGTTTAGTAGCTCTGTGACCGAGGGAAAGAAAGTCTCATTTTGTGTGTGTGAGTGTGTGTGTGTGTGTGTGAGTGTGTGTGTGTGAGTCTAACAGAGGGATGTCAATGCTATCTGCTCTGGTGGGTTACTGTGAAATGGCAACAACAAATGAAGAGTGTAGACCATCCAGCGAAGGCTCAGCCACTGCTGTCTCTCAGTGTGATCACTGACATTTTATGGTACATTTTAAAATTAAGCAATTACTCGTTGGACAAGGAGCAAATTCTAAAGAGAGACAGAGGCAGGGACCTGGAAAAGCTGGGTGAGAAAGGGCAAAACTCAGCAGAGGCTTGCAAAAAAATACAAAGAACAACAAAAATGTATGCTCAAAGTCATTGTCAGAGTAAGAAAATCAAGACTATCGAGGGCTGAAGGAAATCAACGATTATGAAGAAAAAGACAAGAGATAAGAACCCTAAATTGTTGGGCCAGTATAATGTTTTATTTCTTGGTCAAAGAGAAGAATTTTCAGTTACAAGAGAATAAGAAACAAATCTAGAGGGATCTAAGAACCAGCCAACCAGTCAAATGTGCCCATATTAGAAGAAGGGGTTATCTAAGGAGTGCCTACCAGCCATGTTTGTATAAGGCTGCAGTTGGGAAGAAGGAAGAGGTGGCTTCACAGCCACAAGTAAGAATCTAGGAGGAATCACACAGTGAGAACGAGTGACCCAACAACACAGAGCTTCATGTTTGTTCTGGTTTCCAACAACGAGAAGAGAATCCACCCATTTTCATGAATTTTATATTTACCCCAGGTGGACTGTTAAATAGGCTGTTCATAGCAGGAAGAAGGGAAAAGAATGAACGTAAGAGGTAGCTGTTGGTTATTAAATGTGGCCTTTCTAGCATGTTTTTTTTTTTTTTTTCCTTTCTGAAGAACCTTAGTAAGCTCAGAGGTTATGGAAATGACTCAGTCATTCAGCAAATATGCCTATGAGTGTTTTGCTCAATAGAGATCAGGTGAAAGCATATCACTTGTGTTCTTCTTCTTTTCTTTGTCAGAGATACAGCAATGTGCTCACTCATTATTGAATACAGTCTAGAAGCAGACATCTTAGAGAGAATGAAGCAGAGGTCTGGATAAGCAAGAATCAAAAACCAGTATATTTTTCTCTAAAATTGAAAACCCAAGAGTTGTTAGATGGAGTAAAAGAACTCAAATCTAAAGACTCTGACTCAACCGTGTTAATGATGTGGGTGAAGATGTATGTAGCTCTGAAGGCTCTAGATCCAGCAATCATTAACTTAAATGGCTGTGAAAGTTCCACGGTGACTGAGAGTTCATAGGAAGGGTATGTTGAATGATTATGATTTTTTTTTTCTTTTCTCCAGCAGTCCTACGCTACCAGGATGTGGAAGAACAACAGACAGAGAGAAGACAGAATGGTCTAAAACTAAGAAGTTTCAGCTGGGTGTGGTGTTGTACACCTGTAATCCCAGCCCTCGGAGAGGAGAGGCAGAGGCAGGCCGATCTCTGTGAGTTCAAGGTCAGCCTCTGTACAAAGTGAGTACAGGCCAGCCAAGGCTACACAGAGAAACTCTGTCTCTACTCCCACCTCCCCAAATGAGAAGTTTGCAGAGATGGGAAGATAGAAGAATAAGGAAGGTGGAGGTCTAAGCAACAGGCGTTGTTAAGAAAGTAATCTCGTGAGTTGAAGGTCATATGATGTTGGGTGTGCAAGGAAAAGATTCACTGAGACTCAGAAGCAACATAGGAGAGTTAGTAGAGATGGTAAAATCTAGTAGAGATGGTAAAAGCGGGTGGAAAGTTTACTAGGGTTATCTACTTTGCCAAGCAATTGTCCAAGGCCTAAATGAAGCTGTGGATGGCTGATTCGTGTGAAATGGACTGCTAGGTATCCCTCATTGCTTCTTTTCTCTTTCCCCTTAACTGACCATGGTATTTTAGTGAGAATTCTTAATAAAATTTTTAAGGAAGAAAGAGCTTAACTGACAGTATTTTTCATCTAGATATAAGACGACTGCATGCAAGTGAATCGACATTTACATGGTGAAAAAGTAACTTTCAGGGTTTCAGTTGACTGTAAATTCACTAATATTATCACCAAGAGCAATAATAAAGGTAGTGTTTTGAGTACCTTTCATGAGTTGGTTATAGAAGCTTCATGTACATAGTAGATCTGTGAATCTCAAGTCCATAGACTATGTTGAGCTAGGAAATAGGCTTTAACTCAACTGGACATTTAACTGGGGCTAGTGGGCTAAGGTTAACAATCTCGGGTCACCTCTCGATCTTTCTCCCCTTGGGTTCAGACATAGGCCCTGGAAGGACTTACACTGTCTGTCAGTGAGGCAGGGGGAGTGGGGACCTTCTGGTCATCGAGCATTCCTTCTGTTTTAGATACCCCAAACACTTTGGGGTCCTTTATAAGTGCAAGCTCAACATGTTATCTGGCTCCTTCCCACATAGTAATCTTTAGAAGGTTATTGACTCATGTACCTAGATTCATGAGGAAGCCATCTTTTCTTCAGGGACCTTCCCAGTATAAAGGACACTGGGTTTCTTGGGCCCATGGCTGTGTAATTTCTTCTTGCCACCTCTTCAAACTCTGACCTAAAGAATGCTATTCTAGGCAAGGATTATAAAAAGTGAGTACTTTTTAACCCATGCACCTCCCACACATTTGGTCTTTATGCCATTCCCCAGCTCTAAGTTCCCCATTTTAAAACACAGACACAAAAAGTGGTTGCTGACAATTTCTGCTTTCTGACCAGCTGTATTCCCTTGGTGAGGCAATGTGCTAAGGACTGATTGATTATTCAACTTGTAATGGGGAAAGACTGGGAGAAAAATGTGTCCAAATAACCACCTGACTACAACTCATTAAGTCCTTTCTTCCTGGGCAACAACATTTTAAAATTAGGTTTGGACTTGGAACTGTACCTAAAGCTTCTCTTCAGTTAAAGTTTCTACAGTTCTGTCATGGCTGGGCAAGAGCAGGTTTGTGTTGCAAAGACAAGAGAAACCAGGCAGGCTCTTTCCAGGAAAATAGTAGTAACTGGTCAGACTCCAAGGGGAAGGGCTCTGATCTTCTGGCTCTCAGGGTATTTGGAGAGAGTCTAAAAAGAAAACAATAGTGACCCAAACTGAAAACTGTTATCTGACACACTCTTGAAATCTGTAGCCCCTGAAGGTGAAATTTCACCTCTGTCAGACTAGGCCTAACTGTTCCTCATCTCTAGCTTCTTTTCTGCTAGTGGCTCAGCAGGGCTATGCATCCTTAGAGATCCACTCTCCTGCCTTTAGGTCAGGATTACAATGCTACCACAGAGGCCTCTGAAATTTCCCAGAAGCTCATTCTTAACAAACCTCTGTTGATAGTGGTTGTTCAGAGATATGCACTAAGATTTCAAGTATGATAAAACTCAAGGGGTGTGCAATCACACTAGGAAGATCTAGTATGTGCCAAACGCCCAGCATAGCACGGCCATAGTAGTCAGTTTTCCGCTGTAAGCAAATCCCACCAGACACAATCAACTTTTAAAGAGAGGAGGTTATTTTGGCTCATGGTTTCAGAGCCTTCAGTCCATGATCGGTTGGCCCCTTTGTTCTTTTAGCCCAGGAGGATGCATCACATCATGGCAGCAGCATGCCACTGGGATCGTGAGATTGCTTACCTCGTGGCTGAAGAGTGAAGAGAAAGAAGCGAAGGGACTAGAGTTCTACCACCCTGCTCAGGAGCACAATGACCTACAGGTTTCCGACTAAGTCCAATTTCTTAAAGGATGTACTGTCTCTCAACACACGTTACTTGGAACCAGGCCTTTATTTCATGGATCTTTGGATCACACTTGAGATTCAAAACACAGCAATGTCACAAATTCCTCTGTGCCACTGTTCTAGGAGTCTGGAGATGGAGGGCATGAACTCGAGCTGTCAGCTGATATACCCAGTGGCACTTGAATTACAGCTGCTTTTGGAACCACACATAAAAATAGCTCTAGTTCAATTTGCAGAAATTCTGACCCAAAAGAACATGGCTGAGTTCAAAAAGGATGAGTTATTCTCAGAGCCTCACAAGCAACTGCAAAGGAAATCACATCCTCGGCGACACCAGTAATTAACACTAATGATATCTCTCTCCCAGACATACGCTTTGGAGATAAAATGAGATTGCATGAGCCAAAGAACATGGGCTGCCAGTCAGATATGCACTGGCCTTATCTGTTGTAACCGTGTACCCAACAGCTATAGCCAGTGCTTTTACGCTTGGCTATTAAATCCAGAGTGAGTCCCTTCCCTCACACCCACGGCACTGATCCCTCTGCTATTTAAATCTAAGCCTTAAAGCCTCCCAATACTAAAGCACCATTTCCAGATTGCAACTTAAGATGAATATCCTGCCTTTTATGTTGCAGTTTTGAAATGGATTCAATCAGAAGAACACTTTGATATGGTAAATACCTACACATCAGTTCATCTACTTTCAAATTAATCAAAATATTTAGGCATCTTCACAGAAATTTCTAATAGGTATAAAACAAGGCAGTGGTTATTTACTCTGTGGTATCAGAACGTATTTTGGGAAATTTCTACTTGACTTTTATGCAATGAATAAAAGCTGGTTTCAGGGAACTCTGTTGTCAGAATAACGAATGTTTGAAAACACAGTGATTCAAAGCCTGTCCGATCTGGCTGTTGAGTATGTGTCTAACCGAGTGTTAGAAGGAAGGGAATTCTTCCTTCTTCTGTGTTCTACGCCTCCTTTGGCGATGAGCTCTTTATCAGTGTGGACAGGGAAGGGCTGAACGGTTAGGTTGGAAGGCAGTGTGGTGCATTGCAAAGGCACTCAGGATGCTAGCTGCAGGGTGCGCTTCCTGAAGAGCGCTCTAGTCCTCCTTACTTTACACACTCACACCTCAAGTTGTCTCAGATTCGCTAAGCACGGCAGGAGTAGCAGGAGGTACTCGAGGAGAAGCAGAGCCCTGGCTTGACATGAGAGAAGTGGCATGTACAGTTCTCTAAGGAAAATGAGTTCTATAATCATGAATTCAGACCGGGGCAGCAGCATGAATCTAAGTACTGAGGCCAAATTTCTAAGTCCCATGTTAAGCCCCTTCAACACATTAGCACCTCTACCCCAGCATCCTCAAACTGCATTTTTCTTGAACAAAAGTTATTATCATCAACCTTATTGTTTTGCTTTTACCACTGTCATTTAAAATTGTACTTTACAGGCTAAATTAACCCACACCTACCTCACCCTCAGTCTAGACTACAAAAACCTCAGGAATTATGAGTAAATATCTTGACATTTTGGTTAACTGGAGTGAGAGAACTTTTAGACATGAGTGACTACAGGCATAACCTTTGCTTGTCTTTACTGGCGTGGGTGAGAGGATTCACGGTTGTATTAGAAGGTATGTGGGCAGAGGCAGGGGAATTTAGAAAAGTATGAAATTGCTTATGAGGCTTGTATGTTTGTGTTTTTTCAATAGCACAATATAAAAATAACTAAGTATTGCAAAATACCATGTTTGGATAACAAAAATAGAACAAACAGAATATAAATATATGTTATATATAAATACATAAATAGAATTTGAACATATAGATAACAGTAGGTACAATCTTTCAGAAATACACAGAGTTTAAAATTCTTTTAAAATTTGCTGTTGCATGCAGGAATCCATAATTTTTACATGCGTTGTCAGATGGGAGGATTCAGTGTAGAAATGAATTAGGAGGATGTAGAACCTGGAGAATACAGTGGAGCAGAGACGCGGAGGAGAGAGATCTGAACATATCACAGAATAAAAAAAACCCATGAAATCAGGGTAGCATATATTAAAGCGCAAGCCATGTTTACTTCTGACACAAATGCTTGCAAGTTACTGTGTGTGTGGTTATGCTTTTAGCTTCAGGTAGGCTGCAGGTCTGGGCTGAGACATTTTGTACCATATAGATGCTTCGTCATTGAAAATGGGTCATGCCCAAATAGACCCGCTGTAGGCTTAAATGAACTTGACATATCCACCATGATAGCGTCTTGACAGTACAGTGGGTAGTAGTGCTGTTCTCCATCATGGCTCAGCGACTGGGAGCCGGTTACAGCTTGTGGCTACCACCTAACCACTTGAGAAAGTACCTCACTGCACATGGCCAACCCAGAAAAAGGTCAAAATCCAACGTACAGTTTCTATAGAATGCTTACTGCTTTCTCACCATCCACAGTGAAAATCATTCTAAATTTGAACCACCTTCAGTTGAGGGCTGTATTCACTTTGCAGCCTAAGTTGAAAAGACATTTGCCACCGTGGAAAAGATCCTCTCCTGGGGCAAGGGTAACTCCACAAAACATTGTAAACATCTGTCAGGATCTACCCTCACACTGGCTAAAGCCAGTGACATGGGCCGGCTTAAAGCTTGGGCGTGGTGAAGTGTCCTCTTGTTGCTGTGAGAAAAGTGACAAGAACATGTTAATTATAATTCTAATGCAAAGGAATAAAGAACCAGAACCAGCAAGCCAATGTACCAATATAGTCTCCATCCTTCACACCCTATCAATCCCTCTCTCACACACCCACGTCTACCCCAAACATCCGATTCCCTGATGGTTTCCGAGGAGACAAGAAGGTCTTGGAATCTATGACAACTCCAGATGCAATTCCTCTTGTTCTGGGTCCTAGAAATATTTATTTATTTTTATTTTTTGATGTATTTATTAATTTAATCTCTTTTTAGTCTGATCTCAGGCTCCTTCCTCCTCTCCTCCCAGTCGCACCCTCACACTTTCATCCTGCATTCCTCCCTTTCCTTTTATTCAGAGAAGGGGAGGTCCCCACGGGGTACCAACCCACCCAGGCACCTCAAGTCACACAGGAATAAGTGCATCCTCTCCCGCTGGGGCCGGACTAGGCAGCCCAGCTAGGGGAAAGGGACCCAGTGGCAGGCAACAGAGTCAGAGACCGCCCCTACTGTCTTTGTTAGGGGACCCACATGCTGACCATGCAGCATATCTGCTACATATGTGTGTGTGTGGGGGGGTTAGGCCCAGTCCATGCATGCTGTTTGGTTGGTGATTCAGTCTCTGTGAGCCCCCGTGGGCCCAGGGTAGTTGATTGTTTAGGTTGTCTTGTGGTGTCCTTGACCCCTCTGGCCTCCTCACTCCTTCCTCCCTCTCCTCCACAGAACTCCCCAAGTTTGACCTATTGTTTGGCTGTGGGTCTCTTACTCTGTTTCCATCTACTGCTGGATGATGCTTCGCAGAAGACAGTATTGTTAGGCTCCTGTCTGCAATCATAGCAGAGAGTAGCGACAGGAGTTGGCTCGCTCTCATGAGGTCTCAAGTTGGGCCAGTCATTGATTCGCCAGTCTGGAAATATTTAACTAAAAAGGTATATGTTTTCCCCCCACACATGCACTTTTAAGACACAGTAGTGGAACAGAAACAAGATACCCACATCCTCACCATAATAGGGAAGAGAAGATGCTTATAGCAATCGTGGGTTAGAACAACTGGAAAGTCCTGGGGGTAAACATTCCCCAACCTTGGGTAAGGGAATGCACTTGGATTTAACTTCATTACTGTTTCCTAAGTGTAGCTCCCCAAATCTTACCCCATATTCTTGTGGCTGTTGACACCACTCATTGGGAACTTCTTTTTGATGCAAAACCTCTCTTGACTACTTCTCAAAGTGGCATAGAGCAGCCCCTCTCGCTATCCAAACAGAATGAGAAATGTGGGACTTGGAGATTTTTTTTTTAACATTTCATATATGTATAGCATGTATGCTGGTTATATCTATCTCCCACTCCCTCCAGGTCCCTCACCTTGATTCCCTGTATTGTTGCTGCTGCCTTCTGTATGCTATGCCTCCACCGCCCCTCCCTGTTTCCCTGCAGGAGAAGCGTCTCTCAGTAGGAATGCCGAGATTACGGATGCATGCCACTGATCCAGCATCTTTTACGGGTTTGGGGGTCAGACTCAGGTCATTAGGTCTGCAAAGTAAATGATTTACCGGCTGATCTGTCTCATCCTCAGGCTTACTGTTTTGTTTTTAAGGATAATAGCCTCAAAACACGGGTAGCAAAAATAAAAGCAGATAAATGGATTTAGAAAATTAATAATTCTCTGCACAGTAAAGGGAATAATCAAAAGTCAGCTACATGGTGGGGAAATGTATTTTCAGATGATTCATCTGGCAAAGCATCTGGCAAAGCATCAGTATCCAGAATGTATAAGAAAGCAGAGAAGGATGAACAGCAGGAAATAAACAATCTAACCACAAAGCAGGCAAAGGATCCCAACTGACATTGTTCAAAGAAGAATGAGGAATGATGGCCAACAAAGACCTCCAGTCTTGCCAATCATCAGAGAAACAGAAATCGAACCTCGAGCTACCGTTTTCCTCAGACTAGACAGAGTGTCACCAAAAGAGGAACAGCAGCAAGGAGTGCTGTGAGGTTGCAGAGAGAAGGGAAGTCTTACGGATCATTTGTTAAGCTGCATGTTACTATAGTCACCAGAAAAAAAACAATATGGAGATTTCTCAGGTGACTAATATAGCTACCATATCATCAAGTAATTATGCTAGTGTATAATCACAGGAAGTGTTTACGCTGATAAAAGATTTGCACTTTGATGTTCCTTCACAAATGGTAAAATAAGGAATGCCCTTAGATGCATTTTAGAAGGTGAATGGATAGGGAAAAGATGTTATAAGTGTACAATTAAACCATTTTCAGCCATTAATGGAAAGGGATCCTGTCATTTACAGTAATGTGGATGGAACTGGAAGTCATGATGTTAAATAGAGTGGTCTGGAGGCAGAAAGCCACTCTCACTTATGGTGACTAATAAGCCCATCTTCTCGAAGATGGAATGGACTTGTGGTTCTTACAACAGGGAGGAAGACGGCTGGAAGAAAGTTCAGTAGGGAGCCTTAATACCCACTGAGAGAGGAGGGGTTACATGTGGATTTTCCTTAGAATGGTGGGGTGATAACTGGCTGAAAAAGTAGATTTCAAAATGGCTAAAAAGCAAGAGTACAAAATTCTGAGTCCGTAAAATGATTGATGCTTGAAGAAACGAAAATGCTCGTTACTCTGATTTCATTTAGTTCAATTATTATACATTGTGCACATGCATTGAAGCACCATCGTGTAGCTCATAGAGATGCACTGGCATGACATCTCACGAAAAACCTCCTTTTAGGTTTTCACAGGGAATGCACACCCACTCACCGATGCACATACTCATACACACACACACACATATACACACGTATGCACTTACACACACATGTAATAAAAAGAACGAAACAAGAAGACTTAGTTTTCATTTTCACACCAGTCCTACCATGCCACCATATAAATATAAATAATCATGGTTCTTTGTGATTCAGAATGGCTGATAGAAACTATTAGTGCAAAAGGTGCTAAGATGGGTAGATAGTGAAATTGAGAAGCAAGTGGAGTAGCTGGCTAACATGCCCTGATTTCATATAATGGAAGGCATTATCTGGTCCATCATGGGTACTGGGTGGCCGTCTAATGTCAGCTCTTCAACGAGGTAGAACAGGAAATTTCCTTAAAAGGTCCTAAAAAGAGCAATAACTCTGGGAGATGCTCATCGAGTCTGAAGGGGTTTCTCACTGTATTAGTGTCTGTGGCTGCCGGAGTAAATTGCCACAGTCTCAGCATCCTGCTCAGGAGCTCTGGTCTGCACCGTTGTCCCCGTGGGGAGGCCCACCTTCTGAGGGCTGTCGGGAAGAATTTGTTCCACTTCCCCTGCCCTGGGGCTGCCCACACTCCTTTGCCTCTTGCCTTCTCCCAGGCCAGCGATGTTCCAGAGTTTATCTCCCTGTGTCATTACAAGACTAAATTTCCCTCCCTCTGATTCCAATTTCCAGCGCCTTCACAGTCACAGTGGGCTCACCCAAATAATCCAGGATCACCACGGGGCAATTTTAATTTCTTCTGCTCCCTTAAACTCCCAGCGCCCTATAAAATGGCAGTGGTCAGACAGTACCCTGTCCACCACACTCTTGAAACGGAGATTTTGCTTTGTAGCCACATAAATCTGAAAGTCCTACTTCTCTCTTAGAGTTTTACAGCGTAAATCTCCAAACACCAAACACTCAGAGCTCCTGGAATAAAAATGGCCTCTCGTACCATCCAATCCGGGACCCTCATGTGCTTCCCCTGCACATCACATGGAGATGACCAAGAAAAATGTCGAGAAATAGACAAAGGAAGAATTGGTTTCTGGCTTAAAGGAGTTAAAAAAGCTTTCTCTTTTTCAATCATTAATTGCAAATTAATACTGAATTAATTAGCGTGAAGGGAGTTCATGGCAGAAGAGTGAAGAAAAACATCTGCACAAAACAGAAGCCCTAATTACCAGGCTTCTGCTCCGTCGTGAGGCGCCAAGCACAGCTGCAGCCGGAGCCTGGGCCTATTTTGCATTTTACCATTGACATATTGTGGCTTATGAATACTTTTTTTTTTTTTTTAAATCTGTCTAGGTCATTTTCTTACTCTCTCTGACTCTCTCCCTCTCATGTAAAAGTGAGTTAGCATTATTCCTTTCATCTAGTACCATCATGGGATTTTAAATAGTATTAAGATACTTTTTTTACATTAATGTTAAAAAAAACTGAAATAAATTCTGGGTCCTAGATATTGTGATGGTAATGGGGACTTGCCATGTCCCCGATGTTTTGGTACACGCAGCACTTTTCCCATAGGCTTATTGCATCAGCAGCTCCTGGTTATGTCTGGTATCACCCCTCCATGTAGACTAGCCAGCATCTCCCATCCCTTAGCTACCTCATGATGATACCGATAAACATAAACACAGAAAGCTGAGCCTTGTTCTTTCTTTTCTTTTTCTAATTCCCAGGGGGCAGTTGTTTTATGTGGTGGGGGCATGATGACTGTTTATAATGAAAAGGCCTTGGAAGGTCTCACTTGCTCTGAGATTATCCATGCAGTGATTATGCCATTGATGTCAATCTGCTTTATGATAATGGATTGTAAACTATTCTAAACCCACTCAACAAAGTACTGTCTCGTGCTTGCAGTCTTCCTCAGGCTCCCTCTGGCTACAATATCAATTTAGTTCCTTGTTTAGAAAAAGCCAAAGAAGAACTTTTTAGAAAGATATAAACAGAGCACAGAGCAGTCAAAACCTAAAAACGCATCGGAGCTTGTCACGTTAGCATGAAGGAGTCACAAAAGAGAAACTGTCAGTTTCTCTTACGTTCTGGAGAATGCCATTTATCTTGTACAAACACTGTCCAAGCAAGCTCCTAAATTGTGGAAGAGATCTATTCATGCTAGAGTCTGCCAGAGGCAAACAGCTATCCCAGCTTGATCCCATATCTGGTTTTAGGTTGGTAGTAGATTGTGATTATGATTTTAGCACGAATCATTTGTTTCAGAATTTCATACATGAGTATAATACATTCATGGTATTTTCATTCCCACTTCTCCATTTAATTCCTCCTACCCTCACTATATTTCCCCTCTCAACTTTTGTCTTTTTCTATGATTACACACACACACACACACACACACACACACACACACACACAAATCACGCATACTTACACTCACACACTCACTCACACACATATGTACATACACACTCACACACATGCACACTCACACTCACATACATGAACCTACTGAATCCAATCACTGTCATAGTTTATGTATGTGTGAGTGAGTGCTGAACATTTAGACTTGGGCATCCTATCAAGGTGCTGGTCCCTGAAGAAAATGACTCTCTCAGTAGCCATTGACTGCCAATAGCTCTTCGGCTAGGGGTGGGGCCTTGTGAATCTTCCCTTCATCTGTGTTGACATTTCCGCTGGTATGGACTCATGCAAGCAACCATATTCTATAGAGTTGCTGTAAGTTTTTAAAAAGAATTTGCATTTTATGTCTTATTATCTGGGTTCTCCTATCTAAGCACAGAGGGAAAACAGAGATCTACACAGACAGAGACTGAATGTGGAGTAAAGAATATGGTTTGAATGGAAATAAGATCAAAAGAAAATGTACTCCTTGACTTTACTGTGGCTGAATCTCACTCTCATTTTACACGCTTCCGTTAGGTACGAAGATTTCCTTCAGTTATGCTGGAGTCATGACTGCGTGAGCAGCATAAGAAAATGTGTCATTGCACATCTGTTGCATGTTCACAGTCAGGCAGTTACCTGTTATCTGAGAGGCACCTTCAATCCTCAATCCAAGCTCCTCTCCCCTTACCCATTTTCATTTGCTTCTCACATACAATTTGAACATATCATGTTACTGTGAGTAAGGCGGATGAAATGCCAATGAAGACAAGAAATGGATTCATGTCCCATACCTCTTGTCAATCTGATTTATAGAAACACACAATTGGGCTGGGGAGTTAGTTCCAACAGTAAAGCGTTTGTCTTGTGAGCATGAGGGCACGAGTTTATTCCCAGAATCCAGCCAGGCCGACACACTCAACACACATACCTATTCTCACAGATGCACCTGTACATACAAGAACACTTATAATTAAATGGAATAATATTTAAAAGTAGGTGTAGAACCAAGAACAAGAGAATACTGTTACGGCAAGTAAAAAGGTGACGTTTTGGGAGTGGGTTGAGTGGGCAATGAGTGGGTTGAGTCCACGCAGTTGAGATCAAGTGTACTTGGGAAACAAGTGAGCCAGTGACTTTGACACTGAGATAACAGCTTTAAAACCCACCTCTGCTTTATTTCCAGAAAGGACAGGAGTGTGTCGCCAATCGTCTGAGAGTATCAGCTGATACAAGGCAGTTCTCTTCTTAGGATCCCTGAGACTTTACAACAGGATCCAAGTGTGTTTTGTTAGAGATGCTGCAGCCAGTCACGACTGGCTGGCACTGCAGAAATTAAATGTCACAGCAAAGGGAATTACCGCAGCGAAAGAGAGAGAGAGAGAGAAAGCACTAAGGGAATGGTTATACTGTCTGTCACTGATGGCTGGTTGGTGGTCCCAAGGGCATAAAAGGAGTGTGTGTGTATGTGAGTGTGTGGTGTGTGTGTGTGTATGTGTAACTCCGAACACCTACCGAACCCAGTGATTTCCTCCCTCAACTATGATGAGTGTGCTGTGTTTCTTTTTCTGGGGGGTGTGAGGCAGCATTTACTCCCTGTGTGTGGGCTGATGACAGACTGAAGAGACAGCTCCATTCAAGTTGAGTTGACTGGACTTTCTTCTTCTTCTTTTTCTTTTGTATGACTTTTAGACTTTGCTTGTATTTTTTATTTTTTAATTAAATTTTTATTTTTTACATTAATTATATTTTATTTGCTTTGCATCCCAGCTGTAGCTCCCTCCCTCGTTCCCTCCCAACCCCACCCTCCCTTCTTCATTCCCTCCCATACCCCTCTCCAAGTCCACTGATAGAGGAGGTCCACCTCCCCTTCCATCTGACCTAGTTTATCAGGTCTCATCAGGACTGGCTACAATATCCTCCTCTGTGTCCTGGCAAGGCTGCTCCTCCCTCGAGACGGGGGGAGGTGTCAAAGAGCCAGCCACTGAGATCATGTCAAAGACAGTCCCTGTTCCCCTTACTAGGGAACCCACTTGGGCAATGAGCTGCCATGGGCTACATCTGTGTAGGGGTTCTAGGTTTTATGGTCCTTGGTTGGAGCATCAATCTCAGAAAAGACCACTGTGCCCAAATATATTTGGTCCTTGTGGTGGTCCTGTCCTCTCCAGGTCTTACTAACTCCCCCTTCTTTCATATGATTTCCTGCACACTGCCCAAGGTTTGGTTATGAGTCTCAGCATCTGCTTTGGTACACTGGTGGGTAGAGTCTTTCAGAGGCCTGCTATGGTAGGTTCCTGTCCTGTTTCTTGTTTTTACCTACTTCCAATGTCCATCCCATTTGTCTTTCTAAGTGAGGATTGATCATCTTACCCCAGGTCCTCTTTTTTGTTTAGCTTCTTTAGATGTACAGATTTTAGTATGTTTGTTCTATATTATATGTCTAATATCCACTTATAAGTGAGTATGTACCATGTGTGTTTTTCTGCTTCTGGGATACCTCACTCAGTGTGATCTTTTCTAGTTCCCACCATTTGCCTACAAGTTTCATGATTTCCTTGATTTTAATTGCTGAATAGTATTCCATTGTGTAAAGGTACCACAATTACTGTATCCATTCCTCAGTTGAGGGGCATCTGGGTTGTTTCCAGCTTCTGGCTATTACAAATAAAGCTGCTACAAACATGGTTGAGCAAATGTCCTTGTTGTGTACTTGAGCATCTTTTGGATATATGCCTAGGAGTAGTATAGCTGGATCTTGAGGAAGCACTATTCCTAATTGTCTGAGGAAGTGCCAGATTGATATCCAAAGTGGTTGTACAAGTTTACATTCCCACTAGCAATGGAGGAGGGTTCCCCTTTCTCCACAACCTCTCTAGCATGTGTTGTCACTTGAGTTTTTTTTTATCTTAGTCTTTCTGATGGGTGTAAGGTGAAACCTCAGGGTCGTTTTGATTTGCATCTCCCTGATAGCTAACAATATTCCTCTTCAGAGAATTATCTGTTTAGCTCCGTACCCCATACTTTAATTGGATTGCTTGATTTGTTGCTCTTTAACTTCTTTAGTTCTTTATATATTCTGGATATCAGCCCTCTGTCAGATATAGGGTTGGTGAAGATCCTTTCCCAGTGACAGAGCTTTCTTACAGGAGCACGAGTGACTGGGAGCTTCACTCTCAGAAATCCCCACCTGGTGTAGCTAGCAACCTCCACAAACCCACACTCCTGGGGTCCTGGTGCAACCTGTGGGCAGTTATTCTGCGGAGGTGCTCTCCTCACCCCAGGCACTGTATCCTCTCCAGCCATGCGGATCTCAGAGACTGTGGTTAGCTTCCTGAGCTTCTGCCCTCCCTGCTTCTCCTGGAGGCTCAGGGCAGAGGAAGGCTCTGCTACAGGATGAGAGTCACTCTTGGTTTGGAACGCTCACTGTCTGGGTGCCTGGGCCTGACTGTGTGAGTAACTGGCTCTGTGATTCTGAGAAAATCATTTCCCTCTGTTACAGTCTGTTTTCTCTCAGAAAAACTGTGAGTTGGATCAGATGCCCTTCTCAGTGGACAGGACCCAGATTTTGAATCTCTAAGCCTCATATGTGTTGGTGTGGAATAATTTTCTTTTAAAAATATTTCTTTTTAAAGGAACATTATTAGCTCTATAGCAAATTTCAACTTTAAAAAACAAGCCCTTTATAAATTTCAATGGCAGCAGAGAGAGAGGTGAGGGAGAATAATAATTAATAATAATAAACACTCACAAATCAAACTAAACAATTTTATTCTTGCTGCCCACATTATTCTGGTTCTGAATTTAGTCCCCTGGTGTGATTATCTAACAAGACAGTCTAGCTGATTAAAAATTCAAGCTACTTGCCAGCTTAAAAATTCAAGCGCCTTTCCTCCGGGGAGTCCACCTCACTTCTTTGCCGTCACTTTCCTGGATTCCATCATTTACTCCTCACAGTGGCTTCTGAGAGCGTGGGGCAGCATGGCATGGAAGCAGTGACGCTGGTTTTGACCTAGGTAGGCCTTCACCTCTCTCTCCAGTGTGATGACGGTCCCGGCTCCTCTTCTGCTTGAATTGCCTGCCTGTTCGCCACACCTTTCTGCCCTGTGTCTGCTGCCACCTGTAACCGCGCCCTCTGACCCTTAGGTTCACGTATTCTGCAGACAGTTTCTTTCTTCCTCTACTCCTTCTCAGACTTCCATTCCCTAAGCAGCAAGTGGAGCCTCTGATAGGACGTGAGGAGGAGCCCGAATAACTAAGCCGTACGGAGGAGGCGCCAGCTAGACATCCTTCGTCATCATTCCCACCTCTGTGGATGTAGTCTGTGATAGCTCAGGGTACACAGGGAACTCATTTGCTGCCGGTGGGATGCCTCCTTTCTGCCTGCCTGGTGTCTAGGAAGAATGCTTTCTTTTGTTTGTTGGGAAAACCCATCCATAGCATACCATATCACGTGATCTTCCTGTGCCTTCCAGTAAGCATTCCATATTTAAAACCCGTAAAAGTCTGTAAAAGTGCTTTGTGCCTTTAAAGCAAATATGGCTTCTGAAAATCAGAAAGAAAATACCTGGCCTCCCTGCTGCTGTGCCAGAACACTTCAGGCTTCCATGAAGGGAGGGACAACGGGAAACAAAATTAGCAAGAAGAAAGCCAACTTTGATTACTGAGCCAAAACATTTTAAAATACTCACTTGTTTCTGCTTCTGGGAAGATGGAAAGACACATTTTTTTTTTTTTTAAATTTCTCCCACTAAAGCCAACTAAAAATCCATGGATATATATATGAAACAGACAGAAGAATCTGCTGACTGGTGTCGAGGAGCAAGAAGAGTAGCTAAGGGTCTCAAGAACTAAAACAACAGCTACCAGAAAACCAAACAACACAACAAAATTGGCAGTTTCCTTGTGTTAACATTTTCCTTTTGCTTTTTATGTCCCCAGCTTGAAGCTGGAGAGAAGCTGTGCCAGCACAGGAGAAAGAAGGTAAAATTAAACAGCTCAGCAGCAAAGCATGGCGTCTTTAAGCAAAGTGGCAGGTAGGGGCAGGCGCTTTAAAACGCCCCTACTGTGCCCAGTGGCAGCAAAAACTGAGTCAGATCTATGGTAGCTAAGGCTTGGTCACTGGCATGTGCTCTTATCCCTTACGTGGTCTCTGGAGCCCGCAGCAGGGCCCTAGCTTTAGCTTCTCAGTAATGTGAAGTCTCTGAGGCAGTAACAGACACAGTGACACACACGGTAGATCCTAGTGAGGCTCTGATGCCCATTCAGCAACAACCAACAGCGCTGACTGTCGTCCAAGGTAGAATAAGGCCAAGTGGGAAGGGATGCCTACTCCTACCCGGAACTCATGACTCGAATTGGCACTAACCTTTCTTCAGCTAGAAAAGTGTCAGAGGCAACCGGAAGGTTTGAGCAAGAATTGTAATCCCAACACAGGACTCAGTATGTCCCACGATTTAAGTAGAAAATAGCTCATCTTAAGTACAGACAAGAAAACAAAATGAATGGAAGAAAAGCCCTCAACAGGCATCAACCCTAAGATGGCAGAGATGTTGGAATTATTATCTCGTAGGGATTTAAAAACCTGTTAAAATCAATGATTCGATGAGTAATTACAAACACGCTTGAAGCAAAGGTACAAAGCTAGACATACTGAGGAAGTGTAAACTATAAAATAGAACAAAAATAGACATTTTGGAACTACAACTGTAGTATCTGGCATCAAAAATCCTCAATAAATAAGCGTAAGTGCAAACCATACATGCAAAGGAAGTAGTGACCTGGAAGATAAAAATTACCCATATTACATAATAATGTGGATACAGAATGAAAAAAATATACACAGAGCATCCGGGAGCTGTGCGATATTAAATTATTAAATGTTATATTATTTGAAATTACGGAAGAACAGATAATAGGCACAAGTGGAAAGTACCAGAAGAAACAAGAGCCAGAAACTTTATTTGGGCAAAAGACATAACAGCACAGGTTCGAGAAGCCTAGAAGACCCTGAACAGGGAAGTGCAAAGAAAGCTGTGTGGAGACATGCCACAATGAGGTGCTGAAAACCAAAGAAAGGGAAAGAGATGCTTGACAAGAGGGAAAGGTAGACACCACCCTCATCTGCAAGGGAAAACCAACTCTGAGGCTTCAGGAACGAGGTGCGGTTTTGCGACATTTTCAGAAGAGAGACAAAGTCCAACAGCAGATCTGAGAGGTCCTGGTAATGGCACAGTTGTGCTGTTCCAATACCCTGGTGTTGTACCCAGGCTTTACAGGACATGAATATCAGAGACTGTGTAGGCAGGGTGCCAGGGGTCTCGGCGACATTTCTTATATCTGGATTTGGATCCGTGACAAACACAAATAAAAAGCTCAAGTAGAGGAAGTTTTAACAGGCAGCGGTGGTCCTCTGCGCAGCCTGACATTGTACTACACCAGTTTCTGGTGGGCAGAAAAACGTTTAATTTTCCCACGTGAATAAGAATTCTAAACATGGAAATATTTATTTGATATTTATTAAGGATTTTTTTTTTTAAATCCTAAAACCTGCAGCGGAGAAGAGTATTCCTCTCTCATGACCTATAGAGGCTTAGCCGCCCCTCCCCAACCCTGGTTTGCTTTTGTCTGTTCAGGGCGCTTTAAAATGACCGAGGAAAGCACGCTTTCTTGAGACACCAAGTGCTTGCAGAAGCAGCTGGATATCTCTCTCTCTTTTTTTTTTTTCAAAATATTTTCTTCATCTTTTTCCTCTTCCTTAAGTACTGTGGGTGCCAGTGAGACACGCTTTTTCCATCTTGACATGTAACAGATCTGAATCTTAGCTGGCACAAAGTTTAGGTTACCGGGCTCCAGTTTTCTGTAAAGTAGCGCCCGGTGAAACTTTTGGAAACACACCCCTCCACCCCGCCGCCTTGAGAGGGAAGAAGGTGATCCTATTTTTGACCTGCTTGCTGAAGGAACTGCCTGTGAGGAGTTTCCCAGCAGGTCTCTGGGAGCCCATTTCATTGCACAGAACTGTTTCCAACCTCGCAGCTCCAAGGCCACATGCAAGGCTGCGGAGGCGAGATTATCGGGTTGGCGATCGATTTAAATGCAAAACCACACTCTGCAGTCCTAAACACCAAGGGTGGAAGCCTGGAGCCGCTTCATCACAAATCTAGGGAGCAGCGCCCTCTCGTGGTCAGCGCTTGCCTTGCCGAACGAAGAAAAGTTAAAACAGCCTTTTTTTCCTCAGCAGCAGCTGTGAAATTGGCAGCAACATCCACAAGTGTTCATAAGGAGTTTTCAGAACGGAAGGAGCAGGTCAGCGTCCACGGCTCCCGGAAGGGACCGTGGTACAGCATCCTTCCCTTTACTTTGGTTGTTCGTCTCCCCTTCCGAACCCCCTGAGCCCCTGTTACAATATAGCTTCCTGATTCTTCTGAGCTCGCCTCATCATACTCTCATTAAGAACAGTCTCTAGCTTCCACCAGAATGCGTGAGCTACTAGCAGACTCACATCTTTTCTGGGGAATGAGGTATTGCCCACTAGAATTGTGTTCTAATCCCCGGGGCTCCAAATGTGGCATTGAAGACGTTACCATTTCAAGCTTTGAGGAGAAGTGAAAATTGTTTAGGGAAGTTGGCTCAGAGGAATCAGGCTACTCACTTCTGGGTTGTTCTGTGGTTAAGGAAGAGCCTGTAACTTCTGTCCCCCAGCCCTCAGAGCCCCGTTTCACAATGGCTTCCTCACCCCAAACATTTGTACTTGTCTTTACCTTGTTTTTGTTATTTTTTTTTCTTTTTTCTTTTTCTTTTTTTTTTTTTTCTGTTTCTCCTATGCTGGAAAACATATGCAGATTGCCATGCTTTTCAGGGAATGATGGCTTTGAATTTCTGGAATTCTCTATGTCAGGTAAAGATGTTCCTGAGTAGGTAGTAGAGACTGTAAAGAGGAGAAGGTCAGGGAAAGTGGAGCTTCTCTTGCTTGTAGGTTGGGACTTAGTCATAGTTAGATAAGCCACAATTTAAAATTCAAATTGCTTTAAAGTGACTTAAAAAAAACAGTCTATTTCAAAATGTTTTAGAATTCTATACCATATAGGATGTATGGGACACCTATGGTTTTGAAAAGGAGCCTATATACAAAACCAAACCAGAGGGCCTCTGAAAGACTCTACCCAGTAGGGTATTAAAGCAGATGCTGAGACTCAGAGCCAGACTTTGGGCAGAGTGCAGGGAATCTTATGAAAGAAGGGGGAGATAGAAAGACATGGAGGGGACAGGAGCTCCACAGGGAGAGCAACAGAACCAAAAAATCTGGGCACAGGGGTCTTTTCTGAGACTGATCTCCAACCAAGGACCATTCATGGAGGTAACCTAGAACCCCCGCACAGAGGTAGCCCATGGCACCTCAGTTTCCAAACAGGTTCCCTAGTAAGGGGAGCAAGGGCTGTCTCTGACATGAACTCAGTGCCTGGCTCTTTGATCACCTCCCCCTGAGGGGGAAGCAGCCTTACCAGGCCACAGAGGAAGACTATGAAAGACAGGCCTGATGAGACCTGTTAGTCTAGGGTCAGAGGAAAGGGAAGGAGGTGCTCCCCTATCAGTGGACTGGGGAAGGGGCATGGGAGGAGATGAGGGAGGGAGAGAGGGCAGGATTGGGAGGGGACAAGGGTGAGGCTACAGCTGGGATACAAAGTAAATAAACTGTAATAAATAAAATAATATTAAAAAAACCAAAATAAAAATAAGAAAAAATAGGACAAAACCAAAAAACCAACCCAAACCCCAGTCACAGAGCTGGCCTTCAGCTGAAGTGCAGAGTGCAATGGGGCTGGCCAGACCTCACCTGCACGGTCCTTGCTGTGAAGGATGATGCTGCTCAGTTGTAAGAAACGCCGGACAGCTGGCTTAGAGAAGCTGATTTGGGCTGTTAGTCTAGGAGGTCATCTCTGATAAGGTGAACCTTGTCGCACTGCGAGGTGGGCAGAGCACATGGGCGCAGTTCTTTGGTGAACCCGGATCATTTCTGTTATGACTGAGAGCAGCGGAGACCGGCCCGCCCCAGTCCCCTTTGAGAACATACTCCTGGTTACCTAAAACCTCCAGCCAGGCCTTCTCTCTTCAATCTTCTACCATGTCCCTCCACTCTGGAGACACAACTGTGAGGACTGATATGTTCTCTCCTTCATAGAGCTCACGTTCTGATGAGAAAGGAAGAAAAATAAATAAAAGCAATAAAGCCGTGACCAATTGCACTAGGGACTGCGAAGGCAGCCATGCCGGCTCTGAGTCAGGGAAATGAGGCAAAGGACAAGAAGGGCGCTCAGGATCGTGGCGGCTGCTACTCTACCTACACAAGGAGCGGGCTGATGAGCTGGACTCAGGAGGCGGCATGATGATTGGGACTTGGAGATTGACTGGGGGAAACACTGAGAACCGCTGGAGACGAGACAGTCTCACACGGGACCACATATGTGAAAACCACATGGCAAAGAGAAAAGGATATGTTTGTGCAAACTGAGACTGGCATGGCGCCCTCAACCAGGCTGCTGAAGTGGGGAAAGAGAGAACCATGAAGAGAGTTTAGAGACAGCACAGCGCCTTTGTGGCTGGGACTGTGGCTGGGGATTTACGAGGCAGTGTGGGTTGTGGGATGCCGTGGCTCTGTTAGCTCCACACCGGAGCATGGGGTGTCTCCTGGTGCCATTTCCTGCAATGGCAGGGTAAACATTTGCACATATCCTTCTGTTTTCTTCTTTCGGGTTCTGCATTGGTGTGTTTGCGTGTGTGTGTGTGTGTGTGTGTGTGTATGCGCGCATTCATGCTCATATGTGTGTGTTCTGTCTTAGGAGAACATTGCAGGTTTTTTTGTTTGTTTGTTTGAGACTAGGCCATGGGTGAAGAAGGTTGGATACCATTTTTCTCTCAACATCAGCTCTCTGTTATTCCTTATATTTTTCTTTCTCATTTACCCAAGCAGTATATAACTATTGTAGAATACGGGCAAATGAAATAAAAACCATTAAATGCCAACTGTGCAGAAATAAGCATTATCGTCATGTTAATGTACACAAACTCTTCTGCACAACCGCTTCTCCTTTCTTCTTTCTTCCCTCATAACTTGTCTGATTTGCCCCCAGGCAAGGGAGAGCACAGTAACTATAGGTGGATCGATTAAGGAGGCTGTTAGCTCTTCCTCGCTTTTTATAGTTTCAGACTTTACTAAAATAATTTGGTTTTAAAATTACCAGCACAGATTGACTTTTAAAGAATTATATGCTAAAAAAATTACATGTCTTAGAAAATATATAAACCACAATGTATATATATATATATCAATGTATATATATATATATATATAATATTACTCTAATCTAGTACAGTAATATATACTATAGTCTACATATTTTATCTAAATATTTAGGCCAACATGCATATTGGTCTTTAGGGACAGGGTCTCTCTACATAGCCCTGGTTGTCCTGGAGCTCCCTATGAAGACCAGGCCAGCCTTGAACTCACAGATCCACCTGCTTCTGTCTCCCGAGTACTGAGATTAAAAGTGTATGCTACCATGTACTTAATATTTTTTTAACTTCAAAACCATATTACAACATTGGCTTATTAAATAACATCTATAACATTTACTTCATGTGTTTGAGTGTTTGCCTGAACATACACATATGTATCACATGTGTGCCTGGTGCTGTCAGAGACCAGAATATTTGCCTCTTGTTCAAAGTTGGTGCCAAACTCTTCAGAACATTATGAAAACTTTGAGGACTGTGGCTCAGCTGGTAGTAAGACTTTTACCTGGGATGGCGCTGAAGAGTCATTTTCTCCTGGTTTCTTCTTTTAAGCCTTCTTCTGAGGCATCCTTTCACCAGGAAGAGGTTAAGAACAGCTCCAAGTCAGCTAAAAATATTGAACAATTTGACAAGTATATTGAACATGGTCAACCCTCAATGCATGCTTTTTTCTTTCATTTCTCTTCTCTCTTCTGAACCCAGGAAGAGAAAAGCTGCCTTATTTGTTTCCTCTAATTAGATGGACATCACCTACATCCCTCCAGCTCTCCTTTCTGTGTCGCCTACAACAGTACCATTCTACCAGCTCGAATAATTAAAAATGAAAACTTACCTGCTCAGATAAATTAACTCCCCTTAATTATAACTAGGTTTTATTATTTTTTTTAGCAAGCCCTCAATCCGGAAATATTTAAGTCTTACTTGTTTTGGGAATGGTACTTGGTATATTAGAGATGAGGATGGCCACAGGAACCATGGGACTAGTGACCACAGCTGGGAAGTGACAGGGCCTTCCAAGCTCTTCATGCTTAGCAGAGAACATCGCATTCTCGACAGAAATCACAAAGTTTTCCTTAGGTTACATCATGCTTAATTGTCTTCTTTCTTTTGAATGCAGAGAACTAAGATTGCATTTGTCCCCAAGAGAGCTAAGATAACATTATAATGTGTTTCTCACTTTTCCCATGCCCTTGGATGAAAAAGAAAATGTGTGTACACACAAGCGTAACCCTTACATCTGAAAAAGGCTGTTTTGCATGTCTCATTTCCAACATCTTTTTATGAGTCACTTAGAGAAAAAAAATAAAACCTCTTTAAAAAGAACCTTGTTTTTATTATCTAATTATTCTTACTTTTTAAAAAAAAATTGTGTGTGTGTGTGTGTGTGTGTGGTGTGCTGCATGTGTGGTTTAAGTGTGTTTGTTAGTGTGGGTGTGTGTACCAGTGCATGTGGGAGTATGTGTGCATATGTGTGGCTTTGAAGACCAGAGTGATGTCTTTCCTCCATTAGTCTCCATCTTTACTTTCTGATAGTGTCCCTTCCTGACAGTGCTGGCCAATGAGCTCCAGAGATCTGCCTCCCTCCCCTCCTCTTCCTAGTGCTTGGGTGGGTCCAGGCAAAAAGCCACCATGCCAGGCTTTTAATGTGGGTGCTGGAAATCTAAATTCAGGTCCTTTTGCTGGCCTGACAGGCACTTTATTGATTGAAACAACTTCTCAACCCAGTAATCTTATTTTTAAAATATCTTACTCAGAGATATTGTCTGATCTGGCTTATTTTACTTTTTGAGCACCCCCTCCCCAGACATCATTTAATCCCATCTCCTTAATCTCGGCAGAAGCTGGGTCGCAAGCTGAGGACAGAGTGGAAACATGGCCATGACAGTTAACAAAACAGATGGCAGCTCCCATCCACCAGGAAACAATTGTATGCCGATGAGAAAACATTGAACATCTCTGACAGTAATTTAACGTTATCCATTTAAAGGATATCTGACAATTTTAAAAATGGAAAATTTTGTTTCTCATCCCCATCAACAGATATTAAACTTTCCACAGTTCCTTATGGCTATGTCAGTCTTCATGCCCGTAATGCCTTTTAAGAATAAAACTCAGCAGAAAAATCTCCATAATAATCAGGAGATTTGGAAGAAACAAAATTACTTTTTTATTACAAGTGAATAACAGCTTAAATCATTAAAATGTTTCTCTGCCCAACCCGGTGGTTCCAGCTGGCGGCTCAGCCCTGACCGTGTAAGTATTTCCTAGCTGGTAGTTTGATGCTGGGAGAAGCACTGGAGCCACCCCCTTCTTCTAGGTTTCAGCATCTATCTCTTAAGGGATTTGCCCAAAGTCCCACAGCCAGATGTGACAGGCTGAGCCTGTGACAGTCTGATCCTTCCTCCTGTGCTAAGTTGCTCTCTGAGACCCCTGCTCTCTGGGAGGCTGGTTTCATCCTTAAGTTATCCTGTGATATCCATTCAGTATTGTGGAAGAAATTCCCGTGGAAAGGGAGTGTGCTGTGAGTGTCGAGGTGACCTTTGTGTCAATTCTCTAAAAGTTAGGAGGTACTGGCTTCTTGGAACCTAATTCTAAGCCAAAGATTTAGGATGAGGCAAGACCTCTTAAGTGGCCGTCAGCTGGGTTTCATTTATATTTATGTTTCGATTGAGGGAAAACAAAACAAAAATGGTCAGTATATGAATGGAAGGCCACGACTGAAAGACCGAAAGGAACAGTCCTCGCATGTAAGCCTGATCCAGAAAGCATCCCTAAATAGTGGGAGAGCAGAATACAGGCCAATCCAAACTAGCCCCAACCTGACACCACAGAGGGAATCTTATGACAGGAAATCTCACACACAGTGGCTCCTGCTAACTGCCTCACCAGCCAGACGAGGACTGCCTCATTAACATGGCAGGAATTCCATGCCAGGGAAAATTGTCCATAAAGTGGCTGGCTCTAACCAAGCAGCGAAACCCTTCAAAGTGCAGATTTCCACAGCCCATTACCACACAGAGGTGGGTCTTCAGTGATCGCTAGGCCTGCTGCTCTCTGCCAAGTGTACTAAATAAACTCATTTCCTTTTTATTCTCGCCTAAAGGGTGAAGTGTTTCACTAATCTGAAAAATCCTTCTCACAAACAACAGAGAAATCTGTTGTGTGTTTTTCTTGTTGAGGAGTGATGGCCTACCCAGGAGTGGATTCTAGATAAGGCACATGCAAACCTTCAAAGGAGAGTCACTGACCATTGCATATAGTCCAGGGAATGCACCATCACTTCTACCAGACCAGGAGGTCTGCAAAGTAGGAAGAAAAGCAATCTCAACCTGACGAAATATCTAGAGAAGGGTGTTTACTGAAAAGAAATCTAGATCCAACTTTGTGAAGAAATACTCAGCAGGGCTTGGAGTTCCCTCCCCTCTCCCACTCCCCAGGCAGGTCTATTCAGCCTCACATATAGCTTCTCACATCTCCCCAGGCTGAGAAGCACAGACTGAGGAACACTGGCTCTTAGCTCACTTCCCCCTCCCCTCTTTTGTTCAATCCAAGAACATAGGATGCTGCCACGCACATTCAGGTGGGTCTTTGTCCATCTGTCAATCCTCTCTGAAATGGCCAAAGAGATATACTGGGAGATTTCCCCTTATCTCCAAGGTGATTTTTAATCCAGTCATGCTTATAATGATGGCCCGGCACACAAATAGCATCAAGTGTAAGGAACCCAATGCTGTTGAAAAGCAAAGCCGGATGAAGAAAACTCTGTGTAGTCTCTTATTCTGGCTTTAGCAAGATATCACACACATTTTTCACCATTCTCCAAAGGTCAAATCACAAGTGTTCACTAAGTGTCTACTCTTCACATTTAATTAACTGTGATGCAGTTTTCTACGGAAGAAATAGCTCACTTACCTTTTTGGCTGGATTAAAATCATTGCAATATTTCTTATATCTGACCTCACACTTGATTTTGTCCACACATTTGTTGCCTGTGATCTGGCTGTCTTCCAAACCTTCAACTTGAATTTTATCTTCTTGGTCTACCCAGATCCCTTCAACTTGTATTGGCCCCTTTCCTCTATGAGTCCCAGTATGCAAGCCCCTATTTTGACTGATATTTTCAAGTGTATTAATTTTTTTGTAAGCCACTGTGTTGTAGGTATAATGTCATATCTGAGTCATCGTTTCCCTCTGAGCATTAGGTGTCCATAACAATTGAGGACTCTTTGCCTCTATGATGTTTAGTGTCTTGGGCTGAAGAGATGGCTCAGCTCTCACTTACTCTTGCAGAAGACCTGGGCTTAATTCCCAGCACCCACACTGTAGCTCCCAACCATCTGTAACTCTAGTTTAGGAATTCAGTGTCCACAGGCTCCTACATGCGTGCACACACACACACACACACACAGACATGGAATAAAATAAACAAATCATTTGTTTTAAAAAAAAGCTTAAATTTAAACAAGGAGAATGTTAACAGCCAAAATTATTGGAATATTAACTTCATTAATTCATTCAGTACATGCATTGGGGTTTGGTCTGATGCTATGTATTTACATGCTAAGTTCTGGGACCCAAGATCTGCTTGCATTCTCACATACACCATATACAGGTCTTTGATGTGTAAACTTTGCTCCCCAATTATCTCTAATTGGTTAATAAAAAATGCTGGACAGCCTGTAACTGGGCAGAAGAAAAGTAGGCTGGGCTTTGCTTTCCAGGCTTAGGGGCTCAGGTAGGGACCAACATGATCTCTTAGGTCAGGAGGAGCAGAGAAGGAAGAAGAAAAATGGAGAGAGGATATATTCTGATGGAGCAGATCCAGCCCAGACAGGATGAATATTGGCAAGTAACTTGGAGAATGTGGTTGGGAGGTAGCCAGACTAGCTTAGGAAATCAGTTTAAATTGTACCTGCCCAGTTATTGTGCTTAAACCTTGTTTAAATAAATCAATGAGTCTCTGTCTCAATTATTTGGGAGCTAGCTTGGTCAGAAAAGCCTTTTAGAGTTTAATAAATATTCAACACAAATACAAGTTTTTGTTGATTGCCTGTTTTGGCTCAAGTAAAATAAGATAGCTTGGTATCTGACTTTATAGCACTTAAAATTTGAGCTGAGAGACAAATATTGTGTAACTAATTATAAAAATGATTTGTGGCCAGCATAGCAATAAAGAAGCACTGAATATGAGAATGGCCAGATCACACAGATCATTTTAGGTTATGTTTAAATGTTCACAATGTATTTTAAACACCAAGAAAAATTACTGAAGAACATTAAGATTGCAACATTATGAAATTAATTAAAAATTTTGTCCCAATGCCTAGATGACTCATATTACCCTGTATATGTTAAACGATATGTGATGTAAACGGTAATAGAGAAAGTATATGGACTTAGGAGATTGTTAAGGGATACACTAAGGTTGGGTACTGTATATCAGTCCCTGAATAAATGCATATCTGAAATGATTTCAGAAATGAATGGCTGCCAACTTTGCTTTCCTAGTCTTTCTTTTGAACCTGATATTCCACTAGTCTTTAGAAAGTATTCAAGCATGCCTTCAAAGCCCCTGGTGTAGCTAAGTTTGCCAGTCATTTTCAGAAGGGAGGCTTGGGACACTAGATACCATCAAGGGCAAGGCCTAGAGTGCCTTGCGCTATCTGGAGGAGTGTTCTTTGTGTAGCTGTAATATAGGACGATGAAGAGCAGAGAAAAAGCAGCAAGACGGTATCAGGTCTTTCCTATTGATAAAGGATATGGTTTTGATGAAGGTCGTAGACAGGATGCTGGGTAGTCTTTCAAGAATTGATGTTCTAGCAAGGCATATGTGTATCTGAACTCACACCCTTCTCCCTCTGTGCTCAGCTGGGTTCTTCATAACTGCAAAGGAAAACTTCCTCCATAAAGTTTAAGAAAAGGGTGGGGTCCCTGATACCTAATTTCTTGCAACCTATCTCATGACATCTACTTCAGGAGCCCATATTATAGGAACTGTGACTCTGCACATCTAATAATAATATCTCTGCACATCTAACCAAATAATGTGTTAGAAAAAAAAACCCCAAACCAAAAAACAACAAAAACCAAAAAATCCAAAGCCAACCAATCAATCAACCCACCAACCCACCAACCCACCAACCCACCAACCAATCAAAACCCTACCAAAGTATTTCTAAAAGTTCTAACTTTCTGCCACAACCAGCGCCCTGCCACTCTTGTCCCACACAGTGTGCTAAACATAAGCCATTCATCTGGCTGAATATTGCATAAACACAGCACTAGATGGCGGCAGAGCTTCTCCTTTGTGCCTTGGGGAAAGCGCACCGGCCCGTGCTGGGAGATGGCTGAGTTCCAGCTTCCCTGGTACCTGAATTAAAAAGGCAGGGAGGGTGCGAAGAGGACAGCAGCCCAGCTCCATCAGTTCAGCTTGATCGGCATCCACGATGCTCACAGAGCGAGTTTCCTGAGTGTGCTTGTGTGAGGAAGTAAAATCACTCACATTTTCTTTATAAGCCATAAAATTAATTTCCTTTAAGTAGACTCGTTTTTCCTCCCCTCACTAAATTTCTTTATTACATGGGGGTTAGTCCTTCAGAAATGAAAGCCTGGCCTTAGATATTATTGCAGACCCTGAGGAAGGTAGCAAATATTTTCAAAAAAGACTATGAAAAAGAAAATGACAACAACCAAAAATGCAGACTTTGCGGATAAAATGTTTACAGGTAATTCTAAAATACCAGTGGCATCGGACTCTGTTCCAAGTAAGCCGGAAAACAGAGCATTGACAGGGGAACGCATAGTGTCATTTCTGTTTCTTTAGGAGTAAACTATCACACTTTTGTGTTGTTAACCCCGTAATCTTCCCCGTTGGGCTTCATTTTTCTATTGTCTTGAGCTGTCTTAATCTCCCACATACTGAATATATTTATTTCTATAGTCAAACTTGGGCTCTTTCCAAGTATTATCTCATGCTTGAATCTCAATGCTTATGTGAGATTGTATATGTTTGTCAGGTGGTTGGTATTTCTTACGAGGTGGTGAAGATTTTACTAGGTGTTATTTGCATAACGCGTTATAATTTACAGATGTTTTAAATCTACTATCTCTAAAATTCTTCATCACACTATGTTACTATTAGTCTGTTTTACTGATGAAAAAGAAAGGATCAGAAAGGCTAAGCAACTTGCCCACAGCTCACACACACATTTTCAATGAGAAAATGATGGTATAGGCTTAGGGTTTTTACTTTAAAGCTTTAGAACTTTTTACTATTTCTCACTGCCTCCAAGAGGTTGTTTGATTAAAAAAAAATGTGTTCATTTATCTATAAAAGCATAGAGGTGTATAAGGAAGAAAGAGAACAACCCATTGTTACATTGTTACAAGGGTAGTCGTGGTTACAGGGTAGGGAGGCGGTTGGAGTCAGCAAGAAGCTGTGTGTGGCTAGGTGCTCATCCATGTTTCAGGCACAGGAGGTGGGTTCAAGCGGCTGTGATGGCCATCAGGAGCCATAGTCGAATCTGAGAGGTATTTAGGAGTTAGACTTAGCAGGCTTTGGTGACTGGCTGGGAACAGACATAAAGGAAGAGGATAGTTAAGGATGGATTTTAGAAGGAGCAACAGGCTGCTTAGAAATGATGATTTTTTTTTTTTTTAAATTGAAATTTCAGCAGAGGAAATGCCTACTTACTTTTCCTGGAATACTTTTAGCCTGTATTTTCCTGACCTGACCTACTGTCTCCAGGAAATCCCCCTGTTTTCCCAGCTTTGAAGCTGAGGTTTCCCTGTTTGTATATGAGAGCAACTGTAGCCACCTGAAATAGATTCAGTTGCAATAGATTCTGCCTGCAATGTGACATTTGCCTGTGGCTTTGGCTCTTGGCTTATACTTTAGAAGTGTTTTGTTTTGTTTCTTCCGAAGTAGTAATGAATTAGTTGGTTTGGAGATCTAGTTCAGCATGGAAAATGACTTTCCTACTAAGAAAAAAATAATTCCACCACAATCAGTGTATCTAAACCAAAGATGGAGATGGAGGAGGTTAGGAGGAATTTAGCCTCTAATCTAAAATAAGGTGAATTCTTGTTTGAAATACTTTGCTTTATAGACCAAGGAGACTACATGTAATCGGAAAGAGGAAGGAAAATATTCTAGAAATCACAGACTGTCAAATGCCTTGAGGGGATGGAAAGAGAAACAGATGGAATGGGGGGAAATGGTTGCTTCCAGGAGCAATAAATCATTGGCTTTATTTAAATAATAAAATAATTACTGATTAGTCATCTCACTTATTTATTCTATAAGACATATTGATTACTGGGTATACAGAGGCGAGGAGGATACTGATCTCACCACAGCTTCCTCCAGGGAGACAGAAACACGGGGCGAAGGTAGTATGGTGTGTCTTGTGTTATAATAGAGGTGCTGACACTGCTACAGGAATACAGATGAGAGAAATTAATTCTGTTTGAGAGTGTGGTCAGGGCCAGATGAAGACAGGAGGTGACATTTGAGCTGCTCTTTAAATAATGAATAGGAACTCCCCCAGTAATCAAACGGGAGGAGCAACGTAAGCCAGCAAATCGTACCATCAAGTTATAAAAGAATTACAGCTTCTGCCTGAGAAAAACATTATGGGATGGACTCAAAAAGGAAGAATGGGCCGGGAGGGGCAAGATGGCTGCGCCGGGAGGACTCTCATTCTGAGCAGCAGCAGCAGGATCAGCACAGTGACCAGTAATCAGAACTCGCGGCCATAGAACACAGTCATTGTGTTTCCCAGGTCAGAGGATACCTCACGGTGGGGGATTCAATCAGCTTTTAACTCACCCGGCTAAACCGTGGAAGAGATCCCGGTTCCGCCAGACGCTAGGCTGCCGGCTGCCAGCCCCAGCCCCAGCCCAGAGCCACAAGCCAGTGTCTCTGGTCACTGTCCCAGACTGAACCGTGTGCACCACACTATCAGAGACTGGAATTTTCAGTCGAGAGATAACCCTAGGGTACAGGAAACGATTGGGACCGGCCTTAGGTCACCCAGACATCCCCTGAAAAAGACTCGGATTCCACGGGCACCCCAGGAGCCAGCCCGGAGCCAGAGCTGGGGACCCAGGCTCCGGCACCACAGAGCTCTGCCTGCCTGTGCACCTGATTTGCTGCCTGAGACAGAACTGTGGGCACCAGGGCACCAGCAAATGAGTTTCACTGTCCGGTGCAAACACACAGGGAGGGAAATGGCTGGTCTGATCTCAGAGCACTCAGCCGACACCCCTAGCCTGAAAAGGTCCCTGGAAAATTACCCAGCTTAGGGAGGCACCCAGGCTCCCAAAGGCTGCAAAGGCAGACACAGGCAGTTTCTGCGGACCAGACAGCTGGCGGAGACTGAGCCGCCATCACTCAGCTGTGCTCCAGGCACAGGCAGTTTCTGCGGCCAGCCAGCTGGTGGACACTGAGCAGTGTGCACCAGGGCAAAAAAAGACACTGGGGGTCCGTGTCTCCAGAGAATCCACAGGGAAGGAAGGAAACTGTACTGACTTAAATCACCCAATCCTTCCCTAGAAAAAGTCTAGCAGACCAGTGGGGCCGAGGCGCGATCACTCAGCTGTGTTCCAGACACAGGCACAAACAGTTGATGCGCACCTGATGTCCAACTGGGTCACAGCAGCTGATCATTAAATTTACAACAAGAAAACCAGAAACAGGGCAGCTGCCCTCAGGACTTCCCTGGGTGAGAGGAGAACCCTCTCGACTAACAAAGACCACAGTTACCACTCAGGTCTATATCCCTGAGGTGAGCAACTCCTGAAAAAACACCAGCCATCCAGGGACTATGCCCAAAAAGCTGAGAAGACATCCTTCAGGAAAAACCAGCTTTCTGCAAAGGGGATTCTCTCCACCACAGGATCCCCAGGAACCACCAGAAAATAACCCCAAACACCTAAGATAACACAATGGGTAGAGGCCAGCGTAAAAGCTCAAGCAACAAAAGACAGAGCAATATGGCATCTCCAGAACCCAGTTACCCAGAGGCAAGTAGCCCTGGACACCCCACATAACTGAAATCCAAGAAGATGACCTAACAACTATGCTCATGAAGATGATAACAGAGGAAACAAATAAGATACGTAAAGACATAGAGGAAGATAAACTCAAACAGAATATTGCCATCCGTAAAGAAATAGAGGAAGCTGCAGCCAAACAGTTTATGGCCTTTAGAAAGGAAATGCTTAAAGCACTGAATGAAATGATAGAAACAGAGTTGAAGGAACTAAAAGAAAAACAGGAAAGTACAATCAGACAGGTGAAGGAAGTAAACAAAACAACTCAAGACCTGAAGATAGAATTGGAAAAATTAAAGAAAACACAAATGGAAGAAATAATGGAAAGGAAGAATCTAGGGAAGAAAATAGGAACTACAGAGGTAAGCATAACCAACAGACTACAGAGATGGAAGAAAGAATCTCAGGTGTAGAAGATACAATGGAAGAAATCGATGTATCTGTCAAAGAAAATGTTAAATCTCAAAAATTCCTGACACAGACCGTCCAAAAAATGCAAGACAATATGAAAAGACAAAACCTAAGAATAATAGGTATAGAGGAAAAAGAAGACTCCCTTCTCCAAGGCCCAGAAAATATTTTCAACAAAATCATTGAAGAAAATTTCCCCAAGCTAAAGGAGAGGCCAATTAGAATACATGAGGCCTACAGAACACCCAACAAATTTGACCAGAAAAGAAAATCCTCCTGCCACATAATAATCAAAACAGTAAGTATACAGAACAAAGAAAAAATACTAAAAGCTGCAAGGGAAAAAGGCCAAGTAACATATAATGGCAAACCCATTAGAATCACACCTGACTTTTCAACAGAGACTATGAAAGCCAGAAGGGCCTGGACGGATATCATGCAGACCCTAAGAGAACACAGATGTCAGCCCAGGCTACTATACCCCGCAAAACTCTCAGTCCTCATAGATGGAGAAAACAAGATATTCAATGACAAAAACAAATTTCAACAATGCCTACAAACAAATCCAGCATTACAGAAGACACTAGAAGGGAAAATACAACCCAGGAAAACTAGCTGCATTCAAGAAAACACAGGAAATAAATAACCTCACTTTAGTAAAACAAAAAGCAACCAAGCACACAACCTGATGACCACAGCCAATATCAAGATCAAGGGATCTAACAGCCACTGGTCATTAATCTCTCTCAACATCAATGGACTCAACTCTCCAATAAAAAGACACAGATTAACAGAATGGATACGTAAACAAAACCCAGCAATCTGTTGCATACAAGAAACACACCTAAGACACAAAGATAGACATTACCTGAGGGTAAAGGGTTGGAAGACGACTTTCCAAGCAAACGGACCCAAGAAGCAAGCAGGAGTAGCCATTCTAATATCTGATAAAATAGACTTTCAACCAAAATTAATCAAAAGAGATGGGGAAGGACACTTCATATTCATCAAGGGAAAATTCCACCAGGAAGACATCACAATCCTGAACATCTATGCCCCAAATACAAGGGCACCCACATTTGTGAAAGAAACATTGATAAAATTTAAAGCACACATATAGATCCCCACACATTAATAGTGGGAGACTTCAACACCCCACTCTCAACAAAGGACAGGTCAACAAAACAGAAATTAAACAAAGAAACAATGTCTCTGACAGAGGTCATGAATCAAATGGACCTAACAGACATTTACAGAACTTTACACCCAAACACAAAAGAATTTACCTTCTTCTCAGCACCTCATGGAACCTTCTCCAAAATAGACCATATAGTGGGTCACAAAGCAAGCCTCAACAGATACAAGAAGATTGAAATAATCCCATGTATCTTGTCTGATCACCATGGAATAAAGCTGGACCTCAACAATAACAGAAATAACAAAAAGCCTACACACACATGGAAACTGAACAACTTGTTACTAAAAGACAGCTGGGTCAGGGAAGAAATAAAGAAAGAAATTAAAGTCTTTCTAGAAATCAATGAAAATGAAGACACAACATACCCGAACTTGTGGGACACAATGAAAGCAGTGCTAAGAGGAAAGTTCATAGCACTAAGTGCCTTCAAGAAGAAATTTGAGACAGCTCATTCAAGCACCCTAATGGCTCACTTAAAAACCCTAGAAAAAGAAGAAGCAGACACACCAAGAAGGAGTAGACGGCTGGAAATAATCAAACTCAGGGCTGAAATCAATCAATTGGAAACAAATAAAACAATTCAAAGAATCAATGAAACCAAGAGCTGGTTCTTTGAGAAAATCAACAAGATCGACAAACCCTTAGCCAGGCTAACTAAAAGGCAGAGAGACACCACCCAAATCAACAAAATCAGAAATGAAAAAGGGGATATAACTACAGACACTGAGGAAATCCAAACAATCATTAGGACTTACTTCAAAAGTCTATATGCCACAAAATTTGAAAATCTAGATGAAATGGACAATTTTCTTGATCGATTTGACTTACCAAAGCTGAATCAGGACCAGGTAAATCAACTAAATAGTCCTATATCCCCCAAAGAAATAGAAGCGGTCATCAAAAGTCTCCCATTCAAAAAAAGCCCAGGACCAGATGGCTTCAGCGCAGAATTCTACCAGACCTTCAAAGAAGAGCTAACACCAATTCTCTTCAAACTATTCCACAAAATAGAAACAGAAGGAACATTACCAAACTCATTCTATGAAGCCACAGTCACCTTGGTACCTAAACCTCACAAAGACTCAACAAAGAAAGAGAATTTCAGGCCAATCTCCCTTATGAACATTGATGCAAAAATACTTAATAAAATACTTGCAAACCGAATCCAAGAACACATCAAAGATATTATCCACTATGACCAAGTAGGCTTCATCCCAGGTATGCAGGGGTGGTTCAATATACGGAAATCCATCAATGTGATCCACCATATTAACAAACTGAAAGAAAAAAACCACATGATAATCTCCCTAGATGCTGAAAAAGCATTTGACAAAATCCAACATCCATTCATGTTTAAAGTATTGGAGAGATCAGGGATACAAGGCACATATCTAAACATAGTAAAGGCAATATACAGCAAGCCTATAGCCAACATCAAACTGAACGGAGATGAACTTAAAGCAATCCCACTGAAATCAGGGACAAGACAAGGCTGCCCACTCTCTCCATATCTCTTCAACATAGTGCTGGAAGTCCTTGCTAGAGCAATAAGACAGTTGAAGGAGATCAAGGGGATACAAATTGGAAAGGAAGAAGTCAAATTATCACTATTTGCAGATGATATGATAGTATACGTGAGTGACCCCAAAAACTCTACCAGGGAACTCCTACAGCTGATAAACACCTTCAGCAAAGTGGCCGGATACAAAGTTAACTCAAAAAAAACAGTAGCCCTCCTGAATACAAAAGACAAAAGGGCTGAGAAAGAAATTAGGGAAACAACACCATTCACAATAGCCACAAATGACATAAGGTACCTCGGAGTAACCCTAACCAAGGAAGTCAAAGACTTGTATGAAAAAAATTTCAAATCTCTGAAGAAAGAATTAGAAGAAGATATGAGAAAATGGAAAGATCTCCCATGCTCATGGCTTGGCAAGATTAACATAGTAAAAATGGCCATCTTACCAAAAGCAATCTACAGATTCAATGCAATGCCCATCAAATTACCAACACAATTCTTTACAGACCTGGAAAGAAAAATTCTCACCTTCATATGGAATAACAAGAAACCCAGAATTGCTAAAACAATCCTCTACAATAAAAGATCTTCTGGAGGTATCTCCATCCCTGATCTTAAGCTGTACTATAGAGCAACAGTTTTAAAAATTGTATGGTACTGGCATAGAAACAGAATGGTGGATCAATGGAACCGAACAGAGAACCCAGAAATAAACCCACACACTTATGGATACCTGATCTTTGACAAAGACGCCAAAACCATTCAATGGAAAAAAGATAGCATCTTCAACAAACGGTGCTGGTCCAACTAGATGTCTACATGTAGAAAAATGAAAATAGATCCATACTTATCACCCTGCACAAAACTGAAGTCCAAGTGGATCAAAGACCTCAACATAAAACCAGACACATTAAATCAGCTTGAAAAAAAAAGTGGGAAATACCCTAGAACTCATTGGTACAGGAGAAAACTTCCTGAACAGAACACCAACAGCACAGGCTCTAAGAGCAACAATCAATAAATGGGACCTCATGAAACTGAAGAGCTTCTGTAAAGCAAAGGACACCGTCATCAAAACAAAGCGACCTCCTACAGATTGGGAAAGAATCTTCACCAACCCTTTATCTGACAGAGGACTCATATCCAGTATATATAAAGAACTAAAGAAGCTGAAAAGCAGCAAAAGAAGTAATCCACTTAAAAAATGGGGAACAGAGCTAAACAGAGAATTCTCTGTAGAGGAATACCGAATGGCAGAGAAGCACTTAAAGAAATGCTCAACCTCACTAGCCTTTAGGGAAATGCAAATCAAAACAACCCTGAGATTTTACCTTACACCCATGAGAATGGCCAAGATCAAAAACTCAAGTGACAACACATGCTGGAGAGGTTGTGGAGAAAGGGGAACCCTTCTCTACTGCTGGTGGGAATGTAAACTTATACAACCACTCTGGAAATCAATCTGGCACTTTCTCAGACAACTAGGAATAGCGCTTCCTCAAGATCCAGCCATACCACTACTGGGCATATATCCAAAAGAGGCTCAAGTACACAAAAAGGACATTTGCTCAACCATGTTTGTAGCAGCTTTATTTGTAATAGCCAGAAGCTGGAAACAACCCAGATGCCCCTCAACTGAAGAATGGATGCAGAAATTGTGGTACATCTACACAATGGAATATTACTCAGCAATGAAAAATACGGAAATCATGAAATTTGCAGGTAAATGGTGGGACCTGGAAAGGATCATCCTGAGTGAGTTGTCCCAGAAGCAAAAAGACACACATGGTATATACTCACTCATATAGACATACAACATAGGACAAACCCACTAAAACCTGTACATCTAAAGAAACTAAGCAAGAGAGAGGACCCTAACTAAAATGTCCAATCCCCATCCGGAAAGGCAAAGAGGATGGACATCAGAAGAAGAAGAAAACAGGAAACAACCTAGGAACCTACCACAGAGGGCCTCTGAAAGCCTCTGCCCTACAGACTATTAATGCAGATGCTGAGCCTGATGGACAACTGTTGGGCAGAGGGAAGGGAATTTTATGTAAGAACTGGGAAATAGTAAGAGCTGGAGAGGACAGGGTCTCCACAAGGAGAGCAACAGAACCAGAAAATTTGAACACAGGGAACTTCCCAGAGACTCATACTCCAACCAAGGACTATTCATAGAGATAACCCAGAACCCCTGCACAGATGTAGCCCAGGGCAGTTCAGAGTCCAATTGGGTTACATAGTAATGTGAAGAGGGACTGCCTCTGACATAATCTGATTGGCCTGCTCTTTGATCACTTCCCCCCCGGGGGGGGGGAGCAACCTTACCAGGCCATAGTAGAGGACAATGCAGCCACTTTTGATGTGAACTGATAGACTAAGATCAGAAAGGAGAGGAGAACCTCCCCTATCAGTGGACTTGGGGAGTGGCATGCATGCAGAGGGAGGAGGGGCTTATGGGGGGATGCAGAATGAATAAAGTGTAATTGATGAAAAATTAAAAAAAAAAGGAAGAATGGGTTTTAATGCGGGTTAACAAGAAACTTTATAGCATATTTTGAAAACATATGGTTTATATGCGTTCAGGGGGAATGTAGTCATGGCTTAGGGCTCATGATGTCTGGCCGGGAGGCATGCCCAATAAATATTAAATAGAAATTTTACAGCAAGGGGGATTTCTAATATAAAATGAACATCTAGGTACCAGAAGTAAACATCTGGAAACGGTTTGGGAATTGATGCTCTTTGCCCTGCAAGTATGTGCATGCTCACAAGAAATGAACTAGAACCTATGTGACCAGAACAAGATAACAATAATAAGCGATATAAAACGTGACACGAATGTGTCAAGATACAAGCAAGCAATTGGATGCAAGCAATTGAAATCTAAAGATGTCTATTCTTAAGACTGATTTATAAATGAGATATTGTTTCAATGAAAGTCTCAGTGAATTTAAATATCTGTAGGAATATTAATACCACATAACGGCAATTTTGGAAATCAAAGACTAATGGGAGACATTCCTTGTTCACCAATATAGGTTAAGTTAGCTGAAATAGAATGCTATTGGAACCAAATGGAACCAGACCCAAAGCTTACTAGAACACCAGGAAGAGCTTAGAAAAAAATTCCAACAGGCAGAGAAGAAGTCATGGAAAACTAACAGCAAGAATAATTTATTCTGTAAGTGACACTGACAGAGTATGTGAGCCATAAAGATCGCAATCACAGCTTTGTGCTGAGCCACAGTTAGGCGTTTGACTTTATTGTATTAGTCAGGGATCATGATCACAAGATGGATTCTTCAGAAGAAAGTTTTCTTGTGAAGTGGTTACACAGAGCCTGCCTGAAGGTCCAGGCTGCAGATGCAATGTGTGGGAATAACATTTAACAGCAGAGTGTGAACTGGCCCAGCTAGCAGTAGAGCGATAATCACAGTTAGCACTGTTACCTGGGGATTCAACTTTGCTGCCACTCAGCACTGAAATGCTACGTTTCTCCATCAGACCCAAAGTGATTGCCACCAGAGACTTTCTCCTAGCTAGCTGTTCAGGACGGAAGTCTCTGGTGGGTGAGCAGATGTGGTTGGTCCATATGCCTATACTAATGCGGCCAAAGGACAGGGAGGACGGGAGACTGCGTGTTCTGCATGTTCAGTCTGGGTGTCTCAGATATTCCGAATCACTCCAACCACTTGAGGATAGCCAGTAGGGATAGAAAACAAACTGTTAGACTCTCTCCTTTGTTCAGATGAGAAAATTAAAGATTAAAAAGGTTTTAAAAAAAGTCACCAAGTCTCTGAAGCTAAGAAGTGATGGAGCAAGAGTCTGAAGTCTTTCAAATTCCGAAAGCCATGCGCTATCTGCCAAGGACACAGCATATGACACAGCTCTTTGGGTGGATGACACCTAAATGAACATCTGTACAAAGTCCCAATTTATTTTTAATATCAGAGATCAGACCTCTACTCTTGCCTGATGCGTCTAAAACAAAAAGGGGGAACTGTAGAGAGCTGCGGAATGCTATGCCTTAAAGATGGAGCTGGTTTCCGTCTTCCACCTTCCGGATGGTGAGTGCTCTCTGTCAGGAACAACTCCACATTTGGCTAAGGCCAACGATCTGGCTTGCTTCCATGTATGTGGACCTATCTGCATTGCCCCCGTGGCACGCCTGGGTTGGCTACCCAGAGGCTATTTAAGCTGTGGGCTGGCTTTCCCCGGGGTCCGAGGATTGTTCAAGGTTCCTGAATAAACTGCATTGAAAAAAAAAAAAAAGAAGGAAACCTCAGGCGAATCCTAAAAACACAGATTTCAAGTTCAGCCCATCTGTACAGGGCTCCTTGAGACAATGGGGGAAGACAGGATGACAGTGTCAAGGTTTATGTCCACCACAGTCACAGTTACACCCACAGTGGCCAGTGTGATGATGGTATTTGGAAATGGGACCGTTAGGAGAGAATTAACTCATAATTGTGGAATCCCATGATGGTATTAGTGTGCTTAGAAAGAGTGACACAAGAGAGGAGATTGTTTCCCCCTTTCCTCTTTGCATCCAACCAGAATATGGTCATAAATAAACCTGAACGAGATACTGGGCCCAATAGCCCTTCTGATATGAGACTTCTCAGCCTCTCAAACTATAAGAAATACATGTTAGTCTAAGCCACCCACTTACTGGTGTTTTGTTACAGCAACTTGAGCTGACTAACACATGTGGTGTAGTTTGGAACACAGAGCAGAAAAGAAGAAATGAATGGCAAAGGCCATCAGAGTTGTGACCCAACTGTGTTTCATATCAGGAAGAATCCAGCACCAATAATTGTTCATCAGTATCTTTTCTGGAAGCCCTTCATCCTTTCCTCTGCCTTGCTCACCTATCACCTTCCCCTTCTTCATATATATAAAAATACCTACAGTAAGGAACTGTACACTTAAGGGAGGAGCAATAGGTCTATAAAATGCTGAGGGATTATTTTATATGTGAGGAGAGGGATTGGATTATGCTACTGCTTGAGTTAGCATAATAGAAGACATAAAGAATATTTGCAAGCATTTGGAAGGCCAGTGAGTGAGACAGAAGTCAGAATTGCCCTTCATTTCTCTCATACTCCAGAAGTGAGAAACAAAGATACCAGAATGGAGTGAGATTTGCACTCAGCTGTAAAAAGAAATTTGTAACAGTTTGAGAACTATGTAGAAAAGAAACAGTCCTTCTGAGTTCCATTAGAGGGAAGGCTCTGTGGAATCCAGGCAGCCAGGAAAGAATGACTGAGAACAAGCAGGTGATGGGCAAGAGAAGCTGAGTTTTTGATCTTTAAACTATATTAAATTAGAAGGCACATAGCCAGGTTAACTAAGTTTTGGTTATTTAAATAAGTAGAATATAATTATTGAAAAAGTGATGCAACAACTTTTGAGGCCATAGAAACTAGTTGTGAGGAGGGCAGCATGAGAAGATGGCCTTTTCCAGAAAGATGCTCTGGTGTCTTTGATGCCAATTCTTTTCTTTGGACTAAGACTCAACAGGACATTCCATGGAGAGCCATAAATTTTTACTGAATGAAAAATTAACAGCAATGAAGAATACAGAATTGTTGTCACTAGGAAGAAAAAGAGGAAAACGAGAAAAGTAGACCTCCCTCCTCCCCCGCTGAAAAGCAAGCAGCTATAAGGCAGCGATCACAATACAACTATTAAGTCTATTTTTATAATTATTGGACATCTGTGGTGTGACAGAATCTATATACCAAGCTTTACAAACACTGTTTAGTTCATTTTAAAAGCTCCAGGATGTGGTATCCATATAATTGTCCATTCCATAGAGAGATGTGAAGTAGCTGTTCACAAGTCATGCTGGAATTATTAAACAGGCAATTTAAATATACTATAAAAAGATCTTCAGCATCTGAAGTTCATATATAAAACTTTATAATTCAAAGTTCATGTGACAAGGAGCTCTTTTTTTTTTTTCGTGCTACATTAATTAGACACACAGATCTCACAGTTCTGTCTTATCTGCCGTCTCTCTTGGATAGAGCTGGGCTAAGCCAGATGGATCCAGTTTGGACTGATAGGGGTTCTCGATGTTTATAAAGAACAGTTTTGTGCTCATCTACCCGTCTGCTTGGTAGTCATGCAAGCATGAAATAGAACAGCTTTTGCATATTTATTTCCACTTCTTCTTGCCAAGCAGGGATGAGGATTACACGGTCACTTAGAAGTCTGACTGTCCATTTAGGAGCCCACTGTAACACTCAATAGAGTGCAATTATAGAGTAAGAACATTTTCCCCTCCTACTCCTCACCCTTGAGAGGTAATTGTGGTGCCATTAACCATATGGGTATCATTTGGATTGACTCAGTCAGTCCTTCTCTCAGTCTGCAGGTCAGGTTTCCAAATGACTCATCTGAGCACAACCCCAGAAACATAAAGAGTCCCCCTGTGTTGGCCAGTCCTTTTCTTTGATTTTTAGTTGAACGTGTATGTGTTCATGTATGTGGGTGTGTGTTCCTGTGTGTGAAGACCAGAGCTCTGTCAGTGTCAGATGTCTTCTTTGTCTCACTGTCTCTGTCTCTGTCTCTCTGTCTCTGTCTCTGTCTCTCTCTCTGTATGCACAGCAGGTACATGAAGGTCAAAAAACAGCTTGTGGGGGTCAGGTCTCTTCTTCCACCAGGTGGACTCTAGGGATTGGGCTCAGGTCATCAGGCTTGGTGGTAAGTGTCTCTACCTGCTGAGCCACCTCACTAACTCCACTCCATCTTTATTTTTTTTGAGACAGAGTATACCGCTGAACCTGGGGCTTACCTAGAGGCAGACCAGTGACCTCTAGGAATCTACCCATCCCCACTTTCACAGCAGTAGGATTACAGGCGTTTGCTGCTATACTCTTCTTCTACAGAAGTGCTGGGGTTTGAACATGGGCTCTCGGGCTTACATGACAAGCCTTTACGATCTAAGACATCCCTCCAGCTCCTATTTCATTTTTCTTTTGTAAGTAACCCTGTTGCCTTCTGTTCAGGCTTGTATTGACAAGATAAGGGAAGAGCGAAGAGTGGACATTATTTTATAGCAGATGCTCCTGAAGTTTCAATAGCTAGGCTCTGAAAATGGAGATAATGACAGACATTTACACTCAGCCGCAAGACTGTAAAATATGCTTCTATACAACAGATTATAGATGATAGCGTTTTCGCCAGAATGTTTTTCCATAGGCTCTGAAGTCTGGAAACAACATTAATGAGTGTGTGTAACTCTGAATGGATTTTTCAGTGGCCAATATTGGACCATGCTGAATTTCCCACATGTCCTATCATATTTCCCACGCCCCTTTAGTAAATCATTCACCTTAAGGTTGCTTAGACTCAAATCAAGCAGCAGGAGCTGTGCATAGAAACTGTGATATCCTTCTACGCGGGCACCTGACATCCCCTGACATCAGCACTGCCAAGCGTCCTGCTTTGTGTCTTCTTTCCGCTCTGCCTGTTTCCAAGCAGAAACAAAGAAGCAACTTTCACTATCTGACACCAGATCTAGTTAGGGCACAGATCTAAGAAGTGATAGAACTGTAAGAGACATTACCTTATCAGGTAGAGCAATGTTCTTCTAACTACAAATTAGCAAAACCAAGAGAATGAAATGCCTGTTAAATATGGTCGCTGAATTTTCGGCTCTGTTCTCCCTGAGAAGGGAAGCCGTGTCTGATTTCGAATCAGAGTTGACCTTAGTCATTTGTCTAACCAACAGAAGGCAGCAGGAGTCATTCTGGTGCATCTAATGTCAGATCGTGAGAACTTTGTTCCTTCTACTTACGCCTCTTGGAGAGTTCATTGAGGGGATACTTTCTAGATACAAATTCCAGGCCAAATGGAGAAGTCTGGTGCTGCTGAACAGTTGACATCCGGGACTGAGCTTCTAGCTGATGGACATATCTCCAGCCTAGGTGGAGATCCCCAGCTCTGCAGCCCCAGCCTACCTGTGACGACATCTGCATGAAACTCACCAAGCAAAACTACCTGCTGGGGCCCAGAGCATCTTGAAATCACAGTAACATGATTTTAAGTCCTCAGTTGTTTTCCACACAGTAGTATATAAAAATATATATACTACTATATAAAAGCATAGGTTTTTAATATGACATAGAAATGACAGGTTGAGGAGAGATGGCTATACAAATGTGACGGTGTGAGCTTGAATCCCCAGCACCTACTTGAAAGCCAGACAGTGATTCACGCCTGTAACCCCAGCGTTGGTGGTGGAGACGGGTGGATTCTGGGAGCTTGCTGGCTAGCCCACCTACCTGACATGATAATGGCGATGTTCAGGTTTAAAATACGGTAGAAAACTGTAGAGAAAGACATCCAACATACTCCTCTGGTCCCTTCATGCACATACAGGGGAACACACTACCTCACATACAAGTGTATATGCCACACAAGCATACAAAGGCTGAGTGTGTTCTGCCAAAATTTGCCTACTTTATGTCTTAAAAATTATTTTTAAATGTGTGTGCTGTGTGTGTGTGTGTGCTATATGTGTGTAGGTGCCATGGAGGCCAGGAGAGGACATTGGCATTGGATTCTGAGGAGCATCTCAATAGGAATTAACAATAAGAACAAACAAAAAGCAAAATCTGTAGAAGTAAAGAAATAGTAAGGTTGAAAAAAAATGAGTGAACTATAGACTGGGTGGAAAATATGCAAGATGAAGAAGATAAAATTAGGTTCTTAAAAACAAAATCATCAAAAGCAAATCCCTACACTAGATATATAACTAAAACCCAGAGGATCATTAATGAACATTCTAAAAATCCTTATGCTAACACATTGGGAAAACTACTTGAAGAAATGGAGGGTTTCTGGATACAGGTAACCCACCAACATGAACTCTGGAACAGAGCAACAACAGGTGAAGACTGTGAAGCAAGAAAAGAACCCTCCAACAAGCCAGCCAGCTGAGCAAAGCCCAGCAGCTGCTGGGTTAGTTGCTGGATTTTGGCAGCTCACTAAGGAAGAGTGATGCTCCTCAAGCCCATTTCATAAAATTAAAAAGGAAGGGGCTTTTCTGAGCTCATTTAATGAAGACAGAATTATCCTGATACCAAAACTTCATAAGGATCTGACGAAAACAGGCCTATCTCCCTGAAGCACATAGATACAAAATCTTCAATTAAGCTCATGCCCGATTGAACCTTACATAAAAATTCATATGAGGTCATCAATTGCTTTCATCAATAAAACCAAATCAGCAAATGTCACACAGCACGTAAGTCAAATCAAAGGTAAAATCACACATCTTAAGAGATGGGGGAAGAGCTAGGATAAAATTTGGGATCTCCTCTTGATTAAAGTCTTGAAGAAATAAGGTATGGAAGAGTCATACCTTAATGTAATAATAAATTTTCTCTATCCTGGCTGTTTTAAATAGCGGTGCAGCAGGCATGTACATGTAAGACATCCATGCAACAAATCTAAAACATATAAAGAACTCTTAAAAGACACAAGAAGTCAATCTAATTAGTACTTTGGCCCGATGCTCTAGGTTCTTCTCCGAAGAAGAGAGAAGAATGGCAGGAACATAGGAAATGAACCCCGCACTGCATTAGGGAAGTGAAATAAAACACTGAAATGTCATTCTACAATCTGGTAGACGCATACAACTCTTACAAAGGCCAGTGAGGATGTAAACAGCAGGGGTCTTCTGATGTGAAATTAAAAATGACACAGCCATTCAAGAGGAAAGTTGGGCAGTACCTAGCTAACATACTCATATCATACAACCCAGCACGCACTCTCATGTTTACCAAAATAAGCTTAAGAATTATATACACAGAAAAACCTACACGCAAATGTTCATAGAAAATTTATTCATAATTACCTAAATGTGGAAAGTACTAAGATGGACTTCAGAAGGCGGATGAACCGTGCTTTGTACAGATAGTGAAATGTAAACCAGTGCTGAGAGGAAATGAACTATGAAGCTACGGATAGACATGGCAGAAATTTAGGTGTGTATTAGTTAAAGAGTTAGAAACAATATAAAAGTTACATACTATGATTCTAACTATTTAAAATTCTATAAAAATAAAAAACATAGGCAAAACCATCATAGACTGCCAGGGGCTGTAGGGAGGGAGAGAGGAATGGGTAGAATATCAAGATTTCAGGGAAGTTATGCTGCTCCATGAGGTACTCTAGTGTGTGTGTGTGTGGGGGGGGGTACATGTTCTTATAAATTTGTCCCTAAGGAATGCACAAGAGTGAGAGTCGCTAGAATGTCATTGGGTGACAATGATAAGCCAGCACGGACTTGGGTTCTTCATCAGAAACACATTTGCTGCTGGTGGAACATTCTGTGGTCGTTGTGCCAACAAAAGAAGAAGAAGACAGGTGGTGGGTTGCAAACCTTCAATCCCAGTGCTCAAAAGGCAGAGGCAGGCCTGTGAATTTGTGCCCAGCCTGGCCCACAGAGGGACTTTCAGGACAGACATGGCTACACAGAGAAACCCTGGCTTGGAAAAGAAAGGAAAAGGAAAGGAGAGAAAAAGAACTAGTGAATTTACTGTGTACACTGCGCTCTGAACTTCACATATGTTATGGAATCAGTAAATCTAGCTAATTAACACAGGCTGTAGAACACAGGCCTCGATTTTGCAGTCTGAACACGTTACGCGCACTGTTAGCGCTCTCCATGAGCGGTGTTTTACTGACTGTGGCCACGAGCACTAGTGTCATCATGGCAGACTTTGCCCAAGTTTGTCGTAACCCTACGACCCTTCCAAAATATGTCTTTTTAAAAGAAAACGGTAATGAGTGAATCAGGAATTGAAAAACCTCTCAATAAAGCAAAATTTAATAAAAAGATTTAAGGAACTCCTTGGCCTTGTCTTAACAGAAAAGATAAGATAAACTCACCCAGCACAGGTAAGTGAAACACAGTCTTACTGCTCGAGAGTACACATCACTGGCTTTACTTGTTTGCATAAGAGAACTAACAAAATGTTAAGGGTCAGCTGCTTGAGTAGGGGATTTGTTCTTTGTTCAGAAAAACACAAACACAAAACATTTCTGACTCATTTATAACATGAAAACAATTTATCACCTCGTCACTCTTAAATAAAAGGTTCATTTCAAAGTGCACTCAGCCTTGACAGGTACCATATGTCCGGGAATGCTTACTGGATAGAAGTCTGGGTGTGATGATTGTAGTGTGCAAGGGTGCCAACCAATTAATCCTTCAGTTAAGCTTTTTATTCCGATCAGAGAGGTGCTAGATCGGTGATGGGGGTAAAATAACCAGATCTTCTCACTTGAGAACATCAATATCAGAAACAGGTTACTTTTCCAGAGGTCAAACATTAACTAGCATTCAATTACTTTTAATCCCATTTGAAAAATAATGTAGAATAATATTTGGCAAAGAATCTGCTCATTATCTAGCTAGTAGCTTAAATGCATCCTAGAACAGTATTATATATGCATATGTGTACATATATATATATTTAAAGGAGGTCACTGATATGTCTCTGAACTATTAACGCAAGAAACATATTCCTTCTGGAACAAATCAGGACCATCTATTGCTTAACATTATCTGGTCCTGAATGTTAGCTATCACCATTCCCCAATAGTTTTAGAAGACACTTACTTTAAAGACAGGAGGCACTGAGATCAGGGGCCATCCATCTCCTTTCCTGACTCTTGCTTTCATTACATTTTACCTGGACAGTGTCATAACTGAAATTCCATCTTCTAGACTGACCCTTACCCCATCATTTGCAGCACACATGGGCCTTAAGAGCTATTTCAGCTAATATAGAAAGTGGTCACCTCACTTTCTGAGCCCAGATTCTACTATCCAGAGTAAAACAAACCTGGCATTTTACACTTTACTCGTGGCTTATCTATTCAACCCTTTCTTTCTTCTTAGAGCTTCTAAATCCACTGCATAGGACAAAACCTTAGAGCATCCTTGACCCCTTAATTCCTCTTCCATGCCATATCCAGAGATGTACGAATCCATTAAATGCATCGCATTTTCTGCTCTAAAGAATATTTTAAATTCTTAAATGATGACAAAAAAAAAAGCCATTATGAATAACTGGGAAACACATCAGTGTTTGTTGAATATACCCTTCTGTATCTTAGGTCAGTTTCAGGAAGTACCCCTGATTTATATTTTTGCAAGTAAAGAGCTTGAAGGCAACACTGCAAGCAAAGCAAGTACGCAGGCTACATTAGCTGTCACAGAGACAGAAGAACAAGTACCACAATGCCTTTCGACACTTGACACAAAAGGTCCATTTGGTGCCTACTCTGTGCTCCAGTGGAGGGGCATTGTCAGACCAGGAAGTCTGTCCAGGGGAGCACAGAGGCAGGTGGTGGAAGGTCACCACTCTCATGACATCCCTGTGGCCTGAGTTGTTGGTTATGAGTAGCTTTGGATTTGGCAGGAGGGGCTGCTCCTGCTGGCTGATCTGTCAACTCTGTAGGGCAGGAAGTCAAAAAAGATGCTCACTTCAAAACCTACATACACAGTTGCTGTTTTCTGTTTTTTTTTTTCCTAATAAGTGTAAGACAAATTAAAAATACTGGAGTTTTCACTTAAGTGATTATGGGAGCCGTAATCTAGAGTAAAGCAGACGAGTTGAAGCAAATGGTATACAGGGAGAGGTATGTTTTTCACTGGCTCAGATTTATATTACATGTTAAATAAAACAATGCAATAGTATAGAAACTATATACTATATAAAAGTAATTATGAAAGAAGTTGCTGTGACTGGACAGACAGAAAACATTGCTCTGGGTCTTCAACAAGGGAGCTGCAAAGACAGTAAGATTTTATGAGTGTCTGTCAAGGATCAGCCTTGAGCAAGAAATAAGAAATTTGGACTTTGGTTGGAAGAATTCCAAATACTTGTCTATATTTTGTTATTAAAGCAAATTTAATTTCTTTTCGAAAATTTCCCCACCTCCTATTTGATTATGTCACACTCTTGCTTAAGGGACTACTGACTCCCACATGCCTTTCAGAAAAATCTCATATTTTTCCTGTGGTCTAGACAGCCCAGAAAAACCAGCTTTGCCCTCCTATAACTCCCAAGCCTCTGCAGCTTGCAGCTTGCTGCTTCCTGAATTCACTGCAGGACTGGTTCCAGATAGCTATCTGCCTTTGCTCACTTTCATCTGCCTGGAAAGCAAGCCCTCTTTCATCTGTAAATTTAGCAGAAGTGGGGGTTGGGGTTGAGGTGGAGATGGGGGTAGGGGCTAACCTTTTTTTATAATCTTGCCCATATCTCTAGATGGACTTATATTTCCCTGTGTCTGGTGGAATGTATTGTAAAAATCTTGGTGAAAATTGTGCCAGTGCACAATTTTGTGAGTTTTTCTCTCCCCCACCCCAGTTTAAACCCCTAACACTAGCTAGGAGAGAAACAAGGATGGAGGGAAGAGGGGAATTAGGAAAATCCCCGAATCTAATTTCTTGTAGCTGACCTTAGCTACTTTGTAAGTTCTTCTTTTTCCCACCCTTTATTCCCCCTCCTCCATTTCACTCCTATCACTAGATAGGAGATAAAGAAGAGAGAGAGAAGGAGAGGAGAGGGAGAGGAAGACAGAGATTCCTGAATCTAATTTCTTTCTTTTTGTTTCTTCTTTGAGCACCACTAACAAAGGGCAACCAACCCAACCCCCACTGAAAGACCAGAAACCACCCACCCTGCCTCATGGGGCTCTAGCATTTGCCCTCTGAAAAATTCCCAGGATTCCGAAGGTCACAAAATCACAGAAATTAATCAATCTTCAGTTGGCAAAACCATGTTTCTGATAGAGCACAAGACAAATCATGGTCAGCTGCTGTAGACAGTATGAAGCAGCCCTCCACACACACACACACACACACACACACACACACACACACATACACACACACACACACACACACACATGCCCCCCCCCACTTACCTTTTTCCTGGTTGGTTTATTATTGGATGAATATGAATAGGGAATGTGAGTACTTCCATCTTTGCATCAGTCTTGGTTTGAAGAAGAAAGAGTACATGTATTAAAAGTATGTTTTGGGTAACGTGAGGAATAGTGGATTGCCCTGTAACGTTTTACCTACAAATGTATCATCATATGTTGCTGTTTCTCACCCTGTTGCTCCTTTCTTTCTCCTCCATAACTTGCCGATCTCTTTCCTCCCTGGTAAAATTTCTTCCTTTGGAGTTGGAGACATGGCTCACTGGTTTAGAGCATTGGCTATTACTCCAGAGGTCTAGCATTCAAGTTCCAAGACCCACGTGATGGCTCAGACTTTCTGTAACTCTAGTTCCAGGAGATCCAATGACCTCTTCTGACTTCTGTGGGCACCGGGCACACGTATTGCATAGTCACACATGCAAAACACCCATATACATAAAATAAATCAACAGCGACAATCCCCAAAACTCTTTCTTCTACGTTCACATTACATATGTGTGTGTAATGCATGCATATGTTTATAGCTACATGGCTAAAATCTGGCTTTGGCATGTAAAGAAAGTGGCTGGTATTTTGTCTTCTTTCCACTCATTACCATCTTTGTCACCCTGCTTCTTTTAGATATGTCTTTTTCCTCTCAAAGCCTTTCTTTCACTTCCACATTATATAAATACATAAAAATAGGTGGCTTTAAAATAGCATTTCCTAGGGTACTATGGGGGATGATAGTCTACTGAAGCTTTAAACATATCACGTAGACGCAATCTCTATGTTGCCAAGAACTCATCTGAAGTAGGGACACACTGAGTCAGTGTGGCAAGAGGGAGTTCTGGGAGGTGGGTAGTGAGAACTTTAATAGTTTCACAAATTCTGTGTAGTGCATTCTATTGTGTAGGCCCACAGAGTTTTGAATGCACATTTGTATTATCAATGTACTGATATATTAGGTTCCATGCAAAATAAATAAAAGATAACCTTATTTAGACATAGTCTAGTGAAATGTTAAAATCCAAATAGAGGAGAACAAAACTCTTGGGGCAGACAAAAGTAGCTTTCTTGGAAAAGAAAAATAAAATATGATCTGCTCTAAGGAAAAAAAATGGACATGCATAAAAGGAAAACAAGCCAACAATTAAAAACAAAGCAAACAAACTCAAATCACCAAATATAGCAAGTATCTGAAGTTTCTGTTAAACAATGGCATGTTCTTTTACACACAAATTTAGGGAAAACACATAATCCAATTCTTTGCCTAAAGAAGTTACTTGATAATATTCATAACACTGAAAAAAAAACATGTACCTAGTGAAAGCAGCTTCAATGAATAAAACTACAGCCAGTCAGTGATGGCACAGGCCCTTAATCACAGTACTCAGGAGGCAGAGGCAGGTTGAACTCTGAGTTCAAGACCAGCCTGGTCTACAAAGGGAGTTCCAGGACAGTTAGAGCTATACAGAGAAACCTTGTTTTGAAAACCAAACCGACCAAACAAACCAAACTGTTGGGGTTGGTCTGATGTTTGTTATTTGATGCTAATTACTGGCCCTCAATATCTGGCTACTGCCTGGATACACCTATCCTTGTTGTATAAACCTGCTTAAGACATTGTACCTGATTGGTTGATTAAAGACCTGGGCAGTGCTGAATGGGGTAGGCATGGCTAAGCTTCCCGGGAACCAGACAGATGGGAAGAAAGGGGGAAGGAGGACACCATGATTCGTTAGTGTAGAGAAGAAATCACATGGTCCAGGAGGAAGGACTCCAACGATGGTGTGTATGGAAAAAATATTCATAAGAGTATTCATAAGCAAGTATTCATAAGATTATAGATGGAAGGTAGCCCAGACAAGGATGGTTAAAGAAGATGACACTGGATGGGGGCTGGGAGATGGTGATGAGGTTCTTGAGACAGCGCAGGTAAAATATCTGCCCAGCCAAAGGTAAATAAGGCAATTGTAAAATTTAACAGGTATCTATTTCTTATTAATTGTGATAGTGGACGAAATGATACCACTGTGGTAAAAATAGGGCAAATAATAAATGTTATTTAGCCCAACACCCATTTTATTTACTACAAACAAACAAAATTAATAAAATCACAGTAATGTCGTATATAAAAATGTAAATAGTAGCTATAATGGATGCCACTTATTAAGGAGAAAAATAAGGGGATGTTAACAAAATTTGTCTGAAAAAAAAATCCACAATGAAATAAATCTAAGTGTTTTGGAGCTATGTGGAAAATGACCAAGTTTGCTAAAATAACAGAGACAATCAGAAATTGAGAGTGTGGTACTTCTGCCTATCAAATGGTCAGAGATTTAAGTTACAATCTTTGTTGGAATGGAATGAAATAGATATTTTGGTCTGTCCCCAATGGCACTGCAACTAATAAGAGTTTTAATTTAAAGATTAATAGTTCTAAAAATAAATATTTATATTCTTTAAATAGAGCGTTACTTGAAAATCCACCGCTGGGGAGATTGACCAATGCTACTGTCTTCTTGAGAACATATAGAGGCCAAAGTGAACACGTGAGCTGTGCAAGCCCAAGATTCCCTGCTCTCCCAGTTGATGGACATTGCATTTAGGACAAAAGTCTATGCTGGAAATAAGTCTCTTCACAACTTTTAGTGATTTCATCTGTGCTGTTCACCCCCATGGATTTTGATACAACAAGTGGCAACAATCTGAACCATGGTGATTCTGTTTATGTGGCTTCCTTTTCGTTACTGAAGCTTTGGGGATCCTGACCTTATTTTATATTTTCTGGGCATTTTCAGTGTCTTTCAATTTTCAAACCATGTTTGTTTCTGAAAATTTATTATGTTATTCCTGTCATTCATTATTGTTGCTGTTGATTACTATAATGACGCTCTTTCTCTTCTCTTCCTTCCTTCCTTCCTTCCTTCCTTCCTTCCTTCCTTCCTTCCTTCCTTTCTTTCTTTCTTTCTTTCTTTCTTTCTTTCTTTCTTTCTTTCCTTCTGAGGCAGAGTTTTGCAGTAGCCCATAGGGACTTGAAGTCTTTATCCTCCTGCCTCAGGCTCTTGAGTGCTGGGATTAAACACGTGGGCCATAGGCTGGGGAGATCACTCAATGGTTAAGAGTAATGACTTTTTCCAGAGGTCCTGAGTTCAATTTCCAGTACCCACATGGTGTCTCACAACTGCCTGAAACCCCAAGATCTGACGCCCACAGACCTATATGCAGACAAAACATTCATGTACGTAAAATAAAATAAAATAAAATAAAATAAAATAAAATAAAATGTGTGCGTCACAGTGTCAAACCTTCATAATAGTTTGATCATTTTTGGACAAAGGAGGAGGCTCATTGATTGAAATGTTTGCCATAAAGAGTACGAGAGTTTGAATCTCCCAAACCCACTTAAATGCTGGGTGGGTTTGATAGCACATGGTGGGTTTGATAGCACATAGGACTGGTACCATACCAGTCCCGAGACAAGAGATTCCAGGAGGAAACTGACTATTTAGATTGACAATTAATGGGCACTGAGGAATCCTAAAAAAGACCAGGAGGAAGTATTATAAGAGTCAGGAGGGTCAAGGACACCATAAACATCCATCCCACAGAATCAATTAGGCAGGGCTCATAGGGGCTCCCAGAGACCGAAGTGACAGGACAAGAGAGGTGAAGACAAGAGAACCTGTGTAGGCTTGACCTAAGTCCTCTACATATACATGATGTTTGTGCAGCTTGGTCTGGTCTGCTTGTGGGACTCTTAAGAGTGGGAGTGAGGTTGTTTCAGACTATTTTTTTTGCCTCCCTTTGGGACCCTTTTCCTCCTCTTGGGTTGCCTCACCTAGCCTTGATATCGGAGTATGTGCCTAGTCTTATTGTAACTTTTTATGGCATGTTTGGTTGATATTCCTGGGAGGCCTCCTCTTTTCTGAAGGGAAACAAAGGAGGAATGAATATGGGGGAAAGGGGAGAAGGAGGGAGCTTTGAGAGGGGATTAGGAAGGGAATACTGCAGTTGGATGTAATATATGAGAAACTAAACAAAACAACCTCTCCAAACCCAAAACAACTACAACAACAAACCAGTACTGGGTTGTGGGTTTGAATGATGGACTCTGCCTCAAAGAATCTGTCAGAAGAATGATAACAAAACCCTCTGGCCTCTACATACATGTGCCCACACATATGCCCGACATATATGAGACATGCACAACTAAAGTGGAAAAACCCACTATAGTTTTCTCTTTTACTTTCTAAGGGGTTTTGTTTTGTTTCAAGACAAGGTCTTGCTGTGTATTCCTGGCTGTCCTGGAACTCTGTAAACCAGGTTGGCCTTGAACTCACAGAGATCCACCTGCCTCTGCCTCCCAAATACTGGGACTAAGGGTGTGTGCCACCATCCTTGCCTCTGAAGGATTTTCTTATTATTATTTTGAAGTTTCTGTATCTGCAATTTTAGTTATTGTATTATTTTAATGTCAGAATAATTTCTCCAAGGATTTTTTAAATTAATTTTTATTTTATGTGCGTTAGTGTGAAGGTGTCAGATCCCTTGGAATTGGCATTATAGACAGTTGTGAGCTGCTATGTAGGTGCTGGGAATTGAACCCAGGTCCTTTGGAAGAGCACACAGTGCTCTTTGAGCCATCTCTCCAGCCCCTCTCCAAGGATTTTTAGTTAACTTTTCTTCTTTTGCTCTGTTTTCTTTAATAAATAAATACCCTTAAAGATATTCTCTAGGTACTGATGGCCCTTGACTATCACCTTTTAGGCAGGTGGGCTCTCTGAGGGGTGAGCTACAACTGTCTGCATCTGTAGAATACTTTCCTTTGGATTAGGTAGATAGAATTCTTTGCTCTTCTCCCTGGAGAGGACAGCTCTCTCTGGTTGCATTCTGAGAGCAGAGTAGAGTATTCAAATTCCCATGAGTCTGCTTTCTCTCTAATCCCCGGCCGTGTATTGGTTTCTGGCACAGGACTCCAGCTCTTCCAGCGAACATACAACCTACTGTCTGCTCTAGTTTAGAAGGGGGTGCCTGACTTTATCACTTGGAGTTGGGTTAATTTACTTTTTTCTCCAGGGTTTTAATCATTCTTTCTATTTCTGGACCCACTTTCTGCTTTCTCGGGTCTGTCTGCTTTGTACACTACCCTCTATGAATTCTTGGGTTTCAATTCTCCTTGGTTTGCTGTCAGTTACTGTTCATTCCACGATTCTAGTTTCTTAAATATTTGGAAGGTTTGAGGTCTCTTCTTTTTTGTGTGTGTGCATTTAAGAGTGTGGACTAAAATATTTCTTACATAGAATGGAAATAAAAAGATAAAATGTTTCCCACTTCTCTAAGATTCCCTGCACTCTGCCCAAAGGTTGCCCATAAGTCTCAGTATCTACATTGATAGTCTGCAGGGCAGAGCTTTTCAGAGGTCCTCTGTGTCAGGCTCCTAACTTGTTCCCTCTTTTCTCCTTCTTCTGATGTCCATCCTCTTTGCCTTTCTGGATAGGAATTGAGCATTTTAGCCAGAGTCCTCCCTCTTGATTAGTTTCTTTAGGTGTACAGATTTTAGTAGGTTTATCCTATATTATATGTCTATATGAGTGAATATATATCGTGTGTGTCTTTCTGCTTCTGGGATAACTTACTCATGATCTTTTCCAGTTCCCACCATTTACCTGCAAATTTCATGATATCCTTGTTTTTTTATTGCGAGTAATATTCCATTGTGTAGATGTACCACATTTTCTGTATCCATTTCTCCTTTGAGGGACATCTGGGTTGTTTCCCAGTTCTGGCTATTATGAATAAAGCTGCTACAAACATGGTTGAGTTAATGTCCTTATTGTATACTTGAGCCTTCTTTGGGTATATGCCTCGGAGTGGTATAGATGGATCTTGAGGAAGTGCTATTCCTAGTTGTCTGAGGAAGCGCCAGACTGATTTCCAGAGTGGTTGTACAAGTTTACATTCCCACCAGCAGTGGAGGGGGGGTTCCCCTTTCTCCACAACCTCTCCAGCATGTGTTGTCATGTGAGTTTTTTTTTTAATATTTATTTATTCATTATGTATATATTCTTCTGCCTGCATGTACACCTGCACCAGATCTCATTATAGATGGTTGTGAGCCACCACGTGGTTGCTGGGAATTGAACTCAGGACCTTTGGAAGAACAGTCAGTGCTCCTAACCTCTGAGCCATCTCTCCAGCCCAGCCATGTGAGTTTTTGATCTTAGCCATTCTGATAGGTATAAGGTGAAATATTAGGGTAGTTTTGATTTGCATTTCCCTGAGAAGGCAGAACTCTTATATAGCACATTTCAGACCTAAGCAGAATCTGCTCTTAAAGTTTGAATCACTATGTATAATAAAATCAAAGTCATTAGTTATATCTTTAACAGAATATAAATGCTAATGAATTTATATCTTATAGGATTTTTCTTTTTCAACAGTAAGTTGTGGAATGAATTTTTACAGAAAGTTGAATAATATCTTCTCCAGGCCAGAGAAGATGTTCAAGGTGTCATATAAGTCATGTGCCAAGGGTCAAATGGACGGCTGACACATTAAGTGCTAAAATTCATATGGTTTGCAAAGGGCTATAAGTGCAATATGAAAAAATAAGAAAAGGGAGAAACTCAATGTCCTGCCAGAAATCAGACTTTTACGTTTATAGTCTTTTGGTTTAAAGCCTTTGTTTTTAGATTTGTGTCTACTGTTTTCCTTTTAACCTGGATAAACATCCTGCTTATCCACTTATTTATGGAGCCCGAGGGGAAAGCCCTCAATAGACTTCCACAGAATTTATTTATGTACCTGACTAGAATAACAGATGGGATGAAAAGCCCATCCTTTAACCAAGAACTGCTCATCTTTCTTACAGCAACTCTAAGTCATTTTTAAAGAGGTCATTTTTTAAACATAGGTATATATAGTATTACAAAATTGAATAATATCTTTAGGAATACATTTTCCTGAACCAACCAATTAGTACATTAATGCACATAGCTCTGGAATCTACTTTTGTAGAAATGAGTGCAATATTAGCTTAAAATATAATTCTATCCATTTTTAAAGCACCAGCCTTGTATAGAATGCATCATTTATTATTTTCATCCCACTGTGAATACATTGCCTTTTAAAGACTTAATGGCAAGAATTTGAGATCTATAGCTGCTATTAAATTTCTGGGTTTTCATCTATCCAGGAAAAAAAAATGAAAGCTGGAAACTTTTGTGGTCTTTGCAGACTTGGAGTTACCATACTGCACACTTTTTGATGTCTGTAACATCCTAATTCTTACATATTTTCTACCCTTTGTCTTTATACAAATTAGTATCTGCCATATCTAACATTTTTCATGCAATACTGCTTTTCTCAACATATGCTTCATATTTTAAAAGCACCACTCACTCCACATTTTTCTGTAATGCCACATAATCATCCTCCCAAGAACCCCTCTTACTGCTACTTACTACTCTGCTAGTAGTAGTATGTGCTAGAAAGTGTTCTCTCAGATGAAAGTTTTTAAAATATTCCTTACTTATTTTGTCAACAGATGGATAATTCTCTTCTCTATGATAACAGTGATATTAAGGTCATCTTTAGTTTTTCACAGTGAGTCCTTGAGAGGGAGAGAATACATCCATCTTGATCAGCTATAGCATCTGAACAAATACTGTTTGGATTCAGACTATCTCTGAGTTCTACTCCAGAAAAAGGACATTGCATTCCCCCAGGCTTACCGTTACATTGTGCAATTTGGTGTTGAATAATCATACCTGACTCCAATCATACCTGAATGGATCATTTGGCTTTCATGTCTTGGTTGCTATACTACTCCCATGTCCTGATTTTGTCTTTCATATTCTTCAGTCATGATAATGTTCTTTATCTTTAAGACATACTCTGTTTCACATATCCTAAGGTAGCTTTCTAGAATTCTTCTTGGATTTTTGTCTGTATGATGTGAACTTTCCAGAATTAGGAGCTATCATGCTTTTCACCAAGTCACCCTGATCTCAGGTAGCTCATTCCTACATATTCCTTGAGGGCTGAGTTCATTTCTGACTCTTCCTCAAGGCAAATGCCACCACTCACCCAGACATTTGGTTTCTGCACTCCAATTAATTTCTGGAAACTCTGTTATTCCATTGAAAATATTTCCTTCTCTGGACTGAAATGAAGTCCCATTTGTTTTAACTGCTGTACTTAGCTCAAGAAATGAAGGAAGAGAAGTAGAGATGAAAGCATATATGTACTGTCTAGGTTTCTAGAATGGTGCGAGGCACTGCCATATGTGTTCTTTCATTGGCCAATGACCTTGCTTATTCTTACAAATATTCAGTGAAAATAGGTATTGTTTCTACCTCACAGGAAAAAAATGAAAAAAAAATCCAAATCCAAATGAATGAAACAACAATGAAACTTGTCAAAACTTGACAGTTTGATTCAGGCTATAAGAAGCCAACTCAGACACTAAATGAATCGCTGCTTTTGAGCCTCTGGAGTCTCCTCAGCACAACACACTCCAGTTTGCCCTGTTTGGGTGGTTTTGGTTTTATAGCATGTTTATTTATTTATTTTTTATTTTATTTTTTTCTTATCAGTAGCATGTTTATTTCTACTCCTCTGTTCTAAGTTTCTTTATACTAATTGCTGAAGCAAATAAAAACAATTCAGAACATACAATTTAGTTATTAATTGACAAAGTCAAAGCTGGTCTCATGATTTTATTGTAACATCTCAACTGAATTTTTTTTTATGCTGATGATGGCAATCAAAACATATGAGTTACCATGAAGTGACAAAATCAAATATTAGCTCATAAAATTAAAAAGTGGGGAGATGTTTTAAATTGCTTAGCATGAGTGTCCAGGAGCTCACTTTAATTATGTTATTATTTTCTAAAAAAAAGTAATTTCCTTTGGACTGCTATGAAAAATACACATCAAGCATCGTTAGTGAAATCAAGAAGAGTGACTATTTATTAGTCTAGTCTATTTGGTGTTCTGCAAGCCTCTTGTATGTTCAAATAGCAGCTTTATTTGTAATAGCCAGAAACTGGAAACAACCTAGATGTCCCTCTATCAAAGAATGGATAAAGAAACAGTGGTACATTTATACAATGGAATACTACTCAGCCATTAAAAACAAGGAAATCATGAAATTTGCAGAACATATGGATGGAACTAGAGAAGAGTATGGTAACATAGACCCAGAAAGACATACATGGTATGCTCATTTATAAGCAGATTTTAATTATATAGTACAGAATAGACATACTAGAATGTACATACCCCAAGAAGATAAGTCCAATGGACATTTTAGTCTTCTGATGGTTAGGGGGTAGGGGATATCTCTGACACAGACTATGATGCCTGTTTTCTGATCACTTCCCCATGATGACCCTGATGGGAGTTCCCTACAAGGCCACAGAGGAAGAAGACAAACTTAATCCTCATGTGAATAGATGAGCTGGGGTATCTGGGTAGGGTAGCTCCCATATTCTGAGGAATCAGTGAGAGGATGTAGGAGGGAGCGTGAGTATAGGAAGAGAGAAAAGAGGGGCCCATGATGGAGATGTAAATTGAATTAATTAATAAAAACTTGGTGACTGTTGGCTGACATTTGTGATTGCAAGCCACCAGATATTATGAGCAGCTTTAATAAACACAACTCCTACCTTCACTGTAGCTAATATTAGTGCTTGTTTATTTATTCACTTAAAGAGACACTGGAGAGAATCTAGTTAACAGGGTTTACAAATAAGAAACCCTGGGAAGTCATGGAATCTATATGCATGAGAACAAGGCCCTTCCATCTCCTGCCAACTGGACGTAAGATAAACAGTCTCTGAATTCTGCTCTGACCTGAATCTTCCCAGAATAGTCAAAGGATGTAAGAAATCTGGGGTCTTTATCATAGCATGTCAAAATCAACAGCACCTCACCTTTTAATGAGGAAACTAATTAATTCAGTGAGCAACAAGAAATCAGTGGAAACCAAGTCTAGTTTTATCTTGTTGGGAAGGCAGTTTTTAGATGAAAACAATTACTTTGCTGTTTGCTGTTTTGCCTAATAGTGAGATTTAAGATGCCATAACCATACCTCAAATTACAATAAGATTGAAGAAAATTGGGTCCTGCATATGCAATAACTTTTTCATTCTAGCACATCAGAGAGTGGGCATGTAAATGTGTTTTGAGTGACTAAATCTTTAAGGGTCAAAGAACCTTGTTATGGTGTTTTCCCTCCGACCCAGCCTTAAGTTCTTGGAATAAAGACTCAGGAAAAACTCAAAATATATTTACAAATACCTAGGTCATAAAGCTAGGCTCTTCTGTGACTAGCTCATAACTTAAATAACCCATTTATACTAATCTACATTCTGCCACATGACTGGTTACCTCTGCTCAGGTACCATGTATCTGTCCTACTCACATCTTCCCTAGTTAATCTCCTATTCCCAGCTCTATCCCAGATTTTTTTCTGCCTGCCAGATATTACACCTACTATTCCACTTATTCTATTAGCCTTTTTTTTCCATTGACAGGTGATACATCCATACAACACAAAAGATATACTTTCAATAGAACATTCTTTTTTAATTTTTTAATTTTTATTAATTATAGTTTATTCACTTTGTATCCCAGCTGTAGCCCTCCTCCCCTCTCCTCTCCCAATACCACTTTCCCACCCTCTTCTTCTCCTTTGCCCTCCCCCAGTCCAATGATAGGGGAGGTACTCCTCCCCTTCCATCTGACCCTAGTCTATCAGGTCTCATCAGGACTGGCTTCTTTGTCTTCTTCTGAGGACTGGTAAGGCTGCTCCCCCTTCAGGTGGAGGTGATCAAAGAGCCAGCCCATGAGTTCATGTCAGAGATGGTCCCTGTTCCTATTATTGGGGAACCCTCTTGGACACTGAGATGCCATGGGCTACTTCTGTACAGGGGTTCTAAGTTCTGTGCATGGTCCTTGTTTGGAGCATCAGTCTCATAAAAGACCCCTGGGCCCAGATTTTTTGGTTCTATTGCTCCCCTTGTGGAGCTCCTGTTCCCTCCAGGTCTTTTTATCTCCCCCTTCTTTCATAAGATTCCCTGCACTCAGTATATGTTCAATAGAACATTCTTAATCACTGCCTTTACTTGGGGCAATTAAGATTTACATTCCTACCAGTTTGGCTTTGAGATTCAGGCTTATCTGAATCCAAACTAACCTCTAGGTTGGATCTGCTGTGATGCTGTGTCCTGATTTCTTCCTGTTCAGTCATCCAATGGTTCATTATTCTTGAATAATTGCTGCTTGTTTCTACTCTCTGTGACAAACTTGAACAAAGGCAATGGACATGACACTGTAGAGAGCAAGTCATGAAGAGATGCTACTTAGAGAGTCTGGTAAATTGTAAACTTTCTTTTTATGCGTGGGTGGGTAGAGGAAAGAGCAGCAGGGTAGGGTGGAAAAAGTGAAAGACAATGTAAAAAACACACCCTTTTGCATCCTTGGCAAAAGTAAAAATGGTAAGCAAAGACCTGGACACATAAAGCAGTCATTTAGCTCCTTTCCTTTTCTGGATAAGGATAAAGTTATCTGAGAAAAACAAATTTTGGTGGTATCATGAGAGGGGGAAGGGAAGTTTAGAGGACTGGGCAAGGAAATAGTAAGATGATTTTCTTCTAAAACATACACGTTGAGCCCTGATTCTATTGTCTTCCAGTGCCACTTACACAATCCTTCTGACCTCACCTTCTGTTTAGTAAGACCAACCACTGTTCATGGCAAAATTTAGAGAGACACATCAATTGTTCAGTATTTGGGTGTCAGAATGGATATTTGAAACCCCCACCAGAGACAACAGCTTTCAAATAAAACGGGAGAGTATTGAATTGCCAGAGCCATGTCTTCTGAACACCAAGAACAGGAAACTCACTTACACAGTAGTTGTTGAAGACTTGAATGTTAATTGAGTATGCGTAAATAAAGATTCCCCAGATAAGGGAGTGAGGAGCAGAGAACTACACTGGTGGGCTGGTGGCCAGGTGCTCAGAGCTCAAAGGAGAGGGCTGACTGCTCAGAACCAGCCCCAACACTCTGAGGGTGGTGTTCCCACTAATTGCCCACTGTGCTCTACCTCTTGGAGAATCCTCTGTGCTCAGCACAGCCACCCCGGGGACTGAGTCTCCAGCCTGGGAACCTCCGCCCACACCAAAACCCTATCCAAAGCACGGAATGCTCTATGCTTTTCTGATTTTCTTCCCCCTCAGCTTTTCTGCTCCTGCTGTCTTTTTCTCCCCTCCTCTTCATGTTCTGTTTAGATCCTTTGCCCACGTAGAAGCAAACTGAGGACTTTTTAAGAATAAGAGAATAGATTTTACAAACCCAGAGGCTTATTTCACCCACCAAACTTCAGAACCCCCTGTTTCCCTGTTCTCCTAAAACACAAAACAGTCCTGAGCACGTCACAAATCCTCCAGTGGGACTGACACATCCTTTTATTCTCGGCTTGTGAACATGCTTTTTATCCTTTATATCACTAACAGAGATTCTCTCAGGGTTCCTGTTCATCTTTATTATTATACCAAGACTACTGGGGTTTCAGGCAAGAAACCTGTGGTGGGTGGAGCCTTAGAGTAAGGAGGGGTTCAATGGGAGGCCTAAGAACCCACAAAAATGGGTCTTTCAGGAGTCTCCCTTCCCCTGATAATAATGAAAGAAAAATAAAGGAATTTCCCAAGGGACATTAATGTTTCTTCAAGACTGTGAGATGTGAGATTTCCTTTTATATAATATTGTTTTTCTCCTGTGCATTGACTTCTTCATTTAAATGAATACATAAATTGTTTTTCTTTCCCCTCATGTCACTCTTTGAGAAAAATTAAATCTGTCCCAAATTGTCAATGGTCTCCTTAAGGATGACATGCTTTGGCCAGAAATAGCAGTGGACTAAAAGGTGGGTCATGGCTCTGCATTCTGTGCCACACTGTAAGAGACTGGGAATGGAAAAGGGGCTTCCTTAGTGCTCTAGATGTCATGACAAAATGTTATATAGTTAGTGGTTCAACAACAGAACTGTTTTCTTATGCTACCGGAGAGTGAAAGGACAAGCTCAGCACACCAACGTGACTAGGTTTGAAAAGGCTCTTCTCCTCGCTGGTTAGCCAGCTGCTGTCTTGGGGTTCCTATTGCAGTGGTGAAACACCATGACCCTAAGCATCTTGGGGAATAAAGGGTTGATTTCACTTACATAAAGGGTTTATTTTACTTCCACATCATAGTCCGTCATCAAAAGAAGTTAGGCAGGAACTCAGACAAGGCAGGAGCCCGGAGGCAGGAGCTGTAGCACTAGAGGCCCATAGAGAAGCTTACAAGCTTGTTCCCTGAACTCTTATTTCCCAATGTAGTCACAATAGGAGCCAGAACTTGAACATCTTGTTTTAGGTAACACAGTTTAGTTCGGGACACTTCATATCATATACCCCAATCATCCACTTCCCAGTCCTTCCATAAACACCCCCTCCTAAAAAAGAAAAAGAAGTCTAATTTGTGTTCTCCGTCTCCCCCCGTAGCATGGTCAAACTCTTAGTAGTTAGGCCCCCTAAAGAAAACTGAACCCTTCCCCACCGTCACCTCACCCAGAAGCCATCAGTTGTGGAGAGCCACACTTCAGTATCATCACAATTTTTGAGAGTTCACTTTGATGGCTTCCATTTTAGGCTGTTACTTTTTTGTGGAGGGGGTGGTTGAGGGTAGGAGTCCTCACAGTAGCCTCCCGTGTCCCTCTTTCTCAACTGTGCTTCTGCAGTAATCAATATCTCGGCCAAAGTTGCTTCCTCAGTCTTTACAGTCAGCAGGAGCACAGACCATGGGCTTCCGCGTGGTGATTGTAGTAGGACCCACTGACCCAGACATGGTGCTTCAGGGGCAGCATGGATCTGGACATCCCCTTGGCCGCAGAGGGCAGCACAGGCCACCCACATCAATATGGCTCCCCGGCAGCAGCACGGCCCACAGACATTAACATGGCTTCAGTCTGCAGCACAGACTATGGTCATGCAAATGGCCGTTGGTGGTAACACAGGCCAGGTGGCATCAGGACCACTGACCCACACATGGCACTCAGCCACAGTGGTCCTTCAGTGAGGTCTAATCCAGAAAGTGAACTGTTCTTCATCTCAGGCCGTCATAGTTGCCCCAGATCAGGGCGATCCGACAGCCGAATGTCATGCGCTGGGGCTGGGTCTGCCACTGTGTAAGCTCTAAGCTGCTGCACACCACCAGACAACCCTGCTGGGCAAGGACATATTCCACCATTGACCTCTGTGTTTCATCACACCTGCCGTTGCTGTCATGTCTCCAGTTCTGCCTTTCTCCACAGAGCACGCACTGCTCCACTCCTCTACCTTCTTTTTCTTTCTTTCTTTTATTAATTACAGTTTATTCACTTTGTATCCCATCTGTAGCTCCCTCCCTCTTCCCTTCCCAATCCCACTGTCCTTCCCTCTCCTCCACCCATGCCCTTCCCCCAGTCCAGTGATAGGGGAAGTCCTCCTCCCCTTCCATCTGACCCTAAGCTTATCAGGTTTCATCAGGACTGGCTGCATTGTCCTCCTCTGTGGCCTGGTAAGGCTGCATCCCCTGAGGGGGAGATGATCAAAGAGCAGGTCACTGAGTTCATGTCAGAGACAGTTCCTGTTCCCATTCTATGGAATCCACTTAGAGACTAAGCTTCCATGGCTACAACTGTGCAGAGGTTCTAGCTTATCTTCATGAATAGTCCTTGGTTGGAGTATCAGTCTCAGAAAAGACCCCGGACCCCAGATTTTTTGGTTCTTGTTGCTCTCCTTGTGGAGCTCCTGTCCCCTGCATGTATTTCTATCTCTCTTTTCTTTCATAAGATTCCCTGCACTCTGCCCAAAGTTTGGCTCTGAGTCTCAGCATCTGCTTTGATACCCTGCTGGGTAGAGTCTTTCAGAGGCCTCTGTGGTAGTCTCCTGTCTTCTCAGGTAGTCTCCCCGTTTTCTCCCTCTTCTGATGTCCATCCCCTTGGCTTTCTGAATGAGGATTGAGCATTTTACCTGGAGTCCTCCTTCTTGATTAGCTTCTTTAGGTGTTCAGATTTTAGATGTTTATCCTTCTGCTCCTCTGTCTTTTCCACCTCTCCATCACACATTTGTTCATGGGAGTGGTGCCCCCCGCCACAAGGCCAGGGGACGGGATCTAAACTTTCTTAATAGAATCCAGTGTACCTAAATTGCTTATCATAGAGAGATTCAATGTATAGAAGAATTCCCTGTAAATTGTAGAATTCTATATAAAAACGGAAAATATTGATTGTTAAGGACAATAGCACTGAAGGAGCACACAATAAAAAAAAAGAGAATAATATTCTTGGACTTCTGAGCTTTATAAAGACATCTGAAGAAGCTAATGCCTATCTCAACAGATGAAGACAGAAACTGATATTAGAAAGTGCTAAGCGAGACTACTACTGCTTAAAACTTGTAATCATTTTAATGGATTATGCAATATTTGCTTCTATGTAAGTACTTAGCTTTGGGATACTCAGTAATTATACCCTATAACACTTATAAATTGCGATTTACACATGAATGCCGAATTTACTATCATAATAGCATTTAAATATCACTAATAGCCCTCACCAACACATCTGAAGGCACTTCCAAGGCAGAGCTCTACTTGCAATAAATGTCAGATTTATGTAGTGATACCGAACAATTAAAAGCTTCACCACTCTGGTCTCCTTAATTACAATTCATTACTCTTGTATACTGGTACTGTATCCATTACTGCATTAAATAAAGACTTACACTGGCATGAAGATTCCCAATTCAATCAGAAAATTTAATAAATCCCACAAATAAACACAGTTTTGAAAAATGACCATCAGATATTCTGCCTTTGATTTCTTGGGATGACAGCTATTTGTAGAGTTGTGTTACTCTTTTCTTTACCCACTGCCACGAGTGATCATGAAGGACATGGGTTAATGCAAAGACTATGCTCATATTGATACCCTTCCTGTATCTGTGTGACAACTGAGAAAAGACACAATTCTCAAAGGGCACATTTTTCTTTCCCCGGAAGCCAAGGGACAACCTCCATCTCAGTCCTGGGGCAGTTTGATCTTTCTTTCCATAGAGATAACTGACTGCCTCCCCCTCCTTCTTACTTCAGAACCAGTGTTCCGCAGTGGGAGTTCATGGATGCCATTTTGGGACCCGAAGACCAGGAAATCCCATTGCTTCCATACAGACATGAAGCCCTTGACCTAAAAACCCTGAAAGCCATAAAAGTGCATGTCAGTTAATGATTGTGTAAATGTTCTGCCAAAGACTTTCTTTACTGTTTTATGTTGTTAGTGGCAACAGGTAAAGTAGACGTTAGCTGGGGGAGACAATGGGAATTGGGTGTGTGTGGTATTTCAGGAGTGAGGTATAAACCTAGTGCAATGAAAACTCCCAGGAATTGGTGAGGGTGACCCTAGTTAAGATTCCTAGTAACTGGGGTATACATACTGAAACATACATCTCCTATATCCAAACAAGACTTCCAGTGGAGGGATTGAGACAGCAGCCCGGTCACAAAATCACAGACCTATAATTTGTCCTGCCTACAAGATGTGCTGGGGTAAAGGTGGCAAGGAAATTATGGGAGCGGCCCACCACTTCCTGGTCCAGCTGGAGACCCACGACACTGCCTAGAGGGCCAGGAACCAGAGGCCAGATAGCCCAGAGACCCAGGATAGAACCAAACATGACTAGAAAAAAGCCAATGAAATGATTCCCAATGATACTCTGCTGTACTTGCAGACAGGAGCCAAGCATAAGCGTCACCAGAGAGGCTTCATCTGGCAAAGTATGAAAAAAGATGTGGAGACCAACAGCCAAACAGTAGGTGGAGCTTGGGAAATCCTGTGGAAGAGGAGAAGGAAGGGCTGTAAGATTCAGGGTAGGACACCACCAGAAAAACCACAGAACCAACTAACCTGGACTAGTAGGGGTTCATAGAGACTGAACTGACGATCAGGGAGCCTCTATGGGTCTCACCTCGGACTTTTGCATGTATATTATGGTTGTGTAGCTTGGTCTTCTTGTGGCAGTCCTAAGAGTGGGAATGGAGACAGTCTCTGTGGAAGGAACCTCGTGTCTGTATGGAAGCATCATCTGTCAATAAGAAGTTAATGGCCTGTTAGCTGAGGCAGGAAGTAAGGGGGTGGGAGTTCTGGGGGGAGGGACTCTGGGAGACAGTCACGGGCAGGGATTTGCCTGGGACTCTGAAGAAGATGTACATATAAACTGAGAAGAGGTAACCAGCCTTGTGGCAGAACTGTGAATAGAATAGATGGGATATTAGCTATGAGCATGTCAGGGAACATGCCTAGCTATGTTGGCCTAGGCTTTTGTAAGTATATTTAAGCCTCAGAGTTGTTATTTTGGAAGCTGGGGTATGGGAGAAAAACATGCATTTACAGTCTCCAGCTCCTTTGTCTGTTTTGGGGGCTCTTTTCTTCCTACTGGGCTGCTCCATCCAGCCTAAATATGAGGGTTTATGCCTAGTCTTATTATAACTTGATATGCCAGTTTGGTCGATGTCCCTCGGAAGCCTGCCCTTTTCTGAAGGAAATGGAGAATGTAGAATGGTGGCACAGGGGAGTAGGGAGAGGAGGGAGGACAGATTACAGTAGGGATGTACTATACGAGGGAAGAGTAAAAATGAAAAGAGCTTAGCTTATCCTTACGTATAAGGAACTACTCATGCCATGGAAAACTCAAAAATGAGCAAGGCCTGTGATAGGGTCGTATAACCATGCAGCACAGGTAAAGAGGATGTGCCAACAGCAACAACAAAACAAGATATACTGCGACAAAAAGTAAACAAAATAACAACAAAAACAAGCCCAAAAGAAACCTCTATAGAAGAAGCTGTATTTGGATAATAAATAGGATTTCAGTAGCTGTAGCATGAAAACAGCGGAGCAAAACAGCAAGTCCACTCAGAATGTCAGGTATACACGGAGTATCTCAAAATAATGAGTATATAACTATAAGGTGTCTAAAACACTGGGTGTACCCACAGAGTATTCAAAACACCAGCTGTGCCCAAAAAGTATCTCAAAACACCATGGGGATTCTAAAGCGCCAAGTTTACCCAAAGAGTATTTACAACACCAAGTGTACCCACAGAGTATCTCAAACAATTTTTGCAGTCATAGAGTGCCTCAAAATGCCATGTACAAAGATAGAAAATCCAGCAAAAGATTATCGCCATGGTCGTTGTCAGAAAAGAACAGAATCTAAAGGAGATATTACGTCCTTGGAAAATGAAACCAGGATAGATTAGGAATCAATGATTAAAATACACTTTCTTGTCATCTGTTATCAAGAAGAAATTAGTCTAAAATATTTAAAACAGAGTAAGTAAATGGTACTAAGAATCCTGATACATACCTAATGTAGCATAGAAATTGGTTTCTTGATTTAAGACACAATGTCTTGATTGTCGAAAGTCTAAATAAATATGTATGATTATCTACACATAATGTCAATTATATAGAAAATTTAAAATTCTTCCTCTGTTTTGATCAGGTCCCTAGCACACCTGCTATATCTCTCAAAGACTGAGCAAACACCCAAGCACTTCCTGCAGTTTGAACAACTCTGTATTGTTTTTCTGTTTTGGTTTGTTTTGAGTAGGAAATAAATGATTTCTTTTCACTCCAAGGCTTGCTCTTTTAACCTATGTTTTGCTGTTTTAATTTTTTTCCTAAAGAAAAAAAAATCAGGAGAGAAAAAAAAAAAGCCTTTAATGACAAAGAAGTTAATGCCTAGAGTTGGAGGAAAATCCTATTCCTCAGAGATGTTTAATTGCCATCAAAGGTCACTAATCTTGGCACTAAATATTAAAAAATGTTAATTAAAAACAAAAACAAATTTCTTGCCTTTGCCCTTAGTGTATATACATCATCTGGTAAATCTTAAAAAGAGCCATGGGCCCTGTAACAGAAAGGAGAAAATAATTAATTTTATTTCCTTTGAGACTTTCATATTAAAAGGAAACCTTTTCTTTTGAAAAATAGCAGCCAATTTTAACCTTTTAAATTTTAATATTTCTATTCTCTGAAAATATCACATATTTAAACAACGCGTTTTGGTCATGTTGGGCTCTCACGGTCTTCCTCCAACACCCCCTAGTTTTCTCTATCCGTCTCCCTCAAAACTTCACATCCCCCTTTGTCATCCTTGCTATTAGTAACCCCATGAGTCCACTGTGCTGCCTTATGTGCATAGCGTGGGACCATCCACCTGGAGTTTGGGCAGCCTATGGTCAACAGATGTTCAAAAATGTATTGCTTTCCCTCACTCAGGAACTAACATTTTTCCCACCTTGAGCTTGTGTAGGCAAGCACAGTTTTGTGAGTGGCTTGTACAACAGCCATGAGCTGCCTAGTAGCTAGCGGCATTTCACAACTCTCCTCCCGTCCTCCACTTCTTACGTTCGTCTGGTCCTCTTCTTCCCGGATGTTCCCTGGACCTAGGGTGGGCACATCAAAGGAGGATACCCCTCCAAAGCTGGGCACCCACCATCACTTATGCTTGGTACTTTGACCAGTCAGGAATCTGCAGGAAGCTTCCCTGACCAAAGCTGAAAGCAATATAAATTCATAGACATAAACATAAATATTTAGAAGGCAAATAGACAGCATGACCAAACATTTCTGCCATTTAAAGCACCACAGTTTGGTAGGTTTTGACCAACACTCTATTTGTTCTGGCTTTTCCCCTCAGCATAATGTTACCATGTTCAGCCATAATTCATTTCTTTCAAGCTCCTGAAGGATGCTGTGTTTCCAGGCACCAAACTCTTGCTTATTCACTGGTCCATTTGATAGGCATATGAGTTATTTGCAGCTCAGAGCTGTTGTGAATAATATGAAGTCTTTTGGTTTCTTTCCTGTTGGGTAGTAACTCAGAGGGCACTTGGGAGGCTGCATGTTAAGCACATACTTAACATCATAGCAAAAGACCAAGGAGTTGTCCAGAGTTGCACCATGTCAGATTTCAATCAGCAGATAGGAATATTCTAACTCTCCACAACTGCTTGTGCTACTAATAGTGTTTTCCATCTGTTGTGATTTTTCTTTTTTAATTTTTTTTATTAATTACAGTTTATTCACTTTGTATCCCAGCTATAGCCCCCTCCCTCATTCCCTCCCAATCTTATCCTCCCTCCCTCATCTCCTCCCATGTCTCTCCCCTAGTCCACTGATAAGGGAGGTCCTCCTCCCCTTCCCTCTGACCCTAGCCTATCAGGTCTCATCAGGACTGGCTGCATTGTCTTCCTTTGTGGCCTGGTAAGATTGCTCCCCTTTCAGAGGGAGGTGATTAAAGAGCTAGCCACTGAGTTCATGTCAGAGACAGTCCCTGAACCCACTTGGAGACTGAGGTGCCATGGGCTACATCTGAGCAGGGGTACTAGGTTATCTCCGTGCATAGTCCTTGGTTGGAGTATCAGTCTCAGAAAAGACCCCTGTGCCTAGATATTTTGGTTCTGTTGCTCTCCTTGTGGAGCTCCTTTTCCCTTTATTTTTTTTTCAAGTTAAATTCAGTTCCTGGAAAATTGGCTATAAGAATCCTCTCTCTGGTGTGTGTGTGTGTGTGTGTGTGTGTGTGTGTGTGTGCGCGCACACATGTGTGTGATATTTTTGAGATATGGTTTTGCTATATAGCCCAGGCAGGTCTCAAATTTGTCATCTTCCTGTCTCAGCCTTCTACCATATCCAACAAGGGAAATTGAGACATGATAGGAGGAAAGACTTCTCCAAAGAGGATTTGTCTGTCCCGTGTGTGTGTGTGTGTGTGTGTGTGTGTGTGTCTATGATCAATTTTCCCCACACATCAGATATTGCCAACTGTTCCAGATTCTTACAGATATTCTTACAACTGTTCCAACTTCTTACAGATATTCTTCCCCATGTATCAATTTACCCATTTCATCCTCATCCTCAATTACTTCAAGTAATGAGTCTTTATTACTTACAACTAAGAAAGCCAAAAGCAAAGCAAAACAAAAACCAAACCAAAATACTTCTGATGCAATAGACACTACACCTTGTAGAGGTCTAGAGGTGCTGCCTTAGTGTCCTGACAGAACATGGGGCTTGGAATGCTACCTTTAACTAGTAGAAATGATTCTCTACTGTTCTTAGGAGTTGCTGAGAACACTACGTTGCTAAAATCTTAGCACGTGCCTCAAAACCTGGTGCCATCCTCCTCCAAGGAGTCCATGAGGTCTTAAACCAGAGAAACTGACAGAAATCAACAGACTGGAGATGGGGAATGGTGCTGGAGCTCATGAGCAGAACTGAGTGTGGAAATCCATCACCTTCAGCCTGCACTATGTTTCTAGATTCTGGTTATCTCAGAGCTAGAAATGCTTCTTCCTCTGGTGAGTAAATACTGTCCTGTTTTATGGAGCCTCCATCTCCAGTGCTTGCCAAGAGTTATGTTCTCACACTTGGTAATCCTTTCATCAGTTGGTTTTCAGTTTCTAGTTTCCCAAGGTGCTACAGCACTAATTTAGAACACATATTTATTTTCTTAGCAATGCGGTGCCCGTTTCAGTCAGTTGGCTTATTGATTACTCATGGCCTTAAGCACTGATGTTGTTTTTCCTAGTCAGGAGAATAGTTCAAAGGCTTTCCACATTTGAAAGGTGGCACTTTTCCTGCACATTAACTAATAAGAGGTCAGGGTTTATAAGAACTTCTGGTAGCTGCAGGATTGTTGGCACCAAGCTTGGAATCACAGATTTGGTCATAAACCCTCAGATTCCATGTTCTGGCAGCCAGTGGGCCCTGAGAAGTGAGTGTAGGCCGCACGCCGCACATCTGCACTGTATTTGTTTAGAGAAGTGAGTTTAAAATAAGTCAAGATGAAACTAGACACAACATTTTCTGACACTACTATGTCCTAAATAGAGTCATACCCTGGGTTTATTTCACTTTGAGAAAACTACAGTTAATAAAAAAAAAAAAGTATCCCATGTCACAGAGCAGATTTAGGTTCATAGAAAAATTAGAAAGTGGAAAACATATGGATTTCTTTCATCTTCTGATACCACAGAGGCATGATCTCTCCCATGGCCAACCTTCCACTTCAGAGCGGTTCATTTGCCTGGACTGAGGGACCTGTAGGGAGGCCTTATTATGTGCCATGTCCAGATTATGTACCAGAATACAGTCCTGGTGTTTTCAGTCTGTGGGTGTGGCAGTGTTTAATGACAGGTATGCAGCATTCTAGTTTTGTACACCGTATTTTCACTGCCCTATAAGCTATTTTTTCTTGGCCTAGTTATTCCTTCCCTCCTCTTCTGGCACCCACCTCTGCCTTCTGAGTTCTGCCTTTTCCATGATGACATATTGTTGACATGATATAGTACATAGCCTTTCCAGGTTCCCTTCTTTTAGTTTAGCTACACTCACTTAAAGTGTTTCCATGTCTTTTTGCGGCTTCATAGTTCTTATTCTTAGTGTCAAATAGTATCCCATTTTATGGATGTACCATAGCTGACGGAGGAACAGCCTTATCAGGCCATAGAGAAAAACAATGCAGCCAGTCCTGTTGAGACTTGATAGGCTAGGGTCAAAGGGAATGGGAGAAGGACCTCCTCTATCAGTGGACTTGGGGAGGGGCATAGGAGGAGATGGGGGAAGGGTGGGATTGGGAGGGGATGAGAGAGGGAGCTACAGCTGGGATACAAAGTGTAAACTGTAATTAAGAGAAAAATAAATTTAAAATGAATAATTTTTTAAATGTCACTCTTCAGAGATGGTTAGGAAATGATTATGCATAAGCCACTTGAAGTAGAAGAAAATAAAGGCCCAAGATACTTTGTGTGTAGAGTGGAATGACCAGGTAATTTCATAGCAATACAATAAATGTTTGTTTAACTGAACACAAACAGATTCCTTCAGGAACTAGCTTATGTGTAGGTAGTAACAGAAAGGTAGACACAATCATTCATGCAGTTATTATGTCTTCTATCCAAACAGATGCCTTTGAGTGGCTGTTCTCAGGACTTAATCATAGATTAATAAATTGGATAGCCTTTGCTTTAGGGCAATGCAAGATATTTGGAAGGCAGTCACATTTTATTATGCAATGAGTGAAAATTTTATAGTCTAAAAAGCATTCATTGATGAACATAATCATTTAAGATACTTTTCTGATTTTGTAATTTACAATATTAAGCTATATCTTGGTATTTTTTTGCAGCTACTACTCAGCTCTCTGCTGGTAAAAATGCCTAGCCTCCTTGAATTGTTTCAAAAGTTCCGAGTACTTCAAGCAGAGAAGGTAAGGACATTCTCTGACTGAGGAGTGAAGTCCTGAGGACAGGAGATGGTTTTAAAGGTAGGTTTTATTTGCCCAGAGGTGAGATTGTTACAGGTTCAGGAATAGCCACACGCTGACCATTTGGATACCAGACTCAGATTGATGGAAGTTTATTGAACGCTTAAGAAAAACTGACCAGTCAGGGACACAGCTTGGATTCGGGAACCAGACTGTGATATCAGCCTGTTTCTAAGGCGGGCTTTTTATAGGAAGAGCCATGACCAGGTAGCAGTCAGGTAACCAGGTGTAGGAAGCAAAGAGGTGGGGGAGCACTGCATCATGTTCACTAGCTAAACATAATCGATTTTGTTTAAGTGCGTTGTATCTAGGCAGCTAGACAAAGCTTTAAGCTGATTGGCTAGGATATAGGCCTGGGGACTCTCCAGTTCCCACCATTCCAGGAAAAAGGAACATAGCAGGATGTTGCAGTCTTAACTCTAACAGAACATACATTTATCTTTAACTCAAGCAGAACAGGCACTTATCATCTATTGTTTTATTCTAAGCAGCAAGTGTTCAACTATTAAATTGTATTTTGGTCTCAGGCAGGTAGAGCCTGAGACCCTGAACTCTGTTTCACCTTATAATAAGAATGGAGACTTGGAGGCAAAAATGGCTTCTGATTTGCTAAAGGAAAAGTACATGCTTATGTTATACAGTGTGATGCTTTAGATGTATCTTCATTGTGAAATGGTTATGACAGCCGAGTTAATTACCATGTTTGTCAACTCATGTGATTATTAGTTTTGGAGGGTGAGCACACTTAAGATCAATTTTCTCTATACTGTTTAATACATTGTTTTTAGCTGTTATCACCAGGCTGTACGGTGCTTCTAGAACTTGTGCATCCTGAAACTTGGACCAATGTTTTATTTTCTGCCTACTTCAGGTCTCCAGTAGCCATTTCACTCTCTGCTTTGGAAGCTAAAGTTGGATCCCACACATGTGTGAGATCATGTAACATTTGGCTGCATGTGTTTAACTTATTCACTTAGCATGTTGTCTCTCTGGTTTCTCTGTTGTTTCAGATGATATGATTGGCACCTTTTAAAAGGCTGGAAATAATTCCATCCTTTTCATGCATTTATTGGTTGATACACAGTATAATTTATTTCATACTTTCCTATTGATGAACAGTGTTTCAATAAACATGGGCATGCAAATATCCCTTTGCCATCTTGATTGCATTTCCTGTGGATCTTACCCAGTAATGAAGTTGCTGGATTGTATAATAATAGGTCTCTAGTTTGTGCGAAAATGTCATCCTGGCTTCTTACATGCCTGTATAATTTGCATTTTCACAAACAATAAGGATTCTACTTTTATACATTCTTACCACCACTTTTTATATCTTTTGTTTGCTTATTGCTTTTATCGACAGTAGTCTTCCTAACAGATAAGGAAATATCCCACATCTCATTGTAGTTTTGATACAATTCTCAGATCATTCATAACATGAGGCTTTGTTTATTTCTGATAACTGTCTGCCATTTATATTTAGTCTTTGAAGAAGTGTCTTTGAAGATCTTTTGTCTGTTTTTGAGCCAGGTTTTAAAAATTAACTAATTAATTAATTCTCTCATATATTATATTCTCACTGCAGTTTCCTCTCCATCCTCTTCCTTGCCCCTTTCCCATATCCACTCCTCCTCTGTTTCCCTTTAGAAAAGACCAGGCCTCCCAGGGATATGAACCAAACATAGCATCAGAAGTTACAGTAAGACTAAGCACATACCTTGATATCAAGGCTGGATGAGCCAAGCCACTAGGAAGGAAAAGTTGCCCAAAGCAGGCAAAAAAGTCAGAGACAGGTTCCACTACCACTTTTATGAGTCCCACAAGAACACCAAGCTACACAGCCAGAACATATATGCAGAGGACGTGTGTCGCACCTGTGCAAGCTCCCTGGTTGTCATTTTAGTCTCTGAACACTGCTTAGTTGATCCTGTGTCCCACGCTCTTGTTCTCTTTTAGACTGTTCATTGTTAGTGAGTACAACTACCACTGAGCTTTGTATTTTGATTTTGCATTCTGCAAATTAACTGATTTTTCTTTTCAGACATTTTTGTGGATTCTTTAAAGTTCTACATCTAAGATTTTTTTTTGTCAGATTACAATAAAGGCAATACTATTTCTCTTTAAATTTGAATTTCTTTTATTTTTATTTCATGTTTGTTGTTCTGGTTAGAGTTTTAGCACTATTTTGATCAGAAATGATGAGAAGAGTTTCTTATTTTATTCCCGATCTAAGAGGAAACACTTTTAGCTTTTTATTGTTAAGTTTGCTATCTGTGGACTTGTCCTATATAATTTTTAATATGCAGAACTATGCTGCTTTTGTGTCTGATGTGTTGAGGTTTTTTTTTTTTATCACAACAGGGTTACTTCTTGTGTAACAAACTGACCATAGTCCTGAGATATTAGCAATAAAGAAGCATAGAATAGGAGACTCCTTCCTAGCTCCCTACAGAAGAAAAACACAGCCTGAAGTCCATAATCCCAGAGGAATTAGAATTAATATGAAAAGACATGAAAATTTCACACAAACAAATGCAAAATCTAACTTAGTGAACAGGCATTTGTGCAGCGTGCTGAGAAATGGTTGTTTTCCTACAGAGGAACAGAAATGTAGAGCGCTCATGAGGCAGAAAGGAGCCATAAAGTAGGGGACTGAAAACACCAGCAACTTCAGTGATTAAACAGAATGCAGGGAGGAAAAGTAAGGCTGCCAGAAACTTCAACAAAAACCAGCCAACCAACCAGCCAACCCACCTAACCACCCACCAGCCAACCATCCACCCACCCACCACGAAACCAAGCAACCAATCCACCCACCCACCTACTTACCTACCTACCCACCCACCAACCAACCCTTCAACTAACCAACCAAGCAACCACCAACCACAGCACCAACCAAACCACCAACACACCAAACAAACAAAGCAGTCAGGATCCAAAACTGTAGCTAAGTTACTGTGACTTTTATTATTCAAGTGTCAGAGGCCATTGGGAGCTCAGGAAAAGAGGGCTACCTATAGCATGCCCAGTGGCTCGGCACATAATGTTACTTATAAGACCTCAGGAACATAACAAGGTTCACGGGTGACCAACGTGTAGAATGAACTTGTAAAGAAACTACAGATGTTTCTGCCATTATAATTGCTACTAGCCTTGGCTACAAAAAGATAAAAGCAGAGCTGATAGAAGCAGGGAAAAGGGACAGGAAGGTGAAGGGAAGAGGTTTCTTTGATCTAGGGCTCCAAATAGTCAGGAGAAATGATATGGCATTGTTTCAAGAAGAAATGGTGGTTGAAGCCTGAGGAGTCTGGGCTGAGTGGTGTGAGGGACTGAGAACAGTGGTGTTACTATACTGGGGGGCAGAGGGTAAAGAATGTGGGAGGTGGCAGAGCTGTGCTATCATTCACCACTTACAGTAGAAAGTTATAATGGTCAGTAAAAATGTTACAACACAAAACAGCAATTACGACTACTTAGGGGATGTGGATGACTTCCACCGTGTGGTATTGGCTTCCTCAAGGGAGAAAGATTCCAGATGAGGAGAGATGAACGGATAACTGATGTTTTTCCTTAGAAGCCAATGATGCTAAATGATTTCCGTATGCGTATGTGACTTTTTTATCTGGAGGAAGTTGTTGAACCATATTTCCTCCCAGTCCATAAGGAGGAGCACTAATGCCTACGAGGGCATGAGAATCTTTTCTGTACAGTGATACACATCCTTACTAATTTAGGTTTTAGAAGTTTGAGGGGAAACTCTTGTGAATTGAGGTAGAAAGGAAAACCTCACCCCAGTTCTTTAGCCTACTCTTCAAACTATTTTTTTTTTGTAACTATATAAAGCAAAAAGTTCACCATCTTAATCATCTTTGATGTAACATTCCATTGGGCTCAACATGCTCACAATCGCCCTAGTTTTATTTTCTCTCTTTTTGGGGGATTCCAAATAAGCACTCTGTACTTGTTAAATACCCACTTCCTCTCCATCTAAACGGCCACTGACATGCCCTATCAGTTGACCCACTGTGAATTTACCTATTAAACCCAGTCCTATGAATCAGAAAGCTGCCCTGTTGCTAGCTTCCTTCATAGGTCTTCCTGCCGTCTTTCAACAATTTTCTGAAGCCCTTTTAGGCTAAAGGCAAGATTTCAAAAGGCATAGAAATGAGAGCTGAAGAGTTTATTCCATATAAAACATTGATGATACCAGGAAAAAAAAATGAGTCTATAAGGAGCAATGGCTGCTGGATAGTCTAGATCTTGGATAGATCCTAGGAGCTAGACTTCCGCTGCTATGTGGGAGTATTCTCACTGCAGCAAGGAAACACGTTTCCTTAGAGGAGGAGGTTGGGTGGAATCTGCTGCTTTCTATATTTCGCTGATCTAAGATTTCCCTAAGACAAATAAGGTATTGGGAAACACTTCGAAATACATCCTAAATAACCTGGTTATTTACTTCTTTCATTATCAACGTGGATAACATACATGTGGTTGCTGTATGCGCAATTCAGCAAACTGTCCAAATCTTACTCTATGCCACACCGTCTGACTGACAGAGATAAAGCCATTTTGGTTTGTCCAGTAGAATTCCTGGTTTGTTTGTTTTTTTCCCATATTCTGGCATTTTCTTCATGCTCTGCACTTCCTTTCAGACTACTTAGCACCTCTGTATGTGTTTGTGAAGGAATGTCTGTGCACATGGTAATATGGGTTATAATATCCCTAAAGAGATTAAACCATCTCTTTTTATTTGTATTGATTTTCCATTGTCAACTAAAATTAGTTTCAAGGGTATAGCAAATTGTAGGAAAACTCAGGACAGGATAGATAGCAGGCAGATTATTTTTCATGCTTTCCTAAATAGCTGTCACTCTTGACAGATGCCCTAGGATGTAGTCATGCAAGGGATTGCTAAAACCTCGGCATTTCATTAAAAGCAAACTGCTGCTGGAAATAATAGGTTGACTACTTAGCATAGCCCCAAGCACAGCAAACACCGAGATATCTGCCCCAGGAGAATTCAAGCACAGAGCTTCTCAGATTGATTTGCCTTCTGTAGGCATACTACAGGGAGAACACTGAAGTTCTCAGAGGTGACCATTCCTATGTGGAAACTGAGATTATAATGTAGGTATCGATGTGATTTATTCATTGAGACCCCTGGTTTCACAAGCTAATGACAGAAAGGATATGTTGGCACGGGGAAGCTTTATTCAAAGAGAATTTAAAACTATATTAATTCACTGAAAATTTTATACAATTTACTTTGATCAAACTATCCTTATTAACTCTCTGGAAATTTTATATTTTGATCATATTCACCCCCAGCTCCTTCCCTTAACTCATTCTGGATCTGCCTCTGACTCTCTATCTTCCATAGTTTTCATGTCCACTCTTTCTTTTATAAAAATTACTCATCACCTATAGTTTATGTTGCCCATATTCTTCTGGGTATGGGGACATACAATGGAGCGTAGTTGAGTCTCCAGGAATCACATCCTTAAAGAAAACTGGCTCTCAGAAAGAGAGAGAGAAAAAATAGAAGCCATCAACTGTCCATGGTTCCTTAGTTAGGAATGTGGCCTCCTAAATGCCTCGTTACACCCAGGAGAATCTTTAAGAGAGATGTGCTATCCAGAATGCTGTTGAAGTGTCACCAGCAAAGACACTGTTCCTTGAAACCACACCAATAATTTGCTGGTGAGCTATTTTGAAGAGAAAGAAAATACCCATTAATGCCAATTTCAGTAGAAAGATAAAAACAAAGATGTCTATGGGCCTTTTGAAGTGTGAGGAAAGAGACTGAATTTGTATCAGACATCTGAACTGTTCTGGTCAGCTCACTTTTGGAAAGATGAGGTGGTGGAAACAGGAAGCAGTGGCTGAGGGTTGGGGCCGACCCCATAATATAAACAAACTCAGGATGGCTTGACTGATGCATGCATTATAGGTCAGTGTTCTCAAGGGCGCCCTTTAAAAAGGCTCATGCCAAGTAGAATCCATCAGTTACTTCAGACTGAAGCGTGTGCTAGACATTATTAGTTAGGAAAGGAGTCAGTGTAGCCACTGGTAAATTCCCTATGTAAATAACATCCATACCAACTCATGCAAGCATCTGTAATTAAACTTGGTGAGTAAAAGAAAAAAAGATACCAAAGAAGGAAGAGGCTTCTTGGGGAAAAAAGAAAGGGTCCAGAGTTAAGAAGGAGGGGATAAAGGGAAGTAAAAGTTACCGAAAATTGAGTATATACATTGTGAAATTGTAAAAAAAAATTTTTTTAAAAGAACGAATCCTCCAGTAACACATGGCATTAACTAATTTTGGTAATGAGTTAGAGAAGAAAAGGGGGCAGGCACCACTTAAAGATGTCTTAAATTAGAAAAAAACCCAGGAGAGAAAGGACATGTCCCCTGAACTTCATAAGTCAACCATGCTTTTCTGTCTTTCCCTGCCAGTAAACACCCTTCATTGGTTCTCTTAGCTAACCTCTACATACTAAACATGGCGGAACCTGCTGTTCTCCCTCATCTGATATAGTAACTATTTAAAACGTTGCTGGTCTATAGCTGGTAGTATGTGAATGAGAAAAAGTTCCTGTTGTCATTGTTCATTCTCCCTCCCAAAGCATGTCCTAGTGCTCACTGGAGATAAGGAAAAGGGAAGCAAAATGGTGTAATCTGACTCCCTGTGCTGCTATTCTCAGAGGACATTGGTGCCACCTGACGCAGCAGATGTGATGGAGATTTATCAACTCCACAAATCAGAAATAATAATTTTGGGAATATTTTTCCTGTTTCTCTCCCTTCCATCTTCGAAGATCGTAACCCAATTCAGCCACCCCATGCAGGTACATGGTATCTTAGTAGGCTTGGGAGAGACAAAAAGAGCTCAAATCCCTAAATAGGAAAGATCACCAAATCTAGCTTGACCCATTCAAAATTTTCTTCAGGCAAAGCAATTTAGGCTCATATCTGTGTCTTCTTCTTCTCTCACATCCCATAACCACTTTATCAAGAAACTGTAAGTACTATGTTTAATAAATATCTAGAACCTAGACATGTTTTCCAGCCTCATGGTAGGCACACTGGTCCCACTTGAAGCCTGCGCGGCTCCCCTTAGGCTTATGACCTATCTGTATAAATACACTCTCCAGCCCTACAGTTTCTTCTCAAGGTCTCCAGGAAAGCCCTCTAGCAGCCCTCATTAGACTCAGAAAGAGAACCTCAATACGGCCTACCAGTGTGTACTATGTGACCTACAACTCCTGGGCCTTGACTCCTTTTCCTCTTTCCCCTTCTCCAGCCACACTGCCCTTTCAGCAGCTCACTGGGAAGACCTACCATGTTCTGTCCTCTGTCCCTTTGCTCCCTCTGTTCCCTCCTTTTGGAATGCTCTTTCTCCAAATGACCATATGACCCAGTTTTTTTTTTTTTTCACTTCTTTGCGTCTTTGCTTCTCAGGAATTCCTCCCTCAGCATTCTATTAGAAATTCATCTCCACCCCCACCCTGTCTGATTTCTTTTCCCTGTTTTATTATTTCTCATTACATTAACCACCACTTGTTAAATATTTTAGTATTGTTTATTGCCTCTTTTTCTTCAGGGTAAAGTACTTGGGAACAAGGAGGTCTGTAGCCTTTGGTATGCATTCCTCATGCCTGATGCCAGCTGTCACATGGTAAAGCTTCATGCATATTTTCAGACAGTGATTGAATGAGTAGATGTCATTCACATCCTGTTACCAGGTCAAGGACCTGGCCTTGGTAGCATTTATTCTTTTGACTCAGACTTTATTTGAGGTCTTTATCTAAATAGTTTAACCTACCCGGGACCTTTTTTGTTTTTTTTCCAAAAGTTTTCCTTCTATCCCATATAACACTGAAATTAATTCCTAAGCTCCCGCTCTTGTAAACTGGGGGATGACCCTTCTTGTATTCTTGGATGCTCCCTGCTGTCTGCTTGCTAGCCACTTTTTCTGAAAATGTCATCACTTATTTCTTCATTAAAGATAAATAAACCTCCATTATTTTTAATCCATTTATGTCTTAATGAACACTTAGACTAGTTTCATAACTTGTGAATAGGGCTACAGTAAATATGAGTGTGCAGGTATCTCTTATATGTTAACTTAAAATTCCTCCAAGTATACAGTCGTGAGTGGTGTGACTGGATCACGTTGTAGTTCTTTTAGTATTTTGAGGACCCTCTGTAGTGCTTTCTCATAGGGGCTACAGTAATTTGTGTTCCCACCAACAATTTATAGGTACATGTAAATGAATGCAAATAGATCTCGTCTCTTGCCCTGTACAACAACAACACAATTAAAAATATATCTAAGGCCTTAATGTAAGACGTTGAGCTCTGAAACTACCAGAAGAAAACATTTTACAGGCAAGAATTTTCTCAAGGACTCTGATAGCTAAGGAAATAGTAACAAGAATTGACAAACGGAGTTGCACAAAATTACAAAGCTCCTGCACAGCAGAGGAAATGCCTGAGCCAAGAGCCAGCTTACAGAATGGGAGTAAACTTTGCCACTTATTCATTGGACAGAGAGTTTGAATGTAGTATATATAAAGAACACAGTAAACTGAGCACCAAAACTCAAACTACCCAGTCAGTTAATGGAAAAAAGTAAAAACAAAACCAAAGCTGAACACACAGATCTCAGAAGGCAGAGCACTAATGGAGCATAAACATTAATAAAAATTCAGTGTCTTTATCCACCAGGAAAATGAAGATCAAAGCTACACTCAGATTCCATCTGATCCCACTCAGAATGGCTATTATTAAGCAAACAAACAAACAAAAATGACAAATGCTAGAAAGGATGAGGAACATGGAAAAGCTCCTGAGACTACTCAATGGTTTTCTGCACTGACCCGGAACAAATCTCTTCTCTAAACCCTATGTTATGATCCAGAGAGCAGAGGAAACCATAACTCCTTCTTCACTGAGCACCTCAGACAGACTGTCATTTATTTTAGAGAATAATCTTTTTACCTCACCTAAAGTGAAGCTCGGTTCCAGGAACCCGTCTTGTCTAGTTGGATATCCATGCTTTCGGATTACCCAGTTCATCCTGTAAGGCTGAATTCCATACTTCAGTTGTTCCTGCCTAAGTCATAGAGTATAACAGAGCTTAAACTGGATGGAAAGGAACTGATAAAAAATATTTTATATATATATACATATATATGTATATATATTAATATAAGTCCAATGCTATAGGAGCAAAAAAGAAATAGAAGAGAATTCTGATAGATCACTCATTTAGTCATTGACAACACAAAGGCCATGACCATGTTGCCATTCATCACTTAACTAATGTGTTCCTGGGAATTTTGGTTGCACGATCTCCTTTAGTTCTGTACGAATCTCAAAGGCAGAGAACATTAACAGGAATGTAGAAAAACAAAACAAAACAAAACAAAAAACAATCTGAGGTGCCCAGAAGTAAAGTAATTCAAAGCGTGAAGCCATAGGCAGGAGAGCAGGGATTTAAACTTAAGTCCTCGGGATTATAAAGCTTGGAATCTAAGCTTAATCTTTCTCTACTGAGTAAGCACTGCGACCTTAAGTGTGCCTGGGATCTTAAGACCCCATTGTTGAGGGACACCTCTATTTGTGGTAGTTCTAAGCCTCCTGAGTGCCACTAAGTTCAATTACTTCCTGAACTAAATGCCCTCACCATTTTGGATCAAGGAGTCTATCTTTATGTTAGCTTTCATTTTTCCATTATAACAGTCTTTTTTTTTTTTTTTTAAGAGTGCCTTTATATTTCAGATGAAAGAAATGAAGAAGAGGCTGGTGCACTGGAAAACCCACTGAGGTAGCATGGAATCAGGCCATTATCCTCATTGGCAGATCTGCCCTGTGTCTCCAGTAAGGATGCATGTTATTTTGACAAGAAATACTCTGTTTTGAAGTTTGTTTAAAGCTCTGTTTTAGGCTTACTTAACAGGGTGCAGTTTTTCTTTCAACCTCCTCAGAGTTCAAATGACCCCTGTAATTGGTAGATGTTATGGTCATAAAATTATCTGAAGTAGAGGAGATAAAAGTGTCCACCTTGGAAAACAGTGAGAGTCTGTCTCTTTGGTATTGCCATCTCACTCTTGATAACTTTGAAAGGTTTTGACTGTTACCCTGCAGCAGTTTCCATATGACTCAGAAAAAGCCCCCAGGCTCTTGCTACCCAACTTGAGGTCATTAAAATGCTTGAGTGAATTTTCTGGTTTCTATCTGCTGACTAGAGATGTCACTGGACTAAAGGGAGAAAGAAACTTATGTGGGACTAGTGTCTAGGTCAGATACCAATACGAAGCAGGAATGTCTCCAAGGCCAAACCTCAAGACTCTGCAGTGAGTTTAAATGGACAGAAGGATATCCAATTGTTTTAATGTTTTCATGTAGCTTTTCTTCTGTCTGTTTACATGGAGAATACATTTGTTTTATATTTTGTGTTTTTCATATATTACAGTGTAACCTTACAGTGGTCCACAAATCTCTAAATTAGTGAACTAAACCAGATTACTAATTCTTTAAACTAGATCACTTTGCAAAGGCCCAGGGGGCCCTGCAGAGACTAATACTCCAACCAATGACCATGGATGGAGAGGACCTAGATTCCCTGCTCAGAGGAAGTCCATAGGATGCTCAGTGTCCAAGTAGGTTCCCTAGTAATGGGAACAGGGACTATCTCTGACATGAACTCAGTGGCTAGCTCTTTGATTACCTCTTCCTGCAGGGTGCAGCCTTGCTAGGCCAAGAGGAGGATGATACAGCCAGTCCTGATGAGACCTGATAGGCTAGGGTCAGATTGAAGGGGAGGAGGTCCTCCCCTACCAGGGACTAGGGAAGGGGCATAAAGGGAGAAAAGGGAGGGTGAATGGGACTAGGGGGAAAAGAGGAAGAGTGGGTGAGACTAGGGGGAAAAGAGGGAGGGTGGGTGAGACTAGGGGGAGAAGTGGGAGGGTGGGTGAGACTAGGGGGAGAAGTGGGAGGGTGGGTGAGACTAGGGGGAGAAGTGGGAGGGTGGGTGAGACTAGGGGGAGAAGTGGGAGGGTGGGTGGGACTGGGAGGAGATGAGGGAGGGTGGGTGAGACTAGGGGGAGATGAGGGAGGGTGGGTGGGACTAGGGGGAGAAGTGGGAGGGTGGGTGAGACTAGGGGGAGAAGTGGGAGGGTGGGTGGGACTGGGAGGAGATGAGGGAAGGGGTTACAGCAGGAATACAAAGTGAATAAATTATAATAAAAATAAATAAATTAATTAAAAAGGTTTTCTAAAATAGAAATAGGAGGAAAGATGATCAAGCCTGACATTGTTAATCCTGAAAACATCTTCCAACAAGGTTCCCTTCACCCACCCAAGGTTGCAGAGCCTTCCTTCACACAGACAGGCCCACTATGTCAGGACAGCAATGTACTTACGTGATTGATTCCATTTTCTCTTTTGGACTCTATCAGCTCATATGTTCTACTTTTTGAGAATAATGGTGTGGAACCAAAAACATTTTTCACTTTCTAAATGATATTTAGTTAAAATACGTACTCCATTAATTTTCTCAATAATGTATAAGTCATACCTTTAATTGCTGAATGCCATGGGATATCTTGATTTAATGATAAACTGAGCATATCAGACTTTTTTCTTTCCTCTTTGTGTGTGTGTGTGTGTGTGTGTGTGTGTGTGTGCTTGTGTGTGCACTCATGCACGTGCTTGGTGTATGCACATGAATGCATGTATGTGTGCATGACCACAAATGCAAAGAGCCTAGGGAAAGACACTGGGTGGCCTGCCTTATTTCCTTGACAAAGATTCTTTTATTGAATTTAGAATTAAGCCAGCAGCCAGCAAGCCCCAACAATCCTGTCTGGGCTCCCCTGGGGTTACAGACACTTGTGGCCACACCCAGCTTCTTATGTAGGGCCTCGGGAGTGAAACTCAGGTCCTCATGTTTGCACAGTAAGCACTCTCACCCACTGAACCATCTCTTCGGCCTCACATGTCAGGCGAATGCTGTCCTTTCTGAAGAGTTACTTTTCCTCCTCTTCATTAAGTCAGTGCCAACTTTCCTTCTTGGTTATGCTGCAAGGGAGAGAAATATAGTTTGAACAATAAAAATTAGAATTTAGTCAACATATTCTAAAGTCTACTTTACACAGCAAAACTGATGGAGCAAAGTAGCTCAGGAAAACAAATTACACTGTCAGCACCCCATTTTCTGGCTAAAACTGAAATGACTAACACATTTCAAAGAGAAGTCTATTGCAAAATAATAAAAATAAATCTTCTTTCTGAAGAATAAGAACATTAAGTTTTGCTTGCTTGCTGGAGCCCTGGGTTGACTTGACATGATTAGACCAAGGATCATAAACTCAGAGGTTTTCAGGGCCAGGTCAGTAATAATAATTTAGGCTTGTGACGATGGAGGTGAGCATGGGGCCTCTAATGCACTCCAGAAGATGCAGTTGTTTGTGAGGTGTTGTCATTTGGAAATGCAGACCGGACCTTGTCAGCATGTTTACCTCTTTAACAGAAGCTGCAATCCAGGTATGTAAGAGGAAGATCCTCCGCCCTTGGCCTAGACTTTCCCAGGTGCTGTTTTATTTTAGTTTAGACACAGTGTCTGCATCTCAAATAACTGTAGCTAGGAGAACAGTTGTGCTCTGAGAGTCCATAATGCAAACGTCCCCTTGGCAGCTGATGGAGAGGGATGAGCATGGTAGCTATTTGATGGCTCCTGGTGCAAAGCAAACTTCACAAAAGAATCTAACGCAAGTACCAGTGAACATAATTGCATAATTAAATAGGATATGAAGCAACTAACCACTAATTGCTAATCTCTGATTAACATATAGAATGGTTATATAATGTGTAACAACATCCAGTGATCTGATCTACGTTTCATTTCCTGGCAAAATGTCACTTCAACTAACAACCATTCTGGGGTTGCAATAACCTTGAACTCATCACAGACATTGAAGACACACTGATAAGTTGCAGTCTGTGAGTTAGTACTTTTGGGCTTAAAATCTCTTGGTTGAAAAAGATTAGACTTTTGCTTCTGATTCCCTGATAGGGGGCAGATCTGTTTTCAAAATGTCTTCATTGAAGTCAAAGCTCATAGAAATTCAGTAAAAGCCCTTTGCATGTATTTCTCATTAACCTCTCCTACATTCCCTGAATTCCTAACATAACCTTAATCAAAACTGAGCCCATACATGTGGTGTGCTGGCATATAAATTTGCTGCTAGTGTTTTGGCCAATGAACTGTGTCCTTTGGTTTTCAGGTCCACATTAGGATTCTAATGTAATTCTGTCATTTCGATACCTCTAGAGAAGTTGGAGATTTTTGCCTAACTCATTGCAGTTCAACCATTTTTCCCTCTTCCTCCATGTTCCAGGGAATAGCTTACCCACATATACCTGGAAGATACAGGATGTATGAATTTGTGTGTGCGTATGTTTGTGTATGTGTGCATGTGTGTATGTATGTACATATGATACATGCATCAAATTGTGATTTTTTTTTAAAATGAGGAATGCACATTGTATTTACCCACAAAGCATTTTTAGCATATAAGAAACATGCAACAACAACAACAACAAAACCAAAATTTCAAACTTATCTTTCTGATTTTTAAAAAATTTATTTATTTTTATTAATTACAGTTTATTCACTTTGCATCCCAGCTGTAGCCCCCCTCCCTTGTCCCCTCCTAATCTCATCCTCCCTCCCTCAAATCCTCCCATGCCCCTACCCAGGTCCACTGATAGGGGAGGTCCTCTTCCCCTTCCATATGACCCTAGCCTATCAGATTTCATCAGGACTGGCTGTATTGTCTTCCTCTGTGGCCTGACAAAGCTACTCCCCCATCAGGAGGAGGCAATTAAAGAGCCAGCCACTGAGTTCATTTCAGAGACAGTCCCTGTTCCCATTACTAGGATTCCCACTCGAGACTGAGCTGCCATGGGCTACATCTGAGCAGAGGTTCTAGGTTATCTCCATGCATGGTCCTTGGTTGGAGTATCAGTCTCAGAAAAGACCCCTGGGCCCAGAGTTTTTGGTTCTGTTGTTCTCCTTGTGGAGCTCCTGTCCCCTCCAGGTCTTTCTATCTCCCCCTTCTTTCATAAGATTCCCTGTACTCTGCCCAAAGTTTGGCTATGAGACTTAGCATCTGCTTTGATACCCTGCTGGGTAGAGTCTTTCAGAGGCCCTCTGTGGTAGGCTCCTGTCCTGTTCCCTGTTTTCTTCCTCTTTTCATGTTCATCCTGTTTGCCTTTCTGAATGAGGATTGATCATCTTACCCAGAGTCCTCCTTCTTGTTTAGCTTCTTTAGGTGTACAGATTTTAGTGTTATTATCCTATATTATATGTCTAATATCCACTTATAAGTGAGTGTAAGTGTGTCTTTCTGCTTCTGGGATACCTCACTCAGGATGATCTTTTTTAGTTCCCCCTATTTGCCTGCAAATTTCATTATTTCCTTGTTTTTAATTGGTGAGTAGTGTTTCATTGTGTAGATGTACCACAAATCAAATAATCAATTAAAAATGGGGAACAGAGCTAAACAGAGAATTCTCGATAGAGGAATATTGAATGGCAGAGAAACACTTAAAGAAATGTTTAACGCCCTTAGTCATCAGGGAAATGCAAATCAAAACGACCTTGAGATTTCACCCTACATCCATCAGAATGGCTAGGATCAAAAACTCAAGTGACAATACATGCTGGAAAGGATGTGGAGAAAGGGGAACCCTTCTCCATTGCTGGTGGGAATGTAAACCTGTACAACCACTTTGGAAATCAATCTGGCGCTTTCTCAGACAATTAGGAATAGTGCTACCTCAAGATCCAGCTATACCACTCCTGGGCATATATCCAAAATATGTTCAAGTACACAAGGACATTTGTTCAGTCATGTTCGTAGCAGCTTTATTCATAGTAGCCAGAATCTGGAAACAACCCAGATGTCCCTCAACTGAGGAGTGGATACAAAACTTTCTGATTTTCAACAAATTACGGATTTTAATCTGTATAACTTTAGAGTACATTTAATACTGTTTAATTCACTGCTTAGTGGGTATCTCTGAAGTTTGAAAATAAGTATTTGAGAAAAAAAAAACAACCCTAAGCTGTGGTGACTGATAGTTTGGTTCCACACACAGGTTCCACTCCACACAACTAAAATGTGTATGCATGCCTTCATACACATGCATGTGTGTATGCGCCAGGATTAATTTCATAAACCTTTTCTGAAAGCTTATAACACTGAACAAGACAGAAACACTGAAGCTCCGATTCACAGTTTTTCCGAGACAGGGTTTCTCAGTATAGTTCTGGCTGTCATGGAACTTGTGCTATAGACCAGGCTGAACTTGAACTCGGGGATCCACCTGCCTCTGTCTCCCGAGTGCTGGGATTCAAGTCATACGCCAGCAGTGGTGGGTCCAAACCCATAGTTCTCACCTAACTTGTCAGTCTCTGCGATTAGGTAGAGGCACACACGGCAGAAGGGCCAGTGCTCTCTTGTGTACACCATGCTCACACCCTGTGGCTCCCTGCTTGGGGACTGCCATATGAGCACAGAACAGCTTAAGAATGTGGAAGACTGTGTTTCCTGTGTTTAGAATTTAAGGTTAGTCCATCTGAGTACCGTTGACAGGTTCCAGAACAGGTGAAGGATGTTTTGCCTCAGAAATGTTAGTAATGAGAAACCCTACAGTTTACTCCAAACATCACTGAGACTATGTTTATAGAGATTCCTCAGGCAGAAAATGTACCCAACAGGAACATTTGTGCTACAGCTTTCAGGTTGTTTGGCTTTATGTTTTTAACAAAGATACATATGAAACAGTACATTCAAGCTTCTAAGGAAGGAGCCTGAGGATACAAGCAATATGTATGACATAACTGCATTGCCAAGAAAAAAAAGCTTACAGTGGCTTGACTTGTGATTAAATGAGGATCTGCTCAGATCGTAACTCTGTTCCAAGAAAATTTGGATTCAGACCTAGAATCTGATTGTGCCCGCCTGTTTCTATTAACCCATCGCCATGTTTATCACATTAAATACAATGAGAAGGGTTTGGAGCTGTCATTCACATATTCAGAGGCTTTGTCTTTGCCAGTTAGTAGATCACTTACACTTACTGGTTGGAGGGTATGACCAAGCCTGTAACATTCAGAAGTGGGCAGCAAAGTGTTGATTTTAATGAGCATTAGTAACTCCATATGGGATATTGTCCACTCTACAGGGTACAATATTTTTAAAAGCCATTTTAATCAATATATAATAAATAGTGATATATTAAGTCAATATATGTACTGGTGTTCATATTTTAGTAGTTTTGATGCATGTTAGTGTATCTATCCTCTCAAACACCCTATATGATAACAACATTCAAATCCTGTACTTGGGCTATTTTGACATATACAGTAAATTATTGTTAACTGCCATTACTCTGACTCTACTACTTATTCCTTTTATTCGTGTTTTACTTTTGCTGTCTTTGTTGTCAATCACCAACCTCTGCTGTCCTCTGCTCCTTTTCAGTAACTGGCAACCACTATTCTCTCTGCTTCTGTGAAATCAACTACTTAGCTCCTGCATTTTAGTGAAAGCATGGAGCGTTCATCTTCCCGTGTCTGACTTCTTTCTCCCAATATCACATTATTCACGTACCAGCAGAAAGGGTCGCTCTGTCCATGACATCTAACCACCAAACTTGCTGAGAAGTAACTTATCAGCTTACTGTCCTCAGAGAGCAATTGGATTCCATCTTTACAACTCTTTCTCAACAGTACTGTAAAGATCCACCCAGGTTTTTTAATGTGGATCAAGCTTCGGAAGGTGTAGAATTTCTTGCAGTTTGGGGCTTAATTATTATTATTTTTTCCTGATGCAGTTACTGCAAAAGGGTGAGGCCAAAGACAGAAAAGATAATCAAGGGCAGAGTCTGGATCAGCTCTTTGAAGAACATGGGATACATTTGAGGCCAAATACCAGAAAGTCTCCCCACCCCCAGACAGCTTCGTCTAACTTCTTGTCATCATGGACAAGGCAGCACCATGGCTTTCCTCTCTAGTATGCTAGGAATTGGTCTGTAAAGTGACTAATGGGACTTACGGATGAATAGCTAATAAATATCCCCTGCAAAATGTCAAACTCCGCTATAATTTTCATTTAAATAAACATGTCTTCTTTATTCTACAACAAACTATGCTTCCATCATTCAATAAAATCTAAATTTCAGATATTAAAAGGATAGAGTCCTTTACTTTAGAGGTCTTCTGTCTATAAAGATGACCTCAGAGACCCAGAGACTCATTTATACAAGCACAGTCTCAGAGAAGCTCTCAGTAGTCTCTGTGAACCTCTATCTTAGTGTTATTAATGTCTGGTGTCAAGGATTCTGGACATCAAGGGCGCCACTATGGCTTTGGTCACTACCATTATTTATTCCATAGTGAGTCAGATTTCACTTTGATTTAAGGTTAAGCCGCTTTCTCTGAGAAGGTAAGTGACCTCTTCCTGGGTCTCCCAGGTTCATTAATTAGCTAGGAAAAGTTAACTACAAAAGTTAAAATATAATCATTAAAAAAAAAGTCTATGAAGGGAGACATTACTTTCCAAAATCACGGGGATCACGAGACAGTGGCAGTCTCCTTTAAACTTTAAAATAGTGCACTCTCTGTGTGCTTCTATGTGCCTGTCTCACTCTCCTGTGTCTGAAACTCTTTCTATTTCCCTGTTGGTCTCCCTGTTTGCCACCTGGACTTTGCCTTCTTAAATTTGCTCTACCCTTTTCAGACCCTGTCTTTCCTATTATCCATAAAGCACACACAGAATTCACATCCTTTCTCTCTGTCAACGGGCTCTCCTTATTGGCTAAGAATAATCAGAACTGGGTTCAAATCCCAGCTTCATTTCTTACTAGGTTTTGTTTTAATTGGTTTTCAAAAGTTGTAGGTCTCAGGTAAAATAATAAAATGTGCTGAAATAGAATTAAACTATGCTTCCAGAGCCTTAGAAAAATCAAGTACAAGAATGATTTTCTGGTAAACTTTAAAAGCTTCTCCAAGGTTCAGTTTCCTCACCCATAAAACATAACTAATATGAAGGTGTCTGGTGGTTGTTATAAAGGTTAACTCAGATAAAAGATACTATACTTAAGAACATGTCTGGCAGATGTCTTAATCCATGCTATGTCCTGTTCTAAATTCCTTATGTGTATTCATCTCATTCAGTACCCTTTACCGACACATTCTGAGGAAGACACTGTTACTCTCCTGTGTGGATGAGGACACTGTGGCTCAGAAAAGATCTGCTTCACAGTTGAGGTAGAACTGAATCCAAGCATGTGTCCATGACCCCCATTAATGGAAGGATTTTTTGTTGTCACAAGTGGCCTGTGAGGGGTGTGGATTCTCCTATCTGCTGGGCTCTGTGGGACGGTCTACCGTGGCTGTCTCATTTCCTTGCGAGAATGTAAACTTCCTCAGAGCATATGGCATGCTTTTGGTTTTGATCTCTCCTCCTTTTCCTAGTACCAATTTGCAATTACAATGTGCATTTAATAAATTTCCTGTTGATTTGAATGTGTGCTCTGTAGATTTCTCTCCTAAGGGCTTTCTTGCAGCCTGTTGTGTGAATGCCAGACACTGATGTCTGAGTGTAGTCACAAACATTAATCATGATGTGACACTAATAATAACAGCAAAATCAAAGGCTCCTGTAATATGTTCTTAGCAAGCAGTGCATATGTTAGGAGTTTGGCAATCCTAGGAACTGGAAGAAGTAGGGGGCAGAGAAGACCGCACTTAACCTGTCTTATATTAGACGGAGAAATTGAGTGCTGGGACAATTGTGTAACTGTCTTAATGTCACAGGACTAACAAGAGGTGGTGTTTACAAGCTGTCATTGATATGCTACAGTATTCAAGAGCCTCCACCCTCTCCAGTTGAACATAGACGTAAGAGGAACATTGGTTTTTCAAGACAGGGTTTCTCTGTGTAACCTTGGCTGTCTTGGACTCACTTTGTAGAGCAGGCTGGCCTTGAACTCACAGAGATCCACAGTGCTGGGATCCTGAGTTCTGGTATCACAGGCATGCACCAATGCTTGGCTTTAATTAATATTTCTTAACTACCTTCTAATTTGATTTTTTTTACAGTAGTTCTCTGCCAAAATTATTTTAGTGCGTTTTTAAAATTTATTTATTGTTTTATTAATTACAGTTTAGTCACTCTGTATCTCAGCTGTAGCCTTCTTTGTCTTCCTCTCCCATGTCCCTCCCCCACTCCACTGATAGGGGAGGTCTTCCTCCCTTTCCATCTGATCCTAGTCTATGAGGTCTCATCAGGACTGTCTGCATTGTCTTCCTCTGTGGCCTGGTAAGTCTGCATCCCCCTCAGAGGGAGGTGATCAAACAGCAGGCCACTGAGGTCATGTCAGAAACAGCCCCTATTCCCCTTACTAGGGAACATACTTGGATACTGAGCTGTCACGGGTTACATCTGTACAGGGATTTTAGGTTAGCTCCATGAATGGTCCTTGGTTGGAGTATCAGTCTCAGAAAAGACCCCTGTGCCCAGTTTGTTTGTTTGTTTTTTGCTCTCCTTGTGGAGCTACTGTCCCCTCCAGGTCTTTCTATCTCCCCCTTCTTTCGTAAGATTCCCTGCTCTCTGCCCAAAGTTTGGCTATGAGTCTCAGCCTCTGCTTTGATAACCTGCAAAGTAGAGTCTTTCAGAGTCTCTTTGTCATAAGTGTGTTTTTAATTTGTGGTAAAACTCCATCATTTTTAGCCATCTTCAGTGTGCCATTTAAGTTCACTAAAACACACACTGTTCTAGCCATCACCACTATGAATCGTCAGAACCCTCCCATCTTCCCACACTGAAAATCTATACTCATTTGACACTAACTTCCCATTCTCCCTTCATCCCAGGATATAAATATGTTGTCTTCCAAGATATGAACAAGACCACTGGAACTCTTGAGGGCTGGCTGACTGAGAACTTTGGTCACAGAGGTCCTTGCAAATTCTGTACCAGTTTGGCTGCTAATGCATGACTCACTGTGGTCTTGAGCCTTGAGATGTTTCATAGCCTTTCACTTGCTATCTGAAAGCAGCAGCGTTGGGTAGAGTGGACTCTAAGGACACGATGCTTGTCTTACCTGAATCAGGCTTTAAATACTTTTCTTGTCCTCAGGGCTTGTTCAGTTTTCTTCTGTTGCAGCCACATCCCTATGGTGCGGGCCCAGAATTTATGAGTCATCAACCTTATTTACTTCAGAGAGAGTTGCAATGGTGAAAGGAAATGGCCAAATTCATTTATTTGACATGGATCTACTGACTCTCAGGGTGAGGAAGGAGAATCCTTTATCTTCTAGGCAGAAGACTCTAGTGTCTCAATAATGAATGGAGCTGAAGCATTCAGGCTATAAATAGTAGGCATTATCCATTTGTACTCACAAAGAGCACACAGAGGGCAACTGGTAGACCTGGACCTCTGATCTTTTTTGTTTTAATTCTTTTTTATTTTTTATTTTATATTAATTACAGTTTATTCACTTCGTATCCCAGCTGTAACTCCCTCTCTCATTCCCTCCTAATCCTGCCCTCCCTTCCTCTTCTCCTCTCATGTCCCTTTAACAGTCTACTGATGGGGGAGGTCCTCCTCCCCTTCCTCTAATCCTAGCCTATCAGGTCTCATCAGGATTGGCTGCAATATCTTCTTCTGTGGCCTGGTAAGGCTGCTCCCCACTCAGGAGGAGATGATCAAAGAGCCAGCCCCTGAGTTCATGTCAGAGACAGCCACTGTTCCCATTACTAGGGAACCTACTTGGACACTGAGCTGCCATGGGCTACATCTGTGCAGGGGTTCTAGGTTATTTCCATGCATGGTCCTTGTCTGGAGTATCAGTCTCACAAAAGACCCCTGGGTCCAGAGTTTTTGGTTCTGTTGCTCTCCTTGTGGAGCTCCTGTCCCCTCCAGGTCTTTCTATCTCCCCCTTCTTTCATAAGATTCCCTGTGATCTTACTGCCCCTTCTCAGATATTCCCCTGACTAAAGATTGTGGGAAACCACTCATCTGCTCAGTCCAGTTTATGACATAAACATCGCTATTAATGCTGCATTCTACTTTTTATGCTTTCCACTCAATGCTGATAATCCCTTTACATGCACATTCCTCATTTCCTACCCATTTGCCATATTGTCTTTTTTCACATACAGTGTAAATCCTATGTTTTCCTGTCTAGGTTTCCCGAGTAACTTCTTTCATTTCTTTTAGACAATTATGTGACAAAAAGGAGTTAATAATGGTTTCATTATTTTCTTTCATGCTGGCCTTTATTGATACAGAGGTCTAATCTCACCTTATTTAAAACACTCTTTGCTTGAATGACAGTCTGCAGCTAGGAGCACCTTAGAGACGTCCAGCTTCTCCCTGGAACACACACACAGAATTAATAGCAGAAATCAAGGGACAAGCATGGTGACTCCTAGAAGCAGAGACTGAAATTGCTTAGTTTGAAATATCATATGAACAGAATAAAATGGTTTTAGGTATTCTTTTCTAATGGTCTATAATTGAGATCAAAGCCAGACAACAGTTGGATATCACGGTCATTTATACATTTTGTATATATGCCTTTCATTTCTCTTATTTTGGGAGATTAAAAAAAAGACTACAATTAATCACACATAATTTCTTGAAATCTAATTTTGCCGATTTCATATTTGAATGCTTTCTCTTTTCTTTCTTTCTCTTATTTTTATTAACTTATTTTTGTGTGTATGTGTGCATGTAGTCTGCATGTCTGTGTGTATGTATACTCTCGTGTGTGTGTGTGTGTGTGTGTGTGTGTGTGTGTGTTGTCTATGGGTCTTGCACGTGTGTGGATTTGAACCCAAAGCTCACTAATGCAGGCTTGTAGCCCTTGCTCCAGGAATCTTATTTCTGCATTTTAAATACTGAAATTGCAGGTGGGCTGTTATGACTCCCTAGAATTTCCATAAGTACTGAGTATTTAAACTCCTATCCTCAAATGCCTATGAGGCAAGTGCACTAATTATTGAGTCATCTACCCAGCCCCCATTTTAGGGTTTTCTTAGGCATACATCTCTCTCTAGCATCCCATATAGAATGATTCTTATGTAGGAAGGCAGAGAATGTCATCTGTCTTTATGGGTGGTGTGTCCCGCCATGGAGAACCAATGTCTGTTTTCTGGCTAGGGATGTAAAAGTGGGACAAGTTTAAGTCATTTGACCAACTCGAGGAACGTGACTGGCACAGCTCAAGTTGGATATGAGATCTCCTGCAGTTCAGCCCATTGTACTTTGTACGACAGAAAAATAATAAGAACTGACCTGCAGTTTCCATCAGTAACTCACGTTTGTCCTAACTATTGACTCAGGTATTTGACTTTTGTATCTGTGTGCCCTCTGTTGCAAAGTGTAGACCATGCTCTTTTCATGGTGCATAATATTACCTTTGATGACAATCATTTTATATGAAAATATATCAGATACATTCATACACAATAAGGATTAGACTCATGTCTTGGAGAGACTATTTGCATATATGTGGTTATGGGGGGAAAAAAGAGATGATCTCAGGGTTTGCAGATGAGGACTATCTTTTCACCTGTGTTCTCTTTGGCTCTGTGGCACCAGGCAGGCAGCTTGATGACTATAGGGTGTTAGTAAAATTATCTCCACAGTTTTTAAAACTTGACCTCTGAAATCTGGCCTGCTAGTATAAAATGCTCAGAGATGCATCAAATGCAGCCTCCACTGAGAAAATGTCTCCATTAGATCAGGCTGTAGGCAAGCCTGCAGAGCATTTTTTTTTTTAAATTAATGATTGGTGGGGTCAGCCTAACTCATTGTGAGTGATGCCATCCCTGAATTAGGGTGTACTAAGTCCTGCAACAAGAGCACTTTTAAAGTTATTCAGGGAATCTGGTTTTTGCTGGTTTTAAAATGAAAATATATATACTTGAGATGGAAAGAGTAGGGTCATCTAATTACATAATTTGTCTTTGAAGTTATGTGTATTTTATAAAACCAAATGTCAAGGCCAAATAAAATGATTTAAATCTCCAATGTGAAGAATGAAATGAAACAAGTGTAAATGGTTACTGGTTTTGTGACAGTAGTTTTAATGGCAGTGGCTCAGAAGTGATACAAAAAACTTTCCTGATTGGCCAGTGTCTTTCAGTGTTGGTCTAGGAAACCAGAATAACTGACTTCTGCAGTCATGCTATGTTTAAAATATGACCCCAGGGTAACTGTGCTCAGCTCCATCAAGTTGGGTTAAAAAAAAGAGCATGGAGCATATGGGCATTTTTATTTAAATGGACTTACTCTGAGCTATTGAATATCACTTCAGCTCATGAAGTTACATGGCCATAGGAGAAGGAAGAAAGGTTGGATCTGAGAGACAGATGGCCCATGTCTGTTGCCACAGGGTAGAATATAACACAACCATTTCTTCTGATTTTATAAATACCACCTGCTAATATACTTGTAGGATTTAAACTTCTTAGATGACAAAAGCCACATGAAACAAAATTATAGTCTATCTCTATAGGCTTTAAGAAGACATTTAGTGACTCTGCTGGTTCATACTGGTATAAACAGTCAGAAAAAAGTGTTCAATTATTCTTAATAGAAACATTAAATGTGCCAGCTAGTTTTAAATAAACTTGACAAAAACTACAGTCATCTAAGTAGGAAAACCTCCACTGAGAAAATGTCTCCATTAGATCAGGCTGTAGGCAAGCCTGCAGAGCATTTTTTTTTTTTAATTAATGATTGGTGGGGTCAGCCTAACTCATTGTGAGTGATGCCATCCTTAGGCTGGAGGTTCTGGGCTCTGTAAGAAAGCAGGATAAACAAGCCATGAGAAGCAAGCCAATAAGCAGCATTCCTTCATGGCCTCTGCATCAGATCCTGGCTCCAGGTTCCTACTCTGCTTGAGTTCCTATCCTGACTTCCTTTTCAAGGATGGACAGGGATGTGGAAGTGTGAACCAAATAAACCCTTTTTGCCCCAAGTTTCTTTGGTCATGGTGTTTCATCACAGCAATAGTAACTCTAACTAGGACACTAAGTCAGATCCTCTTGTCATACCTAATCATTACTTTAAGCCATCAAATAACATAAAAAAGGCCTGCTGGGAACAGTGTAATCCTAGCTATTTAGAAGATCACAAGTTCAAAGCTTGCACAGGCTACAGAACAAGGCTAAGGCTAGTCTAGGCAATTTAGTGACCACTTTACCCACATGTTATACATAAAGGCCTGGGGACAGAGTTCTAAGGTACATCAGCTGCCGGGCATGCATGAGGTCCTATTTTCATTTACCAGCACAGCAAATGAACAAATACAACCTTCTTTCATCACTGTGTTGTTATTTCAGGCTCATTGTTCTAAATCTTTCACACTGTTATCTTATCTATTTTGCTACAGAGCTTTTTGGAAGTCACACATCTAGTTACAATTTCTCCTTTTTTCTTTGGCAGAAACCTTTTATTTAAGAAAAGGTACATGTATTATATAATAAGTTGCTTTTGTATATTGTATAGTTTCTATGTTTATGTTTTTGGGGTCACGTTAGATTCTTCATGGTACTGATCTTTTAAATATTCACACAATAATCTAATCAAGTAGGTACCATTACCTTCCCCATAAAGATGAATTTGAGACTTGTAGAGGGCAAATGATTTGCTAATGCCCACAATCTGAGGAGTAGGAACTGTCAAATTCAAATCTAAGTGTGTCTCACTTCAAAGACAAATTTTAAATTGTTCTTTTAAGTCCTTGTTTACACAGGCAGTATTGTTTATGAAAGACAGGAATAGAAGGCAAATTTGGATAGAAAGAGGAAATTTGCTTTAATTCTAAATAAAGGCAGGATTAGAGCAATTGATGGGAGCACAAAGGGCAAGAGTTATTTACATACTGCATTGTCTGAGGGAAACAACTCTTTGGTAAATAATCATCTTCTGAGCTGTGGCAGACAAGCGGGAACATGAAGACCCCAGGGTGTAGAAAATTAGATCTAATTTGAAGTCACCGTTATGATGACCAAGTGGCTAAAGCTGCTTAAGATATTATTAGATTTGTCTTCCTGTTGATGTACACTGTCCTTGTTTTATTTGAGGAGAAATTAATCTTTATGATCGAGCTTAGGAAATACACAGGATGTCAGTCGACTGCAGTGTGGAAGGGCTGGGGTTATAGTTCAGGTGGGAGTGTGCTTGTCTAACATGTCTAAGTCCCAGTTTGGTCCCCAGCAGCTTATAAGACACAAATTCCTAATCCCTGCACTCAGCAGGTAGAGGCAGGAGGATCAGAACCTCATGGTCATTTTCAGCTACATAAGGTGTTCAAGGCCATCCTGGACATTTAAGGCTCTGCCCCAAACACAAACAGAAAGGAAAACGGAGGATGAAGTCCCTGGCAATCTGCTGATTTCTAGGGCCATGTCTCTGCTTTATGGGAGGTAAAGGAACTACAGTGAATTATGAAGGTCATTTATAGAGACAAACAACTGCACCTGCTTTAAACTCATTCTGCTAATTATAGGAACCAATAAAAAAATCATCACGAACACCACACACCTTATTGTAGTGAATTACTTATGATCTATTGATTTCTTTCCATAGCCAAGTATACAGTTTTCCCACATTGATTGGGAAGCATCAATACTGTTTCATTTAAGGTTTGTTGCACTTCCCAAAAATATTGCCTTATTTGCCGGTGTGTATTTAATAAAAAAACAAAACTCACATAAGTGTTGCTGACATCGATATGAGGGGAGAGGATGTGGAAGGAGAAATAAACTTGAAAAATTTCAAAACTTTTCTCTGGACACAGATCATTCACACATAATCCACCTGATGAAAATATAATACTATTGATTACACTCTAAATTTCCATTTACGTTATATACATCAATCTTTTTAGCTTTTATGAATCATTTTCTCCAAATCCCTGGTTAAAAGATTGGATTAACATAGCACCAATCTTTTGATTTAGATACAGATACAAAGATTATATGTCTCAGAATAGCAATGGGCTTTTGAATATAAGCTGTAGTTAGAAATACCACACAGGGCTGTTATCATGCTAGTTACTAATAATCACATCAAAAATAAATTAAGTGCAATAGAAAGACTTTGTAATATGCAACCAGGAATGGGAAAATGAAGAATCAAATTGGAATAGGTTTAAAAATAATTTATTAGGCAATCCTGGTAGAGAAACGGGCAGTTGAAAATATTCCAAACATCCTAAGTTTGGCAAGGACTTTAAACACATATTATTATTATTATTTGAAAATACAGTTACTATTTTCCAGGTTTATAGTGGGTTCTGTTATTTTGAAGTTCTCTCCAAAACTTGTGTACAAACTGTGCAGATAATTCAGTTATAGTCTCAATGTCCAAGAATTCAGTGGGCTATTAAAGTAAGTTTTAGTAGTCCAATCCAGAAGCTCTGATACTTGAGGGCAAAGGAGATAAATATCCTGGTTCATTAAGGAAGAGAAAATTTGCCTTTTATCCTGCCGGGGTGAAGGGATTGGATGTGTCCACTGATTTTAAAGTAAGGAGGAATCTTAACTCAGACTATTAGTTTGAATACTAACCTATTTCAGAAATATCCTCAGAGACACATACGAAAAGAATGTTTTACCAGTTATCCAGGCACTTTTTAACCAGCCAAACTGACACATGAAGTTGACTCATCACGTATCTTTCATTTTGGCAAGTGGAGAAAATACTTAAGAAAAATGAGAACATGTGCATATCTGATGTTATCATGCAGTGTCTTCTATTTGTGTTTTATTATTTTCTCAATCCATTATTTCATTTGTAGCTCACAGCAATATCGGTAGAGCTTATACTGACCTTATTTTGTTTCTTGCAGGAGGGAAGTGGAACCTTGGAGGGGTTGTTTTGCCCAACACCAATGATTCCTTTTGGATGTGTGATTTCTGTAACCCTAAAAGGAGAAGTAATTGTTAGGCTAGTAATTTTCTTTCTAATTACATCATTCAGATCTCATCATGGTTTTACTATGCTAGACACAAAGCAGGAAGACAATGCAAGACTCTATCATCAGCTTCTTGCTAATTCCTGAATCCCAAAGGCCTTATACAGAAACTCATGGTGTCTGGTAACTCAATGCTCACTCTACCCTGAATAGCCATGTATGCATAAGGTTGTTGTGTAATTCAACTGCTGATTTCTGTACACCCATATCTGGTTGCACTTTTTGTTCTGAGAATCTTCTGTCTTAATGTTGTGTAAACACTGCTTCTCAATTTCCTCCTGATATGCCAATAAAGCAGATGTTCAGCCAATCACAGAGGACAGACTAGGGCTGGACTTCCTGCTAGTCAGGGGAGAAGGAGTTAGAGGAGGAAGTAGAGGATTTAGCCACAGACAGATATCTGGGAGAGACAAGGAGAGAGAGCTCAACAAGGAAAGCTCCAAAGTACAAGTATCTTTGGGATACTCTGGGAGGAAACCAAATTAGTTTAAAGGATTAAGAATAGAGCAACAACTGCTCAGTTATTGTGTTGTGAAACCTATTATTAAATAATGTAAGTCTCAATTATTTCTGTGATAGCCTGGTTAAGAGAGAAACCGAGAAACAAATAGATTTTTAAAAATAATTTTAACATAGCCACTTTTAAAAATTATTTTTATTTTTATTAATTACAGTTTATTCACTTTGTATCCCCCCTGTAGCTCCCTCCCTCCTTCTCTCCCAATCCCCCCTCCCACCCTCTTCCCCACCTGTGACCCTCTCCCAGTCCACTGATAAGGGAGGTCCTCCTCCCCTTCCCTCTGACCTTAGTCTATCAGGTCTCATCAAGAGTGGCTGCATTGTCTTCCTTTGCAGCCTGATAAGGCTGCTCCCCCCTCAGGGGGAGGTGATCAAAGAGCAGGCCAATCAATTCCTGTCAGAGACAGTACCTGTCCCCATTACTATGGAACCCACTTAGACACGGAACTGCTGTGGGCTACCTCTGTGCAGGGGTTCTAGGTTATCTCCATGAGTGGTCCTTGGCTGGAGTATCAGTCTCAGAAAAGACCCCTGTGCCCAGAGTTTTTTGGATCTGTTGCTCTCCTTGTGGAGCTCCTGTCCCCTCCAGGTCTTTCATCCCCCTTCTTTCCTAAGATTCCCTGCATTCTGCCCAAAGTTTGGCTATGAGTCTCAGCATCTGCTTTTATACCCTGCTGGGTAGAGTCTTTCAGAGGCCCTCTGTGGTAGGCTATTGTCCTGTTCCCTGTTTTCTCCCTCCTCTGATGTCCATCCTCTTTGCCTTTCTGAATGGGGATTGAGCATTTTAGCCAGAATCCTCCTTTTTTTATTAGCTTCCTTAGGTGTATAGGTTTTAGTATGTTTATCCTATATTATATGTCTAAAATCCACTTATGAGTATATACCCTATGTGTCTTTCTGCTTCTGGGATAGCTCACTCAGGATGATCTGTTTTAGTTGCCACCATTTACCTGCAAATTTCATGATTTCCTTGTTTTTTTGTTGCCGAGTAATATTCCACTGTGTACCACAATTTCTTATCCATTTCTCAGTTGAGGGGCATCTGGGTTGTGTCCAGCCTCTGGCTATTACAAATAAAGCTGCTACAAGTATGGTTGAGCAGATGTCCTTGTTGTGTACTTGAGCCTCTTTTGGGTATATGCCTAGGAGTGGTATAGCTGGATCTTGAGGAAGCACTATTCCTAGTTGTCTGAGGAAGTGCCAGATTGATATCCAAAGTGGTTGTACAAGTTTACATTCCCACCAGCAGTGGAGGAGGGTTCCCCTTTCTCCACAACTTCTCCAGCATGTGTTGTCACTTGAGTTTTTGATCTTAGCCATTCTGATGGGTGTAAGGTGAAATCTTAAGGTCGATTTTATTTGCATTTCCCTGATGACTAAGGTTGTTGAACACTTCTTTAAGTGTTTCTCTGCCATTCGATATTCTTCTATTGAGAATTCTCTGTTTAGCTCTGTACCCCATTTTTAAATTGGATTACTTGATTTGTTGTTGTTTAACTTATTGAGTTCTTTATATATACTGGATATTAGCCCTCTGTCAGATATAGGGTTGGTGAAGATCCTTTCCCGATCTGTAGGCAGTTGCTTTGTTTTGACGACAGTGTCCTTTGCTTTACAGAAGCTTTTCAGTTCCATGAGGTCCCATTTATTGATTTTTGCTCTTAGAACCTGTGCTGTTGGTGTTCTGTTCAGGAAGTTGTCTCCTGTGCTAATGAGTTCCAGTCTCTTCCCAACTTTTTCTTCTAACAGATTTAGTGTGTCTGGGTTTTATATTGAGTTCTTTGATCCACTTGGACTATAGTTTTATGCAGGGTGATAAGTTTGGATCTATTTGCAGTTTTCTACATGTAGACATCCAGTTAGACCAGCACCATTTGTTGAAGATGTTATCTTTTTTCCATTGTATGGTTTTGGCATCTTTGTCAAAAATTAGGTGTCCGTAAGTGTGTGAGTTTATTTCTGGGTCTTCTATCCAATTCCATTGATCCACCATTCTGTTTCTATGCAGTTTTTATTACTTTTGCTCAATAGTACAGCTTGAGATCAGGGCTGGAGATACCTCCTGAAGATCTTTTACTGTAGAGAATTGTTTTAGCAATTCTGGGTTTCTTGTTATTCCATATGAAGTTGAGAATTTTTCTTTCCAGGTCTGTAAAGAATTGTGTTGGTAATTTGAATGGGAATTGCATTGAATCTGTAGATTGCTTTTGGAAAGATGGCCATTTTTATTATGTTAACCTGCCAAGCCATGAGCATGGGAGATCTTTCCATTTTCTGATATATTCTCCTAATTCTTTCTTCAGAGAGTTGAATTTTTTTTTTCATACAAGTCTTGGATTTGCTTGGTTAGGGTCACACCAAGGTACTTTATGTCCTTTGTGGCTATTCTGAAGGGTGTTGTTTCCCTAATTTCTTTCTCGGTCCTTTTATCTTTTATATACAGGAGGGCTACTGGGCTACTGATTTTTTTTTTTTTTTTAGTTAATTTTGTATCCAGCCACTTTGCTGAAGGTGTTTATCAGCTGTAGGTGTTCCCTGGTAGAATTTTTGGGGTAAGTCAGGTATACTATCATATCATCTGCAAATAGTGCTACTTTGACTTCTTCCTTTCCAATTTGTATTCCCTTGATCTCCTTTAATTTTCTTATTGCTCTAGCAAGGAATCAAGAACTATGTTGAAGAGATATGGAAAGAGTGGGCAGCCTTGCCTTGTCCCTGATTTCAGAGGGATTGCTTTAAGTTTTTCTCCGTTTAGTTTGATGTTGGCTATAGGCTTGCTGTATATTGCCTTTATTATGTTTAGGTATAACATAGCCACTTTAAAACAATGACAAATGAAGCAGTGATACCTTCAAGATACAAACATTAAGCTATGTGAACACAATAATCTTATGTTTTTATAGAAGAAGAATGATATTGTTCCAAAGGTATCTTTGGTTTCATACATTTTTGAGTTTCCATTTTATTCTGAGACATGTATGTTCAAAAACTATCAGTCATGTTAGTTAAGGATGCCATCAGTACTAAATGAATGCCCTGGTATGATGGAGCAAGCATCTTACCAAATATGAAGCTCACAATATGATAATCTTTCCTAATTATTTCTTTTGTTAAGAAATATTGACCTAGTGTGGCTGGAAACATAGCTGTGTTGATACATTGCTTGCCTGGAATGCATGAAGAGGTGGGCTTCATCCCCAACGCTACGTAAACTGGAAGTGGTGGTGAGATGAAGTAATCCCAGGACTGAAGTGTTGGAGGCAGGAAAATCAGAAGTTCAAGGTCATTATTGGCTACATACTGAGTTCAAGGCTAACTGAAAGACCTACTCTGGGGAAAAGGGGGTTTGGTAATACCTATTTCAGAGGGCATTAGTGAAGAATAAGTAATTATGCATGTGAAGAACTTTAAGAAGTATATCATACCCAGGAGCAACTCAATAAACATGGATATAGAAAAAACCACATATATTAAGTTTTCTTAAGGAGTTACACATTAAAGAACCACAGAACTCCATTAAGAATACCAAGAAAAACGCTATTTGAGCATCTTGTTTGTAGCCATACATGTATATGACACAGTGGCATATTTTACTTCTCAAAGAAAACATACATTTAACTTTTGCCTCAATGTTAAGAAAATTAAGTTTGGAGGCAGGAGGAGTCTCTGTGACACTGAGAAAATCATGTAATTTCTCTGACATTCTGTATTCTTATCAATTAAAATAGAGATGATTGTTCCTTTTATTAGCTCCTTGGTCATGGTCATGAAAACATGTTTATTTGTAATTGTGAAAGAAATTCCTTTTTAGTGTAGTACTACATTATGATATACGTGATATGAATACACACACACACACACACACACACACACACACATTCTGATATAACTATACAGCATCACTCCTGGGTAACAGTTCAAGGTAATAGAATCTCAGATCCAGTAGAAGAATGTTTGGTTGACACCTTGTGTGTTAAGGTAAACAAGACCGGCTACTTCGAGGCCACTGCTTTTCTCTTTCAAAGCCTCCTGCTGTGACGATCATTCCCATCGAATCTGCTGCAGTTGGAAGTGCTTTTGAATAATGACTGGACAGGCTCTGGATGTTTGGCCTTTCTGCGGCAGTTTCTGACATTCCAATTCTCTGAGCAGGCTTGTGCTCCTGAGATGTCCAGGGCAATCTTTCAGTCTCAGAAGCGACAGTCTAGATTGAATTAGCCTTGGTTCTCCCATCACTAATTAGATGGTGCAGCAGGCCTGCCTGGGGGCACAGAGACATTGATTCGGCTTCTGTAATAAGTCTAATGAAGTGCCTTCACCGTGTTACAGGATGCCAACACTCTAAAAATGGCCCTGAAATGGAAAGCTTAAGAAACATAGAAACTGGACAATCAATTTACAGACACAGAAACAAGAACATTCTATCTTTGAAGGCCCTGCCTACATCTTCCCAACTTGGCATTGGAAAGGGACTTTGACAGGGCAGGTGATTATCCATCAGAGTCTGCAGCAGACTGGAATGGAATTACCCCAAAAGTCAGAATCTATTCTTCATTTCCAAATTCTGGCAGTGCCACCATTGCTTCCAACCCCCTCAGCTTCCTAACAACTTTCACAATCCTCATTACCATGAAATACGAGTTCTATTCATAATTGAATATCACTCATTTGCTGAATATTGTCTCCGTGCAAGGAACTTCCATAGTAAGGTGACAAGCAGATATAGAAAAATGAAGGAAAATTAATGGAGTACTATAAAATCCTCCACATAAACTTGTGTTTTATACGGCACTATATATTGTGCAGGGCGTTTTCATACTTCAGTTCAGGGACCTGGAACAAGAGGCCAAAGGAAAACTATTAGGGAAAGTTGAGGTGCAGATTCGCAGTGACTCAGGGCTGAAAGGAATCTAAATTCCATCAACTCTGTCGTCTTTCATGTAGGAAACCTTTTCTGCACTCTAATGCACTTTTTCTGCACTCTTTCCCAGTTCACCGAAATGCACCAGATTTGGAGACGTCTACAGCCACGAGGCAGCGTGCCCTGGACTAAACGGGTCCTGTCACCTGACCTGACAGGACATAGTTTGTTACACTGAGTTCAAATCTTCCTCCTGTTAATCCTTCCACTTCTAGGTTTGTGTCCAGTGAGAGAGTCCACGGTTCTTGGTATGGTGGACAGCTATCCAAGTCGAAGGACAAGTGATACGGTTCCACTAGGCAAATCTCCTTTGTGCTGAGTAGTTCTTACACCAAGGACCATGCTGGACTCTCGGGTCAAACGTCCCCAGTGGGGCTTAAAGTGGGCATTACTTTCTTGCTAAAGTGCTTTGTGTGCTTGGAGCTGGCTGTACATGCCATCTGTCAAGCCCCTGGTATATATGAATGATACGGGTTGAGGTGCACTGTTCTGCTTTGTGTTTTAAAACACAGCAATGAAAACTACAAAGATCTTGCCAGTGTGGTCCCGGGATTTAATGTCGCTGTTTACCTGGCTCTGTGAATTCTGTTGAGTACTTGTATTTAAACCTCCTGGTGTTACTTACTGTTATTCATTTATGCTTCAGCTGGTGCCTTGCCGTGAGTTTATAAACATGGACACGACCTAGATGTTTTCACATGAGCTGTTACTACTCAGTTTTGCTGCCACTCACTCTCGTGTTCTCAGTACTCCACGTGAGAACTGGCAGGCATCGTTATTGAACATTATCCTGTGAGGTGGAGTCACTCTTTTTACCTTGTTGGGATAATTTTGAAGCTGTATTTTGGCTTCTGTTGTTAGTCATGTCTCCCGCTTGCATCTTCTTAAAAGTTGGGTTAGTGTGTCTCTATTTAAGACACTGGCAACAGTTACAATAAAGCAGAGTTGTGGTGGTGGGCCTTGTACCCCAATCACAGTGAAGCTGGCTCCTGAGGTGCCACCTCTCAGGTTAAATAAAGCCTGCTCTATTTGTCACGTCAGCTAAATTCTCATGCTTTCTTTCTACAAACTTAATTCATACATTTAAAAACTCTTTTTGTAATAGAACATTCAATTTTGAGATGCTGTTCTGCATAACAACATTTACTGGAACCCATCTTGTTGTTACACTGGGAATATAAATAAACTAAGAAAACGAGCTGGGCTTACCCTCCCAGTTTGTAAAATAAGCTGCTGGGCATTGAAACCAGGGCTTCGTGTGTGCTACACAGTGACTTTTATTGACCGAGTTACTTCCCTAAGCAGACTGACTTGTTTTGCTTCCCCAAATGGCTAACTTTTCAGGGTCTCACGTCAATATGTAGCAGAGGATGGCCTAGCACTGCTGCTTCTCCTGCCTCCACCTTTTAGCGTGAGCTTACCCTAAGCCTGTTTATGCTAGAGCAGAGATTAGACCCATGTCACATGCGAATTCCAGGCCAGCACTTTATATTGAGCTACATCCCCAACCCACCTTACTGCTCTAAAGAGAACCTCACTGTCCAGCAAGATTCTGGATGCCAAGATCATGTAAGGACATCTCCTGCCAGGGCTTCACTCCCTCCTCAGAGTAATTAGGGTAGCAGAGTCCACGCCTGTGAGCCCGAGGCGAGTCTGCTTTGCCATCTAATTAGTGATGAAGGAACCACAGCAAATTCAATCCAGTCTGTCATTCTCTAGACTGAGGAATTATCCTAGACTTGAGAACATGAGCTTTGTCTTGGCATTATCAGAAGAGACAGCTGATGCTGCAAGAATTTTATTCTGTCCCGAGGAGCTGGTTGAGTCAGAGCAGAGTAAACTCCTAAAATGTATACAAGGGAAGGGCATAAACAAACTCATGAGATGCAAAACAGTAGTACCTCAGACTGAGGACATGCACAGTACTAAACAAACAAATCCCAACCTCGACTTATGAGTTAATGAGTTGATACTTTAGAATCGATCCAATGTCAATTTATAAATCCAATTTATAAGTCCAAGAATGCCAGTTTATTTGGGGACCTACATGGAGACTGAGCTGCCAATTGGCTACATCTAAGTAGAGGGTCTAGGTCCTCTCCATGCCTAGTCCTTCGTTGGTGCATCAGTCTCTGCAGCACCCCCTGGGCTCAGCTGAGTAAGGGGAGCAGGGGCTGCCTCTGTCATGAACTCAATTGCCTGCTCTTTGGTCACTTGCCCCTGGCAATGTGGTCTTGCCAGACCACAGAGGAAGAGGATCCAGGCAGTCCTGATGAGACTTGATAAGCTATGGGCAGATGGCAGAGGAGGAGAACTCCCCCTTTCAGTGGACTAGGGGAAGGGCATGGGGGAAAATGGAGGAAGGGTGGAGCTGGGAGAAGTTTAGGGAGGAAGCCTCAATTGAGATTTATAATGAATAAATTGTAATAAAAACTTAAAAAACAATGGTAGTTTATAGTCAATTCAAGATCCAAAGCAAATATTAAACATGCTATACATTTCTGTATAAGGAAGCTATGAATAACACACCTTAAAATATGATCTATTGAAATAATTGATCCCCCTTTCGATGTCCAGTGTGACCTTGTGTGTCCCACAGGCCCTTCTGCCAACCTAGTATATTTACTTAATTCACTGGCATAGTCTTGTCCTTTCCTTGGGTCCGAGCATGCCATGGAAAGACTAGTCAGCAAGTATTTATTAGATGGCCTTTATGAAACAGGCTTCAAAACAAACAACAAAGTACTTGTTTTGTTTCTTGCATAAAGAAACAAAAATCAAAGAAATACATCAATGAATAAAATAATTTTGGGTTACTGATAAATGCCACAAACGAAATGAAATGTGAAAGGCTGAAGTTTGACCTCCATCTTTCATCCTGGACAAAAATCAAAGACCTCAGTGTATGACCGCAAACTTTGAAACTACTATAGAAGAACACAGCATGTAAGCGTGTCAAGATCTAAGCACAGGCTGTGGCCTTCTGAGCAAGAAAATAACAGCAAGAACCGACGAAACGTGTGAGGAAAGACAGAAGCTTGTGGTTAGTCAGCATGGTAAAGGACGTTACACACTCACATGCATAAGTCCTGATGGTTACCTGTTATTTTGTGGAATTGAAACAGTTTAAGGGCAAAGCAACACTATAAACTTAAAATTTAAGTGACTGAAAGAGAAACAATAGTAAACTACACGTGGGATGTGGGAGTGTGCATCTTTATACTGGAGCAAAAGTCATTGCTGTCAGTTCTGAGGGAAGAAACTGCCTTGCATAGGAAAGGCAGGTTCTTTTGTACCTATTCCCTCTCTCTCTCTCTCTCTCTCTCTCTCTCTCTCTCTCTCTCTCTCTCTCTCTCTCTCGTCTCGTGTGTGTGTGTGTGTGTGTGTGTGTGTGTGTGTGTGCGCGCGCGCGTGCATGTGTGTGACCCATGTTCAGATACCAGAAGAGGGCATTGGCATCCTTGGAGCTGGAGTACAGATGACTGTGAGTTCCGCCTAGGTGGGTGCTGGAACTGAACATGGATCCTCTGGACAAGCAGAAGTTGCCCTTAACTGCTGAGACATCCCTCCATCCCTCACGCCTAGCCTCTCTCATGCTGAACGACTGACTACCTTAGCCCTTGTACTTGCTTTGGGAAGTTTATTCACATCGTTTGTGAGTTCTCTTGTTGAGACTTTTTGGGTTGAATTCTTGATTTCTGGTCTCCTTTACAACCCTCAACTTCCAGCTGGGGAGACAGCTCCATGGGTGGAAATTCTTTTTTCTCTGCAGGCAAGAGGACTCATCCTCAGCACAAGTGTAAAAAGCTCAGGCCTGCACTTGTACCCAGTGTCCACAGAGCAGAGGCAGGCAGATCCCGAGAGCTTGCTGGCCACACAGCCTTGCTGAAACAGTGAGCTTCGGGTTCAATAAGAGCATCTGTCTCTAGAAATAAGGTGAAGAGCACTGGAGACAGCACCTGCTCTCCTCTAGTGTCTGCACTTGTGCACATAGGCCCAGGCACTAGACACACACACACACACGCACGCACGCACGCACGCACGCACGCACGCACGCACGCACGCACGCACGCACGCACGCACGCACGCACGCGTGCGCATGCCTTTCTCCTTCAGAGAAGTGAACCCACGCCTGATCCTCTAATTCAGTGGTTCTGAACCTTCCTAAACTTTAATAAAGTTCCCCAACCATGAGATTACTTTTGTTGCTACATCGTAACTGACATTTTGCTACTGTTATGAATCATAATGTAAACATCTGATATACAGGATCACTGATACGTGACCCCAAGGTGGCCGTGACCCACAGGTTGAGAACCACTGCTCTAATTGGAGCCCAAGAGGCATTTACTAGGTACCCTCAGAAGTCTGCACACTCCCTTCTTTCTCTCAGAGCTCCTGGGGCTGGCTTGTTTACTGATCGTTAAAGTCTTCTGACAGCAAGCCCTCTGGAGGTGGAGACGGAACGTTCAGCTGGCAATTGCCACATCTTTGTGAAGTTGCTGTACACTTGGCTCTAGAGATGAGGTAATGAGTTCCTAAGTACTTTCAGGTTCAAGTCTACCTTGCATTTGGCTGAGATTTTTTTTTTTTTTTGGCCAGATATTTTAAACACACATTTTCTGATAGCATCAACTACCAAGAACGATTTCTTGTGACTACTTGTATTTTTACGGTATTCGAAGTCATTTCACATTTTTCAATTTAAATGTAATTCAAGTCTATTCCAAATTGCTTTGGGCAGCCAACTGCTCTTATGTACAATATAAAATTCAGGTGTCTCTGTAGAACAAGATCTATATGTTTCCAGTTCACTCCTTGTGGGAATTTTGCTTTATTTTTGCCAATAAAGACTTAATATTCACATTTAAAAAACCCTTAAGTTGACTTAACATTTATTTAATATTAATGTTTCATTTTCTCAATCATTTGGTATATGTATTTTCCAATGAGTCCATGAGACTTTTTAATTATCCATGATTTTCTAGGAAAATCAACCAATAGGAAAAGGAAATTTTAAGACTGGTGTACAACTCAGAACTATGACATTCATATTTAAATATGAATTGTTTGGGCAAGAAGAGAATGTCCCTATGCTTCTCCACACAATGATCTTCTAGCTAAGGAGGCTGTTTAATAAAATTTCACATATACATTTTTTCTTGTTAAAATGTAAATTCCCTTAGGAAGAATTAGATATTAAGCCTTGTTCACGCTGGCATTTAAATGGAAGATATCAGACTTTTTTTTTTTTTCCTCAAGAAAAAAGTGAGTAGTTTTTAATGCTCTGGAGGATTGAGGTAGGGTGTGAGAAAAAAAAAAACAAACTGCAGAGCCAAATAGAACACATTAAAGAGAGAGGTGGGACCATGACTTTGTCAATTTCACAGTGTCTTAGGTGGTTGATCTTCCCAGCCGGGGGGCTTCAGGCTCAGGACAAGGTGGTTCAAACTGGCTCTGTCGTCCTTGACAGTTATTTTCCAGATTTTGCTTTACCAAATCCTTAATAATCTCCTGACTGTGCAGAATAAAGTGTGAGGAAATAAATCCCTTTTCTATTTCAAAATTCAGAGTGAGCTTATTCTCAGTCTCTTGATTTCCAGTATGCCATTCATCCTAGCTTGTCACTCATTAGTAATGGGCAAAATGATTTTAAATATTCAATCTTTGTGCTGTGCCCAACTGTGTATTTACATATGTCTTCATAAGAATTGGCAAGGGTAATTTCATATTTATCTATTCAAGCTCTGGCCAGTGTTGGGTTTAGCATTAAATTACTCAAGGGAAATTTTTATCTGAAAGGCAGATTAGGATTCCAAATACTATGTGTTTGTCAAATACTAAATAATTCAGGTGATTCAAGCCCGCTCTCACTGCAGATGCTGCGGTGGTCAACAGCAGGCAGAGGAAGGAGAGGGAGTGTAGATTCCAGCTGGGGGAAACAGTTCAGAAGAAAGCAAACGTGAGTTAGAACTGGTCATCCCAATTTCAATGGAAAAGTTGGTTGAAGGTGAAGACTAGAGGGAGGGCTACAACATTTATTTAATTATTTAAATTCTGAGCAGGACACTAAGCCCATTACATGTATGATCTTGTTGAGTCTTTGAGGATTCCCCAGGAAACAGGTCCCACCTGGTGGGTCATTTGATCTGTAGGGTATTTGCTATGAGACTTGATAGCTAAAATGGACCCTATTGAATGTAAAGACAGGGATAAAGATAAGAACAGGGGCCAGACAATGACTTGCTTGTCATCACCACCCTTGAGTTTGTCTTTTCTATGATACTACACGAAAAACACACAGTATGAGCTCCATTTTCTTTCACTTAGCACAATCATCGTGAGGGTCCCTGCACTGTGAATGGCTCCGTGGGTCAAAGTGGCTGCCATCAAGCCTGGTCACCTGAGTTTGATCTCTAGGACCCACACAGCGGAAGGAGAGCTGACTTTCTCTGACAAATGGGCCCCTGACTTTCCAGCATGCATTGTGGAAGGCTCTCACCCAACCCTCTTATTGTTCTTAAAATTAAGAACAATTCCACTGGTTCACTCCTTTTTATTGCTAAGTAGTTCTCGTGCATGTAGGCACCTGTCTACGCTTCTCTCTCCTGGTGCGCCGTCTGCATGGACTTTTGTTGCTGAATTGCACTGTGTGTGTGTCTCAGTGTGGGCCTCAGCCCTGAAGTCCTTTCCCAAGCTTTTCAGTAGTCCAGGTCTTTTGCTATTTGACTGTGAACTTTCCAGTAAGTTTGTAATGTAAAAAAAAAAAAAAAAATTCCAAGATTTTCTTTTTATTTTAAAATTATATACATATGAATGTGTCTGTGTATGGATTCGTGCACATACATTCAGGCTCCCTTGGACCTAAAATAGGTTGTCAGAGTCCCTAGAGCTGGAGTTATAGACAGCTATGACTGTCTAAGGAGGGCTCTGGGAACTGAATGCCTTTCTTTTGTAAGAGAGGTATGTCTTAACCACTGAGACATATCTCTTTGGAACTTTTGAAAAAAGAAAAAACCTACTAAAGTTTTGAATGTGATTACACTGAATTACACTTTTGTACAAAAATTCATGTGTAACAGCTGTATTCTCCAGTCTGTGAACCCACTATATCTTTTCATTCATTTAAGATTTCTTTACATTGAACAATGTATTGTAATTTTAAAAACATTTTTATGTATGGTGCATTTTTATTAGATATATTATTTTGAATTTCTTATTTTGACACTATTAAATATAGTTTTAATTATTTGTTTTTACTTTTGTAGCTTCTCTATAGATTACATTGATTTTCTACACAGACTGATATATTCTAAGTGCTAAAATGACACTTGTTTTCAAATTTGGATCCTTCTTTTCTTTCCTCCCCACCTTCACTGCCTCCCACCCATCTCATTTTCCTTATTCTCTGTTTTTCTCTTTCTCTATCCCTTCCTTTTTTGTTGGTGTAGCCCATTTCCTCTCTCCCCTTTCTTTTCTATCTTCTTTCTTTTTTTCTTTTTTTTCTGAGATAGAGTTTTGTTATATAATACTGCTGGTCTTGAACTTGTGGCAATCTTCCTGCTACAACTTCTTTCTTTCTTTCTTTCTTTCTTTCTTTCTTTCTTTCTTTCTTTCTTTCTTTCTTTCCTTCTTTCCTTTCTTCCTTCCTTCCTTTTCTCTTTCTTTCTTTCTCTCTCTTTCTTTTTTCTTTCTTCCTTTCTTTCTTCACTTTACATCCCAATCTCAGCCCCCTCTTCTTCTCCTAGTTGTGCCTTCCTTCCCCTTTCCCCTAATCTCCCCTTCCTTTCCCCTCAGAAGTTCCCCCCATCCCAATCCATCAAGTCTTATCAGGACTGAGGGCACCCTCTACCACTGTGGCCTGGTAAGGTAGCCTCACCAGGGCCAAGTGTTCGAAAACCATGCATGAGAGTCCTTGTCAGAGACAGCCTCCGCTCCCCTTACTGGGGTTCCCACATGAATAGCAAGCTGCCCATTGTGTACATATGCCTGCCAAAATTTCAAAGTGCTAGGATGCCTTGCTTTCCTTTTCCCCAGTTGTTTTGTTTTTGTTTGTTTGTTTTGTTTATTTTTGTTTTTGTTTCTTGCCTTATTGTATTAGTTAAAACCTCCAGTCCATTGGTAACTAGAAGTGAGGTGGGTGATTTCCTCTAATTAGTGGCTGTTTCCAAAGGCTCAGCTATTTTCTTCACAGGCATGTGGTGACTGCTGCCCTCCTGGGGCGCCTTGCTAAAGGCATGGTTGCTCTCTGTTGAGACACCATTTGAGAAATGTTTGTGAGAACTTCAGCTTTGGTGTTCCCAGACTCTTCTACTTCAGTGTGTGTGCCTCAAAGATTCTTCTAGATTCTACTGAGATTTCTGCCTTGCAGTATTACTTACAACCATTTATAATATAGCAAGCTGGGTGATACTGGGTTCACCATATCTTTCTAATCTCTGAAGAGATTGCTGCCTTTCATTGCCTGTGTATTACCTGGGGTTCTATACATACTTTGTCTTATTTCTGCTTTTTCACACAAGAGGGGGAAATCTTCCTGCTAACTTGTAAGCAGTTATATGATCTCAATTAGTAAAATAGGGACTTAATGTCTGCAATAAAAAGTCACAGTTATTACCCTCCAGATTCCCAGGCCTTATCCTTAAAATCAATTATTGTAAGCACCTTGAGCTGATATTTGGGGTGGGGCTAAATCCATGTATTTTTTACTCATATTTATCTAGTGGTCCTTCTCTCTTTGCATTTTCTATTTAACATTTGGCTTTCTAGTCTGCACTCTGATCCGATATTCCTGTACTTTCCATCCTCATCCCCCAGCTTCCAATTTGAGTAGGTTATTATTTGAGGTTAGATATTAAATATTTTACATCAGTATAACTATCTACATTTTCTTTATAGTCAAGGCACAGAGTGCAAGGAGATTACATTTTCTTTTTAAGGTAGTTTCTCTTGAAGTTTGAAGTCCAGCCTGCTAAGCAGGCTAGAAATGAAGCTCAGTGGTAGAGCGTTTGTTAGCACGTGTGGCAACCTGAAGGAGAAATGTCCTTCAACACTTGGTCCCCAGTTGGTGTTGCTGCTTGTTTGGGGAGTTTATGGGACCTCTTGGAGGTGCAGTTGTGTCGAGAGGAGCATGCCACTAGGGCAGCGTTGGCAATTTGAGGCCTCACCCTACTTCTGGTTCTCTCTCTGCCTTCTGTTTATAGTTGACCATGTGGTCTATCAACTTCCTGCTCCAGTCCCTGGCTGCCATGCCTCCTCCACTACTGTGGACTCCCCATCTGGAACTGTAAGCCAAAATAAGCCTTTTATATATTTTATATAAATACATATATAAATTACACACACACACACACATATATAAATTATTTTTGGTCATTGTGTATTATAGAAAATAACTAATGAAGCTATATGTTAGGCTCTGTGTTCAATCCCCAAGATTCAAACAAATCCACAGACCAGCAACAATGGACGTGTGATCACCTACAAAGCTTTCTAAGAATATGTGCTTCATAGTTCTAGCTTAGCTCTACTAAATTTTAATTTCTAGGCTGGAACCTTAGAGAACATATATTTAAATGTTCTATATGTCCCTGCTCTACAGCAGGTTTCTGTAGTTCAGTAACAGTTGCTCCAAGCACATTGTGTTTAAGAAACAGTGTAGAGACGCTTCCTTATTATTGGCCTCTCAGATTGCACTAGCGATTTGCTATTTGCTGATCTGATTTCTCTCTGACATTACACATCAGCCGCCATTGCTGTGATCTCATCTGCCCACCTGAACCAACCACTGAGCTGAGCATGGCCAACAACTCCTCTAGAATTGTACCTGAACTGGGGATCTCTGGCACAGTATTTATGTTCCTAGGGTCACTGAACCAAACTAAGGATCAACAATCTCTTTTGAGAAGTCAGTTACATTTAACTGACTCAGTTGATTAGGTGAATCCGTTTTACAATGGTATTAGTTTATAAAATGTTTGTTTTAAGCCAGGGGAAAGACGTGAACAGGATGTGCTGTTCGAATTATCACAGTGACACTTTCCTGCCATTAGCTCTGTACCCTAATCAGTTCTATAGGACACCAGGGGATAGTCAAAGCATGCAAATGGCATGGCTTCACCATATTTAATTGTCTATTGGGAATCAGGATATTATAAAGTGAGTTCATCCTCTGCCCTTAAAAACCCAGGAGCTATTTTTAGGCAATAGATATTAAATCAGAAATACAGAAACCCCAGGGCCTTCCTGGAAGATGCTTCAAAGTTTCCCAATAATCATCACAAGGGCTAATGCCTGATGCATTATTCACAAGCTGTATGTACATGCTGGGGACCTCAGAACAGTGAATTTAGGCTTAATGACCAGGCAGGCTCCAATATATGTGCCAGTCTCTGAATAGCTGTGCTGCATATTTTACCTTACAGATTTGAAAATGAACACCTTTGTCTCACAAGCTGCCCTAGCCATGAAGTCATTACATGTCTTCCATGCCTTTTTTTTTTTTTTTCCTTTCAAGAAAGTTACCTCACTTGGTTAGCGGAAACAGGCATTTGATTTGTTGCACCATCGAAGTCTTGTATGTTCTATTAGTCATACATATTCTTTTCAAGAACATTTGGGGCTGATTGTGAAAGAGACATTTGCCTCTTGAAAGCATTAGGCACTTTAAGGAATGGTAAAATTCTGAGTTCTGTAGAACAAAGTAAACTGGCCATTATTTATTAATGCACACACTCATTTATTCACTTATTCACTCAAGTACTACTTACTGAGTTTCCTCCACATAACGGATGCTCTGTACTGAGAAGCACTACAAAGAAAAGGAACACAGCAGCAGGAAACTGGACAACAGGAAAGAGGGAAATGGGAAGCCGGGTGGGGTGTGTGTTAGGATAAACAAGAAGTTCCATTGGTGCAGCATCCTTAGAGCAGGTGATATGAGGAAGTCTTCCATAGAAACACAGATGGAAAGTGTGGGTGAGTATGTCCCAGTGGCCAGAGCCTCTTGGAGTGGATAGGAAATAGCCAAGAGGACAGAGAGGAGAATGAAGAGAGTGGGAGATGGGATCATACAGGAAGAGGGCCAGGCCTTGCTAGGAAGATAATTCAAATGTAGTCTACAAACTTGAAGGAAATCTATTAGATGTCTCTAGCAAAAGAATGGCATGGCTGAAATAGGCCCCTGGAAGACTGCTGTGTACATGGAGTGGATATTTGGAGGTGCCAGGAACAGAGGAGGCTCAGGGGAAGAGCAGAGGTGGAAATTTGTCACTCCTGAACATCCTTATGGCAGTATGGGAAATATAGTAATAAAACAGGAACCACAGATTTTTCAAAGACAGCTTATATGTTATGGATTTACAGCCACAGCAATGATAGCCTCACAAGCCCTTTGCATTGCTGTAATTCAGTTGTGTAAGTAAGTACTGAGGTAAAATAAACCACATTCTAAAAAAAAAAAAAAATCCCTGTCCTTCTCTAAGAAATAGGAAGACACACATAATGAAATCCTCCACTTCTTCTGTACTCTGGGCATAAATTATGTCTTCCCAGTGCGTGTAGGAGCATGTTTTTTTTTGTAAGGAGAGAGATGGTAAGTAGAATTCCAAGGTTTGATTTTGTAAGAGATCTTCAGGGAGAATTTTTTTGGAAGGAGGAAAATCATTATGCTGAAAATACAATAATTATTAAGCACATATTTTTTCTAATATTAAGTTTTATGGAAATATAAACATCTGATTCAGGATCTCAATACTCAGAGGCATGAAGTCATAACTTTAGAGTGAGGCTCAGGAGCCGCTATTTTAAACTGAGGTACAGAAATGAGTGTTCCACACGTACTTCACAGAGCTGCCTTTGAGAAGGTTTCAAAGCTAAGCATTTGCCAGAAGTTCGATAAAAAGTTGATGCGTTTTTATTCTCAGCACTGTAGGATCTGCTCAGGCTGCCTGTTTCTGGAAACTACATTCTCTTCTCTTTTGAATCACATGCTTACTAAGGACAGCTATTTCCTGCATTATAATTTTACTCCTGCCCTCTCTTCCCACCTTTACCTATTGTGGATTGGTCCAGAGATGATTTGACTCCAGTATAGCTAATCAGAGGTGTTCCCTAAAACCAGAGGGAACACCTCTGATTAACTGGAAATAAAGGTTTAGGCCTTTATTTTTTCTTTTCTTTTTTTTTTTTTTTTTGGTTGAGACTGTAAGACAGAAAATGTGAAAAGAATTAGAATAAATGAGAGAGTTCTTTTCATTGGCAGTAGCTAAGAATGATGGGTACTCATAGAGGAATGCAGGGATAGCATGAGAAAGCTTCATATAATACTTTGTTTCATTATTCCTGAGACTGAGTTACATCCCTACCCTATGGCTCAGTATATGCACTGATAAGTAATTGCTATGTAACAAATTACTCCAGAGATTTCCAGAGTATGGTGACTATACTTAATAAGAATTATTCTATATTTTATAAATGATTAGAACTTAAATGCTTTCAGATTTTGGAGGAGTAGGGTAGGGTTAGGGGTAGATTAATAAAAATAGCTGTGAATAAGCCACACAAAACCTTCATAATTTGTAAGCTAACATTAAATAAATCTTATACAGAAACATACAGAACAAACATTATTAACTCTCTAACAGTTTGCAGACGCATCTTATTATATGACACCCCTTTCTCTAACTCCTGTTTGCTCAGTGAAGAATAGCCTCCAGAATACACCCCCACTGCCATAATATTCTGCCCAAGAACGTGGGCAAGCAACCACAGACTGAAAGCACAAGCCAACACAAATCCTTCCAGCTGTTTCTGTCTGGCATTTTGATTGCAGCACCACAAGCACACATGGGAATTCTCATTTTTAACTGAACAAATAAACAAACCGTAATTGATTCACAGAAATTATCCAGGGACACGATGCAGTTACGTTCAAATTCAAGATTTAAAAAAGCTTATTGCAGATCACTTCTCAGGTGTCACAAGTTACAAAACATTTCAGCTTTGGTCCTCTACGTGGCTGGGCTAAACTCTCTTAAGAAGCTATGTGCTCTGAGATGCTTCACAGATATTAATATTGTGTCAATAAGGTAAAGGAAGAAAATTGGATTCAGTTGAACTAGCCTCAAGATGGAAGATATTTTCTCACAGCTCCATGGAAGTGATTGTTCACCCCACCCCCCTTTTTGGGTTGCAGGGTGGCTATAAGGAGCAAATGAGACCATAGTTGGAAGACTGTTCAGGCAAAGTTTTGGAGTCAGAAAAATGTGTAATTGAATCTTGGCTTTGTTACCTTTTAGCTGTGTGAAGCTATGGGAATTTAATTAAACTTGCTAGCCAAAACCTCAACCTTCCATTTTCTTGTAGGTACAATACCATTGCCTATTTCAAAGGTTTCCTGTAAGAATAAAATAGGCCCTTTTGTTTTTTGTGTATAGGAGGGCTACTGATTTTTAGCAGGGTATCAAAGCAGATGCTAAGACTCATAGCCAAACTTCGGGTAGAGTGCAGGGAATCTTATGAAAGAAGGGGGAGATGAAAGATGTAGAGGGGACAGGAGCTCCACAAGAAGACCAACAGAATAAAAAAAAAATCGGCCACAGGGGTCTTTTCTGAGACTCACACTCCAAACAAGGACCATGCATGGAGATAATCTAGAACCCCTGCACAGAGGTAGTCCATGGCAGCTCAATACCCAAGTGGTTTCCCTAGTAATGGGAACAGAGGCTGTCTCTGACATGACCTCAGTGGCTGGCTCTTTGATCACCTACCCCTGAGGGGGAAGCAGCCTTACCAGTCCACAGAGGAAGACAATGCAGCCAATCCTGATGAGACCTGATAGAGTAGGGTCAGATGGAAGGGGAGGAGGACCTCCCCTATCAGTGGACTTGGAGAGGGGCAGGGAGGAGATGAGGGAAGGAGGGTGTGGTTCAGAGGGGGCGAGTGAGTGGGGGCTACAGCTGGGATACAAAGTGAATAAACTGTAATAAATAAAAAAAGAATAAAATAGGATATTTTGTATTGTACATCTAGTTGGCCTTTCAGCTACACAAGAAAATAAATACAGCTGGACTTTAAGGACACTCTTGTAGAGGAGAAGGGAGACAAGGAGAATATCTATTTCTCTAATCTGATATCTGGGTTCTAATGGAGTACTACAGAAGCCCAGTGGAAACAGACAGCATGAGACAAGGAGAAAATTACTGTAATAATATTAGAACTGTAGAAGCTCACCTTCCAATCACTTGATAGGTGTCCAGTGATGTCTTATAATTTATCTGGTCTCCTCCAGTACTTCCCATGGAGTATAGCAATGAATAGGTCCTTAGCCAGTGGAATGTATAATACTTGGAACAGTCATGAGTATATGACTTCCTTACAGTCCATGTTCTTAAGAGATACTGATGAGGCATGTGTCAGGATTCAAATCATCTATATTTTCCCTCTATTATATTTTCAATCAATAAAGCCTCAGGTGGTTTTATTTTCAATGGATAATGAAATTAGGGAATTAAATCATGCAATACTACCCAAATTTAGACTAGTGAGCCAGTGAATTTAGTGGGGTAACTTGTAGGAGCTTGGGTGTCTCAAACGCAAGTGTGTAATCAAATAGATCACCCCACTGTGGGTGACAACTCGGCGGTTGCATTGCTGGAGCTTCCTGCATAACTTTCAGGGAGCTGGCTGGTCAGAGAGCTTCCTCTTTCTAGCAATATTACTGCTTATGCACTCTTAGTGAGGAGCCCTATGAGTCTTGTAAGTTTCAGGAAGTCCCTGGTTCTTTTAAGTTTCATTTACTTCCTGAGTTATATCCAGACTCTCTCCAGGAAGGAATGCTTCAGCTTCTTGGAGGAACACATTGCATGGTTTTGAGTGATTAATAGGTCCCATCTTTGAATTTTCCTAGCAGCCTCCTGTTTTTGCATCAGTATTCTAGGGCAGAAGTATGTGTCATTTTTACTTCAAGTTAATTTTTCAGCCAAGGCAATGGGCCTTATGTTCCCAGTGACAGCTGAAGCTGCTCTGTCTACTGCTGCAAGCACAGGCATATGTAGACCTCTTGCTTGCATGGTATTGTAGCTGTTGGTCATGTCTTTGACAGAAACTGGAGAGCAGTCGATCATGGTTATGTCTTAGGTAAAGATGGGAACCTTGGGATTCTGTTTGGCTGCCTGAAAGAAAATGCTCATTTGCAGTTATTTCTATCTTATTAGGAGTAACTTTGGGGGGATAAAACGCATCATCTCTTCAGAGAAGGACATTTTTTCTTCTTGTTTGCCAAGGCATAACAGTATGGATTTAGTTAATCTAAGAAATACATGGATCTATTTAGGTGTTTGGAAATGAAGAATATAATATCCTCTGAAATATCAACCTGGCAATGTTCATGCATTATAAATAGAATCAGTCATCCGAAGAAGAAACCAGTAAAGGTGCAAAGAATCCAGGGTTATAAATTAATAAGTAGACTCCCAGGGGAGCATCGTATTCAGAGAAAGAATATGAAAATATAGAAACACATATGTACACACACACATATACATACATATATACTTTACCTAGTTGGCTAATGGATCTATTCTCAGGGAGCCAGCAAACTGTAGATTCACCAAACTATTGATGAGTGGCATTTTAGGAGAATTTTGGCCAGAGACAATGGCTTTTATTTTGTAGTCATTTATGTCACATGCATTGGATAAGCTTTTAATGACATTAAAAATGAAGTTATGATTCTGATTAGCATAAATTAGGATTAAAATATAGTAACTTAGAAATTTTTAAAAATTCATATTAATGATTTTGAAAGAGTTCATAGAATTGAATGATGCTGTCAGATTTTTTAATATGCAATATTTGTGTTTGCAGTCAGCTAGTTCCCTGGGGAATTGCGTGTTTCTGATGCAGGATGTGTTATGAGGAGATGAGGTCTTCAATGATGAATCAGATTGTATATTTTTGATGAAGGCTCTGGAGTTGAAAGGGCTTATTGATAATTTAGCTTATGGAAGACATTGTGCTTGAACATCAGAGAGAACACATTCAAAAAAGAATTAATCCCATTATTCAAAATAAGACTAGCAAAATCATCTGCTCTGGAATTTCAACATGTCTCTTATAGAAACACAACATACTGGATAAAGCTAGGGGTAGAAAGTCTTCAGATACACGTTCTAAAGCTGTGAGGAAAGACTCTTATGCTTCCGTGAAAACCACTGATGACTATGGTAAAGAAAAGTGTATTTACACGCACTAATAGTAGACTTCTCAAGTTTGAGGTCTGTCACTAGCATGTGCCATGCTTCCTCAAGAAGTGTAAAAGAAATCATACAAATTTCAGGATGTGTTCTTCTATGTCTTGTCTGGGATGCAAAATCAAACTAAACATGGGCTTTTTGGAATCCGGGGCATTGGTGTGTATGTGAGTGGCTGTGTGGCTGTGTGCGCATGGGTGCCCAGGATGGCCAGAAAATCGCATCAGATCCCTGCATCTAGAGTTACAGAGGATTGTGAGCCACCTGACGTGGGTGCTGGGAACCAAACACGGGTCATCCGGAAGAGCAGCTAGTCCACTCACCTGCTAGGCCGCCTCTCCTCTCCCCAATACAGCACATTATTGAAGACATTATTTAATTATTTTGACCAAATGCAACTGATTGACTAAGCCAATCCCACATTACTCCTAAGGTCAAAACGTTGTAACATTATGGGGATATTCTTTCTTTTTTTTTTTTTTTTCTTTATTAATTACACTTTATTCACTTTGTATCCTCCCCGTGGTTCCCTCCCGCCTCCCATCCCAATCCCTCCCTTTCTCCACCCTCTGCATGCATGCCCCTCCCCAAGGCCACTGATAGGGGAGGACTTCTTTTCCTTCCTTCTGATCCTAGTCAATTAGGTCTCATTAGGAGTGGCTACATTGTCTTCTTCTGTGGCCTGGTAATGCTGCTTCTCCCTCAGGGGGAGGTAATTAAAGAGCAGGCCAATCAGTTCATGTCAGAGACAGTCCCTGTTTCCATTACTATGGAACCCATTTGGATACTGAACTGCCATGGGCTACATCTGTGCAGGAGTCTTCGGTTATCTCCATGCATAGTCCTTGGTTGGAGTATCAGTCTCAGGAAAGACCCCTGTGCTCAGATTTTTTGGTTCTGTTGCTCTCCTTGTGGAGTTCCTGTCCTCTCCAGATTTTACTGTTTCCCACTTTTTCCTAAGATTCCTTGTACTCTGCCCAAAGGTTGCCCATAAGTCTCAGCATCTACATTGATAGTCTGCAGGGCAGAGCTTTTCAGAGATCCTCTGTGTCAGGCTCCTGACTTGTTCCTTCTTTTCTCCTTCTTCTGATGTCCAGCCTCTTTGCCTTTCTGGATAGGAATTGAGCATTTTAGCAAGAGTCCTCCCTCTTAATTAGTTTCTTTAGGTGTACAGATTTTAGTAGGTTTATCCTATATTATATGTTTATATGAGTGAGTATATACCGTGTGTATCTTTCTGCTTCTGGGATAGCTCACTCAGGATGATCTTTTCCAGATCCCACCATTTACCTGCAAATTTCATGATATCCTTGTTTTTTTATTGCTGAGTAATATTCCATTGTGTAGATATACCACAATTTGTGCATCCATTCCTCCACTGAGGGGCTGTTTCTAGCTTCTGGCTATTACAAATAAGGCTGCTACAAACATGGTTGAGCAAATGTCCTTATTGTGTACCTGAGACTCTTTTGGGTATATGCCTAGGAGTGGTATAGCTGGATCTTGAGAAAGCACTATTCCTAATTGTCTGAGAAAGTGCCAGATTGCTTTCCAGAGTGGTTGTACAAGTTTACATTCCCACCAGCAGTGGAGGAGGGTTCCCCTTTCTCCACAACCTCTCCAGCATGTGTTGTCACTTGAGTTTTTGATCTTAGCCATTCTGATGGGTGTAAGGTAAAATCTTAGGGTCGTTTTGATTTGCATTTCCCTGATGGCTAATGAGGTTGAGCATTTCTTTAAGTGTTTCTCTGCCATTCGATATTCCTCTGCAGAGAATTCTCTGTTTAGCTCTATACCCCATTTTTTTTTAACTGGATTACTTGTTTTTTTGCTGTTTAACTTCTTTAGTTCTTTATATATACTGGATATTAGCCCTCTGTCAGATATAGGGTTGGTGAAGATCTTTTCCCAATCTGTAGGCTGTTGTTTTGTTCTGATGACAGTGTCCTTTGCTTTACAGAAGCTTTTCAGTTTCATGAGGTCCCATTTATTGATTGTTGCTCTTAGAGCCTGTGCTGTTGGTGTTCTGTTCAGGAAGTTGTTTTCTGTGCCAATGAGTTCAAGGTATTCCGTTATGGGTATTTTCTCACTTTCCCTACTTTCTTAAGCAAGCAGTGAAGTGGAAGTTTATATATTCCTAGGAAAATTTGGGTATAACAGTAAATATTGACTTTGATAATCAGCCTTCACTTGATTGGTTATTAAGACAACTGCCACTTGTATTTCTCTTGGTTTTGCTTAGATATCATGAAAACTGCCCATTCTTGCTTAACATAAGCCATAATTTTACTTAAGAGTCTAACCCTGGGTAGTGAATTCTTTTTATTTCTTTTTTCTTTATTAATTACACTTTATTCACTTTGTATCCCGCCTGTGGTTCTCTCCCTCCTCCCATCCCAATCCCTCCCTTCCTTCACCCTCTGCATGCATGCCTCTCCCCAAGTCCACTGATAAGGGAGGACTTCTTTTCCTTCCTTCTGATCCTAGTCAATTAGGTCTCATCAGGAGTGGCTGTGTTGTCTTCTTCTATGGCCTGGTAATGCTGCTTCCTCCCCCCCCCCCAGGGGGAGGTAATTAAGGAGCAGGCCAATCAGTTCATGTCAGAGACAGTGTCCCTGTTCCTATTACAATGGAACCCACTTGGATACTGAACTGGCATGGGCTACATCTGTGCAGGGGTCTTAGGTTACATCCCAATTGTAGCCCTCTCCCTTTTCTTCTCCCAGCCCTCCCCTCCCCATATCTTCCCCATATCCCTTTTCCCCTACTCCTAAGAAAAAGGGAGCTTCTCCTACCAAGCCATCCCATCCCATCAAATCTCATCAGGACTGAGTACATCCTCTTTCACAGAGTGGTCTGACAAGACAGCTCCTTTGAAAAGCGGGCAGCAGAGTCCATGTCAGATATTCCCTTATTAGGGAACCCACATGAAGACCAAGCTGCCCATCAGGTACATATGCATAGCAGGCCTAAGTCCAGTCTGTGCATGGTCCTTTGTTGGCGCTTCAGTCTCTGCAAGCTCCCCTGGGCCAACGTTAGTTGGCTCTGTTGGTCTTGTGGAGCTCCTGTCCCCTCTGGGTCCTTCTATCCTGCTCTCCACTCTTCTCTGAAGTTCCCCCATGCTCCTCTGTTGTGGATATAAACATGTTTATGTTTTTGTTCCAGGTGTGAGATGTGGAACTGATTCAGGTGGTCCACAGCAGCAGACAATTTGCTTTGTGTTAGCTCTGAAAGGAGCTCTTTGCTGCAGATAGGTTAAATCTGAGGACTCTGAAGAGAGAATAAATTCCAGAGCCTAGTGAGTGTGCAAAAAAAAAAAAAAAAAAAAAAAAAAAAAGAAAAAAGAAAAAAGAAAGAACAAGGCTGCTCCTGCTTCCCTCTTGCTGCTCTAGGTTGCTGTTATGAAACAAGAAGTTGGAGATCTACTGAAAGGAGGACTGGACTGGCTCCAAGGAACCCAACGACCCTAACCAGCAAGAAGCAGCTAAGGAAGAACTGTGCTCCCTCTCCCATTAACTCTTTCTCTCTCCTACCTGGTGTTGGGGTGTTGGAAGGAATTGGGGTGAAGTTAGGAGAAAAAGATACACATAAATAAAAAAGTTAAAAAAATAAACTAATGCCAACACTCCAACTAATGCTTGGCTATGAGTGTCGACGTCTGTTTTGATCGGCTGCTAGGTGGAGCCTCTCAGAGAACAGCCATGCTAGGCTCCAGCCTGCAAGCATAGCAGAGTGTCATTAATAGTGTCAGTGGTTGGCTCTCTTCCATGGGATGGCTCTCAGGTTGGGCCAGGCATTGCTCTATCTTTATCCCTGCACATGTTGTAGGCAGGGTACATTTTGGGTTAAAGTTTTTGTGGGTGGGTTAGTGTTCCCCTCCCTCCACTAAGAGTCCTGTCTGTTAGAGGGGTGGCCTCTTCAGTCTCTGTCCTTCCCTACTCAAAGTCTCAGCTAGAATCACTCCCAAGACATGTTGTATGTTGCAAGTAGCAGAATCCCATCAAAAACACTTTCCTATTGAACTCAGACCTGACCTTGAACTGTTCCATAGCATCACACTTGAATCTGCCACTATCAACTGGTTGTCATTATTGTATCAGATCAAACTTAGCTACAATGTCTGCAAAGCAAAAAATATCCTTGCATTTTTATTTAAGACATGTTCCCTTGCATATTTAATTATTTATCATATAATCGTAAGCAGATGGCAGCCTACAAATTATCCTCTTATTCTGTGTGAGAGGAAGTAAGATCTTGCAAATCTCCCCTCCTGGGACAATCAGCCCAGATCCTTTTCATTTTTTTCAGTTTTATGAATGGCTTCTTACAGAATGCCAATGTGGTGCTTATATGTTGGAGGAGAACATCAAATAAGTAAGCCAAAGAAATTTGTAAAAAGATACTAATTTGTAATCATTTTAGGGACTGCTGAGAAATCAACTTAAATTTAATAGCAAAGACACTAGCAAAAATGATGTTTTTTTCCCTGTTTAAAGAATAAAATCTGAGCAATGCATCAAAAATAATTTCAGGAAGGACAGCACTCTATAGAGCTTTGCTAGAAGTTTTTGAAAATTAATGAATATCCAGATAGATACCGAGTTTTATCCATACTTCATGTTTTTCTTCAAAGTTTGAAATATAAGAAAGAAAAAAAAAAGAAAGGAAGGAAGGAAAGAAGGAAGAAACAAACAAACAAACAAACAAATAAACAAAAACTTCTGGTCAAGACTGGCATTGAGGCAGAACCAAGATTTCATTACTGCTTGGTTTCTATACAAGAGAAACAATCTGTGAGCAATACAGTGATATCCATTTAAGATCAAGATAGCTTGTGTCTGTTTATTGGCACTAGTTGGCTTCAACAAATTTAAAACTATTATTGGCAAAAAGCAGCACATTAAAAATCAGTAATGGTAAACATGCCTGGTCTGCCATGATAAATGCCATTAATTGGAGCAGATTTTATGAAAATTGCATGATAAAGTATTGATCATGTGCAAATCCCACCCCCACTTCCAATGTTTGGTCATTGAAACATAGCATCGTATTCAGAAGGGTACTACATCTGTAACAACTCTGATTCTAACTGCTGAAAACAGATGTCGCTCTAGAAATACAGATAGAGAACCAAGACCCTCAACTCCAATCAAGACCATGGGTCAACAAGACCAATGCTTGCAATATAATCTAGATGTGGATCCAAATCTGGAATCGCCACAATTTTACCAAAGTTTTACTTAGCTCTGGTACATTGTACCTGATGCGACGCTTTGTATTAGGATGGTAGTGTGAAGTCTGCTTTACATTTCAGAAAAGGGTAACTTGCCAGATTCAGGTCTGTTCTCATGTGTTAATTATCCAGATTTCTTATGTTTCTGCAAAAAGTCACTGTAAGCAATACCAGGCTTAAAGAGTACCATTTAATTCAATAACTTGTTTAAAAACAAATTTAAAGCTTATTTTACCATTGGAAAACATTTCTGTATCCAGTAGGGAAATTACATGAAATCTTATTTAATATTGTTAGTTCTCAGGGTTAGGGGGAATAACCTCTCAATGTTGTGTTTCATTCCTTAATCTGGAGAGTTTTAACCTTTCCCTCTGTGCAGGCCAGTCTTAAAGTACTTGTCCTTTCTCATTGGTGCATGCAAGATGCTCAGAACACCAGCCTCTGTAAGCTGTTGATTTAGCTATACGGTGGCATTGAATTCTCCACTTTTCTATCTCTGCTAACATCATCATCTCACATCCCGACTTCTGCTGCTGCAGCAGCAGCTGTGTTTGAGTGAATACTGCATGCAGAATAGTCTGCAAGAAATGACAGTGAGGAGAATGCATCAGAGACAGAGATAGAAACCACTGCTAAATAAGTAGGGCCCTAAGTATGGAGGCCATAGTTACTCTCAGTTTCAGTGCCAGAATAGAATCTTACAGTATTACACATATGCACACACACATAAACATGCTTATACAAATATAAACCTGACAATTTTGTTTTCTGCAAAATGACAAAACTTGAGCTGCCAGCTGTCACAGCAAGAGCTTTCATTATGGTTATTCCATTAATTTTACATGATGTACAACACCAAGTTCATCTGTGTACTGTTAAGTATTTTTGTAATTAAAACTCCATCACAGTTGTCAGAATAAATGAATAGAGCTCATTCTCCCTTATGTAACATCCTTTGTTTTTAATCTCATTGTTTTTTTTTTGTTGTTGTTCATTATACATTCATTAAAATACAACTTCATAACCTACATTGAACACAGCTCTGCTGAGTTTGTGGCACCCAACTTACACTCCATGAATGTTTGCTGAGTTCGAATATAAATGATAAGCAAAGTGAATCAAAACAAAACAAACCCCCAGGGTGTCTGATGCTTCACAAAGGCTCCAGGATTAGAGCAGACAATGTGTCCCAAATTCATTTTCTACTTCCTGGTAGAGGACTCCTGATTTCAATTAGAAATTGGAGGAGGAAGCTGGGAAAATAGGCTTCTAAACTAATGTAAGTTCCATAATGGAAAGGAATGGGGAAAAAAGCAGAATAATTAACTAAAAATTTCAGCTTCCTGGAGGGCTGATGTGCTGGGAAATTATAATAGGCAAAGAGACCTTTAGTCTACTGCCAAGCTTGGCTGAGCTCACCTCCATCGCTAGACCCTGAAACACCATTGTTAAATATAGTGACCCTTGCTCAATAAGCCTCATGCCCCCCCTTAAATATATATATATATATATATATATTCCAGTAGTAGATTCCACAAGCCACTTTTCAAACATACATGCTACTACTGGAATATACTTAGGGTGGTATTAGTATCACAAAACCATTTAGTCTTTTCTTTTTTTGTTTTTACTCAATATTGTAGAAAAATGGAATTAAAAAAAATTCCAATGTCATTTCTGAAGAGTTATTGTCCAGAGAAAAGGAATCCAAGCCTGAGTTCTAATCCTTTTATTGTCTTTTATTAGGTAGAGGTATTTGGCAAGAGTCTCCTTTTTAGTCCCAAGGTCCTTTCCAATCATATACTTTCTTAGTTTTTCAAGAATATCTTAATTCTCTTTTGGCTCAAACAAAATCGATCTTTCCATCTCCATAGGACCATTGCTATATGTTTAGTTATTTTGCATCTTCATTAACAAAACAAAACAATGACAGTGAAATCCTGCCATACCTTCATAGCTCTCTAATTAATACCCCTGCAAACCATATTACTGGAAAACAGTCCATATAATTTCCCTTTTCCTTTTCTTTCTCATCTTTCTCATCCTACTACTTGACTATGTCATAACAATCTTTATGTTTCCAAATGTGCGTATGATGGGGGAAGGGCAGGGGTTGCTTTCTAGACCCATAGCTTTTTGGAATGTCCTCTCCCAGCTTTATATACTCTGGTTTTCTCATACTCATAGGCCAAGCTTTGTCATTTTCATTTATTAGATTCCTCCTCCACCTAGATAATCCCATTCCACTTCCATGCAGTGTAAATATTTGGGGAGCTGTCCAGGCGGATGTAACTCAGCTCTTAAATAATGGATGAGGAACCAAAGTTCGGGCACCTGAGTCTCATAATGGGTGACAAGCATAGGTACTTTTTGTCATTATCTTCATTAGACTGGAAAATTAATTAAGTTTGTTCTTTGCCTAGAAGAAAGGCATTATTTCTGTTTTTCCTAGATTGCTTACTCTACAAATGCTCCAGGAAAGAGTCAGGAGTGAAAGGATGGTACACTTAACAGGACCTGAAGCAAAGGTAAAGACCTACAGGGAACTTTCCTCAACACTATGATTGTTAGAAAATATGTGCTATCTCCTCTGCTAGATGTTTTTTATTAACAGGAATCACTCGTTCTTCTTCCTCTGTGTTGCCCAGTCCATCTCCCAGATTCCTGCTCTTACATCCCAGTATCCAGAGGAGGACTGAGATAGTTGTGATGGATATGGAGTTATTATTAAGAAACATTATGAGTGTTGTGATTGAGAAGAATTTTTGAGGATAGAATGAAAACCTCTTTATTCAAAATAAGTATGTAGAGGACATGCAGCTTATTGAGAAAAAAAGCATTTGATGTTCAATATATCAAATATGGAGAGACTGCTGGCTCGGTGTTACATTTTAAAGAAAAAAATATGTTTTTATCTCCAGAGTATAATGTTAAATGCTAGTTTTAACCTCCAAGGCATTGAGAATTCTGAATAGAGACATACTATTCCCTAGGCTCAAATTTATTCTTCTTAAAATGGATACAGAACACAAGCCCTTTTTTTAAAAAAAATTCCTTTTTAGAACTGTCAGAAAATTCTTCAAGAGTCTAAGAAACTGTGTCCCCAGGAGGGTGAAGCAACACCTATATATAGATGCATATTGGTCTATGCTTGTAATTTGCTTTGGTATCCATGGGGATGACAGGTGTTAAAGAAATGCAAGCTGATATGATGGTACAAAGCTGAGCTATATGATTTTGCATTAAGTATTTGGCATCAAGAGAGTTTGATCTGATCTGAAGTGTGGATAAGTCTGTTAAGGGCGTGTTATGTACTTATTCTGTTAAGGGCGTGTTATGTACTTATTCCGACTTTAGATGGTGAAAAATTGTGTCTTAAGAGAGAAGGAGTTTAGGTTGTAACTGAATATTTATTTCATGGCTCCTATTAGCAGTTACAGTTAGGGAGAGGATAAGAGTTGGTGAGAGTGAAAGAACAATTGTTCCCAATGGAGAAGATCCAGGTAGGAAGAAGAAAGAGCAAACTGGAGTTGGTATATTGCAGTGATCAGAGCCTAGATCCTGGGAAAAAGAACGTAACTGAAGAAAGTTATAGATCTATTTACTGACTATAAATTTTAAAGAAATCACAAAGATCTATCTACACACACACATATTTGTGTGTATGTACATATATACACGTACATGTGTGTGTCTGTCATAAAACTATACATAATATGGTTTATATATTAGACTTATGACAATTAAAAGAATTAACACAAGTACACTGCTTAGCCCAGTGTTGACATAGTAAATGATGAATAATTTCTGCACTGTATATGCGTCTATTTCAGAAGATTTGCCCCAGAGATTGCCATCTGTTTATCTAATGGCTTACTATAGGTTGATAATAATTTTTAAAAAATATTTGGCTAAAACTCTTAGTCTTATTTCTTCCAGGTTTCTCCAGAATTCTGATTCTTTTTTTTTTCCATCCTGTTTACTGGTTATGTTTAAATAAAACTATGCATTAAATAAATTTCAGGTATCTTATTGCTTAAGGTAGGCTCTGTCAATGGCAGACATAGTAGGAGTTAGAAATTTTCACCTATACCACAGCTTTTCCTCTTTATCCATAGCTGATTCAGTCACTGGATTCCTCCTTGAACACGGTGGAGGTTACACTGCTTTTCAGGTTCATGTTCATTCAGGGTCATCCTCATCCACACACACATCCTCATGCCTGCTGGCTGCTTCTCTCCTTAATGACTGGCTGTATGCTGTCTTTCTTTTGAACCACTCCACTGAGCCCTTCCACGGTACTATAAATTGGGCGTCAATGTGAATGACTTTTAGAGTTCTTGGCATTGAACCTTGAGGAGCTGAACTGACACTTCCGGTCTCAGTGTTCACACTTGGCTGCTCTGCTTGCTCCTGGGAACCATAGCTCTGAAAGTAGTGCTGGGAATCAAATTAGATATAAACCCCGGAAAGAGAGGGTATGGTGACAGGATTTTATTATAATGATGCCAGTCATAGTTGGCAAAGGAATAAAACTGCCCCCAGAGAGAAAAAGCATCCTATGCACAGTCATAATTATTGTTCCAAAACAGCTGCCAGCATGTACACACAGGAGACTCTTCAGACACTGGTTGTGCCTCTTCAGTGGGAGCTAATCTGGAAAGGTTACTTTAACTCATGCTCATGCATGTGGCTGTTAAAATGCAAGGTTGCAGATTCTTTGAAGATTTATATATTTTTATTTTATGTATATGAGTGTTTTGCTTGAAGGCATGTAAGTGAATAAGGCATAGGTCTGATATCTGTGAAAAGTTAAAGAATAGGCATTGCATCCCTGGAAATGGAGTCATAGACGGTTGTGAGCTGCTAAGCGGGTACTGGGAATTGAGCCCACCTCCTCTGCAGGAGCACCAAGTACCCTTAACCACTGAGCGGCCTCTTCAGTTCCCAATGTGGACGTTCAAAAGAACAGTAAGTGAACATCTTTTCCAACCACATCACACTCACCCTGACAAGACTCAGAAATACAGGGTGGGTACAACTCAGACCAAGACAGAAAAATACCAGGACAAGGAAAACAGATGATCAGCATCTGTGGAAGATTGTGGAGGGAAGGGAAAAAGTATGTGAGAGGAAAGGGAAGAAGTGAAGTGTAGGAGCGGGGAGGAAAGAAGTGTATGGGAAGAAAAACAGAAAAAGACAGAGGAAAAAACCCCTCCTCACATAGAAGAGTGAAGGAGAAGAGAAGGAGGAGGGGGAGGAGGAGGAGGAAAAGGAGGAGAAGGAGGAAAAAGAAGAAGAAGAAGAAAAAGGAGGAGAAGAAGAAGGAGGAGGAGGAGGAGGAGGAGGAGGAGGAGGAGGAGGAGGAGGAGGAGGAGGAGAAGAAGAAGAAGAAGAAGAAGAAGAAGAAGAAGAAGAAGAAGAAGAAGAAGAAGAAGAAGAAGAAGAAGAAGAAGGAGAGAATCCTGAAAGAGGAGCAAAAAAAAGGGGGGGGGCAGGAGCTGAAGTCACTATATTAGATATTTCATTAGAGATTCACCATCTAAAAGTATTTTGCTTGTGTGTGTGACACTCACAGATGTCAAGTATAAGAGTGAAAGTAGAGTTCATATTTAATTTACCAAGAGAGGAGAGGTGCAGGATAAAGGAAAGGTTAGTGGAAGCCGTAGGAGTTTCTGTGTTTAAACCAACCTTCATGATTATGTATGTATGTGCGCTGTTATTTCTAGTCTTCTCAGAAAACATATGCAGGAAAATTCCTGTATAGTGCTTCTGTAGACTGTGGCTTTCTTCTGATCCATCTCTTCTGTCCTTCTTATTTTTTAACTGTATTTACACAAAGTAGGCTCTAGTTTCTGCCTGGGGCAGTACGATTCTCTGTCTCATCTATGTTTTGAAGAATATACGCTAGTGAGAAAGGTGAGGGGATATTGTGGTATCCTTCAGAAGTATGTCAGCACATTCCCTTCATAAACTAGCTGGCTACTGCCTACCAGGAAAGCCACCAGGGAAAGGATTCTAGTGGGACATTTGGTCCTGCTATCCTTTGATGCTCCTGTCCTGAAGAGAGTGAAATGTGCAAGCCAAAATGTAAGACTTCTCAGTGTGAAGTGTTTAATTTCAGGGCTCAAACTTCTGTAGATTAAAAAAGTGAAGCAAGCATTCACTTCGGAATGTTACACCCTGGGACGATTCTTGCTTTTTATACATTCACCGCACCCTCAAAGTAATATAGCAGGGCTAGCAGACGAGAAAAATAGATACTCAATTTTATGACTTCAGACAACTTGTCCTGAAGGAGTAAGTCACAGAAGGAAATTGAAAACCAGTTTGACCTGAGCCTCAAATTGCATATTCTACTTCCAAACCTGCTCTAGTTATAAAGAAATATTGGGAAGGAATCAGAAATGGCAAGGTCCAGAAATCATTGTTGATTTTCTGCCCTATAAAGTCAGTCAGAATGAAGATGAAAACAAATAAACAACAACAACCAAAAATCTACCCAAGGCATTTGTAACCTATCATTTTGAGGAAGTCCGGAAAGAAACTGTGTTGGTCTGAAAAAGGCTATTTGCTCTTTCTTTTGCTAATGATATACTGCTATTGAAACTAAGGTAGAAAATTTGAAACCATAAAAAAAAAAGAAAGAAAATTAGTTAGCAACCCCATTGTATTAATTTACAGGTGTTGTGAGTCAACCCAAATGGAATGTTTACAGACTATAAAATCAATTTCCTTTAGCATGAGAACTTTAAGGGCATTTCAGACAGTGTCAGTGGTTCTGTTATCTTCACTGTGGCTTTAGAATTCATTTTAGCCATTACCATTCTAGCTATCCAGAAGAAAGGACCTCAAAAACACCTGGGAATACAACCTTCCCACTGCATCTTGTCTGTCTAAATAGCAAAGCTCATACAGATACGGAGGAATAGATCCAAGATTATCTATTCATCAAGGCTGTTGGGGAAGCACTGTCTTAGTATTATCTTAGTCTATTCCAGTTACTATAACAATAATAAAAAAAACTTAGACTGGGTTATTTATAAATAACAGAAGTTGTTTTTCATAATTTTAGAAGCTAGGAAATCCATAGATAGGCCATGAACCTGGGGAAAATATTACTACTATCATTCTGTTAAACAAACGGCAATAAAATCTCATAATGACATACTGCTATACCCATAGATCAGTGCTGTGCTCAAAGTTCTTTAAAAAGGCTTCTTCTGGCAGCAGATGGGGACTAACAGAGACCCACAACCAGACAGTGGGCAGAGTATGAGTGACTTTAGGGCACTCAGTCCTAAGTGGGATGTTTTCCTCAAACCTCTTCTCTCAGGTGTTTGGCCAACTTAAAACAAACTCCACTAATAGGGGAGGTCCTTCTCCCCTTCCATCTGACCCTAGCCTATCAAGTCTCATCAGGGTTGTCTGCATTGTTTTCCTCTGTGGCCTGGTAAGGCTGCACCCCCTTCAGGGAGAGGTGATTATTGTAGGGATCTATTAATATTTACTATTGATTTATCTTTTGGTAAAGCTGCTGTTAGTCCTAAACAGCTATATAACCAAATCAGCACACAGAGACTATGATTTATTTAGTTAACCTAGAGCACAATGTTGGGCAATAGTTACTCCATTCTAAACCTTCAAGCCCTCATAGTTTCCTAACATTTAGATTTCCCACATTATACTTGCTTTTAGTGATATATTAGGTCTAGTCCATCTCTCCACACTGTTCCAAGATCTCTCTCCCAGCTCCATTCTCCTAGCTCTCCTCGCCCCTTCTTCCACTCATTTCCTGCCCTCTAGCTCCTCCCCTCTTTCCTGTCCTCTGGCTCCTCCCAGCTCAACATTGTGTCTAGTTGTTTTATTTTGGCCTCTTTACATAGAGTTGAGACAGGATGCTTAGAATGAGTATCACAATGCAATATCCGAATTGAAACCAGAGAAACCAGAGAATGGAGGGGGGGGAGAAATCAGCATTTGAATGAACAAGGGTAAGGTGTATACATTTTAAAAGAACATTATACCAACAGATGATCAAAGAGCCAGCCACTGAGTTCATGTCAAGAGACAGTCCCTGTTCCCATTACTAGGGTATCCACTAGGAGACTGAGCTGCCAGGGGCTACATCTGTGCAGGGGTTCTAAATTATCTCCAAGCATAGTCCTTGGTAGGAGTATCAGTCTCAGAAAAGACCCCTGGGCCCAGAATTTTTTTGGTTCTGTTGTTCTCCCTGTGGAGCTCCTGACACTTTCAAGTCTTTCTCTCTCCTTTCATACAATTCCCTGCACACTGCCCAGAGTTGGGCTATGAGTCTCAGCATCTGCTTTGATACCCTGCTGGGTAGAGTCTTTCAGAGTCCATCTGTGGCTCCTGTTCTGTTCCCTGCTTTCTCCCTCTTCCATTGTCCATCCTGTTTGCCTTTCTGAATGAGAATTGATCATTTTACCCAGGGTCCTCCTTCTTGCTTAGCTCCTTCTTTCTTTCTTCTTTTTTTTTTTTTGTAATTTCTTTTTTAAATTATTTTTATTTTTTAATATTAATTACAGTTTATTTACTTTGTATCCCAGTTGTAGCCCCCTCCTTTATTCCCTCCCAATCTCACCCTCCCTCCCTCCCTCATCTCCTCCTTGCCATTCTCTAAGTCCACTGATAGGGGAGGTCCTCCTCCCCTTCTATCTGGACCCTAGCTAATCAGGTCTCACCAGGACTAGCTGCAATGTCCTCATCTGTGGCCTAGCTAGATTGTTCTTCCCATGGGGGTGGGGAGGTCAAAGAGCTCTTGCTTAGCTTCTTCAGGTGTACAGATTTTAGTATATTTATCTTATATTATATGTCTAATATCCACTTATAAGTGAGTATATACCATGTGTGTCTTTCTGCTTCTAGGATACCTCACTCAGGATGATTTTTTCTAGTTCCCACCATTTGCCTGCAAATTTCACGATTTCCTTGTTTTTAGTTGATGAGTAGTATTCCATTGTGTAAACCTACCACAATTTCTGTATCCATTCCTCTGTTGAGGGAAAACTGTGTTGTTTCCAGATTCTGACTATTAAGAATAAAGCTGCTACAAACATGGTTGAGCAAATGTCCTTGTATACTTGAGCATCTTTTGGATATATCCCTAGGAGGAGAAGAAGGAGGAAAGGTGGGATTTGGAGGAGACAAGGGAGGGGCCTACAGCTGGGATACAAAGTGAATAAACTGTCATGAATGAAAAAATAAATTAAAAAACCAAAAAAAAAAACCAATTACTTTTTTCCTTTATTTCATTTCAATTCCCACATTTTGTATATATTCATATGCAGAAATGTTAGGTTGTATGCAATGCTTTCCAATTAAAATAAATTACAATAATAAAAAAAACAAACTCCATGTCTTTTGTTTGTTTGTTTTTAATGGACTTTTTGTTTTATCTTATAATTTTTTTTTTTTGTCTTATTGGTCTTTTGATTTTTAGCTTTGATTTTTGTTTTTGTGGTTTTTTTCTTTGAGAGAGAAAGACCATAAAAAATGGGGTATCCGGAGGGGGAGGCTATGAGAGGAGTTGTATACGTGAAAAATGTTAAAAACAAAGCCAGCAGGTGCAAAATTAAGGTGTCAGCTTGTTCCTGCCTCTACAATGGGGCTTTCTTGTTATATCTCACATAGTAAGAGGGCCAGCTCAGTCCCTGGTTTTCATTTTGTAAAGGGAACAGGGAGGTCCCTTTGTATTTTATTCTCTGTTTATGAGAACAGAAATCTTATGACTTAATTATGCCTCAAAGTCCCCTACTTCAAGTGTTAACTTTCGACATAAGACTTTTTGGGGAGCACCAACCTTTGGATCATAACAGTTGAATGGATTTCAAAGGGAAATTGTGTCCATCTACAGATGATTACTTTATTTTAGATTCTGAATAATCTCTCTCTCTCCCTCTACCTTCCTCTCCCTTCCTTTCTCTGTTTGTGCATGTAGTGTGTCAGATCCCCTTGGAGCTGGCGTTGCGGCAGTTGTAAGATGGGCACTGGAAACCTAGTACTGTGGAAGAGAAACAAGTGCTCTTAACCCTGGAAGTCTCATTGGTCTCCCCACCCCCAGTGAGCCTTGAGGTGAACATCTACAGCTACATACTTTAAACACAGAGTCGTAACAGCATACCTACTATTTTGCAATGGGCTGTTGGCACCAACCAAGTATATTGGCAGTTTTACTCCATGTCATTAAGCAGTCTGATTTTATGTTATTTAAATATGACAAGGCACCCATCATCCTGTTGTAACATCCTTTATTCTGCCAGTCTGTCGTCGTTGTTAGTAGTTTGCTAATGTAAAAATGAAATGGGTGACTTTACATAAAAATCTATACACACTAAAATATTTTGAAGGTCAGTGGATAAGAAGTTTCTAATGAATATTCCAAACATATCTCAGAAAGGCACCATGAGTTCACTGTCCAATCTGTAGTGTATGAAGGTAAGTGATCAAGGTCGTAGAAGCATCCTTGGCTACTTTGCGACTATCCTGTTACTTTTGAAATGGACCAGACTGAGACAGCTTTTGCTGTAGATAGGTCATTTCCAAGTTGTTTTCCTACTCTGCTACTTCCAAGGGAAGAAAATACTCCCTTGACCTGTGAGGTTGGGCTTGCCACGTGAGCAGGGCTTGACTGTGCAGAAAACTATGTCCCTCAGACACCGGCATGAAAATGTCTTACTCTATTTGCTTCAACAAGGCTGAGACACAAGGGGCAAAAGTATGTCCAATCACCTGCTTAGTTCTCCTCACTGCACCCCAGCCCATATCAGTCCATATCAGCCCCACGTATGTGAAACTTGTTCTTGTATGCCACTGAAATTTAGTGCCTGTTGCTTATGCAAAATACTTCAGTGTTAACTGGTAACTGATAACTAGAAATCCACCCAGGTATTGAGCGCACAGAATGCCCAAGGCAAGCTGGGCTCCTCCTAGCTCTGTGCAGTGTTCTTGTGATCCTTTGGGGTAAGTGACTGCTCCTAAAGTTCCAGGTGCCAGCAGACAAAGGAGTTGAACTTATTAAACTGTTCATTCTACTTGTGCCGTTTTGGTTTCCCATTTTTTTCCCCCATTTTTACTTTCTTACCGTTTTAGACCTCAGTCCCAGCCCAGTGCAAGAGGCTAATGGACTGTACAAGAGCTTTTGGCTTTGAAAATGTCAGACTATAATGAGAAAGGGAAAACAATTATTAACAGAGCTAGTCACAGATGCCCATGGGGTAGCATCCTTTTATGCCTGCCTTGTACGTGGAGGGCCATGAGGTTATCAACAGAGCCTCAACAGAAAATATGACTGCAATGCAGACACTCTGGTAGTTCCTTCAATGCTTGCTAAAAGCCATGAATTTACTAAAAATGAAAATGACAATGAGGACCACATACATCTTGAACTCTCATGGAAAAATTCCAAACACTCTACTTAATTTAGGGACTTCTCATGACCTTATTTTAGGAATAAACATTGGCATTTTAAACATTTTATTATAGCATAGAATAATTATTGCTGTATTTTTATTGTATAAGATAGTGGGGTTTTGTAATGATGTCTTCATTCCTGTGTGTTTTGATTGTATTCATCCTCTATTACTTTTTCCTGTTCTACATTCCTTGTTCTTGTTCAAAGAATCCCCTCTTCCCCTTGTACTTTCATATGATATGATGTGATATGAGTGTGTCTGTGTGTGTGTGTCTGTGTGGTTTAGAGTCCTCAGATGAGAGAAAAAGTGCAGTATTTGTCATTTTCTTCTGGTTTATTTTGCTCTTTATAATCCATGTTTCTGAGTGCATGGTTGTTGCCGGAGCTGAGACTTAAGCTGTAAGCCTCACCAGGAGCTCAGCTTTTTAGGGTGGCAAGTCTCACTGTAGATGAGAGATCTTCAGTTTTGTCTCCTCTTATGGGTGCATATTTAGGAAGGCTGTGACCCCATGATCTCATTCTGTCTCAGGAAGTTCTGGGGCAGGCTTGAGCATCAGACAGCTCCAGCCAGCAGTCACTTAGTGCTCTCTTTGGAGATCTTGACTAAAACCTCATCCCCATTGTTCTTCTCTACAAAAGCTAATGGTGTTTGCCTTTCCCAGGTCCCACTCCAGGGTGCTAAGCATGGTATTTTTGCCTGCTGAAGGATGTCTTGGTCTTCTGAGGGCTGTCACTATTCCTGCTCATCAATGTACACATCTCTCAAACCCGAGTGGGGAAATTCCTCCTTGACCTCTCTTCCAGCAACTTTATGGTTCCTCATGCTTCAAGGGGCCTGACTCACGAAGCTCTGCCCAAGATAGTGTCCACCTGCTCCTTGCAGGTGTCTGTGCCTTAACACAGGGGACATCACTCTAAGCAAGCGTAACAAGTGCAGTGTTTTATTCACTAAGACTCCTGACAACCTGCTTTAGGGCTCCCAGAATTCCTCTGTTACTAGGGTGAGTGCATGGAGCCTGCTGCTTCCATTGGAGGGTCCTATTCACACGGAGAAAGTGAAGAGGGGACCTTAGGGGACAAGGAACAAACATAAAATCACAAGTTTTAGTTGAGCTATTCAGTGTGGATCTGTGATGTCAAGGCAATGTAGACCCGTGAACAGGTGCTGGTGAAATTGCAAATCAGGTGTGTTCTTGAGAAATTTGCCAGATTTGAAAACATTATCACACCTGCAGTAATATCAAATCATATAAGAAAGAAGGTAATTAAGTGCTAAGTGTGTGGAAAAGTCTATAAAAAGGTACTTACTGATTCTCCAGTGTTGTGTTCGCTTTCCTGTGCTATAAAGAAACAAATCAAAACAAATCAACACTCCAGACAAAACGCAGACCTTGATGGCACTGCTCTACCTTATTCAGGCTTTGCCCCTTATTGTATCAGGATTAATTTTACTATATTTCCCTCTTTCCTAACTTCCCTTCCATCTTCTCTCCCTCTTTTCCTTACCTTAAAAAAAAAAAACTTAGCAGTTAAGCATAACAAATGCAGAACAACTAAATAGGAAAATGGGCAAGCTGCTTCCCTTATTTTAGAGCTTGACAAGATGTGTTAGCTTTTACATTCTGGGCTCTGTGGGATGTCAGGCACTCAGAGCAGGGGTGGCATCTATCTTTATGGTGCTAGCTGCACAGGCATCCTATTGGAATGAAATCATCCTTTGTTTCCACTTTTTAAACATTATTTAGTGTTTGTAATGGTCTCCAAAATTCCTCTAAGAAGGCAATGGTCCTCTAGTTTCCTATGGTAAATCTGGGCATCCCACTGCAGGACAGATGTTGCTGATTGTAGAGAGATCCCTGTATGTGAGCTTGTGTGCGTTCAGACTTCTCAATGTGCCTGTCATTCAATAGCTCATCGAGCCTTTCCCCAGGCTCTCCTGGGACTTAGCAGTGGGAGATCATGTACCCTGTGGTCCCACACACCTTGCTATCACTATCAGAGGTTCTGACATGACCATTTTTGTGATATACCTTGCCTACCTGTGGGATCATGTTGGGAAGCATTTGCAAAAAAGGTACTGAGACCCGGCCTGAGATTTGGATTTAATGGCCAGAACAACAGACTGGATATTGATCTGTAAAGATTTCATGTATGGTTCTAGCATGCAGCTGAGTTTGAGTGATGTGGGGAGGAGGAGGTAGAGGAGGGTGGAGAAATGGAGGAGGTGGTGGAGGAGGAAGCAGAGGAGGCTTGAGACTATTGTGGGAGTTAAAATGCAGGTAAGATTAAAATAGGAGTACTTTTTAAAGAATCATGAGCCAGATCTGCACATTGAAAGAAGCTTCTCACTCTGGAATTGTCATCAGGACCCTCTTTTGCACTTTGAACCTCTATATGGGACCAAACTCCATGTCATGGGTTAGAGATGAGCTTTCACTATAGAGAAGTGACAGGGTTGAGGTTTCTCTACATTATTCTTTTTTTATTCTAGCACTAAAAATGATTATGAAATGATGAGCCTGTTTTTTTCTTCATTCTACATCCAGCTCTAGAATTATCTTTAAAAATGCAGTCAGGTAACATCGCTTCCTCCGTTGAGTGATTCAATCATTTCCCATGAGAATGCAGTACAAATTCATTTTCTTTTAGGGCACTAGAGGGTGGATGCAGGGTCTTATGCATGCTAGAGAATTCATAAACCACAAGATCTGATCCCAGCTCCTCATATTTTAAATTCTTTAAAATATTTTGAGGTGGGGTTCTCTCTATTATGTCTTTGTGGCTGTAGAACTTGCTGGCTAGACTAGACTGGCTTCAAGCTTACAGAGATCCACCCGCCACTGCCACTGGGGTGCTGGAACTAAAGGTGTGAGCTACCATGCCTGGCTAAATTTTAAATTCTAATCAGTATTTTTGGCTTCCATGTCTGCCCAGTGAGATGGCATCTTCTCATCATGCTGACTTGCTCTTACACAGTTCCATCGCAACACACAAGAGCATGCAGGCATCATTCTGCTTCCCTCCACTGACTGAATACATTTCCCACTTCAGTGCCTTTGACTTTCTCATTTTCTTTGATTGGAGAATCCATTCCCTCAAACGTCACAGTGTCCTTCTTTTTCTCCAGTTCCCAGTGTGAATGTCAAATCTTCAGAGAGGCCCTCCCTCCCCACACGACCCTTTCCACCCGCCCTCTCTCATGCCCACCAATTAATTTCCTAGCACCCACTGTTCTCTGAGCTAACACGCTCACTGTCGCGTGTTGTTGATCTCCTCTCACATGAAGGTGAGCTTCTGGAGAAAGAGATCTTGGTTGGTGGTGCTCACTATCATGGCTCCAGCACTTGCTATGGTGACTTTCCGATACCTTCTAGAGACATAGTAATTGGTGCTGGAAGTTACTAAGGAGAGAAAACAGAGGGGAGAGAAGAGGGTAATGAACCATTCATAATCTATATCCATTCCCAGAATTCCAAGCACACACTCAGTATCCAGCATCTGTGGTCTCCTTGTTTCTTTTCAGAATCGGCAGGATCTAGGTGAGCTTGAAAAGCAAGCCAGCATATCCACAGTCTTAACTGCTCTTTTCCTAATGTTAATACCCAGCAATTTTCATGGCAATTTGAGCCACAGCCATTTATGAGTAGGAGCCAGGACCTCAACAAGAACCAGGGGAAGCAGTAATCATCAGCAAGCTTTAGTCAAATTTAAATATAGCCCTGGCAGCAGAAAGTAAATCCAGTAATTAGCATAGAGAGATTTCAGTAGCACAGTAGGTAGGTTATTTGGTCTCTATATGTCCAAAATGCATGAAAGTTTTCTGAAATAAGAAATTAGGATAAACGGGAATCCTACGTGTTACACGAATACACGATATGGTTCTTATTTATCCAGTTTCATAAATGCATGCCAGCACTTAGCTGGCCTTCTAATACAGTGTGTGGGAAGGGGTTGGAAAAAGAATCCATTCAGTTTCAGCTGCATTATCAAGGGAGGTGTCTGTGATCTCCCACGGGCAGTGTTCTGAACCATGCCCACAGATTAGAAGCATCTAGAAAAGGAGCTGTTCAATGAAAGAGTCCAAAAGCCACATAAACACAGCTCTGGTTGTAAATTCAGTACCTTTTTGTCTAGTTCCTATGGTTTGTGGTTCACTAGGAAATTGAGACCAGAATAGGAAAAAAAAAAAAAAAGAGACAAGCTTGCTTAGTATTGTGCAAAAAGCAATATGGTCACGGTAGCAGCAGACCTCTCTGTAAAGGGACGGACTGTGCTGGTCTCCATTTTGGAGCAGTCCTTGTGTGGTTAGCATGAGAGAGCATGCGCTTTCTAACCGTCTAAACAAGGCCAGTCCTGCTTGGTCAGTGTCTATGAAGGAGGCTGGGCTGGCTGAGTGGCAGCTCCATCTCATTGGCTACACTCAGTTACATCATTTTACCTCTCTCAGAGCCACGGTTTTCTGTTTGGGTTCACACTCTGGGTCAGGCTTGCATGAGACCCACTCCCATCCACTCTGGCCCTTTTGTCCACAGCTCATCTAGCCCTCTTGAATCACTGCAGACTATACCGTCTTTTCTGAGTTCAAGCACAGTTGTTACCCAGATCTTAACCTCTCAAAAATAAACTCTGAAGAAACATTCTTCTAACTCAGTAGCCAGAATGCCTGGTGCACACTGGAGTCTGCTTTTCAAATCCTGGAGTTTATGAATATTTAGGTGGTTTAATTTCTTCCCATCGATATATAGTTCTACCTGAGAATCTTCTGTGTCCCACACGTACAGATGGTTTAGTTAGTCTTGTGGCGATTCTTTTCTTTATTTTCCTGCTTTGCCTGGAGGATAGGACCATACTGTACACCAGGTGGGAAAATGGACTATCAGCTTTCTATATCCGAGGAATCATCTGCCCCGAAATGCCTCACCACCTCCTCAGCCTTCCCTCCTCCTGGAGGAGGGGGTGGAATAGGGATGGAGTCACACTTTATATTCCGATTGCTGCCTTCTGTTCTTGTCCTCTCTGCTTTTGCAGATGCTCCCATGGGGGGGGGGGTTGCAAGTGCACACGGGAGACGGCTTGATGGGATTGTGGGTGCCCTGGGAAGGACAGTCTGCCAGGCACAGATGCTACCAGCCTGCTTGCTGTGGGTGTCTGCATTTCACCACTGGTTACTGTGCCTTTGGGTTTGTTTGTGCTTTTACGAACGTAGTGAAGCAACTTAAAACCTGTGTGAAGGAAACAGGAGCATTGCATAGAGAAGAGAGTGAGGGGGGATTTCAGGTAAGGTGTTGCCCTTCAAAGGGAAATCCCAAAACACAACCCCAAAGCTTGAGATTTGAAGTTAAGGTAGAGGACCAGAAAGGGAGAGAGGGAGATGCCTATTGTTAGGTCCAAAGACTATGTGAAGTCATCAGAGATGGTCCTTTTCTCTCAAGGGGAACTGTCTTTTTCCCACATGGAGGAGCACACTCTTTCCTCCCAGTTTCCCTCAGGGAAAACTGCATTCTTTTCTCTTGGGGAGGGTCACATCATTTCCCCTCATGGAGGACTGCATCATTTTTTCTCAGGAGGGCCACATCCTTTTCTCTCAGGGAGGCTTCTCTTCCTCAACTTGTCCATTGGGAAGTTCCAGCAAGTGCTGTCTTCTTGGTTATTACCAAATGCTTTCACAAGGGGATCGCCTTCCACACGTGGTTTCCTTGACTACTCATGTACTGACAAATCTCAGAACTGAGTCTCCAGTTCCGAGCTCATGCTTCTGCCTCTCCTTGATGCCCCAGAGATTCCTGGGATGCAACAGAAGAGTCTTCCTTACTCATTTTTTATTCTCTTTTATCTCAAACCTACCAGGCAAACTTTTTTAAATTTACTTTTAATTTCAGCCTCTAGCCCCCCTTCCCACATCTCCCTGAAGAGCACAGATGGCCACACAAATGCAGATACTATGTTCACCAACTCTTGGGGAATTTATCCTTCCATTCTTCCTCAGGTCTTCAGACTTCTTGCTATCAGTTCCCAAGGTGAGACCTCACTATTTCCAATCTTACCTCCTAGTTCTCACCTTTGCCCACATCTCTAATCCATGCTACAGGCTTCTCCAAGTCCTCATGGCCTTTCAAGTGTTCTCAGGAATTGAAACCAACATCTTTACTGAGGTTTTACTGTTTCCTATCAATTACCTGAACTCCTTACAATAACCTTATATCTACTCAGTGTCCAGTCTAGCTGGTCCCCAAAGCCTTGCTCTTTCACTCTTCTTCTATCCTATTCTTGGTATTCCATTCATCCAACCCTCTTGCTGATTAATTGTTCATGTACCACCAACCTCTACAGGCTTTAAGTATTGACATTAGGATGAGGCTTCTCCCTTTTCAAGGTAAGCCAAACATGTCAGAAACTACAGGGATTCCCTTTTTGGGTGATAAAGCTAGGTGGTAGCTCTCTTCTTTTATGATTTACTTATTTTATGTGTATGAGTGTTTTATCTGTGTTTATGTCTGTGCCCTATGTGTATATGATATGCCAAGACTAGAAAAGGGCATTGGCTCGTGTAGAACTGCAGTTACAGATGTTGTGAGCTGTTATGGGGTGCTGGGAACCTAACTTGACTCTGTTGCAAGAGCACACAGTGCTCTTACTTCTGAGACATTTCTTCAGCCCCAACAATTTTTATTTTCTTAAAAATCTATTTAATAAATGTTTATTATATGATAAATACTTAATATATCATTGAAGCAACAGATAAAAATTAATGTTACTTTTTAGTGGATAATATCAAGAGGTAATAGAGCCTCCAATGTACCGGGAGCCATTCTGACACGTACATATGTTTGTTCATGAGTTCTTTACAACATCCAGAGAGGCAACTACACTTATCGCACCATCAGGATTTGGCATGAAGGATGCCATGGTGTTCAGCAAATCACAAAGCTAGTAGAGAACAGAGTTGGAGGGAGTACTAGCGTTGAATCCCTAGGCAGTGTTTGGTGCCTTCATTTCAAACACTGGGAACCAAGCCCTGGCAAATGGCTTTCTCGGATTCTAGGTGGATATACCATCTTATTCCTACATTATTCTGAACTGAGCCTCTGGGGGTTTCTGGGAGGCAGAGCCCTCATACATGTTTCACTTACTACTCCACAAGACACTGCATTTGACTGAAGTAGTTCTCAAACTTAGCTTCATATTGGAATCCCCAAAGGGATTTTAGGGGTACTGATGCCTGAGCCCCCCACTGGGAGATTTTAAGTAAATTAGTCAGAGATGTGACTGGATATTAGGATTGTAAATATCTCTTCAATGAATGAATTTAATGAACATAAAAGCTTGAGAACTATTTACCCAAAATAATTCTTTAAAAATTTTTTAAAATAAATTTATTAATTTATTGATTTTTGACTATATTATCATTTAGTACAGTTTATTCACTTTGTATCCCAGCTGTAGCTCCCATCTCATCTCCTCCCAGTCCCACTCTCCCTCCTTTTTCTCCCCCTATGTGCCTCCCTTAGTCCACTGATAGGGGAGGAGCTCTTCCCCTTCTATCTGACCCTAGCCTATAAGGTATCATCAGGGTTGGCTGCATCATCTTTCTCTGTGGCTTGGCAAGACTGCAACCCACGGGGAGAGGTGATCAACGAGCTGGCCACTGAGTTCATGTCAGAGACAGCCCCTGTTCCCATTACTAGGGTACCCACTTGGACCCTGAGCAGCCTATGGGCTTCCTCTGAGCAGGGGATCTAGGTTACCTCTATGCATGGCACTTGGTTGGAGTACTGGTTTCTTTAGGCCCTCTGGGCTCAGTTGGCTCTGTTGGTCTCCTTGTGGAGCTCCTGTCCCCTCCAGGTCTTTCTCTCTCCCCCTTCTTTTATAAGGTTCCCTGTACTCTGCCCAAAGTTTGGCTATGAATAGTATCTACTTCCATACCCTAATGGGTAGGATCTTTCAGAGGCCCTCTGTGGAAGGCTCCTGTCCTGTTCCCTGTCTTCTTAAAGATGCTCAACCATACAACAAAGACATTTACTCAACTATGTTCATAGCAGCTTTATTCATAATAGCCAGAATCTGGAAACAACCTAGATATCTTTCAACTGAGGAATGGGTACAGAAATTGTGGTACATTTACACAATGGAATACTACTCAGCAATTAAAAACAAGGAAATCATGAAATTTGCAGGTAAATGATGGGAGCTAGAAAAGATCATTCTGAGTGAGGTAACCCAGAAGCAAAGAGACACATATGGTATATACTCACTTATAAGGGCATATTAGCCATATAATGTAGGATAAACATACTAGGGAAGAGGCTGAAACTTCATTCAGAAGGGCAAACAGGATAAACATTGGAAGTAGAAGATAACAGTTCTTAAAACGTGGTCAAGGACTTTCAGGATGGTCCTGCTGGGGTTATACGATGTCAAGACTGTTAGTAATAATGAAGTACTAGGGTTGGTTTGCTCTGATGGTGTAAGATTAGTGGTGAATAAAAACGCTGGCGCTGTCGCAGGAACCAAGGCAGCATTGTCCAATTCATAAAGACTTTGAGCTTCTGCTTGACACAGAGTCAACCAAATGATTCCATCACTGAATAAATAAGAAGCAGCAGTTCTATTTAAACTTGAACTGAGTGTGCATCATTCTTAGATTTTTTAAAAAAAATTGTATTCGTGTATGTTTTTTTTTTACATGCATACAGTCGCCATGTATCTTATAAGAGGACATGTAATCTCATTAAGTTGGAGTTACTGATGGTTGTGAGCCACTCTGTGGGTGCTGGGAACCAAACCCAGGTCCTTTGCAAGAGCAGGTAGGTACTCTTAACCACTGAGCAGTCTCTTCAGCTCTAGGATTATGCAGCATTTTTTTTTAACTTGAAAGTGTGACTGACATGTAAATTATAGTTATTTAGATTTGGGTATTTGGCAGATATTTTATTTTCCAAAATGAATAAAGTAAGCCCTTTGTCTTAAGGAAAAATAACTGACAATTTTTGTTTTATTTGTTGCCAATGATGAACTGTTGAACTTTTTAGGTGAAAATTAAGACTCTTATCTGCCACTAGGTTGGCTCCTAGGTCCTAGTTAATGGTAGCTTTGAAAAGATAGGTGGAAACATTAAAGGGGGATTGCTGGGATTGTAGTTAATGGCATGTTCTCACCACCCAGAAGAGCTGCACGTTTCAAGGAGTTAACATTTTTCAGTTAATGTTCAGTCCGCGGTGTTAGAGAATCAGCCTGGGCATATGATCCAGTCAGTGTTCAGAAGACACTTGTAGACTTTAATGTAATCAAGCACGATTAGGTCAGCCATACATTTGCAGTTTATACAGTCAGTCTTAGCTTGGAAGAAACCACCATTTGGTGAAATCTTGGGGTAAAGTTTAATAAGTCTGTTTAATATCATTTTCAAGAGAAAACAGTATTAAAAGGCTTTCATTTTCCAGTAATATTTCCTTCAACTAAATGATATGTGCCAATAGATTGACTGTAGAAACAGATTTGACAATCTAAATGTTTCCTTTAAAGTCAAACACAAAAAGGATTTATACAATATACAACATACCACTTTTCTCAACAATTTTTGGTGTGGGATATTATACTTTTTACGTTGTTTATAAAATGTAACATATAATATAATTATTATTTTAAGTGAATAAATAAATAATGATAAATAAATAAAATGATCAATTTGTTTTTAGTTTTTTAACAAAGTTATTGTTGTTAGATGTAGCTCGCATGAATTTTGAGCTTTCTTCTAGCACTTTCCACCCTAGGGTCAATGGGTTCTTCCTAGAAGAGAGAATAAAAGAGCACCAAGAACAGCCTGGGGCTGTAACTAGAAATTCTGTTTATTTTTCTGCCTAGAGAGAGTGGATGAATAAGGCCAGCCTGCTTCATTGCCGTTGGGATTTCTCACTCTGCGGTGCTTCATTCCTCCCTGAACCTTAGAGTCATCCAAACTTATGAATATCTTTATGACCTGTATTTATCTGAGCAGAACTTGAGTTGGTTTAGCACTGGGATTTTTTTTTTTAGTCCCATGTTACAGAGGATGAAGATACACAATGGAATCAGTGTGTTCAATATCACGTTGTTCTGCTGTAGTTCATGTGGACACTATGCCAATCCCTGCCAGCTCACTGAAGACTTTCACTCCAGAGTCTACTGAACAGGCTACAAACTAAAACCTGCTTCAGGTGTAAATGCTAATTTGTTCTGGCAAAAAAAGAAATCTAGTTTTATATTAGACATCTGTTTATTATACTAAAAGATTGTCTGAGAAAATTTAGCCTGTGGCTGTGGGAGCATCCATCTCTAACCTACTTCTCCGTGCACTGCACACCAGAATGCTCTGAGGTCGTCAATGGTTTCGTAATTTCCATCTCTGAAAACTACATCCTCCGGTGGCACCACATATTTCTCTGCTCTTCCAGCTTCTCAAGCACCACTGAGTCAAGCAGGAGAGAGACAGCACTAGACATTCTCAAGGCTCTGCAGCTTTTTCCCATGCCTTCTCTCTTGTATTTGAAATCAATTACTCTCCTGCTTCTACCTTACCTAATGCTCCATTGGTTATTTATGTTAAAACCATAAGCACTCTGAGAAGATATTAGAAGTAGCTTACACATCAATAAACACGCTACTCAGTGGGCAGAAGTTGTGCTGTCAACGAAGTGTCCTTGCTCCTTAGCTTTGGGGTCGACTATAAATATTCTGGCGGTGTGTGTGTGTGTGTGTGTGTGTGTGTGTGTGTATGGGGCAATGTGCCATGTGCCTCACCTTATAATAGGAAATCCAATGTTCACTAATTCTTTTGTGTTCTCAAATTCCCTGTGGCCTAAACCAGGGTAGTTTGCATAAGACATCAAACACCTTGTAAATAAGCTAAAAATCTGCATATCTGAGAAACGTGGTCGTGGTTTAGCTGGAAAGTACCCCACAAGCCCAGTGATTGTTGGCACTGTCGATTTAGGAACACTGAGTTCCTTGGTGGAACTGTACACCATCTTCTTTCTCCTTTGCAACCCAGAAGCAAAGTTTTAGGGTTCCCCCCCCCAGGTTAATAGTTTTGCATAGGAGCTCATGTGGACATTTTATTGGACAAGATTAGAATATTACAGTGGATTCTCCTTTTCTCCAGTTCAACATCCAGATTTCACATATGCTGGTGGTTGTCGATTTCTAGGGCTGCCTCATTGATTTTAGGTCTTTACAGTCAATGTTTCCTAGCCTTGTCTTCATTGTAGTCTTTGAGTCTCCCTTCTATTTTCTTATGAGAGGAAATAGATCTCTTTGTATCATTTAGATAGTAAACTCCCAAACTACAGTGCCTTATAATAAATCGCATTTCCTTTTTCATAGTTCCTCTATGATTCTGTACCATGTGGTGATAGTGAGAATTATTCACATGGCCCTGCAGGAGACAAGGTGACCTGGGAAATGTAGTCTTTGTTTGGTCATCCTTTCTCTAGTGTTGTCCCTAGCATGCTGGAATTCTTTCAGATCCACAAGTTGGAAAATAACATAGCTTATGTGATATTATTAAGAGGTATGGCTCTTAGTGGCCACGTCGTGAGAGTTCTAGTATCATGAATGGAACTGGTATCCCACAAAACAGACTGAGAGCACCGACATTTCCTTCGTATGTAGCATGTGTCAAAATCTCTAAATTCTTAGGGTGGAAAATACTGAATATGTAAACATATATAAATAACATATTACACACATACACACTGAGAGGAGGGGTTATCATCCATTTTATTAATAAACACTTGGTTTGCTCCCACCTTCTGTTTTTTACAAACAATGTTAACAATGTAGGTGTATAAACATTTCTTCAAATTACATTTTGTTTCCTCTGAGTGTCTGCCCAGAATGTGCTTTGTGGAGCCACATGGTAATTCTATTCTTAAGTTTTTGAAGAATGAAAATATTGTTTCCATGGTATCTATAACTTTTCATATTGGGTGCCGAGTTTCTTGTGAACAGTTAACTCTCCCCGAAACATCACTCCACTGCTAATTAGCTCTCTGACCTTGTGTAACTTAATTAATGTCCATGAGTCTTATTTTTCGTGGTCAGAAAATAGAGCTAGGCAGGCATGGTGGTGTGTTCCTTTGATCTTAGCATTAAGGAGGCAGAAGAATCTCTGTGAGTTTGAGGTCAGTATAATCTACATGGCCATAGCTAAGACAGCCAGGGATATATATAGAATAATCCTGAACCATCCTACCCCCTTCCGCCCCGCCCCCCCCCCCAAAAAAAAGGAAAAGGAAAAGAAAAGAAAGAAGGAAGCAAGCAAGGAAGGAAGGAAAGAAAAGAAAGGAAAGAAAGGAAAGGGAAGGACAGGAAAGAAAATAGAGCTAACTAACGCCTGGTTAGCAAGCCTCTCACCAGGATTAAATTAGATGAAAAGCCCTCAGCATGGCAGCTGATAGAAACAGAGAGTTAATGTGTTGACTACCTTTTATTTTCCCTTATCTCCTTGCACACCCCGATCACCACGCCTCTTTATTCTTCCATTCAACCCTGCCTTGAGAGTCAGGTGGTGAAAGTTAGGGACTCATATAGTAACGGATCATCCGCCCTGAGCGTTCCAAATCCGGAGCTGAGTTATGTCAGGAGGAGAATATGGTTCTCAGATGACATGAGTTTCCGCAGCTCCACCCCTTAATCTGCACCATGAGATACCTTCTATGCTGGCTAGATTAATGTCGACCCGACACAAGCCAGAGTCATTTAAGAAGTGGGATTCTCCGTTGACAAAATAGCCCCACCAGATTGACCTGCGGGCAAGTATATAGTGCATTTCCCCCTATTATTCTTATTCTTTTATTTATTCTTAGTCTTTTCTTTTTTATTAAATTTTTATTTTTAATATTAATTACAGTTTGTGTACTTTGTATCCCAGCTGTATCCCTTCTTCTCTCCCAATCCTACCCTCCTTCCCTCATCTCCTCCCTGCCCCTCTAAGTCCACTGATAGGGGAGGTCCTCCTCCCCTTCCATTTGACCCTAGTTTATCAGGGCTCATCAGGACTGGCTGCAAGGACCTCCTCTGTGGCCTAGCAAGACTGCTCCTTTCTCGGGGGAGGGGGGATGTCAAAGAGCCAGCTACTGAGTTCATGTCAGAGATAGTCTCTGTTCCCCTAACTAGGGAACCCACTTGGGTACTGAGCTGCCATGGGCTACATCTGTGCAGGGGTTTTAGGTTATCTCCATTCATGGTCCTTGGTTGGAGAATCAGTCTCAGAAAAGACCCCTGACCCCTGTGCCCAGATATATTTGGCCCTTGTAGAGCTCCTGTCTTCTCCAGTTCTTCCTATCTCTCCCTTCTTTCATTAGATTCCCTGCACTCTGCCCAAAGTTTAGTTATGAGTCTTAGCATTTGCTTCGATACACTGCTAGTTAGAGTCTTTCAGAGGCCCTCTGTGGTAAGCTCCTGTCCTGTTTCTTGTTTTCTCCTTCTTCCAATGTCCATCCCATTTTTAAAATTTTTATTTTTTTTAAATATTACTTATAGTTTGTTAACTTTGTATCCCTGCTGTATCCTGCTCCCTCTTTCCCTCCCAACCCCACCCTCCCACCCTCATCTCCTCCCTGCCCCTTTCTAAGTCCACTGATAGGGGAGAACCTCCTCCCCTTTCATCTGATACTGGCTTATCACCATTTCTTATTTTAAAACAATTTATTCACTTTGTGTCTCAGTTGTAGCCCCCTCCCTCATCTCTTTCTGGTACCACCCCCCATCCTACTCCCTTAGTCTACTCATAGGAGAAATCCTCCTGGCCTACTGTCTAACCTTAGCCTGTCAAGTCCCAACAGGACTGCCTGCATCCTCTTCCTCTGTGGGCTGGCTTGATCTCCCCACCAGGGAGAAGTGATGAAGGAGCAGGCAACTGAGTTCATATCAGAGACTGCCTCTTCTCCCTTTACTAGGTGATTCATGAGACTGAGCTGACTATGGGCTACATCTGAACAGGGGGTCTAGGTTCTCTCTATTCGTGGTCTTTGGTTGATGCATCAGTCTCTGCACTGCCCCCTGGACCAGGCTGATTTTGGCTTTGTTGGTATACTTGTGGGGCTCTTGTTCCCTCTGGTTCTTTGTATATCAGCCTTCCTCCATAAGACTCCCTGCACTCTGCAGAAAGTTTGGCTGTGAGGCTCTGCATCAGCTTTGATCCCCTGCTGGGTTGAGTCTTTTAGAGGACATCTGTGGTAGGCTCCTGTCCTGTTCCCTCTCTTCAACAGCATCTGTCATCTATCCTGTTTTCCTTCTGAATGAGAATTAAGCATCTTCTCTAGGGTCCTCCTTATTGTTTAGCTTTTTTAGGTCTGTAGATTTTAGTATGTTTATCCTATATTATATGGCTAATATTTATAGTAGCCACATAGTCTAAGTGAGAATATACCATGTGTGTCTTTCTGCTTCTGGGATACCTCACTCAGGATGATCTTTTCTAGATCCATCCATTTACCTGCAAATTTCATGATTTCCTTGTTTTTAATAGCTGAGTAGTACGCCACTGTGTAAATGTATCAGTTTCTTTATTCATTCTTCAGTTGAGGGACATCTAGGTTGTTTCTAGATTCTGACTATTATAAATAAAGCCTCTATGAATATAGTTGAGTGAATGTACTTGTTGTAAGGTGGAGCATCTTTCGAATATATGCCCAGGTGTGTTATAGCTGGATCTTGAGGTCTTGAGCACTGGCTGCTCTTTCAGAGGTTCTGAGTTCAATTCCCAGCAACCAAATGGTGGCTCACAACCATCTATAATGAGATCTGGTGCCCTCTTCTGGCATGTAGGCAGAACACTGTATACATAATAAATACACAAATCTTTAAAAAAAGAAAGTTATCTTTTAAAAAATGAGGTATAGAGCTAAACAGAATTCTCAACAGAGGAATATCAAATGGCAAAGAACTATTTCCAGTTTTCTGAGAAAGTGTCATATTGATTTTCAAAGTACTTGTACAAATTTGCACTCCCACCAGCAATGACTCCAACAATGTTCCCCTTTTTCCACACCATCAACAGCAAGTGGTGTTACTGAGTTTTTGATCTTAGCCCTTCTGATGAGTGTGAGATGGAATCTCAGAGTTGTTTTGATGTATTTCTCTGATGACTAAGGATGTTGAGCATTTTTTAAAATAGTTCTTTGTCATTTGATATTCCTCTGTTGAGAATTATCTGTTTAGTTCTATACCTCATCTTTTTAAAATTTTATTTTATTTTATTAATTACACGTTATTCACTTTGTATTCCCCCATAAGCCCCACCCTCCTCCCCTCCCGGTCCCACGGTCCCACCTTCCCTCCCCCTTCTTCACGCATGCCCTTCCCCAAGTCCACTGATAAGGGAGGTCCTCCTCTCCTTCCTTCTGATCTTAGTCTATCAGATCACATCAGGAGTGGCTGCATTGTCATCTTCTGTGGCCTGGTAAGGCTGCTCCCCCTCAGTGGGAGGTGATCAAAGATCTAGCCAATCAGATTATGTCAGAGTTAGTCCCTCTTCCCATTACTATGTAACCCTCTTGGACACTAAACTGCCATGGGGTACATCTATGCAGGGGTTCTAGGTTATTTCCATGCCTGGTACTTGGTTGGAGTATGAGTCTCTGGGAAGACCCCTGTGTTCAAATTTTCTGGTTCTGTTGTTCTCCTTGTGGGGTTCCTGTCCTCTCCAGATCTTATTATTTCCCACTTCGTACATAAGATTCCATGCACTCTGCCCAACAGTTGGCTATAAGTCTCAGCGTTTGCTTTGATAGTCTGCAGGGCAGAGCCTTTCAGAGGCCCTCTGTGCCAGGTTTCTAGGTTGTTTCCTGTTTTCTTCTTCTTCTGATGTCCATCCTCTTTGCCTTCCAGGATGGGGTTTGAGCATTTTAGTCAGGGTCCTCTCTCTTGATTAGTTTCTTTAGATGTACAGATTTTAGTAGGTTTATCCTATGTTATATGTCTATATGGGTGAGTATATACCGTGTGTGTCTTTCTGCTTTTGGGACAGCTCACTCAGGATGATCCTTTCCAGTTCCCACCATTTACCTGCAAATTTCATGATTTCCTTATTTTTCATTGCAGAGTATAATTCTCCATTGTGTAGATGTACCACAATTTCTGCATCCATTCTTCAGTTGAGGGACATCTGGGCTGTTTCCAGCTTCTGGCTATTACAAATAAAGCTGCTACAAACATGGTTGAGCAAATGTCCTTATTGTGTAACTTGATCCTCTTTTGGATATATGCCTAGAAGTGGTATGGCTGTTTTTAAAGATAACTTTCTGTCTTTCCTTCTTCTTCTTTTTTTTTTCCTTTTGAAAGATTTATTTATTATGTATACAGTGTTCTGCCTGTATGCCAGAAGAGGGCACCAGATCTCATTTTAGAGGGTTGAGAGCCACCATTTGGTTGCTGGAAATTGAACTCAGGACCTCTGTAGGAGCAACCAGTGCTCTTAACCTCTGAGCCATCTCTCCAGCCCCCCTGTACCTCATTTTTTTAATTGAATTATTTGGTTTGTTGGTGTTTAATTTCTTGAGTTCTTTATATATATTATATAGGGTTGGGGTAGGCAGTCTGTAGGCTGTCGTTTTGTTCTGTTGACCGTGTCCTTTGCTTTATAGAAGCTTTTAAGTTTTATGAGGTCCCATTTATTTATTGTTGATTTTAGAGCCTGTGCTGTTGGTGTTCTGTTCAGGAAGTTGTCCCCTGTGCCAATGCAGTCAAGGCTCTTTCTTCTAATAGATTTAGTGTGTCTTGTTTTAAGTTGAGGTCTTTGATCCATCTGAACTTTACTTTTGTGCAGGGTGATAAGTATGGATCTAGGAGGACCCATCTCAGTGTAGATGATGATACTTCTGGGCTGGTGGTCTGGAGTGGAAGTTTTGGTTTCTTTAAAAACTAAGGTATGTTATGTAAATATGCCTTTGTTTTAGTCCCAAGTGTGGGATATGGCATAGCCTCAGTTTTTCCACATTTGATAATTGTCTCATGCAGGGCCTTGGTCTTTGCCAGCTGATAGCAGCCTTGTGTGTGCAGCATGGAGACAGGCATGGTCTCTGCCAGCGGCAGTCAGTTTAATTCTGAGGACTTGGAGATATAAATACAAGAGTCGAGAGAGAATGAGAGAGAGAGAAGGTGGTATGCTTTGAAGAAAGAAGACTGCTTGCCGCATTGGATGGTTTGCTGGTCACCTGGACTGCTGGATACCCCAACAACCAGGACTGGTACTGTTCCCCAAAGAACCTGACGTCCCAGCTGCAAGAAGTAAAGTAGTCTACACCCCCTTTCTCTTCTAATCTTCTTTTCCTCCTACCTAGGGTTGGGGGGTTGGAAGGGAGGTAGGAGATTTAAGAACCCCAAATAAAGTAGAGTTTAAGAAACTAGTGTCTATAGTGGCCTAGGGTAAGAAAGCAGGCCGAGCAAGCCATAGAAAGCAAGCTACTAAGTAGCACTCCCCCACAGCATCTGCATCGGCTCCTGCCCCAAAGTTCCTGCCCCATTTGAGTTCCTGCCTGAGTTTTTTAGGGATGAACTGCCATGTGGAACTAACTGTACATTGGCATAAAGGAATTCTTACGTTTCTTTCAGTCATGATGTTTTAGCATAGCAATAGAAACCCTAATAAGACACCTTTTTATGCTTAATTAGGTGCTGGTTGACTAGAGGGAAAGCTACTTTATGGGCTGGAGAGATGGCTCTGTGGGAGAAGCATGAGGTGCCCAAGTGTGAGGATCCCAGTTCAGACTCCCAGGACCCACTTAAAGCCAGGTGAAGTAGCACATATGTCTAATGTCAGCATTTCTACAGCAATACCAAGGGCAGAGACAGGGGAATCCCAGAAGCTATGGACCAGCTAGCCTGGTGGTGAATGAGAGCTCCTACCCCGAACAAGGGAGAAGGTGAGCATCGATGCCTGTGACATCCATGGTACCTGCTGCCAGCATTCACAAACATGTGCATACACAGCATGCACATATCATACACACAAAAGTATTTAAAAATATATTTCACACTCCCTCTGCACGAGTGTGAACGTGTGTGTGTTCCTGTGTAGGGGAGCATATCTGCTCACACAAGTGTATGCGCATGGAGACCACAGGGCAAATGCATTGTTCCTGACTCCCTGTCCACTTTATCTGAGACAGGTCCTCCCATTGGGACTTGCAACACACGCAGTTGGTTAGGCTGGCTGGGCAGCAAGTCTCAGGGATCTGTCTGTTTCAGTGCTAGTATTGGAAGCACATACCATAAATGCAGCTTTTTACATGGACTGAAGAGGTCAAACTCAATTCCTCCTGTCTGTATGGCAAATATGTAATTAAAAAACAAAACAAGAAAGGCATTTTTTTCTCAGACCCTATATCATTCTTTATAGGCTTCCTAACTTCTAGTTTTACACTAGAATTTCTTCCATCACTTGAAAATCTCCCAGATCCATGTCTGTACTTAATTTCTGGTATTTTAGATAAGCTGTATAGGTCTCAATGATTAGAAGCTGCATCTGAGATTACTGACTCACTAGTCCCCTACAATGCTGGGGTGAGAACAGACGACAACGCATCAGGTACTCTCAATCATTACTCCCTTTATTTGGCAGGGTCCCTGCAACTCCATACTGACACATGCCAGGCCTCCTAACCATCAACTGGGGTTGGAAGTTTGATTCTGGTTCTCAGGCTGTCTAGCTAACTGATTGGTAGCTGGGGGTATTGACTTCCTCTCCCAGCATTAGATTTTTTTTTTCATTTATAAACAGAAAAAGGTAAATTAGATTGGAAATTGAATTATATTATCTTTCAGGCTCCTCAGAAAGCCAAAGCGTCTAGGAGTCTGTTTTCCTTGGCAATCTGAGGTGTCTTCCACACCTTTTATCAAAGCTAAGGAGACATTTACCAGCAGGAAGACACTTCTCCTCACACATGGATCTACTCGCCGTCACAATGTTTGAAGATTATTCTGATCTTACATGGCAACACACAATCAAACACCAGATGCTTGATGTTCAGAACCCAAAACAGCAGACAAACAATTCACTCTCTTCCTTCTAACACACTCTGAAAACAAAGAGTCTGATACTTTGATGGTGTCTCAGCCTAGGATCCTCCCCCCAGACTGTGAATACTCCTGGGATGAGAGCTGGGTTTGGCATGAAGAGTGGTGGGAACAGGGTACTGATGGCATGGGAGTGACAAGAGCCTCCTGAGCTGCAAGGCTCAGGCTCTGAACCACTCAACAAAAGCCCACAGTACAAACAGAAAGAATGATTCCCAAGAAGCTGTGAAGAACTGTCACATAGTTTATCCAGTGCTTTTAAGCAGAGTTAAACAACTGAGCTTGGAACTGTTAAGACAAAACAGGGAGGATTTCACAATAAATTACAAATGTAACTCTGTGTTTACAGATAAGTAGAATGTCATAAAACCACTTTCTTTCATAGGAAAAAATATTTATTTTTATCGCAAGATGCCAAGGAAAGAAGAATTTTATTGATGTATTTTGTAGACATAGTCATATCGATACTGTTTATAAATTGGTATCTTATTTGTGTATGGGTATCACCATTGCTTTTTGCTAATTCATTTTTAAAAAGTATCTCTATCTGTGCGTGTGTGTGTGTATGTGTGTGCAGGTGTGCGTGTGCCACAGGGCACACGTGGAGGTCAGGGGACCGCCAGGGGACCACCAGGGGACCGCCAGGGGACCGCCAGGGGTGCAGATTCTCACCCTCTGTGAGACAGAGTCTCTTGTTCTCTACTACATAAAGCAAGCTAGCTGGCAAGGTGAACCCTCCTGTCTCTTCTTTACATCCTGCTATAGGAATGCTGCAATTACAGATGTGTCCTGCTGTGTCTGGCTTTCACATGGGTTCTGGAGATCTGAGCTCAGCTCTTCATGTTTGCATACAAGCGTTTTACCACATTAAGCCACCCCCCAGCCCTAATCTCATATTTAATTGTATTGCATTTTTTAAAGAATGTTTACTTTATCATCATCATCATTACCACGATCATCATTATTTGATCACCACCACCACCACCGTCATCATTTTGTGTGTATTTATATGATGTTTGTGCTTAAGTACAGGTGTCCATGTGCCACAGTACAGGTTTGGCAGCCGGAGAACATTTCTGGGGAATCGGTTCTACTTCCACCATAGATTTCAGGGGTGGAACGGAAGACACTTGCTTGAGTGGCAAATGTTTCAGCTGTTGAGCTATTTCGCTTAATATCTTCATTTGAACTTGGTCAACAAGTTGAGAAAACCAGCGTGATCTCATTGGCCCATTTCTCTCTGTCACTTCTTTGACCACCAGAATCATCAAAACAACGCCCTCATAGTTGCTGATCCCACTGACATGCTTATATAATTCCCTTACAGTTACTGACATGCTTACTGCCTCCAGGTCCTGTGTTTGAAAAGAGAGTGCTGCCAGTAGGGACAAAGCCCTTCGATCATGGAATTCCAGGCCATAGGATGGCTGCCTTTTGCCAGAAAGATACAGAAAGGCAGAAGCCTCTTGCCACTTCATTTGAGTGTCTATGTTCTCTGCTTACAATTCAGGTATCCTGTGCAACGCACAGAGCCCAGTCTTTTCTGTTAGGTTTATTATTCCTTGGAGCTTAGGTTCAAGCCTAAATTAGGCTGATGTTAAAGGTGGCTGGCGGTTGATCAGAACATGCATGTTACAGATTCCTCTTCTAAAGAGTGAGAGCCGGTATGCTTTGTGCGGGAATGTGACTGTGTAAACTTCTTCCACTGGCTCCTGTTTTCCTGTTCATCAACTTTGGCAGATGATTTTTGCCTTGAGTTTTAATCACTTTAGGTAAGCTGTAAATGTTGATCAGCACACAGATATCAAAGCCTTAGCATAATAACCGCAGGCGTCTGTTGGCCCGTGGAGAGATGAATGAAGAAGGTCTGACTCACTTTATTTGAAGATAACTTTTCTGATGCGTGGAATTGCTAGAATCCCACTAATGCCAGAAACAGGTGGCAGAAATTAATGACAAGTCACCTACCCATTTTCCTTTCAATTTGCGTGTTTTTGAACATTTGGAGTTACATAATTGTTTTGAGCTGAAGACGGCAGGGGACCATGAGGATGTCCTATGCATTTCAACGCAATAAGAAAATCTGATTTGGAGTGGATAGGTCACAGCATTTTCCACAGATGAACGGCTCTGCAGGGGGCAAGATGAAGCTAGGGATTGAAATTGCCTCAGGGAGGTGAGAGTTACTCCTGAACAGATCTCCTCCAGGCACAGGAAACAAGCAGATTCTTAGTCATTTGGGACTCAGTTTTCTTATTCTTTCAGAGGAATGACTCTTCAGATGAAAGAAACCAGGGAACAGAATATGGAGGACCAGCTCAGAGGCTGTGGGCTATGATGTCCCCATCCTCCTCCTCTCTGCCCTCAGGGGCTCTTCCTTCCTGTCTCGTTTCTGTGCTACCCCATTAAATCTCTATCAAGAGTTGTCTTCACACTGGGATTAGCATAAGTTCAACGTTCCTTGGAAATCTCACCAAGTAATAGGTATTCTCGCCCATCTCTTGATGTTTAATAGATGTCAAATAACGGTACTGTGCTAACACTTAAAAAGTGTCTGTTTCCTGAAGTGACTTGGGGCTGACTTCTTCTCTGTTCTGTACAGAGGTATCCATTTGGGTGTTCACTGGCACCCCAGAAAGATGTGGAGCGGTGAATAATTTAACAGCTGTACAAAAAAGCATTTTGCACTTCAACAAAGCACATAAAAATGGAGTAACCTTTAGTTCAAAACAAATTTTATCTTGAAGCCAATTTCCCCTATTGCTCCTTATAACTCTCAAGGGTCAGAAAGAAAAGTGACTTTTTTTTTTCAATTAGCATGCTAAAAACTACAGTTTCATTAAAAATAGTCCAAATACTGGAGAATTCGATACTACGATAGAGCAGCTGAGAGTGGCCATTGTCACAGTAAATTCTACCAGAGTGGACGCAGGACTAGCCACAGGATTATCAACATGGATTGCTGCAGCCATGAATCATCTGAAGGAATGGGAGGGCATGGGAGTGTTAGCAGGCCTTCTGGTGTTGGTCTCCTTGGTTTGCCTGTGGTATATATGCAAGATTAGAGTCTCACAACAGTGTGATGCAGCCATGATCATTCAGGCCTTTACAGCCATTGAAGCAGGACATTCTCCCCAAGCATGGTTGGATACCATAAAAAGCTAAAATGATACGCTCAGGATGCGAGGCTAAGCACTGCACTCAGGGTCAGCCGCTTTGGACCCAGAGAAGAGCATGTCTGATTGCATGCGGGTTGATGCTCCAGGTCCCGCCTCTGAGAAAAAGGTATCGGATGGGTCTGATGCTCTTTGGGTGGATGACACCTAAATGAACATCTGTACAAAGTCCCAATTTATTTCTAATATCAGAGATCAGACCTCTACTCTTGCCTGATGCGTCTAAAACAAAAAGGGGGAACTGTAGAGAGCTGCGGAATGCTATGCCTTAAAGGTGGAGCTGGTTTCCGCCTTCCACCTTCCCGATGGTGAGTGCTCTCTGTCACGAACAACTCCACATTTGGCTAAGGCCGAGGATCTGGCTTGCTTCCATGTATGTGGACCTATCTGCATTGCCCCCGTGGCATGCCTGGGTTGGCTACCCAGAGGCTATTTAAGCTGTGGGCTGGCTTTCCCCAGGGTCAGATGATTGTTCAAGGTTCCTGAATAAACTGCATTGAAAAAAAAAAAAAAAAGTAAAAAAAAAAAAAATAGTCCAAATAAATTGTGCATCTCTGACCAGCTAACTACACAGAACAGAATCCAGAGGCTCTATCTAGATCTGGTGACCTCTGAATTTTTTCATAGCTTTCATTGTTGTCTGTGGTCCTGTTATCATTAGGCATGATCATCTCAGTGACAGCAGGTGAATGTGGGTGACAGGACCCAACTGAGGGGGCTTTTACAAGAAGAGATCTTGTGGTTAAACCTTGGTGTGCTGCATACGGGTTCATAGTTTGAATTACCTGGCTGCTAATATTATTGCCTTTTCCCTTAAGACAGTCTCTTCTTTTGCAATTTCAGTTTATGGGCTTTTTTTTTTTTCTTACTCTGTATCAGAAATTATTTTCTGTGATTTTATGACTTACTTTATTCTTCCAAAACCAATGTGCTGAGTGCAATCCCTGGGTGTCTGGGACCTGTCAACAGTGGAGTAACAGAAGCCACAGCACAGTCTACTCTGGGTGAGAATGTTGCTTTATTATGCCAGCAACATTTTAGAGTTGGGGATACGGAGACCCCAGAAATGCTAAGTATCTGTTCAAAATATAAGTAGGGGGGCTAACATATGACTACAAGAAGCCAGGCTCTGAAGCCCATGCTCCTAACACCTGTAACATACCTTCCTTAGCACTAGTTTCTCCATATTGGTGTACACAGTATTGAAAAGAAGGCTCTGAAAGAAGAGCAACCCAGGTGGTATATGGGTAAACGCTAGTGGGCCTGTTATAAACCAAACTTTTCCCTCGGTATGTCAGGCAAGACGATAATGGATTGTGAGCTTTTTGACCTTTGAGCTCCGTCCTGAGCCTTGATTCTAATTTGCTATGCAGTCCTGCTGTTCTTTGAGTCCTTGGTTTTCTCAGCTATTTATGATGGATCAGATGGATGATGGGGGGGGGAGGTCTCTCCTCCCTCAAAAAGTCAGCTGCATTTAGATTTAGCATATGAAATACAAAAGGTAGAACTCCCTCTACCAGATAAGCTAATTTTGGCTTATTACTGCTACAGATGGTCATACTAGCTTAGTCTTCTCCCAGGGAGGCTGGATGCCTCCTCTGTTAAAAATGAAAGTGCTGGGAAAGGGAAAGATGCAATATAGAGCAGGCAAGTCTGACGGTGCTGAAATGAAGGCAGGGAAAACACGGGGCGAGAGGTTTGCATGCTGTCTGCCTGCGTCTGCAAGTGACAGCATGCGACCTTATGCAAGCGAGAAGGCTGTGTGCTGTCCTTCTAGGCCTCACTTCTGACACTGGAGGTTTTCTTCCAACAACCAGTGTCGCTGTTGTGGTCCGTGTGCCCGTCTGTCACTTGTAGTCCCTCATGTTTGCCAATCAGAATTTTCAAGAAAAATTTTTTTTTAATTTTTATTTATTTGTTTATTTTTTAAATTATGGCTAAAGGGGGCGGGATGACCTTCCCTCTAATGGTGAGTCCAGGGACCCTCAGCCAGCACACTCTCCATGCTGGGAAGAGGCTGCTTTGAATGACTAGAGCTGCAGAGAGGACCTTATCCTCGTAACTCTTGAGTATCTGCTTCCTTTAGTTTCAGAGAGACCTAGTCAGAGTCATAGTTTCGTTGCTGCTGTTGTTACCCTGTTTCCTGGACCCACTGGTGCTCAGCAAAAACAGAGTGAACTTCTCCTTCTATCCAAGGCAGTCGGAAGTAGACTTTTGTAACTCTGAAAAAAATAGATTTAAAGTATAGAAAGCCATTCAAATTCACTAGTAATTGAATTGAAACCAATTATACTCTGAGCCCAGAAGCTGAGCCACCTAAAGAAGGACAGAGAATTTTATTGGTGGCTACATTTCCCCCCCCTGTTTTAAAGATGCATGACTTCCATCAGATTCTCAAAGGGGGGTGCGAACTAAAAAAGGATAAGAACAATTACACTAGGGAGCTTGTGGGCAAGGGTAAGATTCTTTCTGTGGGAGTTCAATAAACAGCCATTCAGTGAATTCAGCACACATCAAGGCTGCTCCTGCTGAGCTTCCGATATGGCACTGGGCTCATGGGGCTCAAAGATGAACGCCACGGCCTCAAGCAGAGTGAATCTGATGGGCCAGAGACACAGCCAAAATGAAACGGAGTGCAGTAATTTCTGCCACAGAGGCACAGTGTGGGACCTCTGGGAAGCAGAGGCTGATGGATACATTTTTTAGGAGACTCAGAAGGCTGAGCAAAGTGGTGTGCACACAATCTAGACAGTTGAGAGCCTCAGCGTGATGCTGCTCACCTGTGCATCTTGGCTGGGAACTCAGCTCTGTCTTTAACAGATTGCATTCATGTCCCCTTCAGCGCGCTTTTGGCTTTAGGACCTTGCATCTGGTATGACTGAATCTCCACATTTGCAGAACTGAATACTACTACCTGCCCCAAGGGGAGAAGTTGTCCACAAAGTTAGTATAGAGTAAGGACTCAATGGATGGTAGCCATTGATTGTCTTTGCTGAGTCCATTTGTGGTGGAGATGCTCATTCGGTAGGTAGAGCTGATTCAGGGGAGATTCCAGTACGAATGGGCAGTGAGAAGACGTGGAGATAAAGATTATTTCAGAGAGTAGCAAATGTGGTTTGTTCGGAGCCCAGTGTATTTGCAAAATGGCTTTGGAGAGACTGCTGTGACCTACCCAGCTTTGGGATTGACCTGACTGGGCTGATGAGGAGTGAGGAAGCAATAGGCTCATGTACAGAAAATCTGTACTTGCTCTGGTAGAGACACACCAGCCTCAGGGGACACTCAGGGTGGCTTTATTGTATGCAGCTGAACTCTGTAGGGAAGCAGTCTCAGCCTGCAGTAATCAAGAAAGCTGTGGTTGACACTTTCTGTATATACTGTCAACATTTGTACTTGGGATATGGGAAGGCTTTGCTATTCCCACAAGCTGGCCCAGGGAAGGCCTTGACATTCCTGTGAGTCTGATTTATTTGGATCCTTGATATGGCTGTACTCATGCTGACAATACGTGTTCACTCAGGAATGTTCCCTAGAAAAGACAAAGGAGAACCTCTTAAAAACCAGGTCTAAAAGGTTAGAAAGCAAGGATATGACAGGGCCTTAGGGAGAAGACTGTTTTCAGGATGGTGGGCAAGCCAGGAGGGAAAGGGCAGAGCAGTCCTAAGTTTAAGAGCTTAGATTCTGGAGGGATCAGCTCAGTTTTGGGGTCTTGGGGCTAGAGAGATGGCTCAGTAGATAAAGTGCTTGCTGTGCAGACACAAAGATCCGACTGCAGACTCCTAGCAACCACATAAAAGCTTCACATGGCAACAGGAAGCTGTAAATGCAGTGCTCCAGAAGGCAGAGACAGCGACAGGTGTCTCCCTAGAGCTTGCTGGCCACTGCAGCCCAACCAGCCAGCTCTGAGATTAGTGAGAGAGCTTGCTTCAGTAAGGCGGTGAGTGATTGAAGAGGATTTCAGATTTTGATCTCTGACCTCCACCTGCACACATGTACATGTAAAACCCCACGCACTGTGCACACATGTGGACATTTGCACACACACTCACACTTCTTGGCTCTGTTCCTCAGTGTTTATATCACTTTTGAATAGTGACTGAACTTTTACCTAAGACATACCCTGTCTTCATTTGTGGATCCTAGATTTTATTACTATAGACAAGTCATGAGTATATCTTAATCAACTATATCATCTACCTGGTGACAATATATAATTTACAGTATATTCCTACAATATTCTAGGCACTATTTTTTTTAAACAAGGCCTTGCTATTTCTTGGCTGGCCTAGAAATCAGTAAGAAACCAGGCTGGCTTCCCTTCCAATACCTCTGTCCCCCAAATTCATGGAAGCCTCCTGTGTCCATCTCTTTAAGTGCTAGGTTTACAAGTGTGAATCAGCACACTGGTTACCGTTCTAAGAATTTTTAAAAATTTAATCCATTCCAAGAAATTTACACCTATTTTGCAGACGAGGAAGCTGGGCTAATCAAGAAGGCTTAAACAACTTAGTCAGGGTTTGCACACCTGCTAAGATACTTCGGTAGAATTTAAATCCAGGCAACTTGGTATCCACAGGAAAAATCGCCATTAATATTCTGACTTTGCCAGTGTGTTAACTTATCACTTAATTTAAGATTGATGATCAATTTATGATACTTCTATTAAAATTTCATAAGGTATAAAGACAAAATGGCACATCACAAAACCCACTGAAGAATATTTAGCCTCTAAGTGTACACTTGCTCAGTGTTAGAGAATCGAAGATGTTGGGTAGAAGATGCTCCTTTGATTGGGGGGGAGGGCTTTTTGTTTACTTTAACATTTAGATGAGGTATCTTTCTTCATGATTCCACAATCACTTCTGTGCGTCCTCACCTATTTGTCCTCTCTGTCCCTGCTATGCAGTGCTTCTCACCCTTCTCCCAGAAAAGAAAGAAAGCATTCCCTCTTACTAGAGGAATCATTTTTCTGCAACTGGGCAGCTGTACCAAATGAATTAATAATGCACAGAACATTCCTGCTATGATTTTGCCACAGGGTAAATGCAAGAACTAATGAAATTATTAGTCGAAATTTTCTCAGATAGAAAAGCAGCAAAGGGAGGATTCGTTCCCTGTGGTTCTGTATCTGGATCTTAATATCTTGCTGTTTTTTTTAATATTAGGATCTAGCTGCAAGTGTCAGCTTTGTAGAGCTTCACAATGAAGTGCTTGTCTAGGTAGCATAGACAGCAGAAACTTTCTCGAGTTGTGGAGGCCAGAAGTTCAAGGGCAGGGTGTCAAGTCTGTCGGTATGTTTCCTCCTTCCTCACGTATTCCTTCATGGTGCTCCCTCTTCTGTGCTCTCTAACTTTCTGGGTTGCAGTGATTAGGGGTAGATTTTTGTTGTTGTTGTTGTTGAACTCCATCACCTTGCAACCCTGACTTGTAAAATAGTGAGGAAATCCTCTTTGTACAGAACCTTTGAAGGAGTTAAATTGTGAGATGTTGTTTTCTTAGTTGTGCATAGACCTTTCTCTCTACTTAAATTCTGGGCTCCTGGGGAACAAAGGAACCATTTATGTCTTCGTATAGAAGGTCTCCAATGTAGTACATATATTCAAGTGACTTTCTGATGGACAAGAGAGTGCCCACATGGCCATTCTGTTTTCAGTTCCCTACAGTATTTGATTTGTGATGGAAGACTGTCAGCACTGATTTCTACAATGGTCTTTGCCCTAGAAGACTTTCTGATCACAGCTAATTTTCACTCTTCTGAACACATTTAAGGCAGGTCATGGTAAACTCTGTTCAGCAGGCTCAGTGAAATAAATGCTTTGTTTTGTTTTTAAGTTTCTATTCTAACGGCATTAAGGATTTCTCTCAAGCAGATGATCTATAACCACAATGCTGAGCTCTTTCTGCTGGGTCCTGCTGGGTCCCTACACAAACTCTATAAAATCAAACACAGAACAGACTGCTCATGCAAATGGGAGGCTCACTATTCTTAGCATGTACAAGAAGCAGATAAACCTATCCTTGGTTACAGAATAATGAAATTTATCTACAAGAAATTCTTTCATGTTTTCTATAAGTCAACAGCTCTCTAGTGCATCTTACTCTGTGCCATTAAGAAGGGCTTTAGAGGGGTATTGTAAAAGTTCTAGACCTAGCATGTTTTAATTATCTTCATATAGAAGTGTCTTTCTAGAAGTGTCTACCATTCTAGAAGTGTCTCACTGAATTCTCCAGACAGAGTCTCTTTTCTGAACCAGAGGCTCACGTTCTGGCTAGTCTGGCTAGCCAGAATGTTCTCAGGATCTGCCTACAGCACCACCCCCACCCCCAATGCTGGGGTTCAGGTGTGTGAAGCCATGCCTAGATTTTTTTTTAAAAAAAAAGTGGATGTGGAGGATTTGAACTCAGGTCCTTGCACGTGCAGAATGGGTTTGCTTACTCACAGAGCTGTTCTTCGGCCTTTGAATTCTTAAATTAATGAAGGTAAGCAGCATAAAGATAACTAGAGAAATTTAACCTGATGCTCTTTTTGTTTAATAGGTTTCTGTACTGTAGAGTGTTAACTCAAGAGATTGGAGGTACCTAGTCCTTGCGCATTACAAAGACTGGACTGGTCCTAAATGATAAGCTCAAAACCCACAGCCTGCTCTACCTGATAAGCCGATATGTGTATACCTGAGACCTTCGTCTCCATCACATAATTTTCTCTAACAATATGAGTTATTATGTATGTCTGCTTTTGCTTGCTTTCTGAGGCATGACCTCTGGGGATTGGAGACTAAACGGTTAAGATCAGACACATGCAAGCTCACGCCTATGTACTGACCTCAAATAAAAACCTGGGAACACAGGCTCATGTGAATTTTCTTGGCTGACAATGTTTTCTATCTTCCATCACTCATCCTTTAGGGAAGAATTAAAGTTCTGCCTGATGGCTGAGTGATAGAGAGAGGGTACCAGGAGAGTCATGCATAGATTCAAATGGACTTTTCTCTATGTGCCTTTGCCTTTGCTGATTTTCAATTGTACTTTTCATTGTAAGGAACTACCAGAATGAATAAAACAATTGATTTTTTAGTTCTGTGCATTCTTCAGGCAAAGCTCTGAACTCCTGGGTGTTCTTGAAGGTCTCAAGGAAGCTTCTAAGTAGCAAGAAGATGCATTTTAAGTATTTACCCAGATGAATCTTTTAAAACTGCTGACAGGAAAAGAGAAAAGTTATTGGAGAGATGCTATGAATGGGATAACAGTGTGACTGTCCACCTACCAAAACCTGAGGAGGATAAGACCAGCAGAGCCTGGGCTTCAACAGTGTACATTCTGAGGTACACGGAGGTGGTAAACTGCCAGTATGCATAGTTTACCACTAACACAGCTGGGGGACGCTGGAAGTTAGCATCCTACAGAAAGAATGACAGCATCCCTCCAAAGCACATGCTTAAAGCAGTACTTCTAACTCAAGGAAATGATTTGCTTAATTGCTAAACCACCACCTTTCCTAATTATTCTGTTATTATAGACTTGCTCCAGGTTATAAAACATTTTTTTGAAATACAAAATTGACATATCTGTGAAAGTGCACATACAAACTGAATTGAAAACAAAGGGGGAAAACCCATTAATTACTTTCAGGAAATTAAGAAATCGTTCACTATTCTTGACTCAGTCTTTTTCCTCTTTGGTTGGAGACTCTGTGTATATGGACTGTTTCTCTGATAGAAAGGACTATTTTTATTTGGGCCTTAACATATTAAACCTGAGGTTACATATGGAATTGCCAAGGATAAAGTGTAACCTAAAAGCACACGTTATTCTCATGGGCAGTGGAGCACGGCAGACAGCTGTGCGGGCTTCAGGATTTTTGCATTTCAAGTATTCCTTGTTGGTGTTGATGGTGTCATAGTGGTGTGGAAAGGAGTGCTGACTGGCTGGCAATAGTAAGTTGGGGTAGATAGAAAAGTCTGATGCCGGGCATAGACTTGACTAGAAAGTCTGAGGGCCACAGAAGGAAGGGGAGTCAACAGGACAGTGTTTTGGCAGGTAGAAAACACAATCCTTTTACACAGCTACTAAGAGTCGTTACTATGAAGAGATACCATGATCATGGCAACCCTTATAAAGGGAAATATTTCATTGGGGCTGGCTTACAGTTTCAGAGGTTTAGTCCATTGTTATCATGGCGGGAAGCATGGCAGCAGGCAGGCAGACATGGTGCTGGAGGAGGCAAAAGTTCTATAACTTCATCCACAGGCAGCAGAAGGAGACTGTGTGCCACACTGGGCATAGCTTCAGCATAGGAGACCTCAGTGCCAACCCCCATGTGACACGCTTCCTCCAACTAGGCCACACCTCCTAATCGTGCCACTCTTTGTAGGTCAAGCACTCAAACACATGAGTCTATGGGTGCCACACTTACCCAAGCCACCACACTGAGTAATGTCACCTGTGGAAACACATGGCCTAGGAGGATAGTAGAGGAACATTCAACATGAAATGGGGCTATGGAAATGACTAGCACAGTCACACAGACATGGGCTTGAATTTGAGCTTTACCAATCAGGTAGTTCTATGGCTTGGGATGAATAACAGTGTTCTCTCTAAGTGTCATTTACTCAGAGAAAAATCAGAAGCTATTTGAAGAAATTTCAAAATAGTGCAGCAATATAGTGCGGCACTAGGACACCCCGGACAAATAGCAAGAGCACATTACTTCCTAACACACCGTATGATTAAAAATGGTGGATGATTTCAAGTCAGAATCAGCTGGTTGCTGTTGCAAATAGAGGGATGCTTCAAAGACCTAGGGGTCAGTCAGATTCTCTTCAGTGTGAGGAAGGGAGTCCAGACTCATCCATGTTTCGGTTGTTCCCGTACAAAAGATGACTGCTCAGAGCTGGAGAGGAGAAAACACACGTGTTTCATATCATGGCTGTGGGAGGGAGGGTTCTAGCCACAGCAGCTGATTGTCTCTATGGTCTCATGGCTGACTTGACAGAAATTTCTTGAAAACATTGCCAAGAGACTTCCAAACACCATTCAATCTCTTAACATTTTAAATTTTATTTACTATTGTCACCAACGTCACCATCATAGTCCTCATCATGGTGTGTATTTGCATGTTGCGTGGGCAACAGATTGCTACTGTGCATGTGTAGAGATGAGAAAATAGCTGTGTAGAGCTGGTTCTCTACCATCTTTACATTAAACTATTAATTTTGGGTCTACAGGCTTGCATGACAAGGCTTTTATCTAACTGAGCCATCTCATTGGTTCAAACATTTTTACTTCATCAGCTTGTCTATACACATATGTGTGTATACATATTTGTGCATATTTTACATACTTATATATACACAGTGGCATTTGGAGAGCAATCCCAGGGCCCCACAGACATTAAACAAGAGGTCTATCCGTTCTCTACCTTGTCAGCTAGCCAGAGTATTTTTTTGATACATGGATTGTGTAGTAGAGGGAGTCTTGGTACCTAGATAGGTATAGACAGCAGGGGAAGAAAATCCCAGCATGGACATTTCTGTAGAACTGAACAGATAAAATACACCCTATTATACAGTGTCAGAGGTAATGAGACATTTACAGTGTTTGAGGTCCTCTTACAATGTGTTTCAACACTTCATTTGACTTAGAATTATCTTAATTATTTTTCACACTTGGTCAAACAGACTCAGCAATTTGTAGAGAACATATGAGCCATAACGTGCATTAAAGGAACCCAAAGACAGCACCTCCAGGAAGAAACCAAGAATCTGCCTTGGTCCTTCCTTTTCAGATCTCAGTATGAACGGTTCCTTTAACCAATGAAGAGACCATGCTGATTCAAGGTGTCACTCAGGTAGCTAAGTGGGCATTTCTAACAACATGAGAAAGCCTCATGGTAATGATGAGCAGAGAGGTAGGGCCTCATGCTGAGGAAGAACTCAGAAAGCTGGAGCAGATGGCCCAATAACTATTTCCATTTGGATCTGACAGATGAGAAATGGACCCAACTGTATCACTAGAAGGGGAGAACCATCAAGGACACTGGTGATCTGTAGTGGAGGGGCCTCAGAGCAGAACCAGGTATAGTAATACCTGCTCAGGAATGGCCATGGTAACTACGGATGTTCTCCAAGAGGGCAAATCCTGGGCTACATATTGCCTGGGAAAAGAAGTGTGAAGATGGAAAAGGCCAGAAGTGAAACTAGCAGGTGTATAGATGGTGTGACTATGAGCCCTTTGCCTTTACCTCAAAACACTGTGTCAAAGGACAAACTCAAAACAAACAAACAACTCCAAACTCATCAGAAAAGGTTCTTACTTAACTCAGTGTTTCCTACAAACAGAAATGATTGTTTTGCATTAAAGTAAATAATAAGCTTATATCCTACAAAAACCTTCCCCAGTGTCAGTTGGAAATACCTTATAAATAGACAATGAAGGATTGTCACCAGATAAATTCAGTGTTGCATAGATTTCTTCCCTGAAGCACTCAGCCTTTCTTTTATGAGGGATGGAGATTCAAACACAACATACAAAGCACAGCATTTTTGGAGCCTAGTTAAGTGAGAAGTCCCTTTTATCTCCAGCATTTCTGCAGAGGGAGAATGGGTGCATCTTAGAGTAGTGTTTTGTAGAGATTCCCTTAGAGAAGGCTGTTCTGGAGCCCTTCAGGAATAATGTAGGGATCAGAGCCAGTGGCACATTAAATAATTTAACACTGAAGAAGCTTTGGGATTTAACTGTCTGCTTAAGCCAACAAAAACTTAAGACTTGTACTTTCTTCATGCGCAGAAATGAGGACAATAGCCAAGTTTCGAATTTCTTCATCCAAGCCTGCATATATGTGCCACTCTAGATTGCCTTGTCATCTTCGAGGTTTTCTTTTATCCTCGAGAGTCCTGAAAATGAAACGTAAACTGGTTCATGGACGAAGTTTCTAGATGTGTGTTATTAAACGAAAACAAAGATTACATAATGATTGAGATATGATATACGACTTTGCGTTTCAGAATGTTTAAATTTCAAAGCCACGACATGGTCAAAAAAGTTGTTGAAAACGTTTCAACAAGTTGTTTAAATTCTGAGTGATGAAACAGTTAATAGGTTCTTTCCTCGGTAATCCTTTGCAGCACCGCACTGTACTTCCTTAATCAGAAACACGCCTCAGAAAGCATATCCTGAACAGCATAGGATTAATAGCTATGCAACTCTCGCTACATACACTAGCTAAATACCCTCAATTACATATGTTTTCAGGCTACTAGCAATCCAATCGGCCTGGAAATTCTTCTTCTGTGTTTGAAGAACCTGAGAACTGCCTCTAGCTCCATGTTTAATGATCTCCTTTATAATCCTCTGGCAGTCACGAGAAGAAGAGTGGAGGCTTTGGTGCAGCCAGCTCCTAACTGAAATTGAAATTGAACCTGGCGAGAAGTATGGAAGGAAGAATATGCTTACCCTCAGAGGCTGCTGGAATTACACGTGTTGGGTGAGTTACAAGCGAGCAAGGAGCTCCAGTCTGCCAGGTCCATCATGGTTGGGCCTGACCGACTTGTACATGGACGACCAGTAGGGGGCAGAGCTCCAGCGGCTCATTAGAGAGATGAACAAGCATGGTGGATGCCAGGATGCTCTATAGAGTGACCCTCTGGCTGGAGGAGTAAAGAACGGATACCCAGCTCTGTTGTCATTAATCCTCCCTGTAGGGACTGTTCTGGTTTAGAGCCTTCTCTAGCTGTAAATCACGTGCCGGGCAGACTCAGGGCCACTAGGTCTGTTCGTGTGCTCTCATATATTGCGCTGAGAGGACCCACTCAGATGACCTCCACAAATCTCACTTCTCAGAGGTGAGTGCCCTGGAGAAACGAGTGCTGTATTTGGAAAGATAAATGAATCATCCAAGTTAAGTGGGAAGATTGTATTCTGATTCGGAGCAAGCATTGTCAAAGGGAAAGGGAGATGAAAGGGAGGCATGAGGAGGAGAATATTCACAGGCATGTGACTCCGTGCTTGCTAGCAGGAACTCGTGGTCAGTGCATCTGTATGTTCAAGGCTGTGAATAATACAGTCTTGATGCAGCAGCATAATAATTAAAACTATAGTTATAGTGACCACATCTTGAGTGCTTATGATGTGCTAGGCTCAGAGAGTCAAGGGTTTTAAGGTTAATTTCCACAGCATACAGCACTATTATAATCCCCATTTTCCCCGGACTCAGAAAGGTTAAATAGAACTTGGCCTTTCCCTCCACTGATGGGAAGACTTACTCAATGGTAAGGAACCATGTTATTTAAGGTAAGGAGCTAAAATAAGTTTTAAGAAATAGAAGCATTTCTTGATCTCATGTAACTCAGGATCAGGGGAAGAAAAGTATTTCCAATATTTTTTTATACGCTTGTAAGAGCAATGAAAATTGATGAGGGTAGTGTAGGAATCTTCAGGGGCCTTTCTGAGAAGCCTCTGTACAGATCTTTACTCTGTTCCCTAAACAAATCTGCTTCTGTCCACAGCTTTAGGGACCAGCCTAAACACACACACACACACACACACACACACACAAAATGAACATGCTTATTCAGGAAGTCCAGATGAATCCTTTACACTCTAAATCAGATTTTAGGTTCAGCAAAATTCTGCAGAAGAAGAAACAGAAGGATCACTATATTATGTCTTGTTGCTTTAGTCCACAGGATTTTTTTTAAAGTGTCTTTCAAAATGCTGCATATTCTTCACCTCTATGTCATCTTGAACTTTTTAGATGTTATGGGAAAACAGAGAAACCTGAGTTTATGACTCACAGTTGTTCCTTCCCAAATGACTCTGGCTCCTCTTTTGGGAAGTGTCAGAAGCAGAGGGAGAGGTGTGATTCTGGATGCTTTTGTTTGTGCTCCACTGGAGTCAAGTCTGTCGTAGGTTTAGCTGGCGAGATTGTGCCACTAAAATGCTGTGATTCTGAAGACATGTGTATGTATGTGTGTATGTATATATGTATGTATGTGTGTATATATATATATGTGTGTGTGTGTGTGTGTGTGTGTGTGTGTGTGTGTGTGTGTGTGTGTACAATGGCAGTGAAGGGCTACTGAGAGAGAGGAAGTCATTTTCTTCAGTGATTTTGCCATTCATGAGTTACTTATGCTTCAGTGGATAGCTTCACATCCTTTTCTATAAGGACAGTCCTGGCTAAATTCAATTGGGCACAGCAGAAAAACAAAAACAAGGCAAGAAGAAGAGAAAGTGACTCGGGAACTTGATGGTGGTGGAGTGTATAGCAGGATGAAGGGATGAATGTGACCAGAATGCATTCACATGGGTAAAATTGTCAGAGACTAAATTAATTTAAAATGTCACCCCCAGAGCTTATTTGACTAAGGAGTACAACTATTTTTCCAGTACTAAAAGGGATTCAATAAGCCACCAATAATCATGTCCCAAAGGAAGTAAGCAGTTAGCCAACCCTATTGTTTTTTTTTTTGTTTGTTTGTTTTTTGTGTGGTTGTTTTGTTTTGTTTTTTGTTCCATTGGGAACTTGCTTGGGTGGGTGGGGATATTAGAGCAGGTTGTCTAGAAGCAAATAACTAATTGGGGACAAACAATTAGTTAGGAGACAGCTAAGAGAGAGGGGCTGCTATGATTTGGATGTGTTTTGAGCATGTCCCTCAAAGGAATATCTGCAGACATTTAATCCCTACCGTGTGGTGGTAAGAAAGCATAAATTAGTCTGACCACAGTTTAGAAGTAGAGCCTTTGGGAAGTGGTTGTGACTGTATAAAATCATCGGGGTAGACTCTTTGCAATTCAGTGTTGGTGACTTTGTGTGAAGGAGAGACACCAGAAAAAGAACCCACATGTTTCCCATTTCTTCCTATGAGATGTTCTGTGCTGCCTAGAAATTCTACCAGCAAAATACAGCCTCTTGACACATATCTAAAGACTGGTGAGCAAAAATAAAATTCATTTTTTATAGCTATCCTGCCAGAGGCATTTCACTATAGAGAAGAAGAAGAAGAAGAAGAAGAAGAAGAAGAAGAAGAAGAAGAAGAAGAAGAAGAAGAAAGAACCAGACCAATAAAGAGGTAAACATGACCAGAAAGGATAAGAACCCAATATGAATTTGATCTCTGGTCAAGTCAAGCCATAAATCATTTAAAGCATAAACCAAGGTGTTTCTGTTTCTAAATCAGTGTCTTCCCCTCAGGGAGGTTCACCTTCTGGGGTTTCCAGGTGTCAGAAGTAGGGCTTTCACAAAAGCAAACGAGATCCATAGACTGACTTACAGAGGTGAGGTGAGAAACTCTTCAGTACCAGGAGTTCCCAACACTGAAGAGTAGGGATGGAGACCTCTAGCAGAACCCACAATACAACCTGATTCTGCCTTTCTGATGGCAGCCATCGAGCAAGTAAGCTGTGAAGAATTACCTACAGGGCCTGTAGAAGAACTTTCTCCATCCCCACATTCCCATTTCCAAATGGAAAGTGTCCTGTTAGTGAGAGTGCCTTTCAGTGCCCATGCATGGCAAGCAAAGCTGTTTTGAACTTTCTTCCCTTTAGGACAGAATATTCTCATATATGGAGTTGGTGAAGATTTTATCCCTTAGGAAAAATGTCTGCACATGAGCCCTGGAGACAGACTAACAATTTTATGCATTTGGAACTCATTCTCACAACCAATAGAATAAAGATTCATAGAACACTTCTGTACCTTTCCACAGCAAATGTAACAGTGTAGGAGACCTTCATGATTCATTAACTTTTCCTTCTGAAACATCCAACTTCTGTCAACGCGGAACTTAAATATTCACTTCAAGATCATTTGTTTGTGAAAGTCGGGACTTCTTGAATAACTTCAATCAATCATTCAGCTGGTGAAACTATATGCTGTCTTTGCCAGAGCGATTGGTCTTTAAGAAGATTACTTCAGCAAAACCTGAGACCTGCAGAGCCAAAGGAGAAGCCAGGGAGCCTCCATCTGTTGGGTTCTTGGGTCAATCTGGTATCTACCAGAAAGTTTTAAGTCCCCTTCTAATAGGAAGTTTCCCATTGTATGTGTATTTTGAATAATCCTGGATGTGATAATTCTGCTCCAGAATACCAATGTTCCAGCTAGTAACACTGGGACTTAGATTTTTCCAGAATTTATTATTCTATAGTTCCATGCTGGAGTGCACCAGATAGTCTAGCATGCAATAGGGAAGAAAGCATTTGGTATGTTTTGAAGTTGCCATGCCAGGAGAGAGAAGCATGTGGGCTGTGAAAACACATTCTTCCAGCCCATTATTCTGATTCTTTAGCTTGTCAGTCAAGATTTCCCTCTAAGACACTTGCATTCTTTGTTCACAGAGATGTCAGTTTGCACAGACTTCTCCACATGAAACATCCATTCTTACTTGGAATTTTTCCATGAACCATGTCATGCCCACTAAGCAGCTGATTTAGATTCCCATGCTTGAAAATATTATATGATGCTCTCACTCCCCCCCCAATTGATTAAATTGATGTAAGATTTGATTGTACTGTGACTGTCCATTCTTAATGTTAGTTATTGTGTTCTTAGTTTCAAGACAGCTACAAAGATGCCATCACAGACAACTACAGTAGAGATTCCCATGTAGTGCCACGAGGTGACTGCTGTCAGCTTCTTTTTACTTCAGAGAAGACAATTGTCTTTGGTGAAGAAGAACCTGAGTGCTTGCTACCTGTCATCATCGAATGCCCTTATTCTCTTTATTTTCAATCATATTCTGCTTTCTTCGATTAAAAAAGGTTTCTTTCAAATAAGAGGTCTATACATATTTCTTGGAAATATTTTATTGACTACTTCTTTTAACAATTAGTATGCTAACAAGGCTTTTGTTTTCAATTACTAAGAACATATATTGAAATGCCCCATTGCTATAAAAAAGAATGTCATACTTCACTGAATAATTGCTTCTCCTCCTGTTTTTCATGGATCAACGGCCAGTCAATTATATGCTGTATTTTTAAAGGCTGTATACAATTGGTTGCTCCAACTCATAGTTTTTTTTATTTAAATAGAAATAAGTACAGTGAATAAATGAGTCTGTATCAACACAACAGAGTACATGAACTTGAATGATCTTTTATTTGCATACTTTTATTTTCTTATGAGTCTTGCTTTAACAAATTACATATTTTATCACAATAGATATGCATGTAAATTGCTGATTTGTAAGCCTGCCACACATTTTAGCACGCTAGAAGACTTACTTGAGATTCTTAGTTAGAGCACTTGCAGTTTATATTACAGTTACATGTTATATGGTAGTATTTGGTCAAAGATTGGCTGCACTGCATACAAAATGGTGATTACAAGATCATAGGATCTTATTGTGAAGCCAGTTATTTTAGTGTGAGCACACTCTATGATGTTTATGCTATGATGGAACTTGATCTAAAATTTGAATTTCTCAGAACTCATTCTCAACATTAAGCAAGACCAGACTGTGTGTTATTTGTTGCTATTCACATACAACAGGATTTTATAGTTTTGTGACATGGGAAGATATTTAAACTAAATACTAAATACTCATAGAGATGCAGGGTTATGTGTCTGAATATGGATCCCAGAGGCTCTTCTTCATAGCTCATGCTGGACCAATGCTTTCCAGTAGAACAAGGGTACCCATCCAATGAGACCCATCACCTTAGGTAGAAGACATAGAGGCCTTGAGAATATAGCTGCTGGACCAATGCTTTCCAGTAGAACAAGGGTACCCATCCAATGAGACCCATCATCTTAGGTAGAAGACATAGAGGCCTTGAGAATATAGTTGCCTTCCATGGCTTCTTCATCACCTAAAGTGATGAATCATATCAGGTTGTCACTCTCATCCTGCTCAAAAAGCACTGGCCTAACCTGAGCCCATAGGATAAGTCTATGGATTCTGGGTGAAAGTGCATGTTAATGACTGCCAAGACAATTTTTAAAGTACAATGACCAAAGAAATAAATTCTGATTCAAGTAAAGCAAAAATTAATATCTACCCTCAAGAAACCACAAATCTTGCTATTTTATAAAAGAAGTGAAAGTGTTTACTGTTTTTATCCAAACAGCCAGGCTATATATGCACCTAATGTAGTCTGGAAGGTGGATAGATCTTTGCCTGTATCTAATAAACAACAACTAATGCCAGGTAAGCAAGCAGGGTGAAAACTGACTTAAGTAAATCTGTCAGCACTATTTCTCCACTAGGAAACAGTAAATTAGAAGACAGACTACTAACTCAAGTTCTAGTATTTGGGTTTTTAAGAATTATCAAAAGAATCCTGTTGCATATCTATGCTTGAGACTTATGATCTATTCTTAAGTCATATGCATCCTTAGCCTACTCTGGCCATCATCAAATTGAGTCATGGCAGTCACTGTTAATTTTATAATCAAGGATCAACTCTGTAATAGCTTAGAGGATTATTCACTCATTTAGCAAGCAAATGGCTGTTTGGTGCCTATTATGTGAGAAGCTATTATAGATGTTAGGGACTTGATGATAAACCCATTGGATAAAATAGCTGTTTGCTTGGAGTTGACCTCCTAGGCCTTGTTTCTTTTGGGGGACAGGGAGACAGGTATGTAGCAATGGCTGATCTTGATCACACTATGTAGAGTAGGCGAGGCTAAAATCTGTAGTCCTCCTACCCCTGCCTACAATATGTAGGGACTACAGGTACAAGCCACCATGACCAAATAATCTAGTCCTTATGCTAAATAAGAAACAAGGAAACACATATACATATATTTTCAGGTTAGAATTAAATGACGGGAAAAACATAAACCGGAATAAAGAAATAGGGTGTTGGAAAGGAATGTGCTGATTTTAGGAAGATTTCCAAGAAAGGCCTTTTATAAACAGTTGACCATGTCCTCTCTGTACAATTATATGAAGTATGTTGATCTATATGAGCTTTACTCTGTATGAATATTTGGGAACAGAAAGAATACATACATCGAACACTAAACCGGGCTTATGCTTGTCTGGAGGTTGCTGGTCTACTACATTCCTTTTACTGGCCAGTGTTCTGAAGAGTCAGTTAAATTTTTATGCATGTTGGAAGCATTGGGCTAAGAGCAGGAAGTAAAGCAAGAGTTTAGTGCTGAAACCAGCAAGGAACTAGATCCCGATTGAACTAGAATCTACTGGCTAGACAGTACCAACAGGAGAGGAATAAGGGTGAGTGTGGAACCATGCTTGAGGCAAGGTTGACACCCATGGTTCTTCTTTCTGAGGATTGGATGTGTGTTTTACAGTTGGATCAGGTGCGTGTAGAGTCAATTATCCAATCAAATTTAGCAGGAGATGAGATACATTTTTTTTGGCAAATACATTATTTTCTTGATTTAGCTTAGCCATTTTCAGACATTATAAACATTGCTTAGCACACACACATAGGGAGAGGGACAGAGAGAGAGAGAGAGATAGAGAATAAATGAGAACACGGGCCGTGAATATCACAGGTGTTTTCACATCCATTTATTTATTTATTTATTCACCTATTCACTTAGCAAAAAGTTGCTGGCAGTGATTTATGGGACTTTTGAAGATACACAGATAAGTCATTGATCTTTGGTTTTAAGAAACTCCAGGCTTCTAGTTCTCAGCTGAGGTACTTTTTTAAAAATTCCATTTCAGTTACTCAAAGGATCCATGCTACTCCCTGGTCTCTGAATCCACATGGTTGTTCTCGTCATGTTTTTATTATTATTTTTATAATATCTTTGCCACCTCCTTGTACTATGTACTTTTTCTCTTTCTGTTCTTAAAACTAGGTTCTTGGGCCATATTTTAATTCCATTCTGCCAATATTTGCCACTGTGTAGCTTCCCATTAAGACACGTGGTATTGTATGCAATCCAGTTATATCAACCCATCAGCACATACCCACTAGAAATTTACAGAATCCTGCTCAGTGCTCAACATCACTCATCATCAAGAAAATTCAAATCAAACCCACAAGGAGAGAGTACCTTATCTCTGTTAGGATGGGACACACACAGAGGCTAGAGAGATGGCCTAGTGGGTAAAGAACTTGAGGAGCAAGCATGAGGTACTGAGTTCTGATCCCCAGCACCCACATCAAAAGCCAAATGCACTGGTACTGGTACATGACTGTAATCCTAGCACTAAGGAGGCAGAGATGGAAAGATTGATGAGGTTTGCTTTCCAGGCACTCTAGCCAAATCAGTGAACTCGACCTAAACTTACATTAACATACACACACATGTAAAAAGATACACATATATACACACAAAATAACTAGAAAGAGTTTGGGTATGCTATGAAAAATATAGTACTATAAAACAATGACAAATACAAGAAATGTTGGTGAAGATGTGGAGAGGGAAGGAGAGAAACTTACACCCTGTTGATGAGAATTCTCATCAGTATAGCCAGTACAGACTCTCAAAATACTAGAAATAGAATTACCACACCATCCAGCAATCCTTCTAATGTAGACATGCATGGAGAAGTTGAAGTCTCTGTGTTGAAAGAACATGTACAATCCCATGTTTATTGCAGGATAATTTATAATGGCTAATATATGGAATCAGTCTGCACACTCATCTGCTAAAGATGAATGGAGAACAAAAAAGGGTGTGTATATATAATGTATGTTATTAAGCTAGAAAAACAATGACTTTCTGTCATTTGAAGCAACTTGGATAGTCATTATCCTAAGTGAAACAAGTCAAATGGAAAAATCAAAGAGCATACACACTTATATATGGAAGCTGAAAGCTTGATCTCAAATACGTTGAGTCAAATAGTGATTGGCAGAACAAGACAGTGTGAATTGAGAATATGGGGGACCTGCGGCTGGTTATGAGGAATAACTTCTAATGTTCCATATCATAGTAGATTAACTGTATTTGTTGTCGGTCAGAACTTGACTATTTTAAAATGGCCAGTAGAGAAGATGTTAAATGCTCCTATCACAAGGAAATAATAATCAGCTTAGTGCTACTTATTGGTGATCACCCTGATCTGTTTATTCCACATTGCACACACTTACAAGAATGCCACACTCTATCCCACAAATGGATGCAGCAATTAGTGGATGTCAATTAAGTATGAACATGCATTTTAGGAAGAAAAAGAACATTGCTTAGAGATTACCCCCCCACACGGGCCTTCTAATCTGTCTCTACTACCTCCCTAATTCTCAATCATAATTTATCTAGGGGGCATTGGTAGATTAAAAGAGGTGTCGTTCATACCTCCTCTTCTGAGGATGTTTCATTTCCTGGTTTTCCCTATGGGTTTGAAATGGATCAGGATAACATCTGTAATACTGGTTGAGGGTCATAATTAACAAGTTTATTTAGACATTGTTACTGTTCTTAGTCTCCATCCAGTCTATTTAAGGAAGAAATCAACTGGATAAGCATTGAAACAGAAATATATATGCTTCTGACTGCCAAGAAAGTAAGGGTTTCTTTGCTCTCCCCTGTGACTCTTGGTACAGAAGGAAAAACAAGGAGAATTAATATTTTTGTTACACTCCTACATGCCAGATGTTTTATAAAGCTTCTTGTGCTAATAGTATAGCGAGAAAACTGGTTCATAAAGGTCAAATTATTTCTAATTAGAGCTAACATGAAGTGATCTTGGATTTGAACCAAGCTCTTCTTCATCTTCCTAGAACTGGCCTGTCATCCTACATCAGACTTTGACCTGGATCTGCAGCTGACTGACTGTGAGACTTTGAGCTCACTCACCTCAGCTTCGGTGGCTGGGAGACAGCTGGATTAGACACAGCTCCTGAGAGCACTAGTCAGTAGGCTGCTGCTGTGCCCCGGTTATCCATGGCTGACATCTATGTGCACATGGTTCCTTGTAATTGTCAAGTGATTTAAAGTAGAAGCATTGCCTCAATTATGCTAGCTCCCTGCCTTTTAATGTCGGCATTTGACCACATAAAGCTCTAGGATCTGGCTGTTGAGGGTCAACTTTTCTTGGGGTGGTGTTCAGGTGCTTTGTAAGACAGATTTCCCACCAGTTCCTCCTTCTCGAATTTAGAAGACCCATGAAGCCAGTCAAATTCAAAAGCAGAAGTGGACTTGGCTTTCTGAATAGCAATGTGAAATTAAATTGACAGCCAACTTATCATAAAATGCCTCTGCACTGCCTATTTCTTAAAATGAACCAACAGATCAGCCGAACAACGGATGAGAGAACCAGTGGGAAACTCCAGGGTTAATGTCTGTCTCAGGAAGATGACTTGACACAGTATTCTAATAATGTACAGCAGCCAAAGCACTTTAGAAATTAATGGGAAAAATTAATGGGAACTCTACTATCGATCATTTTGGATTTTTGTGGCCAAAGAACTACATTTATATAACTTGATTGCTCAATTGCAAAGCAACATTAGGTTTTAGACTCCAGGAAGAGGAATTAGAGGAAATGAGCAATGACCTTTGTACTAATGGGAACAGAATCAGTAGCTCTGGGCACGTCCTGTTTCACATCATTCTTAATTGGGGATATCACAGAGACAATGAGAAACAGGACTTGATATTGATGGAAATTGCTATCACAGAAGGGAGGATTTTGACACTGTGATTCCAAAGTTTTCTAATTTGAAAATGTCTGGACTACATCTTTTACTAAAACATATTTTTTTTATGTACTAATATCCAGAGGTGACAAATCTAACAAATGTCTAAAACTGATCTATAAAATTTCATTGTGCTGGGGACTCAATGACATGAAAATTCAGGTCATCTAGCTACGCACATGAAAAAAAAAACAATTAGTTGGGGTCCTACAGCCCCATCAGAAATGTCAGACAAATTTGAGAACTGTCAGAATCATACAGAAGACACAAATAGGGTTGTCAGAGGCCGTTCAAACTTATCCTGTATCCATCAACTATACTGAATTATAGGGAACAGAAAGCCCTGGAAAAAAACATCCTAGAAGGGTTATGCAATAACTCCAGCTTAGCTGCTTTGGCACAAAGATGAACAGAAGGATTTTTAGAGCTGTGACCAAACAAAAGTTGGACCAAATGATGCTGTAAGAAACTAGCCAAGAACAGTGTCTGAGGCTCTGTATCCAATGTATTCTGAAAGGTCCATCATGTGGGTCAAGGGCCCTGCTTTGAATCCTTACTGCTTATATGATGTGCAGAGACAGGGGGAAAGACAGATTTCTACATTAAATTTGCTATTATGATTATTGCTTTCTTGTTTTAATTTATTGCAACTTAGCTGCTTTATTGTTACAAAACTACCCAAATGAGGTAGTTTTGGCCACTGAGTAAAATTCAGGGTGTGTCTGTTGGCATGTATATGTATATGTATGTATGTATGTGTGTATATGTGTGTGATGTATGTACATATATGTGTATATGTATGAGTATATGTATGTGTGTGAAGCATGCATGTATACATATGTGTTTATACACACTGTGCAGCATGTGTGTGTGAGAGTGAAAGTCAATAGTAATGTTTACAAACACCAAGAGCTAATTAAAAGGAGGCATTAAAATTTTGATTTGATTTGTCTATGTGCTATAACACTGATCAGTCATTTTTGTGAGCTGCCAAGCACTGGAAACTAATTTGTATGCAATATAATAAAAATTATGCACCACATTAAAATATGCACCTGATTAACTCAGTTACAGGCTTTGTTTGATTACAACAATAACCTCTATACCTGTATATTGAATCTTTGTAATTTGTTTCTCATGAAGTAATTTACAATAATCTGTGGAAACATTTCTGTTAAAAGGGTCAAATTAGAAAGGGTGCACATAGGTGATGGTACAGAGCAGAAGAAAAAGGTACAATCAAGGAAAATGGGAATTATTTTCACTGTGGTAAACACAAGAATTAAAATTTTTTAATTATTTTTAGTTTTTGAGAATATAATATAATTATATCATTTCTGCCTTCCTCTTTCTCCCTGAAAACTTTCCCATGTACCCCTCTTTTCACTTTTATTTATTTATTTTTATTTATTACAAATTATTCACTTTGTATCCCAGCTGTAGCCCCTCCCTTGTTCCTTTCCAACCCTGCCCTTCCTACTTCATCGTCTCCTATGCCCCTCCCTCAGTCCACTGAGAGGGAAGGTCCTCCTCCTCTTCCATTTGACCCTAGTCTATCAGGTCTCATCAGGACTGGCTGCATTGTCTTCCTTTGTGGCTTGGTTAGGCTGCTCCCCCGTCAAGGGAAGGTGACCAAAGAGCCAGACACTGAGTTCACGTCAGAGACAGCCCCTGTTCCCCTTACTAGGGAATCCAATTTTGAGACTGAGTTGCCTTGGGATACATCTGAGAAGAGGTTCTAGGTTATCTCCAAGAATGGTCCTTAGTTGAAGTATCAGTCTCAGAAATGACCCCTGTTCCCAGTGTTTTGGTTCTGTTGCTCTCCTTGTGGAATGCCTGTCCCCTCCAGGTCTTTCTACCTCCCTTTTCTTTCATAAATTCCCTGAACTCTGCACAAACTATGGCTGAGTCTTAGCATCTGTTTCAATATCTGCTGGGTAGAGTCTTTTAGAGGCCCTCTGTGGTGGCTCCTGTTCTGTTTCCTGTTTTCTCCCTCTTCAGATGTCTATCCCGTTTGCCTTTCTGAATGAGGATTGAGCGTCTTACCCAGGGTCCTCCTTCTTGATTATCTTCTTTCAGTATATGGATTTTAGTATACTTATCCTATATTATATGCCTAATATCCACTTATTAGTGAGTATATCCCATGTATGTCTTTCTGCTTCTGGGATACCTCATTCAGGATGATCTTTTCTAGACCCCACCATTTGCCTGCAAATTTCATGATTTCTGTGTTTTTAATTGCTGAGTAGTAGTCCATGGTATAAATGTAGCATAATTTCTGTATCCATTCCTTAGTTGAGGAACATCTGGATTGTTTCCAGATGTTGGCTATTATGAATAAAGTTACTATGAACATGGTTGAGCAAATGTCCTTGTTGTATACTTGAGCATATTTTGGATATATGCCTAGGAGTGGTATAGCTGGATCTTGAGGTAGCACTATTTCTAATTTTCTGAGAAAATGCCAGATTGATTTCCAAAGTGGTTTTACAAGTTTACATTCCCACCAGCAGTGGAGGAGGGTTCCCCTTTCTCCACATCCTCTCTAGCATGTGTTGTCATTTGAGTTTTTGATCTTAGCCATTCTGATGGGTATAAGGTGAAATCTCAGGATTCCATGCTCATGAATTGGTAGGACTGACATAGTGAAAATTGCCATCCTACCAAAAGCAATCTACAGATTCAATGCAGTTCCCATCAAAATATCAACACAATTCTTTACAGAACTTAGAGAACAATTCTCAATTTCATTCGGCAAAATAAAAAATCCAGAATTGCTAAAACAATCCTGTACAACAACAGATTACCTGGAGGTATCTCCATCCCTGATCTTAAGCTGTACTACAGAACAATAGTAATAAAAACGGCATGGTACTGCCATAGGGTATGTATGAGTGCCATTATTGTACTCTTAAAATTATGGTGCCCTGTTGGTTGTTGTTGTGGTTCATAGGTGTCATAGCTAGGTAGGACTGTTGTTTTCTTCCTTCTTTTTGGAAGCTTGCATGGTGCCTTCTGTGTCATGATGCTAATCTTTGGGGGAGGAGGCTTTCAAGTCTCTTTTCTCTATGAAATGCTTTTCTTGCTATAATTTCATTCCCTTCTGTTTTTTATTTAAATGTTGTAGCATTAAGTTGAATCATAGGATTATATCAGCTTCCATTATAATACCTGCAAGGCTTCCCAGCCACACACTAAAGGACCTTCAAGATCAAGAAAAGAGATGACTTATTAGAACAAAAGGCCTGTTCTGGAAGAGAGGAGGAAAGGCCTGGACTGTGTTCCTCACAGTTTTCTATATTACTCATTGACTTTTATATATATTCCAAAAACCATTTATGAGTAGATGAGTAGAAAGGCGAGAGAACAGACAGAATGGGAGCACAGGGTAGAAGCCAGTGCTACTTGAATACTTCAAGGCCCTTCCCTGTTCACAGTTTCTTAGAGGGTCAGTAATTGGGCATGTTTGCCCTATTCACATTGTTTTATGTCTTTTAGCTTTATTTTAACAGTATGTGTATGAGTGTTTGCTTGCAAGCATATGTGTGTACTGCATACCTACCTGGTGCCCATGGAGGCTAGAAGAGGGTGTTGGATCCTCTGGAAGTGGAGTTAATTATTAGTCACACACCGAGAGTGCTGGTTACCAAAACTGACTACTTTGCAAGAACAGCCAGTCCTCCTGCCTGCTAAGCCATCTCTGTAGCCCCTGTCCTATGTGCAATGTGATGACCTGGCAGCTATATGCATTAAATGTCACAAGAAGTTCAATACTATTGAAATTATACTAGAAAGCCCGGAGGAAATGGATCATCTCCTAGAATGGGTAGAGAATATGGCCAAATGATGATAATTTCTGTCTTACATAGGATTCAAAACTACAGCCATAAATGCTTGAAATAATTGTCCAAGCTCAAGGAGGCAGAAAAGGAAGGGCTCAGGAGATTTTTCAGTTCTGCTAGAGAAGCTTGTAGAAAGGCTACTCTTGGAAACCAGCCTTTGAATTCTTTGTTACAGATGAGTGACAAGAAAAGGGTCTGTTACCTTAAGGTAAATCAACGTCCCATTTACACAAGACACTCTTGATATAAAGAAAATGTTAGCTGAATCAAAGTATGCTAAATATCATCCTTCATACTGCCATGAGGTTTTATCTTGTTGCAAATGGGTAACCGAGTCCCCAGACCAGCACTAGACTCCTCTGTTACTTTGCGTGGCTGTTGCCTTGAAAGAGTCATTTTTAATGATACTAGCAGATTTTCAAAGTCTACCAAAGCCAGGATTACTTATACAGAGGCTGTGATTTAATAAGTCTGGGATGGTCTCTGACACAGTCCAGCATTTCAAGGTGAAGCTTGGTAGAAGGACCAGGAGAGTTGAATTCCTTATGCTGACGTTTGGACAAAACACTGATCTTGAACTATGCCTGATATAGGATAGAGGTATGTTTTGGAAGGCATCTCACTTCTGAGGTGGTTTTTTTTTTTTTTTTTTTTTTTTTTTTTTTTTTCTCGATGCAGTTTATTCAGGAACCTTGAACAATCTTCTGACCCTGGGGAAAGCCAGCCCACAGCTTAAATAGCCTCTGGGTAGCCAACCCCAGCGTGCTACGTGGGCAATGCAGATAGGTCCACATACACGGAAGCAAGCCAGATCCTTAGCCTTAGCCAAATGTGGAGTTGTTTGTGACAGAGAGCACTCACCATCGGGAAGGTGGAAGGCAGAAACCAGCTCCATCTTTAAGGCGCAGCATTACGCAGCTCTCTACAGTTCCCCCTTTTTGTTTTAGACGCATCAGGCAAGAGTAGAGGTCTGATCTCTGATATTAGAAATAAATTGGGACTTTGTACCGATGTTCATTTAGGTGTCATCCACCCAAAGAGCATCAGACCCGTCTGATACCTTTTTCTGAGGCGGGACCTGGGGTATCAACCTGCATGCAATCAGACATGCTCTTCTCTGGGTCGAAAGCGGCTGACCCTGAGTGCAGTGCTTAGCCTCGTATCCTGAGCATAGCATTTTAGCTCCCATACTTGGGGAGACTGTCCTGCTTTAATGGCTGTAAAGGCCTGAATGATCATGGCTGCATTACGCTGCTGTGAGACTCTAATCTTGCATATACACCACAGGCAAACCAAGGAGACCAACGCCAGAAGGCCTGCTAACACTCCCATGCCTGCCCATTCCTTCAGATGATTCATGGCTGCAGCAATCCATGATGATAATCCTGTGGCTAGTCCTGCGTCCACTCTGGTAGAATTTTCCGTAACAATGGCCACTCTCAGCTGCTCCATCATAGTATCGAATTCTCCAGTCCAATTACCTAAAATATAGACAGAAAAGGGATCTTGGAATTACAGCCGCCATTGTTACTGCCATCTCATTGGCGGCTGTTGGAGATACCACCGCGGCATTAGCCAGGAGTCATACTGTGCAGACTGCTCAGACCTTAAATAATTTTTTAGCCAATGTAGCTCATGCATTAGATGTACAAAAAGAAATTAATGCTCAACTAAAAGGAGGCTTAATGGTGTTCAATCAGAGGATTGACCTCGTACAGGAGCAAATTGATACCCTATGGCAAATCGCTCAACTTGGCTGTCAATGGAAGTATGCTGGACTTTGTGTCACTAGAATACAATACGAGCATTTTTCCCGTGCTGCAAATCTGTCTAAACAATTGTCTAGATATATTTTAGGTAATTGGACTGAGGTCTTTTCTTAGCAACCTACAGAAAGAAATAAACCTGTTCTTAGTTACTTAGAGATTGGCGACAAGTGTCAGGGCAGGAACACCTACAGACTGTTTAAAACATCAGGCAATAAGAAAGTTGGATTTTGCAGGCAGTGTCAAGGATGGATTCCTACCCAATGCACAGGCAGAAAGACAGAGGAGATAGTTGAAGAAGAGAAGGGGGAGGAGGGGAAGGAGAAGGAGAAGGAGAAGAAGAGGAACAACAACAACAAAACCAAACCTCTCACAATATCCTTAATTTTGCTTTTCTTTTATCTTCCTCTTCCATTGTAGTTTTCTAGAGAGAATGGAACTGTCACTGAATATGGAAAGATAAGAGTGAGGATTTAGGGCTGGTGGCAAAAGGCACAAGCTGAATCCGTAATCTATTCAAAATACTTAAGCTCAGAATTGTGCTTGGAAAATATGTATTTTAGAGTTAAGGAGCAGGTAGAGTGAGCATCCTGTTGCTGATGCCATCCACCACTCAAAGCTGTACAAGGTCACAAACCCCCAACCATTATTTCTCTCCCACTTGATAAAGATGAAGTTAAGAATGTAGAAATACTTGCCTTGGAGTGGTAATGGACTGTCTTGGAGCCTTTCCTTAACATTATTAGTTCCTTACATCCTGTATTTCAGAAAGCCTCATGATGAAGGCTAACTTGATCTCCCTTGTAGACACTGCCAAGCTTTCCATGAGGGATCATGTCATTCTTTCCCTCTGCATATTCATGTAAAGGCTTATTAAAACTACTTGTATGCATATTAAAATATGAAATATGACATAAAATAAAATATGCAGGACTTCGACACTGGTCCTTCAACTAGCCGGTAAGATCTAGGGCAAATTAATTTACTTTCTTAAACTTTGGTTTTTCTGTGGGGCAAGGAGGTAATTATTTCTATCTCTTTAGTTCATTTCAAAGATTAAATGTGAGCTTAACAGAGCCGTCTAGTAGGCAGGATTTGGTAGGCTACAATTAGAAACAATTAAGTATTTTCTCAAGATTGCCTTTTAAATCTGGTCAAGTGAAATGTTCCTTTCTGTCTCTCAACAGTAACTCAGGTGAGTTCGTAACTATTCTTGCCACTTGACATTTAAAAACAAGTCTCATCTTGAGAAAACTAGTTCAGTCCTATATCAATGCTTTAATTCCCTCTGCAGTTGTCTGCCATATCCAGATAAAAATGACCATAATCAGAAGTTTGTCCTTTCCTCCTCCCACCACTCAGTGACTTCTGAGTGCTTCAGCACTGTGATGGAGAAGAGAAGGAAAGGGAAGCATAGTTACTGCTTCAATTAACAAGTGTTGGGTCTCTCTGTGACAGAGGTTCAATACTGGGTCTATGTTAGGGGTTAATTTGGGGGACTTTTCAAGGTCCCCCAAAAATGATAACTAAGGAAGGAAATAAATAGCTTGTGAAGCTCCCTGAATGGTTCTTCCCTGAATGTAAACACAGCCCACAAGAACTAGTATTCTGTAGATGTGGACAAAAATATTTGCCTTTTCTTTATAGAAAAAAAAAAAAAGAACGTGTTAAGGAGTTCAGATATATGAAGTCCATTGTTTGTGTGTCTGCTTCTCTGGAGCACACATTGATTTGCTTTTCTCTTGATTTAGAAAACTATGGCAAAATAAACATAATACAAAATTTACCATTTTAAACAGTTTTGGGTGGACAATGAAATGTCCTGAAGTACACAAAACATTGCACAACCTCTTCCTCAGTCCGAATTTTCCAGGTCAAATTCTATAAGCACTAAACTATCTCTCTCTCTCTCTCTCTCTCTCTCTCTCTCTCTCTCTCTCTCCTCCCTCTCTTTTACCCAACCTAGCACACAGCCAAAATTTCCTATTATTATCTTTTATACGTTTGTCTGCTGATATAAATAAAGACATGTGATATTTGTTGTTTCAAGTCTGGATTGTATCACTTAGTGCAATATCCTCACTATTAATTCAAGTCAAAACATTTACCAGAATTGCCTTCTTTTAAAGTCAAAACAGAATTATGTTTGTCATTTTTTTTATTTATTCAACCATAAATAAAAATGTCAGTTGCTTCCACCTTTTGAGAACTGACCAATGCTACTATGTACATAGTATCTATACTGCACATTATGACATAGCCTCTTTATTCATTCAGTTATCAATGGACATTTGCGTTATTCTCATCTTTATTGCCTCTTAAATGCCAATTTAGATAAAAGTTGATGCTATGGGCATTGATCCCTTTGTCAATGATTTATTTCTCTGGTCCATTACTCTTTCTAGTCTCCACGTGGTTGGCCAGCACTGAGGTAGTGGGTTTGACCTATGTTTTCTGGCAAACAGCTGTCCTTAGGAAAGTCCTTGGTAATTCATGCTCTAATCAGAAAAAAATAGCATAAATCAGCTACACTAATACTTTATTTGACTTGTCTGTAAAAACTGTGGTGCCTAGATAAGGGCATTGAGAGCTGGGGACTGCCAAACAGGACAGAGCACAAGTATCTATGCAGCTTTGTTCTTGGGCATGGTTACCACATCGTGGATTGACCCTGAATTGGCTTACTTGTCCCCAAACCCAACTGCAGCTCATGTTTTCATTGTCCCATATCGCTCAGAAGAGGTGTTATTTCCCACCTGCACCTCACGCAAACTTCACCTGTGTTTCTCTTCTCTCCATGATTTTGTTGTTGTTATTTTTTAACTTTTAGTAGAAGATTTAACCTTATAGGCATCTATCAGTTTTGTTCAAAGCCCTGAAACTTTCAAGACTAAAAGGACGGTGAACCCAAGCTGCCCTTTTTGAAATTCAACTCACTGTTGTTCTCCACATCGGTTCCAATCTAAACCCTGGAAGTTTAAGTTGACCTACCCACTCAGTCATTTAAAATGAAAAACACTCCCCGTGCTCAAGTGGTGGTATAGGAAACCACAAAGCAAACATCAACAGACTGGGCATGCTCAGACTTTTTCAGTAGATTAGATTAGTGCTCAGTGTAATTCCCACTTTAGGGACTGGATACATTCACTCCTCCAAGGCATCTAGAGAATTTATTCTATTTGGTTGATCAAGTCTCATAGTCAACTGCTTCATTATTTCAACCTTTTTCAGTTTACAGGGAATTCTTCTCCCCTTTGGTCCAATTGTTTAGTAGTTTATGACTTTTGTTCTTTTCTTCCTGACTTATTTTGGTAACACCCAGGAAGAGTGTATTTAAACAAGGCTCAGCTCTGGTAGTTACTGGGTTGAACTCTTCTGCTTTCATCTCTAAGTAAGTCGTTGAACTCCAAGGCTAGTTTCTGTCTTCACTCACTTCCCTGCTCCTTTGCAGTCAATAGGTCAATGCCCAGTTTGAATCCATAATTTTTTTTTTTACTTATTTAACTCTCTTTATTGGTCTATTGTAACCATGAAAGCTGGACATATGAAGAACCCCTTGTCAATAATAATAGTATCAGTATCATTTACCAAGTGTCTGTTTACTCAGGGCCTTTCACAGGAGAAAACTTCAGCTCTGCTTGCAAGATGAGATTTTCTTAGCCCTGTTTATATGTGGGAAAACAGGCTCATGGAAATGGCTTAGAGGTTTTCTTAAAAGCTCTGGGCCAGAAAACAATGAGACAAGATTTCACGCTTAGAGCTTCTGAGATTTCAAAAGTATGAATATGTAAAATTAGCAAGGACTCAACCTTTCTTTAACAATTCCATAGAATCCCCGCAGTGCAATGCCTAAAGCAGGGGAGTGAGTTCTCTCCTTCACGCGGGTGCTCTAGGACTCTTATGCTTTTCACCTTCCTCTCTGAAGCTAGACTAGATGTTCTGGATCTGCCTCTACCGACATTGTACGCAACAAAACATTTCATAGCTGTGTTCCACATAAACCGCAGTGGTCAGCCATCACCGCGTGCCTTACTCCGTGCAAGCCCAGTTACTGCTGATGCTTTGAGCTTCATTTCCACAGTCTATCCAAATGGAAACTTAGACATCTCTCTGACACAAAAGAACTAATTTCAGGAAATGATTAAGATCAGTTAGTGACTGAGGTCTCACAATAGTGGAAAAATTCTCATTCTGTTTGGAAACACACATGAATACCTGTCAAAGTTTAAAATGACTTACATTTGCATTATTTTTGGAGTCACAAGAGCTGACTTAAGAGAATAAAACGTGACTCGTCTCATTTGCATGTGTCATTTGCCAGGAAGCTGTCCCTTATGCCAGTTTTCCAGAAAGACAATCTCAACACCTATTCAGTGCCAAGCTCTGCAGTTTCACTGTTTGCTTCCTCTGACTTTCTGGTGGCACATACATTTTCACCTTCTAGCCCTGCCTTTCATTTCAACAATGAGAAAAACAGCATCAGCATGCAGAGGTCTTCAGGGTCTTCTCAAACTTGCCTACATAATGGCCTCCTTTGAGGGACTGTCCCAGAACCCCAAAGCTTCCCTGGACTCTGTTTCCCATAGCAGAGAGGATCTGCTGATATCTAGCTTTAAATGTCTGCTTGGAGGGACAGGCCACTGTTTCCAGGACCTGCTCCTGAAATTCCCTATGCCCAACCTTCACCAACAGTGGAATTTCTTTGTGCTTTTCCCATGGTGTCCATCTTGATATCTGTTGTTTTGTGCTCCACCTAAATTCCAGGTTTAAATTTGGTTTTGTCTTGAAATATCTTGTTTTCTCCATCTATGGTGATTGAGAGTTTTGCTGGGCAGAATAGTTGAGGTTGGCATCTGTGGTCTTTTAGAGGATCCAAAACATCTGCTTAGGGTTTTTTAGCTTTTAGAATCAGCACCATTGTCAGGTGTCTTTCCCTAGGTGCCGCCTCTCTCCTTTGCCTTGGACATCATCCCAGAGCCCATAGTTCCTTCTTTCACACTGTGACTTTGTTTAGCTGCCTCAGAGAGGAATTTTTTCTCTACAGTGTGACATTCTTGTTCGAAATTGTAGTCCCTGTAATGCCTATTATACTTCCTTTAATTAAAAATTGATAAATTAGGAGGAGGGGCAAGATGGTGGCGCCGGGAGGACTCTCATTCTAAGCAGCAGCACAGCAGGATCAGCACAGTGACCAGCAATCAGAACTCTCGGCCATAAAACACAGTCATTGTGTTTCCCAGGTGAGAGGATAGCCCACGGTGGGGGATTCAATCAGCTTTTAACTCACCGGGCTAAGCCGCAGAAGAGATCCCGGTTCTGCCAGACGCTTGGCTGCCGGCTGCCAGCCCCAGCCCCAGCCCAGAGCCACAAGCCAGTGTCTCTGGTCACTGTCCCAGACTGAACCTTGTGCACCACACTATCAGAGACTGGAATTTTCAGTCGAGAGATAACCCCAGGGTACAGGAAACGATTGGGACCGGCCTTAGGTCACCCAGACATCCCCTGGAAAAGACTCGGGCGGGTTCCATGGGCAACCCAGGAGCTAGCCCGGAGCCAGAACCGGGGACCCAGGTTCCAGCAAAGAGCCCTGCCTGCCTGCGCGCCTGATTCGCCACCGGAGATAGAAACGGCGGGTCTGATCTCAGAGCACTCAGCTCACCCCCAACCTGAAAAGGTCCCCGGAAAATTACCCAGCTTAGGGAGGCACTCAGGCTCCCAAAAGCCGCAAAGGCAGACACAGGCAGTTTCTGCGCACCAGACAGCTGGCAGAGACTGAGCCGCCATCACACAGCTGTGCTCCAGGCACAGGCAGTTTCTGCGGCCAGCCAGGTGGCGGACACTGAGCAGTGTGCACCAGGGCAAAAAAAGACACTGGGAGTCCTTGTCTCCAGAGAATCCATGGGGAAGGAAGGAAACTGTACTGACTTAAATCACCCAATCCTTCCCTAGAAAAAGTCTAGCAGTCTAGTGGAGCCGAGGCGCCAGCACTCAGCTGTGCTTCAGACACAGGCACAAACAGTTGAGGCGCGCCTGATGTTCAACTGGGACACAGCAGCTGATCATTAAATTTACAACAAGAAACCCAGAAAGAGGGCAGCTGCCCTCAGGACTTCCCTGGGTGAGAGGAGAACCCTCTCGACTAACAAAGACCACAGTTACCAATCAGGTCTATATCCCTGAGGTGAGCAACTCCTGAAAAAACACCAGCCATCCAGGGACTATACCCAAAAAGCTGAGAAGACATCCTTCAGGAAAAACCAGCTTTCTGCAAAGGGGATTCTCTCCACCACAGGATCCCCAAGAACCACCAGAAAATAACCCCAAACACCTAAGATAGCACAATGGGTAGAGGCCAGCGTAAAAGCTCAAGCAACAAAAGACAGAGCAATATGGCATCTCCAGAACCCAGTTACCCAGAGGCAAGTAGCCCTGGACACCCTACCATAACTGAAATCCAAGAAGATGACCTAACAAGTATGCTCATGAAGATGATAAGAGAGGAAACAAATAAGATTCGTAAGACATAGAGGAAGATAAACTCAAACAGAATATTGCCATCCGTAAAGAAATAGAGGAAGCTGCAGCCAAACAGTTTATGACATTTAGAAAGGAAATGCTTAAAACACTGAATGAAATGATAGAAACAGAGTTGAAGGAACTAAAAGAAAAACAGGAAAGTACAATCAGACAGGTGAAGGAAGTAAACAAAACAACTCAAGACCTGAAGATAGAATTGGAAAAATTAAAGAAAACACAAATGGAAGAAATAATGGAACGGAAGAATCTAGGGAAGAAAACAGGAACTACAGAGATAAGCATAACCAACAGACTACAAGAAATGGAAGAAAGAATCTCAGGTGTAGAAGATACAATGGAAGAAATCAATGTATCTGTCAAAGAAAATGTTAAATCTGAAAAATTCCTGACACAGACCGTCCAAGAAATGCAAGACAATATGAAAAGACAAAACCTAAGAATAATAGGTATAGAGGAAAAAGAAGACTCCCTTCTCCAAGGCCCAGAAAATATTTTCAACAAAATCATTGAAGAAAATTTCCCCAAGCTAAAGGAGAGGCCAATTAGAATACATGAGGCCTACAGAACACCCAACAAATTTGACCAGAAAAGAAAATCCTCCCGCCCCATAATAATCAAAACAGTAAGTATACAGAACAAAGAAAAAATACTAAAAGCTGCAAGGGAAAAAGGCCAAGTAACATATAATGGCAAACCCATTAGAATCACACCTGACTTTTCAACAGAGACTATGAAAGCCAGAAGGGCCTGGACAGATATCATGCAGACCCTAAGAGAACACAGATGTCAGCCCAGGCTACTATACCCAGCAAAACTCTCAGTCCTCATAGATGGAGAAAACAAGATATTCAATGACAAAAACAAATTTCAACAATACCTACAAACAAATCCAGCATTACAGAAGACACTGGAAGGGAAAATACAACCCAAGAAAGCTAGCTACATTCAAGAAAACACAGGAAATAAATAACCTCACTTCAGTAAAACAAAAAGCAACCAAGCACACAACTGTATGACCACAGCCAACATCAAAATCAAGAGATCTAACAGCCACTGGTCATTAATCTCTGTCAACATCAATGGACTCAACTCTCCAATAAAAAGACACAGATTAACAGAATGGATACGTAAACAAAACCCAGCAATCTGTTGCATACAAGAAACACACCTAAGACACAAAGATAGACATTACCTGAGGGTAAAGGGTAGGAAGATGACTTTCCAAGCAAACGGACCCAAGAAGCAAGCAGGAGTAGCCATTCTAATATCTGATAAAATAGACTTTCAACCAAAATTAATCAAAAGAGATGGGGAAGGACACTCATACTCATCAAGGGAAAATTCCACCAGGAAGACATCACAATCCTGAACATCTATGCCCCAAATACAAGGGGCATTTGTGAAAGAAACATTGATAAAATTTAAAGCACATATAGATCCCCACACATTAATAGTGGGAGACTTCAACACCCCACTCTCAACAAAGGACAGGTCAACAAAACAGAAATTAAACAAAGAAACAATGTCTCTGACAGAGGTCATGAATCAAATGGACCTAACAGACATTTACAGAACTTTACACCCAAACACAAAAGAATTTACCTTCTTCTCAGCACCTCATGGAACCTTCTCCAAAATAGACCATATAGTGGGTCACAAAGCAAGCCTCAACAGATACAAGAAGATTGAAATAATCCCATGTATCTTGTCTGATCACCATGGAATAAAGCTGGACCTCAACAATAACAGAAATAACAAAAAGCCTACACACACATGGAAACTGAACAACTTGTTGCTAAATGACAGCTGGGTCAGGGAAGAAATAAAGAAAGAAATTAAAGTCTTTCTAGAAATCAATGAAAATGAAGACACAACATACCCGAACTTGTGGGACACAATGAAAGCAGTGCTAAGAGGAAAGTTCTTAGCACTAAGTGCCTTCAAGAAGAAATTCGAGACAGCTCATTCAAGCACCCTACTGGCTCACTTAAAAACCCTAGAAAAACAAGAAGCAGACACACCAAAAAGAAGTAGACGGCTGGAAATAATCAAACTCAGGGCTGAAATCAATCAATTGGAAACAAATAAAACAATTCAAAGAATCAATGAAACCAAGAGCTGGTTCTTTGAGAAAATCAACAAGATCGACAAACCCTTAGCCAGGCTAACTAAAAGGCAGAGAGACACCACCCAAATCAACAAAATCAGAAATGAAAAGGGGGATATAACTACAGACACCGAAGAAATCCAAACAATCATTAGGACTTACTTCAAAAGTCTATATGCCACAAAATTTGAAAATCTAAATGAAATGGACAATTTTCTTGATCGATTTGACTTACCAAAGCTGAATCAGGACCAGGTAAATCAACTAAATAGTCCTATATCCCCCAAAGAAATAGAAACGGTCATCAAAAGTCTCCCATCCAAAAAAAGCCCAGGACCAGATGGCTTCAGCGCAGAATTCTACCAGACCTTCAAAGAAGAGCTAACACCAATTCTCTTCAAACTATTCCACAAAATAGAAACAGAAGGAATATTACCAAATTCATTCTATGAAGCCACAGTCACCTTGGTACCTAAACCTCACAAAGACTCAACAAAGAAAGAGAATTTCCGGCCAATCTCCCTTATGAACATTGATGCAAAAATATTTAATAAAATACTTGCAAACCGAATCCAAGAACACATCAAAGATATTATCCACTATGACCAAGTAGGCTTCATCCCAGGTATGCAGGGGTGGTTCAATATACGGAAATCCATCAATGTGATCCACCATATTAACAAACTGAAAGAAAAAAACCACATGATAATCTCCCTAGATGCTGAAAAAGCCTTTGACAAAATCCAACATCCATTCATGTTCAAAGTATTGGAGAGATCAGGGATACAAGGCACATATCTAAACATAGTAAAGGCGATATACAGCAAGCCTATAGCCAACATCAAACTGAGCAGAGAGAAACTTAAAGCAATCCCACTGAAATCAGGGACAAGGCAAGGCTGCCCACTCTCTCCATATCTCTTCAACATAGTGCTGGAAGTCCTTGCTAGAGCAATAAGACAGTTGAAGGAGATCAAGGGGATACAAATTGGAAAGGAAGAAGTCAAATTATCACTATTTGCAGATGATATGATAGTATACGTGAGTGACCCCAAAAACTCTACCAGGGAACTCCTACAGCTGATAAACACCTTCAAGCAAAGTGGCCGGATACAAAGTTAACTCAAAAAAATCAGTAGCCCTCCTGTATACAAAAGACAAAAGGGCTGAGAAAGAAATTAGGGAAACAACACCCTTCACAATAGCCACAAATGACATAAGGTTCCTCGGAGTAACCCTAACCAAGGAAGTCAAAGACTTGTATGAAAAAAAATTTCAAATCTCTGAAGAAAGAATTAGAAGAAGATATGAGAAGATGGAAAGATCTCCCATGCTCATGGCTTGGCAAGATTAACATAGTAAAAATGGCCATCTTACCAAAAGCAATCTACAGATTCAATGCAATGCCCATCAAATTACCAACACAATTCTTTACAGACCTGGAAAGAAAAATTCTCAACTTCATCTGGAATAACAAGAAACCCAGAATTGCTAAAACAATCCTCTACAATAAAAGATCTTCTGGAGGTATCTCCATCCCTGATCTTAAGTTGTACTATAGAGCAACAGTTTTAAAAACTGCATGGTACTGGCATAGAAACAGAATGGTGGATCAATGGAACCAAACAGAGGACCCAGAAATAAACCCACACGCTTATAGATACCTGATCTTTGACAAAGACGCCAAAACCATACAATGGAAAAAAGATAGCATCTTCAACAAATGGTGCTGGTCTAACTGGATGTCTACATGTAGAAAAATGAAAATAGATCCATACTTGTCACCCTGCACAAAACTGAAGTCCAAGTGGATCAAAGACCTCAACATAAAACCAGACACATTAAATCAGCTTGAAGAAAAAGTGGGAAATACCCTAGAACTCATTGGTACAGGGGAAAACTTCCTGAACAGAACACCAACAGCACAGGCTCTAAGAGCAACAGTCAATAAATGGGATCTCATGAAACTGAAGAGCTTCTGTAAAGCAAAGGACACCATCATCAAAACAAAGCGACCACCTACAGATTGGGAAAGAATCTTCACCAACCCTTTATCTGACAGAGGACTCATATCCAGTATATATAAAGAACTAAAGAAGCTGAAAAGCAGCAAACCAAGTAATCCACTTAAAAAATGGGGAACAGAGCTAAACAGAGAATTCTCTGGAGAGGAATACCAAATAGCAGAGAAGCACTTAAAGAAATGCTCAACCTCACTAGCCATTAGGGAAATGCAAATCAAAACAACCCTGAGATTTCACCTTACACCCATGAGAATGGCCAAGATCAAAAACTCAAGTGACAACACATGCTGGAGAGGTTGTGGAGAAAGGGGAACCCTTCTCCACTGCTGGTGGGAATGTAAACTTGTACAACCACTCTGGAAATCAATCTGGCGCTTTCTCAGACAACTAGGAATAGCGCTTCCTCAAGATCCAGCCATACCACTACTGGGCATATATCCAAAAGAGGCTCAAGTACACAAAAAGGACATTTGCTCAACCATGTTTGTAGCAGCTTTATTTGTAATAGCCAGAAGCTGGAAACAACCCAGATGCCCCTCAACTGAAGAATGGATGCAGAAATTGTGGTACATCTACACAATGGAATATTACTCAGCAATGAAAAATAAGAAAATCATGAAATTTGCAGGTAAATGGTGGGATCTGGAAAGGATCATCCTGAGTGAGTTGTCCCAGAAGCAAAAAGACACACATGGTATATACTCACTCATATAGACATACAACATAGGACAAACCCACTAAAACCTGTGCATCTAAAGAAACTAAGCAAGAGAGAGGACCCTAACAAAAATGTCCAATCCCCATCCGGAAAGGCAAAGAGGATGGACATCAGAAGAAGAAGAAAACAGGAAACAACCTAGGAACCTACCACAGAGGGCCTCTGAAAGCCTCTGCCCTACAGACTATCAAAGCAGATGCTGAGCCTGATGGGCAACTGTTGGGCAGAGTGAATGGAATTTTAGGTAAGAACTGGGAAATAGTAAGAGCTGGAGAGGACAGGGTCTCCACAAGGAGAGCAACAGAACAAGAAAATTTGAACACAGGGAACTTCCCAGAGACTCATACTCCAACCAAGGACTATTCATGGAGATAACCCAGAACCCCTGCACAGATGTAGTCCAGGGCAGTTCAGAGTCCAATTGGGTTACATAGTAATGTGAAGAGGGACTGCCTCTGACATAATCTGATTGGCCTGCTCTTTGATTACCTCCCTCTGGGGGGGAGCAGCCTTACCAGGCCATAGTAGAGGACAATGCAGCCACTTTTGATGTGAACTGACAGACTAAGTTCAGAAAGGAGAGGAGAACCTCCCCTATTAGTGGACTTGGGGAGTGGCATGCAAGCAGAGGGAGGAGGGAGGGTGTGATTGGGAGGGGAGGAGGGAGGGGCTTATGGGGGGATGCAGAATGAAAAAAGTGTAATTGATGAAAAAAAAGAAAAAAAATTGATAAATTATAATTTATATTTATGAGAGACAGTAATGCTATGATAGTGATAGAGTAGAATGACTGCTTCAAGCTAATTAATTTATTTACCATTTTCAATAATTATTTATGTGTTTTGTCAACTTTAAACTTCAAGTCATTTGACTAACATCTTCCTCATGCTCCTTGCCTCCTAGTCTTTGGTAATCACTATTCTACTCTGTTTCTGTCAGTGCAGTTGTTTTAGATTCTACCAGTTAGCGAGGGCATGTGGGTTTATTTCTGCCTAGCATACTCCATCTAGAATGTGCCTAGCACATTCTCCATCAACATTACATTAATTTAACAGTTGCTGATTTAAACTGAAACTGGTATTTACTGCATCAGTATATTACTGAATAAGGGTTAAAGAAGATTCTAGAAAGAAAGACGGAAAAGAGGAAAATGTAAATCTGTAATATTAACTTAAAAAAACTATCACTTAAATAGCCATGGTAGGTAATCATTCACATAGCATGGGAATGATTTTAGACCTGTTTGTCACTGGGGATGTGAAGGTTAAGAGACAACGTGTGACACAGTCTCAATAAATGATGTTAATTTCTTCTTCATAAAATTTGTCTTTAGCCAGAGTGTTTCATTACTAGCCCTGTAAAAGGAATCTCTTCCTAATGGCACCCTTTTCTTTCCATGCCCAAGAGTTTTCTGTATAAGGATGGGACTGATATTTTAATACTAGACAGTGCATCTATTAAAACCTTGAAAATAAAAAAAATACTATTTATTCTACATGATAACGAAGGGCAGGACACTAACTTATGTTCTGGTTTTGTGCAACCTCAAGGCATCTTCCTAGACAGCAGGTCATTCAGTGCTTCTTCAAATTGTCATTCCCTAAACACTGAATGGAGGTGAGGACAAGCTGATTTCCATTAATACACATTTTGTATTGAAACACCTTCATTCACTGAACCATCCCCGCTGGCAGAGTCAATACTGTGAAAACAGCTCTGCAAAGAACCCTCTGTATGTATATGTTCTCTTTTCCACTACCTTTTGCAATTCCCTCATGCAGAACTATCATTCTTGGAGACACATCAAAGGATTTGAAATATATAGAAGATGACACCCCCCCCCCTTTTTTAAACAGCTCAGTGTCAGGCATGACTGCATTTAAAAATTTTGTTGACTCTGAAGGTTGACCTCACAAAGCTGTCAGTGCATTCAGATCTGTAGCTGCTGTAGGCAACTTGCAGAATGGCTCCAACAGAAACACACAGCTCTGGTAAGGATTACAGTGGTTTAAATTTACTGACAACAATGTCTAGATTAATGACAATAAAGCGCAAATGCACCTCCCGGCCTTTGTAGGAGGTCATGTGTGGAAGCTTGGATTACCTGGCTCCATATATATCTATTTTATGGTGTGTTAGGGTCCATGGTAGATCAACCCTTTGGTGACTGCCTGGCCAGCTTCCCGAGTGCAGTGTTAACATGAGGGTTTCATCATCACCCACCCTTCTTATGGCCTGGTATTCTGTTTTTCCACTTTGTCTGCCTTACACTTTGTCTTCTCAATGACCCACATGCCTCCCTAAAACTCTTAGATATTTTAGCAATTTTGTCATATTGTCCTAGAAATAATTTTGTATACTCAATCTGTTTCATGATATATTTGCATCCCTTGATTGCAAATTGTCTCCACTCCTCATGGCTACTTCTGAAGCTATGAGATTCTGTCTGTGTTGTAAGGATTAACTGACTAAGATAAAAAAATGTCATAGACATCCTACCACATACTAATCAAAACACTAAATGTACAGAGCAAAGAAAGAATATTAAAAGCTGTAAGAGAAAATTAGAAACTAACTTACACAGGCAGACCTATCAGAATCACACCCAACTTCTCAACAGAGACTCCAAAAGCTAGAAAAATCTGGACAGATGTTTACATTCTCTAGAAGACCACAGATGCCAACTAGACTACTCTACCCAGAAAAACTTTCAATCACCGTAGATGGAGAAAACAAGATATTCCAAGACAAAGCCAAAGTTCTCTATCCAGCAAAACTTTCAATCACCATAGTTGGAGAAAACAAGATATTCCAAGACAAAACTAAATTTAAACAATATGAATCCATAAATCTAGCCCTACAGAAAATACTAGAAGAAAAACTCCAACCCAAGGAGGTTAAATGAAAACACAGGAAATAAGTAATTCCACACCAGCAAAAATGAAAGAAGAGAAGCACATACTAAGACCACCAACATCACAGTACATTAATTAACAATCATTGGCCATTAATATTTCTCAACATCAATGGACTCAATTTCATTACAAAAAGACATAGGCTAACAGAATGGATGCATGAACAGGATCCATTGTTCTGCTGAATGCAAGAAACACATCAGCAACCTCACAGGAAAGGACTTGAAATAGGGTTTCCAAGCAAACTGACACAAGAAGCAAGCTGGAGTAGCCATCTAATATCTAATAAAATAAACTTTTGTCCAAAAATTAATCAAAAGAGATCAGGAAACACATTTCATTTTTCAAAGGAAAATTTTCAATTCTGATAATATATGACCCAAATGCAAGGGTACCCACATTCACAAAAGAAACATTATTAAAGTTTAAATCACACATCAAGCCCCACACATTAATAGTAGGAGACTTTCATACTCCTCTTTCACCAATGGAAAGGTCATAGAGACAGAAATTAAAAAAAAGAAATAATGAAACTAACAGACCTTATGAATCAAATGGATTTAACAAATATTTACAGAACATCCAAACACATACACACATACAAATATACCTTCTTCTCAGCATCTCACCCAGAACCTTCTACAAAACTGACTGCATAGTCAGTCACATAGCAAGTCTCAACAGATACAAGACAATTGAAATAATAGCTTGTATTTTATTAGACTGCCATGGATAAAAGCTGGGCTTCTTATCCACTATGACCAAGTAGGCTTCCTCCTAGATATGCAGGGATGGTTCAATATATGGAAATCATCAATGAAATCTATCATAAAAACAAACTGAAAGAAAAAAGCTATTTGATAAAAATATCAAATAAAGCTAAAAAAGCATTGGATAAAAATCCAACATTCATTCATATTTAAAGTCCTGGAGAGATCAGGGAGAAAAGAAACATACATAAACATAATAAAGGCAATATTCAGCAAGCCTATAGCTAACATCAAACTAAATGGAGAGAAACTTAAATCAACCACACTGAAATCAGGGACAAGGGCAAGGCTGCCAATTCTTTCCATATCTCTTCAACATAGTTCTTGATTCCTTGCTAGAGCAATAAGACAATTAAAGGAGATCAAGGAGATTCAAATTGGAAAGAAAGAAGTCAAAGTGTCACTATTTGCAGATGATATGATAGCATACATGAATGACCCCAAAAATTCTACCAGGAACACCTACAGCTGATAAACACCTTCAGTAGAGTGGCTGGATACAAAATCAACTCAAAAAAAACTCAGTAGCCCTCCTGTATACAAAAGACAAATGGTCTGAGAAAGAAATTAAGGAAACAACACCCTTCATAGTAGTCACAAAGGACATAAAGTACCTTCGTGTGACTGTAACCAAGCAAGTCAAAGACTTGTTTGAAACAAACAAACAAACAAAACAAAACTTCAAATCTCTGAAGAAAGAATTAGAAGAGGATAACAGAAGATGAAAAGATCTCCCATGCTCATGGATCTGTAGGATTTACATAGTAAAAATGGCCATCTTACCAAAAGTAATCTACAGATTCAATGTAATTACCATAAATTACCAACACAGTTCTTTACAGACCTTGAAGAAAAATTCTCAACTTCATATGGAAGAACAAGAAACCCAAAATAGCTAAAACAATCCTATGCAATAATAAAACTTCTGGAGGTATCACCCTCTATCACCTTCCCTCTGAGTTCAAGATGTAATACAGAATACTAGAAAAAAAAATAACAATCCATGTGTTATTGACATAAAAAAGACAGGTGGATCAGTGGAATCAAATGGAGGACTCAGATATAAACCCACACACTTATGGACACCTGATTTTTGACAAAGTTGCCAAAACCATACAACAGACAAAAAGATAGCATGTTCAACCAATGGTGCCTGTCTAACTGGATGTCTACATGTAGAAAAATGCAAATAGACCTATATTTATCACTTCACGCAAAACTAAAGTTCAAGTGGATCAAAGACCTTAACATAAAACCAGACACACTAAGCCTGTTAGAAGAAAAAGTGAGAGAGAACTTTGAACTCATTGGTACAGGAAACAACTTCCTGAACAGTACAGCAACAACACGAGCTCTAAGATCAACAATCAATAAATGGGACCTCATGAAACTGAAAAGCTTCTGTAAGGCAAAGAAAACTCTCAATAGGGCAAAATGGCAGCCATTAGACTAGGAAAAGATCTTCACCAACCCTACATCTGACAGAAGACTATCCAAAACAGAAAAAATTCAAGAAATTAGACTGTGTGTGTCTTCCTGCTTCTGGGATACCTCACTCAGGATGATCTTTTCTAGATCCCACCATTTGCCTGCAAATTTCATGATTTCCTTGTTTTTAATTGCCGAGTAGTATTCCATTGTGTAAATGTACCACAATTTCTGTATCCATTCCTCCATTGAGGGGCATCTGGGCTGTTTCCAGGTTCTGGCTTTTCTGAAAAAAGCTGCTACAAACATGGTTGAACAAATGTCCTTGTTGTGTACTTGCACATATTTTGGATATATGCCTAAGAGTTGGATAGCTAGAAAGCACCAGATTGATTTCCAAAGTGGTTATACAAAATTACATTCCCACCACCAATGGAGGAGGGCTCCCTTTTCTCCACATTCTCTCCAGCATGCATTTTTGAGTTTTTGATCTTAGCCATTCTGCTGGGTATAAAGTGAAATCTCAGGGTCATTTTGATTTGCATTTCCCTCATGACTAAGGATATTGAGCATTTTTTTAAGTGTTTCTCTGCCATACTATATTCCTCTACAGAGAATTCTCTATTTAGCTCTGTACTCTATTTTTTTTAACTGAATTACTTGATTTGTTGCTTTTTAACTTCTTGAGTTCTTTATATATTCTGGATATTAGCCCTCTGTCAGATATAGGGTTAGTGAAGATCCTTTCCCAGTCTGTAGGCTGTCATTTTGTTCTGATGACAGTGCCCTTTGCTTCACCGAAGCTTTTCAGTTTCATGAGGTTCCAAAAGACACACACAGTATATACTCAGTTATAAGTGGATACTAGACCTATAATATAGGATAAACATACTAAAATCTGTACACTTAAAGAAGCTAAGAAAGAAGGAGTACCCCAGGTAAGATGAGCAATCCTCACTTAGAAAAACAAACAGGATGGACATTGGAAGAAGGAGAAAACAGGAAACAGGACAGGATCCTACCACAGAGGGCCTCTGAAAGACTCTACCCAGCAAGGTATCAAAGGAAATGCTGAGACTCATAGCCAAACTTTGGGTTGAGTGCAGGGAATCTCATGAAAGAAGGGAGAGATAGGAAGACCTGCGGGGACAGGAGTTCCACAAGGAGAGCAACAGAACCAAAAAATCTGGGCCCAGGGGCCTTTTCTGAGACTGATACTCCAACTAAGGAACATGCATGGAGATAACCTAGAACCCCTAGAACCCTTGCATAAATGTAGTCCATGGCAGCTCAGTCTCCAAGTAAGTTCCCTAGTAATGGCAACAGGGACTGTCTCTGACATGAACTCAGTGGCTGACTCTTTGATCACCTCCACCCTGAGGAGGAAGCAGTCTTACCAGACCACAGAGGAAGAAAATGCAGCCAGTCCTGATGAGACCTTTTATCTCATCAGAGGCAAGAGGAGGAGGACCTCCTCTATCAGTGGACTTGGAGAGGGGCATGGCAAGAGATGAGGAAGGGTGGAATTGGAAGGGAATGAAGGAGGGGGCTACAGTGGGGATACAAATTGAATAAACTGTAATTTATAAAAACAATTAAAGAAGACATTCAAGAAAATTAGACAGGTTGACATCAGCTTATAGGAGATGATGAGGAAAGTCATTAGACTCTCTCTTTGGATCCCACCCTCTAATGCCCTGCTCCGGTTTGTGTGTGATTCTTTCCTAACTAGAGGTGAAAGGTACTAGAGTCATAGAAAGTAGAATGTTAAAGAGTGAACTCTGTGTGTACAACTAAGGGAAGCCATCACCCATGCTAGGCTAAGACTGTTTAGTGATGTGATGGTTGGGGGTCACACATTCTCCTGGAAGAAGTAACCATCCACCCGTGTATTTTTCAGTAAACCCAATAAAACCCATTTATTCCTTAAGCTGGCCCCAGGCGGAACTATTCATTTGATCTGTCACTACTGGCCTGTTGGGTGTGAATACATGTTTGCATCTTCCTAGAAGATGATGCACACCACCCACTTCAGCAATAGTCTTCCAAAGGTTGGCTGAATGAATGTGATTTTCTGTCATGGGACTTCAGCCTTGAGACAGCATGGGACTGAGCCAGGTGAATGATCACAGATACTTATGAAAGATCAGGTTGAGTCTCCAAATATTGTCACCAAGTGTGGTATATGCAAGCAGAAGTAACTGGTCCAAGAGAAGAGAAAGAAACCTGGAAAGAGCAGAGGATAGGACTAATGCTGTAACTTTGTGGTAGAAAATTTGTGTAGCCCTAGTTTGTATAAAGCCCTGGGCTCAACCCTTACTATCCCCAGAAAATAAGGGAGAACAGTAATACTTCCTGAGCAGACAGAGTCCTGAATTTTGAATTTTAGCCGGTCTGTGTTTAGCTCAGACATACTTCATTCCTTGTCTTTAGATGGTCTTGAAGAACCGCCCTTAAAATAGCTCTTCTTTTTACCTCTCCTACCCTGAGGCAATCTCTGTTCCTTTCAACAAAATGTCCTTTCACCAAAGTCTCTTTCTTCTTTCTGCCACCCTGGATTCTGGGTCTCAGCTTTTCTTCTCTATATCTCATCCACTCTGTCAGAGGCTGCTGTTTGACATGCCGGGAACAATGTCAGTGGCTCACTTGTCTACTTTATAAATCAAGGTAATTAATGAGCAGTGCCTCAGCAGACAGCTTTCAAAGCCTCAGTAGCTAAGCCAGATACGGTATACTCCTCCATCACCAAGACCTAATGGCAGTCAGGCTCTCCTCCATCTGGGAGCTACGTCATCTCCAATAAGTGATTTTTATAGTTATTGAGGAGGGAGAAGCAAGGTGAGAGGCCACGATGGCTTTCAACGGCGTTGGGTTGGGTGTGGCATTTGCCGCTTTGGTTCCCTGCATCCATCCATTTTGCCTCAGCATTTGATTTCATTTTAACTGTATTGAAGCCTAAAAAGAATATATCTATATATAAGAACATTAAACACGGGTGACTAGTCATGTTTATGCTGGAATCTTGTTTGTCTACTAGGCTCAATGGCTTGGCTGGCCCTGCAGATAATTGTCTACGGCAGAGCTTAAAGAGACAGGCATAGTATGGCTTATTTAAGGGAAATTTAGACAATATAGCTATTCAGTTGTTGACACAGTGAAGGTGGGGGAGGTCTAGTGGGTAAGCAGGGTCAGAGGTCAACATAAACAAATTTCTTCATCAGATCTGGTGAAGTTAGACTTCAAGATGTCCTAGTACATGCTCCCTATCACTCAACAACTTCCCCATCATGTCTATTAAAGTAGAAAACTGCAACAAACCTACTTTCTCAGATCTTGGTTGTCTCTTATTTGCTATTCTAGAATAGAAATGGTTCGGAAAGTACTGATCTGTTACAAGGGAGGTTGAAGTCTACACAGGGAAAAGTAAGGAACAGAAAAAGAGTTGAAGTTTGGAAATACCTCCATCTAAGCAAATGGCTTAGTAGTAGTTGCTTTATTTGAACCATATCTGAACAGTTAATTGGCTGCCTGTGGTTGGCAATGTATTGTGATTGGTTAGGCTTTAGCTTTTTGGTTTTTTTTTCTGAATTTTTATTGTTATTATTATTTATTATAGTTTATTCAATTTGTATCCTGGCTGTAGCCCATCCTTCATCTCCTTCCAGTACCACCCCCTGCCCATGTCCCATCCCTAGTGCACTGATAGGGTAGGTCCTCCTCCTCTACTATCTGACCCTAGCCTATCTGACCCTAGTCTCCTAGTCCTCCTCCTCTACTATCTGACCCTAGTCTCATCAGGACTGGCTGCATCCTCTTTCTCTGTGGCTTAGCAAGGTCACTCCACCAGGGGGAGGTGATCAAAGAGCAGGCAACCAAGTTCATGCCAGAGACTGGCCCTGCTCCCTTTTCGAGGGAGTCTCCATGGAGACTGAGCTGCCATACACTACCTCTGAGCAGGGGTCTTGGTCCTCTCCATGCATGGTCCTTGGTTGACTCATCAGTCTCTGCAGGACCCCTGGGCCAGATTTTTTGGCTTTTTTTGGTCTCCTTGTGGAGCTCCTGTTTCCTCCAGTTCTTTCTATCTCCCCCTTCTTTTATAAGATTTCCTGCACTCTGCCCAAAGTTTGGCTATGAGTCTCAGCATCTGCTACGATACCCCATATCATCTTTCAGAGGTCCTCTGTGTAGGCTCCTGTCCTGTTACCTGTCTTCTCCCGGCTTGTAAAAGAAGACTTCTAGTCACTGTTCTACTGCTGGGAAGAGATACTTTGACCGTGACAATTCTTATAAAGGAAAACGTTTGCTTGGGGCAGGCTTACAGTTTCAGAGGTATAGCTTATTATCCCGGTTGTATGCAGGCAAATGTGTTGAGAATACTACCTTGGGATCTTCAGGCAGCAGAGAGACACTGGCACTGGCTTGGGTATTTGAAACCTAAAGCCCACCCCACAGTGACACACTTCCTGCAACAAGGCCACACCTACTCAAACAAGACTACACTTTCTAATCCCTCTCTTGTAAGGTCATTCCTTAATGGCCAACCATTCCATATTCAAACTACCATGGCTGCTGTGCTTACACACGGAGTTCAGCAACAGTTCACTACCTATGAAGAAGCAGACTTAAAATATATTCAGATGCAGCTTTGGTTAGACTTCAGTATACTTTATAGCCTTGTATGAGCTATACAATAGAGAGTGACTCTTAAACTTTGAGCAGGTGTTGATCAGAATGAGCGAGTAAATGGTTTTGAATATGTCTCAACTCTTATCCCTGAGTTGAAATCCTAGCTCTGCTGTTCAATAGATTCTTGATTCTGATGCATAAGGTGTTTATTCTCTTGGCAACTCCCTTTCCTCTTTTGTAAAATTATAATAACAATAACACTTATGACTTTGTTAGGATTACATGGATGAACCCATGTAAAATGTTTAGGGTAATGGCTGACACATGCATTACTGTTATTTAAGGCTGGTGTGTTAGGATACTGAATTCTTATTCTCTTTCTACTTGCAACATAACCTAAGCCATTCTATAAAAGCCAAGGCATGATCATGTAAGAGCAGCGTTTCTCAACTTCTCGGTTGATTTACCTGACGATGCATTCACCTGCTCAACAACAGACCTCCATGCACTCTGGACATCAGGATAACTGTTTTCCTCTCACACGTGGAGTGATGTCTGCTGTTCTAGCCTGCTCCATATTGTCCTTTCTCCTCTCATTGTGGAAGAAGGATCTGCTTAGGGCCCATTGTCTCTCCATGGCTTTCCATTCCCTTTAATTTCTCAAGGACTTTCTTTTTCTACTCTCTCTTATCTCTTGGGCTATTAATTTCCCAGGACAGTTTCCTAGTCTGTTCTTCCATCAGCAAGAAAGTATTTGAAAAGAAGTAGTTTCATATAAATTTGTTTTATACTCTAGACCAAACATGTCCTCTGGCTATTCATTTCTTTACCCCTTGTTACACTTTCTATCAAACTGTACATACTAATTGTGTCTACTTCTAATCTTCCCAGTTACAGACCATGTAAGGTTTTTGTCTTTGCTATATTACACAACTCCAAACCCCACCACAACCTCAGTGTGGGTAATTCTAATGGTCACATCTCTCGCAGCACCCATAACAAATGCCCTCTGGGCAGAAGCTCCTCCGTTCCTTGGTTTCTAGAGCAAAACATCTTTTTGTTTGCATCTTACATCCCTGCTCACTCTATTTCCAGAGCATCTGTGGAATCGTTCTCTTTCCTAATCCTGGGTGACACAGGAGTAAGTGGAGGCTCAGTCCTCAGACGTCTCCTTTATCAGATCATGTGCGTGCGTGTTACTTGTCCACTGTGTGGTATGCATATGTGAGGAGGACAGAGAGGGATGGGTATCTTTATCACTCTCTGCCTTGTTGTCTTGAGAGAGGCTCTCGCTGAACTGCAAGGTTCCCTTTTCTCAGCTAAGCTAGCTGGCTGGTGAGCTCTCAGGATTTGTTTGTCTCCACCTCACTCCAACCCCAGAATTGGATTTGTAGGCATTAGCCAGTTCTGAGGAATTTCTCATCTTCTCCTTCTAAAGCTAGAGTTACAGGCAAGCTACCCACTTTGTATTTATGTTGGGGCTACAGACCTGAACTCAGGTCCTCTTGCATACGTAACAATTGCCTTAACCACTTAACCATCTTCCTCGCCCTACTCAGAATACGCTTTTAAAACATTTATTTTATTTTTTATGTGTATGTATGTTTTCCTATCTGTATTCCAATCACCAACATGGCTTCTGGGAACTGAATCAGGTCCTCTGGTAAGAGCAGTGAGTAAGCACTCTTAATCACCGAGCCATCTCTCCAGCTCCCCTCCCTATAGGGAGAAAGTGAAGTCCTGTGTGAATGTATGTTGTTGACATGGGCCTTGGCAAGACATGTCAAGGTCCAATGCCTCAATCTCATGGACGATTGAGAGGAGAGGCTCAAAATGATGGCAAATCTCCCTCTCTTCTGAGTGAAAATGTTGGTAGTGTGTGCAGGAAACACCCACCATAGCTTTCTCTCTCCCTGGAGGCCTCATTTACAGCCTTAAGACTGTTCCCTGCAGGGATGGCACCTTCCACAATTAGCTAAACTTGCCTCCTTGCCCACCTGTATATAATAACCCTACCTCCTTGGCTTTCTGGGTAAAATAACCCCACTCCCTGTTAATTTGTTTACAATAAATATGCCGAGCCTCTGAAACTGCTATGTCTTTTCCATTTGAGAGCCCATTCCACCTGGTCCCAGTTTTTCTGTGTCTTTGTCATTTCTCTCTTCTCTTCTCTTCTCTTCTCTTCTCTTCTCTTCTCTTCTCTTCTCTTCTCTTCTCTTCTCTTCTCTTCTCTTCTCTCTCTCTCTCTCTCTCTCTCTCTCTCTCTCTCTCTCTCTCTTTTAGTTAGAGTTCTGGCCATGCAAAAGATGCAGCACCACCCAGACTACTTCAGTGTGCAAATTCTGCATATTTACTTTCCACTAATGACTAAGTCAACACTTATATCTCGCTTCCTTCTTAACTCAAACGTATGTTTCTTAGCACTATCCTTTACCACTTTAACTAAAATATATGTCCCCCCAACTCTGCTTTACTATTATCATGGCACTTATCAAATATTTATATATTATTTGCCTTCTCCACATGCTCTTAGTTACTATCTATATATGTAGAGAATTTGCCTGTTGTTTTATTTGTATGTGTGTGTGTGTGTGTGTGTGTGTGTGTGTGTGTGTGCGCGCGCCACTACATGAATGATGTGTGCTGTGTCATCCCTCCCTGGGACCTTTCCTTCCTCCAGTTCTTCTTGGTAAGTCCTCCTTGTTCTTAAGGGCACTAGTTTTTTTAGTTTTTTTTTTTTTCACCTTCTTTGGGAAATCTTCCTCGGGACAAGCCCAGTCACCTATAAGTTCTATAAGTTCATTTAACATCTTTTACAACCCTTAGCAAGACACATGCCACCTTGCACAGCGATTGCCTTCCAGCTGGGCAGCCCACTATCCTGGGTTCGGCTTCTTGCCTGTGCTTTGCCTCTGAGTCATTGCCTGGAGGTGACTTCTCTGCTGCTCGAAGACACTGACGCCCTCTTGCCAAGGGGGCAGGATGCTGTGTTTACACCCCTCTCCTGCTGTAGCTACCTAGCTCCTTTCCAGGTCCCCCTAACAGGCCTCAGGCATCCTGCCCCTAGAAAAGCACAGCTCTGTTGGCCATCCTATGGCAGCCACCAGTAAGAGACTGCGAGATGTCAGCTGTCTGGCGCTGTGCAGGGAGCTGCTTGGATAATGATGTGTAGTTACTGTGACTTGGATTAGATCAGAACGACACTGCAGTCTTTTTTTTTTTTTTTTGTCTATCTATTTTTCTATTATTCTCAAGACTGAGCATGAAACATTCATTGGAACACATCCTCATTGATTCAACCTATGAAAATATATTGGCATTAATAACACGAAACTCTAAGGCACAGGGGATAATAAAAACAACTGATTGCAAACATAATATGTCTCAGGATATTTTTATGCAGTAGCTCCATGCATTTCATTGCTGTTAATTATTAAGTCAGCAAGTGGGGGATCAGGGCAGTGTATCTCTGAGCTATAGAGTCACCTTTATTTGGTACTTATATGACTACCCAGAGGAAATAGTTTGATTGGTTATTGCTGACAGAGTTTAATTTGAGGCAAAGTAGAACAAGTCTGTTGTCAATGACTAAGCCACACAGAGTTGAGGCTTCAATGGCTCAGCTGTGGTCACTCAAAAGAGATTTGTTTAGGGGTATTTTCTTCTTGAGTCCTTTTGGGAAGTTTCATAAAACAGCTTCCTTGAGATCCGTCAGTGTTTTAACTCAGCTTGTAATATTTCACAGTTAGATTCTTTGACTAAGGCAGAAGGAAAAATGAGTTTTTATTATTGATTGCATGCTGTGGCCATGTGTTTGCCTTTATGAGAAACATTAGCCTGATCACTTCTGTGACTCAGTTACTCAGTAAGAGAATAGTGTCAGCTTCTGCCTGATGGATCTCACCAGGGTGCCTGACGTCAAAAATCACTATTTTTGAATGCATGGAGCAAAGCAATTACAAACTTTATGAACATATTTAAAAGGAATGAAAGTCTAAATTCTAATAACCTCCAACTAGCTACTATTAATCTGCCATATCATTGTTTGGTTTGCATTTCTGGGCTTGTTTAATCGATGTCTCCAAATTCAGAATGGCAAATGTACTTGCAACATTTAGGATGGCACTTGCAAAAATTTGTATTTAATAACTTTTCTTTTTTCTTTTTCACTCACCCAGACCACTGCTCCTCCATTTTATTCCTCCATTTTATTCTTTTTCCTTTTTCTTTGTTCTTCTCTCATACATCCAAACCGTGGCCTCCCCTCCCTTCCCTCCTCCTCCCAGTCCTCCATCCATCTCTTCTCTCCTCCACATCTCCTGTTTTATTCCACTCTTTTATCACAAGTATATTTGTATACTTTTATTTTCATCCCATAACTATTATTATTATGAAAATATACATACCCATGCATAGTCACATATTTTTTTCATTACTTAGGATATTTTTTGTGAAGAATTTTTCTGCTAATTACATGAACATTTAAAAAAAATCTCCCCAAGTTGTTGGAAAACTTATGAGGATTAAACACACTTAAATGCCCTTTGTTAATGTGTCACATAACAGTTACAATAACATGAATAGAATCGAATGTTTTCAATTAAGATATTTGTTAATATGTCATATACAAAAGCCTTATCCTGTCTCTACTAGTTTTTAAGCAATTTCAGAGAATATTTTCCCAACTATTTACTTAGAAATTCTATGTGCCTTGCCTTATTATGTCCTTTGCTTGTCTATCTTTTAGGTCTAGATATTTGCTTTTTTACTTTCAGTAATTTGATAAAAAGTTTGCTGGATGCAAAATTCTTAGAGCTTTTAAAATATTTTTTTTTTGTATGTACATTCGTTATGCCATGTTTCATTATCATGCTTTGGCATTAAATATTTATATAATTGAATCTGTTGATTTCTGATATTTTTTTTCATTCCTCTGAAGATGGATATAACTTTACAAGTCCATGTTATATTGGTTTTCTTTGATTAGGAGTTCATATTTGCCTTTTTAATCATGGGGAATTTATTTTGGCAAAGGAGCAAAATGATTATTTCACATTATGCAATCTTATTCTTACATCAATTATTAAAGAACTCAAGATCATTTTAAATGCCCCGCTGGCAGGGTTATAATTTGGAATCTCATACAATATGCATTGTTGAGGCAGGTAGTTTTCAGGAAGAAGAAAAATAGATATGGCATCATTTTGGTGGAGGGACTCATTACGAAGGCGGTCAAGGGAGGCAGGAGCACTTTTAGAAGGGCTACACCGGCATTTGCGATGACCGCTGAGCACAACAGTGAGAACCTTTGTTCTCTTCCCTTTCTTGTTTCTTTCTTTCCCTATCATTCTCATTTGCTGCAGTTTGCTTGTTGCAGCATCCTCGTTCTCTTTTGCCTTTTCTTTTCGTTCTCTTTGCCTCTCACTCTCTGCTCTTGTCCTTTCTCTCCTTCATTTATTTTTCTTTCTCTCATCTCTCTTCTACCAATACCTCCACCAGAAGATTGAAAGTGCCTATCTCTGGGGAGACATAAATCTTTAAATCAATTAGATGATAATCTCAGCACAAACTTAGAAGTTAAGCAGACTTGAATTTAAATCCTGTGACTGTCTTTGCATCAGCATAAGCAATTGCCAGGCAGTCTTTGCTTGGCTGGTTTGCAGGGAACTCAGCTGCCATAATTTCGCTACATAATTAAAGTTCCAACAGTATGGTCCAAATATCAGTCATTACATATATTAACTGTGAATAATTTGATAAAGTACAAATATCACAACCAGCTCTTCAGTCCACAAATCACCACCCAAATAACAGATTGGCATTATGATGATCAGTGACCAAGTCAGTCTATCATGACTTTCAAAGACTGTTGTGGTTGGTCCTGGCATGTGTTGCTCAGTTCAGACAGAGATGATGTTATCTCCTCATCGCCTGATAAAAAATCTGAAAGACATCTTCCAGAACTGCATAATTCGGAGAGTGAATCAGCCACGAGAAAAGGTAAGACAAATAGGGTGAAATTCAAACAGTAAATAATTGAAATTATTGAAGAAAGATTTGGCTATAGGGTGCTGATGTTGATATCATTTGAGAGAGATTCCAGATGTGTTGGAAGAGTGCATGAAGGTGAACTGGTGGATAGGAAATTAAGAAAGTGGTTATGATGGAAAATATGATGTGCCAGGAGTGAGGTCATCATTAAAAGGCATCAGAGTGACATTTTGTAGCATTAAATGAGTAAAGGATGAGATGTTAGAAGACCATGAAAACACAAACAAGAAAATGACCACTCCCGTAGCATAGAACTGTTTCACAGTCTATGTTGTAAGTTACATGATAAAAAAGGCAATCACTGCTCAAACTACTATCAATAACTTCAACATTTTTTTATTTATTAAAATTTACTGAAAAGCTTCTGCAAAGCAAAGGACACCGTCATCAAAACAAAGTGACCGCCTGCAGATTGGGAAAGAATCTTCACCAACCCTTTATCTGACAGAGGACTCATATCCAGTATATATAAAGAACTAAAGAAGCTGAAAAGCAGCAAACCAAGTAATCCACTTAAAAAATGGGGAACAGAGCTAAACAGAGAATTCTCTGGAGAGGAATACCGAATGGCAGAGAAGCACTTAAAGAAATGCTCAACCTCACTAACCATTAGGGAAATGCAAATCAAAACAACCCTGAGATTTCACCTTACACCCACGAGAATGGCCAAGATCAAAAACTCAAGTGACAACACATGCTGGAGAGGTTGTGGAGAAAGGGGAACCCTTCTCCACTGCTGGTGGGAATGTACAACCACTCTGGAAATCAATCTGGCGCTTTCTCAGACAACTAGGAATAGCGCTTCCTCAAGATCCAGCCATACCACTACTGGGCATATATCCAAAAGAGGCTCAAGTACACAAAAAGGACTTTGCTCAACCATGTTTGTAGCAGCTTTATTTGTAATAGCCAGAAGCTGGAAACAACCCAGATGCCCCTCAACTGAAGAATGGATGCAGACATTGTGGTACATCTACACAATGGAATATTACTCAGCAATGAAAAATAAGGAAATCATGAAATTTGCAGGTAAATGGTGGGACCTGGAAAGGATCATCCTGAGTGAGTTGTCCCAGAAGCAAAAAGACACACATGGTATATACTCACTCATATAGACATACAACATAGGACAAACCCACTAAAACCTGTGCCTCTAAAGAAACTAAGCAAGAGAGAGGACCCTAACTAAAATGTCCAATCCCCATCCGGAAAGGCAAAGAGAATGGACATCAGAAGAAGAAAACAGGAAACAACCTAGGAACCTACCACAGAGGGCCTCTGAAAGCCTCTGCCCTACAGACTATCAAAGCAGATGCTGAGCCTGATGGGCAACTGTTGGGCAGAGTGAATGGAATTTTAGGTAAGAACTGGGAAATAGTAAGAGCTGGAGAGGACAGGGTCTCCACAAGGAGAGCAACAGAACAAGAAAATTTGAACACAGGGAACTTCCCAGAGACTCATACTCCAACCAAGGACTATTTATAGACAAAACGCAGAACCCCTGCACAGATGTAGCCCAGGGCAGTTCAGAGTCCAATTGGGTTACATAGTAATGTGAAGGGGGACTGCCTCTGACATAATCTGATTGGCCTTCTCTTTGATCACCTCCCCCAGGGGGGGAGCAGCCTTACCAGGCCATAGTAGAGGACAATGCAGCCACTTTTGATGTGAACTGATAGACTAAGATCAGAAAGGAGAGGAGAACCTCCCCTATCAGTGAACTTGGGGAGTGGCATGCATGCAGAGGGAGGTGGGAGGGTGTGATTGGGAGGGGAGGAGGGAGGGGCTTATGGGGGGATGCAGAATGAATAAAGTGTAATTGATGAAAAATTAAAAAAATCAGCATATAAAAAAAAAAGAAAGACAGATGGGATGTGCATTGAACGTATGACAGGAGTCTACTGAGCGCATCTGAAAGACTCTAACTAGCAGTGTTTTCAAAGCAAAGACTCATGACCAAACCTTTGGCAGAGTACAGGGAATCATAAGAAAGAAGGGGAGTTAGTCTGATACGGAAAGGATAGGAGCTCCACAAGGACCAAATATATCTGGGCACAGGGTCTTTTCTGAGACTGACATTCAACCAAGGACCATGTATGGATATAACCTAGAACCTCTGCTCAGATGTAGCCTGTGGTAGCTCAGTAACCAATTGGTTTCCCAAAGTGAGGGGAACAAGGACTATTTCTAACAGTAACTCAATGACTGGCTCTTTGGCCTCCCCACCCCCAAAGGGAGGAGCAGTCTTGTTAGGCCACAGAGGATGGCTTTGCAGCCAGTCCTGAAGATACCTGGATCAGATGAATGGGGAGGAGGTCCCCCCCTATCAGTGGACTTGGAAAGGGGCACGGTGGAGATGAGGGAGGGAGGGAGGGGTTGGGAGGGAATGAGGGAGTGGGACACGGCTGGGAAACAGAGTTAATAAAATGTAACTGATAAGAAAAAAATAAAATTCAAAAAAAATTTATTCACTTTGTATCCCAACTGTAGGCTCCTTCCTCATCCCCTCCCAATCTTGCCCTCTCTTCCTCTTCTCCTCCCATGCCCCTTTTCCAGTCCACTGATGGGGAGGTCAACCATATTCATAGCAGCTTTATTCATAATAGCCAGAATCTGGAAACAACCCAGATGACCCTCAGTGGAGGAATGGATACACAAATTGTGGTACATTTACACAACGGAATACTACTCAGCAATTAAAAACAAGGAAATCATGAAATTTGCCAGCAAATGGTAGGAACTAGCAATAACTTTTTAAAAGATTCATTTATTTTGTATGCACGAATGTTTGCACACATGTATGGGATAAACACTACATATTTGTCAGGTGCCCGAGGAGAGCAGAAGAAGACATTGGATCCCCTGGAACTGGAGTCATCGACGGTTGTGAGGCAACACGTGGGTGCTTGGAGCTGCACCCAGGTCCTCAGCAAGAACATCAAGCATTCTTATCCACTGAGGCATTTCTCCAGTCAGTCTCCCTAAAATATTTTTTAATGGCAAAGAAATAAACTGATTCACTTTTCATAAACTCTACTTAAATATTACTTAAAAATTTCACTTACCTATGCATTTATAACAGTTACAGTTTTTTTTATTTTAAGAAAAACATTTCTTATTTATTTGGAAGATTGCCTTAAATGTTTCAGCTTGCTTGACCATTATTACAGTAGATACTACCAAGTAAAGCAAGGACTGCCTATCCTAAAGTTTTCTCTGCTTTAGTTTTCCCCTGTGGGATTAATAAAGGATAGTTACGAAAGTTAAATGAGGTAATGCATGTAAAGTTGTTGGAGCAGCTGTGTTTCAGTGAACTTTAAATTAAAAGTTGTTATTATTAATAATATTCTTACAACCAACCACCAAGCAAAATCATATAGCACAATTTTGCCATGTTAAGTTTAATGAAGCTTTTACTGTTTGAAGTGTCTGCAACACACCAGAATTAGATATAAAGGACAATGGATTTGAACAAGGGGGGAGGAAAGTGAATGTTTTTCTAATCACTGTGAAATGACACAAACCAAGATGCCTCACCCCCGGTGAAAAACAATTTTTCAACAAAAATGGAAAGTAAATATCCACTGCTGTAGAATTGTGTGGAGAAAGAGAAAAGATAAAAGTGATCCGCCCATTAATTTCAGAAAATTCAAATCTTTTTAAACTCTAACATTTCATTTGTTTTCTTTCTTAACAGAGCAATTTGCCTGTAGATAGGAATCCAGAGACGTTGGTAAGAGCATGAGGGAGGGATGCTGGGTGAGATTAAATGAGCTGCTTCTCTACTAGAGAAATTAATAATTACTGTCTGTAGATCCCACTCACCGATATAGGTTCAGTGGGCACAAGAAAGTTTCAAAATTTCCATCTCGTCAACCATTGTTAGCGATTTCCCTCATGACAATATTATATATGACAAAAGTATATATGATTGATTTAATTGGTATTAATTTTTAATGCTTTCTATATTTAAGTATGAAATTATTACACTAAGGGAATAATGTGGAAATCTCAAAACAATTAAAAAGAAAAGAAACAGAGGTTCCATAAAGCCCTCCTCAGAATCCTGTTGAGTTGGTACACATAGTCAATGGACCAAGTTCAAATTTCCAAGAATATTATGGAGCCTCATCTTACATTTTGCACCTACATTTCAGCCCACTAATGTCTTTTTTGCCTTCCAAACACACAATATTAATTTCTGATGTAGTGTCCTTGATCTTGCCTTTTCTTAACCTCAAACTGGCCTTTCTCAGGTAATGTTTGCTGGGAGAGGGGAGAGGAGTTTTCATTTTCTTCAGTGGTGTAGCCATCAACAAGTTGTGGGCTGGAGAGATGGCTCAGTGGTTAAGAGCTCTGGCTGCTCTTCCAGAGGTCCTGAGTTCAATTCCCAGCAACCACATGTGGCTCACAACCATCTGTAATTGCATCTGATTCCCTCTTCTGGTGTGCATGCAAATAGAGCACTCATATGTATAAAATAAATAAATCTTAAAAAAAAAAAGTTGTCCACGGGCCAAGAAGTAACCATGCCCTTCTTTTTTTTCATTCAGGCAAGTACACTTAAATTCATTGAGACATCCCCCCCCCCCAACATCAGAGTCAGAGAAAGGAAGACAACAGAACATAATGGAAGGTACAAATGGCCAAAATTCATTATATGCATGTTTGAAATTTTCAAAGAATGAAGATAAAGAATTTCTTACGTGGTCATTCCTTAGTTCTTGGTCCAAAGAGTGCTGCCTCTAAAGGCTGGTTTAGACTAATGAAGGACCATGCATGGACTGGACATAGCCCCCCTACACACATGTAGCTGATGGGCAGCTTAATCTTCATGTCTTGGTAAGCGGCGCAGTGGCTGTCTGTGACGTGGACTCTGTTGCCTGCTCTTAGATCACTCTCCCCAGTGGGGCTGCCTTGCCAGTCCTCAGTGGAAGAGGATGCACTTGATATTCTGGGGTGGGTTGCTAGCAGTGGGGGCTCCCCTTTTCATAGGAGAAGAGAAGGGGGGATAAGGGGAAGAAGATGGGAGGGTGGGACCTTGAGGAGAGGATGGAGGGGGCTACAATTGGGATGTAAAGTAAATAAATAAATAAATAAACATATAAAACTAAAAAAAAAAAAAAAAAAAAAGACTGGCTTAGGACCTGTGTCTCCAATGAGCTCTTCTCTGGAAGATTATCCTTCCCCAGCATGGATGCTTTTTGATTTCCTGAAACACCTTTTGACACTGAATATTTTCAGAATTTGTTGCATTGCTCTGAAGCAGTTTGAGCTCCAAGAGCACTAGCACTCTTCTACACATTCGCATTTATTTCACATATAAGGACACACTTATTTGCTAGTATAACTTTTGAAGGCAGAAGCAACATCTTGTTTATCTCTATATTGCATATTGCACAGTAGAAAGCTCAGGAAATAATCATTGAGGCTGCAAGTGTAGCTCAGCCAGTGTGTGCTGGCCTAGTACCCACAGGTCCTGGGTTGTCTTCAGGATTGCTTTTCCAAGTTTTTAAACTAGATGTCGGGGCACACTTGTGTATTCTCAGTACTTAGAAGCAAAGTCAGGAGGATTGCCACAACCTCCAGGGTCAATCTGGTCTACGTAGTGGACAAAAGTCCAGCCTGCACTAGAGGGAAACATGTCTAAAAGAGAGAGAGAGAGAGAGGAGAGAGAGAGAGAGAGAGAAGAAAGAAGGGAGGAGAGAGAAAAAAAGAGGAAGAGGAAGAGGAAGAAGAAGAAGAAGAAGAAGAAGAAGAAGAAGAAGAAGAAGAAGAAGAAGAAGAAGAAGAAGAAGAAGAAGAAGGGATCATTAAATAAATGTGGGGACCATAAACTATTCTTTAGGATTGAAAAAAAAATACTGTTTGGAGCTAAGAAGTCCAGCCAATAAAATGCTTGCCATGTGAGCATGTGGATCCGTGTGCAGACACTCAGCAGATATAAAGCCCAGGTGCAGTGGTATATGGTGCGCATCATAACTGTGTGGAGCAGAGAGGGAAGATAGATTCCTGGAGCATATTGGTTACTCGATCTACATGATTCTATGATTTTCCACATTTCATTACAGACTATCTCAGAAAACTGGGTGCGGTGACTGAAGAAGATACTCAGTGTTAATCTCTAAGCCCGAGTGTTCATGTACACCTGCACACACACACATGCAGAGAGAGAGAGAGAGAGAGAGAGAGAGAGAGAGAGAGAGAGAGAGGTTGATAAGAAGAAAAGGGAGGGAGGGAGAGGAATTGCTTAGGCTTATTTTTATAGTTTCATATCAGAAAACATGCCTGCTCTAATCATTCTAAGAAAACCCATCTTTTGTCTCTTCTCAGACTTTCCTGAAGACGAATCTCTTGGAGGAATAGACTAATAAGAAGCTAGGGATCTATTACATGGCAAATCACCTGCTCTTTTGTCTGAGTCTTCAGGGAACTCATTCTCTTTAGACAGGCTTATTTGACCTCTGAACCACAATGTAGGGCAAAAAAATAAACTGGTTTTTATTTTGAATTATTTTATGAGAGTACACAGTCAACTGAAATGTAAAATGCAATCTTCTTTTGTTCTACACAATAAAAAATAACTGCTGCAATATTTTTCTGAATTAACTATTTTTATATTGTATACATACACCATAAGCAATCTCTAATCAGTTAATTCAAAACAATCAGTCTACCAGTCTAAAATTACAGTGGCAGAATAATCAGAATCACAGAGCTGGATCAAAAGCATTTTTTCTACAAGTGCAATGTGATCTATCTATCTATCTATCTATCTATCTATCTATCTATCTATCTATCTTCCCCATATATCATATACATGTGGTTATGCATATATGTATGCACACACACATATAATATATACATACACATATAAACATATATGTATATATACATATATACCTACACACATATATACATATGTATTGAAAGAGGATAACGAGAGAGAAATTGCTTTCCAATTGCTCTTGGTAATAGAATGCATATGGACATAAGTAAAAACAAAATTCATAGAAAGAAACTTCTTAAATAAGTTTCATCTTCAAGAAAGAGCAATAGACAGATTTGAAAGCTCAAATCCAGGCCCCTAGAGTCCAATATGTAGAGTCAAAAGGCAAGGGGAGAACACAGAGGCAGTGTCCAGAGTGGAAGGCACAGTCATGTCTAATTTTTCAATCTATCTCATTTTAATAGTTTTTCATTGGCATCAACAAAGAGAGGAAAGGGGCTCTTCAGAGATTTCAGCTACATTTATTTGCATTAGTGCTATAGCTTTTGATGGGCCAATAAAGCAAAGCCACAGTGAGATACCAGCCTTCTCATAAAGCTTGTTTTGTCCTAAAACATTTTCAATGTGTCAATCAGTCAAACCCATTTAAATAATGGCTGCCAGCCATTGCACATCCGTGCCAACTGTGGCTGAATTACTCAGCTGTACTCAGTTTCACTGCAGGAGGGTCACTCCGTGTGCCTCTCTGAGTCATTGTCAAGGGTACTACCCAGCTGGTTGGTATGGCCACTGCATGCAGGGCATGAATTAAGCTCACAACAGTGACTCAACAAGGAGAAACTGTTCACTGTGTTCAACCACAGTGGGTTGCAGGGGCTGGGGCCCGCTTGAACAGAAAGTCAATTTTGACTTGAAAAAGAGAAAGAAAGAAAGAAAGTGGTTTTTGTCTTCAGTTTTGCAGGGTGGTTGTCTGTGTACACAGAGAATAGACTTTTCAAAAAGACATTGCTACTATTCTGAGGCACTTATTGGACAGTTATAACACAGATAGACTGAAAATGCCTTTTTCTTCTTTGGGGGGTTATGTACAAATCCTCTCTGATTTATGAAGCTCTTCTAGGCCCTGTGTCTACAGAACATAAACTCAAGAGGGTTTTCTTTGTTAGTCTGCAGTGTGTTTCATGAAGACAGGACCACTCTGCTATGAAGGTCAAAACATCCATCACCCTGCTCATGACGACACTCATGTAGACCCAAACTGGGATTCGGAAATACGCCAGCAGTTCCTGAGCTCTCACTTGGCATGCATCCCTGCTTCCGCCAGGGAAAATCCATCAGTGCTGGCTTATTCACATTCATTTGGTGCATTGCAGTTCTCCGGCAAGGCCAAGGCAGCACTTTGCTTATGGAGCTCTTTCCAGAGACTGATTACAATGCAGAGATGGTCCTAAGTATCTCTGCAGAGCATAAAAAATAGCAGCAATAACCTTTCTAATTACAGGAAAGACGAATGCACCAAGTGTAGACATCACTGGAAAGAATCCCTGCATAGTTCCTGTTCGGAGAGTCTCCTAGAAGACAAGTGTCTTTGCTGGTGTAATGGGAGTGTTAGGGAGCTGAAGAAAGGGACTTCTCAGCCAGAATATACGCATTTATGATGCCAGGGAAGCCACCCTTAAAGGGAATTGCATAGGGCAATTGCATGGAGCAATTAGCAGTGCTCCAAGACTAAGGTATAGCTGGATGCCAGTCCTAAGGTTGGAAGCCAGGCAAAGAAGAGCCCTGATTCTCAGTTGACACTCTGAGGAATAGGCAAAGATGTGGGTGTGGCCAAATGAGTTAGATTTGCTTCTACTGCAACTGAAAGTGTACAGTTCAGGCTCAGTGTGGTCTAGAACATGGAGACAGAGTTATCCTGTGCAACTACAGGTCACATTGCCTGCTCCAGCACGTGGGTAATCCTTCTTTGTTGCCTGCAGTCACTTCCTGGCATTTATTCCTCACTCTTGACTACTTTCCTGTTTTTATTTATTTTATTTTATTTCATTTTTACCACGTGCATGCCATTGTTGGGCTATCTTGAGTGTGTGCAGTAGTTTCAGTTAGCCCCTCAGTATTAACAGCACACCATCAGGATTTGAATCGTAGGTCTTTCACTTCCAAGCTCAAGTGGTTAAGAGAATGTCATGTTACTTATGAGGTGGACATTTCAGTGCCTCCCTTGTTAAATCAACGTAAAAATAAGTCAGTGTGAAGCAAAGAAGTGCCTGCACACAGCTTACTCTAAGTAAGTGTTAGCCAGTATGATTATCAGTAAGTATAACTCAGGAAAAAAAAGATCATTTGGAGTTATATAACAATTGTCAATAGCTACTTGACAAATAGCATTTACCACAAAATAGGAATGAAGCTAATTCTTGATACGCTCATTTGTAGAATTATTAGGTGATTCTATAACTACAATTAGCCTTATCTGAGAGAATGCTTCCACCGCTTGCCAACATGCCCAATACTGAGACGTGGAAGTCTGGTGTCCAAGTCAGTCTGGAGCAGTCTGCCTCTGTGGTCTCCTGACATACTGTTACAAAGCTTCCATAGCTGGCACGTTTATTCCACTCTGCTTTGTGGCTTCACCGCATAGCTGTGAAGTACTTCTCAAAGCAGAGCCGCCATCATAACCAAGGTGTGAGAGAATAACTTTAGAAGGAAGAAGAAAGGATGTTAATTCAAAGCTTTCTTCTTGTGTTTTGCAAAAGAAAATACTAGTTACTATTAATAAGTGAGGAGCACTTGGGTGCCAGTTGAGAGATGAAAACATCTGTACGGTACATTAGGAAATCCGCTCATGCCACCATCTTAATGCATTGATGTCCTAAGAAGGTACTCAGATATATCTATTGCCGTGTGTTGGCTTAAGAGCTTAAAGAGTATTGGGAGAAATATAGATGGATTTGATTGTTAGTGTTGCATGTGTGTGTGCATGTGTGTGCCTGATATTGCTGTCTTCTCAATTGCTCTCCACCATATTTTAGAGACAAGGTCTGTCATGTAACCAAATACTCATCAGTTCAGCTGTACCGACCGGCCATCAAGCTCCATGCCTTCCCCAGTATTGGAGTTACAGATGCATACTACTTTGTTCAGCTGGTCAGAGATCCAAATTTAGACCCTCACGCTTGTCTGAGTGAGCCCTGTCTCTAGCCCTCTGCTATGCTTGTTAAAGCCCTGTTCTCATAGACAACTTCACTGAGTCCTGCTTTCAGATCTCTGTGTTTTTGCAAATTGTATGTATGTTCATTGGGGCGAGCACTTGTGCACACATGCATTTACATGTATATGTAAAATGCCCCACTGCCAAGTGAGGTAACCATTAGTGATTCATATGTAATTTTAAAGTGATTAAGATAAAAGAAAATGTAGTATTCAGGTCTTCAGTCATATTTATCACATGTGAGAGCTTGGTAGTCACTTACAAACATAGGGGATTTTCACCCTCATAGAAATCTGCCTGGGTAACCTTCTGGAATTCCTTCTAGTTCCTAACTTCAAGTCACTTCAGATTCACACTCATTTTCAGGTTTCCATTCATAGTCACACAGTTTGCAAAGCTCTAATGTCTCCCGGTAACTCACCTCCTGTTGTGTTTGTCTCAAGGTTTCTGTTGTAGAACGTGCAGATTCTTTACTCTGGTTATACCTGGCTGTTCTCCCCTCTTGGGTGTAGAAACATGGGAAAAGGCACTAGGTATTCTCACATCTACATCCTATTACAGCTTCTGTTTCTAACAATGATGCTTGGAGGGATGGACGGTTTAGGACTGCAATGGTACCTGACCTCAGTTTCCTGGGGCTTTTGCATTGCTAAGGAAGAAAGAGAAGGACGCCTACAGTTTTCGCGGTGTTCCATAGATATGCAGAGGAAAGCAAAAGTGCACCTCTCTGACCTCTGCATGAGCGTGGGTTCATGAAGTATGCTGGGCTCAGGGGACCTGACTTCATTACTGCCTGGGCCTCTTCCTTTCTTCCTGACAGGTGAATATGGGGGTGGAACTGATAAAGCTTGCTAATTATACCTTCAACCCACATCCTTCTTTCAATATGTCATAATTGCACCTCATCCCAAACTCCACAGCCCAATTTATACAGATTTTAGGGGAAGAGGCACCCACGTACATGATACCAATTAACCTCTGAACATACCCAAATTCCTAGAAAATTTCAGAAAGCACAGTTTAGTTATGTGGTTCATAGGTTACGATTTGAACCATCTCTAGTTGGAGACTTAAGGATGTGTGCATCAAGAGATCGCCTTTCGAAAATTTCCTATAAAGTCATCAACATCAAAACAGATTCACAATTCTAACTTAACTATTAAGAAGTTACAAGAAAGGATAGCTCACAGACCCTGCGTCAGCTCAACATGGTAATATGATAGGAGGTCATGAATAGAGTGTTCCTTTGATGCAGAGCAAATCAATATGACAGGTTTTGGAGGAGGTTCATTGTACATAAAAACAGGGATAAATGAAAAGATACAGGCTAGTCTAGATAAAAGAGGCAGGGTCGTTGGTGTTCAAATCTCCAGAGATTCACAGACTTCTCTGAAATAATTTAGTTGTGAGAAGGGCGCTAACAGGCAAAGAAATGAACTAGGAACATTAAATTATTAATTAAAAAATTATAGCATTATGCATTTCATAGAATGTACCGAGTTAACACAATTCAAGTATGATTGAATTTTAATCTGTGGATCATTCACAAGGAAGTTTGTAAGAGCAACACTGATTTCTTTAGTTCTTCCAGTTGCTATAACAAAGCACCAAAGCTTGAGTAGTTTAAAACAGTAGGAATTTACTGTCAGGTTAGAAGTCAGAATCAAGATTTGCTCAGACCTGTCTTTTCTCCTTCAGGGTCTGGTGTTGACATTCATAAGCAGAAGCTGCATAAACCCCACCTTTGCCATGATCACTGCATAGTATTGTTTGTCATGCACTTTTTTTTGCATGTGCCTTTTTAAAAAAATGCATGAACATTCTTCTTTTATTTTTTATATTAAATCAGGATTTATTAGGTTGTCTATAGAGCTGTCTCACAGTGGGGAGCTCAACAGTTACTTGCCTAGCAATTCTTTCTTTCTTTCTTTCTTTCTTTCTTTCTTTCTTTCTTTCTTTCTTTCTTTTTTTCTCTCTTTCTCTCTTTCTCTCTCTCTCCTTCCTTCCTTCCTTCCTTCCTTCCTTCCTTCCTTCCTTTCTTTCTTTCTTTCTTTCTTTCTTTCTTTCTTTCTTTCTTTCTTTCTTTCTTTCTTTCTTTCCAAGACAGGTTATCTCTGTGTAGCCTTGGCTGTCCTGGACTCACTTTGTAGACCAGGCTGGCCTCGAATTCACAGAGATTTGCCTGCCTTTGCTTCCCCGAGTGCTGGGATTAAGGGCTGTGGGTTACCACACCCAGCTTGGTTTACTTTATTGTTAAGTTATTTACTTACTTTACACCCCAATCACAGCTTCCATTCCCTCCTCTTCTCCAGGTCCCCCTCTGTCTCTCCTCACCTTCTCCCATACCCCCCTCCTTCCAGTCTCAGAAAAGGGCAGGCCTCTCATGGATATCAACCAGCCTTGGCATATCAAGTTGCAATAAGACTAGGTGTGTCTTTTTCGATTGAAACTAGACAAAGCAGCCCAGTTAGGGGAAAGGGATCCAAAGGCAGGCAACAGAGTCAGGGACAGTCCCTGCTCCTGCTTTAGGAGTCCCACGTGAAGACCTAGCTGCACAACTGTCACATGTGTGCAGAGGGCCTATGTCTACTATTTGGGGTTATGGCTCAGTGGTCAACCTAAAATACCCTCTTCTGGGAGTTGAGGACAAAAAGGGGTATTGCTTGCAGAGCATTCACCATTGCATAGTGTTGGCTGGTTCCCATTTCCTATAAACTCCAATGGCTACTTCTCTCATCTTCCCTCCTACTGGGCCAATCAGGACTCGAGTATGGCTATCACTCTTTCTCAGCTATTTGAAGATAATATATAAATTGTTTAGCATAAAATATAATTGTGACAGTTGAAATAAATCAGGTGCATGCACAAGGAAAATTTTAACACACAAATCTGAACTTCTTAGTATGTTTTGGATAGTTATAACCAGACTTCCTCTAATAAAAGTGAATTAAACATGACCAAAGTCATCTTGGATTAGATATTTGTTAAGTTGTTTCAAGGAATCACTTCTTCCCACACTTCTGGATGTTCTGTATGGATCCCCCCTGGCTCTTTTAATTTACTAATTAATTCTACATTCAGTTTTACAAGTGTTAGTGAATGGTACTAGGTGCTAGGAATATAAAGATGATCTTCCCTACACAAGGAACCTGATCACCTCCCTAAAAGATGCATAGTATGTAATACTCTACGTGTTGTAACTAAAAATGCAAGATTCCTGGTCATGGCGCTCTATCCCATGGATAGCCACTAAAGTACTAGAAATATTTTTCATAAAGCAAGTCAGACGTGTTTTTCAAGGAGTGTTTGCTACATAAATATTAGCTGTCAGAAAACTGTGAAGAGATCATAAAGTGAATGGGCTGTGCTGCTACCAAGGGCGAAATCCTTTTGGAACTGAGTTGTCCTTTGGGATCTATTAACTGGATCTGCACAGTAAATGAAAACCGATCATCCATCTTGGTGTCTCTATTTATCAACAGCACCGCACTCCACTTCCATGGCCACCTACGACTGGAATCTTACAGCATTTTTCTTACTCTAACAAATGTACCCGGTGTCTTAGAGGGTTGACTGAATATATCTGATTTGTAACCCAGGGGAAATTACTAACTCAGAGCAACAACAGCCTGAAAACCAACAAGAGGAGTTCAAACCAGGATAGATAAACTCATATTCATACAACAAAAAGAGGAAATGCTGGCAGATTTTTCTTTTTATTAATGATACACCGTCACATGGAAACTCTACAAAAATGAGACACTGATTAAAAAATGGTACAAAGATAATTTTGTACATTTCATTCCTCTTAGGTAGTATTAAACCCAGAGGGGATATGTAATATGCTTTTTGCTCAGACCACGAGACTTGATTGAACGCTGGCTTATCTTGTTCTCATATAAAGATCTGTCTAGGAATACATAAATTAACTGGTGGGCAACCTTGTGGATAGAGATGGTTGATGACTCATGCGTACCTGGTTTGTACTTTTTTTTCCCTTTCCATGCTCTGTACCTTTGTTTTGCTGCTCCTGGTTCCTCCACAGAAGGTAGGTTGAGGGGAAGCTCCCTATCAGTGCTCTTTAAAGGCCTTTGCCTGTACCAAGCATGGGGACAGAAACTGAGTGTACCTCTCATCTTTGGGTCAACAGCTCTGTTGAAAGTTGTTGCAGACATCTAGAGAGAGCTTTTCTTCCTCATTCTTCAAATAATGACTGTGGAGAGTGGCCGTCAAAAGTACTCATGCAGGACTGCGGAGCGCACATGAGGAAGTAAGGTTACTGAATGCTTTGTAATTATGAACTGAGAATAAAAGGAAATTATTTAACATAAAAAAATTGGGAATGGAGAGAAGAAGAAAGGAGAGTTGTACCTAATTTCAACATTGATTATAGGAAAGTCATCGTAGAAAAAAAAAAACTAACCCTTCCCTCCAAAACACAACAAAAAGATGGCTAAAACTAAGTGCAAGCAATCATTGGGACAAAACTACCCCTTCTAAAATTGAAAAGGAAAAAAATCAAATTTACAGAAAAATAGAACATATAATGAAATCATTGCAATAACTGGATACACGTGGAAAAATAAGCTTAAATAATTTCTTACATCATTAACAAGGAATAAATCCAAAAGAATCCAAAGACTCATACTGGAAAAAATAATAAAAAATATTAGAAGAAACAGATATGAATTTCTTTATAACCCAGAAATAAGGGAAATATTCCAAGCTATAAATTTAAATGCAGATGCAGTATTATAAAAAAAAGAAATTTAATTACATTAAAATTTTAACACAATAAGAAGATATACTTGTAAACAAAGAAAAAGACAAAACAAATGGGGGGGAGTGTCAGAAACAAAAAAAAATCACTAAGAAGTTTATACAAATGCAGAAGAAAGTTCCCTCAAGAAAGTTCTATAGAAAACTTACAGAAATAAATGAAGTTGTAAGAGAAAGAAACACAAATTTTCCTTAGCCAAGTAAGAGATAATCAACTTCATCTTTCAGAAGACATGAATCTATTTGCGAGGGAACAGAAATGCCACTTCTCATTCAGTGGGTAGTCACACATCTTGAAGTGTCTACACAGCATAGTCTATGAGGAGCTGTGAGTGAACAGGCATTCTCATCTACTGTAGTGGGGATGGAAGAGGATGTAAAGACTATGGTGGAGATGTCAGTGTTAAGCATGGTAATTCATACACTGGCCCTTTCATCCAGAGGCCTGTGGGACATGATCATTAGGTCAGAGGGTAGAATCTCTGAATGGATTAGTGCTCTTGTAAAAGAGGCTCAAGGGGTCTTGTCAACTCCCTTTGCCATGTTAAAAACAAACTGTAAAACAATGTCGTGAGCTCCCATGTGGGCCCCACTAGACACCAACTTTGATGATTCCTTGGTCTACGCTTCCCCCTCTTCAATGACTGTTGTGTATAAATCATTCTGTGTATGTTATTTTGCTATTACAACAAGAATGAGTGAATACATCCAGATAATAGCCTTCTAGTTTTTTTTTTTCCCCAGGTAAAAAAACATAGAACCAAGTCAAACCACTTTTGAACAGTTTGCTATATTAATGCAACTGCTAGGAAGTACTAGAAGTAGGCAAATAAATAACCGTGGTGTTTGTTCCTAATAAGACACAGGATATCTAGAAAGGAGCCAGAGGAACCTGCACACTGCTATGCAGTGTTATCCGGATACATGTTTTGGGGATTCATAAAATACATATATCATACAATCTGATGAAAGGGAAGAAATGAACTTCATTTTTAAGAAAAGGATAAACTATAATACAATTATGTGCACAGAAAAAGGCAAAAGCAGACGGGATTAAGGGAGCAGCTAGACTTCCTTGAATATATTAAAAATAGATTTGATCTCAGAACTATATTGTGTATAATTGTGAAATTAAAATTATCCGCTAAGGCCTGGATATAGCTTAGTGGTAAAGCACTGAGGATGTGTTGAACGTCCATTGAGGACAAAGGTTCAAGTTTAGGTACCATAATAAATAAATAGGCCACTCCAAACGTAATGTGAGTATGCACCCAGTTGTCACTATTTGACAATCTATCAAACTAGGATGGAAGATTTAAAAATTCAGAAAACAATTGAAATATTTTAAAGGAATTGTGGGTGGTAGGGGTGTAGCTGAGCAGACCGAGTGGTTGCTTATATGAGTGAAAATCTGGGCTTGTTTCCAAGCAGTACAAAAACTGGCCCATGCCTGTAATCCCAAAAGTAGGGAGGTAGAAACAAGATCCGAAGTTCAAGATCATCCTCAGCTACCCAGTGAGTCCCAAAGGCAGACACATTCGACACTCCGCTATTACAAGCACGTCTAGGCTGGGGAGACAGGCCTGCTGATGAAGTAGTTCCCTACAAACATGATTTCACTCCATAGCATCCACGTGAAAAACCTGGCATGGTGGCACTTGCTTGCAACACTTGCACTGAGGAGGCAGAGAAAGAGGGGTTCCTGGGGCTTGCTGTCTGGCCACTCCAGTCTAACCAGTGAGAGAGAGACCTTGTTTCAAAAAGAAAGCACATGACTCCTTAGGAATGGGACCTCAGGTTGACCTCTGCCCTCTGCACACATGTGTACAGAGACTCATAAACACCTACATATGTATATATGTATGTGTGTGTACAGATGCATGTTCTTAGGTGTGCACACTCACACACACACCTAAGAATATGGAGCTGTACACACACACACACACACACACACACACACACACACACAGGTAAATGACATAGTGAATTGTGGTCCAATTGCTAGTATTATTTTTATCCTGAGACTAGTTAGGGCTTGCAAATCATGGGATAAAATGAGCACTTATGCATTATGCTTTTATTTTCATTTTGTTAAAATTAGAATTCTTAGTGTTCAGAGAGACATAGATTTAAGACATAAGATATTTCAAAAAAACCTCTGTACTCTTCAATTTAAATCTTCAGTATGAGGATGGATCCATAACATAGTTAAACCTAACATATGTACATACACAAGTGTTTTGCAGCCCTGTTTACTGAAAACACCTGGAAACTGTAACCATTCAATAGTGACAACATTTCTATCATTCTGTGGTATTAAAACTCCATTTTCTAGTACAAGAAATTGGAGAGTTTTAAAAAAAAAAACCTGACTGATTATAGGTTTGGAATTTCACTCCTGCAGAAGACTGATAAGGACACTTTGAGTAGGTTCCAAATACCCTCAGGTGGAAAATTTGAGCGTCATAATGATAATACAAGTCAGTGACTGACACACATCAATTTAAGTCAAATGCACAAGTTCATAATTATAATAGGAAAAACATCCTCATAGCCTATTATGTAGAATATTAATAAATGAAATCATTATTTGAAACTGCAAATTAAGGAAAGACTAAAATATTTATCTTCCCATTTCCATTAGATCTATCTCAATGCATCTTGAGCAGTTAATGAATCTGTTTCTCTTCCTAGAAGTTTTGAGGGAAAAAAGAAAAAGGAATTCACACCGTTTGCAACCTTTATTGAATTAATAGATCTAGACAGACATCGATCATCAGTAACTGTCTACAACCCAATAAAGGCAACCAAACAGTGTGTCTAACAGTGCTACAAAATACAACCTTCAAAACAGACTTGACCCATTTCCTACACCCCCAAATAAAACCTGGGTTTGCTCAAATGTATACCAAATAATACAAAACAGCATATTGAAGAATAGGGCAGGAACACAATAGAAAAAATTCAAACTCAGAAAATTATTATTAGGAGCAAATGAATGGTTTCTTTGATCATAAATAGTGAAGAATTCAAAGAGCTAAGAGGAGAACAGGCTAAAAGAGGCTGAAAAAACTTGACTAAACTTTGGAGATTTTATGGAGAGAAAATTAAACCGAAGAGCTAAAGCAAACAATTCAGTGTTTATGAGCTGATTGGAAATTTGAAAACCTATGCTTCAGTGTTACTGCAATTAATGTTGCATTTTATATGTGATGATGGTTTTGTGCTTATACATTTTAGCATACAGGGAGGTTTAGAAATTTATGCTGAATTGTTTGAAATGGGATGATGTTTGGAACTTGAGTGGAAATAAAACAGTAGGTAGGTGGTGATTGAAGAGATGAACACGGATTGGGCCTTAGCTTGGTAATTGTTGGTGTTGGATAATTACTTCATGATTTTCATACTGTCTATTTTTGTGTACAATTAAAATTTATGATAACATACAAAACCTCAGGTTGGCCGCTTGCTGGATAGATGAGCTAGCAGTTCTCTCTCCTGAGATTCCAGGAGCTCGCTCTCCAAAAGATTCTACAGCAAACCTAGTGTCTGTTTGAGTTTATTTCTCTTTCCTCCACCAGCAGTCCTCTTTTGTTCTCTGTTATGTCTCCCTCATCTCTCTTCTAATTCTCTATTCCCTAGATTCCTCTCCTGCCTTCTCTTCCTCTAATGTCCCTTCTCTCCTGCCAACTCCTTAGACAATTGTCCATGACACTGACCTGGCTTCTTTTCCTTTTAAATTGGCAGGGGAAATGGAGTAGTTTTATGTACCCCAGAAGCTTTATTGATGCCTAATTGACAAACAAAAATACTATGTATTAGTGTGATAGTTTGACACATATGCTCACATTGCAATCACTGAGTTAGTTGACCCAACCATCATCTCATAGAGTTAAGATCAATGCCCATTGTGGGAAAGCTGATGCTAAATCTCCATCAATTTCCCAGCTCTCCTTTTGCCAGTAGCAAACCTCCTATGGACAGCCACCCATAGGAGGTTTTCTGATAATGAGGCAAGACCAAGAGGCAGTGCATCTACCCGTGCAAACCTGCTTGAGAGCAATTGCACGGCAGTGATCCTGGATGTGCAGATCTCTGCCAAGAAACATGGTGTGGGCTGTGATGGAAAGCACTTTCTTTTTATATTATTTATTTATTTTTATTTTTTTATTATTATTAATACACTTTATTCATTTTGTATCCCCCCATAAGCCCCTCCCTCCTCCCCTCTCGATCCCACCTTTCCTTTCCTTTCTTCATGCATGCCCCTCCTCAAGTCCACTGATAGGGGAGGTCTTCCTCTCCTTCTTTCTGATCTTAGACAATCAGTTCTCATCAAAAGTGGCTGCATTGTCATCTTCTGTGGCCTGGTAAGGCTGCTCCCCTCTCAGGGGGAGGTGATCAAAGAGCAGGCCAATCAGATTATGTCAGAGGCAGTCCCTCTTCCCATTACTAGGTCACCCACTTGGACACTGACCTGCCATGGGCTACATCTGTGAAGGGGTTCTAGGTTATCTCCATGAATAGTCCTTAGTTGGAGTATGAGTCTCTGGGAAGTTCCCTGTGTTCATATTGTCTTGTTCTGTTGCTCTCCTTGTGGAGTTCCTGTCCTATCCAGCTCTTACTATTTCCCACTTCTTACATAAAATTCCATTCACTCTGCCCGACAGTTGGCCATCAGGCTCAGCATCTGCTTTGATAGTCTGCAGGGCCGAGGCTTTCAGAGGCCCTCTGTGGTAGGTTCCTAGGTTGTTTCCTGTTTTCTTCTTCTTCTGATGTCCATCCTCCTTGCCTTTCAGGATGGGGATTGAGCATTTTAGTTAGGGTCCTCTCTTTTGCTTAGTTTGTTTAGATGTACCGATTTTAGTTTCTTTTTTTAAAATAATATTTTAAATTAAGTTTTGTTTATTATACATGGAAATGTATTCCAGTGTAACATCCCATTATGTACACACACACACACACACACACACACACACACACACTTATACTTTGTTTTTATTCATACTTTTACCCTTTTGACTGGTGTCTCTACTTTTGGTGGTTCTCATCTAGCTACTTACTTTTTCCTGCTGTTATGCTTCCATGAGCCTCTTTTGTTTAACTCTTCCATCACCTTCAGACATCTCCCAAATCAGTTTCTTTTCTACAAACACACATCTAGACATATGAATGGATGAATAGATAGATAGATAGATGATAGATGGATGGATGGATGGATGGATGGATGGACAATGGATTCTCTGATGTTGCTCTGCAAACAGCTTTGTTATTACTGAAGATAAACAGCTAGCCACTGAGAGGGTGCCTTCTTTCTTTTTGTTAATGCCTACTCATGTGAAGTGAGTTGAAAGCTGCCCTTGATCAAAGGCTGCTGGCAGGAGTGGCAGGCGATGACAGGGATCCTGTTATTTATTATTTATAGAGCATCACAAGTGTTACACAGCAGTTTGCAAAACATGAAACACTAGAGGGAAGACTCATGCTGTGAGAAGGTGACAATGTAAACAGAATGTAAACATCACCATGGATAACAGCTCTTGAGAGACTGAAAGATGTATTCTTCTTTAATTTAGGAGTGATGGGGCTAAAGTAGGTTTAAAAAATGCACTGCAAAGATTTAGAAAAAAATAAGGACCTAAGACTAATAAGTATATATTCTCGAAAAAAAAAAAAAGAATAGTTGAAAGTTAGGCTGATTTATGAAATTAAGGCAAGAACAAAGTATTTATCATTAATTTATCGGCTTTGGAAATGATACTATGTAACCTTTCTAAGGTTCTGAGATAGTATCACCATCCTCTATTTCTGAAAGCAGTGTATGTTGGTAGAACATTTTAGGGAAATTATTTTGGGCATTCTGTAAGTAACTGTGGGAGTTCTTATGTAAGAATTTAAGCCTTCTGCAGTGTACAAACTATTAAGGCATCTCAGAAGACAGAGGAGCACAATCCTTCCTTTGTGTATACAAGGTAGCAGATGTCCTGGAGTCCATCATCAAGTACATGTGCCTACATGATAGTGGAAATCCCGTAGTCCGTTATCAAGTGTATGTGATTGCATGGTAATACACATCCTGTAGTTCATTATCAAGTCCACATGCCCCCACGAAGTGGACACCCTGTAGATCATTGTCAAGTGTGTGCTCATATATGCTAATAGGCATCTCTAGTCCATTATCAAATGTGTTTCCCTTCATATATTAACTTTGTACAATTTATTCCAGTCACCTTAGATTTTTGAAGCAGCAAATATTCCCCAAAACATCAAAGAACACAAAAATAATTTTATGTTTTAATCCTAGCTTTAAATGTCTAGAATCATAAATTAAGGAAATTAAATAAAAATATGGAAAATTTCTCTATAGGTAGATATATTCACAATATGAATTACAGTAGAAAGACAGAGGTAACTTAACTGGTATCAAATGGAGGCTTTGATAGTTTATAGCCTCATCAGTTTATATAGCATGTCTATGGTCCTTAAATAATAGTTTTGCTGATTATATAATGATGTGTAAAGTAATTAGATCATATTGTAATAGATGAAAGAAAAAACTTCAAAATTAGATCTCCAGTATTACCGCAACTTAACTGAAAAAGAAAAAAATAGGTGAGAAGTAAATACAGAGGCAATGCACCAATCAGATAACAGCGGTGAGGGAATGCTGTTGAGTTATTGAGGAATGATATATGTTTCTCTATGATCATCATCATCAATATATATAATTGCAAAGACACACATGCATACCAATATGCCTCAGAAATTCAGAAAACAAGGGAATAATGCATGGCAGAATGTAAGCTGTATATTGTGTGCTTAATGCGATGTCCCAGCTGAAAGGAAGCTAGTAAATCTCTGAAACGCCTCTTCGGGGTATACTGAGACTCCTCCGTAGACAACCATAAGGACTGTTTATAAAACGCTATATCACAGTAGACTTCTCTAGGGAAGAAACTGAATTTTTTATCTAATACTACATTTTAAAAATAAAATGTTTGCACCAAAAATAAAAAATAAAATAAAATTAAAACATACCCGTTCTATAGCAACCCTGCAAAGATTTTCTGTGTAATTGTATAATGGAGACCACAGAATATTTAAAATATCTCTAAAACGATTCTGTGTTTGATGACACAAGTAGTGGTAGAAGTAAGGAGAAGGAAAATGTTAAGTGACAGTAGAAGAAAACTGTCCAGAAACACTCAAAGTGAATCATGTGCAAGTGGCACCAAGTCCAAGCTTACTGCTACTGTGCAGCTGGGGGTTAAGCAGACATTTTGTTCAGGCTCTGGAAGGGCTGATCCATCCTGGCTTGGTAACCAGTTTCTGGTGAGAGCTGCATTCTATCCTTTGGTTTTGTCTTCTAGCATCTAATAGGAACCAGGCAACTTTAGAACTACTGGTATCACATGTAGAAGGCAGACTTTGGAGGTAGCTAAATCTCAGCTCATCTCCCACCACCATTACTATGTGTTAGCAGTGTGACCTTGGCCAGGCTACTGCCTTTGCTTGGCACTGTGGCTCAAAACAATACTAACTGAACACAGGTCCCTATAGGAATCGGAGGCAACAGCTTGAATGCAATGCACTACCCACTGATAATGAGCCAGCCTTCTCCAGATGTGAAGACTCCCCGCGTAGCTCATGTTACTGTAGAAATGGCAAGAACCATTGTCATTGGCAAGATGCTGCACTGGAAGCTGCTTCTGAGCGTCCTGGTCAAAAAGAGTCGATACAGAAACACAAGAAACTCCTTTTCAGAGGGAGAAATGGGAAGAGCTCCAGACAAAAGCTATGACTGGAAATGCAAGAAGAAGCTTTAGCCACATGACTTCCTATGGGGGATAGGGAGAGCAGAAATCTCCAAAAGATCAGCCAGGCAAACCTAGTAGAGGGAGACCTGCAGTTCTACCTGCAAGATAAACAGATTCATAGCTCTCCCTAACTTCAAATCTAGTCGTAGGTCTGAGTAAGACAATGATTCTCCCAGTTATTTTGTGAGACTTCAGGACAGTGGTCAGACACCTTCTTGGGAAGCAATCTATTATTTAATACAGAGCTGCCCTGGACCAACAGGGCACACTCACAAATCAAAGAGCCTGAATTTAACCTGTTCAACAACACATGGAGACAGCCCCAGGAGGCAGCTGTGGAGTGGAAGGCTCCAAGATATATAAGTGGCTGGAAGCCCAGCTCAGACAGTGGAGTGTACAGAAAAAGGCAGTATGTGGCTGGATTAGACCCCGTTATCAGACTAACACTGGAGTCTGAAAGCTCAGAGTTTGAGCTTAGCAGGTGAATTTAACCTCTGGAGCCAGGCATCGGCTGATCATTACTGTTAAGGAATCTGACCACCCTGGAGCTATTATTGGACATTCTCAGCTACACCTTCAGAGGACAGATCAATACTTCGTGGCTATGGAAAGTCTGTAGACATGTCCACTGTTTGTCCAGCTCCTGTACATATCAGAGTGTGGCGTTTGTTTCCAAGACCCCCAATGAACTCAAAAGATACTCCTCAAGCTAGAACACATGCCACCCAGGAAGTGTATTGAAAAAAAAAATCTTCTGGTTTTAATTTTCATTAGAAGAAAAAACTAATGGAAATGCAAAGTCAGATCCTGGTACAGTAATAGTGATTGATTTCTATTACTTCATTCTCATTTTTGATAGGGCATGCAAACTAAAATTCAACAGAGTTAAAGCACAATCTAAATAAATGAATTAACATCACTCTATCAATATCCAGCAGATAGGGAATACACACTCTTTTCAGCAGCCCATCAATCCCTCTCTAAAATACTCCACATTAAAGCATTAATAAATAAAAAAAAAACAGAAATAAAATATCAGGTCATAGTGGAATAAAACTATAGATCAATTTCAGGAGGCTGAATAATACACTCTGAACTGATCAATGGGTCACTGAAGAAATCAGAGGAAAAAATTTTACAATTCTTTGAAATCAAATGAAAACGAAAGTACAACTTACCAGAACCTATGAAATACAGCTTAAGGCATTTTTAAGAGGAAAGTCAATAACAATGAGTGTTTGCTTTGAAAAATCAGAGTCATGAAATAAATAACCTAATGATGCACTTAAATGGCTTAGAAAAGCAAACACAAGCCACACCTCAAAGTAGTAGATGTTAATAATTAATAAAAATAAAATAGAAAGGAACAAAAAAATCTAAAGAAAAATCATACAATTAATTAGTCAAACAGAAGTTGGTTCTTTGAAAAAATAATTAAGATTGGCAAACCTCTAGACTCTAAATGGTCTTATCTAGCTCTATCCATTGCACTATTTCATTAGCAAGTTTCCATTCATCTCCCCACATGTCATCATGAACCATTTACCGGTTTCACCCTTCTTCCTGGGAGTCGAACTAGCAGTTCAGCATGCACATTTCTTCCTCAGAAAGGTGTGAGAGTGACCACCTAAGATTCTGGCATCTGTATGTAGTTACTCAGTCCTCTCTACCCAATCACTTCATCCAAAATCAACAGGTTGTCAGTACCAGCTACTGTATTCATTGGTTAGGGGAGAGGTTTTGCTTAAACTTCCCGAATGCATCATGGTAACCAATACAAGCTTCTCAGAGTTTTGAACTTGGTAAGCAGTCAGCAAGCATTCATTCTCCCAATATTTCTGTCTCTTTCAAGGAAGGTTTTGCCAGCTGTTGACTTCTCCATGGAGGTCACCAACATTGCTTCGAAGACTTGAGATTCAATCCTTGCACCACCGTTCATCCTCCATTTTTGAACTTTTTTTCTAGATGTCTCAGCCAGAGGACATATACCATGTGTACTCTTACATGTCTCTGTAAACGTAAAGAAAGCTGAGAAAACATTATTATGTATCAAACTCCTGGAATTCAACAGAGGTCCTCAATACCATCTCTCATTCTTAAGCTTTGGGTTTGGGTTTGGGTTGGAAGATTTGTGGATTTTTTATTAATTAATTTTTTTTATTAATTACAATTTATTCACTTTGTATCCCAGCTGTAGCCCCCTCCCTCGTCCCCTCCCAATCTCACCCTCCCTTCCTCTTCTTCTTCCATGCCCCTTCCCTAGTCCACTGATAGGAAAGGTCCTCCTCCCCTTCCATATGATCCTACCCTATTAGGTCTCATCAGGACTGGCTGCATTGTCTTCTTCTATGGCCTGGTAAGGCTGCTCCATCACCAGGGGGAGGTGATCAAAGAGCCAGCCACTGAGTTCACATCAGAGACAGTCCCTGTTCCCCTTATTAGGGTACCTACTTGGAGACTAAGCTGCCATGGGCTACATCTGTGCAGGGGTTCTAGGTTATCTCCATGCATGTTCCTTGGCTAGAGTATCAGTCTCAGAAAAGACCTCAAGGTCCAGATGTTTTTGGTTCTGTTGCTCTTTTTGTAGAGCTCCTGTCCCCTCCAGGTCTTTATATCTCCCCTTTCTTTCATAAGATTCCCTCCACTCTGCCCAGAGGTTGGCTATGAGTCTCAGCATCTGCTTTGATACCCTGCTGGGTAGAGTCTTTCAGTGGCCCTCTGTGGTAGGCTCCTATCCTGTTGCTTGTTTTCTCCCCCTTCTGATGTCCGTCCCATTTGCCTTTCTGAGTGAGGATTGATCATCTTGCCCATGGTCCTCCTTCTTGAGTAGCTTCTTTAGGTGTACAGATTTTAGTATGTTTATTCTATATTACATGTCTAATATCCACTTATAAGTGAGTATATTACATTTGTAAATTTTTAAGAGTTATTTTTATTTGTAATTACATATGTGTGTGTGACAGTAGAGAGGAATATGTGTACACTGTCAGTTGTACCTGCTGGGAGAGGAAACATTGGTTTTCTCCAATGGAATGGCACCTAGGTTTGTCAATCACTCCAGGGCAGATCCCATATTCAAGATTAGTTGACCAACAAATAATGGAATCCACAGTTTTTGAGGTGTGTGTGTGTGTGTGTGTGTGTGTGTGTGTGTGTGAGTGCTTTTATTTGGTTGCAGTTCAATTGGTAGTTTTGTTGTTTTTCATTTTGGTTTAGGGTGATACATTTTTGTTTTCTAGATTTTGGACATTTTGTTGTTTTATTGGGTTTTTGGTTTGTTTGTTTGTTTGGTTGGTTTATTTTTTGAGAAAGAAGTTAAAGTTCAGTGGGTTTGGTAGTGAGGGAGAGATCTGGATGAACTTAGAGAATGGGGAAAATATGATCAAAATATATTTAAATTTAAATTTTTAACAATAAAATATATTTTATATTTTCATTTGTAAGTGTGTGTGTGTGTGTGTGTGTGTGTGTGTGTGTGTGTGTGTTTAGCAGGAGAGAGGAATATGTACACATGAATCTGGTTCCAGTGTGAGTCAGAAGAGGACAAAATTTACAGGTGGTTGTGAGCTTCTTTACATGGGAGCTAGTAACCAAACTCAGGTACTCTGGATGAGCAGCGATCTCTCCCAACTGCTGGGCCGCCTCGCCAGCTATGAAGGTTCATTTTGTAAGTAGGGAGCATTTGTTTTATGCTCTATATTACCATCATGATAAAATGAAAGCAGTTACTTTAAAAGGAGTGCATCAGGTAGTAGTAGGCAATTTAAATCCGTGCAATAAATTGGATCAAGTGGCAGAAGAGGTATCTGTTAGGAACCAGGGTTGGGCTCTGCAGAGGCTTCCCTGGGCAGCTGCAGTCCTGCCAATTCCTGTGTCATTTAAGAAATTATTAAACTCATTTATTATCTGTTTTCCACAAATAATGTAGATAATTAGGTCTAAAAGGTAGTGTTTAAATGGCTAGAAATTAAGTAATACAATAAATATGAAGTCCCTCGCACAAATGATAGAATACAGTGTATTTTCCACAAATGTCAGCTATTATGAATTGTCAAATCTTTTTCCCTTACTCATTTAAAACAACTTGAATGATGCTCTAGTCCTACAGTTTTCATGGATCTGGGGTAGTAAATAATGGTATTTTCCAGAACTTCTCAGGCGGATGAGCACAAGCCCAGGAATACATTCTAAGCACCGGACTACACTCTCTTCCACCCTCTCTGACTTCAAGAAAAAAAAATCTAGAGCAAGAATCAACACACCGTTTCTATGCTTAGGAACAAGGATGTTTTGGGGCATTTCTTTTCAAGCCTTAAATACTTTAATACCTAGATGCTTATAAACAAGCTGCCGCTGCCCCATGTTTATTTAATGCTACGCATAGGTTTCGGCTTCCATTAGCAAATCCTCCAGTCGGAACAGCGAGAGGAAAAGCAACGCTCTGCATGCCATTCATGTATAATCACTCAGCATTAATCCATGCTGATAGCACATTTTGTAATAAAATTTACCCACCGATTACTATTCAGAAATAAAATATCAAACTTAATACCTTATTTCTTCCTTAATTACTTTTTTTTTTAACCAACCCTGCGCCGAACAGTAAACTAGAGTTTCAGCGTCTATGTAAGCATAGGCTTGTATTGGGGTGAATCAATATTTCACATAGGTTTCCTATTCTACAAACAAATTAATCTACGCTTGCTAAAGGTCACAGCATGGATGGTAATTTTGGTTAGCTCTAGAGTCATTAAGATAATAGTAGAGAAAGCCTCCTTCACGACGTTCATTTTATTTGCAAGGCTCTGAAAGACCCAGGATAAATCTCTCCAACCTCAAACAGAAAACCTTTATTCTAGGAGAAATTACTTTACATCTGAATTAGCTTCTATCTCCAGCAATCTGCTCTGGGGTGTGATAAACCATAAATAATTGGCAGTCTTACGTGCTGACGAAATTAAAAATCATATGTAGCCACTCAAAGCGATTTACAACTCAGTTCAGAAGACTGCTTAACGCAGAGTAGAACACTCTTTTACTGCATTCAGACCCAGCCTGAGAGGGCGTGAATGGAAAGAGGGAAACAGGCCCAGCGTTCCTCTTCCATCGAGCTTTCTGTTCAGCTGGAGCACGCACCAGTCCTTTCCCGAGTGCGAAAGCGGTGTTCACATCCTTTCAAGCATTTTCTTTTCCTTTGAAGTGTTTGATGCTTTCAGGACCACCAGGAGGTCGTTTTCTTTGGATTTTTTTGCTTCTTAATTTTCCTCATTTTGGTTGACGCTTTGACGAGAGTGCCGAACTGGGAAGGAGGAAAAGCACCTTGAAGCCCATTGGAGGCTCTGACTGATCACACAGATCGCTTTCCTTTGCGGAGGCTGCAAATTGTTAGCTCCCTTCAAACGCCAAGATTCCATCCTGAGCTATCTATTCGTGGAGACAGCAGGCATGGCTAGACAGTGCTTCCTGACTAGCAGCGTGGATCATAGATTTACCCCGAAGGAGCCATTTATTTATGTGTGGGCTCTTCTGCCGGCTCTCCGGAGACCAGGCCACGTTCCCAGACACTGCAGAGCCTGTCACAGAAAGGCAAGCAACCTGCTTAGTCCAGCAATCAGTCTTTTATTCCAATCTGCTCTTGCCACTGGCATTTCTTCCGTCCTTAATTACCGCACTTGTCACCTCCGCCCTGGTAGGATGAACGGCACGAGCCAGATCAAGCTATGGAACCAGCCTCTCTCGGATACCCTTTGCAGACATCAGAAATGGAGAGAACAAGACCGGAGGAAGAGACCCAGGGAAGGAGAGTGAAATTTTTCAGCCCAGCGAGGCAGGCTCTGCCAGTTAGGGCAGTTAGATCCTGAGCCATTTTGTTTCTGTTGAGGCCTTGGTCTCCCTTCCAGCCAGCTGAGAGCATGAAGGCCGCCCTCCTGATTCCCACGAGGATAATGCCATCTCTACTTGCAGTGTTTTCCTCCAACACCCGTTTTTAAGCTGTGGCTGTTAAGTCAAAGGCGATGTAATGCCAAATGACCAAAGACAAAAGGCAAGGTCCTAGTTGCCTGTGTCCCCAGGTTCTACCTCTCAGCTTGCACTTGATATTTTTGTTTGGGGAGCACTGGTACCCTTTTCTTTCTTCTGAACACACAGTCCCTCCTGCACTTTTCTACTCCAAGGAACTACTCTCCTTGTAGAAATGTTACCAAAGGACAAATGCACAAATAGCCACAGGGCCAGAACAAGTGGGGCTGCTGATCACCTCATTGTTCCTTGGTTTCCAGTTCTGGGCCACTGTATTTAGAAGTTTTTATCTTCCCCATTTCCCACTTACTTATCGGGTTACAAGTCACATTATATAGACTGAGCAGGTTATATTTGGGGATATATACACACGTATATACAGGTACATATATATATATATATATATATATATATATGTATGTATATATATTCCCATATGTCCACTTATGTATCTATTTATCTATGTGTCTATGTATCTATCTATCTGTATTGCATGCATACATACATTTTAATGAAATTGTATGTATATTAATACAATTAATAAAAAAGAGGCCCTGGATTTGAAAGAGAGCAGGAGGATTTGGAGGGAGGAAAGGGAAGGAGGACATGTATCTCCCACAGTGGTGACCTAATATGGCACCATCCATTCAGTCTCTTCAGTGTCTCTTGCTATAATCAGGAAATGAGCTGGCATATAGCTAGAGGCACATCATTAAGAGAAGACTTAGGGCAAATTAATGCTGATTACCTCTGTCGCGAGGCTGAAAAGTCTTATTTGATGATATGATGATATGATACTCCCATGAAAGTAATCTTGTAATTAAAGAATGAACTATTAAATTAGCCATTTCCTGATACTCAGGCACCATGAATTTGGAAAGTGCCAAGTTCATTCAGTAGTTGTACATATACCTAATTGCCTTTAATAAGAAGACAAACAGAATATTTTAAAATACAGTAGTATAGGACTGGGGCTTATCTCATGGAGCTCTTCCCGAACTTTCACAAAGACCGGAGTCACAACCCCAGCATGGTACCAGTGAGGTAAGGTGGAACCAGGTGAGGTAATCCCAGCACCCCTGCCGGAGGCGGAGGCCACACCGCCAGCTCCAGGCCACCGCAGGAAACGTGAAGGCTTGGCTCAGAACGAACAGATAGCAAGTCAATGCAGTCATGTCCCACTTCGTCTCATCAATGCTTCAGCATCTCTTGCTTTCTGAATGCTCCATCTTAATGCCACTTTTGATGTTTAAAAACAAGCATACTATTCAATAAGTAACATAATCTGTGATGAGATGAGGGTACTAACTTTTGTTCAACAGTAGTTCTAGATATATTTCTAAGTGTGTGTAGTTTAATATCCTAGTGGCCCTAAAAATTAATCTGCATTTGAGGTTATTTTTCATTTTCTGGATGATGGAACTTGAGGCTTAGATAAGTGAAGTGAATTTTCCAGGCTAGAAGAAGGCAAAGCCCAGATCCTTTAGTTCCTAAACCATCCTCTGAAAACTCAAGCTCATTGCCTGTGCTATTAATCAGGATTAGTAGCTTATTAGGGTAAGTAAACCCGTTGGAATTAACTTGTAATGACTTTATTTTCTGGCTTGTCTTGTTTGAATAAGAGCTCCTTGGGCCCAGCTTTGTTGGGAAGCCGGGATGTTGAATGTGTCCCATGCCTGGCAGTTTAGAGGTGCTGAGGGAGGAGCCCACAAGTCCAGCAGGTGCCTCAGGTGATGTGCAATGATAGGTGGGCCCGGGTCTTTCTTCTCAGGGGCATCAGAGAGAAAACAGAGTTGAGAAAAGGCTGAAGTATTAGGTTGGCAGCTTTGAGTCCTCATTTGATAATTTAGGTAGAAAGAAAAAGAAAGAAAGAAAGAAAGAAAGAAAGAAAGAAAGAAAGAAAGAAAGAAAGAAAGAAAAAGGGAAGTGTTTCTTGGTATATAAATATTGATCTTATTCTACTTGATGGAGAATAAACCTAGAAAGAGCCATCACAAAATATTTTAAATGCCTCAAGAATACACAAAAAGTGAAAACAGCCTAAAGAAAACACCCCCAAAATGAATGTATAGTTGAGTCTGGGGATATGGTTGCAGTCTAAAGTTTGTTGTCTTTTTGTGTTTTCCATCTTACATATTCTTAAATTATAGTGTAAGTTCATTTGAAGGAGAAAGGGCCTTTCACTTGGGTAATAAAACAGATGGTTAAATGCCTCAGAAACAAAGCCTCATGGTTTCAAAAGTCACTAAGCCTTAAGCCAAGTTCCATACCCACTTTGAACATGAGTATCTTTATTTATGTAGCTCAGCACAAGGTAACTGCTATAATGTCATAATTGTTATTATACACTGTACCTACATATGAATGCTATTTTGTTCTGAGTGGTATTGACTAGTTTTCTGCTTTTTCTGCTTTTGTTTTATAAATAGCTAAACATAATTCAAATTATGATATTAAGTACTTTTATATTTGTTTGTTGGCTTTAATAGGTCCATGCCTTTAACTACATTTGCTGATGTGCAAAACTGCAGCACCACGGCAGTCAATGGCAGTGGGGGAGCAGTGAGCAGAGACATTTAGGGGAGACATTAGGTCCTGGTAGCTAGAACATGAAAACCTTCTGCACTGGCTGTGTTGTCAGAGACTAACCAGCCGGACAGTGGAAGTTGGGAGCTGATTGAAAGAATAGAATAAGCTATGCTCCAAAACGGAGGTTCAACCGATCTTATCGCCATGTGGGAGGGTTATGTTCTGCTCCCCTCTATGGGGGTTGTTATTCTGATAATTTTCTGAGCACACAAACAGATCCACGAGCAGAATAGATTTGACTGGATGGCGTTAAGTCTGATTTTGCCTCTGTTTGTTTATAATGCTGATAAACTCTCCAACTAGAGATGTGTAAAAGATCAGAAAGGATAAAAATTCTGTTGCTTGATGTTAAAGGATTCAGGTTTCTAATTTTGAGTTCTACTTTAAATGAATAAAACCTTTCTAGTCATTATCCCTAGCAAATCTGAACCGCTGGCATTGGCTACATTTATCTTCAGTCCTCATTGCATTGGCTGGCTCTTTTTTATCTTTTGATGTGCTTTAAGTATTTTGTTATGGAACAAGATTATTCCAATAGTTTATACAATTCAATCATTTTGTGCTCAAATAAATGTGTGAAGGAAACAAATCAGACATTTCTAGACATAACAAGATTTATTGCTGCCAAAAGATCACACCAGATATGTTTTTAGTTACCCTTGCATCAATAGATTTCTGCCAGGTACCATTGAAAGTTGGTTTTGCTTTAGATCTCTGTCTCTCTCTGTCTCTGTCTCTCTCTGGTGTATCTACAACCTTCTATATGTGATGCATTAGCTTGGAAGCTTTATAACTATAAATTTATCCTCTGAATTGTTGAATTATTTTTCTCTCTAGTCTTAGCTAGAAGCGTTGTCAGAGTGGCTTCTTACACAATTCCTATCTATTCCTGGGGCCACAGTCTAGAGGGAAAATGCCCTGGGTGTAGAATGCTAACTTAAAATGATTGACTTGCTTTCAGGACCAAAGGCGAAGCTGTGTTGTGTTTTGTTTTGTTTTTTCTTTTTCTTTTTTAAATGAGGCATTCGTCAATACAGAGTAAATACAGAACTACAAGAATTTCTGCACTGACCAATGGACTTCACCCAACTGGCTCCAGCAGAGAAATAATAGAAAACTTGGGTCTCCTTGGCATGTTGTTAGGTGTGTGCAGTGTGTTCTAACGGTGGCTTTGAGCTGAGCTGACAAGGTGAATGATAACCTTCCTGCCTCTCCCTCATCTGACACCAATAAGGTTAGCCTTGCTTTTCCTTCTCCTATTTTCCTTTAGATGCGAACTGCTTAGTTCTCTTTGGATATTTTTGAGTTGTCTGTTTCCTCATACGATGGAAGTTTTTATTTATTTATTTTTTCTTGTGTCATTTTCAGATTCCACATCCCTTTGCCACACATTTGCACCAGAGTATTATTTGTTTAATGATCTCAGATCACCTCAAATGTCTACGCCCCTCCAAAATGCCCTCCTGACTATTATCTTTTCACAAGGGTCCATCTCATTCGGTAGCTTCCCAGAAGTCAGGTCTGGGGAAGTGGGGCTTACATGCACCAAATAAGTAGGGTCTCCCAGAGCTAAGAGAAGCATAGGCCCTTTCTGTTACTTCCCCCCCCCAAACCTGAAATTGAACAGGTGAAGACATCAAACCTGAATGAGAAGGATATATGCAATTAATAGAAAAGGACCTATTTCATCACATTACACTAGAAGGTCTGGAATTTTAGCTTTCAGTTAATTGCATGAGGACTTGCTATAATTCTGGCGATAACTTCCTAGTTGGGTACTGTCTAGCCCAGGCTTAAAGTGTGCGTGTGTCTGTACTGGAGACACTGCCTAGCTGGAGAATTCCCATTACAATATTTACACAGAGAATAATTCATACATGAGCTATTACACATACCTGATAAGGAATAATAAACACCTGTGAGTAGGATCCTATTAATAGGCAACCAGATTAAAATATAAATTAATAACCTGAATCAGACGGGGTCAGTACTGAGTTCTACCAGACACATAGAGGTTTTGAACACTAATTCCTTGCAACTTATTTAATAAAATATACAGGAATAAAACACAAACTACCAGGCCCACTTTATGGTGCCAGTACTACCCTCATACCAAAACCGAGTTAAGCACACAGCAGCAGCAGCAAATAGAATTATAGAGCAATGTGTTTGACCTCTTTTTCTCTCTTCCCATATACATATATGGAGAAATATATGATATATATATATATATATATGTGTGTGTGTGTGTGTTTGTGTGTGTGTATATTAGAGACATCACTAGGAAATTCTTGTACTGACTAATGCTTTAAGAAAAACTGGATAAAAACCTCAACATACAAAAAATCAGTAGCTTTGCTCTGTGCCAGCAATAGATTTGTTGAAAAGGCATTCAGGAGAAAAATCCCACTTGCAACAGCTTCAGATAATAAAATATCACAATAAATCTATTAAAACAGTTAAAACTCTTCACAATGAAAAGTTTTAGGTATTGAAGAAGATACTGGAAGGTGGAAACACCTCCCATGCTCATTGTTCATAGACCAAACTAATATTGTAAAAATGTCTATACTACAGAAAGTGGTATATAGATTTAATGCAGTCACTATCAAAATCCTAATGGCATTCTTCGAAGAAATAGACTAATAGATCCTGATTTTTAATATGGAAACAGAGAAGATCCTAAACAGCCAAGGCAGTCCAAAGTATATAGAGCCATGCTTGGAGAAGACATTATAACTAATTTAAATTATATTACAGAGCCATTGTAACAAAACCAGCATTGTAGTGACACAAAAGCAGATAGGTAGGTCAATGGAATAAAACAGAGGGCCCACATATAAAGCCATGCAGTCACAGGCCCCTAAACTTTGACAAAGAGGCCAGAGTATGCAATGGAGTAAAAACATACTTCAAAAAATAATGCTGTGAAAACTTGATATCCATGTATAGAAGAATGAAAGTAGCTTCCTATTTCTTGCTCTGTATAGAAATCAAATTCAAGATCAAAGACCTTAAAACTCAAAACTCTAAACTTATTGAGAATAAAGTAGGGAAAGTACTACAAGATAAAGGAGTAGGCAAAGACTTTCTGAGTAGGGCTCTAGTTGTTCAGGAAATAATGCCAACATTTGAAAAATGGGACCTCATGAAATTTCAGGGCTTTTGTACAGCAAAGAAAATGCTTAATCAAATGAAGAGACAGGTTACAGAATGGGAGAAAATCTTTGCCAGCTATACAAAGGATTAATATCTGGAACATACAGAAGACTCAAAGGACCCAAAAGCAAAAAGCAAACAACCCAAAGAGTAAAAAGAGTTAATGAAATGAACAGACTGTTCTCAAAAGATGTAAACACAAAGAGCTACCAAACACCCGAGAAATCTTCAACATGCTAGTCACAAAAAAGGGTAACTTAAATCTGTGTTAAAAGTCCATCTTTCCAAGGCAGAATAGAAATCATGCGTGGAAAAAATGTAGACACAGGAAACTGTATCTATACTGAAATCAATACGAAAGTTCCTTAAAACACTCAAAGTAGATTTACCACGTAATCCAGCGCTACCAACCCTCGGTATCAATCAGGGAACTCAAAAATCAACTTATTAAAGAGATCATTCATGCTAATGTAAATTCCTACAGCTAAGTAACGGAAGAAAACTGGTGACCAACACAAAAGACTGACAATTATGGCCCAGCGGGATTCTTTCACAGCTTTAAAGAAGAATGTCCTTTGCTTCAGAGTAAGCAAATCAATTCATTATCAGAAAGTCAAATAGCCTGTGTTTTCTTTCACATGTATTTCCTAGATTTGATACCAGTATATAAGATCATAAACACATATACGTCACTAGAGTTGAAGTGGAATCACTTGAGGGCACAAAAGAAAGTAAAAGGAGACAACATTTAGCTGTATGAAAATGTCCTTATGGAACACAATACCATGTAAAATGAATACATACAACAAACTGATTTATAAAAAGATCAAATCATTTCTGGGCTAGAAATCGGAACGTGTGGTGGCCAGCCAGAAATGACTCTGGCATTTACATTTGTGATCCTAGCTGAGTCAAGAGGCTCTGAGCTTTGCTTTCATTATCTACTTCATGTGGCATGGTAATAATTGAATGGGCTTTCATTTACAGAGTTGTTACATTGCCTCACATGATCAAGTGCTCCATTAAATTTTAACTTCCATTTTTAGGCTGCTAATACACAATATGCCTTGCAGTGTTGTTCTCTGCCTCTTTCGGTACTGAGCAATAATGACAGAAATTAGATGCATTAATATACGAACTTGCTGTAATTTATGTTGGCTTTTCTCTAGGAAAGCTTAGACGGCTTGCTCAGGCTATAACTCACGCAGGGAAGTGGTAATCATGTTGATGACTGGGAAGGAGTCATGTTGGGAGTGCTTTTCCTGAGTGTTTAACATCTATGCCTCACTCTGTGCTCATTGTACCCAAGGTTCTGGAAATATCTCACATGTTTACCATGAATATGTATTCTCTCTTTGCTACTTGCTTTTGGCACTTTTATTAAAAATTTAAAATACTCCATTTTTTTATTAAAAAGTCTCTATTTGCTTATGGTAGTAAAAGTAGAAAATATGGGTAAGTAAAATGAATTATTAAAAATCTATCCATAATCCTACACAGCTTTTCTGGATATTTTCTTATGGTATTACACTTGATGTGAGGTCTGTCTCACATTTATGTGGATATTTCTTTCGTATGATGTTTGGATTGTCTTTTTTTTTTTTTAAGCCAGATGACGAGGAGATTTTTCAGAGAGCAGGCACCGCCTGACTTTTTAATACGTAGGTAAATGACTACCGATCTTACTGTACGCTATAACCAGTTAGATGCTTCAAATTCTGTGCTACCGATAATGTCCTGTTTGTAGCAAGTTAGTGATTTCTAGTCATTTTTTAAATTTTTGTAAAGGATAAATATTTCACTTAAGCAAAGTTCTCACAGGTTTACAATTTTTAAGACTTCTTTATTTTACATATATGAACGTCTTTCCTGCATGTGTGCATGTGTAACCTGTGCATGCTTGCACTTGCATAAGCCAGAAGAGGACGTCAGATCTCCCAGAACTGAAGTTAGAGAGGGGTGGCTACGAGCTGCCATGCCGGTTCGGGTTCTGGGAATTGAACCAGGGTCCTCTACAAGAACTAGTGCTCTTAACCACGAGCCCTCTCAAGAGCTTCAAGTGTATATTTAACTATGTAAAAATCCCAGAGCTGTAGAGACTAGACATTTGTTATCATTTTTGGATCGTGGCTTTGCAGGGTTAGAATTTAAGAAACTTTTCCCTCAAAGCACTATTAGGTGAAGAGTAGGGCCTAGGTGTGCTGCACAGTAGAAATTCCGTCTGTTGGTCTAATGAGATGAGCTGATCCATCCTTACTGATGTTATTTTTTCTACAAGAACACTCACTATTCAGAGCCAAGCAATGGGGCCATCATTTATACTATCTATATGCACACATGCACATTTATGTATTTTATATATATCACATATGTGAATACTATTGTGAGGGTAACATTAAGAATTACAAGTGCCTGGGAACATTTACAAATCATTTTCGCTGTTTAAGTGTTTTGGTTTTGGTTTTTAATCCCCAACTAATTCCTTTGACTTTTTCCCAGGTTCTGGAGGAAGCTGCTTTCCAATTTGCTTTGAATATTTGGAGCAGTGGGTCTCAAGTCTGCTTCACAATTATCACAACACTTTAAAAAAAATCCAGGGGCTAAGAGTGTAGCTTATAGGTTGAGAGTTTACCTAGCATGCATGTGGCTCTGGATTTCAACCCCAGTACCACCAGATCAATAGATACTTAGATGAATAGAAAGACAGATAGTTAGATAGATGGATAGAAAGATAGACAGATAGATACATAGATAGATAAACACATAAATACATAAATAAAACCCCAAAGCTGAGGCTATATACTAGAATAACAAATCAAAACCTCTGGAAGGGAGAGGCAGGTGGGTGTTTCTCAGGCTTCCATGGTGACTACAGGCCCAGTGACTTAACACAAGAGAGAGCCTTGTCTGAGTGTGGTCTGAAATCAGCGTAAGGAGGGCTCTGCTCTGCTCCAGCCCTGGTGGAGGGTCCTCCCTTGCTTCCCCCTAGCTCTGGTAGCTAGGGAGTCCTTGGCTTCCCTCCTATCTCTACTCTGTCCCTGTTTCTTTGCTCCATAGCTTCTTTTCCTTTTTTTTTTTTTTCATAGACACAGTTGGAATAGGAATCTACCCAAATTCCATATGACCTTGTCGTTCATTCGGGTACATCTTCAATGAGCTTGTCTTTAATTACATTACATTCACAGGTGGGGTGTGAAGCCAGGACTTGAGCATACTTTTGAAGGGTGATGGGTGACACACTCTGTCCAGTAGAAGAGGCAGGGATAACTAAGTCTTTGGGCGCTAAGGCAGAGAGCCACACGGATTAGAACAGTGCTTCTCAAACTGAGCGTGTTTGGGAATCATTTGGGGATCTAGATAAAATGTACCTTGATATGCTAACGCTGAAGAGGGCCTGCGACCCAGCGTCTAATTGTTCAAGTGATACCAGCGCTGGTGTATATGCAAGATTAGAGTCTCACAACAGCGTAATGCAGCCAGGATCATTCAGGCCTTTACAGCCATTGAAGCTGGACAGTCTCCCCAAGCATGGTTGGCTACCATAAAAAGTTAAAATGTTACGCTCAGGATGCGAGGCTAAGCACTGCACTCAGGGTCAGCCGCTTTGGACCCAGAGAAGAGCATGTCTGATTGCATGCGGGTTGATGCCCTAGGTCCCGCCTCTGAGAAAAAGGTATCGGACGGGTCTGATGCTCTTTGGATGGATGACACCTAAATGAACATCGGTACAAAGTCCCAATTTATTTCTAATATCAGAGATCAGACCTCTACTCTTGCCTGATGCGTCTAAAACAAAAAGGGGGAACTGTAGAGAGCTGTGGAATGCTATGCCTTAAAGATGGAGCTGGTTTCCGCCTTCCACCTTCCCGATGGTGAGTGCTCTCTGTCAAGAACAACTCCACATTTGGCTAAGGCTGAGGATCTGGCTTGCTTCCATGTATGTGGACCTATCTGCATTGCCCCCGTGGCACGCTGGGGTTGGCTACCCAGAGGCTATTTAAGCTGTGGGCTGGCTTTCCCCAGGGTCCAATGATTGTTCAAGGTTCCTGAATAAACTGCATTGAAAAAAAAAGAAAGAAAGAAAGAAAGAAAGAAAGAAAGAAAGAAAGAAAGAAAGAAAGAAAGAAAGAAAGAGTCAAGCAGAAAGACTAGTTTGGCAAGGTAGGATTCCTGCCTTAGGAAGGAACCGCCACCACCTCATCTAGCTATGCGCTTGGCAGCCTACTAGCATGTAAGATACACACATCCCTCTCTGAATAGAGTACCTAGCAACCTGTTAGGGACCCAGAACTCCACCTACTTTAGACTGCATGTGTAACTGCGTTAAACAATGTAAATAAGTTAGTCCCATTAGCAGCCTCCTGACAGTGCCAGTTTCTGTTTGGAGACATGTTGCAGCACATTTGGGAGCTGTGAGCAATGCCCATCCTGCCTATAGACTGTATTCCCAAAGTGAGTCTGAGAAGCACTGTTCCCTGCTCAGCTGCGGGCTATAGAAACCCCCGAGGATTCGGTTATCGCTGCCTCCTAGGCTGGACTACGTCGTGTCACCCTTCAAAAGTGTTTTAGGGAGAATCCCTCATTTATCATCGCGGGTCTATGTCCAATGGGGCAAGCACACGATTAAGATGCATTATGGGAAGGGACACGCACAGCAAGTGTGGTCTACGCAACTCAAACCTGGCAGGCAAAATAGAGAACCTTCCACACGACAGCCCTCGTAAGCAAACTCTTCCACCAGAACCCCAATAAAAGGAAGTCCCAAACTGTACCTGGGGTCCTTGAGTAGCTTCCTGGGGCTCACTGTCAATCTTGATCATGTGTTCCACTTTAATCTATCCAGATAAATTATTTTTGCTACCTTTGTAGTCTGTGTGTATCCTTATTTCACTCCTGAATAAGATGTCCAAAGCCTAGAAACACCTGCCTCAGGCTCCGCCCACATGTAACATTGTGTCTGCACCTTGAAAGCTTTGTGAGCTGCTTCTGGACGTCCCGTAGGCTCAGGAGCCAGCGTCTGTTTCCAGGCGAGGGAAGGATGCATTTATCCTTCTAACATCTGTGGCCCAGCTCCCACTCCCTCCACCCGTAGCCCCCCTGAAGAATAACACCTTTATCAGTCTTTCAACTTGCCATCGAAGTTTTAACAGAACTTTTATCCTCAGGCTAAAAAAAATTAAAACACATTTAAACAGAACAAAATGCAGTCTTACCAGAGACAGAAATTGATAAGAACAAACCCTGCTGGGATTTGTTTCGCACGGCCTTCTGAAATAACTTGAAACTATCCTAGCTGGGATTAAAAATAATGAAGAGGCATACTGGCTGGGCACAACAAAGACACAATAAAATAACATTTTGACAGATTTGTGTTTGTTTTTTTTTTCCTGTTGGATCACAGATGCCATCTTCTTTTATTTGACTCTTCTCTGAAATTTAATCAGAAACCATTTGTGGATTTATTTAAACAACTTTGGCCAATTAATGAGAAAGGTAGATTTTGCAAAATTCTTGAAGGGTGCCTGGCTGGCATGTTGTGCTTTTTTTTTTTTTTTTTTTTTTCTTCTTCTTCTTAAAGTTAAGCTGAAATATGACTAAGCAAAATGAAGAGCACAGGGTTTTTTTTCTTAATTTTTATTTTGCAAAATGTCAAATTTAAAGAATACCACATACAATTTAGCTAGAATGCCAGGCATCAGCATTTTACATATTTTGCCTCTGTTTTCCATTTGTGCTTCTAACAAGCCATTTGAATATTGCACACACACCGTGGTCCCTCTCATGTGAATATTAAAATCAATTGCACCCATGAGCAAAGACATTCTCCTGACCAACCCAAGGACCATGATTACACCCATGCAATCTAATGTAAACAATATTATCCAAAATATCCCTGCAAAAGAAAGTCTCAGTCTTCCCTAAATTTTCTTAATGGTTGTAGTTCTTTTTCTTCCTTCTCCCTTTGAATTGCTGTTCTGATCAAGGTCAAAGCAGGACTTATTAACTGCATCAGGCTGCCATGTTCTTCCTTTAGTTATTTTTTAAATTTTATTTTATACGTATGATTATTTGTCTGCCTGTATTTATGTGTACCACGTATCCAGATCTTCTGGAACTGGAGTCACAGATACTTCTTTCCTTGTCTTAGTAATGAATACATCATTGTAAGAGGATACTTTGAGGCCAGCCGAATTCAATATCAGCACATTTGCACCAGCTACTTTAAGCCTCAATAGACACTTTTGATGGAACATTATTGGCAATTGCAGAATGTAGACTTTGTAGTCCTATCATTTCTATTACTAAGTTATAAACGAGCTAGCATCCTTTTGTAAAGATCTTCCACCAGACCTTTCTCTTATATTTTATAGAGTCACTATAATCCTATGACTCTTTCAATGTTCTGATCTATTACAGTCATTCTCAATTTTAGTGTTTATCATGTGTCTAATTTGGCCTGTGGGAGCTAGCTTCTGCTTCTCTCACATGTATGTCTCCTAATCTTTGGGGAGTGTCTTTGCTTTTTCTTATAATACAGGCCTTGATGTGTTTCCCATTCCAAAATTAAATGGAAGTCAGGGCATCTAAAGTGGAGAATGGTACTCAGCAACAAAGACCTGGCTGCTCATCATGTTCTCACTTAAAGCCTGTAAATGGACAGGGCATAAGAAATGTATCTGAAATATTTGCATAATTCATATCTTAATGTCTTCTTTTCCCCTTACTCCATTGTACACTTATGTTTTACTTCTCTGATGTTAAGAAATCTGACTCCCTAATCATTAACATATTTAATCATTTGTTCTGTTTTATTATATTTATAAAATGATGTCAGTATCACTGAATCAAGACTTTGCTCATATCTTTATAATCATTTTTGTGCTTGTTTAATTTTAATTGAAATAATTGTGGATCTGCTTGCATTTGTAGCAAAGCATTATACTCCCTGACCTCTTGGCTCAGACTTCTGGGATGGCAACCTCTTGAAAACAAATATTATGCATCATTCAAGATTTAGAAAGCCTACCAGTACCACGGCATCTACCCAGGTTTACTGTATTTGTGTGCATGTTTATATATGATCTGTATGTTGAATCCTATATAGTATACTTTTCTTCCTTGGCAGGCTCACTCAGATCTTCTACTACAGTTAAGATGCTGACCAAGCTATGTCCCATGGCTCTTCTAGTGGCCCTTCTAACCTTCTCTTCCCTTTCAGCCTGTTTCTCTTCTCCTGGGCAATCACTCTGCCGTATCCCTCCTCCAAACTCATTAATGCCTTTTGTGTTAACTAATAATGGAACTTAGGCACTTATTTTCACCAAGCTGTATCCCCCAGCATCCCACTTCTGACATTTTGCCATACCATGAAGTTATACAAGTGGGACTGCACAGCATTTCTCCTCAGCCCGATTCTTCTCTCTATAGAAATGCTGCAACATCCAGTGAGTCTCAGTGTCAACATATCATTTCTCTCTGCACTGAGAAGCACTTCAGGCATGCAGGAACCATTGCTAACCACTAATGCTCCTGCACCCCCTTAGCATACTTTCTGTGTTTCAAATGTTCCCTGTTGTAAGTGACTACTAATATTTACTAATGATTGTCTTTTAGTAAAGCTGCTGTTAGTCCTAAACAGCTGTGTAACCAAATCAGTGCACAGAGAATGGGTTTATTTAGTTAACCATAACATAATGCTGGGCAATAGTTACTCCCTCCTAAAACTCTAAGCCCTCATAGTTTCCTAACTTTTAGATTTTACCCATTATCTTATTTCAGTCCATCTCCAAGATCTCTCCTCTAGCTCTCTCTCTCTCTCCTAGCTCTCATCTCATCCCTTTTCCTCCCACTCATTTCCTGCCCTCTTGCTCCTTCCCTCTTTCCTGTCCTCTGGCTCTTCCCAGGTCATCTCTGTGTCTAGTTGCTTTATTTTGGCCTGTTTACACAAGAGTTGAGACAGGATGCTTAGAATGAGTATCACAATGCAATATCCGGATTGAAACCAGAGAGTGGAGGGGAGAAATCAGCATTTGAATGAACGAAGGTAAGGTGTATACATTTTAAAAGAACATTATACCAACAGTTCCCCAATAATGATGTAAAGTTCTTGTAGTTACACTATAAACACAATATAAAGTTAAATTCACTTGCTTTTGCTTGCATATAATATTTTAGTTTGTGATCTGAGTATGTTTTGACTTAAATTTATGGACATTTTTTGTTATGACACTTAAAAGTTAAAATTATGTAAAAGAGAATACACAGAGAAGTTAAATATTGTTACTAACCCTTTACATACTTGCTTACACATTTCTTACAGGCAGTTGTTTTTTAATTAAATGCTTGTCATGCACACCCTTTTTAATGAATTCCTTTATTTCGTCCACAAAACTGTCATGGATTTTGTCTGAATCATTTTCTACAACCCTTGTATACTATCTTTAGCTAGTTCTGTTCTTAGGTAACACTTCTTAATCATTTTCTAAGTAAAACTCAACATGATATTCAAGTTTTTCTACAAAAGAAAAACATTTTACTCACATACTTTTAATAACTTAACAAAAAGTAGGGAATATCTTAAGAGTTAATTACACTTATTCCTTTGTTGTATTAGTCATGACAAAAAGCAGAAGTCCTAGGTCTCCTCAACTATATTTTTACCCTTCCTCCATTCCACTCTTCCTAGCCCCTAAACCTATGAATCATCTTTCTCGAAACTCAAGGTCAGTTGTCAAAAAATTTTCCTCCTCATCAGAACCTTGCTTGAAAATTTTCTCACTTCATTTTGTAACTAAATTTGAGTCTGGTTTCTACAGTCCTCATGCCACTGAGTTTAGAAGGCATATGTACCACCTGGCTTTTTCCAGGGCTCTTCTATCTTCTTTCTTAAACGTACCAGAATTGGACATTTTCTGCCTTTTCCCTTTGGTGTTTTTTCTTGAGGCAGTGCCTCTCGTGTCCACCATTTTAGCTCCCAACCCATCATCTAATTTCTGTATTATCTGTTAGAGATGCAGTCTTAACAAAAAAATTAATAGAGATTAGATCAGTATTTAAACATATACTATGCTTGGGTGTGGATTTAATGCTGTTATTGGCCTATCACTCAGGAGAGTGTATTTCACTATTTCAAACAGCTAAAAAACAAGAATAACTGTCAGATTAATTTGGACATTTAAAGAGTGGAAATGGCACTCAAATTATAGTGGAGAAACTGATGTTTATTTGAATTTGAATCATAGCAAAAAATAGTTGATTGAGATGAGCAAAAAAAAATATCAGAATATGAAAAGCTGCCTGTAGGCAAGTACTGTTTTTGTTCTTTACTGGTATTGAAAAGCAATGGGAGAAATTAATGGAAACTCAGAGGTGGGCACAGACAGGCAAAGGAAAGTTGACTCCAGGTTCTGACTGTTCTTAGAAAAGCAAGTTATATATACATTTGACATTATTGATTGGTATTCCATAGACTATGATGAAGGACTTTGCCATGTATTCAAAGACTAGTTTATATTTTCTAAATTCAGGAAATTTCCAGTTCTGGAAATTCATAATGATTAAAAAAAACAAATAAAAAAACAACCTTTTTATTTCTTCTCTAAAGAACTGATTTAGTAATGCCTATACCAGTAAGATTTCTATAGCATAAATTAGCCCACACATTTCTTCTTGATTAAGTAGGACAAAGATGTGCATTCCTATTTGATAATACAGAACCCTCTAACCAGACTTAAGCTCCTTCTTAGTTTGAGACTTTTTGAGATCTGTAATATTCGTGATTAATAATTTTGTATATTTATTCCAGAGTGTTTTAGGATAGTCTTTATTGTATTGGGATAGGAGATTAATATATTTTTAATATTTGTTGAGCAAAGTAAAGAAATGTGAAATGTTAAGAAAGACCTTTCTACTTACTGAAAAACATGCACAGATTGGGGTTTCTCATACTAGGAATCTGTTTCACACTGCATGCAAAGACACATGAATTGATGCACAAATCCTTAGTGTCTTCAAGGCATGCAGGAGAACATGGATTCCTTCCTTCTCATAAGACGGTCATGAGCAATACAAATTAATTATTTCATTTGTTGCGTTTTACAAACAGAACTGAAAATTGACAAAGCAAATATATATTGTCTCACATTTCCTACTCTGTCCAAAGACACTCGGCTCTCTACAGCTCCATGGTTTCTGTTAAGCTCATCTTGAACTGATTAAAGGCAGTTTTCAATTCTTACATCCCTAAAAGTGTTGCCTGGGATCTTAACCATTCCTCAAGATAAATATTACTACTCAAAATCGAGATATTTCCTTGAACTGGGAATAGAAGAACTTGAGGGGACGGCTCTGAGTTTAAACTGAGGGCTTAAAATGGATCTGCATTTTAAATTCTTCATGTAGAATTTTGATGCTCATCAATGGCATATAACAGAACCTGCTTCCAAATTAATTTGGTGATTGAAAAGATATTATTAGCTCTGTACATGGAAGAAAACAGTGAGGTGTCTGATGTCAGGAATGACTGGATATGGGAGCTCAAAAACTGTATGAAAACACTGGTCATATGCAGTCTGTCTATCTTTCCTGAGTATAGGTATGATTTTTTTTTCTTAGATAAATGTTTTTAAGGTAGGCACCAGGAACTCCAGGATTATAATACTAGCAACTCTAGGGAAAACAGATTACCTTTTCTCTCCTGGTAGTATGCAAAGTAATGTCTAGTAGGGGTGGTCTCTAGTTTGGCATCAGCTCAATTTCCCCATGATCAATGAATTAAGTAAGTGTTCTCTTTAGCAGTCAAACGTTACTACCAGGTTACAGAAGATAACCAACAGATTTAGCAATGGCCTCTGGGATATTTGGGTGCAGGTGGTGACTATAGGACTGCTTTGGCTAATGACTGAACAAGATGTAACCTACTTCTGGCACTGGAGGTCGTATCTGGTGGTATAAGATGTCTAGTTGATGCCTTGTCCCCTCCATTACTGCAGGAACAATGATAATTTACACAGAGACCCACAACTGAACAATGTGCAGAGTGAGAGTTGTTGAAGCACTCAACCCTAAATGGTATGTCTTTATTAAACCCCTCCTCTCAAGGCTCAGGGCTCTATGAAGAACAGGAGGCAGAAAGAGTGTAAGAGCCAGAGACAGTAGATAACTCCAAGGAAAGAGCATCAGCTAGACACAGCAGGACTCAGACACGTATGAGCTCAAAGACACAGTGACAACACAAGCAAGACCTGAACGAGTCTGAGGCAGTCAAAAATCCCAGCGCTTGGGAGTCCGAGGAAGGTGGATTTCTTTGAGTTTGAGGCCAGCCTGGTCTACAAAGCAAGTTCCAGGACAGACAGGCAGACAGAGTTACACAGAGCAATCCTGTCTCCAAAAACCAAAATGAAACGAAATGAAACCAAACCAAACCAAACCAAACCAAAACAAAACAAAAAAGAGGTGAAGTGAACATAAAGTCCTACTTCCAACCAAGAAATTATTTGCAGTTGATACATCTTGGGAAAGATAAAACCAGTTTTGTACAATGGATTGACACAGGCCCCATGCCAAGGAATAGTGAGTCAACACAAAATAGACTCTATGTTTTTGTACATGTGCTTTTTGTTCTGCTTTGTTTTAGTATTTTTTTTTTTTGTCTTACTGTTTTTGTTTGTTTGTTATGACCCTTTTGGTTTTTGCCAGATGTGTTTGAGAAAGGAAGAGAGAGAGATGGAGCAAGGCAACATGAAGTTGGGTGGGAAGGGATATGGAAAGGATCTGGGGTGGGGAGAAGAGTATGATCAAAATGTATCATTTGCAATTTTTTAATTAAAAAATTAGATCATCTTGTTTCCAACTATATAAAAATATCTTTGGTAAAAGCCTCATTGGACAAGCCTGGTTCCTGAACTAATTTGTATGGTCAAGAGTGCAGTGTCCTCATCAAGGGGTCTGTATTAACACATTCACTGAGTAGGGGAGGAGGAGAGGAGGATCCCCAAGGGTGCCTGGTCCACAAAATATGTTCAATAGATTAGTTATTGCATTTCAGCATCAAGTGACTTCAACCTGTTCTAACACAGAGATCTCCAGTTCATCTAACAACAAATCATGTAGAGTCATTCACAAGAAAGTCGCTGTTGGCTTGAACAATATACCACATAATAATGTATAGTATTACGAACAGTTACAATTCCTGACACTCAGGCAAATTGATGCAACTAGAATTGTGAGATGTCATAGCCAAAATGACAAGGTTATTTATATTTGTAAGTAACTAGATGGATATATACACATAAACATCCTATATAAATATTTTAGTAATATGTTAGTTTGTTGATACATATTAACCCTAGCTAATCCCTGGACTTAAAATTGTCTCTAAAGCTCTCAGAAACAAGCTTTTAAAAGCCATTCAAAGCCCCAGTCTCTGTGTACTCTTGGTGCCTGTCGCAGTTTGTATAGAAATGACCCCTATAGACTCATGTGTGAACACTTGGCCCATAGGGAGTGACACTATTAGGAGGTGTGGCCTTGTTGGAGGAAGTGTGTCATTGTGGGGGTGGGTTTTGAAGTCTTACATGCTCAAGCTACACCCACTGTGGAACACAATCTCCTTCTGCTGCTGCAGATCAAGATGTAGAACTCTTGGCTCCTTCTCCAGCACCATATCTTCCTGTATGCTGCCACGTTTCCTGCCATGATGATAATGAACTAAACCTCTGAAACTGTGAGCCAGTCCCAATTAAAAGTTTTCTTTATAAGAGTTGCTGTGGTCATGGTGTCTCCTCACAGCAGTAAAACCCTAACTAAGACAGTGCTTTTTGAAGCACTTTCTCTAATCACAAACTCTTCTGAACTGCACTAAAGAATGCTTAGTGCTTGGTGCTATCTATGCTTTATACTTTACAAAGCCCATTCACATGCATTATTTCATTAGCTCCTCTCGTATTATAATAAAAACCATATGCTTCATACATATTTATGAGTCTTCTCAGACAACCATTAAACAAATTTCTCTGCCAACCTGCAATGATTTCCAGTTTTATGTAACTATGAAATAAAACGACTTCTATTCCCAACCATGCTGCTACTTCTTGCAGAGCTTTGTCAACAGAGAGGCTAAGCTTCTGCGTTTATGTTTTTCATAGTTAATTACCCAAACAAAGGCAGCATAGACTTAGACAGCCTACCATAACTCCATGAGAGATCTTTCTCTGTTATGGATGCCTTTCTCTCTGCCATCTATACTGCCAAAGCCTAGCCATTGTTTTCTACTTGCTCCCAACAAGTAAAATTGTTCTGCGTACAATTCTCTAGGCCAACAGGAGTTACCTTTTGGCTAACATACTTCACTCAGATAGGAGAATATTAAAAACAGGACAGTCCTTTAGAGGATAAGCTTACTTCTCTCAAGAGGGAGACTATATTTCTCCCATTATTTCTGGGATGAAGTCAGTGTGCAACTGAGAGAAAATTTGGTTAGAAATCCAACAATACTAAAATTACGATCAGCCCAGAGCTTTCTCTCTTTCAGAGTGAACACAAGGGGAGCACATAAACAAGATCACAGATCACACACATTGAGGTGATTATAGTAATTATGGAACAGTTCATCAGCTTCACTGGACAGAGATAAAATCTGCAAACTGTATACATTTTAACATGCATACAGCCAGAGAAGCATCAGTGCAAATCAAGGTCTGAAGCAGATCCATCAATTTGAGAATTTTACCCACTTCCTAGTGGAACCTTTCTAATAAATATGGTATCTCTCTCCATTTTGTCTTATATTACTGGCCAGTAACATCCCACAAAATGGAAAGACCTTATGCATGTTTCCCTGACCACTTACTGGGATAGAAAGTTTGTAGTCTAGCTGAGCTGAGGCTATCTGCCCTGTTCAGTCTGTTTTATTCTTTTATCCTCAGATGACTTCACCTTGATGTGCGTAGATACAGATAGATTTATCTTCAAGCACTTTTTAAACTTTTGTAGGTTTGCCTGGTTATATCACAATCTCTCTTTTCTTCTGGGCTTCCTTCCAGACATTGTCTGTAGAATTGGCTTCTAAATTTTAATTAAGAGTACCTTTTGTTTGGATCATAAATTAAAATGTTCAGTGTTTCTTCCTCCAGTGTCAGGTTCAAGGAAGGCAGCCAAACGTGAAGTACTAAAGAATAAGTGGATGCTCTGCGCTCTGCAAACGCCTCCCTTCACACTATAGCGATTCACATTTAACATAGATTCATGAGATGCTGCAGCTAGAATCCATTTTCAACAGTAAGTTGGTGAGACAATGCAAAACTCTTCCCCACCCCCCTATATAGAGCCACTTCTCTGGGATCTCACAACCGTCAAATAGCACAGGAAACTTGATTGTTCTGAATTGCAGTGTCAAGAGCTTTCCACTCTGTGACTCCGTTTGCTGACCGACTCTTTGGGCTTAACTGTTTAAGGTGAGAGAGTCAGAAGCAGAGAAACTATGGATTTAACAAAATGTCTTTTGGGGTTTTGTCAGCATAGAATGCTAGAGGTGAGATATTTCTGGCACTTGATAAATACTACCATCTGAACACTGAAATTGTTATTTACATTTGTTGAATGCTTTCTCTAAGCCAAGAACAAAACAAAAACAAACAAACAAACAAAAACCATTTGAAGTTCTTTGCATGAGCTGACTTGTTTAATTATCTCAAAGGTCCGATGCTGAGAAATAGGTGCAGAAAAGTCAATTTCCTGGGCTAATGAAGCTAGTGTCCAAGGATACTGGTGAATCCTTCCTAGCACAGCTGAAGGCGACAACTGTACTACCCTATAATGTGCAGTATAATAATGTGCAGTATAGATTCTTCTCACAAATAAAAAAGTGTTTGGAGGAGATATTTCCTTTTGGGGGTGTGTGAGGGAGGATGGAGATCAAGACAGGCCTCCTTTGTGAGTCTCTTGCAGCTATGGAACTCACACTGTTGACGAGGCTGGCTTTGAACACATAGAAACCTACTTGCCTCTGCTTCCCATGTGCTAGGATTACCATCACCACCACTCTGTGGCTGGATGTTTCTGATCCGAGGTCAAAGAATAAGCCTTATGAATAACTCCCTTAGATGACAGCCATTTTGTTAAGACATAGAAGAATTACATACAGCTCCTGTAAACCAGAATCTTATAGAAAATGAGAAATGAAAAACAAGGAAACATGCCCATAGTATAAAAACTACAGTATTTTGTGACAGAAGATACAGAAATCAGAATTTGGCTTCCTAGAGATGATTTGCAACTGGTAAGTTTTATGTAACACATATTCAGTTTTCAAAAGTTTCCGCCTAGTCTCCTTATAGTGACACTACAGATTTGAATACAAGTAATATCTTCAATGTTTAAGAAAAGATCATAATCCTTTTCTCATTGGACAGCCTTTTTTTAAAAAAGTTGTATTTATTTATTTATTTAGTGTATATGGGTACTTTGTCTTTGTGTTCATCTGCATACAGAAGACAGCATCAGACAGTTGTGAGGTACTGTGTGGGTGCTGGGAATTGAACCCAAGACTTTCAGAAGAGCAGTGAGTGCTCTTAACCACTCCTCACTGTACAGTCTTTAAGCACCTAGGAAGAGAATGGGCTTACAGTGTCCCATCACAAACTTGTTCTCTGCTGCACAGACTCACAAACTGTGACGGAGCTTGCATTGGCCTGTCCCCTTTAAGATTCAAGTCCCTAGCCTCTGACTAAAGCGGATGCCTTCTCTGCGGTACTTCCAACCTGGAGCTCCACAGTCGCTTGCCTATTTTTGGTTTCTGTAATCAAAACATGAGCAAGGTTCAAGAAAGCACCTACTCCCAGCAGGCCTTGCATTCAGCACTTAACTGCAATCAGCTAGAGAGCTGTGGCCCTCTGGCTGGGTGGCTCTGGCTGACATCAGGAGCAAGGCCTCATCAACACAGCAGGCTCTGTTCTGCCTGTTGGGGCAGCACCCTGCAAGCCAGAAAACAAATGTGATTTTTGGGATCAAAATAATATCTTTTTTTTTTTAAAGATATGTTTTTCTCAGAAGTGTCTTAGGGCGAAGGTAAATTTACATGTATAGAACCAAATGCAGTAAGTTCCCAGACTATATCATACACTTCTCTCCTCCATTTTTTATTTTATGTTTGGTATTGTAAGTATGTTATTTCCCCTTCTCTATCTACCACCCAAACTCTCTAATATACCCCTTCTTTCTCTCTTGAATGCATGGCCTCTTTTGTGTTAATTGTTGTTACATGCACACACCCGTGTGCACACACACACAGACACCTAAACATAATCTATTCAGTCTGTATATTAATTGAATGCATATTTTTAGGGTTGACCACTTGACAATGAACAACTAATTGGTGTGATCTTCTCTGAGGAAGACTATTTTCCTACTTTCAGTGTTCCTTATTGCCTGTAATTCTTTGTGTAAGGGTTGAGGCCTCATGGTCATTTCCTCATCTACTTTGTCATGTTATTATCCTTGTTTAGCTCACACTTGGGCAGTTATGTTAGTGAGACCCAATGGGTGTAGCTTCTGACATTACTAGAAGCACAGTCTCACAGCAAACTTGCTGATTGTCTGGCTCTTATGATCTTTCTGTCTTCTTCTACACTGTGCCAGAGGTGGAAGAGTTGTGTTGCAGATGTCTGTACTGGGACCAGCTCCACTACTCTGTGTTTGAATTGGTTGTGGTTTTCTGTAACAGCCTCTGTTGTAAAGAGACATTTCTTCCATGAGGGGTGAAGACTATCCTTATCTGAGGGTACAAGGACAAATTTTAGAATATAGTTAGGGAACATGCTGATTTCATAAAGTGGTGGTTGCAGGTAGGATCTCCTTCAAGATCCATGACTTCACCAGCACTGAGTTGGCTAGTATTCAAGTACTGGACCTGGTTTCCCTCTTGTAAAGCAGCTCTGAAGTCTGATTGGAGAGCTGTTGGTTCCTTCCAAGGTATGGATACCATTATTGCACCCTTAGGTGCAGGTCCTGGTATTGTGGTTCATAGGCATGTATGGCTGTGTAGGGATGCTGGTTTCTTCCTTTCTTTGTAAGTTTACACGGCACTTTTTAATACCATGAAAAAGAGTGCCTGAAATATAGCTTAGTTATTAGGGCTGGTTCTAGCTCAGGGGTCTCTGGACACTGTGTCTGAAGTGCATGGTGTCTTCAAAAATAAGAGGTTACCTTCCATGTCTGGGGAATAACCAAGAATAACAGCAATAGGCTGTGTGTTTGGGGACTCTCTTAAAAAAACCTGACGGATACTCAAAAGTGGGCTTCTCATGTCTATGAACTCATGCCATAAATGCCTATGAACCACAGTACCAGGACCTGCACCTAGGGGTGCAATAATGATCTTTGGCTCTTAAAGGGAACATTGTCAGCCCAGGTGGGAAAATTTTTTCTAAATTATATATCTATATAAAGAATTATGTGTGCTATAGGTTTTTTTAAAGATAAATTGTCAATAGTATGATTCCTTATGACTCTTCAGACATCCTTATTATTATTTTACTGTCTTTCTGAATTTACCTTCCTTTCCCAAAGATCTCCTCCCTTTACCCACCTTCACTCACTCTTCTTTAAGAATTATCTTTAACTTATGAATTCTTTAAGAATTATCTTTAGCTAGCTTTGTTAGAATAACAGTTTTTGTCTCTTTGCTTTACAAAACCAAAAGAAAAACAATGTAGAAGTTAGCTATGAGACAACAGAACCACGAAGCTTTGATGATTTTCACTTCTGAGGGTAAGTTTATAGTTTGAAGCTTTAAATACCATCCTACTAACACATGGTGCTGAATGTTCATCAAGAGCCATTTGCCAAATGCAACCCCAGGCATCTGAACTCATGGTTACATGCTGCTTTTGTTCCAAAGCTTAGCAATCAAAACTCCTTCAGGCAACATCAAGGTTATTAGACCCCAAACCCCAAGCACCTTGTGATGGAGAAGGCATACAGGTTAAAATGTGTCTTCTTTCAAAAGCTGCATATGCTGATTCTTCATTATTTTAATCATCTTGTAAGTGAATTAAAGAAAACAAGCGCTATGCTGTTTGAAACCAAGATATAGTTCTGTGCTATGAAGAAATTCATAACAACTAAATTTATAGGTCATATATTTATATCTGTGTGTGAATACATAAACATTTTCTCTTAAGTATGTTGTTAAAAGAAGAATCTCGGCAATCTCGATGGAGGTGTTGGGACACAGAATAAAACGCCTTAGTGATAAAATGATGGCTCTTTCTGCTCTGAGTTTAGTGAGAGACAGAAGAGCCTAGAGTCCTAGCAACATGGCAACAGGCTTGGGATTAAGGAAAGCAACAAGAGAATCTCTGAAAAGAAAATAGGCTGTGGATTCAGCAACTGCACTGTTGAGGATTTCAGCTCTTTCGGGATGGCCTTCTGTTACACCTGTAGCAAAGGAACTTTGCATCATGCCACCATGAACAATCTTAGATTCTTTGAAATGCATCACAGTAGTCTCAACACACACTGAAGCGAGTGAGCATTAGCTACTGCCCCTTGATCTTACTATGGTTAGGTTAAGGCTCACTAAATATGCAACCACATTTTCCACCTATAGAAATTACTGAATAAAAATTCCTTAGTGACGAAGTCTAATATATTTAACAAAGCTGCTTCTTCAAGCTCAGTGAAATCTTTGTTCTCATCACAGAGGCTCTGTACATGATGCCACATGAAGGTCAGCCACCATGCTCAGCACTTATTTCCAGATATAGGACTCAGTAACTCTGTACTTGACACCAGCCAGTTAGACATGCTTCTGTTCATTCCATTTAGGGTGAAGGACACAAGCTATCAGGCTTCTTTACATTTTCATTCTCTTTATATAGCCAGTGTAGAAAATATAAAATAATTTAAGCTAATCCATATATATTGAATACCTATGATTGAATACCACTTCTCATATTTGGTAGGTTAGTAGAAAAGCCACTAGTTCTCAAAAACAAACAAACAAACAAACAAAAAAGCATGCCTGCTATGTGTCTTGTTAAGTAGCCATGCTCTGGGTATTTGTGTGAGCCTGGGTTGCAGTCGTAAGTACAGCTCTCTGCTGAGTGCCCTGGGCCTTATAGGAATAACACTAGCTAGCAACTCTGGGTGTTAATTTGTAACTAAGCCAACAAGTTAAATCTACAGATGAATCCCAGTCAGCCTATGGCAAATGATGATATGTCTACAGACATCATCTTCCCTAAATGCAAATTACAGACATGTTTTGGACATAATTTCCAAATTGTTTCTAATGAGTTTCAGGAAAGAACCTGCTTTCTATGTCCTTGGGCAATAGAAACCCTAAAATAAAATGGAGATTAGAAAGATGGGTAAGAACTGGAGCTGGATTCAGGGTCTCCAATGCTAACCATGTTTATTAACTGCGAAATAAGCGCCCTCTGTTATGGAAAACTGATGGGGAGTTCTAACTGTTTGGGGGGCACAGTATGTGCATGAGAACCGTCTGTATTTCTGGCTTAAATTTTGCTCCTTAAAACAATTTACTTAGAAACAAAAACAAATCAAGAGCTGTAGCTAAAACAGACTTCCAAAATGACAGCATTACAGAGATCACCCAAAGGATATTGCCCCAGTCACTGGTGTCATTAATCTTTGTTCTCTATGTCTTCAGGTTCCATTTCTGAGAAATCCCAATGATAGTAAATACGTAAAAGAGACTTCTACTGTTTAATGAGTTAATATTTCCAATGCACTTAGAATTGCCCTGGCCACACAAGGTTTTGCTATGTCAGTCAGAAATGGCTGACATGTAACTAACTTCCTTGACAGTCTTATGAGACCACTTCTGGCTTTAGAAACACAAAGTGTGTTGTTCAAGTTTATTAATACCGAAAAGAAATGTGTTAGCAAACTTGATGCTGAATGTGCTTAGCTTTATGGTTCAAAAGCATAAAATTTTAGTGTCTATCCGTAAGATAGCCTAGTCAACGGCATAGAAGCTGGATGAATTTGGTTGCTGGGAAAGCAGACAGGATGATGGTGGTTATGAATACTGTATTTTTTTTCAGTGTCTGGAGGCTTGAAAATAAGAAAGAGACAAGCCGTAATGAGCGCACACTCTGCCATCTTGAACAAAAATACGAACTTTCTTCGTTTGGTTTGCTTTAGTAAGGTGTCTAAAAAAGAACAAAACAAATATGTTGTCAAAAATGTTCGTAAGAGGACTGGTAGGATGGTTCGACTGATAAGGAAAAAGCCCTTGCTGCCAAGCCTGATGACCTGTGCTCAATGCCCAGAACCTACATGGTAAAAGGGAAGGAAATGCTGATTCCAGAGCTGTCCACTGACCTCCACCTTCCTGTGTTCACAGTCACAGGTGCAGCCTCCTGCCACACACATTAAACTTAAAAATCATTATAAAGCAATGTTTCACTCATAGGTTATTTTCTAATAATGAAATTTTCAGGGACTACTTTTTAGAGGGATATAGAATATCTCTTGATTGCCTAAATCAGCATTACTGGTTTTAAAATCACAAATTACAGTTAAATTGTTTTTCTTTGTTTGTTTGTTTTTGTGTCTCTCTGTGTGTGCGAGCACAGGTACCTCTTTCTCCTTTCTTTCTTTCTTAGATTGTGTGTGTGTTTGCATGGGTACCATAATATGTGTATGGTGGTCAGAGAACAACTTTTGAGAGTCAGTTCTCTTCTTCATCACATGGGACACAGGGATGGCCCAGCTTTCTGGCAAGAACCTTTGCCCACTGAGCCTTGGCACTTAGTAGCCTTGGCACTACTGTTAAATAGAATTGAATTAAGTAGAATGAAATGAAATTGTGATTTCAAAGCATGGTTAGACATTCTTTCAAGACCACTCTTCAGAACATTCTGTTTGTCAAAGCTGTTGCCTGCTTGACCTAAAGTGTGCAAAAGGTGCCAAAGCTGCTGTTCTGCTGCAGGAAGTTGCTAGGATATTTCCATGGAAACAATTGTTTCAAATTACTAATAATATAAGTTTGAGCTCTGAGAGCAAAGGGCCAAGGTAGGAAGAGAGGAAGTATACTTTTCTCTGTGAGAAAAGAGAAGACTGGTGACAAGAGAATGATGCATTTTCTTAAGATCATTTTTTTTTTTACCTCTCACTGTTGATTTTTCTGTATTGTTTTGTTTGCTTCAGAAACCATGGGAAAACCCATCACTCAAGTCATTCATGCAAGTCCTGGGAGACTCAAAGGACCCAACCTATAGATGCTGCTTCTTCTCTCTAACTCAAAGGAACCTCTGATCTGCTGATTCAAGAAGGCAACAATATCAGGATACTCTATGACAATTCTAAGAAGCCATTTATCAGTTTATCAACTTATGTGATGTATTGGCACCTCTTATGTAAAAGTCAGGGAGTGTGAGATGGAAATAAAATTACAATTACATTCCTTGATAAGTTTCCCCCACGTGTGAGGCTGACAAATAAGTTAGGTTCTGGGTCTAATCGGTCTGTACAAGGGGACAGCAAAATCCTGAGCTAGCAGAGGGCATTTCATGAACACACCAGAGAGATGGAAATTAATGCACTACTGTCTAAGCAGAAACTTAGCAAAGCCAATCCCACGCTGGCTACGTTGATAGACACCCAATGATTATGTGTTAAATGAATAAACAAATGAAACTATTTCTGTTAAAGTCAAATTAGTCACCTTATAATGTAACCCCAGATTTACCCCAGGCACCTGCTTGTTTTTGAGAGGCAGCAGAAAGCCTCCACCAGGCCTCCAGATACCGAGCACGGCCTTTGCTGGCTCATGATTCGCTTGGTGACTAGTTAGTGCTCCTTCATGATATGTGTTCTATGGAAAGCCATGGCACAGAGACATGGTAGGTTTTTTATCATCTCTGAAAGGAGGAGATAACTCATAATTTAAGGTTGCATATTACATGCTTGTTGAAAAAAATGCAGCAAAGTATTGTAAACAGTGATTGCTGACGTCTGTTGAGTATCATGTCACTCACACTGCACTAAGCAGGCCAGGTGTATTCCTCACATGAATGAAATCTTTTTTTTACCCAAAGGAAAGAAATCTTAACAATATGCCTAAGGTAATCTAAATATTTTAGCTCAACCCCAATTCTCAGCCTTTGCCGTACACCAATTGAATTGTTTGTATTGGACCACCAGACTCTGAAAAAAATTGTGTCACAAGATGACACAGAGATGTCTTGCAAGGTTCTTCCAACACTCAGCCCCTCTCCAAGATCACAAGAATGCTTAAATTCCCACTGAAAACAACTTGTTCTCCTTCGGTGGAGAAAGCAGGAAAGTCTATGGAATCTGTACATACAGAATAAAAGAAACATGCTTCCATCATGCCTCCCCTCCAGCTTGAATGGGGCCCCTGGCTAAGGTCTCCTTAACTCCATCTACCAAAAATGTCCACTCCTGAGATCTGCCTTCTCCACTCCCATTTCATGGTTACCATGGTACCCTGTATTTGGGGTTGATGTGACTGCCTCATGGATGTGGTAGCTGACTGAGACCTGAGCACTGAACCCTCTGTGCTCAGCCCATAGTCAGTGATGATGTAAGGTTGGCTTCACAACCACTAAACTGACTCACTTTTGCTTTCCCTACTTACTTCAAATTAGAACTGATGAAAATAAGGTATTCTCTCTCTGCTTGACAGGACTGTAAAATATGAACCTGGTATCCTTTGCTTGGGATCCTCACATATTTATACAGATATGAGCTCATTAAGAGATAGGAAGGAAACACTGAGGACTGGTCCAGGCTGCAGTGATGACTCCCTGGGTCTTTCTGTGGGCTTCTGCACCCGTGTTGTCACGTGGAACAGGAAAAGAGAATTCTATTCAACCTCACACACAAAGCAAGGGGTCCCAGCATTCTTGACCCTCACTTGAACTTCTGCTTAAGTTTTCTTGATTAATTTCAAGATCTATAAGACAAATGGTTGTGTCTCCCCTTCCATTTTTGTTTCGTTTTTATCATGACTGGGAGCCTGGAGTGTGGCTGGGTGATGACCACTCTGCTTCTGTGATCTCCCTCTGGTCATAGCAGGAAACTCACAATCGCTCCAAGAGGAGAGCCACTCTCCCCTTTTTTAGCAACATCTGTCAGCACCCTTCTCTGCCTTCGTGATTTATGAGCACTCACAATGCTTTGAGCATAATGATTCACATCTGGAAAACATCATCTCATCACTTCCTTTAATCCTTCAAATGCCCTCTAAGATCAGATGGTACAAAACTCATTCCATTCCTGAGAAAAATTAATTTGCTATGGATGACAAAAGCACCGATGAGTAAGACATGACTAAGCTTGGTTTTGGCAGGACGGCAGTACCACAGCGGGCTCTGGCTGTTCTCACTCCTCACTCAGTATGTAGGAATACTGAGCATCTCACAGCCCAAGGTTTAATTTTTTCCAAGAAACCAAGGGATGTGGCAACAACAGTGGTTGGTTTCCATCCATGTGTAACCCCTTCCAGCTCCCCTGTTTTGCTGCAGTTGAGAGGAATATTTGACTTTTTCTGTTTAAGATGCTGTTCTGATTAGGTTTACCATTTGCCAAAGAGGTCTTCCTGGGCCAGGCAGGCTGCTCTTCACGGCATGAACAGCCTCTTGAGATACCAGTGAAGCCAATTCCATTCCATTCATATCTGATTGTGATGAACAGTATCTCTATCTCTCCTTGGCTCCTCACTGCCTTAACTCTGTACTGTTTTCTAAAAGAGAGAAAACAACCTGGTTCACAAAGACAGAGTCGTTGAGCCAAATACCCACTTTCAATGGGTTTTTACTGAAGTTGAAAACATCCCCATTTAAAAACATAGAAGTGGTTCATTTTTCTGAGTCAGGAGTAGAAAATTGCTTCAATTCTGTGGCTTCTGAGCATGGGGTTGCTACCTGCATCCAAAGCTCACATGGCAGATATAGTTGGGGAGAAACAGCAGTAAGTTCAGTAGGGGTGGGATATAGCTGCAGCTTCATGCTCTGGGCCTTTGCCTCTGCCTCAGTGATTCTGCATATGAGAGTGAGCCTGTCTGTAGTTACTCATCTCCCTGGACACACAGAATGAGCCCTTCATGAAGGGTGTATCTTCTTTACTTTGCTTCATCTAACTGAATCCTTTCCTTCCCCAAATTACCCAAGGTACCAATTTACCTTCTGCTTCCTGGGATTGTGCTGATGCATCTAATTAGTCAAGTACATTCTCTGGTTTGCTAAAATGTCATTGTCAAGCAGGAAAATATTACTACCAACAACTCCTATAAACCCTTAAACTGTCCCACACCCCCTCCTGGGCTTTGGCATAAAATCACATGATGCAACCAGTGCTAAATTACACAGGAGCTAGGAACCCAGCCCTCAATTTCTCTTTGCTTTTACTCTGCAACATCTTTTCTGCCTGTCTTCAGACCCATCTGGCTTTTTCATCAACTCTGATACATGGTGGAGAATAGAAATAAACTATGAATCTATCAATGGTGTTGCTATTGAGCTGACTCTAAAAGGTTTAGGCAGAAGATCAAATGATTATAACAAAAAGCCAAGATTTCAGTGATTACCCCTTTCCTCGTTCCTGTCTCTCTTTTCATGAAGACTGGCACAGCATATTTTCATTTCATTCTGTCTCCCTCCAAGTATTGGGCTTTCCAGAAATCTGCTTTGCTTGTGTCACTCTGGACTTGGGAAATGTTTCATTGAAAAGGTCAGAGCTGGTTCCTAAGAATGGCCAGGAGAGAGAATGCTCATGTCAGGCTTGTCTGCAGTGAAGCTTGAGGCCGAGAGATGGATGCCTCAGTGCGTGAGCACATTTCCTGGCTATGCTGGTTTGCTTTCTGTTGTTACAATAAAACATTCTGATCAAGAGTAACTTGGGGAAGAAAGGGGCTTATTTGGCTTATTACTTCTATGTTACAGTCCCTCTTGGAGGGACATCACGGAAGGAACTCACGGCGGCAGAACCTAGGGGCAGGAACAAAGCAGAGACTGTGGAGGAATGCTGCTGCACACTGACTTCTTTGGCTTTCTCACTTGGCTTTCTTACACAAGCCAGTTGGTCAGGAGCGATACCACCCACAATGTCCTAGGCCCTCCTATGTCAATCGTCAATTAGAAAATTCCCCACAGACAAGCTCAGAGGCCAATCTGATGGAGGCAATTCTCCCTATCAGCTTTCTTCTTCCCAGGTGACTCAAGTTTGTGTGAAGTTTACAAAAACCAACCAGCACACTAAGATAGGTGTCTCTCAAAGATTTCCTATGCAGAATTTCCCAAATGAGTAATTGGAGTCACCTGAGGTCCCAAGAAAAGAAGGCCAGAATGAAGGAACAAAAAAGAAGACATTTTTGATCAAATTCTCAGCTACCACTTGTACAGATCTAGACAAAGAGCTGATCTAAGTCCTTTCCCATCATCAGACTTATACCTCTACTCTGAGGTAAGAGAACTCCCCAGTTTAAAAGTGAGGTAAAGAAGTCAGAGAACAGGGGCTCAATACAGCTTCAACTTTTCCTGGCCAACCTAGACACCTTGAAAAGAAATGTTTCTTTCTTTCTTTTTTCTTTTTTTCATTTATACATAAATTTTCTTTTTTTTCTATTTTTAAAATTTTATTATTATTATTATTAGTTACATTTTATTAACTCTGTATCCCAGCTGTATTCCGCTCCCTTATTCCCACCCAATCCCACCCTCCCTCTCTCAGCTCCTCCCTGCCCCTTCCCAAGTCCATGGATTGGGGAGGACCTCCTCCCCTTTCATCTGGCCCTGTTTTATCAGGTATCTTCAGGACTGGCTGCAAAGTCCTCCTCTGTGGCCTAGCAGAAATGTTCTGTTTGAAATTTAGATGGTATGGTTTCTGTTTTTAATATTTAAGAAACTGTTCACAAATTGTTTTATAGGTAGACTGGAAGAATGTAAAGCAGGCAAGATCTATTTCATCTCATATTTATATATTTAATAGTATAATGTGTGTATACACACACACACATATATATATGACCTTTGAAAGACATTTAGTTTTTATATATTATATAAAGAATAAAGTATTTTAAACCAAGGGCCCAGAAGAGCGACTAAATTATACAACAGCATTGGATGCTAATGTATGAAATAACCCATTCAACAATAGTTTTATGTTTTTATTGCTCTTGATTCCATAAAAAAAGATTTCAGGAAGATTCCAGGAATTCAACTTTTAGTAAAATATTTGTCTATCTTCTGTCTGAAAGCATGGCTTCCACTGGCACTTAAGCACTTCATCAGCTGGCTCACAATTGTCCTTGTCAATAGTAAAACAAACAAAGAAAACACAGCTCTCATTTCAAAAAGGGTAAGAGATCATTTATTCTTGATTTAGATACTAGTGCCATACCTGGGAATCATAGACTCAGTTTACCCCAAATTCTATGTCCTAATGTAGGAATAGTTTCATGAAGCTTTTTAATATTGGAACAGAGAAAGTCATAGATCAAGACATTTTTCAAATGCATCAGCGCAAATGCCAGGTAAGTAGGTTGTAGAAAAGGTGGAACATCTCAGCTGTGGTCCTCACGTGTCACCTGACAGCATCCTTAGCATTTGGGTTGGGTGGGGACCAGATATGTTTTTACATTCTGAAGGATTTGTCTTGTAGTCACAGAGATATTGGTTCACACACAGAGTTACTATACTGGCTTGCTTTTTAAGTTGCTGTGATAAAACACTGGCCAAAGTAATTTTGGAAGAAAAGGGTTTATTTAGCTTACAGGTTACAGTCCATCATGGACAGAAACCAAGTCAGGAACCTGAAGGCAGGAACTAAAGCAGAAATCATGGAGGAACCATACTTACTAGCTTGAACAATGACTTTTCTTATACTTTCCAGTCCCACCCTACCTGAGGATGGTAGCACCCACAGTACACTGGGCCTTACCACATCAATCAACAATCAAGCAAACGTCCCACAGACATGATCACAAGCCAACGTGATGGAGATAACTCTTCAATGAAGTCTCCCTATCTCAGACTATGTCAAGAAGTAAGATGAGCCTTCACAGATAGGCAGCAAATTACCATTAAAGGGCTCAAAGTGGTCCAAGATAATTTAATTCTGGATTTGCAACATTCCAGTCTCTCCACAGAATTGAAGTTCTAACCAGTCAATCAGCCTTGTAATCATAGCTTCTTTCTAGGGACTTTGTACACATACTTAAAAGAGTATGTTGGAATTGCTACAATCTAACAATGCTCACATCTTCATACTATATTATATTATATTATATTATATTAATTATTGTATAGTATAGTATAGTATAGTACAGTATAGTATAGTATAGTATAGTATAGTATAGTATAGTATAGTATCTGGTCTCATATCCAGAAATAATAGGGACTCACCTCTCTAGGCCCTCACTAAGTTTACTTTTATAGGGTTAATTTGTACTAGAAGAGAAGTGTCTACATGACCATATAACAGTGGTTTTCAACCTGTAAGTCATGACACTTTTGGGGTCACATATCAGGTATCCTGAGCAACAGATATTTACATTATTATTCATAACAGTATCAAAAGGGTCACTGAAACATGAGGAGCTATATTAAAGGGCTGTAGAATCAGGAAGGTTGAGAATCACTGCCATAAAAGGAGGTACTATGAATGAACACAAAATATTTATTTGTGATTATCAATGGTTAACTTTCAACTCATAGATCTAACATCCAATGTAAGAGCTGGATTTATTTTTACTTTATCTTCCCTCAGCTTTTCCTCCTCTGACTATTATGTTGCTAATCTTGTTGTCATCATTTCTTTGGGCCAAAAGAAGAGTAACTCCTTTTGTGTTGCAGTTGCTAATAGATATATTTTAGCACTGATAGTCCAAAAATACTAGATCCTAACCATTTTGCAAAGCTTATCAGTAATGGACTTTGCTTCTAGAAAGTCCCTATCTTACTTGGGAGAAGAAGGGAGAAAAAAAGAGGTGAAGATACAACTTCAAAATTATAAAGCAGCAAAATTCTATTATATTTTAATTTTGAATTAATATCTAAATCCATCACTTCCCCTTTCTCTTTCTTCTCTCCAACTCCTCTTATCCCCCTCTTTACTCCCTCTTAAGTTGATGGTCTCTTTTTCTTTGACTGTATTGTTTTTATATGTGCATAAATATATAAATAAAACCCACTGTCTATTTAGTTACTTGTGTTCATGTGATTTCTAGGCTGGCCACTTGGTATTGGGTTACCAGTTAGGAGGTTTGTCCCTCAGAGAGGCTAATTCTCCCTCTTTCAGCAGTCACTATTTGTCTGAAGTGTTGGGTGGTGGGGCCCACAATATTCCTCCCTTCCATGTTAGCATGCCGATTGGCATTACTATTGTCCAGGTCTTACTTAGGCCACTATGTTGTTGAGGTATTATGGGTATAGCCTCCTTGTTATTTCTAGGAAACACAATCTCAAGGCAGACCTCCTGGTCCTCCAGTCCATACAAGCGTCCCACTCCCTCTTCCGCAATGTTCTGGAGCCTTACATCTATGGATTTGTATTCTGTATTTGTATATCTATTGGGGCCGGGCTCCCCAGGATCAGTTGATCTCTTCATTATAACCAGTTATGGTTTTCTATAATGGTCTCTGTTTGCTGAAAAGAGAAGCTTTTTTGATGGGTAATGAGAGCTATCCTTCTCTCTGACTATAAGGGTAATTTTTAGTATGCAATTAGAAATGACACTGGCCTAGTAAAGTGGCAGTAGTAGATCAATGAACCCCCAAACTTGAGTAGTTAACTAGGTTATTAGTACCAAATATTATTTGCTACTTACTGAGTGACCCTAAAGTCTAGTTAAAGAGCTATTGATTAGAACAAAGACATGAGTGATACCACTGCATATTTATGGATATCTTGGCATACTGGTCATCGCAGTTTATGTGTAGGACTATTATACAAGTATTGATTGCTTTTATTCCTTGTGAAGGCTAGTCCTCAGGAACAATACTTTCAGGATAGACTCAGCTCTAATCTTCTGTGTCTAAACTGTGTGGTATTGTCAGCAATAAGAAATTCCCCACAACCCCTGAAAATCAAGCAAAAGCAACAGCAGCAAGAGCTTCAGATTATTTTTCTTTGTTAGGGTTTTATTGCTGTGAAGGACAACATGACCAAGGCAACTCTTATAAAGGAAAACATTTAATTGGGGCCAGCTTACAATTTCAGAGAGCTAGTCCATTATCACCATGGCAGGAAGCATGGCAGCATGCAGGCAGGCATAGTGCTGGAGAAGGAGCTGCTGAGAGTTCTATACCTTGATCTGAAGGCAGAAGGAGACTGTGTCACACTGGGTGTAGCTTGAGCATATATGATTTCAAAGTCTGCCTCCACAGGGACAAATTTCCTCTAACAAAGCCACAGATCCTCCAATAAGGCCACACCTCCTAAGAGTGCCACTCCCTATGGCCAAGCATTCAAACACACCAATCTATGAGGGCCATTCCTATCCAAACCACTGCCCTCCAGACAGTACCAGGCACTAGAAACCTTTCAAGTTGTTGGTCAAGGTAGTCCAAGTGGTCTGGTAAGACAAAAATATTTTTTAAGCTTCTTAATTCAAATCTGGTTCTTCAGGCATTTTAAGTAATTTTTTTTAACTCTTTATAACTACTTTGCCAGGATTTGTACTTCACATTAAAACTGAAGCAGTAGGATCTTGAGTTTGAGTAGAGCTTGGGCAACTTACAGAAACTCTGTCTCAAAATAAAATAATTTTTTAAAGTTTATGTTATGATTTATTTTTAAATATTATTATTATTATTATTACTACTACTACAATTTATTCACTTTATATCCTGGCTGTGGCCCACTCCCCTGTCTCCTACCTTCCCAATCCCACCTTCCCTCCCTCTTCTTCCCCTCCACTGATAGGAGAGGACCTCCTCCCCTTCTATCTGAGCCTAGCCTATCAGGTCTCTTCAGGACTGACTGTATGCATTGTCATCCTCTGTGGCCTGGCAAGGCTCCACCCCCATCCCAGGGGTAGGTGATCAGAGAGCCTGCCACTGGGTTCATGCCAGTGACAGCCCCTGCTCCCCTTACTAGAGAACCCACTTGGAGATTAAGTCTATGGACTACATCTGAGCAGGGTCCTCTCCATGCATGGTCCTTGGTTGGGGTATCAGTCTTTTCAGGGCCCCCAGGGCCCAGGTTTGTTTTTTTTTTGGGGGGGTGTCTCTGTTGGTCTCCTTTTGGAGCTCCTGTCCCTTCCAGGTTTTTCTAGCTCCCCCTTTTTCCATAAAATTCCATGCCCTCTGTCCAAAGTTCAGCTATGAGTCTCAGCCTCTGCTACCATACCTCAATCAGTAAAATCTTTCAGAAGCCCTCTGTGGTAGGCTCCTGCCCTGTTGCCTGTCTTCTCCTGCTTCCAATGTCTATCACATTTGCCCTTCTGAATGAGGATTGAGCATCTTCCCTAGGGTCTTTCTTGTTGTTCAGCTTCCTTAGGATTATAGATTTTAGTATGTTTATCCTATATTTTATGTCTAATAACCATTTATGAGTGAGTTTATGCCATGTGTGTCTTTCTGCTTCTGGATTACTTCAATCAAGATGATCTTTTCTAGTTTCCACCTTTTCCTTCCAAATTTCATGATTTCCTTGTTTTTAATTGCTGAGTACTATTCCACTGTGCAAATGTACCACAATTTCTGTATCCCTTCCTCAGTTGAGGAACATCTAGTTTGTTTCCAGATTCTGGCTATTATGAATAGAGCTGCTACAAACATGGTTCAACAAATGTCCTTGTTGTATACTTGAGCATCTTTTGGATATATGCCTAGGAGTTCTATAGGTGGATCTTGAGAAAGCACTATCCTAATTGTCTGAGAAAGCACCAGATTGAATTCCAAAGCGGTTGTACTAGTTTACATTCCCACTAGCAATGGAGGAGGATTCCCCTTTCTCCATATCCTCTCCAGCATGTATTGTCTTTTGAGTTTTTTATCTTAGTCATTCTGATGGGTATAAGGTGAAATCTCAGGTTTGCATCTCCCTCATGACTGAGGACGTTGAACATTTTTCTTTAAGTGTTTCCCTGCCATTCGATATTCCTCTATTGAGAATTCCCTGTTTAGCTCTGTACCCGATTTTTTAATTGGATTACTTGACTTATTGCTTTTTAAATTCTTGAGTTCTTTATATATTCTGGATATTAGCCCTCTATCAGATAGAGGGTCGGTGAAGATCCTTTCCCAGCCTGCAAGCTGTTGTTTTATTCTGACGATAGTGTCCTTTGCTTTACACACTCTTTTCAGTTTCATGAGGTCCCATTTATTGATGGTTGCTCTTAGAACCTGTGCTTTAGGTGTTCTGTTCAGGAAGTTGTCTCCTGTGCCAATGAGTTCCAGGGTCTTCCCCACTTTTTCTTCTGAGAGGTTTGGTGGTATATTGAGGGCTTTCATAAGATTTCCTGTACTCTACCCAAAGTTTGGCTATTAGTCTCAGCATTTGCTTCGATACCCTCCTGGGTAGAGTCTAAAAAAGAGGTTGCTGGGGGTACAGTGTATTTATTTAGTGGTAAGAGTGTTTGTCTATCATCAGGTCCTGAGTTTGGTGCCTAGCACTGGAAGAAAAGTAAATGTTTTTAAAAATTGCAAGGGAGAATGGGTGTGGTGGTCCAGGCCAGTAATCCCAGTACTTGGGGAGGCATATGCAGACAGATCTATATGAGTTCAAGGTCACCCTGTGTACAAAGCAAGTCCAGGACAGCCAAGGATACACAAAGAAAGTTGGTCTCAAAACCAAACAACAACAACAAAAGGTAGATGATGAGATGGATAATCTTTCTTTTGTTTTGATTTTGTTATATGTTACAGCTAAAGAAAAAAAATAACTGTAAACAATAATTACATGGATAAACACTGGAACTAAAGTGTCTAAGGGGAATTATCTTGCCTTAATCATGTTATCATTGTCCCAATTTCCAGCAGAGGAAAGCAAAGCATATGGAATATGAAGGAACTTGGTCATGATTATGTATTGAGTACTGACAAAACTAAGATTTAAAACTGGGTTGCTTAGCCCCTTGGACCACCTGAACTATCATGACATTTCTGGTACATACATGGTGAGGACTTCAGTTTTATTGAAGGCATCGAGCATGATTAATGGTAACCAAGTAAAGAATCCTAAGCTATAGACAAATAGCAAATTCATGAAAGAGATCAGAGACAAACACTCACAGTGCTGGACAAACACTGAAGTGCCTTATGGCAGTTTATATATTCTTTCTTGTATGAAAGTTAAAGTTCTCAGAGCAGGTGGGAGCACTGCACAAACACAATTTGGACCTAGGACCCTAGACATTTTTTTTCAGGACCTTGAACTTAAATAGCATCAACTTAGATTTCAACTAGCTTTGGAACTCCCAGTAAAAAAATAATATCATAAAGGCAGTGTGTTTGTAAAGAATTCTGGTTTATCACAGTTCTGTGGCTATTGAATAACCCTTAAGTCATTAACATTTGGATACTGGCTAGCAAACCACTTCAATTCAACAAGTAGAAGATAAAGGATGTGAACTCAGCCTATTACAGTTGCTCGAACTCTTGATGAGTTTTAGACTAGACAATCCTTATCAAATCTTACTACTTTAACATTTTCTGCTTTAAAGGAGATTCCAGATGATAGTGTAACTAATTTTGACAATTTTTTCACATTCTTTAAAAGCAGTTTCCATGTCTAGTTGATTCTTGATACATAGTAAGGACTCTAATATTTGTAGAATGAATAATTGGAAGTTGAAACATACCAACCATCATGTTATAGGTAATTTAGTACACAACAGATATCACCATTTCTTTTTTAAATGAATCCTCTTACATCTCATAATGACTGTCTCAGGTAATAGAGTTCTTAGAGATGAACCAGTACTCACTTTAAAAGGTGAAATCATGAGTCAATGTGTGTGTCCGTATAGGTGTTCAACTCTGGATAATCATCTCCTGAAATGTGTCCTGGATCCACTGAGCAAGAACAGCCCTTTGAGAGTATACCTACCTACTCTTACTCTTTTTTACCTCAGTGCAGCCATAGTTAAGATTTTGGGCTCTAAAAATTTTTTTAAGACTAACTCAACAGACAATATTTGCTCTGAAAATCTCATTAAAATAAAAAAAATCATTTTACTTTTTAATGATTTGAAGAAGCACACAAGGATAGGAAAATATAACAACAAAAACCTAGCAACAAAGGTAGAAGAAGGGGGGGTCGACAAATGATTAGTGATGGGGAGTGCCATTAAACAAAGGAAAGAAAGCACAGAGAGTGTAAGAACCCTAGACAAAAGGCTCGTTGGGGATTAGTTTAGGTAAGGCTAAAAGTAAAATGATTGAAGCAACAAGATCCCAGATCCATTCTTTCCTACCTCTAGCAATCCATAAATCTAGACAATTGCTGCTCTCCTGCCCTATAAGTCTGAAGAGTTATTCTCTTAAAAGAGTAAATCAGGGGGGTTCTTGATTGAAACTTATTCCAGCTGAGGTTGGGAAGCATGCAAAAAAAGATGATATATACTGAAAATTTATACTAAATGTTTATATTTTTAGCTAATGCAATTGCCAAAGTGTGTTATGGCTCTTCTTGGTTATCTACATATGGAATTAGCTAAAACCCAAAAAATGAAGGTTCACCGAGGGATTTTTGCTTAATTTTCAATAGAAAGATCCACTTTTCATCAAGATCTTTGAGTTAGGAAGACATGCCTTTAATCCAGATCTTTTGATCTAGGAAAGATTTGCCTTTAGTTTGGATCTTGAGGGAGGAAGACACAGTTTTAATCTAGACCGTTTGAGCTGGGAAAACCCACCTCTAACCTAGTCACACCTTAGGCTGAAAACCTATGTAAGGACATGGAAGAAAGAAGGTTCTGCTTTTTGCCTGCTATCTCTTGCCTTGCTAGTAAGTCCATTCTTTCACTGGCATTAGACTCTACTTCTTCAGGATTCTATCATCTACTGAAGACAAGATATGCTATTCAGCCTTGTGGATTAAAGCAACTATTTTATTCTTGGGCTTTCCATTCACAGCTAGCCATTGTTGGATTAGCTGGACCATAGCCTATATGTCATTCTAATAAATTCCATATATGTATATATTTATGTATTAATATATGTTTTATACATTCATTCTATATAATATCTATTACTTATTCATTCGATATAACATATTGTATATAATATATCATGTACAATATATCTTTTATTCTATATAATATATTCATTCTGTATAATTTATATAAAATATATTTATATTATATAATGAATATATATAAATTATATGTTTATTCATTCTATAAGATCTGTTACTCTAGAGAACCCCGACAAATACACAAAGCATTAGTCACTAGTTAGGATTTGGTGAGCTGCCTAATGTTAATTCAGTGCATTTTATATCCAAAGTATGTAATAAAAAAAATAATACCAAGAAGAAGGGAGAAGAAATAAGTGAAGAAGTAATTGAAGAAGATTTTAGGGACATGCGTTTTTAAGTTTATGTCTTTCTTTGTATGATGTGTGTGGCTGCTGGTGGTGGTGTTTGCGCCAGTGTGAACATGTGCAAACACGTGTACATGTACATGTGTTCATGTGCCTATGAAGGCCAGAAGAGGACACAAATCCCTGGGAGCTGGAGTTGTAGGGAATTGTGAGCCACCTAACACAGGTACTGGAACCCTAACTCAGGTCCTCTATAAGCGTCACAATCCTTCTTAACTGCTGAGCCATCCTCCCGCCCAGGGCCGTGTATTTTCAGATTGAGTATACTGCTGATTATTCAGCACAAAGGATGAAAATAGAGCCACAATTTAAAATGTTATTGTGAAATTTAAGAACTTTGGCAGTGAAGAGAGATATTAAACATAGCTCAGTACTAGAGGATGACAATTCAAAAACTGCATTTTTTTTTTAATGGCAATGCTGGTATCCAAACAGAGCCATGTATTTAAGAAGAAAAAGTAACTGTCTACATAGAATTTTATATACAGAGTATTAATTTATTTTTTGAGGAAAGTTACACAAATGAAAGAGAAAATTTCACAAGGCATGGTAATTAGTGATTGGAGATAAGTAGGAAAATTAATGATCAGACAAGTTTGAAATTATTGCCTCTGAGAAGTGTGAAATGGTCAAAGGCTTGGCACAGGGTAACTATAATGTTTAATATTATTTTAAATAAAAATTCATATGCATATTTTTCTCTTGAAATTATGTGCATATACATCATTGACAAAAATAGAAATGCTGAAAGAACTGGAAAAAAAATTCAACCCATAACAAAACTCTAGCAAATAATAATACAATAGACTACACTTAAGAGCAACTAACACATCCAGGGGTGGCTTTGTAGGATGTTTCCTGATTCGAGGAGTGGAAGGTAATTACCACAAGACTTCTCAACTCAATGAGATGCTCAACCTTAGAACTGCAATAGAAAGGGCAGAGCTGCTTCCGTTTCATCAGGTTTGAAGGTAAGTTTGAAACAGAGCAAAGAGGGATGCACTCACATTAAGTTTAATAGGCCTAACTTGTAATAGTTTAAGTATTAGTAATCTTCTTTAAACCACTAGGTGAGTGGACACTAGAACAGGAGTCAGATAAATGTCTCTCTGTGAAAAAAATAAAGGCTCATTCTGTAATGCCAACTTCTGGTTTTTGGCCGTAGCTGATTTCAAGAAACATTTTAATATTGGCCATTACTTTAAAACTGTGAACACAGTGGCACTGAGCAAGAGTTCTTTTTCCTAGCCGCTAGCCCTTCCCAGCATCTTCATTTTTCTCACATTTTGAAAGTAATGTACAAAACAAATTCCCAGAGGGAATGAGCTGATGTTTTATTCATTGAAATTTGTTATTAACTTCATATTGGATGTCTTTCAATGTGCATTAGAAATACTGTGATACAACTATTTTTTTTTCTAAAATTACAGATCAAAAATAAGTTCAACCTGCCTCTGTTCTTTTCCTACCTCATGATGCTAATTCGAGAGGCAAGAGATAGGACAAGGAAGAAATTTTCATTGTCAGTGACAAACACAGTGGCTCCATTGTGGAAGGAAAAGGAAAGGGGGAATAGTTTAAGAATTCTTCTGCCAAGAATGAATATCCACACAGATGGGCAGCCATGTATAAAGGTTCAGATTTTTATTTTTTTCAGGAAAACTCAAGTGTAGAAGACATTCTGAGAATCCTCCCAGCCCTCTCCTAGAGGCTCATTACAGGCTGCATGAATTACATAAATCATCCCACCTATGCAATTTCCTTGATCCACAAGGCTAGCTTAGCCATCAGAAGCCAGAGTTATTTCAAGAGGAAGAAGAAAGCATTCGAGAATAACAAGGTTAGGGTTGGTAGGTCTTTTATGTATCATCTGATTCTAAGGGTTAATTCTCTTATAACAAGATCATTTGAATGCGCTTTCATTAAATATGACAGTACAGTTTTATTGTGTTAATTTGCTGTACATTCCTTCTCTAGGGGGATGGACTGTAGTGTAGGTTGCTTTTTAACTCCCCATATGAAATACCTATCTGGGAAGGGTAACAAGAGCCACACCGCTGGGAACAAATATGTGAAAATAGCTGGTAAAACCTATTGTACTTCTAAGTGGGGTTTCAAAGAAAACTAGCAGACAGACTAATTCTTTCAACTCTTCAAAACAAGACCAGACAGATCACTCAAAGAAAAGCTCAAAGGAGCCCTCACCAGCAGTGGGAACAAGGGATTAAGCAAACAAATCTCTCCAATCTCTGCTTCTGATAATTCCATAATCATTGTATGAAGCTGTTTGTAATTAGGCTCAATTATGGGATTAGTTTGAATCATATTATGAAGCATTGACTTACAGAACTACTGAAGCTGTGGTGCTGAGCACAGTAAATGAACCACAATCACGAGTAACAAAATTGCAGCAAGGAGCAGAGCAGGGATATTGAGCTATTTATAACAAATTTATGTCCAAACTTCTTCTTATTCCCAGTTAATAAACGTGCTGCAGATTAGAGCAGAAGGTATTGGGAAGTGCTGATCCACTTGTCAAAGAGAGAGACAGATGTGCTAGTTGTTTGATTTCAGGGGGTGATCAGCTTCAGATTTCTGAAAGGCAGACAGACTCAAGTGGCAATGGCTATACGAAGTAGAAGGAGTTCCACTTCCTCTAATTCGGTATAAAAATTCTTATAAGCCTGCTCTGAGGAGCGTCACAAATTGGCACACATGATGATGTGCCGAGAGGCATAATAAATTCTGCATAATTAGGGAAGCTAATCAGATGAATTTCGAAACCATGGTGAGTTGCTTGGGGTGTGCCAGTAATCGTCCATGTTTGGAAAGCTGGCAGACATGTTTATACTTTAATCTCAACCCGGAAGAGGCTACCCTGATCATGGTTCTGTGGTGACTGTGTGCCAGGCTCGGGGATAAATAATTTACACCTCACAGAAATATGATTATTAACCATATTTTATAGATGTGAAGACTGACAAAATAAACCTGTCCAATCTGGGGTTTCCATCTTGCACTTATTTCATTATAAAGGAAAGTGTGCATTAATTTGTCTGCAATTTAAAACATTTTTATATTTGTGGAGAATTGTATTAACAGTTCTAATTCCTTATCATTTTTTAACAACACTCTTTGACAATAGCTTTGCCATTAGCACCACCATAAATATAGCGTCCATGTCCTTGCCTTTGACTTTGAATTTGGCCATGTGACTTAATGTATCTGATGAAGTGTTGGTAGACAGAACGTGAGCAAGGCCCCAAACTAGTCACATGCCCAGGCTCAGTGCCTTCCATCCCTGTTACTGTTGCACTTCCTCAGCTGTATCCAGGAGGAAGAGAAGGGACCTGTTGATTTCAGCTGAGTCCTCAGGCAAAACCAGACCATATTGGACAAGCTCTGTCTGCTTTGGGTATGAGAAAGCCCAGTTACATCAGCAGTGCCTCCCCCCTGATCCCAGTTGACAACAGAGAGGTGAGTGAATTTATATACTCACTTTTCAGCATAACACTGAGATGTTTGTGTTTGATGTATAGCACTATCTTAATAAAACAATATCTCTGTGTGTACATATACCTACATTTTTTGAGACACTATCTCTCATTAGCCTGGAGCTTGCCAAAAAGGGTAGGTCAGCTGGCTAGTGAGTGCCAAATATCCTTTTGATTCGACATTTCTGGTGCTGGAATTATAAAACCAGTTGTTTTTGGTTTTTTTTTTTTTTGTTTTTTTTTTTTTTTTTTTTAATCAAAACACTAAAAAAATGTCAGTTCAAGTTTGAATTCGGGTTATTACTGTATTGATTAAACTATCTTCTTGGCCCCAAAATAAAGTAATGTTTAAACAGACACATGGTTTGAATTCAATAAAAGATTTTCTTGACTTTCCATAACAAGTCATTGGAAGTAAAGGGATTTTGTATTTTTGGAGAATGATTGCCACCACACTGGAAGATGTATGTCTTTCCGCATCATTTAGGGATTTTTGGTAGAAAAATATGAATAAGAAGAAAGATTTGAATGAAGGAGTTAATTGTGGATAATTCCCAAGTATCTGAATAGTGAAGTTGCAAGCAAGAAACAAAGTGGATATATTGATCTATTGACAATGTGTTTCAATAGAAATAAAGAATACGTAAGATAACTGAGTTTGGTGGTGCCCATTTTATGAATGTCTCAAGATTCTTTTCATTAATTTTTATTCCAGCATAAGGAAAAGAAACACTAGAAAACAGCGCAATATAAAATGAGATTGTTGCTCGTGGCAGCAGGTGTTTGATGATAAATGCGAAGCTTGAAGGTAACATTTACAGCTGCATGGAGAGAAAAGACTGAGAACAGGGTGAAGCTCAAAGCTTGATGTCAGCTTGATGGCTCTAGCACTTGCTGAATGGTCACCAGTTTAGCAGGTGCATACCTCTATGCTCATGTGAACCCCCACCAACTGTTCACACTTGCTGTTCTGTTTCGCTGACATCCTAAGAGCTAGCTCTAGTCCTCCCTATGATAATGATGCAATTTTCTAGAATACGTGCTTGAACACAATGGACTTCCATGCCTTCTCTTTCCCAAGTTTATTATATGTTGGACACTTCATGATCATTTTTCAGATATACCCATGGAGAGGGAGAAAACAGAAGAACATTGTTTTTCTAACGAGGAATCCAGATAGGAACAATTGCCCCTGACTCTTCAAAGCTGTGTCTCCTTTAAACTAAAGCCCTAACTAAACTAAACCCCTTGACTTGACATTTGTTCTACCTCTTTACTAAGGCTTAGGTGACAATACTTACAAATGCCCCTCCACCCTGCCTCCACTGCCACACACCTGTTATATATCAACTTTCCAAGAAGAGTTATCAAAGGCAGAGGGAGGTCATTAAAGGCCTGAGAAAGCAAATGTGGGAGTGAATCTTTGCCCTGAAGGGAATCATCCATTTGAAGGTGGTCATAGAAAATAATCCCTAGCTGAAGAAGAGGAAAACCCACTGGTGCAAGGTTTATCTTCCACATCGAGGGAAGGTGGATCGATATGAGTGCCATCAGTGACAGCTGTTAATTAATGGAAGAGAAATTAGATATGGCAGCCACTGTTCCTAAAATCATGTTTTGTACAAGGCAGATACTTATTTGCAGCAACAAGCTGTATTTGCATAACTCAACAGAAAAAAGTTATTTCTGACAAAGGAAAGGGAACAGATCTTAGGCAGCAAGCACCGGTGGTGTGTTACAACTTTTCTCTCCTTTGCTCATTTGTAAGCTGCCACTCTGTATAATAAATTTACCAAACAGTTCAGGCATTTCACTTTCTGGAAAGTTGGATGTCATATGTCATTACTAACATCCATCAAAGATGGATTAAATTGGGAGATTGGGCTGGTGGAGACACGTCTGTTCTCAGCCTAATGATTTGTTTATTTAACTGTTCTTGTTAGAGACAGCCCATCATAAAGGAGAGGTCTGTTTTAAAAATTGATATTGAGAAGAAAAAGAGTAAATACAAAAACAGTTTCTCAGGCATCTCAGTTTGGCTCTCCATGAACACTGTGTTGCAACATTAACCATAATAAAGACAACAGTCCCTAATTAAATCAACAGGATGCACACTCATAAAAAGACTAGCTTAATAGACTCAATCTATTAATTTTCTGACTGTTAGATTTAAAAGGATAGCAATAAAATTAGCCTTCTTCTCCTTCCACTAGACATCTTTCCATTATGCAGGGCTGGACCTAGAGAGTAGCCAGGCACGTGGTCAATACTTGATATATATATACTTCCTGAATATCAACAGACTTGTAAACATGCCAAGAAACCCCACATGTGTTCACAGGATGATTAACTGCCAGTTTTTATAAGGCCTTTAGAAGCAAAGAAGCCTCCAGGAATTAATATTTCTTTTTGCTTTTCTGTAAAACCTTGGTTACAATGGTTTCTCTAAGTGATAGCAAAGTTCTTGGTCCCTCTGTATTTGAAGTGGTCAGGCCCACTTCAATCTTGACCCTTGTCCCACTCCCATTTTTCCATTAGGCCATGTGCAAGCCATGCACTCTCCCTTTAAGCTGTGTTCTAACCCAGTGCCTATGTTTAAGTTGGAATGTGTCCTGGCCTTTTCCACCTCAGCCATTCACATTAGAAGACTTGCAGAAGAAAGAGTGTAAGTGACCAGTGTCTTTTTTTACAGACACAAACCACAGTAGTCACTCAGTTGATCATGTAGAAGTCCATTCTTATGGGACTGTCAGAGTTTTCATTTTCAAGAGGAAACTGAGTTAAAGATGACATGATAACTTGTACCAAACCTTAATGGGGAAATTGGTAGGGTTGGGAGTAGTATCAAAGGCTTTTTTTTTTTTTTTGAAGTAGGCTTTATGAAAATCTCTTGTTTTGAACTGGGGTGGCAGATGCTTTCTTGGGTAATTGTAAGACAAATTTGGCCAAGAAAGCCATCCTTCCTCAAGAAGAAAACAAGGAAAGAAGTACAGAAAGCTGCATCATTTCTTCTTCCTTCTTCCCCTCACATTTCAGCAGCACTGCTGACATATACATATGCAGTTACGAAGTACTAAAGTACCAACACACACAAACACACACACACACACACACACACACACACACACACAACTGAAGAGGCTTGAAGAGGTTACTTCAGGAACACAGAGAAGCAAAGAGCCAGTGCAAGCCATACAGTGAATAATTATCTCTCAAAGAATCAGATGTGCAATGTGCTGCCTAATCATAAGAAAAGGCAAATCGAGATAAACCTGTAGTCACAAAACAGCCCCAGAAGATAACTATCTGATAGTGTCTTGGAAATCTGTTTCTGTTCCAAATGCTGTCAGTTCTTAGCATGGGAAAAATAGGGGAAGGAAATCAACCTTTGAGTCTCCTGGTGAGTTACTGAAATCAAACCCAGTGGGCAAGAAACTGCTACCATCTGAATCATGACACCAGCTGTTGGAAGGGCGTGTCCTCATGATGGCCGCAGCCCTGTGTTTCAGGCCTTTTTGTGCTAATACATGGCCATATATGCAGTAAGTCCCTTAAGCTCATGTGTTTTCTTTCTTTCTCTGTGTTCAGTAACTATATGAAGGAAGCACTTATGTCCCTATTGGGAATGGAAGGCCGAGAAGGCATTGGGCATAGAGACAGACAATGCACAGCCTAAAGACTTTTGGAGTTGGAGGCAGCAGAAAGATTAATTGAAATCATAACATGTCCTAGACAGTTACTCCCTGTAATAACTGTATTGGTCAGGCCTTTCACAGACTAGAGGACAAAGAATCAATCCAACCATTGAGAAATTTGATATCCAATTGGTAAAAGGTTCTGAGATAAATCACCTCGGTTTACATAAGTTAGCATTTGACTAACCAGGAGACTTGAAATTATAGCCTTCTGGGGAGTTTTAAATGCATGTGTACTAAAGCCCCGTTTTATTAGCATGTGTGCATGTATGTATTTGCTATTTGGGTAAGAGATCCATTAAAAGTGTTATTAAGGCCATAACTGGACAAACAGACAGTAGCATGGGGGGGACGTTGAGGAAACATCAGGGCTGTGTGCCAGAGTGGGGGTTTGTTCTTACACACGTTAGAGGAAGGAGGAGGTTCTCTACCAAGTGGCTGATGACCAATGCATGCATATTTCAGGCTATCTGATTCCTGGGTGGCAGTGGGGAGGAAAGGAGTCTGTGAGCCTGGAACTAGGAGGGTAGGAAGGGCAGGAACCTAGAATTAAAAGTTCATGTAAGACACCCAAGAAAGGGCTGGTATCCAGAATATATAAAGAACTTAAAGAAGTTAAACAAAAACTAATCAAGTAATCCAATTAAAAATGGGGTGCAGAGCTAAACAGAGAATTCTCAACAGAGGAATATCGAATGGCAGAGAAACCCTTAAAGAAATGCTCAATGTCCTTAGATATCAAGGAAATGCAAATCAAAACAACCCTGAGATTTCACCTTACACCCATTAGAATGGCTAAGATCAAAATTTCAAGTGACAACACGTGCTTGCGAGCATGTGGAAAAAGGGAAACACTCCTCCATTACTGGTAGGAATGCAAACTTGTACAACAACTTTGGAAATCAATCTGGTGCTTCCTCAGAAAACTGGGAATAGCCATACCTCAAGACCCAGCTATACCACTCCTGGGCATACACCCAAAAGATGCTCCACCACACAACAATAACATTTGTTCAAACATGTTCATAGCATCTTTATTTTTAATAGCCTGAAACTGTCTCTCAGTGGAAGAATGGATAAGGAAACTGTGGTACATTTATATAACAGAATACTACTCAGCCATTAAAAACAAGTAAATCATGACATTTTCAGGCACATGGATAAAACTTGAAAAGATCACCATGAGTGAGGTAACATAGACCCAGAAGGACACACATGGTATGTACTCACTTATAAGTGGATTTTAGTCATACAGTACAGGATAGACATACAACAATGCATAGACCCCAAGAAGATAAATCTGATGGGCATCTTCGGTGTCATGTGGGCCCACTAGTTAGGGAAGTGGGGGTATCTCTGGCACAGACCATGTTGCTTGCTTTCTGATCACTCCCCACTGATGGGACTTCCCTACCAGGCCACAGGTGAGGAAGACTAACTCAGTCCTCATGTGAATAGATGAGCTAGGGTGTCTGGGTGGGTGGGGGCGCTCCCCTGTTCTGAGGAATAAGGAAGAGGAGATATGGGAGGGAGGGTGGAAATGGAAGGAGAGGAGGGAAAGGCATATGATCAAGATGTAAATTGAATTAATTAATAAAAAATGAAAAAATAAACGTTGTGCAAGAAATTTACAAAATAGTGTAGCTCTGGCTAACATTCTGGCTTTGTTTCTACTTTTTTGTTTGTTTGTACTTTTGAGACTTTTGTGCTTATGTAGCCCTGGCTGTCCTGAAACTCACTATGTAGACCAGGCTGGCCTCAAACTCACAGCACTCTGCCTGCCTCTGCCTCCCAAGGGCTGGGGTTCAAGGCGTGAGCCACCACACCTTTGTTTCTCTTAAATGGGTGGAAGGAGTTGTGTAGTTGTCATCCTTGGAGCTCTTCGGAATGAGCGGCTTTTTCATCACTGGGGTCTTGGTGTGGTCTCTGGCGTTAGAGATTTTGAAAAAGGGGATGATGTTATAGAAGGTTCCTTCCTCAATGGCCTCCAAGCCTGCTAGTGTCATTCTAGCTACCTAACACTCTCTCCTTAAGTTATATTAGTATTCTTAAAGTGGTTTCAAGAGATGCTCAGCATATAAACACGGTGGAGAATGACCAGATGAAGGTGTGCCATATATGGACAAATAGAATGCAATGATTTTGTATATTTTTGAAAATCACATAAAAAATTTCATAAAGCATTCATCTTAGAAGATCAATTAAACTAAGTAAATAGATCAATGTATGGAAGAATTTGTGAATACTTGAAAAATAAGCCACAAATTCCCATGGAAACTAGAAATAGCCTCTGACTTGAGATCCAACAAAGCCAGAGACTGGGGTATTGCAACAACCATGCTTATTGCTGGTTTTCTGTGTTAAAGGCATTTGCCTGGAATGCCTTGATTCCAAATGGAATAGAAGGGATCCCATTCAGAATTCACACATTACTCCCAGCAATTGGATACTTGTGCAAATAATTTGCTAGGGGGGATAATGATACCTGCTCTAGTATCCCAGAAGAGCAAGAAATCCTTTCTAGCTGTAAGCATGAGGCTGAGTTCCACCAGGTGGTTAGACTCTTTCTCCCAGAGGAGAAGTGTCAAGGGCCCTTGAGTCTCTGCAGTATCCAGGGCTCTGAAGCCCCTCCTCCAAGGACTCTTCTGAGTTGAGTAGAAAGGAGGCCAGACAGAATTAAGAACATGATCCTCTGACAAATTTAGGTTTTTCTGATTTCTTTTCATTTTCTCAGTGCTGTCACTTTGCCCTACCCTGATTAAAAAATAAATAAGTAAAAAGTACAATCACATCTCCAAATATTATTAGAAATAGGATGTTAAACAATACTGACAAAAGCTTTTATTCTTTGATCATAAATCTTCACCTCTTAAAACAGAGTTTGAATTTAAGAATTTATCACACTGTGGCACATTTGATATCAGATAGACTCCTTCACCTCTCTTTTCCACAGTCTAACACTTGTAGGTATGAAGGCTTGACATTTCTAAATGTGGTTAATATTTTCCACACATGTTCCTTAAAAAATGAAATAGTACTACCATTTTTTGTGGGTTTAAATGCATTTGCATTTCATTCAGGGGAAATGAGTTTTCTGTTTTAATTTCATCTCAGTTCCATTTAATTAAAGTCTAGCTCATTTGTCTTTGAACACTTTAAGTGCTGGAGTTTGGCTAAATCGCTCAAAATGAGTTTGAAATTTGGACAAGATTTTTTTAAGCTTTGAATAAATTTACATCTGATGATTCCTAAAACCCTATATTCCCACCTCCCACCCTCAAGTTAATAGAATGCTTTGTGCGTCTGAAGTGTTCTTTTATACATTGTTTCACAATCTTTTTGGAATAGTCCCAAAAGAAAGATAAATCAAGTCCTATTATCTGCACTTTACAGAAACCTGGAACTCTGAAACAGAAAGCTCTGTTTCAGATAGAATGACTTAGCCAAGGTCATACAGAGTCGCTGAATCAAAATTAGAACTACATGTTCCAACTCAAGGAATTATCAACGCATTTTCATCCATGTGTGTTCTTGACACCCATCCCCCGCCCCCAGGGAAATGTAATTCTTCTGAAGTCTTCCTAAAGTGTGTGTGTGTGTGTGTGTGTGTGTGTGTGTGTGTGTGTGTGTGTGAATTAAGGCTGAATTCTAACGGTGCTAAGGCCTGTTGTGTCATAGGCTCTGGGGAACGTGTTTACCAACTTCCTTACAAGTACGACCTGCAGTGCTGAGGCTTGAATTGAGGACTTCTTGCATCCGAGGCAAGTATTCTACAACTGAGCCATTCCCCAATCGTGCCTACTGTATTTTTGGTCTTCAGAGCAACACTTGATGCTTTATGGAGAAGGAGATGAGGTTACCATGAAGTGAGTAACTTGCCAAAGTCACATGCATGTTGAGTTTCTGCTCTCCCAGGCTTTCCCTCAACCTGTGTCTGTATTGGTAAGGCCCTATTAATCTCGAAAATTCTCTGAAATAAATAAACAACAGTCCTGTCACCCTGACATGGGCTCTAAGAACATTACCATTTCTGTTACTCTCAAAATATAGTTAGTAACATTTATACATAGAAAACACAACAAGGCGAAAAACCAGCCTAACAAACAAAGCGCATGAGTTTGAGTAGAGTGTTTTTGCCCTTCAGAAGTTTACCTCTTTATAACTGGATATGTTGATACTTAACAGCACAAAATTCAAGTGGGAAAACAACAGAAGGCTGCTTTCCTCAAGCACAAAGTGGGTGCTTCAGACTTTCTCCTGTAAATACCACCAGGCAGGCAAAAAGGAAAGCAATGCTGACTAGGAGAATAGAGTCTCTCATAGAGGAAATAAAAGTGAAGAAAAGAATTCATGTAAGTGGAGATGAATGAGAAGGGATACTGCATAGAAGCATTTCTAACAGGAGCTGTGCAATTGCAAACTCTCATAGCATATTTCGGGAGGATCCTATCTTCTTATTTGTGATGATTTGCTTTAAAACTTGAAGTATCCTATGCTCACTGGTTCCCAATATCAGTCTTTTATTTGATTCCTGAGTTAGAACTTAGCTTCAGGTACTAGAAACTCAAATTTGCAGTAGATTAAACAAAGGTTTGCTTATATATACTGTCCCCAACTTACTACGTGGTTGAAAAGAAAAACGTTCAAGTTTTGATGATATGAAAGTACTGTGCTCCCAGTAGACAATGATGAATTTCAATATTTTTAAATGATAAATTTAAACATTTTCCTAGGCAGCAATATTCAGTATGATACTCTCTCCCAATACTGAGCCTTGCATGGGGCTTCTCCCCATAGCCAGCCACAGAACTACAGGGGTAACGAGTTGGGAACCCACTGTTCTTTCTAGTCAAGTAGTCAATCAGCCAAAGGAACCATTCAGCAGCTCACTATAGACACAGGCTTTGTGTTAGATGCTTTTACTCAACCATAAGCTAATATGTTTTATATTTAAAGTAGGCTGGGTTCAGCCACGGTGTGCCATAAGATTAGACATGTTAAATACATATTCATTTTATGATAGTTTCAACATATTATATATTCATTGAAATATAACCTTATCTTAACTGAGAAACAGCTGTATAACACAGTGTAAAACCGTTATGAAGTGGTTGCTTTGCTTTCAGCTGCCTAATGATGCTAAGATGCAATAAATTACAATTTTCAATTGTTTTTTATCGTGTTTGCTTGATGGCAACTACCATTCATATCAGTTTTTATCTGTGAAAAAGAGAGGCCTCCTTGGTGGCAGTTATCCTTTTTCTCTGTGGAAGTCAAATCTTTCCCAGGAACAGTGCCCAGAAAGCCTCCAATGTCGGTCTTATTGTCAAGAATCAGGTCGTACTAACTCTAAGACAGGTTGTGAAAATGAAAGTGGTTGCTGCCCTTCAGTCAGAACATATCACTGTATTACAGACCCCACTAAAATCAAAGTTTTATGGTAAGGAAACAGGGAGAAGACTGAGGAGGTAAATGATAGTGGCAGCAGCCCTTACAGTCTCCTCTGTTACAGCGATGGGTACGCATGTCAAACCAGCTCCCTCGGTGTTGTGGTTTATCGCACAGAAATGGTGCAGGATAGTAATCTTAACAGAGCCTCAACTGATTTCGTAAAGAGCCAGGATGTTGGGCTAGAGGGTGTTCAGTGGTTAAGAGCGTCCTGAAGTCCCACATGAGGCTTTAACAGCTCCTTTAACTTCCCCTCCAGGAGAGCCACCTCTCCCTTCTGGCCTTTATGGGGACCTGCACTCACACACGCATCCCTTACACACAGAGAGACCCAGGCACACGTATGTTTTCTTTAAAACTGTGCTGCTGTTATGGATACTGAAGTATCCTGTAGGCATAGCATCAGCTCTGGTAGTTTGGCTGTACTTTTACTCTTTCCTAGAAATGCAAGAATATTGTTTCCTATGAACCATTTCCTCTTGCACCTCTGTGTATCTTCTATTGCTTACTCCCTCCTCTTTCTTACCATACAATTTTTCTTAAGCTGCAATCGGATTGCAGTCATAAAGCAAAACACAGTTGCCCTATCGCCATTTGAATTTCAGATGAATGGAAAATACATTTTGTCTGTATAGGAGTTGTGTGATGTTTGCAACATACATATGCTAAGGAATGAGCTGTTATTTGTATGAAATTCGGATTCTATTAGGTTAGTTTTGTAAAATCTGACATTCCTCAAATTGACTGGTTAGGCTGATCATGAGTTAAGAATTCTTGTGTATAGAACCTGTCTACCTGATAGACCACTGGTTCACTTATGAATTGCAACCTTTGACTTAGAAGTTTGCTGCTCACCCAGAGAACTGGAATTCCTCTATGGGCAAAATGTAGAAAGACATGCCCAAGGAATTGTTGGTATCATGGCTCATCCTGTGGGGCTTTGTGAATGCCCTTCCCAGAGTCCTCAGACGGGTTCAATACAAAATACTTACTTCTGTTCTGTACCTTACTGACATATGGCACATTCAGGCTTAGTTCTGCCTCATTCTCATGTCTGTCTCCCCAACAGTGATTCCAGATCATCGTCTTATTTAGACACAAAATCCAGCCTTTTGTTATTATTTTCTGTATTGCCCTGACTAGCCTGGTACGAGATAGCACAGGTTGCCTTAGATTTACGCTGATGCTCCTGCTTCAGCTTCCCACGAACTGAAGTTACAGGCACGTGCCACCATGCCTATCTCCGTGGGTGTTTTGACCTCCACAGTGGGTAGTGGCATGTGTACAGGATAAAAGGCACCATTTTACACAATGTTACTTCTCAGCTCTCATTTATCACAATGCTGTCCTTTGTTGAAGGTTGGACTACTTTTGAGAGAGCCAACAAACACGTAACATCTTCTATCTGCAGAGAAGAGGTGGCAGATGCTGGGCATGGCACAAAGCTAAATAAATTCCAGAATCCACCACACTTTCCATTTTGTCACCTGATAGGCTTGCCTTCTCCTACTGTTATTGTTTGTGATTCATTTCTCCATTCTTTGAGCCAATGATATCAATACACTCACTACCTGCAGTTCATACAGGGCTGTTGTGTAGCCAATGAATAATGATGAGGTAGTAGATGTCTCTCCTTTTCCTGGGGCAGAAGCGCTCTGTCCAGTCTCTTGGAGGATCAGTACTTCTCTTTGTCAATGCCATAGGAAATAGAATACTATGCTTTTGAAATACATTGTAATTATAAGAAAGTGTTTCTATCTGGGGTCTAATATTCACCTCAACCAGCCATGAAAATGTACACATAAACCCTGCTCCTGCCTTGCTGTCACTGTTACACTCACTGATACTCTTCAGACTCTTTGATCCAATCTCCTTCATTTCTCTCTTTTGCTTTTTTTATGTTATAATGATCTGTTTCTCCTTCTTCCTGGGTACCCTGTTTCATAATGACCTTCAGTCTACTCTTTCCTCTAGTTGCGTGTGAGGCTTCAAACACTCCTCTACAGGGCTATCATTGTCCATGTCTTGTGATATAATGAAGAAATGAACGAGCTGGATTGTTCCCCATGCCCCACTGACAGGGAGCACAATAGAAAGGAGGGAAATGTGCTCTTGAACTAGTTGAATTTGGACTTGTGTACATATTCTTCTATCATCTTTTTTTGTTTTTGTTTTTGAGACATTAAGACAAGATCTTGTGTTGCCTCAGGCTAGCTGTAAACTTGCTATATAGGTAGGGTAACCTTAAACTCTGTTGCTCCTGCCTCCACTTCTCATGCATTGGGAGTTAAAGGCATGACCCATTATACTTAACTTTTTATTCTTCTGTTGAACATATTCCATGCACAAGTGTCCTCATCACTCACAAGTTCATTTTTTTTCCTTAGTCAAATGCAAGTTACACTGTATGGGAGAGACAGATAAAGAATGGTGTGTAAATGTCTTCAAAAACACAAAATTAACACTTTATTAGGAATAATTCTCATTTTTCAAAATGCTTCATCAGTTAGGAAAACACAGAATAAAATAAAACATTCCTACATCAAGAAAAATCTTTAACTTTTCTTGATCTACATGGAAAAATTGGCACCCAATGGTGCTTTGTGTGCCCAGATGATTTGCAGTATTCAATGGCAAGTCTGTGGGTCTAATGTTCCCTTCTAACCTGCGACCCTGTGTCCTACATGGGATTATGAAAACAAAGTACCCTACTTGAATTTCTATACAAATCTTCTCAAATTTGTAAAAAAAAAAAGAAAATATCCTGGAAAAATTTCTCTTCCATAGCTCACGGGTCAACCTTCATGTGAAAAGTATTAGTTCTAACAGGCATCAGTTGCAAGGAAAAAGATGCTTGTCACTCAAATAAACAATGTGGGATACAGCTTTGAGGAGTGATCCTTACAGGTAACAGCACAGCAGTGACTAGGTAAAGATGGTAAGCGCTTCCTGTCTTCATCAGTGATGGTGGGAGTCCATCTGCATCGCTTTCTTAAAGAAGACAAGATGTCAATATTGTAGAGCTTCCCTTCCATGCCCGTGCTAAACCCACTCTGGTTTTTAAACTAGTCCATTTCCTAGTACATTTTAAATATCTTGAACTCTCGTTTTTCCAAGAAATGACACAGCTTTGAACAACTGTGCATTATGCAAAAGCAAACTCTACTCTGTGCATGTCCTACCCGTTATGGAGCATGGTAAAAATAACCTCAGAAACTGTGTAAAATAAATAATATCAAAAACGTTCCCAAAGTCTCCTGTGATGAAATTGCAAGCTGTATTTTGGTATTAATGAAATGTATTTATTTGCACTCTGCCGCCACTTCCTCTGGGGAACAACACAGAACAGGATCTTGCCTTCACTATGCTAGAAAGGAAAGAATGGAGGACCATGGTGTCCCCATGATCACTCCAAGATTTGTGCCAAGGCTTTACCTGGCAGGAGCTATGTCCATTTGGAACTCAGGAAACAGGGGCATGAAGATTCACTTACCTTCAGGTCGTCCAAAAGTGACATAGAACAGCCAGCCAGTCAAACCAGTCAGAAATGTAACTTTGCTGCTTGTCTGGCTACAGGCCATTCAAGCTCTGTGATATTGGAACTAAGCTTAGAAGACACTCAAAACTTGCATATAAAGTTCAATGCTCAGGAGGCAATTTTCTGGCTGCATTTACTATCTGAGCAACTAGAATGCCTCAGCTTTAATCAGTTTTAAATTTTGTGCACACTGATTAAGCACTGCTAGCTTATTTCCTCTTGATTGTTTCCTCCTCTGGTCACCATGAGTTATTGACAAAATTCTTTCTGAATCCTAACTCACTAGTTAAGAAGCTGTATTCAATGTCTTTAATCTGTTTGCTACATTTCCAGTCTGTAACATAGACATATTATATTATACCATAGGTTTGGGTGTATACAGGCTTCATACAGATATTCATATATGAATCTTTGAAATAGTTAATGGACTCATGACATATACACAGCTGATTTGAGCAAAGTGAGCTGTGGTGGTATAGTTCTTTTTTTCTCTTTCTGTCTTTTCTTTCTTTCTTTCTTTCTTTCTTTCTATATTTATTTTTCTTTCAACTTGTTACAGGCTACAATTATCTGAGAAGTAGAATCTCAGTTGGAAAATGCCTTCATCAGATTGCCTGTGGGCAAGTTTCTGGGACATTTCTGGATTGAAGCCTGATGTGGGAGGCTCAAATCACTGACGACAGGGTTGCCTCCAGGCAGGCAGTCCTGGAGGATATACAGAATACAGGCTGAGGAAGCCACTGGGCGAAAGCCAGCAAGCAGAGCCTTCCTTCATGACCTCTGCCTCCGTTCCTGCTTCTGGGTTCTTGCCTTGAGTTCCCCGATGATGGACTGTAACTTATAAACCAAATAAATATTTTTCTTCCAAAATTTCTTTGAGTCAGTGTTTTTATCAAAAGAGATGCCTAAATAACACAGGAGCTATATGCATTCAGGAGAAAAAAAATCAAGAGAGTGAGAAAGAGCATCACACAGAGAGAATGTTGGAGTCATGTATCAAGTGTTCTCTCATTTATCTTCTGTTCATATAAGGTATCAATGTGCCTCAGGTAAAATACTTAGCTTGCATTCTCCCTGTAAGTAAGGGAATGGCTACGGCCACATTTGATCAATAAAATATTAAGAAAGGTACCTAGGGAGAGCAGTCTTCACTGTCTCCAAAGTGAAAGTCATTTTTCTATTGTCTTTACCTTTTCCCCTTTTCTTCTTTCCTTCCCTCCTTCCTTCCTCCTTTCTTTCTTCCTTCCTTCCTTCCTTCCTTCCTTCCTTCCTTTCTTTCTTTCTTTCTTTCTTTCTTTCTTTCTTTCTTTCTTTCTTTCTTTCTTTCTTTCTTTCTTTCTTTCTTTCTTTCTGTTTTCCCCTCCCTATCTCATGTGTGTGCATGCTGTGTATGTTTGTATTTAAATAGTGTGTGTGTGTGTGTGTGTGTGTGTGTGTGTGTGCATTTATTTAAATAGTGTGTGTGTGTGTGTGGTGTCTGGAATCATCTTTATCATGAGGCAATCTCTCATCAAATCCAGAGTTCACATATATGGCTCATCTCTCCAACCAGTTTTCCCTAAGGATCAACGGTTTCTGCCTCCTAGATGTGGAATTGTAGGTGAGACACCAAGCCAATCTGCCATTTTACATGGGTTCTATTGAGCTGAACTCTGGCCTTCATGCTTGAGGGCAAGTACTTGAGCACTGGCTATCTCCTCAGCCAGGACACTGAGTCATGTATACCTCAGGCTAGCCTCAAACTGAAAAATGATGCATCGAGATGACTGAAGAATCACATTTAGGATAATTAAATAAGACTCTTTCTTAAACCGTGCACAAAAACCAACTTCAGGAAGATTACTTAATCTAATCCTTGACACTAAAACTTACTGGGGAAGTAAGAGAAGAAATGCTTGAAAACATTTATCTGGGCAAAGAATTCTCCCAATAGCACAGACAGCAAAAACAAATAGGTCGGTCCAGCACACATTTATGGAATAGCAGTCTTTAGTGTTCAGTTAGTCAGTATATGGTTGCAATCAGGAGAAAGGAAGTAGATGATATTAGAGTTATTATCCTGAATCATAGCAGAGAGAGAGAGAGAGAGAGAGAGAGAGAGAGAGAGAGAGAGAGAGAGAAAGTAAAGAGGGCCTAGCTGTTTTGTTAATTTGGCAAACATTAGTTTCCAAATTTTAGATGAATAAGCATTCCTGGAATAATCCTCAATTGAACATCATGCTTTTACTTTCATTCTTTTTCAAATTGTGGATGTGTTGTACTTCATTACTTTCTTTTGTCCTTGATTTCATCTTTGTTGCTGTAAGAAAACAAAGAGAAAGCATTTATTTGACTTTTCCTTACACATCACAGTCCATCATTATAGAAGGTCAGGGCAGAAACCTGAGGCAGAACCTTGAGGCAGAAACTGAAGGGGAGACCAGGGAGGAATGCTGCCTACTGGCTTGCTCCCCTGCTTTGCTCAGCTGCCTTTCTTATGCAGCCCAGGTCCACCTGCCTAAAGATAATGCCACCCACAGTGGGCAGGTGGGTGAACTGCATCCATTAGCAATCAGGAAAATGGCCCACAGACATATCTATAGGCCAATCTGCTGGAAGCAGCCCTCCATTTCGATTATCTCTCCCCAGGTGACAGGAGTCTACACACCCTCAATCTACACTATTTATTTCCTTGTTGGTCTAATTCGTTGTTCTTTTTCTAGATTCTAATGGTTTGTAGTGTACACATGATTTATCAAGATGGACCTTCAGATAGTACTATATCACGCTTATAGCAGCAAAACATTACAGTAGTTATACTGAACAACAATGTGAGTGTTATAAACACATTGTTTGTTGTTGTTGTTTATTTCAAGAGACGTAAACAAAAGGAATGTACATTTATCCAAGTTGTTACTTAGAGTGGCCTTCATTTCTATACATTTATAGATCAGTGTGTCATTCTCCCCTTCTACCCATGAGTCTTCATTTTTTCATTTCTGGTTGTTTACGTTGGTCAGCAATGAGTGATTTTTCTGTTTTAAAATCTGAGTAGAGCCTCATTTCACAAAAAGTATTTTGTTGGTTATAGAATTCTTTGTATCTTCTCATTTACCAGTTTTTTTTTTCTTCTCAGCTCTGCAGAAATCTGACTTCACTGTCTTCTTGTTCATGTCATTTCAGAGAAGGATGTGTTATCATCCTAATCTTTGTTCTTTAGCACAAACAATTTTTTTTCTTGCTCTAGAGTTTTGGTGGTTTTTATTGCTATTACTTTTTATTTTTGCTTTTAGTTTTGATTGTGATGTCCTACTTTTAAGGGTTTTCAACATTTCTTACACTTGGAATTTACTAAGCATTTTTTATATCTGTGAATTTATAATTTTCTATGAAAAAGTTTGGAAAGTTACCCATGTATTAGGCTTCCCATGTCTTACACAAGGCCCATTAATTGATGTGATTTGAAATTTATTTTTTAAGTATTTTTAAAATGTGTGTCTCATTGTGTTAATATTATTCTGTTCTAACAAAAATCCAACAGCAAAATCGTTTGCTGTTGCCAAACACACAAGACAGCATTCTTTATATGAAAAAAAAAATCTGTTTTGCTTGCACATTGGAAGTCTGAAGACAGACTCAGGCAGCTCCTTCAGTTTAACATCATGCAAAAAGGCCCTTGGCTCTGTCATGTCATGAAGGTTAGTGTCGTGTATAAGCAAACATGTATGAGAAGGAGATTGTATGTCCAGTCAGCAAGCCAGACACCAAGGAAGGAACAGTCTTGGTCTTTGTAGCAAGCCTCTACTGAAGAACAACAGAGGTCCAGTGAGACTCAGTGAATGATTAATCATTAATTCTGAGATAGCATCCTTAACCACTCAGTCACCTCCGACCAGGTTCCATCTCAGCTTTTCTCTACCACCCAACATCAGCAAACTGAGAACCGAGCTTCCAGCACAAGGGCTTTGGAGGACAAGTCATACCCAAACCCATCAGGTAGTTTCCATCACTGGGTATGCAGGTCCTCTGACTTCTTTTCCTCCCTGTCTAAATTGTAATTAATCTTCTGCAATGAATTTTATGCTCCCTGTTCTAAAGTTTACAGCTATAAAAAGTTGATTGATTGGGCTTTAGAATAATCTTCCTTTTAATTACCTAAGTCATTAAACATGTGACACAGTTATTTCATGTTTCTATGTCTTTGTATGTTAATTTTGGCATGTCAGCACTGAGTCAATTTCTAGGTAACTGTTCTCCTCAGTGAAAGCCTTATTTATTTATTTTTCTTTTTGCTTCTTTTGCATTATGGAGACTTTTTATATAGAATGCCAAATACTGTAAATTTTTTTATCACTGAATGTTGAATAATTTTGTATTTTATAACTATTCTTTCTTTTGAGACCTATTAGTCAGGACCATGGCAGGACCCAAACCAGTGCTAACTCTTTTCAGTACTGAGGCACCATGCCCCAGGTGTCCCAAGGCTTCCCAGGGTCCATATGGTAATGGGCACTATCATATGGCTAGCTCTGTGTAAGCAATAGATGTAATTTTCTCTGTTTCTCTCAGGTGGTTCATTTCCTCTTTCATAGACAGGTTCTTCTGAAAACACCACAGATTTCTAGGATTTTCTTTGGGTAGCTACCCGATCTCCAGTATACTGTCTTACCAATTCTAACTATTTTAGTCTTCCAGAATCTCCAGCTTCCTCTTCAAGGAGCCTTCTGGATTTTCCTGGGTTTTCTTTACATGTTGCCACCTGGGAATTCTTTCAAGGCACTATTTATCAGAGACGATTATAGGTCTCCATTTGTTTCCCACATCTCAGGGATTATTATCCTTCATCATCAAATGCCCAGTTTCTGGCACTAGAAAAATAATGAAGAATAATGAACTCTGGGATATGGGAAACAAATTGAGACCTGAATTTGCAATCCTTCGTACCATATAAAAAAGCCCATGTGCCTACAATCCCAGAATTGAAGTGTAAAGACAGGCAGTCTCTCATGTCCACTGGCCAGACATCCTAGCTGAAACAGCAAGCCTCCCATTTAACAGGAGACCATAACTCACAGCAACAACACAAAGAGAAGCAGAAAAAGACAGAGCCTCCTGCTTTGGGCTCCACAGTTATACACACATACAGCTGTGTGCATGCCCCATTATACTCATATGAACCACACACATGGACCACACACACAGACACACACACACACACAACCACAAATATCCAGTATCTTGAAATAGTTATTCCATTTGTATTGTTAATGTTTGGGCTTATTTAGTAGGCTATGCATGCTTCCGCCATCTTGACTGGGAATGGAAAGCCTCCATTAGATTTTCTGCTCCCACAGTGCCAAATGCAATGCCTATTAAATGAAAGAATTTATGGTGAAAGTATTGTCTGTGGTTCTGGTGCTAACGCTGGAAGATGTGTTCTTAAGCGAGGACTGTGGGAGCCCCCATTAGTACTCATGAGACTTAAGGCCTGAGGTCTGCTTCCACTGGTGGGCACAATCTTCCAATCTCATTAGCCAAGAGAACACCGCAGAAACTTGCAAAGAACATTTTTGCATGCAGGAAGGAGAGAATGTCTTTGTCTCCTCGGAGAAAAGTTTTCACAAGAAAATGAGACACATTCGTCTTGCTTTTCCTCTCTGCTTCATGCTAATAGTAGTTATACATCGGGAACAAAAAAAAAAAAAAAGACACAGAGTTGAACGAATTTTCCCAGGATCTTGCATGAAAAATATCAGACACAGCAAAAGGGTAGGCTTTATTCAATTTGCGTACAACATCCTTCAGGGATGAAAAAGTCTGCCTGTTAACAGATACTAAATCTCTTTTAGTTTCTCATGTCTCTCAGGCTAGCAGCCCTCTCTAACTGTGTAAATACAATCACATCTAATGTGCTAAAACACAAAAGGCGTGCAAGCCAGATTCCCTGAATTCAAACTATGGCCTAATCCAATTTCTGGCCATCATAGTCTTAGATTAGCAAATGTATCAACTCTGACTAAACCCAACTTTACATTTCAATGGTAATAGGTACGCTGTTTATTTAGCTACACCCTGTGGGAGCTTGGGCCTCATGTTGCTAGAGTAATTACTAATGCGAATGTTGGCTATATATATATATATTTTTTTTTTTTCTGAATTGCTATGTCTGGCTTTATTCTTCCAGGAAGATATTTTATTGCCAGCCTTTGGCAGTGAGTATCTAATCAGTGAGAGCATCTCAGGGTGTGATGGGGGAAAGGGCCTGTCCACAGTGGGGAGGTACACTTACCACCTCTATTTTTAGGTTACAATTCTGTGTGCCACACAGAGCCAAAGGCTTTGGGGTTTTACCTCCCTGGGAGGCTTATGGGAGCACAGCGTGACTGTCCCAGGGGAGCAGCCAGTCCAACTGTAACTCCCTTAAATTGTCAGTTACTTTTCCAAGTTAGCTATTATAGACTCAGCTGGAAACTACTGGCTAGTCTGACTGAAACATATGACTCCAAGGGGTTCATTGGTTACATCCTCCACAGTCATTGGGGACACTTGTGTTCAGAGCAACTATCAGCAAATGAAATTCTCACGTTAACTCTGGGTCTAAAAGGAAAGCACACATGCTCACACACATGCACACATGCACACGCTCCCTGCTCACTTGAAGCGGTAATGAGGCTATTAAGGAATTAAAACAAATGGCCTCACTAGCCTCTGAGTTCATTCCTTTTCTGGGATTCCAGCTGCCACCGCAATGTCTTCCCCGTTCCCTGGAAACAGTCATTGAGTGTGTTATGCACGGCAGATCCTTGGAGGTGCTGATCATTGCAGCGGTTTTTGCCTGACCCTGACTTCATCGAGGTGGCTACCAAATAGAATTAAACAAACAAACAACAATAACAACAAAGAACTCATTCCCAGCTGTGACACGTGTTGTAAAGTTCAAATATAGGACGTTTGGACATAGGAAAAAGGAGAATTCATACAATCTGGAGAGAGTAGAGTGGATAGAGCCTTATTCTCCTTGAGACAGGGTCACCTTGGCTGAGATGGGGGAGGAGAGAGCTGGGAATCTCACTCTGCAGTCCAGACTAGCCTCTGAAGCAGTGGGATTACTGGCATGTGCCACCACAGTGAGCCTTGTTGGGATTTTATATAGTGAGCTATTAGCATGGTAAAAAAGTGAGGTCTTCCTTTCCCATCCAAGTGATACAAATATGTGCTGCTCTTAGAAAACGCCACACAGTGCCAGAGGAAGAGGACGTACAGCTATACACTGGGGAGCTGACAGCAACTGGCCCAGTCCATCAGCGGAGTACCAGTCAAGAACTGGGCTCCATGTAAATTGAGGGAAGATGGAAACAGGATACATGATTTTGTTGAATGCTTACTGTAAGGCAGAGTTTCTATGCTCTAGTTACATGCTTCCTAGTGATAACAAAACTGTAGGCAAGGTAAGGCTATATCTATTTGTTCTTTGAAGAAAGAGAAGAGAACAGAGTCCTTGTACCATGTTCATACACTAGACGAGGGCTGGTGGGAATCACATCTCATGCAGCCTCCCCAAACCACAAGGAAGCAGGGCATCACATCAGGTTCTGGATTGGCCGGTAAACTGAAACTACCTAATAGTGAATGATAGTCAAGCATTTACTTGATAATTTTGTTTCTCTCACTAGACTGAAGGTCCTATCAGGGCAGGGACTGCATCTGTAATTTTTTTTTCTTTATATTCCCTGCATAGTGTCGTGAATGCGGGAAGCAGACACTCCACCAATGCTTTCCTTGTGCCTGGATCACAGACACAACAGCTTGGAAGCAGAGAAGCACCTGTGAAAAACAAGCGGTAACATAAGGTAGACATTTATGATACCAAGGAGAGAAATCCACCTGCATCACTATAAGGTGAAATAAGGTGACATCTCTTTTGACAGAGGAATTAGTAACTTATTCTTGGGTAAGTCTCAGAAATGAGTAAATTTTGGGTGAGCACATACAGAAACGAGGGAATACACAATGCATCAGTAGCACTAGCAAGCATATAAAGACTGAAAGCATATGGCCGTACCTAAGAATGGCGAAGGACTTGTATTGACTAACATGCAGTATGATATGAAAAAAAAAAAAAACATTCTAGAAATTCAGCTTGGAAGAACTCCAAACTCTAAGGAATGTAGAGCCTAGTTAGAGAGAAAACAATGTGCCCATGAGCTAAGATAGAAGAGACAAACCAATCCTTTTTAGTCAGTTATATCTAGAAACGATCATCCATTTAGCTCACAAATGAACAATTTGGATGGAGCTCAGCAGGGGTCTCCCAGGCCATGACTGGATGGTACAAAAGTGTGAGAGAGGCTCAGTCATGCCCAGAGGCTGATGCAAGTCACAGTTAGGATCTCAGCTTCTCAACAGGGGCTCGTTTACATACTGCCTGTGGCTTCTCCAGGTTGATTAGGCTTCCTTACACCATAATAACCAGAGTTCCGTGGCAAGCATCCAAAATAGATCCGAGTAGAAGTGTTGCCATTTTATAACGTAGTCTCACAAATCATGTAACGTCATATAATGGTTACTAAAATTATTTTAGTTACAAATTCACTCAGATTGAAGGGAAGAAAACAAGAACAGGTCTCCAAATGTTAAGTGTCAGCAGTACGCTGAAAGCAGGTTATGTGGGACAGGATATGTATAGTCACATTTGGCAAATACAACCTGGATACTATCAGCTAAACAGAGTGATGAAAAGACCTTATCTCAGATGCTGCTGTAACCTGTTAGTGGTAAGGAGTGGAGCAGGTCCATCTGCTGGGAGTAAGTGAAATGTTTGGGATGTGAAATGGAGAAGGAACCCATTCTTGCTTCTATGCTGATTTGCACAAACAGGCTTGAAAACTTAAGCTGCTCAATGAAAGGCACAGAACATCTTAGATGTCTGTCAGTCACACTCTAAGAAATGTCTGGGTAAGTGTTACTTGTTATTTAGTTCTATTAATGCTACTTGACATTTAATTCTGTCGATTTGGGATAGGAAACCCAAGCTCCCAAACCCACAGAACTATGCAAAAGGGTAAAGAAAAGCCCTTCTACTAGCTACTCAGACATGGTACTCAAATAGCTGACCACAGTTGCTTTTTGTCATCTTTCCTGTAACTTCAGACCCTTTATGTTGACACAGGATTGTCTTCTGCAACAGGAAGTCTAGCACACAATTTCCCAAAAGTTCTTTCTCTCTTTGAAGTCCTTTCTCACTCATTCTAATGTAAGCTGGGCTGACAGCCAGGGTAATCAGAAGAATCCTCACCGGCCTGGTCAGAATCAAATCAGCAAAAGAAAGAAATGACTGAGTGAGCGTGCATGCCAGCTTTGGACAGAACTGGGGCAGAGGTGCTATGAAGGGGAGAGAGACTACAGGGAACGGTCTGTCAGGAGACGTCCATGGGGACCTGTGCTTGACACGAGTGGCCAGATCCCTGGCAGCCTGGCTCTCCGTGCACTGTGGCAGACTGAAAATGAGTGTATGAAAAAAAAATCTCAAGTTGAACGCCAAGGTGGGTCCCTTTCTACTCATTTCTCATTCCTAATATTCTCCCCAGATGTCACCCCACAGACACAGTCTAACACCAGCCCAGTCCCACGCTGTCCTTGCTGTGTGGCTGTATTCTTTGGGCTACACTAATTACACTTTCAGGAATGTATCTTGTGCCCTGCCTGTATTGAAGGAATCCCTGCTTCTCTTTCCTAAGCAAAGACTATCCAATAATCTCTTTCTTTGCATATGGTCCCTTCTTTATCATATACCTGGAATTCCAATTCTGTTTACAACAGTCTGTCTGAGTCACTTTTCTTTGTTATTTCTTTTTGTTACTACTACTGCTACTACTATTTAACAGTTTATTCACATTGTATCCCATTTGTAGCCCCCTCCCTCGTCTCCTCCTGGTCCTACCCATCCTCCCTTCCTTCCCCTTCCCCTCCCCTGGTGCACTGAAACGGGGAAGTTCTCCTTCCCTACTATCTGACCCTAGCCAATCAAGTCTCATCAGGACTACCTAGATCCTCTTCCTCTGTGTCCTTCCCACAAGTGGGAAGTGATCACAGAGCAGGCAACTGAGTTTATGTCACAGAGTGCCCCTGCTCCCCTTATTAGGGAATTCACTTGGAGACTGAGCTGCCTATGGGCTATATCCGTGCATGGTCCTTGGTTGGTGCATCACTCTCTCCAAAGCAGGCCCAGGTTTTTTGGCTCTGTTGGTCTCCTTGTGGAGTTTCCTGATCCTTCTGAGTTCTTCTATCTCCTTCCCCTTCTTCCATAAGACTACTTGTGTTCTGCCTAAAGTTTTCCTGTGGATCTCTGCATCTGCTTGATCCCATGCTAGGTGGAGTATTGAGATTGGTCTGATGTTTGTATATTGATGCTAGTTACTGGCCCTCAAGACCTGGTTACTGCCTGGGTAAAGCTATCCTTGTTGTGTAAACCTCCCTGATTAAATGGACTATGCCTGGGCAGGGCAGAATGGGGTAGGTGTGGCTAAGTTTCTTGGGCTTTATATGACAGGAGAATCATAGGAAACAGATAGATAGGAAGAGAGGAGGAAGGAGGATGCCATGATAGGTTAGCATGGAGAAGAAACCATGTGGGCTGGGAGGAAGGACTCCAATAATGGCATGAAAAGGCCCAGATGAAGAATATAAGTATCTTGGGATTGTGATGGTAGGTAGCCCAGATAAGAATGATTAAGGCACATGGAATTGAATGGGGTCTAGGAGATAGATGGTGATGTTATTGAGATGGTGTCGGTAGAAATATCTTCCCTGTGCAAGGTAATAAGGCAATTATAAAATCTAGCAGGTGTCTGTGTCTTATTATTTGTGATAGCAAGTTAATTAATACTGCCGTGATAATCTTAGGGCAAATAATAAATAATAAATAAATAAATAACACCCCTTTTTCTTTACTACTCCAGTGGAGTCTTTCAGAGGACATCTGTGGTAGGCTCCTGTCCTATTCCCTCTCTTCAGCCACTTCTGGTGTGTATTCCATTTGTCATTCTGAATGAGATTTAAACATCCATCCTAGGGTCCTTCCTGTAGCATCTTTAGGTCTGTAGATTTTAGTATATTTATTTTATATTATAAGGCTAATATCCGCTTATAAGTGAGTATATGCCATGTGGGTTTTTCTGTTTCTGGGTTGGTCCTGGCATAGAAACAGACTGGTGGATCAATGGAATTGAATTGAAGACCCAAAAATAAACCCACACACCTACAGACACTTGATTTTTGACAAAGGAGCCAAAACCAGACAATGGAAAACAAGATAGCATCTTCAACAAATGGTGCTGGTTTAACTGGACGTCTACATGTAGAAAAATGCAAATAGACTCATGTTTATTATCCCTCACTAAACTAAAGTCCAAGTGGATCAAAAACCTTAACATAAAACCAGACACACTAAATCTGTTAGGAGAAAAAGCGGGGAAGAGCCTTGATCTCATTAGTCACTTATCTATTTCTGTGATAAAATACCACGACCAAAGCAACTTAACAAAAGAAAGCATTTACCTTGTCGTACAGTTTCTGGGGGTTAGAGTTTGTAACGGTGGAGAGAAGAAACGGCTGAGACTTCACATGCTGATCCACAACCATGAGGCAGAAGTAGAGATGTAGAGGAATTTTAATTCAGAGCATGGAGGCTCTGGCAAGAGATCACATCCAAGGACCTTCCAGGCCTATGTGATAAGGCTGAAATATAGACATGCCTTTAATCTCAGGAGACAGAGGCAAGCAGATCTCTGAGTTCAAAGCCAGCCTGATATAGAACAGGTAAAGAAAAGAAGAGTGCAAAGAAAGTCTCTTCAGGAAAAAAAAAAAAAAGTTTAGGTCCTGGTGTGGTGGCACATACCTTTAATACCAACGCTCAAGAGACAGACTTGCAGATCTCTGGGTTCTAGTCAGTGCTGTTCAGGCAGCTCAGTTAAGTCAGGGAGTTAAGAGGCAGTGTAGTGGAATTGTGTTAGTGGCAGTTCAGTTTTGTGAAATTCAGAGGCAGTTTTACCTGGGAGAGTTTTACAGAGACAGGTTGAAGAGAGAACAAACTAGACACAGGTGAGGACAGAGGGAGCCAGAGAATGAGAAGGCGCCGGAAGATTAGAACAGGTGGCTCGAGTTTGCTTGACTCTCCCATTGCCATTTTATGGCCCTCGAAGCTAGGCACAGCATCTCCTGAGAACACAGCAGAAGGGAAAAGAAACTGCAGAGAAGAGGGGTTCCTGTCTCCAGCAGAGGCATAAATGAAGTGTTAGCAAAGGAGGTTGATGGTTTACCTCACTTCTCACTTCTGATTGTTCTTGTTCAGATCACAACCACAGGTCCTTTCGCAGTGGGGCCTTCTACATGCTCTTCCATTGGTGAGGGAGGGGATGGCATAAGAGTTTTCCCACACAGAAATGGCCTCTGGTCTCCTAGCAAGGTTCCTTATTTCTAGTCTTTCATTCTAATCCTTCTCTATACTGTTCCAGAATGCCCTTCATGGAATAAAAATTTTACTATGTTCAATGAATTCAGACATTTGAATGGATCTCTCCTGTTTTCAGAATCAATTCCCAGTCACTAACTGGGGCTACAGAGTCCTTCATAAGCTGATCTCAGGGCCCACTTCAGCCATAATGAAAGATGAACCATGCATGTGCTTGAAGATGGGAACTATAGGATGTTCTTGGTCTCCGGTGTACTCCGCATTCAGGGCAGCACTTGGCACATAGGACCTTCTCAACACTGAACTGTTGAATGGATGGCTGATTTAAACACTGTGCAGCCAAACATCTCACAGTTGTCTTGAGATGAAATAACTTTTCCACGAGGCCTTTCATTAAGGACGATCTCAGTATAAGACTAGCATGAAATAGCCTTGGAATGGTACTCCAACTAAAGCACCTGACACCTGTTCATTTTGATCACATGGAAATACATCATTCACACCAGAGATTTTCTCTGTCCAGTATCGTGGTCGCTTACAGTGGGAATGATGACTAACCATAGCTGTAATTTCAAAGAACTCCAGGCATCCAGCCATTTCAGATTTTGGTGTGCATTCTCAGGCCAGTTCTGTGACTTTTCTGAGCCCCGGAATTCTTCTCTAAACATAGAGTTGATGAGGGTGTTAGTCTCGTGTGGTTCTGGGGATTATTATGTAGCAGGTGCATGGCAATGACTCTATCACTAGTGGTATAATTTCCCTTCCTCTCTGTGTCTGTGTTTCATTTTTTGTTTATTTTTGAAAATTGATTTAATTAGATTTCTCACTTCTCTTTTCTACCTTCACACTCTCTCATTCACTCATCCCTTCTGTTTCAAGTTATGGCCTCTTCTTATACTAATTGTTATTGCATGCATAGATATAATTGCGTATGTGTTTATATTCCTAAGTATAACATCTTTAGTCACCATACTGTAACTTGTAAGTATGGTTTCAGAGCTGAGTACGAGGCACTGGACAACCACTTTGTGGGGAAGACAACTTCTCCTTCTCCCAGCTTCCCTCAGTTGCTTATAGTTCTCTGTGTAGGACTGGGCCTGTGTACAATGTTCCCATCCAACTTGGGGTCATCCTTGTTCAGCTCACATTTGAGCAGTAATGCTGTTGGGACTTTATGGCTATAGCTTCTGCTGTTACTGGGAGACATAATCTCATATCAAAATTTTTGAATCTCTGGCTCTTCCTTTTTTTTGCCCCCTCTTTTTCTACAGTCTTTCCTAAGCCTTCATTGTGGGAGTATTTGTAGATGTAACCATTGAATTGGGTTCCTCAACTGCGCGATTTGATTGGTGCGGTTTTCTGAAGTTTGTTTTAAGCAGGGTGAAGACTACACTTATCTGTGGGTATCACAGTTATTGGTCATTGAAGGGGTATCTACAACCATTTTCCTTCCTCTTTGGAGCAAAGCCCACATCCAGCCTCTGTATCACTCGATCCCAGTCACTCAGGCAGGCAGTAGCGCTGTGCAGAGAGGATGCCCTTTGAAGAGCTACACAGCATCTCAGACTCCTGTGTCTTCCTTTGCTGGAACCCCATTCTCAGTGCATGCAAGTCATCACAGTGGGGAAAGAGAACAGGGATGTCCACGTGAGCAGTTGACCATGACAGCCGTGGAAACCAGAAAAACTATACTATTTTCTCTTGTAAAATTATTTTAATGTGTGTTTATTCAGTAACAATGATACACTTAAGAATTATAAGAAGCAAGTTTGTTAGTATTTTCATAAATTTTGTATACCACTCTTCTGAGGTTCAGGAATAAAAATAAAATCAGGAATTCTCAGAAATTTCAAAATTATGGTTATAATTTAAATGTGTTTTAACTGAAATAGAATAACATCACTTTCCCTTCTCTCTTTCCTCTTTCCAGCCCCTCCTCGCTATTCTTCTTTGAGCTCTTCCCATGTCCTCTCATTCTCAAGCTAGCCTCTTTTTTTATTATTATTGTTACACATATGTTTTGCGCGCACACACACACACACACACATATGTAATACATAAATGTATGTAAATATAACCCCCGAGTCTGATTTTGTGGGTGGTCTGTATATAGTTTTAGGGCTAACCACCTTGCATTGGACAACCAATAAGGTGTCTCATCCTTGAGAAAAGCTATTTCTCTTTCTCCCAGCACTCATCAGTCACCTATTTTGTTGTCAATATATATACTCCTAAAAATGCTCACACGCTGTCAAATTCATATTTAAAGAATAAAGTCCACTAAGCTTAGTGGTACTTATAAAGAAGTCTAGTCTAAGGAATATTCAAACAATGAAAAACAAAATTCACATATCCTAGTTATTTTTCAAAAAGAAATATCGTACATAGAATGGAGAGAGAGCTCAATATGACAGGATCATATGCATTATAGACACACCAAAGGGCTCTGTGTGAGCTTCTCCTGACCTCATCACACATCATGTATTTCTTCAACAGTGCTCTGTGCCCAGGCTCAAGAGGATGAGAAGAAAGCCCACCTCATGGGGGAAAAGACAGTGGATTCTACAAACAGAAAGCACTCTCTGACCTCAGAGTTGCTTGGAAAGCTCCGGAAGCATTTATGACAGCAGAGAGTAAAGGGAGCAGGCCAGTAGCAGGATAAATCCCAATGATGAGCAGATTTAGAACAACTGTAAATCCTTCTAATAATATGAAGCAAAACTTCCTGAGGATGTTCTACTAAACCGAAAAAAAAGATAAAATATGTTGACAAGAATAGTTTAGTATGCTCATAGCCCTCAAAACTCCTTTGTGGCCCTACTAAATACTATAGGGACTGAATCATGATTAAGAACAGGAATAGAGGCTACAGTTTCAATATACCCTGACACCTGCTGCCCAGAGCCAGACGACCTACATCCTAGTTATTCTGATTTCCTGAAAATGCTAGAGGTCTAATTATAAACTAACCCCAAACACCTTGCCAACATAATTCAGTGAAATTAAACCAATCAGCTCCAGACGAATCAACTTAAATAACTCTATGTACCTGAAAGGGAATGTTAATGTACAGCAGCCAAACCAGAAGCGAGGTCACACTACTTCCTCCTTCAGCTCTTAGACCATGCAGGGCTCTTGGCACTCTGGGCTTGCCTTCTTCAATTCCTCTAATTATTTGGTATGTACACTAAGCTTTAAAATTTCCTAATTGGATCTAGTTTTACATTTGGCAAGCCTGATCTTGGTCAAATTTACATTAAGGAGCCGAAGCAATTACAGCGTCTGTTAAAAGGCAGAAGCCCCTGCCCTAAGAGCTATTAATTCATTAGGCTGTAGAAACATATTTAGATAAATTGACTCCTTGGAAGCTTTACTAGACCAGAGGCCAGAAGGAAACAGATAGGAACAGATGAGTGCTATGATAGCTACTGGTTGTCAATGCCAAGCTCTCTAGGGTCACCGAAGAACAAGTCCCTGGGAATGCCTGTGATGGCTGTTATCTAGGTTAGGTTACATGTGGCGAGGAGGCTAACTGCGAGCAGCAGTATTCCATGGGCTGGAGTCCTTGCCTAAACACAAAGGACACAAATATTCTCCATTCTCTGTTCCTAGACTGTGAATAAAACATGATAGCCTGTCTCAAGCTCTTGACTCCGTGACTCTCAGCTATGACTGTCCATCCCCCTTAACTGTATGACAAAAAAAGCCTCCCCACCACCACAAGTCGCCTTTATCAGAGTATTTTATCACTGCAACAACAACAATAACAAAATTAATTAGTATGAAATGAACGGTTGAAATTGGAGGAAAGCAAAGACCTGGAGGAAGGGTCTGTGAAGAGAAGACAGACAGAGCCACATGTAGAATCTAAATTCTGGCTCCTGCTTAAGGCACTAGAACTTTTCCCTTTAACAGGAGAGATTAGGAGAGTAGGAGTTAAACGAAGAGCTGGCCAGGTACATGGGCCATGGGAAAATCAGGCCTACCTCTAAACACACCATCCTTAGTCACTTCAGTTTGATATCCAAGGCACGTGGAGATAGACCAGGGAGTGTGAGAAGAGCAATGGACCAGGGATGACCAGTGTGAATTCTCATCTCTGCACCTCCAGTTACCAGCTGAGGGGACAATCCAACTGAGCCTCAGTTTCCTCATTATACTCTTGTATTCTTGGGAAGATTACAGGACATTAGTTACAGCAGGCATCGAAGCTTTTTGTAAACTTAAAAATGCTATTTAAAGAAAAAATATGTATTAATGCGAATGACGCTTTACACTAGTGCTACTGAAAAACAAAATAAAACAAACAACAAACAAACACTTCAAATGCAGCACTAAATATAAAAGCAAAACCCAATACTTAGTTTCGTACACATTTTCCTTTCCTTGATAAAATGTAAAGAGGGATAATATGGGGTTGGGGGTTCTCTTGAAGGATCTCCTTTCAGTCGTAACTAATTTTGAACCCAGCTTTGCAGGCGGTGGGTTGTTTTATTTAACCAGCGATAGGGCAGATCCTGTAAAAGGCAGTTCCCTGAAGGGAGAGCTGCTCAAACACTGTTTCCATGGCTGCCTGCTCTAACACTATTTTTTACTGAACTAAGCATTGCTAATTTTAGCCATGGATTATCTGAAAAGCCAAGGAGGAAATAGATGAAAGGCAATTTTTACCTGAGCCACACTGAGCCCCTGAGGACTTTGAATAAAAGCAAGTCACTGCTAGAAAAGGCAGATGTGTAAGTCCAGAGTGGTGGGGACATTCATCAACTACACTCCACCCGTCCTGGCAGGATATAGAAAGCAGGTACTGATTCTCTGATGCGGGGAGAAATTGAAACTCAGAAGTAAAATGATTTGATTCAAATCATTACAGCCTATGTATGGAATCTAGTTATCAGCCTAAATTCCCACTCTAGCCTGTTGTCAGAGGCTTTACCATTATTAGAACAACGTTTGCTTTGAGAGTTATGCTATTACAGTTAGTGGTTTCTGGAAGCTACCTCAGTTCAGGGAAAGGACTGGAAATAAAGATCTGCATGGAGACAGAAAGAATTGCTACAACAAGGTTACTTTGACTTTGAACGTGACATTAAGGTAAAAAATAGCAATGGACTATATTCCATTCATAGCAATAGAAAGGTTAAATAGACATGGTAGAGAGCATAAATAACTGAATTTAACTCTAAAAAAAGAGTCATGAATGAGACAGACATGTTCTTGAGGGTCTTAGACACAGACACGCTACTTTTCACAAGCAATGGTCTTCCATAAAGACTTGGATTAGTCACTTTGCAGAGGAAAGCCTTATTCTGAGGGAAGAGACAGAGGGGCCTTGTGAAAAAGTCCTGCCACTTAACCAAGCCAGTACTCTCTGGATATTGTTTATTTTCTCTGTTCAGCAGTAAAAGCAAAAGTATAGTGGTTTCCTCCCTATCCTAGAAATCCTGATGGTTGTTCAGGGTCAGAGACACCTAGGCTCCCCTTCAACTTGAAGGAGACGAGTTGTAAGGCCGAGATTGGCGTGTTGTGCTCTTGTGCCCTCTCAACCCTTCTCCTGGGTCTTCTTTCTTTACTAACATGTAGAAAACTAAAAAAGACTGTTGCCCTACAGGGAATTCTAAAGCAGAAACCAAAGAGAATTGTTGGTAATCACAGCAGTGGGGAAAGAAATCTTTTTAAAAAGTCTTCTGAGGTCCCTGGACTGGCTTCTGGACCAGGGAACTTCATGGAGCAAAGGGGAAGATGGATGAGGAAAGAAAAGCTCCCCTCAGGGATCATTCTTGACCCAGAGAAAATCTGGTCTGATTCCTCTGAGACTCCACAAGCTCACCCAAGAGTGGAGGTGGCCCCTAAAGGGAGAGCTGGGAAAGCTAGAATATTGAGGCCTGCTTTGCCCTGCATAGATTCATTCCAAACACCTGGTGGCTACTCAAGCTTCCTCCCTATTCCAAGGGTGCCATGGGACCAGAGTTCACAGTGTAGTGGGACTTACTTCCCAGTGACTCTCAGGCATAGTTCTGAGGTGAGAGAAATTAACATAGGTTAACCTGGAAGAGAAGAAAGAGGAGGATTCCAGTGCATGAGAACTCTAAAAGCTCCATCTGAAAAATAGGTTGGTGTGAAATAGCTTAGGTTTCCAGCTATCAATGGAGGTGGGTCACTTCAGGTCTTATGTGTCCCCGGGAAGAACTTGGATAACTGTAACAGTTAGTCCAGTCACTAAAGATAGAACTTTTCCATATTTGAGGCAACCCTGGTTGTGGTGCCCAGGGTGGGTATGGGAGCAAAATCAGAAACAAGTTATTATCATTTACAGTTTCTTCTCTCACTGGGTCCTTTTTTATCTCTACAGACTCACTACTGTCATAGTAACACGGAGGTTTTAAATGACATTGGAAATGATTACAGTGCATCACTAAGTGAAAAAAGAAACAGGGGAATAAAAAACTCTAAATACAGTTTGACAGCCACATCCAACTTTTTTTTTTTTCTGGAAGGAAACATCAAGTTTTAATCAGGGAGTAAAGCTTTCTTAAATCTCTTTAAGAAATTTGTAACTTTTCTTAAGAATGTTTTCATTTGTTTGTTTGGTTGGTTGTTTTTTTTCAAGACAGGGTGTTTCTGTGTAGCAACAGCCCTGGCTGTCTTAGAAGTTGCTTTGTAGAGCAGGTAGGCCTTGAACTCACAGAGATCCTCCAGCCTCTGCCTCCTGAGAGCTGGGATTAAAGGCGTATGCCACCATACCCAGCCAAGAATGTATCCTAAAATAGAGATGGAGTCAGAGGTGGAGAACACCTCCAAGGAAATGGTATTTTCCAGACACAACAGGACTGATGGACCTATGAACTCACAAAGATTATGGCAACATGCCCAAGAGCTGTAAAAGTTCAAACCAGACAAAAACCCCAGCATGGAAAGGGGATGTGGACAGGAGGTCCCACTCTCAAAAGTTACTTGCAATTGATAGCTTCTGGGAAAGGAAAATCAGTTTTATTCAAAGGAGTATATCAACCACCCAGGGCAGGCTGCATACTCAGGGTAGTTGAACAACACAAAATGGAGTCCATAGTGTTTTTTCTTTCTTCCTTTTTTCCTTCCTTTCATCCTTCTTTCCTTCCTTCCTTCCTTCCTTTTTCTTTCTTTCTTTCTTATTTTCTTTTGTGTGTGTACATGCACATGCAGGAATATGATGTTGGGTGGTTAGGAAAGGTACATCTGGGAGGAGCTGGGGGAGGGGAAGAGTGTAACCAAAACATATCTTATGATAAAAGTTAAAATTTTATTTAAAAAACTATAAACCAAAAATAAAAATAGTTGTATGGGTGGGATATATTGAAAACGTTTTCACTTTCATTTTCTTTCTAAATAAAAACAGAAGCTAAAATGTTCATTAATAATGGAAGGTGGAGGAAATTTTGGTAAATTTAAGATAACGTCTTTTGAGTATTAATAATATAGAAATAGAAGCGTTGAAAAGCTGTCCAAAGAATTGCGCAGAGTATTTATATGGAAATGTGTACATATGCATTTACATACCATTGTACGGATAAGACCATAAGCTCAGGGTTTGATAGACAACTCAGTAGTTAAGAACACTTGCTTCTCCCACAAAGCTGGGACTCAGGTTTGACTCCCAGCACCCACATGGTCTCTAGTAGTTCCAGGGGATCTTATGCTCTTTTCTGGCCTCTGCGTCCACTGAAACTTACATACCTGCAGACAAAATACACAAGTACATAAAATAAAAGGTAAATATAAAATAATTTGAGGCCATAAGCTCAAAATTTGTATGCTATAGTTATGTAACACCATGGTAAGTTTATTAACCTTGCTATGCATCAGTTTGTACATTAATGACATAACAATAATAATTATGTCAACAAGGACAAAGCACTTAGACCAGTGCTTGGCACATTGATCACACTGGCAATTATTATTACTACTGCTACAGCATCAACAATATTATAATTGCCCACTGAGCCATTTCCAAAATTCAGTGTCCAGTCTGTTGGTTTTGTGTGCTCTATATTGTATTATATACCATTTTAATCTTGTTTATAAACTATCAATGGCATCTGTTGATTTAATCATGGGGTGCTGTTCTTACTAAAAAATAAAATCAAGAAGTCTGAAGAGGCAAATGCTCCAGACCCTCAGGGTCAGACGATCTGATAAAAAGGCATTTGGACTTTTAACTGCTTTGTAGTGTATAGAGCTTTAGATGCTCTGAGAAGTAGTCCAGTTCTGCACAGCTATAAAGTCTATGAACCACAACAATGACCAGCATGGCAAGAAGAACCAAGCATGCAACAGTTGCACTTCTGTCTTGGAGTGGGGTGATAATAGCCACCAACTAGATGCACTCAAGAGGAGGGAATTCATTGCTGGTACTGTAAATCTAGGCAGTTACCTGTAGCTGCTGAGGTCATAGATTCTAGAGGGAAACCTACTACTACTTCCATTTTCCTAAACCAGGACAATTCCGAACTGCATTCTAGGTACCCCTCCTTCTACCTAGACAAGTGTGGCTCTCATCCTTCATCAGTGAGGATTCTTTCAAACAGACAGAGACCACCACAGAAATCCACAACTGGTCAAAATGCAACTAACTGTGCAGTCCTCAACCCCAACTGAAATGTCTACAGAACAATCTCTGCCCCTAAGGCTCATGGAACATCACAGAAGAGAGGGCAGAAAGATCCTAAGAGCTAGAGGACTGGGACACTTGCAATGCGATAGTGTTTTCTCTACATAACAAGAAGTTGCACCCATGAAATCATAACAACATGGCTACCTAAACATGACCTGTACAAAGACACCACTTGACTTGCCAATATAGATGGGAGAAATCTCACCCCGACCCCTAGATGAAGATCTACAGGCAATTAATGGTTGCTAAAAAGGAAGACCAGTCTTCTCCAGAATGAACCCATGACAGGTTATCTAATCTCAAGGGGTCAGCCTTAAGAACATAATAGACTGGGTTTCCAGTGCTCAGCCAAAACAGGGAACGCCGTCGGACATTCGTGGTGAGATTACAATGAAGAACCAAGACAAAAAGAATGGGCTTGCTAAACACGCCAACCCTAAGAGCAGCCAAAGGTAACCGGAAGCAGGACCAGAGAGAGTCCAGGGAAGGCCCAGACAGACAGCTCCTGCGGCGGAAGCTGAAGGTTCCACAAGCCAGGCTCCTGGGAAGACCGAGTAGGTCTAAAGCAGCTAAAGCAGGTCAGTCTGGGCTGTCTGTAACGTCTCTGAGGAGCTGAGCCGGCAGCTGGAAGACATTCTGAGTCCACACTGTGTGGATAACACCCAGGGAGGCCCAAGTGAAGAGGAGCACAGGGTGAGTCCACTGAGCCGGAAGATGCCAGGAAGTCCTGAACCTACGAAGCAAGGAATGGGGAGCCCAAGCCAGGCACTGCAGTAGGCAATGGCGAGAAGGAGCCCTACAATGGGGAGCCCGGCACAAAAGAGATCCGAGCAAGTGATGAGGTCGGAGACCGAGACCACCAAAAGCCACAAGAAAAGAAGGAAGCCAAGGGTCTGGGACAGGAGATCACTTTGCTGATGCAGACACTGAACACGCTGAGTACCCCAGAGGTAGGAAGTATGCTGAGCTGCTGGAAGAGCACCGAAACTCACAGAAGCAGATGAAGCTCCTGCAGAAGAAGCAGAGCCAGCTCACGCAGGCGAAGGACCATCTGCGTGGTGAGCATAGCAAGGCTGTGCTGGCCCGAAGCAAGCTCGAGAGCCTGTGCCAGGAGCTGCAGTGCCACAACCGGTCCCTGAAGGAGGAAGGTGTGCAGCGAGCCGGTGAGGAGGAGGAGAAGCACAATGAGGTGACGTCCCACTTCCAGGTGACACTGAATGACATTCAGCTGCAGATGGGACAGCATAAGGAGCGAAACTCGAAGCTGCGCCAAGAGAATATGGAACTGGCCGACAGACTCAAAGAAGCTGACTGAGCAACACGAGCTTCGTGAAGAGCATATCGACAGTCTTCCAACATAAGGACCTGCAGCAGCAGCTCGTGGATGCCAAGCTCCAGCAGGCCTAGGAGATGCTGAAGGAGGCTGGGTAGCGGCACCAGCAGGAGGAGGAGTTTCTCCTGTAAGAAGCAGTGGAGTCCCAGAGGATGTGCGAGCTGATGAAGCAGCAGGAAAGTCACTGGAAGCAGCAGCTTGCCCTGTACACAGAGAAGTTTGGGGAGCTCCAGAATACACTTTCCAAAAGCAGCAAAGTATTCACCACATTCTAACAGGAAATGGAAAAGATGACAAAGAAGATCAAGAAGCTGGAGAAGGAAACCATCGTGGGATCCCGGTGGGAGAGCGGCAATAAAGCTTTGCTGGAGACGGCTGCAGAGAAAACTCTTGGGATAAAGAGCTGGAAGGCCTGCAGGTGAAAATCCAGCAGCTGGAGAAGCTGTGCCGAGCACAGCAGACAGGGTGCCATGATCTGAACAAGAGGGAACAGGACCTGACTGCTGCTGGCCAGGCCTCCCTCACTGACGTTGGCACTGAGCAGAGGCCAGAGGTTGCCACTGCCTCCGGGGAACAGGGTGTTGAGAGTCTGGAGCTCAAGCATCCAGCTCTCCAAGGGCCGCAGAAGCTCCTGGCTGCCCTGGAGCACCAAGCACAGAAATTGCAGGCCAAACAGGGCCCCCGGAGCCTACCTCTGCCACAGCCTAGAGATCCTGGTGCTTGCGCATGCTTGGAAGGGAGCAGCAGCCCCCTCAGACCTGATCCTTTCAAGGCTCCCACGCTAAGCAGCCCAGCGCTGAGGCCAGGGTGCTCTGACCTGGAGGGCTTTGGACACTTTGCAATTTTGAATTTTGTGGGTTAGTCTTACATGGATGGGGCAGGTGTGCAAGACCCCATGTAGTTACATAGCTGACACCTGTAGGTGTTCTGTGGACTTTGGTCAAGGGTGAGGTGTACAGATGAGGTTGGTGACTTCTCTGCCAACTGAAGAGTCTTACGAGATGTCGTCTGTAGCTGCCATCACAGTAAGCCGGCAGGTCAGATGACTTGAACATTTTCCTGCCTGGTTGGAGGTTCAGACCCCTCATGGCCCTTTTCAGAGTTCCTGACAAGTGAAAACACCCAGGCCTGGACTTGTCTCTTATAAGCAGAACTCGGGCAGTTTGGGCTCTTGTCACTGCCCTGGAGGTTCCATTGCTTCTCTAAGCCTGGGAATCGTGTCCCTGGCGGAGCCTTTGTAGGAAACAGGTAGGAGTTGAACTTCCTCCCTGGCCAAGACAAGGAAGCTGGAGGGTGTGCCTGAGAGAAAAGGAGCCCCCTCGGGCACCGCCTCCCCCCTGCAGTGCCAGGCCCAGGCCACTGCTGCTTCTCAGTTCTCAGTGGCCTTATCATTCACAGGTGCCTCTAGTCTGCACAATGATTGACAAAAGATCACCCAAAGGACTTTTTGGAGGGTTTTGGTTTTGTTTTTGTTTTGCATAAGAGTTTGTATTAAAGATCTCTGAAGGAAGAAAAAAAAAAAACACGTAATATACAGATAAACAACACTAAATCGACTCAGTAGGGTGTGGTATGGTGGTGGTGGTGGTGGTGGTGGTGGTGGTGGTGGTGGTGTGTGTGTGTAAAACAATAACAATTAAAGAAGGGGTGACAGTCTTGAGGTGGAGTGGGGGAGACATGGGGAAACTTGGGGGAAAGCACGGGACTGAAATGATGTAAATACAGTATGCATGTATGAAATTATCAAAATGTGAATAATTGATTTTCTCTGTGTGTGCACACTGTGGTTTATGTGTTTTTAGGCATATGAACCTGTGTCTGTGTCCATGTGTGCACACAGAGAGAGCAGAGATCAAACAGCATCCTCTTTTGTTGCTCATCACCTTACTTTTGAAGTAGGACCTCTCTCACTGAACCGTGTACTCATGGGTTGTCTAGACTGGTTGGCCAGAAAACTAAGAGATACATTTGTCTCTGCCACCAATCTCCTATGTGCTGGGTCATAGCACATGTCACCATAGCATGCTTTTTATGTGGGTACCAGAAAATCAAACTTATGTGTTCATGCTTACCCAGCATGCACTTAACACCCTGCACAGTCTCTCCAGCCTCTAAAGAGACTTCTGAACTAGGAGTGTGGGTCCGGGTTTGAAGCCCCACTCTCAAGACTCGGGAATTTGATGTGTGAGTGTTGGCTACCTAGAGAACAACCATGGACTTGAGATTGCACATCCATTGATTGTGAGCCATCGCGCCTTTTCTAATTATCTAGCAGTGTTGCAAGCTGATGAGATAATAAATATGAGAATTCACTCTGAGCTATAAATTTCCATACCCAAGCAAAACTTTCTCAAATAAATTAATTCCCTCGCTGACTCTATATGTCTCATTTCTCTGCTTGAAAATTGCAAATCTGCTCAAGGGAGGGCATTGTGCTTATTGATCAGGTAATTACTGTGGCGTCTGCAGGATGCGGGGAGCAAGAGGCTCTCTAGGATGTGCTATGCTTTTACAAATCAGCAGTTCCTGGTTACTCAGAGAATGGCCATGTTGTTTGGGGTTATCTGTGCCATTTGCTTTCCTGCTTCTCCTTCTTGTCTGCTTTTTCTCATTTCATAATTTAGTAGCAACTGTGCTATAAAGCAGACTGAAACACAGGCAGAAAATACTGTAAAGTTTTAGAGAAAATGGCATAGGTAAGATAGATGCTGAAAGTTACTGTTAACCTACAACTTCTTTGATACAGTATGTAGCAAAATACATGCTTTCCACACTCTCAGACAGGAAGGCCTGAGACTTAGAACTAACAAAAGTCATTAGCGTTCGGAATGGAGCTTCCATTGCCAAATTTCATTGCTATGTTTTGAGTTGAGAACACCTACTCACAGAAAACTGAGCATATTTACAATATGTGTCTCTCTATGTGAAATCTTTCTATATGAAGTCACCTTCCAAGCTTAGTGAAAACCCTCAGTTAACTCTCCACTATAGAAAGCTCTTTTCCATATCTCCTTTCCTGCCTCTGAGAATAGATTGACATTTCCAGTATCAAGCTGGAACAAAGACTATTCCTTCTCTGTCACTATTCCTTAAAGGCATCATAGGGCATAAGAAATTGCTCAAGGCCATCTCAAGCTTGTGAAAACTTGGGAGTATTATATCTGAATCTAGTGAACGACCTTCAGAGAAACACACTTTGTGTTCAGGAACAAGCATTAGAGGTTATTTATTTGGTTGTTGTTTCTGTACCTTGATTGTCAGATTGAGTAATTATAAAAATTGAAGGTTTGTTTAGCTTATGATTAGGAGGCTGGAAGAATCAAGGTTAAATGTTACATCCGGAAATGATTTGTTGCTAGTGATGAGTCCCTGAAGACTGTCAGACACTACAAGGCATCAAATGTCAAAAGGATACATACAAGAGATAGATTCAAGTCAGATAAATAATAGCTTCACAAACCCACTAATTTTTCACAACACCATGAATGTGCTGATCGGTTGGTTCACAAAGGAAGAACCCTCAAGACCCAACCACCTCTAAAAGGTTCATTTGACCTCATTGCTTAATGCATTCCTACAGACATTGAATTTCAACAAGAATCTTATTAAGGTCATTCAAACAGGACCAATGAGAATGTGACAACACAGTGCCATGACATGGCAGTCAGTCAGACTTTGTTACTCAAGTCTCTGGTTTTGGATAAAGCGAAGCCGATGCTAAAGAAAATACGGTGTCACTAGAGGAATGATGAGAGATACGGGGAACTGTGCTGGCTAGTTTTATGTGAATTTGACACAGGCAAGAGTCATTTTGGAAGAGGGAACGTCAGCTGGAGAAAAGCCCTTACTAGACTGGCCTGTAGGTAAAACTGGGGGGCATTTTCTTAATGATTGATATGGGAAGGCCCATCTCACTGTTGGCAGTGCCCTGGGCTGGTGGTCCTGGGTGCTACAAGAAAGCAGGATGAGCAAGCCATGGGGAGAAAGCCAGTAAGCAGAACTCCTCCCTGGCTTCTGCTCCAGTTCCCACATCTAGATTCCTGCCCCGAGTTCCTCCCCCAGCTTCAGTGATGGTTATAAAAACAACCTTAGTTTCTCCCCAGATTCCTCATGGCCATGGTGTTTTATAACAGAAACAGAAACCCTAACTAAGAAAAAAAAATGGTACCAAGTCATGAAGTACTGTGTGGTAGACCTGACCACGATGTTTTGGGGAGGATTGTGGAAGGTCCTTGAACTTTGAATTGGAAAAGCCCTTGACTGTTTAGAACTTAGTGAGCAAAGGTAGGCATTTAAAAGATAATGCTGAGAGCAATGAAGATGATGGAGGCCTGGCCTATGAATTTTCAGAAGGAAAAAAAGAAAGATTCTCTCAGGGCCATTTATGTAATATTTTGAATTAAGAAGCACTAACATGAAACCTTTCTTTTGCTGAAACAACCATTGCTGCTAGAGATGAGAAATTAGTGGCTATTAAGAAGAGACCAGCATCACCAAAGTAAACTATGCCTGGACGTGTTTTCTCAGGGTCAATATATAGGTGGCCCAGAGATAGGTAAGGCTGCATTTCATACTGGCGATGCATGAGAGTCAGCCACATGCTTTTGAAGGCATGAAGGGATCATAGAAATTAGCCGAGGCTTGGCACTGTGGGAGGTCACATGAAGCTGTTGGTAAATGTGCAGCTTCAACTGAAGTAGAAACCCCAGAATTGAAGGGGTCTTGGAGAGAAATTAAGACTCAGCACTATGTGGCAAGGTTAGAGTCCCCAAAGAGAGTCTCAGAGATGTTGTTGGTGGCACAGCCCAGTTGTAGAGACCCCAACATTTTGGAGATGCCATACCATGGGGTTACAATCAATGACAGCAGTAGCCATGGAAACAGAGCCAGCCTGAGCCTAGAAAAGCTATGTTTACTGTGAACAGCAAAATCAGAAATTGCAACCGCCCAAGCCCTTGGGAATCCAGGAGATTGTGAATGGGTCCAAGACATTGGACACTGAGTTATTTACACTGTTGGGGTTTGGTTTTGCTTAGTTCAGATTTTGATTGCTATTATTCTTTCTTCCTGAGGTGAAAAATATTCAGCTTACTCTTTGCTTTACAGGAGACTTTGGATATTTTAGAGAGATTTTTTGATATTTTAAATAGACAGTTATTAGAATTTAATTTTTTAAAAGACCATGGGACTTTCATTGTTTGGAATGTGTTTTAAATTGTGATTTTGCTATTACTGACAGCTTTGGGACAAGAAAGATAAAGTTATGGTTTAATAATGATGTATTTGTGTGTCGAGTTGACAAGGGATCAATTGTGTTGGCTAATGTTATGTCAACTTGACACAACCAAAGTCATTTGGGAACCTCAATTAAAAAAATGCTAAGACTCACAGCCAAACTTTGGGCAGAGCACAGGGAGGCATAGAAATGTGTAGGGAAATCGAATGACCTGGAGGGGACAGGAACACCATAAGAAGTCCAACAGATCCAATAAATCTGGCCCCAGGGGGACCTGCAGAGGCTGATGCACCAAATAAGGACCAGGCATAGAGAGGACCTAGACCCCTACTCAGTAGCCATAGGCAGCTCAGTCTCCATGTGGATTTTCTAGTAAGGGGAACAGGAGCTGTATCTGACTTGGACTCTGTCCCTTGCTCTTTGATCAGGTCCCCCTAATGGAGGAGCCTTGCCATGTCATAGAGGAAGAAGATGCAGGCAGTCCTGATGAGACTTGATAGGCTGGGATCGGATGGTAGTGGAGGATGGCTCTCCCTTTCTGAATAGGGAAGGGGGATGGGAGGAAGAGAGAGGGAGGGTGGGACCAGGAAAATGAGGGAGGGGGCTACAATCAGGCTGTAAAGTGACTAAATTATTAAAAAAATAATTTTAAATTATTATAAAAAAAGAAAAAAAATGGTCCCCACTAGACTGACTTTTAAGCAAGCCTGTACAGTTCCTTGACTGATGGTTGATGTGGGAAGGCACAGTTCACTGTGGGCGGTGCCACCTCTGGGCTAGCGGTTCTGGGTGCTATAAGAAAGCAGGCTGAGCAAGCCTTGAGGAGCAAGCCAGTAAGCAGCGCGCCTCCATGGCCACTGCATCAGCTCCTGCCTTGAGCTCCTGCCCTGACTTTCCTGGATGACCGAATAAGGTGAAATAAACCTTTTCCTCCACTATGTGGTTTTAAGACACTATGTGTCTTATCACGGCAACAGAAGCCCTAACTTAGGCCTGAACTCAGGCTCAGAGAGATGATTCAGAAGTTAAGGGTGCTGGAGGCTCTTATAAAAGACCTGGGAGTAACCACATGCTGCCTCCGGCACCCACGTGGTGGCTCACAACTGCCTGTCGCTCCAGTGCCAGGACCTTCAATGCTCTCTTCTGGCCTCTGTAGGCACTGCACTCACATGGCACACGTACATGCTCCCAGTCATGCATGTATTCATATCAAATTTTTAAAAAAAGTAAATAAATAAATTTTTAAAAATATTAGATAGGAGGAATTCTATGGGCTTGTGTGCCAGAGATATCTTCTCTTGCACACCTCTGTGGATTCTATTCTCGTAGACCTGTTGTGCCCACAAGTTAGATCCATGGTGGCGAGCTTCATAATCACAGAACAGAAGCTCTGCCTCTCTGAAGCGGCAATTCATTTTTGGAGACACATCTGTAAGCCAGGGTAGCAGTTGTCTCCAAAGCACTATGACTTACTTTCACAGGAGTCCGCGGTGTATATGTCAGACAGCGGTGTGATACCTGTAAGTAGGTGAATATAAAGATTGGTTTACAAAAATATGAATAAGGTTCCCATCATGAGACAAGGCTTTGGCCTCAGTTGTCAGGGAAGACCTGTCAAGAAAGACACATAGAATCTCAGTCCTCTAGAGATGGAAGAATGGCCAGGAAACCCAGAGTCCTGAAGTCACACCTGCTGTGTTTTAAATGTATCCATTGAATTTTCAATTAACTGTTTAGGAAACAATTACTGCACAACATCAGACCAGTACTTCTTAAACCAGTTTCGAGTTTGAATTAGAAAAGCAAAACTGGGAAAATTTCTTAGGGAAAAGTGCTGATGACGTAAGATAATCTAATATTTACATTTTGTACTTACAATGCATAATTTGAATAATACCTAGAGCCATGTACCATGGAAGTCTTATGTGTGTTTGGGGGTATGGGAGCAAAATGTGTTAGAACTTCAAAGTGTAGACCCAATTTCTACTTCCTCTTCACAGAATTGGTTTGTCTGGTTATAACATGTGCAACTAAAAATACATTGCCTGGTGTCTGGAGCATACAAAATGTTTCCACATCTGGGAAAGCATTTTCTCCACTGCTTCCTTCCTCCCCAGTTTCTGTCATGGAGATGTAATGTCTAGAATGCCAGCAACTAACCTAGATCAATGAGTTAACAGTGAAGAATGGAAGAGGATTCTAAAGAGTGGGGTGCAATTACCATATTCATCCTGGACTACTACCTCCATGCTCCTCCCCATTTTTATTTAGATTTGAGTAAGGTACACTTTTTACATAAACATTTTAACACTTCAGACTTTCTCTTTAGACACCAATTAGACACCACACTTTGTGCAATTAGATATGCCTGGTGCATTTTAAAGGGCTGCATACAGATGAGGAAGGCCACACATGCAGAAAGCCTCATGTGCTACATTCTTTGAGATTCTATGATGCTCCTTTCGAACCTGAAGGATAACCTCTATCTCACAGGATGTAGAGGCACAGAAGGTCAGAAACCGCATGCAGCCATCCTTGGCCCCTGCTTCCTTGTACACCAAGATTTTCCACCAACTTCGTCTTTGAACTAGAGAACTGTTTGTGGTGCCTCCTAGCCATACTGCTGGCTCAGAAATCACAGAAGGAATAAAAACAGCACATGCTGTAGCCATGTTCACATCTATCCACACTTTCATTCTTCCATTCACAAGCTGTATTGCTTTGGGGCATTGTTCATATCTTAACAGGGAGATAATAAAGCCTTTTTGCGGGTAGGAGGTAGTTTGAAGGGACTAAACATCCTTGTGTAACAAGGTAAACCCTGTGTGTTAGATAAATTTTAGCATCATTGGGATCACATTGCAGCTTATTGGGAGGAGGATCGATATTGGCTCATGATCCAGAGGGTTTACCTATCCTGTTCAGGGGGTATGGGAAAGTAGAACAGTTAACAGCATAGCTGTGAGTAAGCAAAGATAGGGGTATTTTCACTATTTGGCCTTCCCTCCCCCTCCTCTTTCTCTGTCAGGGTTCCCAGACCATGGATGGTGTCAATCCATTTAGAGTGAATCCCCCTCACTTCACTTCATCCTCTGGAAATGGCCCTACAGACATATCCAGAATTGTATGTCACTAATCTTATAAGTGATTCTAATTCAATCAAGTCAAACAAGGGTTGTCCTTCGTACCATGTCTACCTACGGAACACACAAAAAAAGCAAAAGCAAAAGAGAGGTCAAGAGCCTAGAATTCTGAGGTCACTTTCTTGAATAACTGTAAGCAAACAAATCCACACAACTGAGTTTGGGGAAACTGAACCAGTGTGTAGATGTCAGGGTCTCATCACAGCACAACTAATAAAAAGTGTTTCCGCTCACTGGGCAATCACTAAGAGGCAGAAGGACAGACCTAGAATGTCTACAGTACTGAAAATTCTAAGAGGTCAAGCTTTTGTACCTGTGAGATGGGGAACAAAAAAAGAAAGCAAGATATAGAGAGACACGTCCCATCGGGCTTTTGAGGTTACAGTGAAGACCAGAGGATATGAACAAGCCCTATCCACATATACATGTAAGAAATACAGATGCACTAAAATCGATTTAACTGAAGCAAATAAAGACTGGAAGACCATTGCTGACTCTGCTTTCACTTGAACGGAGGCTACCCAAGCTCTGTACACTCTTCTCATCTCCTCATCTCACCTTGGCACTGAGTTGGAGTGAGGGAAATAAAAGAATGCAAAGGCTGAGTGCTGGCTGCTTGCCATTACAGAGCAGCCAGGGTGAAAGAGGGAGGGTTTTTTTTTTTTTTTTTACTAATTTTTTTTCTTAATCAGGACAGTTTTACAGAGACAGGCTGCAGAGAGAACAAGACAGGTGAAGACAGAATGAACCAGAGAATGAGAGGAAGCCAGAAGATTAAACTATATTGCCAGGGTAAGTTTAAGGCCAGGCAGAGCACTTCAGCCAGAAGCCTAGAGAAGTCATTTTGAATCAGTCAGCTTGGAGAGGAGTTTGAGCTGGAACAGCTGAGTTGAACCAGCCAGTGAGCATTCAGAAAGAGCTAGAAAGGCTTGGGAATGGTTCTCATCTCATCCCCCACCTAAGAAAATAAAAACAATATTTATAGCCCTGGCTTTCCTCAACAATGGCCTGTGACCTGGAAATGGAAAATGAAATAAAACCTTTCCTCCCCTGAGCTGCTACTGGGAAGATTATTTAATCATAGCAACAACAACAAAACTAGAATAGCGGTTATATGATATAACCTATAACTGTAGTGATGCCCTTGAACCCTGTGGATAGGATGGTCAGAAGCCTTCAGGATATTGTCTGACTGTAACTTTCTGAATTTCTTCTGTGCTGTAAGCTTGTCTCTGCAGGTCACCATTATTTTCTTCCTGCCAGGCTTTTTCTTTCCTCAAATGTTTTTCTGTCTACTACATTCTTACAACACATACATATACTTATTATTTATGTTTCTATAAGCGCAATCATTTCCCCTTCTCTTCAACTTTCTATTATATACAGTTGAAATGTTTTACACTTCTTGAACAGTCATGCTTTTTCAATATAGTATTTTGTGTTTCTTAAAGCCTAATTTTAAAAAACTGAAGATTCAAAGTGTCCAGATTTCTTTATAGCTAAAAAACAAGGAGTAGAAGCTGTCATTTGTGCAGCATCTAATTGTTTGCTTAGTTGTGTATATATTCATGTGTATGATGTGTCTGTATGTATGTGTGTGTGTGTCCCTGTGACATGCATGAACAAACAGGTATAACTCATCACAGAAACTTGATTGGGGTTGCAAGTAGACTATCCCAAACCAAGAGTCTAATTCTAGGGGACCACACCCTATGGAATACAACTTCTCCAAAGCATTCTGATAACTCCTTTTTTATTATTTGCCCTTTGAAAACTTTTTTTTACATTTATTTGTTTCTTGTGTATGTGTATCACAGGTGCATAAAACTGCCATAACACACAAATAAGGGAAGAGGACAACCTGTGATTTCACCTGTGCATAGCTAAAACCTCTCACCCGCAGCGCCTGGAACAGACCAACCAGCTTCTCCACCACCACTCAGTTTCTTTATCAACCAGCTTCTCCTGTCACCACTCAGTTTCTCTAGCATCTTCTCTTAAGTATTGAGTGTGTCATGCCTCTTTTCTTCACCTCCTGGTGTTCAGCTACGGCAGGGGTAAGCAGAGTCTTCTACCTTCCCCTCTCCTTATCCTTTTCTCACCTGTGAATAGCCCCAGCACCCCTACACTCCACCCTTCCAGGCATCTACACTCTCCAGCACCCTGTCCTTCAAGGCACACTTCCACGCACACGCCTGCACTTTCGCACATGCGCCTGTGACCTTCCTCCCTTAGCTCCAGCTGACACACCAACACCCTCTCAAACCAGTGGACCTCTCTCATCTTCCTGAAGAATGCTCCAGACACCAGAGGCAGATAGACCCAGTCTGAAGTACAGACTCCAGGAACAAACAGCAAAGATTACAGATGAGCAGATGGCTAGGGGTCAGTGTAAGAACACATCCAGCAAAAGTCAAGACATGATGGTTTCACCAGCAAACCCAAAAATCAATGGATATGCTAATTCATTGGAAACACAGGAAATTTTTCTCAAATCTGTGTTTATACAGTTATTAAAGGCACATAAAGTGGAAACAAACAAAATCTCAAAGAAATACTGGCAAATAGAACAAAAAAAAAATAGAGATGCATGTAGAGGCACAAGTAGAGGCATATAGAGAGGAAACAAAAAAATAGAGGCCATCATGGAAAGACAGGAATCCACATTCAAACAGATGAAGGAAATGGTGCAACAGAAAACAGAACTAGAACCAATAAAGAAAACGCAAACAGAGAAAACTTCAGAGTGGAGAACTTAGAGAAAAGATCAGGAACCATAAAGGTAAGTGTCACCAACAGAATATAAGAAATGGAAAAGAATCTCAGGTGCTGAAGATAGAATTGCAGAAATTGATACATTTCTCAAAGAAAAAGTAAAATTGGAAATGTTCCAAACACAAAACATCCAACAAATCAAGGACACCATGAAAAGGTGAAATCTAAGAATGAAAGTAATAGATGAAAAAAAAAAAAAAAGATTACAGGCTCCAAGGTCCAGAAAATAATTTCAAGGTCATAGAAGAAAATTTTCCCAACTTAAAGAAAGAGATGTCCATAAACATACAAGAGGCCTACAGAACAGCAAATAGACTAGACCAGAAAAGAAACTACTCATGTCACATAATAGTCAAAACACTTCTAAATCTACAGAACAAAGAAAAAAATATTAAAAGCAGCAAGGGAAAAAGGCCAGGTAACATGTAAAGGTAGACCTATCAGAATCACACCAGACTTCTCAATAGAAACTATGAAAGCCAGAAGGGCCTGGGCAGATGTCATGCAGACTCTTAGAGACCACAGATGCCAACCCAGACTACTATACCCAGCTATACCCAGCAAAGTTTTCAATTAACATAGAAGGAGAAAACAAAATATTCCATGACAAAAATTAAGCAATATCTGCACAGCAACCCAGCCCTACAGAAGGTACTAGAAGAAAACTCCAATAAAACGAAATCAACTACACCCAAGAAAACACAGGATATAGATAACTTCACAACAAAAAAATTAAAAGAAAATAAGCATAGAAATACAGTAACACCACCACCTCCACAATAAAAGGAACTAACATTCATTGGTTATTATTATCTATCAACATCAATGGACTCAACTCTCCAGTAAAAAGACACAGACTAACAGAAAGGTTGTGGAAACAGAATCCAACATTCTGCTGCATCCAAGAAACACACTTCTGCAACTAAGATAAACACTACCTCAGAGAAAAGGGCTGAAAAATGTTTTTCAAGCAAACAGACCCCCAAACAAGCTGGGCGTAGTTATGCTAATATCTAATAAAATAGACTTTCGACCAAAATTAGTCAAAAAAGATGAGGACGGGCACTTCCTTCCCATCAAAGGAAAAATCTACCAGGAGGACATCACAATCCTGAACATCTATGCCCCAAAAACAAGAGCATCTGCATTTGTAAATGAAACATTATTAAAACTTAAATCACACATTAATCCCAACACCTTAATAGTGGGAGACTTCAACACTCCAGTCTTACCAAGGGACAGATCATTTAGACAGACACTAAATAGGGAAATAATGACACTTACAGAGGTCCTAAATTAAATGGACCTAATAGATGTCTACAGAACTTTTCACCCAAACTCGAAAGAGTATACCTTCTTTTTAGCATCTCACAGAATCTTCTCAAAAAACTGACCATATAGTCAAGCACAAAACAAGCCTCAAGAGATACTAGAAGATCAAAATAATCCCTTGTAAAAAATAATAATAATCTCTTGTATCATATCAGACCACCATGGCCTAAAACTAGACCCCAACAACAGCAGAATAAAAAAAGCCTACATACACCTGGAAACTAAACTCTCTACTCCATTACAACTTGGTCAGAGAAGAAATTAGAGACTTCCTAAAATTCAATGAAAATGAAGGCACAGTTTAATCTAACATATGGGACACAATGAAAGCACTGCTAAGAGGAAAGTTCATACCATTAAGGGTCTTCAGAAAGAAGTTGGAGACATCTCATACAAGCAACTTAATGGCACACCTTAAAACCCTAGGGAAAAAAAGAAGAAGCAGATACACCCAAGAGGAGTAGACCATTGGAAATAATCAAACTCAGGGCTGAAATCAATGAATTAGAAACAAAGAAAACAACTCAAAGAATCAATGAGACTAAGAGCAGGTTCTTTGAGAAAATCAACAAGATAGACAAAGCTTTAGCCAAACTAACTAAAAGGCAGAGAGAAGCTATCCAAATCCGCAAAATCTGAAATGAAAAAGGTGGACATAACAACAGAGACTGAGGAAATCCAAACAATCATTAGTTCTTACTACAACAGCTTTTATGCCACAAAGTTTGAATATCAAAATGAAATGGACAATTTCTTGATAAATTCGATTTATAAAAATTAAATCAAGATCAAGTAAATAGATTAAATAGTCCCATATCCCCTAAGAAAATAGAAGCAGTCATCAAAAGTCTCCCCTCTAACCCTGGGCCAGATTGTTTCAGCACAGAAGTCTATCAGACCCTCAAAGAAGAGCTAACTCCAATTCTCTTCAAACTATTCCACAAAATAGAAACAGAAGGAACATTACCAAACTCATTCTACGAAGCCACATCACCTTGATACCTAAACCACACAAAGACTCAACAAAAAAGGGAACTCTCCTATGAACATTGATGCAAAAGTACTCAATTAAAAAAACTCACAAACCAAATCCAAGAACACATAAAAGATACCATCCACCATGACCAAGTAGGCTTCATCCCAGGCATGCAAGGATGGTTCAATATACAGAAATCCATCAATGTAATCCACCATATAAACAAACTGAAGGAGAAAAACCACATGATCATCTCCTTGGATGCTAAAAAAGCATTTGAAAAAATCCAACATCCATTCATGTTTAAAGGCTTGGAGAGATCAGGGATACAAGGCACATACTTAAACATGGTAAAGACAATATACAGCAAGCCTATAACCAACATCAAACTAAACAGAGAGAAACTTAAATCAATCCCACTGAAATCAGGGATAAGGCAAGGCTGCCCACTCTCTCCATATCTCTTTAACATGGTACTTGAAGTCCTGGCTAGAGCAATAAGACAACTAAAGGAGATCAAGGGGATACAAAGGAAAGGAACAAGTCCAAGTATCATTATTAGCAGATGATACGATAGTACACGTGAGCGACCCCAAAAACTCTATCAGGGAATGTCTACAGCTGACAAACACCTTCAGCAAAGTGGCTGGATACAAAATTAACTTAAAAAAATCAGTAGCTCTTCTATATACGAAAGACGAAAGGGCTGAGAAAGAAATTAGGGAAACTACACCCTTCACAATAGCCACTAATAACATAAAGTACCTTGGTGTGACTCTAACCAAACAAGTAAAAAACTACAAGTCTCTGAAGAAAGAAATTGAAGAAGATATCACAAGATGGAAAGATCTCCTGTGCTCATGGATTGTTAGGATTAACATAGTAAAAATGACCATCCTGCCAAAAGCAATCTACAGATTCAATGCAATTCTCATAAAAAAGCAATACAATTGTTTACAGACCTTGAAAGAACAATTCTCAATTTCATATGAAAAAAAAACCCAGAATTGCTAACATAGTACTGTACAACAACAGATTGTCTAGAGGCATCTCCATCCCTGATCTCAAGCTGTACTATAAAGCAATAGTGTAAAAAAAAAAAAAAAAAAAAAAAAAAAAGCATGATACTGCCATAGACCAGAAATAAACCCACACATCATGGATACTTGATTTTTGACAAAGAAGCCAAAACCATACAATGGAAAAAGATAGCGTCTCAACAAATGGGGCTGGTCTAACTGGATGTCTACATGTAGAAAAATGCAAATAGATCCATATTTATCTCCCTGCACAAAACTAAAGTCCAGGTGGATCAAAGACCTCAATATAAAACTAGACACACTAAAACGGTTAGAAAAAAAAAGTGGGGAAGAGCCTAGAACTCATAGGTACAGGAGACAACTTCCTGAACAGAACATCAACAGCACAGGTTCTAAGATCAACAATCAATAAATGGAACCTCATGACACTGGAAAGCTTCTGTAAAGCAAAGGACACCGTTGTCAGAATAAAATGACAGTGTATAGACTGGAGAAGGCTCTTCACTAACCCTGTATCTGACAGAATATATATATATATATATATATATATATATATATATATATTCAGAATATATAAAGAACTTAAGAAGTTAAAAAGCAATAAATTGAGTAATCCAATTAAAAATGAGGTACAGAGCTAAACAGAAAATTATCTGCAAAGGAATATTGAATGGCAGAGAAACACTTTAAGAAATGTTCAATGTTCTTAGTCATCAGGGAAATGCAAATCAAAATGACCCTGAGTGTTCACCTTACAACCCATCAGAATGGCTAAGTTCAAACACTCAAGTGACAATACATCCTAGAGAGGATGTGGAGAAAGGGGAACCCTCCTCCATTGCTGGTGGGAATATAAACTTGTACATCCACTTTGGAAATCAATCTGGCGCTTTCTCAGACAAATAAGAAGATCCACGATCCAGATATCACACTTCTAGCATATATCCAAAATATGTTCAAGCATACAATAAGGACATTTGCTCAACCATGTTCATAGCAGCTTTATTATTAATAGCCAGAATCTGGAAACAACCCAGATGTCCCTCAATGGAGAAATGGATACAGAAATTGTGGTATACTTACACAATGGAATACTACTCAGCAATTAAAAACAAAGAAATCATGAAATTTGCAGACCAATGGTAGGAACTAGAAAAGATCATCCTGAGTGAAGTATCCCAGAAGCAGAAAGATACACAGAGTATATACTCATTTATAAGTGGATATTAAACAAAGTATAGGACAATCATACTAAAATGTGTACACCTTAAGGAAGCTTAGCAAGAAGAAGGACCCTGGGTATGATGATGAATCCTCACTCAGAAAGGCAAATGGGACGGACATTGAAAGAGGGAGAAAATAGGGAACAAAACAAGAGCCTACCACAGAGGGCCTCTGAAAGACTACCCAGCAGAGTATGAAAGCAGAGAGTGAGACTCATGGCCAAACTTTGGATAGGGTGCAGGGAATCTTATGAATAAAGGAGGAGACAGAAAGACCTGGAGGGGACAGGAGCTACATAAGGAGAGCAACAGAACCAAAAAATCTTGGCACAGAGGTCTTTTCTGATATTGATACTCCAACCAAGGACCATTCATAGAGATAGAACCCCTAGAACCCCTGCACAGATGTAGCCCATGGCAACTCAGTATCCAAGTGGGTTTCCTAGTAATGGGAACAGAGACTGTCTCTGACATGAACTCAGTGGCTGGCTCTTTGATCACCTCCCCCTGAGGGTGGAGCAGTCTTACCAGTCCACAAAGGAAGTCAATGCAGTCAGTCCTGTTGAGACCTGATAGGCTAGGGTCAAAGGGAAGGGAAGGAGGGCCTCCCCTATTAGTGGACTTGGGAAGGGGCATGGGAGGAGATGATGGAGGGTAGGATTGGGAAGGAATGAGGGAGGGAGCTACAGCTGGGATACAATATAAATCAAATATAATTAATAAAAAAATAAAAATTGAAGAAAACAGATAGGTATACTGTTACAGGAGGGTGACAGGGATTCTGGCTCAAAAGTTACTATACATGAGATAGATGTGTTGTTAATGCCAGGTAGTGCAGATGGATGTCCCCAAGACAGGCAGAACCTATTTCAAAGCACTGGCACTGGACTTCCTGCAGCTACTATGTGATTTTTATCTGCCTTTGAGTCCTCATCTGTAGAAAGATAGTACAATACAGGGGCTAAGTTTAGTCCTCAAAGAACTTCTTGGATAAAAATTTAATGTAGAAAGCCAATTTCTGGAATCAGTGACTAAGTGTTTGAGCCTCAAAGACACAGTGAGAACTCTTTTGTTAGTTTAAGTTTGGGGATCCGACAAGAGTAGTATCAGAGTATCAGTGATACAGACCCAAGAAAGCCTCAGATTTCCTTCAGAGTTAGAAAAGTGTATCCATCATGGAATATCTCTGAGTGTGGGGAGGGAGATTAGAAGGTTCTGATGATGACCTTTGAAGTGGTATGAGAGCCAAGGAGGTCATTATCCCATCAGACAACTATGAAGAAGGCCAGGCTGATTTGACTATTCTGCATGTTTCCACAGGTTAATTTGTATCGTCTATACATATGGACAATTTACGTGAGGCCGGCATATTCCCAATCTAGTGTGTGCATTTACAGTTCCCTAGGAGATGCCCTGCTTCCCCTGAGTCAGAGTTACTTGTAAAATACCTAACTCCAGAGCTTGAGCATTGGTCCCCTTGATTTATAAGGTTGTCTAAGATAGGCTGCATAGGTGATTTAGCCTGTAGCCCCTACTCTATTGGAGTACGCAATGTAGCCTCAGAATCTCAGTGAGGTAATGCTTATTTATGGTTCTTTACTAGATACCATCATGGTGGCATCTATCATGTCTGCCAGAGGTACAGGTCATAGTTTCCACGAGAAACCCTCTTGGATAAGGTGAAAGGGAATCATTTTGCAAAATAATTATATAATTTCCCAGCCCAACTAGAAAAGATCTCTGCTTTCAATTCAATCAGACCACGCAAACAAAACAATAGTGAAAGCCATAATAAGATTAGGAAATTCATCATGGCAACCTGATGGGAAATTCATCAAGTGACCTCATAGAGATTTGTGTCCAGAAACCATTGATTTAAGTCCTGGCATCCATTCAGACATCACTCAATTTTCCCTTATACTGACCTATTTTTCTTTCAACAGAGAAATGGAGGAGGGGCCCAGTGACAGTTTGAGAGATTAGGAAAGCAGAATCTGTACTTAACAGATAAATTCCTAAAGGAATTTCTGCGAGATGTTCAATATTTTGAATCTAAGCCACAGTTTTGGCTTTGAACCAGCAGCTGTGAGGAGAGGCAGGTGTGTTTTAGAAAGGAGTCAGGAAAAGGCTATTTAGAGAAAGAGGTCAGTTGTTTTTTCTTCTCCTGCTAGTAGCTTTCATCACTCTGCAGCCATCTATTAAAATAGTTCCCTATCTTATTAAACCATAAGCTTTCTCTCAGTAGGATCTGCACCTCACTCACCTACCTATCTCAAGCTATTGTAGCACTATTTTTCAAAACTCTACTTTATTTGGAGTGTTTAGGCCTCAACCTCCCTTCCAAGAGGTTAGTGAGGAGAGAAGTCCCCTTTGCTTCTCCTGGCTTTTTAGGGACAACGGGCTCTTTTAGGGCTCTCTACCAATTTCCATCAACAGCCGATACAGCCAGCAGTCTCTTTCAAGGAGCTGTGCCCTGAAGCGTTTCTCTCCATCTCTCTGCTCCAAACTGCCACACTGTCTGTCTCTCTGCTCTCCCCAAACTGCTACTCACACATGCCAACAGCACATGCCATGCCACGCCATGCCATGCCACAGCTTCTCTTTCTCAGCTCAGATTCCTAGACCATCTTCTTCTCCCTGCTGCCTGTGGAAGACAGTTACCAGCGGGCAATAGCCATGACCCGCCTGAGACAATTACAGGTCTGAACAAGCTATAGCCCAACTAAAATCCCACACTTGAGATTAAAACAAAAACATATTTACACAACATAACAGTTTACAAAGAAAGCAAAACTTTCATTCCATGCTATATTAAAGAGCAGGCAGCCAATAAATATTTGTTAAAGAACTGAGTAAATGATGAATTGGTGTATACATGCCAATTCCCTTAAAAGTAATGTGTCAGAAAACCATTTACCCACTCCTCAATGCAGACAAAAATATAGAGCAGCCTAGATTTACCTCCAGCAGATGAAATGCAGGTGTACTGAGAAAGAGCGATCCCAAGAGGTTATTGGAGCAGAAGAATATTTCCCATGAAATGTACGCATATGTGTCGGATCTTCTTTTAACTGGACAAGACCCCACTGAGCTCTCACAGCCTTCCCAGATTTGACCAATTAGACATTTTGGGCTAATGAAAACCAGAACAGAAAGCTATAACAGCCTGTAGACAGAATATGTACCCAGTACTTAACATAGTACTTCATGAGCATCATCTCTGTTTGGGTTTGGGTCCTCTCAAGGCTTTTGAACAGGATATGATACTAAGACTCGGGGCCTTTAAGAAGTGACTCAACCCCGAGAACTTCTTCATGAATAGACGATGCTTTATAAAAGGGTTTGACTGAGAGCGTGTGCCTTTGTGTCCTTGTATTTTCCTCCAGGTGAGGACAGCTTCTCTCCTCTCTGAAAGATTCAGCATTCAAGGGACTACACTGAAAGCTGGGACTGAACATTGTCCAGACACTGAACTTGTTGGTACCTGGCTCTGGGACTTACAGAGCCCACCATTAAAATACAATTTGTCTGACCTATTTCATAGCAGCCAACAGGCTTCAGCAACTTCACTAGTCCTCAACCAGTCCAAGAAATGGGAACTAGTGTCATTAGACTGGACACCAAGAAGGAACGTTCTACTGCTATACACAGCTCATCAGTGGGGATTCGGACTCCAGAGTCCCATCTTTAGCCAAACTTAATTCTTTCGGTTTTTCCTTATCTCAACACAGACATTAACACAACACTTTGTTGCCAGACAAAAATCAAAAGTATCTTTGTGACCGAACGGCACTTTAAGCAAGCAAACTCCAATTGTCCCATCGACTCCTCTGGTTATCTTGAAAACATATAATGTCACATGTGTGGGGCAGAGGTTGGACAACGAGAGCTAAGTGGTGACTGCAAATCATTTTCAAATCAGGCAGAGATGAGTTGACAGGGCATGTGGAAGCATGGGAAATCCAATCACAAGGAAGTCGACGACACACCTGCTGGGGAAGAAGGCCTCCATTCCTCACCTTCCCCACTCTTCACCGTCAGAGGCCTCCTACAGACAGCCATTTTTAACTGGTGCCCTCCCACACGTCATCAGGCCTCTATCTGCCTGACCATAATGAGCCATTTGCTCTAATCCATGAATAGAAATTGGAATTTAATTCCAATTGTGGCATTTTGAGAAGGGTGATGTTTAAACAAGCTACTTGGTGTCCTCTGCTTCACTATTGAAGGTTAATCACTATCCAAAATGCGTACTTTAGCTCCAAACTAGGTTCTTGAGAAAATGGAATAATTAAACCACAAGTGGCAATTATTTGTATTTTAGTAGGCTTCTTGCTGGTGAAACATGATTAAGTAATATCTTTTCTAAGTTGCCATCCGGCTCTCCAATTTCTCTTTTCAAATGAGTGTGCCATCTATAAACTTCTGTTAATTCTGTTCAGTATTGATAGCCAGAAAGAAGTCATTACTACAGTGAAGGACTTGGGGTTGGTATTTCATAATGCACGATACAGGTTAGTCTAGCTATAATCCTCTTTGCTTCTGAAATTTGTCTCCACTTAGATATATTCTAAACATAGAAATATTGCTTTATTAGAAATAACTCTGACTTTTTATATATAAACATATCTCTGAACTATCCAAATAAAGTTAATTCCTCATATTCACTTAAAATTCTCTTTTCAAAAAATTTATTGATATGGGAAGATGTTTTTAATATAATGTGGATGGAAAAATGTGTTCAGCCTAACAGAGTAGGCATCTCAGTTGTACGTTTACCAATAGATACGTAAGAAAAGTAATTGCAAAGAAACATACCAAGTATCTGTGGGTAGTGACTTTAGAAAGATTTTAATTGGTATTTATCTTTTTTCTACCTTCTTAATTTTTGTAATAATTACATACTAATTTCAAACGTATATTGCTGTCTCATGAATAGCAATATTTTCTGTGAGAAAAGGCTCTTATTTAAAATGCAAGCACTATAAGTGGAAATGAATACCCCTTACATATCCTACTATTTTGCAACCCTCACCAGTATGGGCTCTAATTTTGGTGTGTAGCCAGTTTTCTCAGCAAGAACACTATGGGCAATTAAGGCAGGTTAGCTGTTTAGAGTGGTGGTGATGTTTTCACACATTGTGGGATGTTCTATAGTGTCCTGTGTATTCCTGATGCCAATAGCATCCATCTCTTTATTGTGACTTCCCAAAACATGTCCAGTTATCTTTAAATGTCCTTGTGCAAGACAATTCATCTCCTACTGAGAATCACTAGTGTTCAGTTTTCTGCTCCTTTTTCTCTGGTTCAGTACACAAGCAGAATTGTAAGACATATATGATAAAAATAAATGGTGTAATTATGGATACTTCTACAATGTGGTTTTTTTTCTTTGATGTCATGTCATATTATCTTCTATAAGTCAATGCATATAGATCCCATATGCTATACTAACAATCAAAAACAAAAGAAATTTAACAAAAGCTTACAAAGAAGAAATGTATTTGACTGTAACCCAAAGACCATGAGGAAACCATTCACATGGAACATATGAGGCTAATCTCGGCATGTCCTACCCTTTGATAAAAGACAAAACATCTTGAAAGACGCTGGAACTGAAAGCCAGATTAGAAGAAAAGAATAAAATAGTTAGGAGGTAACTCATGCAGGAAATGGGGGAGAAATAAAGAGAGAGATTCTCACATTCTACAGCACAAGGCACAAGGGCCAGCATGAAACTAGTCCATGATTCTTAAGTATTAATGTTTTCTCAGCAATGGCTGAGATTTGACACCAGTTTTTTTATTCACCTTTCTTCATTCGAACGCACCACTATAAACCTCTCTTTTTTATGCATATAGAGATTCTGAATTACGATAAAGCCTGTTTTTAACCTCTGAATTCAAAATCTACATCTAGAGCTAGGAATGTAGCAAGGGTGATAATTTTCCTAACATGTATGAAGCCTTGGGTTCCATTCCCAGACTCACAAATAACCAAAGGGGGCAAACCCAAGAATCATAGTTTAAGGACAGAACTAAGTTAATTCCTCTGTACCAAAATGTAACAGTCACCTTCACCCAACAGTACAGGTAATGCTCCAATAAGCTCCCCATTCTGACTTAACTAACCCTCTTACCCCACCTACACTCTCCTTTCAGAGGTCACAGATTCCCTGGGGGTTTGGTTAACCCTCTTGTTTGATTTCCTTTACTAGCTGTGATTTGTACATGCATCCCTAAGCAGTATGTCGCCTTGCCAATTGTGACTTGATGAAAACAGATGACATTTAGTGTTCCTGCTTATCTTGCTTCTTTCTTTCCCATATGATATGTGTGAGAAATGTCTACAGTATTGACTATAGTTATGATATGGTCATGTTCATTATTGTAGATAAAATATTTAGCTGTTCTTCCTTGCCAAGTCTTGGGTGTCTCAGTTTTTAAATGTGACAAGAAATTTTGCAATACATATTTGCATTGATAGATTTGAGGACAAAATGTGCATAAAATTCACTCAGACATCCGAATCAGCCATACAGACATGGCATGGATTAGCCATGTTTGCATAAGATCTGTATATGTTCAAGGCCACATGACCATGCTAATGCTATGTAATGTCACATTACATTTTAACACAATGTAATGATATGGAAACACCCTTAATTTATACAATGGCCTAAGAATCTGCAGGTGATGTCATCCAAATGAACATCTCCTCGCTTCTAGGAGGGAAATGCTAAACTTCATCCTTAACCATACAGAAACTAAAGAGAAAGAGGATTTGGGTAACTAAGCTATACTAGCACTGGGGTGCAGGCCAGAGGATACTTGAAATGCCTCATTATTATACCCATGTATCTGGGCCACTCTCTGAACAATTGCATAGAACAATTGTCAAATACAGCTGATTAAAACAAATAGAAAACAAGAGCCAGTGATGTTTCCACACTGAGTAAAATGGAACTCACTTAGCTTCCTGCCTGCTCTCTGACCCTTCACTGTAGACACCACATCCACAATGTTGTCACCACGCACCTGCAGTCTACGTTAGAAAGAATATTGTTTTCTCCTTCTTCCAATGCCCATCCCATTTGTCTTTCTAAGTGAGGGTTGGTCATCTTACCCCAGTCCTCTTTCTTGTTTAGCTTCGTTAGGTGTATAGATTTTAGTATGTTTATCCTATCTTATAGGTCTAGTACCCACTTATAAGTGAGTATATACCATGTGTGTCTTTCTGCTTCTGGGATACCTCACTCAGGATAATCTTTTCTAGATACTACCATTTGCCTGCAAATTTCATGATTTCCTTGTTTTTTAATTGCTGAGTAGTATTCCATTGTGTAAAAGTACCACAATTTCTGTATCCATTCCTCCACTGATGGACATCTGGGTTGTTTCCAGGGTCTGGCTATTATGAATAAAGTTGCTATAAACATGGTAGATAACAGGACAGGAGCCTACCACAGAGGGCCTCTGAAAAACTTTGTCTAGCAGTGTATCAAAGCAGATGCTGAGACTCATAACCAAACCTTTGGCAGAATACAGGGAATCATATGAAAGATGGCATGCCCCTCCCCAAGTCCACTGATAGGGGAGGTTCTCCTCTCCTTTCTGATCTTAGTCTATCAGTTCTCATCAAAAGGGGCTGCACCATCCTCCTCTGTGGCCTGGTAAGGCTGCTCCCCCTCAGGGGGAGGTGATCAAAGAGCAGGCCAATCAGATTATGTCAGAGGCAGTCCTTCTTCCCATTACTATGGAACCCACTTGGTCACTAAACTGCCATGGGCTACATCTGTGCAAGGGTTCTGGGTTATCTCTATGAATAGTCCTTGGTTGCAGTATGAATCTCTGGGAAGTTCCCAGTGTTCAGATTTTCTTGTTCTGTTGCTCTCCTTGTGGAGACCCTGTCCTCTCCAGCTCTTACTATTTCCCACTTCTTACATAAAATTCCATTCACTCTGCCCGACAGTTGGCCATCAGGCTCAGCATCTGCTTTGATAGTCTGCAGGGCAGAGGCTTTCAGAGGCCCTCTGTGGTAGGTTCCTAGTTTGTTTCCTGTTTTCTTCTTCTGGCTTTCAGAAGCACTCTGTAGCAGGATCCTAGGTTGATTCCTGTTTTCTTCTTCTTCTGATGTCCATCCTCTTTGCCTTTCTGGATGGGGATTGAGCGTTTTAGTTAGGGTCCTCTCTCATGCTTAGTTTCTTTAGATGCACAGATTTTAGTGGGTTTGTCCTATGTTGTATGTCTAGATGAGTGAGCATAAACCGTGTGTGTCTTTTTGCTTCTGGGACAACTCACTCAGGATGATCCTTTCCAGGTCCCACCATTTACCTGCAAATTTCATGATTTCCTTATTTTTCATTGCTGAGTAATATTCCATTGTATAGATGTACCAAAATGGCTGCATCCATTCTTCAGTTGAGGGGCATCTGGGTTGTTTCCAGCTTCTGGCTATTACAAATAAAGCTGCTACAAACATGGTTGAGCAAATGTCCTTTTTGTGTACTTGAGCCTCTTTTGGATATATGCCTAGGAGTGGTATGGCTGGATCTCGAGGAAGCGCTATTCGTAGTTGTCTGAGAAAGCGCCAGATTGATTTCCAGAGTGGTTGTATAAGTTTACATTTCCACCAGCAGTGGAGGAGGGTTCCCCTTTCTCCACAACCTCTCCAGCATGTGTTGTCACTTGAGTTTTTGATCTTGGCCATTCTCATGGGCATAAGGTGAAATCTCAGGGTTGTTTTGATTTGCATTTCCCTAATGGCTAATGAGGTTGAGCATTTCGTTAAGTGCTTCTCTGCCATTCGATATTCCACTCCAGAGAGTTCTCTGTTTAGCTCTGTTCCCCATTTTTTAAGTGGATTACTTGGTTTGATGCTTTTCAGCTTCTTTAGTTCTTTATATATACTGGATATGAGTCCTCTGTCAGATAAAGGGTTGGTGAAGATTCTTTCCCAATCTGTAGGCAGTCGCTTTGTTTTAATGATGGTGTCCTTTGCTTTACAGAAGCTTTTCAGTTTCATGAGGTCCCATTTATTGATTGTTGCTTTTAGAGCCTGTGCTGTTGGTGTTCTGTTCAGGAAGTTTTCTCCTGTAACAATGAGTTCTAGGGTATTCCCCACTTTTTTTTCTAGCCAATTTAGTATGTCTGGTTTTATGTTGAGGTCTTTGATCCACTTGGACTTCAATTTTGTGCAGGGTGATAAATATGGATCTATTTTCATTTTTCTACATGTACACATCCAGTTGGACCAGCACCATTTGTTGAAGATGCTATCTTTTTTCCATTGTATGGTTTTGGCGTCTTTGCCAAAGATCAGGTGTCCATAAGTGTGTGGGTTTATTTCTGGGTCCTCTGTTTGGTTCCATTGATCCACCATTCTGTTTCTATGCCAGTACCATGCAGTTTTTAAAACTGTTGCTCTATAGTACAGCTTGAGATCAGGGATGGAGATACCTCCAGAAGATTTTTTATTGTAGAGGATTGTTTTAGCAATTCTGGGTTTCTTGTTATTCCATATGAGGTTGAGAATTTTTCTTTCCAGGTCTGTAAAGAATTGTGTTGGTAATTTGATGGGAATTGCATTGAATCTGTAGATTGCTTTTGGTAAGATGGCCATTTTTACTATGTTAATCCTGCCATGCCGTGAACATGGGAGATCTTTCCATCTTCTGATATCTTCTTCTAATTCTTTCTTCAGAGACTTGAATTTTTTTTTTCATACAAGTCTTTGACTTCCTTGGTTAGGGTTACTCCAAAATACCTTATGTCATTTGTGGCTATTGTGAAGGGTGTTGTTTCCCTAATTTCTTTCTCAGCCCTATTGTCTTTTGTATACAGGAGGGCTACTGATTTTTTTGAGTTAATTTTGTATCCAGCCACTTTGCTGAAGGTGTTTATCAGCTGTAGGAGTTCCCTGGTAGAGTTTTTGGGGTCACTCACGTATACTATCATATCATCTGCAAATAGTGATACTGTGAATTCTTCCTTTCCAATTTGTATCCCCTTGATCTCCTTCAACTGTCTTATTGCTCTAGCAAGGACTTCCACAACTATGTTGAAGAGATATGGAGAGAGTGGGCAGCCTTGTCTTGTCCCTGATTTCAGTGGGATTGATTTAAGTTTCTCTCCGTTCAGTTTGATGTTGGCTATTGGCTTGCTGTATATCGCCTTTACTATGTTTAAATATGTACCTTGTATCCCTAATTTCTCCAATAGTTTAAACATGAATGGGTGTTCGATTTTGTCAAATGCTTTTTCAGCATCTATGGAGATTATCATGTGGTTTTTTTTCTTTCAGTTTATTAATATGGTGGATCACATTGATGGATTTCCGTATATTGAACCACCCCTTCATACCTGGGATGAAGCCTACTTGGTCATGGTGGATGATATCTTTGATGTGTTCTTGTATTCGGTTTGCAAGTATTTTGTTGAGTATTTTTGCATCAATATTCATAAGGGAGATTGGCCTGAAGTTCTCTTTTTTTGTTGGGTCTTTGTGAGGTTTAGGTACCAAGGTGACTGTGGCTTCATAGAATGAGTTTGGTAATGTTCCTTCTGTTTCTATTTTGTGGAATAGTTTGAAGAGAACTGGAGTTAGCTCTTTTTTGAATGTCTGGTAGAATTCTGCACCGAAACCATCAGGTCCTGGGCTTTTTTTGGATGGGAGACTTTCGATGACTGCTTAGAATCTCAGGTGTGGGACATACAATGGAAGAAATAGATGTATCTGTCAAAGAAAATGTTAAATCTAAAAAATTCCTGACACAGGCCGTCCAAGAAATTCAAGACAACATAAAAAGACAAAACCTAAGAATAATAGGAATAGAGGAAAAAGAAGATTCCCTTCTCCAAGGCCCAGAAAATATTTTCAACAAAATCATTGAAGAAAATTTCCCTAACTTAAAGGAGAGGCCAATAAGAATACAAGAGGCCTACAGAACACCCAATAAATTAGACCAGAAAAGAAAATCCTCCCACCACATAATAATCAAAACCGTAAGTATACAGAACAAAAAAAAAAAAAAAAAAACTAAAAGCTGCAAGAGAAAAAGGCCAAGTAACATATAATGGCAAACCCATTAGAATCACACCTGACTTTTCAACAGAGACTATGAAAGCCAGAAGTGCCTGAACGGATATCATGCAGACCCTAAGAGAACACAGATGTCAGCCCAGGCTACTATACCCTGCAAATCTCTCAGTCCTCATAGACGGAGAAAACAATTTTTATTTTTTTATTTTATCACAATTTGTTCACTTTGTATCCCAGCTGCAGTCTCCTCCTTCATCCCCTCCCAGTCCCGCCCTCCTTTTCGGTTCTCCTCCTGTACCCCTTCCCCAGTCCACTGATAGGGGAGGTCCTCCTCTCCTTCCCTCTGACCCTAGCCTATCCGGTCTCATTAGGATTGACTGCATTGTCTTCCTCTCTGTTCTGCTCCCCATCCTTAGGGGGAGGTGATCAAAGAGCCAGCCACTGAGTTCATGTCAGAGACAGTCCCTGTTCCCATTACTAGGGACCGACTTGGATACTGAGCTGCCAGGGGCTGCATCTGGGCAGACATTCTAGGTTATCTCCATGCATGGTCCTTGGCTGGAATATCAGTCTCAGAAAAGACCACTGGGCCCAGCATTTTTGGTTCCTTCTTTATCACACAACTTACTTTCAGAATGTACGTTTTGTAAGGCACATACCTTGTTTGCAAATTAAGAAACAAAACAACCAAAACAATTTTGGCTGTTAAAATTACTGTGGAAAACCTGAGCTTGTAGTTCACAAGAGATATGCCGGGCCTGTGATTGTGTGTCTGGTTTTCCTGGCAGCAGACTAAAGGCTTCTGGCTAGTTCTGAATTGGTTCAGGATAGTTCCATAACCATTATCACTGCAGGGTAGCCTTTTGGAGCATTGTTTAACGTGAGGGATAAAATAGCCACTGAAAACAGCTATCAGGAAAGACGAGAATGGATGCGGATCCAGTTAGCAGTTTTGCCACATTTCTTCCTTCTGTGTCTCTATCTCTGCCTCTGTCCCTCTCTCGCGCTCACAATCATCTTTCTTTCTTTGTGACATTCTCTTTTGATGAGTACTAAAAAGGCAAATTAGGAAGCATTTGCTTTGGTAGCACATAAGGCAGAGGCTCAGTAGCACCCTTTCTCCTCCCTACCTCTCCAGATCTTCCTATCCTTCCCTTCCCTTTTTCATCTTTTTAGGGGTTAGTTTTAATACTATGAAATGAAATGGTACATCTTGAAACCATTATAACCTTTTTACAAAAGAGAATCATTTGTGCTTCTATGTGTTCCGTCGGACCTGAAGCCATTGCTTTCTTCCTTGGGGTCACTGACCTTCTAAACAAACAGAGATGGACTAGCAACCAGAGACCATCCTAATGAACATACTCAGGACTCCTTTCCTTGGCCTCTGTTCCCATGAGCCTCCCTTCCCTGCTTTCCCTTCTATTTCCACTGCTTCCATCCCTTTACCTGCATTTCTCCTCTGGAACTCACAGTTATTGTCACCTACAGGGCTTTTGATGAAGATGAAAATTTCTAAGAGCTCTTTAAGATTAGTTTGTATAAAGAGAAAAGAAAATAAATGTCTTAGGGAACAGTTTAAACTACACAGTCAAAGTGCTATTCAGATATACCAGCTGGGAGCATTTAAAAGAACAGGGAATGCTTTCCATCATTAGGAGGAAGAAAAGACGCTTATACTGCTTTCTCACTTTACCCAGCCTGCTAGCTCAATACATACTACACATTAAATGAAAGTGCATTCCATAGAGTTGGCACCATTCAAGTACCACTTCCTTGTGGAGCTACAATACTGTAACATATCCCCTTTTGTACAAATATCAAAGGTTGCCTGTGTATTTTCAAGCATATTCAGCATAGGAACCAAAATGTGTATTGGCCTCAAGTCTGTGAGCAAAAGAATTTTAGTGTATGAATTTTGAACTCCGTCTCCACAACACTGTTTTCCTCTGAACCCCTCAGGCACAGTTTCTTAATGATCTAGACAAAACAGAGATTAGTCTAAAAAAAAAGAAAAAAAACAAGGAAGCAATTGTTACTGTCCACAATCTTCTTCTCTCCAGGTTTATGTCTAAATCCTCTTAAAGAGTTCATCCTAACAGCAGAAACTATCACATCCAAATATATGAACTTTTCAAAATATGGTGCATTTTTCCAAATGAAGAATTAATAATTAAATGAAACAGAGTCAAGTCACACCAGGCCAACCATGCCTGCATTGTAAAGAATGTCCAAAACTTAGTGAATTTAAACAAAGCAATGCTATAGCTTCTTATACATCCATAATGAATGAATAGCCACATTTACTGGGAGGTTATTCAGTGTCAAGTCCCATGCTGAAGGGCCTTGACATATCAGCTAATATTGAACTAGATTTCTATGCAAAGTTCTGTTGGCATCCCGCTTGACAAATAAAGATGGCGAAAAAAAAACAAACAAACAAGGAAATCATGAAATTTGCAGGTAAATGGTGGGATCTGGAAAAGATCATCCTGAGTGAGCTATCCCAGAAGCAGAAAAATGCACACAGTATATACTCACTCATATAGACATATAATATAGAATAAACCTACTAAAATCTGCACACCTAAAGAAACTAATCAAGAGGGAAGACTCTTGCTAAAATGCTCAATTTCTATCCAAAAAGGCAAAAAGGATGGACATCAGAAGAAGGAGAAAAGAGGGAACAAGTCAGGAGCCTGACACAGAGGACCTCTGAAAGGCTCTGCCCTGCAGACTATCAATGCAGATGCTGAGACTTATGGGCAACCTTTGGGCAGAGTGCAGGGAATCTCAGGAAAGAAGTGGGAAACAGTAAGATCTGGAGAGGACAGAAACTCCACAAGAAGAGCAACAGAACCAAAAAATCTGAGCACAGGGATCTTTCCTGAGACTGATACTTCAACCAAGGACTACACATGGAGATCACCTAAGACCTCTGCACAGATGTAGCCCATGGCAGTTCAGTATCCAAGTGGGTTCTATTGTAATAGGAACAGGGACTGTCTCTGACATGAACTGATTGGTCTACTCTTTAATTACCTCCCCCGAGGGGGAAGCAGCCTTACCAGGCCACAGAAGAAGACAGTGCAGCCACTCCTGATGAGACCTAATTGACTAGGATCAGAAGGAAGGAAAAGAAGACCTCCCCTATCAGTGGACTTGGGGAGGGGCATGCATACAGAGGGTGGAGGAAGGAAGGGATTGGGATAGGAGAAGGGAGGGAACCACAGGGGGGATACCAAGTGAATAAAGTGTAATTAATAAAGAATTTAAAAAAATACTACTGGTCCAAAAAAAAAAAAAAAGATGGTTCACAAAGCTTTAGCAGCATATGGAGGGACAATGCTTACTTAACTGAAGTTTAACTGATCTACGTCTACTCTCAAAAATGAGATAGAATATGTTACCTGAAGAAAATCTATACTTAGAAAACTCTGAATAAATGCTTCCTACTGTCTTATTTTATTGTCCTCGCTTTCATCACTGCCCACCAATGGAGAGGGGAACCTGATGTTATCAATTACTGCAGGAGGAAGGGAAGGAAGCTGATACAAACTTCTATTTCAGAATGAGCTTATTTGGGAGGGGGATACAATGGAGAAAGAGCCTTCAGAGAAATCTCTACAAAGGGCTAATTTTCTGGCTTTTGATGGGTTTGGGAATGAGGGCAAGAAGTTGATCACCATGTGATTTGCTCTAGCATAGACTATATGCCGAGAAGCCAGGTACTGGGTAGGGTCATATTTTATCTTGCAGATGTGACAGGAAGGGGCTGAATTTGCTTTCTCTCCGCACTCTCTATTCTAACCTTCACAGCAGGGCCTGTCAGCTGCGAGGGGCAACAGCCTGATGTCTAAGAGAGAATGGCAGTAAAGGGGTCTGTCATCTAATATCTAACAGGTTTTTTTTTTTATTTATGTTTAACTTCTCTTTCTCAGTAGATCAAAATAATGGCAATTTTAAACCCCAGCTGAAGGACAAGGATTAAGTAATAGACTCAGATAAATTACTTGCAGGTTTTCCTCAAAATGCTGTTTGAAATTCAACCTTCCCTACAATGAAGAGAACAACTGGCAAAGTTAACCTCACCTCAGCCGACCAGTTGGCAATCACTGCCTTCCTGCTGTTCTCTGAAGGGGTCACCTGGTCATGTCAGCAAGCCAGGAGATTGGTCCTTCTGGTGTGGAGGGCTTTAGGTGTTGTCAGGGCTTTGAAGAGGGATGCACAGGAGAGAGACTGAGAAGGGCTAGGGGAAGGGGAGTAGATGAAGAACTAAAGCTGGCTAGGAAACTGTCTCACTTGATTCTAATGATACCTACTTCTTTCCCTTCCTCCCACCCTCCCTCCTTCTGCCCCACTACTCCCTTTCCCTCTGCTGTTTCTTTCTCTTTCTCTCTTTCCCTCCTTCCCCCCTTTATATTACTTGAGTTTCTGCTTTTATTTAATCTCTATGCTGCTATGAGAAAATCAAGTTTGTTTTTTGTTTTTTTTTTTCAATGCAGTTTATTCAGGAACCTTGTACAATCCTCGGACCAAGGGGAAAGCCAGCCCACAGCTTAAATAGCCTCTGGGTAGCCAACCCAGGCGTGCCACGTGGGCAATGCAGATAGGTCCACATACATGGAAGCAAGCCAGATCCTCGGCCTTAGCCAAATGTGGAATTGTTCGTGACAGAGAGCACTCACCATCGGGAAGGTGGAAGGCAGAAACCAGCTCCATCTTTAAAGCATAGCATTCCACAGCTCTCTACAGTTCCCCCTTTTTGTTTTAGATGCATCAGGCAAGAGTAGAGGTCTGATCTCTGATATTAGAAATAAATTGGGACTTTGTACCGATGTTCATTTAGGTGTCATCCACCCAAAGAACATCAGACCCGTCCTATACCTTTTTCTCAGAGGCGGGACCTGGGGCATCAACCCGCATGCAACCAGACATGCTCTTCTCTGGGTCCAAAGCGGCTGACCCTGAGTGCAGTGCTTAGCCTCGCATCCTGAGCGTAACATTTTAGCTTTTTATGGTATCCAACCATGCTTGGGGAGAATGTCCTGCTTCAATGGCTGTAAAGGCCTGAATGATCATGGCTGCATCACGCTGTTGTGAGACTCTAATCTTGCATATATACCACAGGCAAACCAAGGAGACCAACACCAGAAGGCCTGCTAATGCTCCCATGCCCGCCCATTCCTTCAGATGATTCATGGCTGCAGCAATCCATGATGATAATCCTGTGGCTAGTCCTGTGTCCACTCTGGTAGAATTTACTGTGACAATGGCCACTCTCAGCTGCTCCATCGTAGTATCGAATTCTCCAGTCCAATTACCTAAAATATAGCTAGACAATTGTTTAGACAGATTTGCAGCACAGGAAAAATTCTCATGTTATATGCTAGTGACTCAACGTCCAGCATATTTTCATTGACAGCCAAGTTGAGCGATTTACCATAGGGTATCAATTTGCTCCCAGAACCCCTGCACAGATGTAGCCCAGGGCAGTTCAGAGTCCAATTGGGTTACATAGTAATGTGAAGAGGGACTGCCTCTGACATAATCTGATTGGCCTGCTCTTTGATCACCTCCCTCTGGGGGGGAGCAGCCTTACCAGGCCATAGTAGAGGACAATGCAGCCACTTTTGATGTGAACTGACAGACTAAGATCAGAAAGGAGAGGAGAACCTCCCCTATTAGTGGACTTGGGGAGTGGCATGCAAGCAGAGGGAGTAGGGAGGGTGGGATTGGGAGGGGAGGAGGGAGGGGCTTATGGGGAGATGCAGAATGAATAAAGTGTAATTGATGAAAAATTTTAAAAAAAGGGAAAAAATAATTTAAGAACCTTAAATGACTTTGAAAAGTGGAGGAAAACATGGAGTTAGTCAATTGGCATGGAGCACATCTCGCCCCTGGGGGCAATGGTCTCCTGAACCTACTCAGAGCTCGGACACCACCACTGCTAGTTCTAGAACTGATGCAGGAAAATCAAGTTTTTAAAGGTCAATAATTTTACCTAGGTCATATGGCATGCCTATGGTGGTATTTTATCATGATGATATGTATATGTGTGTGTTTAAGGAATAAAATGTGATACTTGGATGTTCATATACATGCTGAAATGCTTACTACAGAGAGCAAATGAACATTCATCTTTTCACATGATCTGTCCCCTAACCTCTTGTTTTGTGGCAAGAATACCCCAAAATCTTAAAAATCTTAAATGCAATATTGTTGTCTGTGGTCCTTATATTTGTATGAGAGGTTTACAAAGAATATTTTTTCATTCATAAACTGTTGCTTTGTCATCTATATTCTTCTCCTTCGAGGAGGATAAAGGTCTACAGCAGGACAGGAGGAGGTGTCTACCCGGGACACAGACTACAGCAGGACAGGAGGAGGTGTCTACCCGGAACACAGACTAGGAGAAGATATGCTTCATGAATCATCCAAGGTTGCCAGCCATAGTCCTCTGGGCCACACTTTCACTTGCCTGCTCTGAAGCTTATGACATTTTTTACTTCCACTGCAAGAGAAACACCCCATTGACTATCAAAAGGGCTGCTCTCCATTGCCCCTTCCAGCTACCTGTCCTGTGTTTCCCAAAGCTCTGACATTTGAGTTTTCCAACAGTAATACACCTCTATGCCTTGAGCACTGGGATTTTCCCCCTTGTTGCTAAACTCTACAGCCTGCTTCTCTTTGCTGGGTTTGCAAATTGTAAAGATAGGAATGACCTCCTTTGAGACTGATTATATTTCTCAAAAATCTGCATTTTCCTTAGTATTTAACTTTCAAGGAGTAATTTTTTTTTCCTCCAACTAAATACTGTTCTAAGCTTTGTAGGTCAAATTGCATAGAATAATAAAATTCTTCAGAAATTTTGGTCAAGAAGGAATATAAATATTAATTAAAACAAGTGTGTCTTCTGTGAGAGAGCTTTCCTAATGTCTTGTACTGACCCCAAGATAAATATGCATATCATTTTGCTTAAAAGCACCAAATTTACTTGTTAAATGCCAATGAGATACCATATCTCAATGCTTGTTTCTTAACCATTAATAGATGCAATCTTTATATATATATATATATATATATATATATATATATATATATGTAGTGCTTGTATAATTTGAGATGCAAAATAGTTTTATAATCTGATAAAAATGTTAGCAAATATCTTATGTATGTATCTATGAGGAGACTGAGTGGGGGTAATTTAATTAATGAGGATCAATACATGGTCTCTGCACAAAGTAAGACTTGAAACAGGTTTATCAGATGAAAACTTAGAGGCAGTGCTAGAACTGGAGACATGGAGTGCTAAATTCTCCTGTGCTGTCCAAAGGTTTTAGCAACCCTTCTGAACACCCAAAGAGGAAGCATATTTTAGTTATGGCCCCCCAGAAAAGGGACATTCAGGAATCAATTTCTCCTATCAATAATTCAAAGCAGAGAGGTATTTCTGATTTAAATTTAAAAAAATCTAATCAATTTGTCAGCACAATGCTGGAAAGAACAAAGTTTCTCATTTGATTTCATTGACTTAATACATCCTGGGAATAACAAGTACCCTGCTAGTCCCCAAACACAGAGAAGGGAGATGCATACAGAAGAGCTGCTTAATAGAGGAACTGTCATTTGTTAAAAGAAATGTCTGCTTACATTTCCTTGGGCTCTTTAGGAGTAGGACCAAGCCAAGCATAACACCATTTGTTTCTGTAAGCACAGTTATGGTGTTGTAAGCAACCAGGAAATAAATACATTTCTGCTTTTCAGCAAAGATGCATTTCTGTTCACTAATACAGTCTCCTCGGTTTTCTCTAGCTTAAGGTTGTCTTTACCCCAATCAGGAAGGAAAAGACCATGCATGGTTCCCGTGAGTCAAGCACTGACCTTGCCTGACAAATGGCTGACTGTTTGACTTAATTCATTCTGAGTGATCATGAATATTCATCTCATCTATTTTTTTTTCCTTAGGGTCTGAGTACGTGCTTCATTTACTGAGCTACTTATGATACCTTGTAGGACCCTGCAGAGACCAGTAAAAAAAGACAAGTTCAAGTGTAAAATGAGAGTGAAAGAGATGTAGAGAGGGAGGTTATTTTTTTTTTTTGGTGAGAATTAAGTCTCTTTATTCTTTTTTTTTTTTTTTTTCAATGCAGTTTATTCAGGAACATTGAACAATCCTCGGACCCCGGGGAAAGCCTGTGGTATATATGCAAGATTAGAGTCTCACAACAGTGTGATGCAGCCATGATCATTCAGGCCTTTACAGCCATTGAAGCAAGACATTCTCCCCAAGCATGGTTGGATACCATAAAAAGCTAAAATGATACGCTCAGGATGCGAGGCTAAGCACTGCACTCAGGGTCAGCCGCTTTGGACCCAGAGAAGAGCATGTCTGATTGCATGCGGGTTGATGCCCCAGGTCCCGCCTCTGAGAAAGAGGGAGGTTATTTTTAAAGGTTAACACTTCTCAGCCTTGGAAGCGACTTAGAAGATTCTTACCAGAGTTTGGGGCGTATGGGGTTATGGTATGTTCTTCTGCAACCCTCAAGTGAAATGAAGATATTGCTAAGTTGACTGGTCTACATGACTTTATGTGTGATATGCAATAAATGGTTTTGTAGGTAAAGGTGACTGAAGAACAAGTTCACTAGGGAAGAAGTATAGACCATCAATAACTCAAAATACGTTTAAACCTCAACAGTAGCCGATGGTGTGCAAAGGGGAACAGTAGCAATGTGATACCACCATTGTCTGCCGTGTTGCGAAGTGTTGAAAGTAGCAGGATTCAGCAGGTTAGGAAGGGTGAAGCCTGTGGTTGGTTTGCCAACAATGACTGTAAACCTTTGTTGGAAAAGACAGCTTGACTATGTGGGCTTGATGCTTTGTTTCTGGTTACTGAAGCTGCGGATTCCCACCAAGGCTAAGGTCTTCATCCCACTGTCTAGTGAGCCCAACCTGATGGGAAAACTAGTACAGGAAGAGGAAGAGACTGCCATCACAGGAGCAATCAACCTCTTTCTGGTTACACCAGCTTGAGTCATGGCTTCCTCATTATTACCATAACTGAAAGGATGATAACTACCTCATCTAGTAAATCTGTGACACCCATTTGTACTGACAAACTGTCTTTTGGCAATGAAAACCAGAAATAAGCTTTCCAGAAAGCAATTAGTAGCATAGTTCAGAAACATATTTTTTTTTTAAGTCATACATTTCTTTTACCTTGTAATCCCACTTTGAGAAGTTTATTCTGAGGGCTAGGGTATCAAAGATGTTTGTAAATGAATATCCATAGCAGTTATTCTTAATAGCTATAAATTAGAAATAACCAAAATGATCAACTTACTGGTCTTATATAACTGAGACTGGCTTGTCTGAAGCAGTCATTAAAATTGTGCCTTTAATAATATTTAGCAATTGCCATAAGCGAGACAAAGGAATAAAACCCAATATAAAATAATTATTATGGCTAGTGGAATTATAGGCAGCTTTTATTTCCCTCCATGGACTTGTGTCTTCCAAATTCTCTATAATGAGCATGCATTAGTTTCGCAATGAAGTCATTCTTAGCATTCCTAGTCGTTCCTTGCGTTATCTGTACTGTACCTTCATTGTCCCAGTCCTATTGTTATCTTTCCAGGGGGCAACCTTCATCAAGAAGCACTCCTCCAAGGCTCAGGGAAGCAATGAAAGGAACTAGTAATGTCACAAAGCATTGCCCTTGCCAAGATTTCCACCCTTCTCCATTTAAGCCATATGGACCCTGTTCTCAGCAGCCCACTTTTATTCAATGTGGAAATCAAGATGGAAGGAGAAAGGATAAGTGGAGCTTGGGGAGGCCTCTGCTCTACTGACCACTGATGGCATCTCCAAATCACAGATGTTTATAGAGTGGAGGGAAATAAGAGAAGCCTTAGGTTCAGTAAGTGAAATGAAGCATTCTTTGGTTTGGAGACAAAGGATTTGCTAATCTGAGGCCTGAACTTCCAGTTGGGGTTAGGCAAGCAACTCTCCTTAAGGCTGAAATCTTCCTTGGTGACCTGAGTGTCAGAGAAATTGCTGTTGAATACAGCTGTGAAGGGAAGGCAAATGAGTAGCTCAAGGTAGAATAGGGACCAAACAGTGGCTCTTGTGGAAACAATATCAACACAGAGTAGATGAGCTAGCATGCATGTGCTGTGCTTCCTTTCATTGGTGCTCTATAACTCCAGTGTGAATGGAAATGACCTGGGAGAGAAGAGGTGGGGAGATGGCTCAGGAGTTAAGAGTACTTTCAGTTCAGACTATCAAAGCAGATGCTGAGCCTGATGGGCAACTGTTGGGCAGAGTGAATGGAATTTTAGGTAAGAACTGGGAAATAGTAAGAGCTGGAGAGGACAGGGTCTCCACAAGGAGAGCAACAGAACAAGAAAATTTGAACACAGGGAACTTCCCAGAGACTCATACTCCAACCAAGGACTATTCATAGAGATAACCCAGAACCCCTGCACAGATGTAGCCCAGGGCAGTTCAGAGTCCAATTGGGTTACATAGTAATGTGAAGAGGGACTGCCTCTGACATAATCTGATTGGCCTGCTCTTTGATCACCTCCCTCTGGGGGGGAGCAGCCTTACCAAGCCATAGTAGAGGACAATGCAGCCACTTTTGATGTGAACTGATAGACTAAGATCAGAAAGGAGAGGAGAACCTCCCCTATCAGTGGACTTGGGGAGTGGCATGCAAGCAGAGGGAGGAGGGTGGGTGGAATTGGGAGAGGAGGAGGGAGGGGCTTAAGGGGGGATGCAGAATGAATAAAGTGTAATTGATGAAAAATTTTAAAAAAAGGGAAAAAAATAATTTAAGAACCTTAAATGACTTTCAAAAGTGGAGGAAAACATGGAGTTAGTCAATTTACATGGAGCATGTCTCGCCCCTGGGGGCAATGGTCTCCTGAACCTACTCAGACCTCGGACACCACCACTGCTAGTTCTAGAACTGATGCAGGATGTTCCAACGAGGGGGTTAAGGCTTCCCATAATATTTCCTATAAGCCCACACCTGTTTGTTAATATCCCCCATTTTTATTCATTATTAGCCAGATAGAGCCAAGTAATTGTGGTAATGATACTTGCTTTTTTGCCCAATGCTGGAATGCTAGTAAATTTAGGTATGCCCTAGTTACTCTCATGCCTCGCTGGGTGCCTGTGCCCATTGATGCCCCTCACGCTATGACTCTCTTCAGACAGAAAAGGGATCTTGGAACTACAGCCACCATTGTTACTGCCATCTCATTGGCGGCTGTTGGAGCTACCACCGGGGCATTAGCCATGAGTCATACTGGGCAGACTGCTCAGACCCTGAATAATCATTTAGCCAATGTAGCTCATGCCTTAGTTGTACAAAAAGGAATTAATGCTCAACCAAAAGGAAGCTTGATGGTGTTCAATCAGAGGATTGACCTCGTGCAGGAGCAAATTGATACCCTATGGCAAATCGCTCAACTTGGCTGTCAATGAAAATATGCTGGACTTTGAGTCACTAGCATATAACATGAGAATTTTTCCTGTGCTGCAAATCTATCTAAACAATTGTCTAGCTATATTTTAGGTAATTGGACTGGAGAATTCGATACTACGATGGAGCAGCTGAGAGTGGCCATTGTCACAGTAAATTCTACCAGAGTGGACACAGGACTAGCCACAGGATTATCATCATGGATTGCTGCAGCCATGAATCATCTGAAAGAATGGGTGGGCAGGGGAGCGTTAGCAGGCCTTCTGGTGTTGGTCTCCTTGGTTTGCCTGTGGTATATATGCAAGATTAGAGTCTCACAGCGTAATGCAGCCATGACCATTCAGGCCTTTACAGCCATTGAAGCAGGACATTCTCCCCAAGCATGGTTGGATACCATAAAAAGCTAAAATGTTACGCTCAGGATGCGAGGCTAAGCACTGCACTCAGGGTCAGCCGCTTTGGACCCAGAGAAGAGCATGTCTGATTGCATGCGGGTTGATGCCCCAGGTCCCGCCTCTGAGAAAAAGGTATCGGACGGGTCTGATGCTCTTTGGGTGGATGACACCTAAATGAACATCGGTACAAAGTCCCAATTTATTTCTAATATCAGAGATCAGACCTCTACTCTTGCCTGATGCGTCTAAAACAAAAAGGGGGAACTGTAGAGAGTTGTGGAATGCTATGCCTTAAAGATGGAGCTGGTTTCCGCCTTCCACCTTCCCGATGGTGAGTGCTCTCTGTCACGAACAATTCCACATTTGGCTAAGGCTGAGGATCTGGCTTGCTTCCATGTATGTGGACCTATCTGCATTGCCCACGTGGCACGCTGGAGTTGGCTACCCAGAGGCTATTTAAGCTGTGGGCTGGCTTTCCCCAGGGTCAGATGATTGTTCAAGGTTCCTGAATAAACTGCATTGAAAAAAAAAAAAAAAGGTACTTTCAGAGGACCTGGGTTTCATTCCCATCATCAACATGGTGGTTCACACTGACTGTAACTCCAGTTCTGGGGGGGGAGCTTATGCCCCTTCTAGCCTTCATGGGTTTCTGAATATATGCAGTGTATATAAATACATGCAGATATACACATAAATCAAATAAAGATTTTATTTGTAAATCACCTGAAGAGGTTTTTAAAGAGCTAGTTAAGAAAGAACATTTATCCTCCAGAAGCAAAGCACCTAGCAGCCACATATTTTGCTTCTCTGTTCCAAGACTTCCTGAAAAAGTAGTTTTTGTTGGCTCTGCATTTACTAGATCATATCATTGACAAGAGAGCTGAATGAAGGATCTCAGCTACTGAGACACAAATGAGAAAGAAGCAGTTAAAGGTAACAGGGAGAGATGATGGGCATCTGTATCAGTTACATTTCCTATCAACATGACTAAACACCTGATAAAAGGCAGATTGATGAGGAAGGATTTACTTTGTATTGAAGTTCAGAGGACCGGAATCTCGTCACAGCAGAAAAGGTTTGGCTGCAGGACCAGCTTGGACCCTGGAACTGACCAAGAAGTAATAGAATGCCTAATGCTCAGTTTTTTCTCCTTTTCATACAGTCCAGGACCCCAGCCCATGAGATGGTACCCCTCACATTTTGCTTGGGCCTCCCCTGTTTTCTCTCTGGAAACCCCCTCACAGATATACCCAAAGGCATGCCCCATTAAAGCCCTATGTTTTTCTTATTCCAAGCAAATTGACATAAACAGTCACAGGATAGAGGAAGAAGCTGCACTAGCCTCATATCACAGAACCCCTCAATGGGAAAGTGGTAGCTACCCTGTCACTAAGGAGGAAAATAGGAATATCTATAGTCCTAATTTTCTCAGGACTTCTCTTAAACAAGCTATTCTGATACTTTGGGACCCATCCCTAGAGTGACTCTGGCCTTGGAATTCTAGAACTTATTCACAGTTCTAGTCATCCCGAGTCTGGAATAATATCATTAACTCAAAGGAAGTCAAGTAGGACCCGACATGTGGAAACTGGTAATATTAATGAGAGTCTAAGACAATCTCCATCATCTTTAATTGGGGTGGCTATGTTGAACCCACATAGAAACAGCAAAAAAAAAAAAAAATAGCAGAGAGAGAGACAGAGAGAAAGAGATAGGCAGACAGACACAGACAGAAACAATGATTGAGAAATGCAAAAATTAGAGAATTTATGAATAATCCAGGCAGTAGTATATTCCTGTAACCCCAGCAGGAAGTGAGAAGACTAAAAATTTGAAGCCAACTTCAGCTATATAGTAGGTTGAAGGCCAAGATGTGCTATGTGAAACTTTTTTTTTAAGTGAGCTTGGAGGTGAGGTTGGGGAACACATAAACCCAAAGATTGGATGTAGTGACAAGCTGACAGTCAAATGGGCTGCCTTTGCCCCCACCTACCTCTACTGTCCACTTGCTAATGCCACACCCATTTAAGACTAACAGGTTATATCCCCTGCTTTGAACACCATCCTTTGTATTAGCGTTTTGTACCCGTTGATGTTTAAGTAATTATAAGTGGCTTTAAATAAGCAGTTCCACAACAGTCCCCCTCAGCCAACTTTAGACCATGTACCTGTCTTTCTGCTTCCTGATTTTGTAGTTTCACAGGGGAGAAAAATCTTCTTGTTCAAAACCACCCACAGGATTCTAGCCAGCCATTGTTCACCTGAAGAAGTTTCCAGCATATGTGTGTTTCATCAGAACGTCCCATTGTTCCAAAAGGCAGTCACACTTAGCTGGCCAATTTTAATCAACTCCTTCGCCCAGAAAGTAGCGAAGGTGCAGACCCATCATTGTCCTGTAACGTTGCTCTCAGCTAATGAAAGGCATTTTATTTCAACTTTTCACCTGTCTACTTAATGCAAATCTATGTCAATTACAAGAAGAATTTGTAAGGAGACACTGTAAGGAGAAAGCCAACCATCGAAGCCCTCTGTAGTAACTTCAACCCATTAAATCGGAACAATTTACTTGTCCTTCATGGTAAGTGGGAAACAGTAAGGGACAATAGTTTAAGAGAGAAAATCAAGGTAGAATTCTAATTAAATCTTCTCGGATACCTAGTATAATAATTTACTTTTGGCATTATGCAGGGGATATTTTAAATGACATTCTGTGCAAGATAATCAAATGATTTAAGACTCTGCAACGTCTCAGTAGATTAAGGACAGCCATTCTGATCACTTCCTTCTTCTTGCTTCCACAGAGCAGCTGTTGCTCAGCTGGCACACTAGCCATTCTAGGGGACCATTGCTATCATCAAGTATAATTATCAACACATGGACAGTGATCAGAAGCATATCTTCATTAAGAATGTGCCCATCGGTTCCATGTCACTGCAGATTTGATGCTCAGTTGTAACAACTTTGGAAAGTGTACATAATCCAGCACTCATTAAGTCTCTTGGTAACAGTACCTACAAACTAGGTGTTTACCTACGGATTTCCAAGATCGACAGTTTCTCCAAGGCAGAGAGCTAGCAGTTCATGTAGCCTAAGGAGTATAACTGAGTCTTACCGCTTCTAGATCACCAGTAATAAATCTAGACTCTCAAAGACAAGGAAAATGACTAAACACTCCTGCTTAATCCAAGTCAGTACCTTCCCATGCACTCAGAAATGTAAGGGTGCACAAAAGAGTGATGATCACTAAGGTTTGTATGGTACTCAAGACCTTTCCCATGTATGAGAATCCCGCACTTGACATTATAGGGAGAGGGCTAGGCCCTGGTTTCTTACTGGGTGTTCATGCAAAGAACGTAGTCTTACATTCAGCAAGCTCTAACTTCTAACATTCAGCAAGCTCTATCTTCTAACATTCAGCAAGCTCTATCTTCTAACATTCAGCAAGCTCTAACTTCTAACATTCAGCAAGCTCTAACTTCTAACATTCAGCAAGCTCTAACTTCTAACATTCAGCAAGCTCTAACTTCTAACATTCAGCAAGCTCTAACTTCTAACATTCAGCAAGCTCTAACTTCTAACATTCAGCAAGCTCTAACTTCTAACATTCAGCAAGCTCTAACTTCTAACATTCAGCAAGCTCTATCTTCTAACAGACAAAGCTTGATCTGACCTCAGAATTTGTATTTGCTGCAGTATCTTAGTGTCCTGCAAGGAGCTCAAGTTAAAGCAAAACTCTCTCTGTGTGTGTCCGTTTTTCTCTTTCTCTCCTTTTTCCTCTGCCTCCCCCCTCTCTTCCTCCATATTTCATCTATCAGCAAATCTGGCTTACTTCATCTTCCCATTATAACCAGATTCTGATCTTATTGCTACCTACTATTGCTATATTCTAGGCGAGAGCACTTCTTTTCCCTCCGGATTAGTGGAAAACATGCCAGCACTGCCATTCCTGAGTCCATGCTTGCTTCTCCAGAGACCACACTTCACATAGCTGTCTCACTGACACATGAGACAGATCATGCTTTCAAGTGTTAGTGTTTCCCCATCTGAATGAGTCTAATATAACATGCTTACAAACCTGTGCGTGCTCAGCCCAGTCTGTTCTCTAGCTTCTCTACAGACCTCACATTTTATCACTAGCTTATTCCATTCTAGTCATATTGGCCTCCATGTTGTCCCTTACCAGGAAGGTAACTTCCAGCTCAGGACATTTGCACGTGCTTTCTCCTCAGCCTGGAATTCTCTCCCCCTAGATGGTTTTATTGCCTAAGCATCTTTCTCTCTCACATGTTGAACTGACTTAATTTTTCTAAAGGATGCCTTCTGTAACCAGCCTACTTGAAAATGCAAGCTGCTTACATATTAACCTGTATCCCCTGCTTACTCTGTATTTGTTTATTTTTTCATAGCACCCCACTTACTAATGTACTATGGGATTCCTGGCTGTTAATATCTTCCTCCTGGAAGGTAAACTTGAGGAGGCTTTTGTATAAATGTCCATTGTTCGAGCTTTCAGAACCTGCAGCAGGACTTGCTCAGAGTAGGTGCTCAGCAAATATATGTTGAACAAAATATCGATTCCAGAGATTGTGTGTAGAAACGCACCAGGTGCCTTCTCCATCCACCATGACTCCAAATGTCTCTATTTCCAGCATGGGCTCCTTTGAACCTGGCACACTGGCAGAGATGACGCTCCAGTTTTGAGAAAACAGGCCACAGTGATATGAAGAAAATTCCAGGTCATTTCACTGCAACTTCTCCAAATAGTAGGTCATTTGTTTCTTTAAATTAGATCATGCCATTACCTCCTCCTCTGATCACTGAAGGTCAAAGTCTCCAGATTTGTTTTAGCCCAGGGCATTTCAACTAGTGGTTCTGTCAGACCTTGGGACATTTCACTTTCAACAGTAACAAAGGCAGAATAAGCTTGTTCCACTAATCTTCCTCTTTGAAACTTTGCTTGAAGCCATCTCTTATTCCATAGATATATGAAAGTCTTTCCCTCATTTTTTATATTCCTAACTTGAAACATCTGAAATATTTTATTGAACATACTTGTTTTTTAAGTCCATTTTCTTCCACTAGAATTTAAGTGCTGGAGTGTAGGTCATCTTTTCCTTCATAATCCTACTGTCTATAGAGGTCATCGAGTGTTAGAAAATACCAAAGGCCTGCAAGTGAATAGATGGAAGGCAGTGACTAGCTGATCAAGTCTTGCTTTCTTGCATCACAGCCACGAAGAAAGCAGCAGTCACATCATAGTGCAATTACTATTGCCAGCATCAAATAACTATGCACCTCTTTGAAGCAGGTATTTGAGGCAATTGGAAAACAGTGAAACTGAAGAGAGAGGCATAACTATATGACAACAGCAATAAAAATATCACAACATAAATTTATATTAGTAAAAGAGAAAACTATAGCCAGAAAACTGAATTAGCACAGTCCATGCCTCTAGGGAATGTATGAGCATGGAATTAGGTTTGAAAGGATGAAATAACTGAGTTGTAATACAAAGAAGGGAGTGAGTCATAGGCACATTTAACCAGAGCAAATTCTGAGAAACCACACATGTCCACTCTACAGAAAGGCATAAAATAAAGTCACTAAAAAGGAGAAAACTATTGTTAGACTCCAATTGTAGAAGGACATAAATTCTTGATTTAGACAAACAAGTGGGATGAGATAAAAAGATGCAGAATAAAAACTAGGCTTATCTTCTTAGATGTAGATAATGCATTATAACAAGACAGATGTTACAGCATTTAAAACAGCACATGCCAAACTTGGTCCTCTGTGAAAATGTGTGTGTGTGTATGAAACAAGGACACAGTGTGTTACAAGTCATTTTAACAAGTGTAGGGAGGAAAGAACCATTAGTAGTAAAAGGAAGGGTCAGATTTTAGCAACATAAGTACTCAATTAGCTGTCAGTCTAAGGAAAAGACAGAAGTGAATATGACTCAGATGTGTGATTTGAATAACAAATAATACTATTTTAGAAAATAAGAGGATATTGGAATAAGAGATAGGGGTTTGGATAAAGACTTTAATTTGTTGTATGTTAAGAAGAATAAAGGGTATTGTTAATAAATTAAATCATGGCACATTAAGCTGTGCCATATATGGACATTAAATTCAAAAGCAGTTAAAACTAAAAAGTCTCTTAATAATATCAGCCAGATTCCTTGTCTTCAGTAGCCACATGTGGCAAGTGGCTACTTTATTACACAATGCAGAAAAAATATTTCCAACTTAGCAAAAGGTTCTTTTCAACATCATTGAGCAAGAGTTCCCATATTCTCAAATTCCCACATTTGAGCATTGCTTGGGCATTTAGAAAATGATGAATTTATAAACGAGTATGAGGAGTTTTAGGAAGAACTTGTGAATGAGAGAACAAAGGAAAGTGCAGAATAGAAATGGAGAACTAGGAAGCCACAAGGGAGAAGTCAGCAATCAGAGTACGAAGGACTGAGGTCACCTGGTCCTGAGGAACATGCCAGGAAAGGAACCAAGGGCTTATGAGTTCAAGAAGGAGAGAGCTAAGAAGGGGCAGGCGAACTTGATGAGGTGGAGATTATCTCCACTTTCTCAGAGTGTTTTCCACACCAAAGTGAGGCATGAGTCACACTTCAGTGACTAAAAAACATTCAAGTGTTGCATTTTCTTTAGAACATTTTGTAATACAGAAGATTGGGGCTGGGGTTGGACACTTCGTATGGGCACTTGGGAGGCTGAGACTGTAAAAGCTCCACACATCCCAGAACAGCCAAGGCAATATAGTGATCTTCAGGCTACCTGGGGCTACATACCAAAACATAAAAACAAACAAAAAAAGGCAGCAAAAATTGCAAAATCAAGTGAAAAAAAGTTCTTATGAGGAAAGAGACCTCAATGCATTTGTAAGTTGGAGAGAAGAAGTTGCTGTAGAGGCAATAAAGTTTTTAAAATCAGATACAGAAAGATGTAGAGATGAAAGGAGCTGGGTCATAGGCAAGGCTGGAGAGGCCACCTTGAGAAGGAAATTGAGCAGTATGATTGAGGCTGAATGTCAGATGGGAGGAAGCTCATGATTGAGACTGTTTTAATGGCTGCTCTGTTTACTGAACATCCATGCCTGAAGAAAAAAAAATTTATTCAGGGCAGAAAAAAAAAAAACAAACACCTCTCACTATCCATTTTAGCAAAGTCTGACAGGACAGTAGGGAGCCATCAGTGACCTAATGTTGGAGCCATCAGTGGTCTAACGAATTTTGAGGCTGTCTCATTAACACCCAAATCCCATTGATTTCTAAACCATTTAGCAAGGTTTGGCCACATTAATATTCCAAGGATCTGTTTTCAAGGGTTCCTGAAACACTGATCAGGGCAAAAGTTTTGTTTCCATTTCCCCAAAAAAGAATGGGGAAAAATGTGTAGCAGAAAACACTCAATAAAAGAAGCTGTGAGCATGTGGGTTGTGGCCTTGACGAGAGCCGCCAGATGCAGCAGCTGCTTGATTACAAATGATGAGCAGAACTAGGTCTCCTTAATTCATAGAGAAGTTAAATCAGGAAGCCGAATCACAAAATTGCCCATGAAAAATTAGTTAGGCAGGAAGTGCTAACCTCCTTAGCCCAAAATGCTAAGCCCGTTCTGCAAATCCACATCATTATCTTCTTCGCTGTCTGAAGTTTAGTTTCCACTCTTGTCATTCAACTGACACTGCAGTTCCAAAGGTCACCAGTGACTTCCTAATGGTCACATTCAGCACGCTTCTCTTCTTTCTTTCTTTTTTTTTTTTTTCTGTCTCAATTCCTTTGAAACTCTAAACACCACTAAGTGATCACAGTTTCTGGAGATGTATATACTGGTTTGTGTTAGGCTATTATTATATTCTAGTTTTTGACAATGCTGCCTTTCAACCTTTTGTGTAATGAGGCTGTTCTCCAAAGAAAGGGCTAACCCCCATCTCCAAGTGGATCCAAGGCAAGGGGTGGGGTGGAGGCAGGCAGCACAAGGCTGCTTGATATGCCCAGCACTGGGAAGAGACAGCCACACAGACCCTGGACACACAGTGTTACAGTGCATCTAAAGATCAGTTGGTGTGCTAATGCAAAAGGATGCCTATGAAGTTCATTAGGCCTTGCAGACTAGCATGTGCTGTAACTATTGAGGCCTGTCATTATAGTATAAAAGCAGTTCCATGCACATATAAACGAATTATTATGGCCCTAGCTTATAAGACTTTTAGTAGTAAAAAGGACAGCAATCCATGTACTTAACATTGTTTTCTCCTGAACCTAAAGGGGCTAAATGGGAAAGAATGATGAAACTTAGAGCATAAATCCCACAAGCAGGTCCCACAAAGGGACCTTGACCAAACACTGAATAGTGGAAAAAACTGAAAAGACTGTCTGATTCTGCCAAATAACCAGGTACAAAACTCCTTTTAAAGGTGGAAAAGGAACAAAAGGAGGTCCCTAATTGGGTAAAGACGTCTCCTATAGAATCACAGCTATCTCAATGTCTTTAGCTTTAGATAATAAAGAGCCTGTGTCCCATAGTGCAATGACCAAGTTTTGCCTATGAAGTCATTGTAGAAGGCGCTATGTGACCTTCCCATCCTATAACCCTGTGACTGTGTGGAAGTTAATTCACTTTCCTAAGTGAATTAAACATTTACTTGCAAATTCTGTAGTCACCATTCTAAGCCTCAAGAATTACCAGCTTGTTTTAAGTGAAACTAACATTCTTAAGTTTGGGGCTGGTTTTATTAGGCGACCTGTCTGTCATCTTAACTCAGAGATTTCTTTCCTCTACTGTGAGATCATCTAATAGAATCCCTAACTGTTTTCAACAGAAATGTATTTCTAAAGAGAATGCAATCATGCGTGCCAGTAGAAATATTCCTTCCTATGCCCTGGGAGTTCCTGGAGTCCTGGCTCAAGCTTTGCAGTAAGTTAGCTCATGTGAAACCCAAGCTCAGCCACTTCCCTCCTGGGTTACTCAAGCATTTTCCTTAGCCTTTCCACACCTCCAGATACTCATCTGGTAAGTGAATATAAATAACAGCAAGCTTATTAGGAAAATGAAATGAGATCATTTGTGAGAACTGCATATAAACATATCTCATGCATAGTAAACATTTATGTGTCAGCTATTGCATTGAGTCAAATTAGCTTCTGGGTTCTGATTTCTTCCATTGTTGCAGAAGGGATGGAAAAAAATTAAGAGGAAATCCTGGGGGGATTGAGAGTGTGTTAAAAATTCAAAGTTATACATAATACTGTGAACCAGAAACCTTAAAAATCACACCTTTTGATGTTTTCTTCCAAAATTTCTCTGAATATGCATATGGATATGGATACCTTTTGGCTCAGAAATTGTTAGATAATTCTTTTTTAACTTGTTCTTGTCTTATTATTTCTCAGTTAGAACCAGTATCCCACAGAATTGATCATAAAGCTATCTCTGTCCTCCCAAGGTTCAGGGATCATTGCACAAGAGGGGGAGGGAAGAGTGTAAGCGCCCAAGGTGGTAGGTGGATGACTCCAGGGAAATACTGTCTTATAGAAACAGCCTGGAAGCAGTGTATCTGGCCTCACAGTTGCTGGGACAAGCACGTAAAAAACTGTAAAATCCCAGGCCAGACCACACCCAAACAAGGAGAGGGGAGTTCGGCACACAATCCCATGCCTAGCTGTGGAGCTTTTGGCAACTGCTGACTTCTGTGTGGAAGTGACACAGTTTTCCCTTAAGAGTGTAGAACCTGGTAAGCTGATCACTCTTCAGTGGAAAGCTTCATATCCAAGAATACTGGGCAACATAAATTGGTCTTAAAGGATTTAACAAATAAAATAGGACACAAAGTTGAGTGGGTAGGGAATGGGGACAGACCTTGGAAGAGTTAGGGCTGAATATTACCAAAACACGTTGTATGAAACTCTTAAATAATTTTTAAAAGTATTTAAGTTGTAAATAATTGTGTTTCCTGTAATAAAAGAAGTGTTGGTCTATATAGTGCTTATTAGTATTTGTCCTACAATTATCATGGCAGTATTATCTAACCCACTATTACAAAGGATAAGACACAGGCACCTGGTAGATTTTATAATTGCCTAATATACCTTGGACCAGGCAGATATTCCTACCTATGCTGTCTGAATCACTTAACCACCCATCTCCCAGCCCCCATCCAATGCCATCCTCCTTAACCATCCTATCTTCCATCCATACTCTTATAAGTACTTGTTTTTATTCTTCATCTGGGCCCTTTCACACAATTATTAGAGTCCTTCCTCCTGGCCCATGTGGTTTCTTCTTCAGGATAACCCATCGTAACACCCTCCTTCTTCCTTTCTTCCTTTCCATCTGTCTCTCCTGATTCTCCCATCCTCAAAATTCTGGGAACCTTAGCCTCACCTACCCCATTCTATCCTGCCAAGGTATAGGCTATTTAATGAACCAATCAAGGATAATGTTTTAGACAGGTTTACACAAACAAGGATGGGTGTATCCAATGGGCAGTAACCGGTAATTAGCATTAGGCCAAGTTCCAACAATGATCAAAATGTATTTCTACTATTCCATTAAAGTCTAATTTTGAAAGATTCTAATTGTAATTCTATAAATATACTAATCATAAATCATGATTTATTTGAAAGGAACAGTAAGCAATTTAAAAACCCACTACTTTTGTTTTTCTCTTAAGTCATGATGTCTTTGCCAACACAATTATTTTTGGGCTTTTTGGTCAATACTGAGAGAGTAAAGAAACACTGCTTTTGTGTGTCTTATTCTCTCCCTCAGTGTTTCCCCATACTTTGAAGTTACAGCCTTCTCTGTTCCTCTGACAGTCGTTATACAAGCAGCATTAAGCTACAAGTTCAAAGCCATGCATGGGATGAGCTCTAGAAAGAAAAATGTCACATCTCTGAGGCATGTCTTTATTATTCATAGAGTAATAGAAAAATCCATGTAGAGTGACTTCCTTACAAATGTTTGGTTGATGTCAAATACTGCTTGTCACAGTTTGAAGACAATAGGGACCTTTAGTTTTTACTGTGCTAATAATTTAAAGAATATACACTGGGCCTGTGATGGTTAATTTTTGTTTTTAACTGACTGGAATTTAGAATTACCTAGCAACTAGAAACACATCTGGGTATATCTGTGAGGATTCTTCCAGAGAAGGCTAGTTAAGGAAAGAAGACTCTAGGATGCATAGACTGATTAGAAAGTGAAAACACAGGCCCTTCTTTCCTGACTAGATGCAAAGACACCAGCCACATGTCTTCCTACCATGACAGACTGTATTGCTCTTGAGCAATACATGAGCAATTCCATGAGCCAAAGAAATACCTTTTCCTTCCATTGCTTCTGTTAGGTGTTTTGTCATGGCAGTGAGACATGGCTGCCTTAGTTGTGCCCTTCACTTGTCCCCCTTTCCAAATACTTGTTTGAGATTCTTGAAATAGGAAAGTCAATTTAATTTGCAAAGTCTGTTTTGTTCACGTCTTTCTATTTTATAAAAAAATTCTTGAGGACCTCCTACCTGCAAGGCATTCACTAAGTGCTCTGAGGAGAACGGAAAAAAAATCAAAGGTAAACAGAAAGGTTTCTCTGCCCTTGAAGAGTTTAAAATCTCGTACAAAGCAATAGATACATGAGCAAATAACTTCAATGTGGGGCAAAATGAAATGAAGATGAACAATGAATATGCATAGTACTAAATGTCCAAAGGGATGAAAAGAATAATATTACACCAAAGAGAGGCCGGATTGGAGCTAAGGCTGGAATGATTTTAATAAGGGAAATGAAAGAAAAAGGCAGAGAGACCATTACTAAGTTCCTGCTAGGCATTTCAACTCTGAGTGTGGGAAGACATCAAAGACAATTGTGTGTGGTTTTGTGTGTAATCCTGAAATAACACACTTTGTCTCCATATCTTTACTGTCTGACTGGTGGAGGACAGCAGTCATCCAGGTAAGGCCTGGGATTCACCAGGATTGGTAATTTACCTATTGGGATTTATTGGTAGGATTGGGATTTACCTAAGACTGTGGTTGCATGTTGGCCTTAAGACTTTCTAGACCAAGAAAACAACACAAGAAGGAACATAAAAGGACAAGATGCATGAAGGGCTCAGAAAATTGCTGTTTGGTAATTGCTCGACAGATCATATCTTTAAACAAAAGCAACAACAAAGGGAATTTTGGTAGCAGCAGCATTTCTTGCCCTAAAAGGGAACAAAGATGTGTTTCTTTCAAGTAAGTAATAAACGAACCTCCACATCCAATGTGCATGGGATACAAAGATTTACTTCATCATCCTTTGTGTAATTGAATGTTGGTCATAGCCATAATCTGCCTCAAAGTTCTTGGTTGTTTCTCATCTTTGTGTAACTCCCCTCAGCCAAGCTGAGCCTGATGAGACCTGGGGTCTCCTCTACAGTAGTGTTCATTTGTGGCCGATTCACAACATCTGCCATGTGTCCAAGGTTTGCCTTCTTCTCACAAATACTCCCCGCAGATCTCCTGACTCTGCAGGAGAGTCCTTTGCTAAGCAAGGACCAGATACCGCTGTCAGTTTTGTGTGTCTGCATCATCTGCACAACATTTAAGCCAGATATACAAGTCAGTATAGCCACAAGGAAGAGAATACAGAAAACTCAGCCTCTCCTGGCCCTTCTGGGCTTTGGTCCTTCAGCTGCATCCTCATGTGTGACCCCTTGGTCCAGCCAAATCTAAGACTACGTATTGCTCCCCTTACTCTAAACACTGCCTTCCTGCATGCCCAGGAGGAGGAATCTAGGAATGATTTCCAGTATACGAGACAACAGCAATTCATAATAGATACAGTTTATGAATTATATTTTATATATGTCTCTGTAACACAATGGATAGTGCATTGGATTTATAACATGTTATATAATTTTATAATTACATTTAACATATATTGACATGGCATATAATTACATATGCTATACATTGGTATACACATAGATCACATGTTTACTGATTATGATACACAACATGTACCATAATAGAAAATGCATAATCAACATCGGTAACTTAATAAGTAAATAAAAAAAAAAGCAAGGGAAAGTTGAAAGTGTTTATTTCTTACAATTTCTATTCCCTCTATAGCTCCTCAAAAGTATTATTCATAATTTTAGTGAATACTCCCACTTGGAATGATAACATTTTAAATTGACAATGAATGGTAGCTGGCAGTAATTTTTAAATAGCTATTGATTGAAAAGGGCAAAGTGTCTGTTTGAGGACATAGAATAGAAAATTGATTACTGAGGACATGATGGATGTTAATGTAAGATTGTGTATGAAATAAATTTCTAGCTTCATGTACTCCTCTCTACTTTCACTCAGAAAATAGACGAGAACAAGTGTTTTGAGAAAACTGATATATTAGTCAGAGTTCTTTGAGGAGATAGAACCAATAGAATATATTAAAAGGAGATCTCCAGGTCTTCAGTACTGGGTTAGGACTGCTGAGCTGAGTGAAAATTCTCGTCACAGATGACCAGGAAACTGGCCAGTGGAAGACAGGCTATGGCACGGATGCCACTACCTGTCCTTAGAGCCTGTGGTCCCTGTGGCATTTTCTTTTTTTCAGGGTTCAGCCCTAAGATGTCTCTTTATGGAATCTGAGAGAAAGGTGAATTTCATCTCCCGGTCATTGGTGAAGAAAAGCAGTAATGAGAAAGGCCCCTGAAGTCTTTAGGAGGAGGGACAGGTGGGGATGGTGCCTGAGGGCACGGGCTGGGACTAGTTTAACACAGAGTGTGGGAAGCAGCGCATCCCTGGCAGGAGACACCAGGGAACTACCATAGATGACCAGAAATAAGCAGAGATAGAAAGCCAAATAGCACAGGAAAGCCAAATTCCACTGCAGTATCTGTCTCTCACGAAACAAGCCGGTGATGACAGGCCTAACAGACAGTGTATGTCATGATTCACAGGACAAAGGTTGGCAGTCCTCTTACCCTTGAAGCCTGGTGGCTGGACTGAGCAATGCCCATAGGCCCCCACTGGCCAGCTCATGGCTCAGAAGTACAAACAGGGAGGAGAATCAGGAAAGCAATGGGGCGGGGGGGGGAGGCACTAACAGAAAATAACATAAAGATGGGAGTGAGAATTCTTCTAAGCTATTCTCAGCACATCAGGTCCACGGCTCATCGTAAGGACTAGTGGAACCACATGTTACCACACTAACACACCATAATTCTGTGCACTCGCAAGTATTATATGAATAGGTTAAGCCTGACAAAGTGTTTCTATGAAAACAAGGTTGATGAGGAAGCAACAAAGAAAAAACATGAACCCTCCCGCTTACATAGCTGTGGGTATTGCCTGACAGGGTGTTCATTGCACAAGAGCACTGTAATACGTCAGGTTGTGAGGCCAGAGCCTGAGACAGAGAATCTGGTGCAAATCATCCACTGAGCTTCAGGGGAAACCCATTAGCAAGCGAGGAAAGCACAGATGATCAGGGTGAAGAGCCAACGTTCTTGGCTAATAACCCCAGGGAAAGACTGGCTTTGGTGTCATTCACAACAGTGGATGGGACTCTAAGGTACATTATACCATAGACTGTTTCTTCTGGAGGACAAGAAACTCCGTATCAGTAACACATTGGGTATAAGCTATCCTTGTGGTGGGGGCTTAGTCTCCCAGGCCAGGTGGCACCTGTCCATGGAGGTCAATCTTTAAGAGAGAGGGCAGTTGGGAACCTTAACCTCTCTGATAGTCGGTTGTGCAAACTTGGCTAAGATGAAGGCCTCAGCCACATAATCAAAAACACTCTGAGGGTTGCTTCCCAGGCATTTGTAGAAATAGGGTCACACTCTCTTGCCATTGGAAGTATGAAAGTTTCTCCTGGACGGTCCGGTAGGACAGGTGCTATTAGTTGCAAGGCATCAAGAGCAGGCCTGGGCCTTCCTGAAGGCAGGTCTTGCGCATATCAAGAGTCACTGCCCTCCATGATGGCCTGTTCTGTGGACTTGACCTTCTCCATCCAGCATCACAATCAACCAAACCACCTCACTGCAGGTAAGCCCTCTGTTTTGTGTCTGTTTTTCCTGATGGAGGGTGGAACCCACACACAGCTAGCATTCATCACTGCTTAACCGTGCTGCCCAGTGAAAGGACTCGACCCCAGACTCTAGTAATCCATCGGGTAGAGGGATGAAGGAAGCTGGCCTGACCCTGTTGACATCTGCTAAGTCATGGGCCACACAGGCCTGGGACATGCTCAGCTACGAGGAAGGAGTGAGTTTACTGTTAAGCCATGTATTCCCGTGAGGGGAGGGGTCTGTTCTTGCTTTTGACTCTTCTGAAGGCATCCAGCACACATAAGGACATCTTTCTGTTGATATCTAGCATGAAGTTTGCTCTTTTGTCAGCCACTATATCTATATGCTTCCAGAAAGGCGTCAGTAGCTTCCCAATTTCTTTAAACATCAGGATAAAACAGTGATACCCTTGGGGTCCTTGTTTCCTTTGCTTTCTGTACTTGTACTTAAGCAGACAGCATGACAAATGATGTAAGACATGGCTTTGTTTTCTGCTTAGAGCTGGTTATCATTGTTAATCTTCCTTGATAACCTGACTGGATGTAGAATCCTTTAGGAGATGCACCTGTGAGGGTGTCTGTGGGGGTGTCTACTGAATGAGCTGGCCTATTTTGAGTGTAGGTGGCACTCCCACGTACTGGGATCTTAGACCGAATGAAAGGGGCCACAACGTGAACAAGCTGAGCCCCAGCATTCACCTCTCTCTGTTTTTCCCCCACCGTGGCATTGCCATCTTCTTCATGCTCTCACTGCCATACCTTCGCCAGCACAAGGGACCGTGGATCTCACTGAAGGCCCAAATGATCTTCCCTTCTTTATGTTAGGTTTGTCAGGTAATGTGTCTGAGCAAGGAGGAGAGCAAGTAATACATTTGGTATGGAAAATGTAAAAAAGAGCAACTCAGTGCCTTATCTGGAGACATTATAAAAAGAACAGAATTTCTAGTGGCATCATTGTTAAGCCATAACATATAAGGATTTCAGATTTCACATGATATTAGACATAGCATAAAAAAATCACAAAGAATAGTGTGTGTGTATAAGCTATATATATATTCTCTTAACTATTCAAAACTCAAGGTCAGACAATGAGAACCACAGGGAGATGAGTATCAAGAGAGAAATGTACTGGAGATATGGCTCAGCAGTTAAGTTCCCACTTTAAGCTGGGTTCCCAGCACTCATGCTAGGCACCTTACAACCAACTAGAACTCCAGGTCCTTATGATCTGCACCATACTCTGGGATCTTTGACACTCACATACATGGCATCTGCTCACACAAACATACACAGATTTGCATAAAAGATAAAAATTAAAAGCAGGGAAGGTCTCATATTCATGTAAAGACAGCTAAAATAGAAATTACAGACTCCTTAGCTTTCACTTATGCAGTCTAGGAAGTTAAGTGCACAGGATGTGTTTAACCCATTCCAGAATTGGATATCTCGGGATACCCCTTGATAAGCTTAGGTATCAATCAGTAGAAACCCTTCATAAAGGAATAAGTTAGAAGTCGAAGAACTCAGAACTACAATGAGCTGCCCTCAAACCCACCAGAAACACTGGACATGCATTTCAGAGTAGAGATGGATGCTCTGTTGATTCCTGTTTATCCTTTGCAGCTCTGAGACACGGCCCATTCTGCATCATTCTCATCAACATCCTATCACCACCTAAAACTTCCTTTTACGTGTATGTGTGTGTGTGTGTAGGGTATGTGTGTGTACAGAAAATTAGTATATATATATATATATATATATATGTGTGTGTGTGTGTGTGTGTGTGTGTGTGTGTGTGTGTGTGTGTGTGGTGTGTGTACAGAGAATTAGTGTATATATATATATATATGTGTGTGTGTGTGTGTGTGTGTGTGTGTATGGAGAATTAGTATCAATGAGACCCTATCTGTCAGAACCCTTAAAGTAAAAATGTGTGGAAGAGAAAAAGTAGACCATCATAAACTAGGACCACCAGATGATCAAGTGAATATGCAGCTGGACAATGTTCAGAACAGGCATGAAAACAATTCTGGCCCACAATCTATAGCAATGTGCCTAGAAAAATCAACACACTATCCATTATAAGCAGCTCAAGATGCAAGCCTGCAAAAGAATTAAATGTAAAATGTCAGACTGCTATATCTAGTAATAACCTAAGAAGCTAAATAGTAACTTCTGTAATGACCAGACACAACAGCTAGGACCTAATTAATAACTGATTGTTTCCCTAATTAGTTTCCCCGCTTCTTACTTAGGTAAAGCTAGAGAAACCTGAGTATTGCTGAGCATGGTGAGTCATGTCTACATTCCATCACATAGAAGGCTAATAGAAGGCTAAGGAAAGAGGACTGACCTGAGTTCAAGAAGAGTCTCTGCTATGCATCGAGTTCCAATCCAGTTCTGGCTACAGATCAGAAATAGATTAAGATAGAAAGATAGATAGATAAACAGATAGATAGATAGATAGATAGATGATAGACAGACAGACAGACAGACAGACAGATAGATAGATAGATAGATAGATGATAGACAGACAGACAGACAGATAGATAGATAGATAGATAGATGATAGACAGATAGATAGATAGATAGATAGATAGATAGATAGATAGATAGATAGATAGATAGACAGATAGATAATCCAACCATATCCACAGGATTCCTTGTTTCTAGTTGCCGACACTATTGTCTCCACGCCAACAACCTTGCCTCAGTGCACATCTGAAACCTCTCTTCTTTCTACCACAACCTTTTGCACTGCTTGCCAGCCTTGGAGTCACACTAAAAATACAAGGGACAGTGCCTGGCTCCCTTTCTATGGTGATCAGAGACTACATGGCCTGTCAATGTCCTCGCTTGCCTGGTGTTTATTTCCACAAGTGTGTTGCCCAGGCATGTAGTGAATAAATAATGGACAGTCTACAGTGAAGGTGTCACCCAGAGTTGTACAGTGTAAACCAAGCACGGGCATAAATGACAAATCTAAGCTGATTCTTTTTTTTTTTTTTTTTTTTTTTTTGTTCATGAAAGCAAAGCGGTAGAGTACCCAAAGGACCAGAGGGAATATGACAAATTATTTTTCTTATAGAGCAGGCAGGTGTCTGGCCATATCTTTCACAGAGATATAAGAGAGATGGGATGCCATTTCCTGTTTGGGCTACAATACACTAAATATTTGTTTACTTCAAAATTTCTACACTGGCCCTTTGGGATGTCATTAGGTCATGAGAGTGGAGCCATATTGAATACATGTAGGCACGGAAAGCCTTGGCTTTTCTCTTTCTGTGGTCCACTATATGAAAGACACAGTAAGAAGGTGCCTATCTGCCTTCATAAAGCAGGTTGCCAACCAATATCAAATTTTGGGACACTTTATTTTTAGATTTCTGAGCCTCTAAGCCTGTGAGAAACATTTGTTGCTGAGTAAATCAGTCTGTAAGACACATGTCCCACGGATTCTAAACCAGTTATTTCCTTATGACCCAGCTTCATAGTTCTAGCGTTGCTACATCCTTGCTCCAGTCATTGTCAATCCCAAAGGCCAAGTTCTCCAGTAGACTGAGCTGCATTCCACACATGTACTGACCCTGGAGCCATGCAAGTGTCTGTTCTTCCTGTCTCTTGCTGACCTGTTTTTCCTATTAAGTTGGTTCTTTCTGACCTAAGGTCTTAACTACATCTTGTCTATTTAAATAGCATTGGAATTGTCTAATTTTTTTTGAAGATTCCATGTCTTAATTCTCAAAAATAACAATTCCTATGCAAGATATCACAAACATAAAATGAGTCCCTATGCAAATTAGCATTCTGTCTAAATATGTGATGCAGATGAGGTGGGGACTGTGGAGAACTAAAGTGACTGCCTTATTTAAAAGGGGCAATTAGTAACTTCAGTCAGTTTTGCCGAGTAATAGTATTGGTCATTGTACAATACAGCAGATTTATAGTGGTTTGTAAGAATAAACCACTTATCTCTCTTTTCAACTCCACTTGAACAACATCCTATTGGTAGCTAGAAACCAGTTACCAGAGTAGAATTTACATTGGAGAAACTGGCAAATGTTACAAGTCAGGGATTTAAGCAAAAGCTCTGAGTGCTGAGCATCCACTAGCTTACTGGTGAGTGGAGAAGACCGTGCCTGTTCGTAGTGACTCCTCCATCTTTTTAAAATCTCTTTATTATTTTTATTAATTACAGTTTATTCACTTTGTATCCTCCCTGTAGCTCCCTCCTTCCTCCCCTCCTAATCCCACCCTCCCTCCCCCTTCTCCACCCATGCCCCTCCCCCAGTCCACTGACAGGGGAGGTCCTCCTCTCCTTCCCTCTGACCCTAGTCTATCAGGTCTCATCAGGAGTGGCTGCATTGTCTTTCTCTGCTGACTGGTAAGGCTGCTCCCCCCTTAGGGGAGGTGATCAAAGAGCAGGCCAATTAGTTTATGTCAGAGGCAGTCCTGTCCCCATTACTAGAAAGTAAGTCCTGGAGAGGACAGGATCTCCACAAGGAGAGCAACAGAACCAAAAAATCTGGGCACAGAGGTCTTTTCTGAGACTCATACTCCAACCAAGGACCATTCATTGATATAAACTGCAACCCCTGCTCAGATGTAGCCCATGGCAGTTCAGTGTCCAAGTGGGTTCCATAGTAATGGCACTCCTCCATCTTAAAACACTGGTAAATCAAACAATGCTTTATCAAACAGCACAAATCAAACACCATGTTGACAAAACAAAACAGGCCCTCGAGGCCACCTGCTCACAACTTCTGCCTTAGGACAATGTATCATTGCCTCATTCATGGCTTCAGAGCTTTGGTTTATACCTACAACAACCGAGCAATAAAGTCTCAAAGGAGCCTGAATATATTGAACATGTTGGTTAAACCCTAATAATCAGCATTTCTCAGGAACTGTTTTCTTAGCATCCTTAAGTATGTGCAAACATGTATTATCATATGTTAAAAAGTTAGTGTGCATATTAAAAGCCAGTCTTAGGGATGAATAGTAAAAATGCCATTTATTAAAGCAAAGCGACTCATAGATATTGGTGGCAGCTCTTGCTTTAATAGCATACATTGTAAAGTAGTTGCAATACACAACTTACTATATATTCACATATGAATGCATATTCAGTTACCCATATAAAGAAATAAAAAGCAAATCTATAACATGTAACCATCCTATTATTAGCAGTAAGGCAAGACAGAGAAAGAAACATAATAGTATTCGAATCAGATACCATCATTAGCTGCTGTTCTGATATGAAAATAAAGACAGAGTTGGAGCTAGTTGGTGTCAGAGAATTTGGCCCCAGAGAATGTTAGCATCTTCTCTTGCAAAGGTCACTTGCTATGCTCATTAGAAACAATTGTGTAATTATCATTCCTATCCTTTACATATACTCCAAAAACCTCTGGACCACTCATTAGAACAATATTATTGCCACTCAGGTTTTAGCACGAAATTGTTTATTTCCAATTTTAACTTTATGGCAGCATCAGTGAGTATAATTCATCTTTTCTGGGCTTTAGCATCATTACCGAACTTTGTTTTATAGTGTATAGAGGGTTGTAAAGCTAAAAACTGTTCATGTTAATCACTGCCACAGTGAAAATACTAGAGTGACATTTAGTTCAGAACCCATAATGTAACTGGGAACTGTAATCTCTTGGTGTGGCTCTCTGGTGACTTATTCTCCAAATGAAATAATAGTTTTAAAAGCTTTTAAACAAAAATTTTAAAGTAAAAGTAGGAAATCATATGCAGAAATGTCAAAGAGGGGCAACATGTGAGAGATTGAAATTTAATTGTTCTGCCTTCCTACCCCAGCTGCTCTTCATGTGTAGTTCTTTGAAATGCAGAACAAATGTTTCTTGTCTTTCTTTGTTTATGGTACAGATGAAAAATTCAACAGCTAGGTCACAATGTAATCTGCCTTGCATAGCCTTATAAATTTTCTATCTTTACTGCCAACAGAACAGTGTCCTCATCAACTTTGAAATGGAAAGCAATCCAGGATAGAAATTCTCATCCTTTTACATTAGTTATCCTGATAAAATGATTTGAGAATCACCTTGACTCTGTGTCTTCTTCATTAGTGCCAAAAGCTCTAAAATAAAGATTACATTGAATTTCTGAATTAAACACATCATTGTAAATTAATAGATGAGCATGCAGGTTCTCACTATCATTACTGATGCAGTTTCTCTAGTAAGCACAGAAAGGCATTGCTGAGACAGATAGAAGGGAGGATTTCAGTATGTTGTACTTTAAGATATATCTAGAACATAGTTTGTTGTTGTTGTTTAACATAAGCACTTTCAGAGACAATCGGAAAATATTCACACTCAGAGCTCATTTATGGAGTCCAAACGCCACTGGAATTCTCATAACACTATGTACTAAGATAAACAAAGGAACAAGAAATGTCCTTCCATTCTTAAAGTTAGAACATCAAGGCAATGGCAAAAAGCTAATACTCAAAAAATTAAAAAAAAAAGAATTTAAGCTGGATAAGAGGAAAAGTAAAGTTCTGAATGGATTGGTGGAAAACCTCTGATATCAATGGGCTGTGAATTAAATTAAAAAAATTGAGATTTGGGGCAAGAAGTGAAGTAAAGCCGTGAGGTGCTTGAGATTGAATCAATGAAGAAGTTGACGTTAGTAGTAATGATATAAAAGATAGAACTGTTGAGTGGGTAACATGAATAAGGTAATTATTCCAAGTGGCATTGGCCAGCTAACTAGAATCCAGGTTATCTTTAGGAACACTGATATTCCTAGGAACCATGTTAAGGAATGAACTGGGGACTAGAGAGATAGTTTAATGGACAAGGGTGTTTACTGTGTAAGCACAAGGACTCAAATTCAGCTCCCTAGCACCATGTAAAAAAGCTGGCATGAACAGCTCTGTTTACCTGCACAAGACCTATCCAAGGTCAAGCCAGACAGCATTCCAATGAGGATAGAGAAGGGTCACAGTAGGCTCTACCCCTGATTGAAAAGTCATTGATAGTTGATGGCTACTGAGGGAGGCCATTTTTCTTCCAATTATGGCCCCTGGTAAGTTATTCATTCTCTAGTGGATGACTCCAAACATATACAGCTATGGCCACTACTAAATGAACTTAGAGTCTTAAAATATATATATATTAGGTTGAGAGGACCACATATTAGGGAGTCAGCCAAGTCGATAGAGTGAGAGTCAGAAGAGAGGTGGATATGATCAAAATACACTGTATACATCTACAAAGTTTCCAAGGAATAGAAAACTGTATTCTTAAAAGGAAGCTAAGGGTGGCCACTCATCCCTGTGGTACATGTGGGAGACGGAGTAGAGACCGAAGAACCATTGAGGTTTGGTGGCCACCCTGTCCCAAAGGAATAAGGTAGAAAGTGATAAAGGATATCTATTGTCCTCCTTTAGTTTCCACATGCAGGCTCACAGGTAAACACACACAGACAGGCAGACAGGCAGGCAGGCAAACAAACAGATGGACACACACACACACACACACACACACACTAAATTATAGAGTCAGTAACCAAGGAACCTAAATTTGAAAACTGACTATGTTCATAGGAAGAAATATCAGCAATTTTAACTAGAAAATCACAAGAGAAAGCTCAGTCCAAGCACCCAAGGAACATAGAATGTGGGAGAGAAAATACTCCCACTTGAGAAGGCTACAGGCAAATAGAATCCTCAGGGGAAAAAGAGAGACCAGTGTCAGATACATTACAGGGACATATTGAAAAAGCAAAGGCATTTTACTGGCAACTAATGAGTGCTGGAGGACATAATGGAAGTACTCAAGGCTTTCTGAGAGAAGAGTTATATTCAAGGTTGATGGGAACTGTAAGGTTTAATGGGCTGCAGAGAGATGAAATTTCAGAGTCGGGGTAGGGATGGACTGGGGATCTGGCTTTCACAGATCTTAGCTACTAAGCCTGGCAAAGGAAAAAGCAACATGGCAGGATTAGTGGTGACACTCTTGAATGGTGGATGGGGTAAACATAAAGACTGCCCTGGATCTGGATCCCTCTCGACTCTAACCAGCTGAGGAATGGAGGGCCTTCCATCTTACCTAGAAAGCCTGGAGGCCATAGTAACTCTAGGCATGATTTTTCAGCCCTTGCTGATGTACTCCTTAATTTTGATTCTCATGAGATAGTATGTTTTACTTCCTTCTTACCCTCTGCTCCCAGATATTTTGCTTATGTAAGTATGTACGGCATGCATGTGCATGTATGTGGAGATCAGAGTTTAATGTTGAGTGTCTTCCTCAGTGGCTCTACATTTCACATATCAAGGCAGGGTCTCTCGCGGAACCCAGAGTTCACCTTTTCAGCCTCTCTTGCTGTCCAGCTTGCTCCAGAGATCTCTGTGTCTGCCTTCTGACCCCGGGGGTCATGGGTATGCTACAAAGCCCACTTGGCTCTTCTATCTGGAGATGTAAGCACTGGTCCTCATGCTTGTGCAGCACACACTCTGTAACCCATGCACCATTTCCCCAGCTCCATCTCTCCTAAGTCTTCATGTCCAACTTCGGCTTCTTCACTGAGCTACACTTTATTTCCATGGTGCCTTCACTTGGCTATTTAAGCATCTCAAATGTAAGGTATTGAAATCTAAGATTTCGATTTATCGTCTCTTTTCTGCCCTCAGGTTTTCTAGTGTCACCTATTTGGTTATACCAAGATTTTTAAGCCAGGCAAAAATCCCGAGAAAGGACAGACAACTGGTTATGTTTTTAATCCATATGGAAAATCCAGCTACTTCTCAACACTAACACTATTGCATTCAGGATAAAGCTGAAGGTAATATGAGCTTTCCCTTCCTCCTCTCTCTCTTTCTCTCTCTCTCTCTCTCTCTCTCTCTCTGTGTGTGTGTGTGTGTGTGTGTGTGTGTGTGTGTGTGTGTGTGTGTGTGTGTGATCTACTGAAGGCATCTGTGAGGGAGCTAGCTAACAGGTCTCCCTAATGCTGTTGTCTGCATCTTGTAGAAATACCTTGATGCTTACCATATAGGCCATAGACAGGAAAGGAACATGTATATAAAGAGAAGAAACCTGGGAAAAGCCACGGGGATGAACTGGAACCCATGACTACCCCCCTGTCTCCCTGGGGACTTGTATTGCAATAGAAGAAACTGGTGCCCTTTATACACACCTGGCCCACAAGTCAGACAACTTGAGGGAAAATTCAGGGGAAGGTCAGGCAGTGACAGCTTGATGGTTACCCCACACCAAACCGATGGCTTAGCAGATAATCAATACCTGTGAGCTGCAGAAGTGTCTGCCTCAGGCTACTGAGCATTAAAGAGCAACAGGGCTGTGCTATCACTTTTAAATCCCAAACTAATAAAATGTGTCTATGGGCTCAGACTAAACAGAAACATAAAGGGAAGAGGATTCTGGGAAACTGTCAATCTAGGCAAGTTGCCTCATTAGGAAGATACTATCGGTGCAATACTTTGCCATCTTGGTGCTTATGAGCAGCGCTTGAAATCAGAACGGTGCTAATTTCTGAATAAAGGCAACAGAATCATGTTTCCACCCAACATGAAAGTCATCCCACCTACCAATGAAAATACCCTTGACTCGCTGAAAGAGGGAAAACCTTTCAATCATCTTCGGGTATTATTCATTCTTCTGGCTAGCTCCACTCCTCACATCTTGAGTATACAGTTAATTATTATTAATGTATCTTATATTAGATGTTGGCAGATTGGAAGAGAGAATGAAAACAAAAATATTTGCTTAATATATACATAAACATATCAAAAATAGTCATAAATATTGCACTCTTGCCTTCTTACTTGGTCACAGCATTCTAGCTGGTATTTAAAGCTACATCTACATGTTATTAATTCCATATTTCATCAGCAAGCACCACAGTTCATACTGGTAGCTTGCCTATATTGATTATCTATTACAGCATAACCAAATAGTCCCAAACTTTATGTCAGTAAATATTTATTGTCTCACAAGTTTTATGAGCCAACAACTACCTAAGAGTGACCCAGCTGGGTGATTCTAGATCAGGATTTCATGAGAGTACTGTCAAGACCTCAGCCAGGTTTAGAGTGAACCTAAGGCTTGAGTAGGACTGAATGTTTGATCTGAAGACAGTTTATTGACTAGCCTTTGGTAGAAGCCTTGGTCCTCTACACTATATTGGGCAGGGCTTCTGGTTCTCGGCGCATGGAATCTCCCAGAAGGCTTGATGGTCTTTATACTTAATGTTACTGTTTATTTGACACAAAACTTCCCCACAGGCACTTGTTTCAGGGCTTGACTGCCAGCTGTACAACTTTTGGGAAGCCTGAGAGCTCTGATCAAATCAATGGATCAAGCCCTTGATGGATTTAATATGGCGTCATTATTTTGGAAGTGGTAAGAGGAGAGGAGGAGCATAGTTGGAGGAAGTCGATCACTCAAAGGCATTACCTGGAAAGATTTATTCTGTCTTCTCCTACATCCTCTTCTTCTAGTCACTATGAGATAAGAAGCTTCTGCTCCATGCTTCCAACATCACAGTATTGAGCCTCTTCTCAAGTCCAAAACCGTGAGTCCAGATAGCCATGGACTATGACCTCTGAAATCATGAGCCAAAGTAAGCCTTTCCTCCCTAAAGGGTTTTCTCTCAATGACAGAAAACCTAACACAAATGCCCTCTGTCTAAAAAGAGAAACCCTATCCTTTATGATTGCTGTCAGAATTCATATCATTAACTTCCATTGTATTAATGAAACAAAGAAAGAAAGAAAGATTATTTCTCCTGCCCTGACCATCTTGAAAGATGTTTCAAAGCATTTGAGGAAATATCTGTAAAACACCATGGTCATCATGATAAAATCATATGGATTGCTCTATTGATTACTTTATTTTTTTTTTCTTATTCTTGGGGAAGCAACTAGAGTTCATTTTATACCCAACAGCCAGTAATTAACATGGAAACAGGATCCATTTAGCTGAAACTTTCCAAGGGCTTCCCCACTACACATAGAATGGAATCCAAGTAGTTACCAGTGCCAATTAGCAACCAGCCTCTGCCAAGCTCTGCAGTTTCAATTCCTACCAACTCCACTCTCATCCTCTAAGTTGTAGCTCAGGGTCTCTTGACTCCTACACTTCTGACACCTTGTGCCAAACAACTATGTCCTGGGATTCTGTCCTATCCAGTAGCGTGGTTGGCAGCTTCCCAGGCTTCTAACTAGTTGTCAGAAGCACTTCTCTCAGAGTTGCCACCAATGTTGTATATACTGCTAGACAGACGAAGCTCAGCCATACTTGAGACTCATCATCTCAGCTATATGGCCTGTCTTTGCTCCCAGAAGAGTCAGGCCTCATCCTATTTCTTACTGTTTTAATTTTATTTGGTTCTGCATTTTTTTGTTTTGTTTTGGTTGGTTGGTTTTTTGGTTGTGTGTGTGTGTGTGTGTGTGTGTGTGTGTGTGTGTATTTGGTTTTTCAAGACAGAGTTTCTCTGTGTAACCTTGGCTTCCCTGGAAATCAGTCTGTAGGTGAGGCTGGCCTTGAACTCATAGAGATTCACCTACCTCTGTCTCCCAAGTGCTGGGATTAAATGCATGCACCACCATTGTCTGGCTAGGTTCCACATTTCTTTGGATTTGATTATTGAGTATCTCTATTCCTGAATATAAATACAGGATAAGATACCAGGGGTTTTTCTCTCTCTGGTTTAGTTAGATACCTTGCACAGTGCCAGTAGCACACTAAAAGCTCAAAGAACCTTTATCACATGATCTACAATAGCTTCTGCAACAAGGAATCCACTAGTGTTCCTCTTCTCCCTTCATCTATTCATATTTTTATTAAGGAAAAAAACCCACATAATTTAAATGCTACAAATACCTGACTTCATCCTAGGAAAACATTGTTCATATTGATATCTGCTGTGTTGTCTCAGTCAGATTTCTTTTATTATTTTTTTTTATTTTAATCACAGGTCATTCACTTGTATCCCAGCCATAGCCCCCTCCCTCCTTCCCTCCTAATCTCACCTTCCCTCCCTCATCTACTCCCTGCCCCCCTTCAGGTCCACTGATAGGGGAGGTCTTCCTCCCCTTTCATATGACCCCAGCCTATCAGGTATTCTCAGGACTGGCTGCAATGTCCTTATCTGTGACCTAGCAAGGCTGCTCCTCCCCCTGGGTGGGGGGAAGAAAGGTCAATGAGCCAGTCATTGAGTTCATGTCAGAAATAATCTATGTCCCCCTTACTAGGGAACCCACTTGCATACTGAGCTACCATGGGCTACATCCGAGCAGGGGTTCTAGGTTATATCCATGCGTGGTCCTTGGTTGGAGAAACAGTGTCATAGAACACCTCTGTGCCCTGATATATTTGGTCCTTGTGGAGCTCCTGTCCTCTCCAGGTCATACTATCTTGCCCTTCTTTCATATTCAGTCAGATTGCTATTGCTGTGATAAAACAGTGTGGCCAAAAGTAAATTGGGGAAGAAAGGGGTTATTTTGCTTAGTTGCTTACAGTTTCTAGTCCTTCGTCTAGAGAAATCAGGGCAGGAACTTGAGGCAGGATTCTGGAAGCAGAAACTGAAGTAGAAGCCATGGACAAGGCTGTATAAGGACCTACTCCTCATGGCATGTTCAATCAGCTTTCTTATACACCCCAGGTGTTCTGCATTTTTTTATTCAAAGAATGAAATGATTTGTACTAACCTTCACACATCCACACCCACACATGTGTAATTTATGCTTGCCAAGTCATTACAGTTTGAAATCAAAGCCACAAAGGAAGAAGAGGTAAAAATGTTGCCTATACAGTTACTGTACATCTATCGTTAAGCAAATTAGATTGTGAGATTCCTGGGGAAGAGTATATAAATTATTTAAAAGTTCAATTACTGTTTAAGAGAATTTTTCTTAAGATGACATTTGAACCTGTATTCTTAATATATAAAAATATACTTGGCTGTCAATGAAAATATGCTGGACTTTGAGTCACTAGCATATAACATGAGAATTTTTCCTGTGCTGCAAATCTGTCTAAACAATTGTCGAGCTATATTTTAGGCAATTGGACTGGAGAATTCGATACTACGATGGAGCAGCTGAGAGTGGCCATTGTCACAGTAAATTCTACCAGAGTGGACGCAGGACTAGCCACAGGATTATCATCATGGATTGCTGCAGCCATGAATCATCTGAAGGAATGGGCGGGCATGGGAGCGTTAGCAGGCCTTCTGGTGTTGGTCTCCTTGGTTTGCCTGTGGTATATATGCAAGATTAGAGTCTCACAACAGTGTGATGCAGCCATGAGCATTCAGGCCTTTACAGCCATTGAAGCAGGACATTCTCCCCAAGCATGGTTGGATACCATAAAAAGCTAAAATGTTACGCTCAGGATGCGAGGCTAAGCACTGCACTCAGGGTCAGCCGCTTTGGACCCAGAAAAGAGCATGTCTGGTTGCATGCGGGTTGATGCCCCAGGTCCCGCCTCTGAGAAAAAGGTATTGGACGGGTCTGATGCTCTTTGGGTGGATGACACCTAAATGAACATCGGTACAAAGTCCCAATTTATTTCTAATATCAGAGATCAGACCTCTACTCTTGCCTGATGCGTCTAAAACAAAAAGGGGGAACTGTAGAGAGCTGCGGAATGCTATGCCTTAAAGATGGAGCTGGTTTCCGTCTTCCACCTTCCCGATGGTGAGTGCTCTCTGTCATGAACAATTCCACATTTGGCTAAGGCTGAGGATCTGGCTTGCTTCCATGTATGTGGACCTATCTGCATTGCCCACGTGGCACGCCTGGGTTGGCTACCCAGAGGCTATTTAAGCTGTGGGCTGGCTTTCCCCAGGGTCCGAGGATTGTTCAAGGTTCCTGAATAAACTGCATTGAAAAAAAAAAAAAAATATATATATATATATATATATATATATATATTTGTGAAAACATTATCTTTGAATTAGAGTTTATAAAACAAGACAAACACAGAAAACTTTCTAAAAGACTCTAGGATAAGCTAAAAAACCCTCCTAAATATGTAGGAGGCAACCTTCTGGGAATGCCTGTGAGGCTGCTTTCAGAGAGGTTTAACTGGGGACTCAGGGGTGGGGTCAGGGGTGAAGGTGGGGGTGCAGAGATGGGAGGGGTAGAGGAAGGGAGTGGAGGAGGGACAGATGGACGCACTGGAATGTGATTGGTGCCCCCCATAACTGGGCATCAGCATTCCTCTCTCTGCTTGTTGAGTAAGGACACAGTATGAGCTGCTGCCCCTTGCTCTGGCAACCACACTCCCCCCCCCAACAGACTGAACTCTCAAACTGTTATCTGAAGGGAAATCATCCTTCTTTAAGTCATTTTTGTCAGGTACTTTGTCACTGCAGTGAGGAAAGCAACTAACAGGGTGACTGCTGCCTTACAAGGCCAAAGTTAAGCATTCCTCACCAAATACATCATTATAGCAAGGGTCTTGGGATACAGAGATTATCTCAGATTGTACGAACAAGTGCTGAATGTAACTACAAGGGAGGCAGAGGGAGCCATGCCGCAGAGGAAGGAGTGAGGAAAAGGGCAGGAGAGAGCCATGAGGAGCATATACTGCTGCCTTTGGAGAGAGACTTGACTGCAAACCAAACCCACAGGGAATGGAGTCCTAGAAGTTGAAAATTTGCATCTGAGGGTGTATAGTGGTCTGACACCTTGCCTCTCACCTGCTGATAGAGACTTTTGGCTTTTGGAATCTTAAGAGAAGATTTTTGCCATCTTAAACACTTAACATCTTTGGTGATTTGCCACACCAGCCACAGAAAACTTAATGAGCTCTAACAATAATGCTATCAAAGCTCAATTTTAAAGTGAACATCATTTTACAGAAGGTTAAGTAATACTGTCAAATTACAAAAAAAAAAAAATCAAACATAGGCTTTGTGATCTAGAAGTGAGACTAAATCTGTGACCTATTATGTAGATGAAGCTTTTTCTTCAAGGAGACGTAAGTGGAGATGAAGTCTTGTTGGAACTAGCAGCGTGACACTGTAGTTTACATCTGAAGAGAGTGGGGAAGGCCTATTAAGATGAACAAGGAGTTGCTACCTTCAAGCATACCTGGATCTAGACATTTTTTTTTATTCCGACCATTTCCCGGACTCTTTGTCCTTCAATCTACTTTCCCTGACAAAGATCTGTAATAAAATGTCCAGCATCAAAGTCCCAATAATAGATCTGCATAAATGTGGCCAACGTGGCAGTTACCCTGCTGTTTGTGGAGGCTAATAAAACAGTCCTGATTATTGATCTTGTTGTTCTGTTCAGCAAAAATGCCTCCAAGGACATGTCTAGAGCAAGGAGGACTCAGATCAAACATGGAAACAAATTAGGCACATGTAAATAAAGCTTGTCATCTCAGCATCTGGACACAATAATTAAACATCCTGGGATTTGGAGGGGGGGTGGTGTTCACTTTGTACTGGCATTAGCTCGGCAAAAGTATTTTTCGGAGCAAAGGTATTTCTTTATGCTTATCACATAACTCAGAGGTTCTGGGTTTTAATATCGAGAGGAAAAACAGATTTTGATGATTGTATTAGAATTGTATTAGAATAGGAGTTACTGAGGGTAAAAATCTAATAATAATAATGATATACTGGCCCAGGAAAAGCTGTCATAGAATGCTGTAAAATAAGGATGCTGGACTCTGTCCTAAGACTCTAAGATGGTCGGTACTACATTACAAATGCCACCTGACCGCTTTAAGATCTAATCTTATAACGTGTAAAATATTTATAACAATAATGATAATTTGTCTAAAGGATCTCATGAAACACAGACAAGTTGCTTAGCCCCCTTCCAGGAACATGTCATGTGTTCACCACGTGGCCAATATTCATGGTATGAATTATCAGTGGATAACAACATATGCCAATTTCTTCTCTACTAAAAATAGAAAATTGCACTGTGCATGTTATCAAAACTTCTCCTAACGCTGTGGCTTGGACCCAATAAGATCTTTTTCATAGCTTTTCAAGACATAGGCAGAGATACATGATGGAATTGAGGCACCCATGGCTGCATTAGCTGCTAAGACTCCAGTTGAAATGGAAGCCCGGTTTGAGGTCCCACTACAGCCTAACATAGGATCTGGGCTCATGGTAAGACAGGCTTCAGTCTCTAAAAGGAGCAGGCCTAAGTTCCCATTTCCCAGAATAAGTCAACATTTACTGGAAAAAACAACAGAAAATGGGCAGCAAATCAGAGGCTGCCTGACCCTCTGCAGGACCATCTGGCAGAAAAATAAGGGTGCTTAATTGTTGGGTTAGAAATAGCCTGCCTTATGACTAACTAATGGTTGCTGATCAGCCCAGAAGTTGCCCACGTTTGTTGTTGTTGTTGTTTTGCCTGCGCTTGTAAGTTTGAATGCTCCAATCATATTAAAGATTACCTAACCCTGCTGGGTGGAGTCCTTCAGAGGACTTCTGTGGGTAGGCTCCTGTCTTGTTCTGTTTTCTCCCTCTTCCCAGATGCTGAGACTAATAGCCAAACTCTGGGCAGAGTGCAGGGAATCTTATGAAAAAAGGGGTAGATAGAAAGACCCAGACAGACAGGAGCTCTACAAGGAGAGCAACAGAAACAAAACATCTGGGCACAGGGGTCTTTCTGAGACTGATACTCCAACCAAGGACCATCCATGGAGATAACCTAGAACTCCTGCACAGATGTAGCCTATGGCAGCTCATTCTCCAAGTGGGTTCCCTAGAAGGGGGAACAGGGACTGTCTCTGACATGAACTCAGTGGCTGGCTCTCTGATCACCTCCCCCTGAATGGGAGGGAGGCAGCCTTACCAGTCCACAGAGGAAGACAACGCAGACAATCCTGATGAGACCTGATAGGCTAGGGTCAGATGGAAGGGGAGGAGAAGCTCTCTTATCAATGGACTGAGGAAGGGGCATGGGAGGAGAAGAGGGAAGGAGGGTGGGATTGAGAGGGACGAGGGAGGGGACTATAGCTGGGATACAAAGTGAATAAACTCTAATAAATAAAAAAATAAAACTATTTTTAAAAAAAATATAAAAAAGTATATGCTTAAAATATTTTTCATGGCCTTTATCACAGAATTATGATAAACCTGTCTTTTGTCAGTCACAAGAGATTAACAAACACAATAGACTGTATCCATCTACAGTATTGTATGAGACACATTACTTACGTGCTAATAATTTGAAGCTGAAATAAATCCCTTTCTCCTGTTTAAAAAAAAAAAAAAACGATTACCTAACCCACCCTGAAATTTCCCCTGAATTCTTATAAAAGAAGTACACAAGCTTAATTCAGGGTTCTTCACCTTTTTATTTTGCATAGGTGAGGACCCCAGTGCACTAGACTTCTGCAGAATAAAATGCTCTTTGCGGTTTGCGTGCTGTTTGTGTCTGGGGTGTTTCCTTCAGCGAGTTCCGGACCCCTAACACCGCTTGATGAGCATACGAGATGGGAGATGGTGGGAGTCGATGCTTCCTTGCCCCAGGTCCACCAGGAGGTGGTCTACATCCTGTTGTGAGTCTCTTGGGCTCAGGCTGTATTGCTAATGGTTGACTCTGGCATCAATCCCTTCGCTTAGTAAATCTCCTATTGTTCCTTTCCTCTGTGTACAGAGAAGTCACTTTGAGTCCAGGTGCTTCTTTTTTTTTGGGGGGGGAAGTTAAGCTCATTTTATTTTCATTTGCTGTTTTATCCAGAAACATTGGCTGCAATTAACCAGCATCATTATATTACTTATTTTTCTAGAATTAAAAAAAGTTATAGAGAGAGTCATTACCTCCCTTGCTCCTCACAGTGTGTGAATCGGGAAGACCAAGCACGGTTATCTTGCATAGTTCTTTCAGCAGTTCTCACCATTGGCTATCAGTGGTTTTTAGACTACCAAGCTTTTAGCAATGGCATCTGGAAAACCTTGGGCTTGGGTGAACTCCATCAGCATGCAGTGCAGGTGCTTCTACGTTCCTGTTTTTATCTGACAAGTTGTAGGCAGAAGTAATGTGTGTCCATTTTCTGTTGGAGTATCTTATTGTTTTGCTTCCTGTGAAATTTCCCAGAGGATATCTTCACTCTGATGCAAATTTCAAGATAATGTTAGTCCAGAACAACCTGGTCTCAGCGTATGAAAACTGGCTCCAAAGTGCTGGGAAACTGGGAGAAGAGGCGGTCCCAGGCAGCATTGCAAGTGTGAAATTTATTGCAGACTTCCTGGAAGCAAACTGGACCTGGGAGGCAGCAGTCTCAGGTACAGATCTATACTTTGGGTCAGCAAAAGAGATTTATGAAATGGTCAGACAAAAGTTACTTCATCCATGGCTGGTAAGATGGCTCAGGGAGCCGAGCACTTGCCACATACGTGTGTTTGAATAACCCAAGCCGAGCCAGGTGCCACAGGTCACACATCGTTTATCCCAAAGCTGTTATCATCAGATGAAAAAGAGAGAGGAGGATTTCTGGAAGGTCATGGCCCAGCTGCTCCGGCATTATTCAGCGACAACCAAAAGGCTGCATCAAATGAGGTGGGAGGCAAGTTCAAATATGTATATGGATGTCATCTGACAGCCACGTATGGTCATGTGACAGCATGTCCGTATCTTTATATGAGAACTGCTCTTAAAGAAGATTTTTAATTTGACTATCAAAGAGAATAGAATCAAATATACACAAGTAACGTTCCAATCTCTTCAGTGTGTCCCTTGCCAAAGGAATCTTGAGTAGACTAAAGGAAACTATGATTGCTGGAGATTTAAAACAACGAGGAATCTTGAGTAGACTAAAGGAAACTATGATTGCTGGAGATTTAAAACAACGAGGAATCTTGAGTAGACTAAAGGAAACTATGATTGCTGGAGATTTAAAACAACGAGGGTCCTCAACTTTCTATGGGAAAGAAGCAGACTAAAGAATTCCCTCATTCCCCATGGAGGACATAACCTACAGTCCTCTTAAACCTCACCAAAGAGAATATAAAATGAACCACATCCTATAATATAGAGCAACGATTTCATAGAGGGAACAGACAGGGCGGTCATTCTTGGGCACTGAATTGGAATCTAATGGTGTCCAGTCCTCTGTAGGTGTTCTTTAAAGCGTCTACAAGGTAAGATGCAAGGATTGACACAGGTCACCATTGCTTTGTATGCTTTATCATTTCCGGTGTCAAATAAGGACCTTTACGCAATCACCTGATTGGTGTCCTGCCATTGCCTACTGTGTGCACAGGACAAAGGGGATGGGTAACCAATCCTGTGACCTGAGGGGACTTGTCTGAGGACTTACATAAGTAGGGAAGTGAGTGTATTTCACATGTGAAAAGAGAAAACCAAATGTTTGATGAGCAAAATGCCTATTGCCGGCCAGTGAGTTAGAAGTGATATTTGTTGCTTTTAGGTAGGACCGTTTGGTTATTTGTGTCTCACCCTCCAAAGTTGTTTTCTTCTGCACAAATATTGTCAACTTTCTGTTGGTGTAGTCCTAGAATGAAGATGTCTCTGCAAAGATTATGGCCCACTTAAATAAAAATGTCGTTGTTGTTGCTGAGTGCCCCTCCCTTGTTGCCACAGTTACAAAAGATGCCAACAGATTCTACTTCACGTACCTGCTTCATTCTGACTTTCTTTTTTAAAACTTTCCCCTCCAATGTTAGGTCCACATAAAACAGGTATAGCAGTCAGTTGAATCTCCAAGAAGGATAGGGCTAATAAAACTGATGGTTGAATGCTAAGGACATATGGTTCCTTATTCCTTCCATACCCCCGTGGAATCATTCTACACCCCCTGCCAGGGACTCCCGGCAGGACCTGAGCCCAGGTGCCCACATACTTACTCTGCCCATTAGCGTGTCCAGATTGGCTTCATTCTCCTCCCTGTCTTAGTGCTTTACTCACTACTTACACTCAAAATGTTTACTCAGGCTTTCTTTCAGAAACACGCGCTATAGCACAGTGGAGTCACCTGAGGTCTTGGTGCATATCAATATACAAGATAATGACTTTTATTGTAGCATTTCCTACATTCATATTACTTTTTATCTTGTTGATCTCCCATTTCCCATTATTACACTCACCCTGCCCCTTATCCCTTTTCTCTATTCTAATAGCCTAAATACCATGTTCTCTTTCTTTTACTGCATTTTACTCCTGAGAGAAAACATTCACTATGTCTTTTTGAGTCTTGCTTATTTTGTTTAATATGATTTCTTGTTCCTCCCCATTTCTTCGAAAAATCACATAATCTTGATTTTGTATTGTATGCATATGTATATTACATTTTCTTCATTCATCTATTCATGAACACACAAATTGATTCCACTCTTAACTATTCCGAACGGTGCCTTGAAAGCCCTGGCAGGCATTTGCATCATACGCTGACTCTGATTCCTTTGGTTAAATACCTGGTAGTGGGCATAGCTGCATCATGTGATAATTAAAAAGATTAATTTCATACACATATAAGAAAATACAGGAGGGTGGTGAAGTTTATATATTTCTTAGAACAGTCAAGTAGACCCAAAGATGTCTTTTACATTTTCAATAAGGAAAATGACTATGTAGGTTAACCCTATTATTTTTTCTTATTCTGGCTTCCCAATAGTTGGATCTGGATTTTCTTATCAAATCCCTTGCAATGGGATCCATGGGATTTCAAGGCTGGTTCTCAAGGATAATAAGACAAAATCAGATCTACACAAGATCTGAAAAACATTTACAATAAGAACTAGGAAGCCGTAAGGATTGAGAGGGCTCTGCTGGTTTGAATCTTGGAGCTACCACTTCTCAAATGTATCATCTCAGGCAATTTTGTTTAGCTATTTGTAACAGTTTTATGACCTGTAAAATATAGATAAGAAGATGGATTAGTGTCTTCTCATTAAGTTATAATATATACTAAATAACCCACAAGTCTTCGGACAGCAATTACTACGCCTTGACCCTACAATATATGACCATATAAATTGTATTGGAATACACACACACACACACACACACACACACACACACACACATATATATAATATATATATATAAAATTTTAAAACAATGTATTATATATATAATATATATTGTAAAGATACATATTTACAATATAATCTTTTACAACAACTCTATACACACACATGATTCATTTTATTGCTCTCCCTCCCACCCTTTCTTGTCTTTATCTTGTAACCCACTGAGTTCAACCGTCATACGTGTGACTAGGAATTTTGAACAATCCACTACAGCCTGGTAGGCTCACCTGTGAGCAAACAACTGAAGAAAGTAACTGCTTTGCTTCCAGAATCTGCCAGTAGCCAATGATTCAGCAGGGTGGGGTCTGCTCCCATGAGTCTCTCTGTGACTCAGGCTTGATTGGTGACAGACGCGGTCTTCCGCAGGCAGTCATGACTGCTGTGAGATCATGTCTGTGGTGGCTGTGTGATGTCTAGAATATGGGTCTCTTCAGTCCTTCTCCCTGTCTTCTGGCTCTTGCATTCTTTCAGCCCCATCCTTGATAATGCTCCCTGAGCATTAGAGAAGCTGGCGTAGGTGTTTTATTTAGGGATACACACCCAACCATCACTTATCCCTGGCACCTCAACAGGCATGAGTCTTCATTCACTATAATTCATTCCAAAGGGAAGCTTCTTTCCTCCCCTACCCACCGAGAGAGGGTTTCTCTGTGTAGCCTTGGCTCTCCTGGACTCACTCTGTAGACCAGGCTGGCCTTGAACTCACAAAGATCCACCTGCCTCTGCCTCCTGAGTGCTGGGATTAAAGGTGTGAAGCAGCATGCCTGGCCCAGATGGAAGCTTCTTAATTGAGACTGGATGTAGCATTTTTCCATGCATATAAGCATAAATGTTTAGAAGGCAGTGTGATGTCATATGTCTTTAGACAAACAACCCACAGAGATTTTTAGTTCTATAAGCCAGGTCAAAGGATCAACTCAGAGCTGGAAAATGTCATATCCATCGCATTGGAAGAAACCAATGCCAGTGTTGATGGCTGTTTTCCTTAAGGGAAAAAGGCAAATCGCTGTGGACAATTAATCAATATCACCTTATAACATGTGCAAACACATCTTACAGCATTATTTCAAGGATTAAATAAATTATAATGGAATTCCTAAGTTAGCATGTGTCCAGTGACTGTGTAGCTTGTGCAGATAATCAAGCTCGAGTTAAGTAAGTTTTCCCTGTTTCCCTGCCCCTTTGTACAGCTGTACACATTGGCAGCAGGGAACAGAGGTCAGGGGAGTCCTGGGCAGCAGTGTGTGGAGTCGCATCTTTGAGAGATGAATAACTGATGGCCTCAAACTACAACTTTTTTGTCAACACCTCAGAGTTGTTTTTTTTTTCCCCAAAAAATAAAAATGAATACAGGACAAATTCACTGAGAGGATACAAGGCCCTAAAGTTTGCTTCATTCACCTTCATTCCTTCATTCACCTGAACTCCGCAGATCTATAAAACATGCTCCTCAGGGACAGAGTCTGACCTTACTTGGAGCTTCTAGATTTTAATGATCTTCCTTCTTGTCTCTTATCATGGCCTGCTACAGTCTGCTCCCTCCCATCTACCTGCTATCTCATTACTTCTACTTATATTCCCTGGTGTCCTAATTAACATTTTCATTTCCCTTTTAAAATTCCACTTAGGATATTTGTTAACAGTATGTATGCCCTACTTAATTTAAGCATATATAGGTCTTCTCCCCAGCCCTGACTATTTAAAGTTGTAATTATGGGGGCATTTCTTCTGTTATTTAGATAGAGATGGGAGATTAATTGCTAGGCAGTTGGAAGAGCAAATCATGACTAGTGATATTACAAAGGGGAGGGAAATGTCTGTTTTGGGTTAACTGAATGGTTAATTAAACTGTGTAGACCGTCACACTCAAAAGCTCATACTCCCTGTACCAATGATTTTCTCACTGTTGTAACCAAGGAGCTGATGAGCAGCAACTTATCGGAGGAAAGATTTATTTTGGCTCATAGTTCAGAAGGTTCCAGTTATCATGGTGGAAAGACAAAGGGAGCAGTGACCTCCCCAGCAGCAGGGGAGAGCTTGCTCATGTCCTGAGGAATCAGAGGCCAAAAGAGAGGAAGGCTAGTGATGAGCTCATCTTCTACTTTTCCCTTTTTAACTTAGCCTAGCACCACAGACCTTCGGATGTTACATCAATGCTCAAGGTAGGTCTTCCATCCTCAGGTAATCTTCTCTGGAAACATCCTCATATACATCCCCAGAAATGAGTTTCACTGATAACCTGTGAGTTCTTTAACCCAATCAAGATGACACCTAAAATTAACTGTTAGCCTCCATTTTTTTGTGCCCTGTGTCACTGAAGTCTGCTGTACTGAGCAGCCCTCTCCACTCCACATGTTATGCTGTCACTGATGTTATAGCTTTGGGACACAAGGCAGCTGTATCCCACATGCCATCCTTTCTGACCCAGGCATCTTGATCAGCTCTACACTTTCTGTGCCTATTTTAGCTGTGTGGCTATGAGACACAACCTCACAGAAACATATAATTTAAGCTTTACGAGAAGAAAACAATAATGGAACTAGAGTCATGAAAAATCCGAACAGTTATGGGGACAGTACAGACAGAAAAGAGCTGTGATTAATCTAAAATGAGCCATTTCATGGGTCCAAGAATTAGAATTAGAGTCAAGAATTAGAAAGTAAAGGATTGCCTCACTGTGACTAGCTGAACCCTCACCAAACTGTAGGAATCTATAATGCTAAAAAAGTGTTGGTGATAAAAAAAAAAAAAACAAAAAAACCTGACAAACTGACAAAATTTTCATTTATTTATGAAAAGACAGTTTGCCTACTTCAAATAAGAACAGTGGAAATCACTGGCCTTGGCAGTCCCATTCTTGTCACTCCCATGTTTCTCTCCAGCACAGTCATTTTCACCCAGAAGTAGATGCTGCCTTTCCTGAGAAAACAACCCATTTGATTGAAGGATGAGATGGAAGACACTTGGGTTTGATGTTAAAAAAGAAAGCCTTCCTCTTTATTATAATTTTAAGTTCTGGATTCAAGATGGGGGAAGGGCTGATCAACTGGAAATTTAGCAGTGAGGGCACGATAAATGAGGGACCCACAGAGCGGCCCAAAGAAGAAGTGATGAGTAAACAGACAGTTAAGAGAAAAAGCACTGAAGAAATAGTGGCTGGAGACTCCACGTTAGAGTACAATAATGCTAGCTTGGGGCTGGAGAGACGGCTCGGAAGTTAGGAAGCTAGGTTCCGTTCCCCTCACAACCGTAGTCCCAGAGGACACAGCACCCTCTTCTGGATTCCACAGGCACCAGGATCATATGTGGTACACCTCCATACATGGAAGCATGTACATACACACAACTCTCTTAAGACTGGTAAGATAAAAAGTAGCGTTATTTACTAATCCGTGACCCTCACCAAACACCAGGTAAGAGGAACATGAGAACTCCAACTAGAAACATAATCAAACTCATGATTGACAAAACAAACATTCTTAATGCGTCATCACATAAGGAAACACAACATAATTAACGGCAATGGCCTTCTTATCAGAAACAATGAAAGGGAGAATGCTGAATACATTCAAAGTCCTGGGGTGTGGAGAGGGAATGAGCTTGCAAAAATCTGCAACTGGTAAAGTTGCCTTTAAATAATGAAAGTCAAAGTCCCCCTCATGGAAAATAGAGAAGTATGAAGGAGGATGGTGGAGGGAAGGAAGAAAATAAGCAAGCAAACAAGGAAGGTCTTGTTGGTGGCAAATCTGTTCCTCTAGGACAGTGGTTTTCAACTTGTTGGACACAAATTCCCTTGGGGGTTGGACAAACCTTTCCCAGGAGCCGCCTCAGGCCACCAGGAAACGCAGACACTTACATTTTGATTCATAACGTCAGCAAAATTACAGTCATGAGTAACAACAAAATAATTTACGGTGGGGGTGGTCATCATCAAGGGTGGCAGTGGCAGGAGGCTCCAGGACAAAAAGAAGCGCTTCAGAAGAAAGGGGCCTGTTTCAGACGGGAGCACCAGTCCACACGTAGAAATAAAGTTGAGCAGGAATTGAAGGTGAATACAGAAATGAGAATCCAGAGTCGCTACAGTGCTTTATCTAAAGTGTTAGGTTTCCAGCCATAAAATATTGCAGCATACAAACAGGGAAGTGACTGGGTTGTCGTCGGGTTCAATGGTGTACATGCTTGCAGAAAAGACAGACGATAACAGAGTTGTGTCTGAGGAGCATCGCAATGTCCTACTGTTCTCCCTGGCTACCCCTGCTGGAGTTACAGGCATGACCACCACAGCCATCTAAGTTGTATTCTTACTGTGACTTTCAGTTCAGAGCGTCAACCTGTGCTGAATGCACCACCAGCACACCATGCCGCTCTCCTTTTGGAAGCTCAAATGCTTTCTTCCTGGAACCTCATGATTCCTAGGGGAAGAGATGGGTACTCATGGGATCGGACACTTGTACCATTCCAGCCAGGAGGAGACAAAGCCATGCACTTGACTGTGACCAAGAGAAATTTTTGATTCTTGTATCCTAATGCTGGATCTTCCCAGTGAAGGTTCAGACACTAATCAAATATTTTTTGTATAAACAAACAAATGGTCCACAGGCATTAGCAAGGTGCTGGCTGCACTGAAAGCGTGTATTCCCTCACCAGTAACCAAAGCCTACGGTGTAGCATCCTAGTATTTTAAAGGAGCTATGCTTCACCACAAGGAAATTGTCCTTTGAGATTTTGGAGATGCAGCTTTAACATGATGCTCTTTATTTTCCCCAGGAATAGGAAGCAAACGGGCGATTTCGTGGTGGCTGTTTTAAGTGGCCTCCAGGCTAAGGCCCAGCATCCTATTAATTGCTTCATTAATAACCGTGCCACTTATTTAGATAGTGTTTTAATGTGCCCTTTTCATGGTAAGTTAATGCCCTTCAGGAAAGAGCTGAAAATAATGAGGGTTTGCCAGAGTCCCTCCCTTAGGAGGTGTAGAGTGAGGAGGTGAGGGAACTAAGCCACTCATCATAGAAATCTGAATGCCAAATACCCAGAGAATTGAAAGCCAAGCCCCCCAACAGAATCTTGGCTTCCCTGGTTTCTATAAGCTAAATTAAAAAAGATCCAATTTTCCATACAGAATTATTTTCATGATTAATAATGTATGAAAAGTCTAATGGGGTCCTTACAGCACCAACTTCAAAATATTGAACAAGCTGTGTTTGGGAAGGTGTGATGTACAGTTCCATTAGTGTCTAGTAATAGAATCTGAGTCTCCGTGGCAAGCATCTCTGGGGATTAGAGAAAAGTTAATAGGGCCTCCTCTGAAATAGTTCAGCTAGGACCACCTCAAATTTTCACAGGTTTGTTTACTTTAACGGGCCTAAAGGATGTCCAGGAGATTGGCAACTGTAGTCAGAAATTTTGGCTAATTGTTACTATTAAACAGGTGTATTCACTTTTGTTACCATCTTAAAACGTCACCAAAATGTCCACAGGAAGTGTGTGTGCACAGCACGTGCATTTAGGCGTGTGTGTGTGTGTGCGGTGTGTGTACATAAATGTGAGTACATGCAGAGGTGAGAGGGAGATAGATGCTGGCTGTCTCTCAGCCTTACTCCCGTGAGATAGAGAGTGAGTCTCCTTGAGACTCAATCAGGAAAAGGTTCACTACTTGCCTAGGTTGGCGGGACAGTGAGCTGCTGGGATGTAGCTGCTTCCACTGCCCAGCACTGGTGCTAGAGGCAGGCACTGCTGTGTCCAGCTTTAGGAGTCGGTATGAAGATTTAAACTCACATGCTTCTACAACAAGCATTCCTACCCACCGAGCCATCTCCCAAACCCCTACCAAGATTTTTTTAACTTAAAAAAAAATATTTGTTGAAGATCCTATCTTTTTTCCATCGTATCATTTTGGCATCTTTGTCAAAGATCAGGTATCCATTAGTGTGTGTGTTTATTTCTGTGTCTGGATACAGAAATTGTGGTACATCTATACAAAGGAATATTACTCAGCAATGAAAAATAAGGAAATCATGAAATTTGCAGGTAAATAATGGGAACTGGAAAGGATCATCCTGAGTGAGCTGTCCCCTGAGTGAGCTGCCCCAGAAGCAGAAAGACACACATGGTATATACTCACTCACACAAACATAATATAGGATAAACCTACTAAAATTTGTACATCTAAAGAAACTAATCAAGAGGGAAGACTCAATCCCCATCCTGAAAGGCAAAGAGGGATGGACATCAGAAGAAGAAGAAAACAGGAAACAAGTTAGGAAACTGCCACAGAGGGCCTCTGAAAGGCTCTGCCCTGCAGACTATCAAAGCAGACGCTGAGACTCATGGCCAACTGTTGGGCAGAGTGCAGGGAATCTTATGAAAGAAGTGGGAAATAGTAAGATCTGGAGAGGACAGGAACTCCACAAGAATAGCAACAGAACCAGAAAGTTTGAACACAGGGGTCTTCCCTGAGACTCATACTCCAACCAAGTACCATGCATGGAGATAACCTAGGACACCTGCACAGATGTAGCCCATGGCAGTTCAGTGTCCAAGTGGCTTCCATAGTAATGGGAAGAGGGACTGCCTCTGACATGATCTGATTGGCCTTCTCTTTGATCACCTTCCCCTGAGGGGGGAGCAGCCTTACCAGGCCACAGAAGATAACAATGCAGCCACTCCTGATGAGATCTGATAGATTAAGATCAGAAGGAAGGAGAGGGGGACCTCCCCTATCAGTGGACTTGGGGAGGGGCATGCGTGAAGAAGGGGGAGGGAAGGTGGGATTAGGATGGGAGGAGGGAGGAGTTTATGGGGGGATACAGAGTGAATAAAGTGTAATTAATAAAAATTAAAAAAAAAACTAAAGCAAGCAAAGAAAGTTGGCAGATGGGAAGAACACCTCATCAGAGAGGCCTTCCTATCCAGCCTGCTAGAAACAGCCCAAACCTTCACTGCCCAGATGACTGCTAGTCTCCTTTCTATTATCCTATTATATATTTTAGGACTTTGTTGTTTCTTTCCTTCAACAGTAACTTACTTGTCCAAGGCACAGGGCTCTTGTCTCAGCACTTGATGTATTAATAGGATATGTTTGTACTAAATAATTGTTGAACAAAACATCAATCCTTGTTTGATATGCAGAAACCAGAGAGGACAGTAGAAGCTAAGTCACCTAAAGAAGGGATTAAAACCTAAGTGTGTGTAGAATCTGATAGAAATTCAGCCAGTTCCTACAGGTGGATGTGAAAAAAAAAAAAAAAGTCTCAAGGACACAAATTTTCAAAGGACAGATCTACAGGACCTAAAAAATGAAATCCCAGATAAGGAGAAATTAGACACCAAGGTCTTTTCTTTAGTTTCAGTTGTTCTAATAATTACATTAAATGTTAATGGAACACAGACTGTAATTAGAGGGAGGAGACTGACAAACTAGATTAGAACAAACGAGTTTCAATTAGACACTGTCTACGAAGGATCCACTAAAATATAAAAACGTGGGTTAAAGGCAAGAAGAGGGAAAAGCAAGCGGGAATACCCACCAGGGGGTTACCGGCATAAGACGAGACAAAGCAGGTTCCAGACAAGAAACAAACAGTTTGCAAATGATTTGGGTTTGGCTCCCAGCACCAATGCCAGGTGGTTCACAGCTGCTCTTAACTCTAGCTTTAGAGGACCCAACACCATCTTCTGGACTCATCAGGCACCTGGGTTCTCATGGGAACATGCTCCCCCCACCCAACGCACACACAAAATTAAAAACAAAAATAAATCTTCAAAAGAAACGTTTTGTAGTGGAAAAGCAGTGTATAACAATATGGAAAGGTACGTGTCTAACAAAAACATCAAATTAAAGCAAAAACTGAGGTTCCCAAAGACGGAAATAAACAAGTGAATTTTTAACCATTGTTTGCAGTTTTTGAGATTTAACTTTGCTATGTGTAAGTTTACTTTTTACTTTTATTACTTAGGATTAACTGAGCTTCTTGAATCTATAAAATTATATTTCAGCAAATGAGCTATTTGTGGCCACCATTATTTTCAATATTTTTTCCTAGCCCATTATCTCTTTCCTCAAGGATTCTGCTTAAATGTTTGCCTTTTCCACCGTTTTTTAAAAGTCTCTTGCCTTCAGTACTATGCTGTTATTGTTGTGTTGTTTTGGTTTTATGTATTTTTCTATCTTCTAATAGTATTTTTGTAAGTGTATTCTCTAGTTGACTAATTCTTCCATCATCTTCCATCTCCGTTAAGGAAGTAAATACTCTATTTTGGAAGGGTTTCCTTTTGATTCAGATGGTATAACTCATTTTTATGCGTTTTTACAAGCTACGGGAATGCTTTCTTTACTCCACTGAGTGTACTTATAACGGCTACCACAAAGCCCTTTTTGCTATTTTCAGCATTCAAGCCACCTCCAGCGATTCTCCTTGACTGCAATTTCAGAGGGGAGTGAGTCAGACCTCTAGGTTCTTAAAATGCCGTCAGGGTTCGAATATAAAATGTCCCCCATAAACTCATAAGTTAGTATCAAGGTTTCTTATTGGGAGATGGGGATTATCAGCCCATAGATGGCTTCGTAACAGAATGAACTACTAGGAAGTGGGGACCGGTTAGAGGAAGTGAGTCACTGAGCTGTCTTTGAACGGTATGTCTTGTTGTGGGGGATTTCTCTCTCTTTCTGCCTCCTGGCCATGATGAGGCCAGTTCTCTGCTGCCACAGTCATCTGCTACAATGATTCTGCCTCAATACTGCTTAAAAGCAATGAAAACAAATCACCTTAGACAAAACCATGAATTCAGTCAAACCTCTCTTTCCTCAAGCTGATTTCTCTCAGGTATTTTGTCACAGTGACAGAAAGCTAACAGTAAATGTCATGTTTCAGACAGTTTCCTGTTTGTTGTGAACGTTACACAGAGACTCTGGATTCTCCTGTATTCTCTCGAAGGGTTTTGGTTTTTTGTCTTAGAAGACGGTTAATATAAAACTGAAAACACTGTCTCTTGGGATGGTAGCTAAGTCTGCTTATTTTTAGTTTCATGCTATGAATTTGCTTTGCGCATGAGTGCTTCAGGAATCAGTCTGAGATCTGGAAAAGGTTCACACCGCTGATTGAGGACTCTGTCTCTCTCACGTGCTCATTTGCCAGCACGCATGGCCTCCTGAGCTGTTACTGGTTCTTGGGACAGAGTAATTCTGAGTTATCTACCAGAGTTTTGCTGCTCCAGGCGGGCTGGGTTCACACCTTCATGCTAAACCTTGGCAAACCTGAAAACTCGCCTGTGATCCTCCGTTCAGAATGTACTTGCTTTGTACACTCTGGGTAATTACTCTGTGGTTTGTTTCCAGAGTTTGTAGTTGGAAAGTGAAGGTCGATCTACTAAGAGATTATTAAACTCTGCAGAGAACAGAACTCTTATTCCAGCTTTTTGGTTTTTTGTTTGTTTGTTTGTTTGTTTGTTGTTGTTGTTTAATAAACATGGTGTTCTGCCTTTATGTATGTCTACTTACCATATGCATGCAGTGCCCCCAGAGACCAGAAGAGGGCATCAGATTACCTGAAACTCCCAGTCATTGTGCCGAGTTATGTGGGTGATGGTGAATCAAACCTAGGTCCTCTGGAGGAACAGCCAGCGATCTAAACTGCCAGGCCATCTCTCCAGCCACTTTATCAAACCATTCTAAGTACTACGAGTGGAGCAAGTAATGAAAGATAACTAACTTGCAGTCATAACCCAAGCTATGCTGTGATTTTTCTCAGCCAAGGAAGGAACTGAAGATGAGCTTTCTTTCATGTGTGGTGAAAACGTTTCTGAAAGAAGTTAACGTTGACACTGACATCAACATACTCAAAAGAGGCCCATGAGAGATTTCTGCAGCTAAAGGTGCTTGCCACCAAGCCCAAGACCTGAGTTCCATTCCCAGGACCCATGTGATAGGAGGAGAGAACTAATCCATACAAGTTATCCTCTGACCTCAACAAGTTTGTCATGACACATGTCCGAGGGCACACGTACACACACGCGCATGCATACACACAGTTAGTTTTCTAATTATACAAATAACTATTTTAAGCTAAATGGTCTATTTTAACAGTCTTCACTGCTATGGTGGCATAACTCTTATTCATCTGGAGAGCTGGTCTTGGTTAGCTTTGGATAAATTTTAGGCAGGAAAGAATGTACACGACTGAGATCTGGGCAGCCATCTCAGGTATTTCCATTTCCCTGTCCTCAGTAGTTTTCTAATACGATCTGAGAAAAGTCTTTGTTCCTGTAACTGCACAAGGATTATTTGGATGACGAAGACCAAGGAATGGCTAAAAGCCGGTGCTCAGGGGGAGAAGGAATTGCCTCTTGGCATCCCCGGGGAGTCTCAGGCACGACTATCTGGAGTTGAACCCACCTCAGTCAAAGTCATAAAGCTCAAGATAGCCAGAGGCAAATGAACCACTAATCGTGATAACCGTGAGATAGCCTGCCACTGGGCAGTGGATATAAAGCGCTTCCCTGAGTGTTCTCATCTCATTATACAATGACCTTACAAAGAGCCCAAGGCGGGGTGTAAAGAAGCTCCAACAGACAAGTGACGTCTGCTGGTGGCCTCTGGAATCATCCTGTCCCACGCTTCCACTTACTCATCGAAGCCAGATCCCTCCGTCAAAGGCAGAGCTGGTTCGTGTGTTTGGTTTTGGTTTGTGTTTTGTCTGCTTGACACAAGTCAGAGTCAGCTGGGAAGAGGAACCTCAAGTGAGAAAATGCCTCCGTGAGATTGCCTGTGGGCAAGACTGTGAGGACATTTTCCTCGTTAACGATTGATACGGGCAGGCCTGGCCTCCTGGGGGCAGTGATGTCCCTGGGCTGGTATTCCTGGATCTTAGAGTGGGCTGAGCAAACCGTGAGGAGCAAGCCAGTGAGCAGCATTTTGCCATGGCTTCTGATTAAGTTGCTGCGACCAGTTTCCTGCCCTGACTTCCCTCAGTGATGAATTATGACCTGGGAGTTGTAAAATGAAACAAATCCTTTCCTCCTCAAGATGAATTTGGTTAATGTTTTTAAGTGCAGCAAGGCAAACAAATTAATAAAGCTATCTTCCCAACCCTTCTAATAAGAATTTGAATAGTTCTCTAAGATGGGTCTAGTATTTATTCCCAGACAACAGAACTATGATGTGAAAAGGTTAGGCATTATCTTATGTTTTAAAGTCACACAGATAGCGAGAGTCAGAACCAGAGTCTGAACTCAATACTATTTTGATTCCAGAACCCACGTTCTTACCTACCAGATTGTTCTGCCTGCTGATGGCAAACCAGGTTTGCACAAAATGATCACTGAAACACCAGGGTAATTTGGGAAAGTTCTCCACTAACTCTCTATATGGCATAGTCATTTCAATAAATTGCATATCAGTTTAGTTAGTTTCGGTGTCTCCAGATGGGTGATGATCATCAGTTCTGACAGGGTGATTTGTCATGGAACGACTGTAGAACTTGAGAATTGGGCATCTGTCACAGCATCTCAAGAAACAGACACAGATCCAGTACCTGGAGTGATAGGAGGCTCATGTCTTAAACAAGGGCAGAATTGTAGGCGAGTGCCCCAAGAAGAGTACCTTGAGCTAGCAACTAAATAGGACTACTTTTTTGTTTGGGGGTGATTCTAGCATTACCAGTGTGGAACTGGAAACTGAGTTAAGGAGTCTCTGGGAGACTCAGAATCACTTCCTTCTTAAAGCAAGGAAGCCGGGGAATGAATCCGCCAACTCCCATCTGTCATTGGTGATGTTCTCACAGGATGCTAACTCTGGGACTTCTGCCTACCCTTTGAGGAGGCTCAGCATGCTCCTGCAGCCTGAGGAAGCTCCCAGGCAGAGAGTGATGTTTTCAGTGAGAAGCCACAAATGATGGAACAGGAAATGTCAAGGGGATATGAAGAGGTGCTGGCAGCATCTGTCTCAGATCACAGAAATGAAACTGGGTCATGGAAGCAAAAGTTCAAAGGAACAGAAGGAGCCATAGTTTTTAGCCAACATGCAGCATGATATAAACAAAACAAAGAGCTGAGCAAGAAAGAGTGGGGCAAGCAAGTGGTGTCCTGAAGCAATTTTGAAGATGGTTGTTGGTGGCTACTGGAAAGCAAGCACTCGGTTTGTATTGATGTATGAGATCATTTAATTGTAACAAAGCCAGTAGACTAGCAGTGTGACACGCAGTGACTCATATGCAGCGCTGTACCTACCATTTCTATTTAACAGCAAAATCTCCTAAGTACTTGAAGACTAAGAGGGTGAATGTCCCCAGTCTCTTCAAAAGGAAACAATTTCATCTCCTCATAAAGCATTCTTAACCAGAAATGAAAACAAATCCTGCAGGATCAGATATGTTCGGGTGCACATATGTTCATTCGATTTCAAGCCAAAGGGTAATACGTCTTGTGTTCCGAAGCCTTCCAGTTAGCATTGCCCATGATGTGGGGTCGATCAGTGCTGTCCTGGTTGATTGATTATCTCACTCCCAAGGTAAGGTAGGTCATGAATTCCATTACACAACAGGATCCCCTACTTGAATGAGCCATGATTGGAAACCTATTAGTAAATTGGATGGTCTGATGTATTAGTTTCCAAACAGTTCAGCCTGGAGTCTTCCTTTCAAAGAAAGCAATTTGAAATCAAGGCAAGGTTCCCATGCCTAGTGAGCTACGGGAGGTAATTTGCAGATCACTTTCAGGAAGAAAATGAGTAAAAACATCATCAATGAGCTCCTGCTCAAGTTTTAATGAACAATCTCAGATTAAGGCAATGTGGCACTTTCAAACCAGTTTAGAGACAGTAGAGCTCAGCCTACCCTTTTTACAGAATGTTACTGCAGAACCACAGAATAAAGAGAACTGAAGGCCAGGCCCCTAACTGCATCGTCTGCTGGAAGATAAACTGCATCACAGTGTCAACCGAGTTTGCTTTGTGGCTCTGATCTACTTACCTCTAGCAGCCTTGACGTTTATGAAAGTCTCAGGAATGAACAAGTAAACTAAGTTTACAGATAGATAATACTGTCTTTATGAGAACGGGTACCCTCCAAGGCCATGTGGTCACCTCTGAAAGTCAAAAGGTGTTAGAGCAAAAAAGCAAAGACGAAGAGGGCAAAGATAAGTCAGGATCAAACTATGCTTCCTTCAGGTCCTCGTTCAGGGACTTTGGAAAATTGATTTTATCAGTTTTACATACTCTCATCTACAGAAGAGCAGGCTAATAGTACTTATGTTGTATGACCTCATAGAAAGAAATATATATACGGAAACCACGTCGCAAATAATGGCTGTTGCTGTTGTTGGAAGAAGTACAATTTGCATGACAGTTGTGTCAGGAATGTTTCATTCTTATGCTAAAATTCAAGGTGGTTTTTCTGTGTATTATTAATCCCTTTTGTCAACTGACCAAATAAAGGTGTGTTCTAGCTAACTGTTTCAAGTACTGTGTCTGGTTACTGACAAAGCCTGACTCCCAAATCTAAGCTCTTTGCACCACAGAACAATGCCTTTCCTTGTGTGGTTATGATTAGGACAAAACACTCCCCCAACAGGCCATGTTTCAACAGTTGTTCCCCAGCCGGTGGTGCTGTTCCACAGGTTGCAAGACCTTTGGGATTTAGTAGATCCCTAAGGGGTGGCACTTAAGGGGTATAGCCTAGCTAGTCTCTTTGTCTCTTCTGCCTTTTGGTCCACTGAGATGTTGACAAGCAGCTGTCATGCGCTTCCGGCCTCCATAGCAGCACATCATATGGACTGTATTCACTCAGCATGTGGGAGAGAAGAAGCCTCTCCTCCCCAAAGCTGCTTCTTGTCATGTATTTGATCAGAAGAATGAGGAAAGGAGCACATACACATGTTGTGGAGAAGAGCTTGATGGAACTCTAAGTGCATTTGATTGCTTTGTGCACGGCTAAGGGATGCTGTCCCCAGGGTTGCCGTGGATGGCCAACGCTACACAGAGAAACCCTATCTTGAAAAACTAAACCCAAACTCTAAAAAGATATCATTTTTGTCACTGTATGCTACTGTTGGTTTAATTTTCTATAGACTGTGTTTTTAAAGGTATATATAAACATATAGCTAGAGGGGTCTGAGTTCCTAATTATTAATCTCTAACAACAAACACCACAAACTTTGAGTTGACTTTGTACTAATGATACTTCTAAACATATATGAACATGTTACCTTTGACCCCATATCTATTTTACAGATTACATATTGGAGAGTATATAAAGTAATTAGTTCATCAATAATTACTTTTACACAGAAAAATATGGGACAATAGTTGAAGTTCAGTAGCCAATGTAGACATTTTGCTTTTAACCAAAACCTTTCTCTGCTTAGAAATGATCATCTATAGTTGGTAAATTAAGAAAATGTAAGCACCAGTCTGCAGTCCTAGGTATAACCAAATACAGTAACACATGAATATGGGGCCAGGCACAGCCCTAGTGGGACAGCAGTCACTGCACAGGGATAAGGTGAATACAAAACAGGGCACACGCACACAAGGGTAGCAGGCATGGGGTTCTAGGGTCACATGTGTTCTGTCACTACCAAGCTTGCTAGAGGGGACTAATTTATCTTCTCTTAGCCTGGTTTGCTCAGCTGCAAGAGTGTACAGGAACAATCCCCAGTCCTCTGTGAAGACAGAAAATCAGTAGTCGTAATGTTCCTCACACCACTTAGAAATCAAACTTCACTGAATGACAGTGAAGGGTTTTGGGTCGTTGATGTATGTAATTTAAAAAACACCTCGTAGCTCTTCTCAAAGACACAGGAGTTAGATGTAATATATAATATATTGGTAGAGTATCATGTGATTTTTGAGCCCTTAGAGAAGTTGAGTCTGGAAGAGGGGACTTGTCCATTTCAGACCCAAGCATGTTTTCTCTGAAAGTGCCCTACAAGGTCTAGGGAGGGGCTAGCCTCCCTAATTTTGTGATGGGGAAGAGAACAGAAAAACAACCCAAGAGTAAAAACACTGTGCCTTGGAGAACAATTAAAAGGGAGACCATGGGCTGGAGAGATGGCTCAGCTGTTAAAGGCTAGGCTCACAACCAAAAATATAAAAGGTAGACCATTTCCAATATTACTATTTTTTACTCCATGATACCATAGTGCCTGTGGTGGGAAATAAGGCTAGAAGTTTAGCTATGTGAACTCAGCCATGGAAAGGAAGTTCACCTGGGGACTTCAGCTGACTGCCTCAACTTCCCCAGTTTCTGATGGATGCTGTGAGTACCTCCTTTGATGGTGTTGCTATTTGTTCTTTTATTTGAAAGACACACACACACACACACACACACATACACATACACTAATGGGACACTCTGCCTGAACTCTCTCAACTGGGAACTCCAGCCAGCTTCCTTAAAGGAAAGTTGATTTCTGCTGGACCTTCAAAGCCCCAATTTGACATTACATTTCTGCTGTTACTGTCCTTTGTTTGGAAACTTCACCTGAAAGGACATTCTTCTCTGCCTAGGACTGGACTATCTAAAGGAAAATTCATAAGGCTGCCTTAAAAATGGGCCTCCTCAGCCAGTGTCTACGGATGCTCAGAGAACCCAATTTGATAATGTCTTGTCCCCATCCTCAATTATTGCTTAATAAACTCACTCATTCAAAACAAATATATATATATATATATATATATATATATATATATATATATATATATCTAAGATCATTCTCTGAATTATCCAAAACACATTTGCTGAACCTTCCCAGGCTTCACTTGAATTACCCTTCCCCCCCACTTGTATATCTGGTTCTTTGATTAACAGTAATGCTGACGGCACTTCTGAGATCAAGTAGGACTTTCGTTAGTTTCCTTACTTTGAGAGTAACAGATGTGTTTCCAGCAATGCTGGCCTGCCAACAGCTGTATTACTAGCACCTGATTCAACTCTGTTTAGCTGTAATACACTGCTGTCATTGGGCTATAAATTCATTGCATTTAGGTTTCTTTCAGGGGCTGTTGTTTTGCCAGTTCCATCTGTATATATTGTGGCTTGGATAAGAACAGCCCTCACAGACACATATATTTGAACTCTTGGTCCCTGGTTGGTGGAACTGTTTTGAGAAGAATTCAGAGGTGTGGCCTGTTGGAGCGAGTGTGTTACTCAGGGCTCAAATGCAGACACCACTCCTAGTTAGCCCTCTGCCTCTTTCTGCCTCATTCTTATGGATGAGATATTAGCTCCTAACTACTGCTCCAGCGCCGTTCCTGCTTGCCTGCCAGCCATCCATCATGATGGCCATAGGCTAATCCTCTGCAAACATAAGTCCCAACAAATTTTTTCTTTTATCAGTTGTCTTGGTCATGTTGTCTCCTCACACAATAGAAAAGCAATTAAGACAGTGTGATTTCATTGTCTTATCTTTGGCAGAGAAGACATTGCCAGGTGTTTTGTCTCATACAGAAGAGTCCAAGGCCCCTGAGATCTTCTGTTTCTTTCACAGGAACCAAAATAGATAGGTAGGTAGGTAGGTAGATAGATAGATAGATAGATAGATAGATAGATAGATAGATAGATAGATCAGGTTTTAGGGAGCTGGACCCTTCAATTCTATTCCATTGGTGTACACATTTGTACACCAACAAATGGCTTTCCTAATGCACAAATACCATCAATACTTAAAGAACATAGGCATGCTATGGATCCTTGAAAAATAGTCCAGTTTGAATCCTCTGAGGTGCATAGAAAGTAAAATTTCCCAGACCTCCTTCTGCCTTATCAGGTACACCTTTTCGAACACAGAATTTAGCTAGCATTAGTATTCCATGAGGATTCAATACATACACTGACACCTTTCTCCAGAGATTCAGGTCTAGTAAGTCTTGAGATGGCCTCAGGTAACCTGTATGAACAGACATGATGACCCCAAGATGCCATGTGTCTTTATTCTGCATTTTAAGAGGGGCTCAGAAAGACTACTCTTATTATTGTTTTATTTTGTTGTTAAAGGGAAATTCAAAAGATGCTGAGACAGCTTTGTGGAAATGATTTATGTGCAATTTAGTAAGAAAAAGTCACAGGAATGGTATTTTAATCTGGTGACATAGAGCAGAAAGAGCAGAAGCTTTGGGGTTAGGGAAACTTTAATTCAAATTCAGACTCACTTAGTGACCTTGGGAGGATTATTTAATCTCCATGAACTTCTATTCTTTATACATAACATGGAGATAAGCCCTGAGGTTTTACTCTTAATGTTAGATGAAGTGTCTTAGCTAGATGCAAAGCAGAGACAAAGATAGATATCCACTTTGTGTCTGGAGAAGAAAGACCATAAAATATACTGGAAGACCTACCACTGATGCTTTCCACAAGAGGAAAGAAAAGATGAAGTACCACTGGGGAAGCAGAATGTCCTTGGAGATTGTCCCTCTAATGTTCTGTTCTTGCACAAGTGACCCTCCTATTGGCACAGGGGCAAGGAGATGCCCACACAGGCCCATGCCAGTGCAATGGTGAAGCAGTAGAAGTCAGTGATGACTGACAGCTCTGAACCAGAACTGAGAAAGCTCTCAGCACAGAGCCTACTGATGGGATGCTGTGGGAATATGTTTGTCCTCATGTTCCGCCTAGCCAATGACCCTCACACATGAGTAAGAGCGTTAAAGTCATCAGAGGAGGATGGCTCCATGCAGTAGGGACCTCTACCACTAGTATCTCTGATTTATCTCTGAGTCTGACTGCAGCAGGAGTACAAGTTTAGTCAAGGAACTTTTATCAACCAGCCCCTCAATGGGAAGACAAGTGGTCAGCCCTCATAGAGGCTGTGCTGAGCTGCCAAGTCATAGTCGGTTTGGTGCTAGCCAGACTTTTCATGAAACACACACACACACAAACACAAACAATGTGAAAAAATTATGTAATTCAGCAGGGATTCCAATAGTCCCATGTGAAAATTAAGAACTTTATTAGTGGGCTTTCTTTTCACTTTACAATATTGTTTTGTTTTTTATATGAAATTACATCATAGATATAAATCTGGGAGTCATGTGTGTTTCTCTTCTAGATCTGAGGTCTTAATCTGTTGTTAGTCCTGCCTGCTTGAGTCAAACTTCTGTTGATCGAAGGCCTCTTCTTTGATAAGATCAGAAGACTACTAAGATCCACTCTGAAACACCCAATACCCTGTCCTAAAATATCTCTTCCTACTTAATGTGCTTTTGCCGTCTGTGAAAATGAGAGTGTTTTCTTCCAAGTGAATTAGTCATTATTGGTAATTAATAAAAGGTACCAGTGCTCAGTAGAGCATACGGTGTGGTACTGATAATATCAGAGAGTAAGACAGGGAGGCTTTTAAGACAAGGACATATTTTCAACATTGAATTTAAAAGAGGAGAAAGACGATGCATTGGACAGATTAGAAAGCATGTAACATTTTGAGTTGGTAGAAATATTGTAAGTAAGAATGATGGATTGTGCCAGTTCTGCCAGGGATAATGAGTCTTCATGACTACTGAAGGACAATGGGCTGCATTATACTTAGAAAGGACAGAGTCTATGACTTTCTTTGCCTCAACTTCAAACCTTATTGTCAGACTTGTATATGTTGGTCTCCTGGAATTTGGACCCAATACCTGCATTTATGGACATGAGAGTAAATCATTGATAACTGATTTGCATTCATTCAATTTAGGATTATCTTGCTTGCCTCTATCTGACATTTTGACTGGGTTTCTCCATTATTATTGCACTCTGAAAGACTTGTCTCTTTAACTGAGCCAGAAGATCCTGGACAGGAGTTGGACAGGAGATTCTGGTACCCAGGAGTTGACTATGAGTAAACACTAGGTGACTGGGAGCTTACCTGATCCTTTTCCTTTTATTAATGTTCCTGTGTTTGACCCACTGCTTCTGAATAAACCATGGTAAATATTAAGGATCAGGGTGTAAAGCCAGGCTTCTCAGGGCTAGACAGACATCACAGAAAAATGGCAAAGATTTTAATGATGTCACCACTTATATTGTTATTCAAAATAAGTCAGGTAAAATAGGTAATCCTCACAACTGATGCTTTGTGGCTTGTTGGTTGATTTGTTTGTTTATTTTCTGGTGCCTGCATGATCCCAGACAACTTAAAATTGTAGCAAAGTCCCTCATCAGGCATGAGTTCATTAGAGTTCAACATATTCAACATCATTTTCTTTGAAAGATCATTGTGTGCTAGGCGCTTTGTTAGAGATTGCAATTCAATTTTAAAGCACAGGAGAAATAGGTTTTTCCCCAACTCAACCCAGAAAACAAGAACAGAAGCCATAATGTGCTAACCATGCATTATTCTCAGTCCTTTCCCCCCATTTCCCTTCCTAATATGCTCAACGAACATGAAGAAATTGAAACACAGCAAGTTAAGAACTATTCCAAGGTCTTCGGGCTATCATGTGTCTCAAGCTGTCTCTCCATATCCTGTCTCTGTTGCTTTTTGAAATGTTTGTGGTTTGAATGCTAACTGTGCCCCATAGGCACATGGGTTTGGACACTTGGTCTCCAGCAGGTGGTACTTTGGGGGCAGATTATAGAACCATTAGGAGGAGAATTGAACCTTTCCGGAGGAAATGTGTTACTGGTCTCACTTCTTCCCTCTCTTCTTCCTGATTTCTGGGTGGCTTCTCCCTCCTGCTACCATGGCTTCCTGCCATGATAACTTGGACAATTTCTTTCTTAAGTTAATTTTGGCATCACAGGAACAGAAAATAAGTTAATACATTCTCCAACATCTTATGTCCCTGCTCAGCTGTATTCTGGTCAGGACACGACACATTCTTCTGAATATAACTCCTTCTAGGGTGTAATACAATGAACACTAATTCAGGAACTCCATGACGCGAATATTTCTGAAAAGTTCACACACTAAGTTGCAGGTAGCTCCATTGAACTAGTGTTCACCATATTGTAAACATAGCCTGGAGACAAATCCATCATAGACTGTGCTTACAAACCATAGCCTCCCCAAAGGAATCCATTTTAATTAATGAATAACTTTGTCCTTAGGTTGGGACACATAAGTAGAACCAATCAGTGTTTCTCTGATACCCCAAACAGAAGTCAGAGGTCGATTATTGTCCTTTCTTCTTTGTCATTACCCTCTGGGTGCATCAATCACCACCTCTCCCAGTTCTGTAACATCACATGCTCTTCTGTGCATCCTGATTCTTCATCTTTGTTCCCCCTGGTTCAAGTTTTCACCATCTGTACACATTGGTAGATTTTTATCTGGTACTTTCCTCATCACTTCATTTTTTTCTAGGTACTCGCTCTCCAAGGGTAATCTTTAATATCCTCAAATATATAACTCCTCCCTTTATTCCAACTTTTTCCACTGATTCTTCACTGACAAAGGGAAAGGCACATCTTCAGATGATGCCTTTTGTAGGACTCTTCATGATCTGACTTTACCTTTCCTGCTTAAAAATCATAGCATTCCACAAATATGTACAGCTCTCTTCTTCTGTGGCTTTGGATGTGGTTTTCTCTCCACTGAAATTGTTCTTTCTGTCTTTGTGGAGAACTCTAACTCATTTTGAAAGGTCCAAAAGCAAACAGTCTGCTTTAGGAAACATTTCTTACTCCTCACATGAAGATTTAGTCATGGCTTTGTTGTGCCCCAAAGTGACACACACATAATTGAACTTGAATCATATGGGAGTGTGTTGGCTGATTACAAATTATAAAGTGTCCCGGGCCAATCCCTCCTTACCACACGGCTTGTGTCGGTAGCTAATGTAATGTTTGGTAAACATAATTTTCTTATTTCCTTCCTACCAAAATCTCTATCTGTTCATTTATAAGGCTAGGGACCTGGGGGAAATAAATTTTAAAATCTTTCTAGCCAAATGATCTTGTTAATTAGCTCATATCTGCATTTGCTTCTTCAAGCCTTTACTCAAATATGTTTTTTCAGTGGGACCTTCCTTGTCTACCTTACATAAAATCCAATATTCTTTTCCACCACATTCTTTCTTTTTAATCCATTGTCTTTATAAAACATCTACCCTTAAACATACTCCATAATCTACTTATGTGTTTTATATGTTGCTTTTCTTCACCGTTTACATTGAAAATGTATAGGACTTAATGGGGGAAGTTGTTGTATATGGCTTATCTGGAAAGAATACAATCACAACTTGGTATAAAATTAAAATAATACATGTAAATGTTTTAAAATGTAGAATAATCATTGAAATATAAGGATTCAAGTAATTTAGTTCTCTGTATATTTACAAATTTTCTAACAACAAAAAAGTCCCCATGAAGTCATGCTACTTTGTTGATAATATTTATTGTGACGTGCCTGGCACAAAAAGTGATGTCTAACCTACAGGTGACTCTTAGCAAATATCTGTGGCTTGAAAAAAAAAACTCAAATTTTAATAGGGAATGGTTCTAGGGAATCATTTCATGACTCAGATTTTTATAGTATCAATCAATGATACCTAGTTCATGGCCACTAAGATCAGAATGTGGCTGGACACTCAGAACTACAGGCTAAGTCCCAACTGTCAGGGAGAGGGCAGTGGGGCTGCAGTGAAGGATGAAGGTTTGTGTGTGACTCTAATGTAGAAATAACCATCAGGAGCCTGTCTGCAATTGATCCTGCCACAGCAGCCAATGAATGGGGCAAACCCACCATCCATCCCGTCACAGGAGAGCACAGTACAGCAAGGGGAAGTGGTCCAGGCCACAGGGAAAATTGGGAAGTGTTCTAGTTCCTCTTTGTTCTTCCTTGGTGATGACACTTTTTTTTTGTGACCCTTACTCCCTCTTCTCATCTTTTGAGAAGTCTGATCTACATTGAAGCACCAAATGCTGCCAATGCTTGTATCTCTCTCAAGGATGCTTGACAAAGGTCTGAAGGCTGCTCCACTGACATCAAGCTCAAGTTCATTGCTTAAGTAAGAATTAAGGGCTTAGTGGGAACATGATGCAATGGAAAGTAGTGAAAGATCAAAATCTTCCTCATGTGCAGCCTGAGACCATTGCCTTGTGCACACAAAGGGTGATCAATAAAATATTTCTGAGCCACCTTCTGAGGCAGGGCTGTTTGCTTGTCAATGAGTTTCTCTTCCATGCCCCATTTTCCAGTTTAAGCTGTCAATCTGGACTCAAAATTCTAGCAGAAAACCCTAAACTCGACCTGTTCCTGTCTGATTATGCCAAGTGAAGTCCCTAAGGAAACTTATAGAAAAATACAGGTCTTCCAAGCCTGAGTCATTGAGGAAGGATCAGACATTAATTAGAAGAATATGAATGACAAGGCTTTTTATTCCCAAATACTTTGATTCTTTATTTTGGAGAGGGGAGGGGTAGAGGTTATAACTGAGAGTCCCAGTGATTAGCACTCTGATAGGACCAGAGGTGCAATGGTTTTTGAGGCTAGTGATCACATTAGCAGTCTCCCTAATTCTGCAAGAAGGAACTTTCTACCCCAACAGTAATGTGGTGGCAATAGGAATAATGCTTCCTGTTTCCCACCATCTGAAGAGGGTACACAGAGGGGCCCGGAAAGCCTCACTCTGCCTTACTGAGGCAGTCAGGTCTGCTTAGGGTGTGGCAAAAAAAAAAAAAAAGGCTTAAAATTGGAGCCCAAATGTTGCTGCAGACTCAGATGTTAAATTTTTACCAAAATATTCATGGTCCTGGGCTGCGCTGGTGGGTACTAGAAGGGTCTTGAATCCTACTAGTGACCACTTCAGGATGTAGGTTAGATTGGCCACTTTCCAACCTAACCCAGGAAAACCCTCTTCCCACACTGTCACAAGATAAAATAAATCAGCTTGGAAAGAAACAGAGGAGAAGGGAACATTTGGGAATTTTCTTAAAAGGGTTACGAAGCGCATAAGTCTTTGTGAGGAACATGAGATAAATCATAGAAAAGTAAAGTAGATGCATTCCTCTGCGTGCGTGTAAGAATGAGCCTTTGCGACATCTCAGTGCACCGCTGACACCTCAGTGCAATGAGCGTGTAAAGGCTTCCCTAGGTTTCCAGAGATTATGAATGCGGAAAAAGGTGCGCACTGGGAACTGAGGTCAGACACGTAGATAAAAATTAACCCATCTGACTCAAAGCCATGGCCAAGGAAGACAGACGATAGGAGCCAGAGTGAGGAAAAGAGGTGTGAAGAGTGCTTACCTCTAAAGTCTTTTAGTCTGTGAGGCTTGAGAAAGTGAACCATTGCTTTTAGAGACAGAAACATAATTTTATCTGAATCAACTCCAAACTAGGACAGATTCGGAGATAGTGTATTTGGAAAAAAGATTAGACTTTAATATTCAACCCCAAAGAAATATATTATGTGTGTATATATACATACATGCATACATATATACATACATGTATGTATATACTCACATATGTATATACACACATACAAGCACACATGTATGTATACATATATATATATATATACATTATATAATGTTTTATAAATTAATCCCTGCCTGGGAAATGCAAAGAACAAGAAAATGGACCCATGCCCTCCCAGTGAAAGCAAGAAAGCTATGTTAATATCCAGGCTTCTATTACATCAAACAGCTGAGGTTAAAGGTATACCTCCTGGGAGTGAAGATGTGAGCTTGTTTGTTTGTTTGTTAATCACTAATATACATTTACTGCTGCTTTCAGGTAAAAATGGTTGCTCATTCTCACTTCAGTATCCAGTACCCATAGAAGTCCATCTCAGCTCAAGGTAAGAAGTTGCTATCCATAATTCACAGCTCCCAAAGGCTGGGGAGTAGGGCAGTAGGGGGACAGCATAAAGAACTGGCCATCTCTTCTTGGAGATCCAATAGCGACACAAGGTTAAAACTCCAGTAATTAGGAATTCTAGTCAAACTGGGAGGGCTAGAGTGGGTAGCAATGGAGAAGCAAATACAAGATGGTCAAAACCTCAGGGGAAAAGAGAATAATAAAACTTAATGGTGAGCACATTTGCTTTGCAGGAATGCAAAAGTTTTCCACAGGGGCAGGTTAGAGTACCTTATCAATACGCTTACAGTCATGTTTCCTACTTTGTCTATCTGCCACTAAGAATTAAGCAAAAAGTTGATGTCAGAAAGAAGACTAAGTCCACTGAAGAAGAGGAGAGTTAATCCCAGTAGGCAGAATCTTGAAAGGGGAAGGAGCACGAAGAGAAATAGCTGCCTCTTTTACTCTGGGACAATTTTGAGAAAAATAAATAAAACAGAAAAAGAAAGTGAAGTAAGGTTTTTTGTTTTGTTTTGTTTTGTTTTGTTGTGTGTGTGTGTGTGTGTGTGTGTTTCATGCCTCTATAAGAGAATCCGAATAAGAGGGTTGGTGGTGTTTGATAAACATCTAAACAGCTTTTTAGGGTAAATGGCAAGCCTATATCCACTCATTTCAGTGGATAGACTGTGGCCTTTGCAGTGTGAGGCTACACACCTTCAGAAGAAATGCTTCTGCATGACATCTAATCTGTTCCAGGAATCAGAGAGCTGAGGTGGCAGGGGTGGTGGTTTGATACATGATTGTGATAAAGAGTCCGTGCCTTTCAATGCAGGTCCAGAGTACAAGAAACACAGCTGCCTCTGTATCTTCATCAGGGTGCTTACTATTCCCAACACTGGTAAGGCTGGAACAGAGAGTCCTGTGATAACTTAGAGAATGAAGACAAAGGCCATGATCTAGGACTATAGGGATGAGTGTCAGCAGAAAGCCAGCATAGGACAACAGCACCTCACATAAGAAGGGCCTGTGAGAGACTTGACCCAGCAGGGTGTCAAAGCAGATGCTGAGACTCACAGCCAAACTTTGGGCAGAGTGCAGGGAATCTTATGAAAGAAGGGGGAGATAGCAAGACCTGGAGGGGACAAGAGCTCCACAAGGAGAGCAACAGAACCAAAACATCTGGACACAGGGGTCTTTTCTGATACTGATATTCCAACCAAGGACCATGCAGGGAGATAACCTAGAACCCCTGCACAGATGTAGCCCATGGCAGTTCAATGTCCAAGTGGGTGTCCTAGTAAGGGGAATAGGGACTGTCTCTGACATGAACTCAGTGGCTGGCTTTTTGATCACCTCCCCCTAAGGGGGGAGCAGCCTTACCAGGCCACAGAGGAAGACAATGAGGCCAGTCCTGATGAGATCTGATAGGCTAGGGTCAGAGGGAAGGGGAGGAGGACCTCCCCTATCAGTGGACTTGGGGAGGGGCATGGGAGGAGAGGAGAGAGGGAGGGTGGGATTGCAAGGAGGCTACAGCTGGGATACAAAGGGAATACATTGTAACAAATTTAAATTTTTCAAAAATAAATTAATTTAAAAAAAAAGAAGCAGCTCTGACAAGCTGCATGTCAGAAGGGCTCAGCTAGGGCTCATCTGAATTTGTATGAAACTTAGACATCACCCTTTAAATGGCAAAGAGGGATATTAACACATCTCTTCCAGATTAACTAGATTGTGGTAGAGCAGTGAAAGATGAGAAAGAGGAAATATCCTCAAGACTCTGAATTGGTGCCTAAAAGGGCCACTGAATTATCACAGTAGATTCAGTTCACTGGGCTATAGCCAACACACATACACATACACACACGCACACCCAAGCACACACACGCATACACACGCACACACATGCACACACACCCACACACACAGACACACACATGCCTTTTTTGAGATGCAGCTGGTTTGTGTGAAAGAGCAGATAAGCTATAAAAAGCATTTTTAGTTGACAGTCTCTTTTAGAAAGTTATTTCTAAGTATAAAAGGATGAGATATGTTATAATCCTGACATGTTGTATATTAAATTAATAAGGAAATAGTGTCCAAAAGGCCAATTAACAAGAAAACTCTTTTATTGATATAAAAGCAAAACAAAATTTTTGTGAATTTCTAATACCTGTTTTATTCTAGCTATTGAATATACTCAAGTTCAAAAGTCAGTTTTTCTATCAGTGCTGTCACTGTTGTTAACCTCTCTATAGCAGCAATCTTTTGAGACCACAGCCTCAGTGAAATATTCCGCCTCAAATGGGTCGGACAACTTGAATAATCCATTGTCTCCCAATTAAACCTAAGTACATTTTTATTCTCCACTAAACATTCCTACACGGTACCAATTGTAACATCAGTTTGGTGGTATTAAGTATTGATGTCAAGCCATAACATCTGCTTCTCAAATGTTACCAAATAAAGGGGAAAAAACATTTTCAGATTTATATTCAGCCCAGCGATGAAATAGTTTCCGGTGTAGATGGGGCAACTCATTCTTATACGAGGCAAAACATCTGTGAGCCACACCACTACTTCCAAACATGAATAAGTGGCTTTTCAGATTCAAGTCCGTACACTAGATTCCCCTGGGAGTGGACTTCAGAAGCCATATTAAAGTTTTTGGTTCTAATTTAGCCCGTAACTTTCAGATAATATCAGCTAGTAATTTTCATATCCATAAAAAAGCACTTACAGCCTATGCCTATGCAATGGAAAAGACATTTTAGTCATTATCTAATCAATTCAATGGTTACAGCTAGGAAGGGTAAAAAAGTCAAATGCTAAGCAATTTTTAAAGCTAAATTGCCCATATTTTTCAAAAAGCTACTTGTCAAACTAAACAAATAATAGTTATTTTTTAATTTCACCTTTAAATATGCAGATATACGTTGTATCTTATACAACATATAAGCCAAAAAATGAAAACGAAAACTCAAAGTGCAATCCACGATTGTGGTCTAGATTGCCCCAAAGCTCTTGTAGATAAATGTTTATTCCATCTAGATAGCTGGACCACATGGATGTGGTCATAACTTCATTATCATTGCTACGTTTGAGTCACTAATATAGGAAAGGAAGCTTATCTAATTACCAATTTCCCAAGCCAAAGAAGACTCTCCCCTTCCATTAAATAAAGAGAAAGTCATTCCGATTTGACCCCAGAAAAACAAGTGCATGCATATACCTGACTTCTCAGATCCTCTCTGGATCAGAGAATGGAACAACTATTTGGTTTCAGTCTCATACTTATAATGACAGAAAAGAGAATACAAAAAGTCCATTGTAAATTTGTACAAAATGTATGCATATATAAATACATATCTATGGGTGTATATAAATTCTAAAGATTATATCCATCTACATCTTCAAGAGTCAGAGCCCCATACAGTTAACATATTGGCATTCTCTCTCTATTTTTCTCATTTTTAAAACAGTAAGAATCAAGCATGCTACCTTATAATACTGAATAGCAAGTGCAGGAGTTGAGCTGTAGCTATAGAGGGTTGAAGCAATTAGTTTGACGGGACATCAGTAAACAGAATCCTTAGAGTAAATTTAGCTATTTTCATATTGCCTTTTGTCTCATTAAAAATAAAAACTTGCATGTCACATGGGTCAGCTGAGCTCTCTAAGTAGCAATCTAAATAAAGTCTATAGAAATTTGCATTGTCATATGCTTATTGCAGTAATTTGGTGTGGGATCTGGCCTACTAGAATTTCATGTAATACTCATTCTAGCTCACAGAAATCTTGAGTGACACCACCAGCTTCACAGCATATTAAACTCAGCATGAAATATGATTAACAAGCAGCATCATCTTTACACGGGACACTATTAAAATATTAAACCCTAGTCAATTGATGAAAAAAAGGCATATACACATATAATAATAGCACATTACAGATGTGTGCTTATGGTGAGAGGTATCAAGACTTTTTAGATACACATAATTAGATTACCTCCTGCTTCCTCTGTTTCTTTTGGGAAAGTATATAGGACATTGCCCCCTAGGGTGTACAGGCTGCTTCTTGGAAGGGGTTCATTATTGCATGCCTTGAATGCACTGTGATTCATAAGGCAAGAACACAGGAGTCGCTTCAGCACCAAGGAAGTGGAATCAGCATCTAGCACTGCTCAAAACAGAAGATCTTATTGCTTTAACAAAATGGGAAATTATTTACTGGGGGAAAAAAAAGTGCACCAACTAATGGGGGGAAAGTAAGACCTATGCACTGAAGTAGAGCTCACTGAAATAATGAAGCTTCCTTCTGGGTTCCTGATTTTATTCAGAGTTCACATCCAAAGCCCATTCTGTAAGAAGGTGTTAACAGCCACAGTTGAAAAAAAAAGCCACAGTTGGATGAAGGTAAATTAAAGAGATAAAAGGACGTTCTCCTTGACAGTGCCTTAGTCGTTCTGCTGTACAATGTAGAGCTCTGATACACTAACAGGTTCCTTGGTGGCCTGAGGGAGCAAATACGCTCTGTCCTGTTACTAGGAAATGACTAAGGCACTAGAGAGAATCTGGTTCATTATTTAGTATATCACACCCAAAAATTATACCTGGTCTTCCTAATGATAAAACATGGCATGCTTAAATGATGGTCTTCTGTGCTTCATAAAAGGACTTGGATGATATCTGACTGGTGACTAAATCAACCTTACTAAATTATTTTATAAAGATACAGACTGAGCTCGGGAAACTTTATATACAACCAAAAACATTAGCAGCAATAGTTTCTATGGATAATAAGCACATACAACTTGAAACAAGACAGAGCACTGAGGGCAGCTAGAGCGGGATAGATGTGGGGGTGTCCTGCTGCCTTAAGCCCAGCCGCAGGGTGGAATGTAGATGGGTTACAACAGATGTCTCTTCTCTCTCACTCTCTTTCTTCCTTAATATTATTGTCTAAGTGTTCAGGGAGTCTAATTAGGCCAGACCTGGGAAGAAGAAAGATCCCTCTTTGCTGTATATCAGATGCAGGCACAGAGTTGTAACTAAACAGGCGGTAAACATTTTTTCTATAAGCATTTGCTTGGAAATTTGCATGTCCTGTCATCCAAATTGCCCAACATCTCCACCAGTCTTTCCCCCAAACACATACAGTACAAGCAAGCACACACACCACTGCCTCCAGGTGGCAACCGCATGCAGCGAAGTACAGGCCCTGGGTAAATATTAACCATGTTTTCAATAGCTGGCATTCCAGCACATCCATCCCCTGCTTTCTGTTGTGGTTGTTTCTGTTATTCACAAAAGAAAAAGGGAAACGTGGGTGTCATCATTTTATAATAGTCTACTACAGAGTAAAATACAAAAGAACACTTCTGGGAACAGCAGAAGCCAGGCCCGCACCACTGACTTCCTCAGCCAGTGGCAACCATTAAATCAACAGCTGGAAAGTCGGAACAGGAATATACAGTTTGGAGGACAAATCACAGAACTATAGTTTTCTTCTGTATTTGGTACCAATATAATAAGTATATAACAAAGGTACACTTGTTCTAAAAATAAAATATAAACATACTGGTCGGTTAGATACTGCATTTTCAGAACTGCACATTACCTAATACTTTTGTTTTTTACATAAAGGTAACTTATGCACTGTATGATAACAAGAAAAACAACAGTACACACTAATCCAATTGCATAAAAAGAAGGAAGAAACCAATCAAAACCAAGACAATCTCTTTCCAAAACAGCTCCTTCTTTGGTCTGCACAACCAGAGGAAGTTAACCATGAAGGTGAGACATATTCAGCACCAGGCCTGGCTGGACAGCTCCCGAATTCTCCGAGGCTCAAGGAAAAACAAAAAACAAAACAAAAAACCCAAAACGGAAACAAAACAAAACAGAGCAGAAAACCCCAAACCAAACCAAACCAAACCAAAAAAACCTCCACCAGTCAAGCGGAGCCTAACAGGGTGCAAAAGCAGATTGTATGGTTTGGGGTTTTTAATTCTTTATTTTTTGTTTTAACTTTTGTTTGCGCTCGGCCTGCGAGAGAGATATTTCTAAGTAAAATTCAAATTCTGCCAGAGGGAAACCAAAAAGTGAGAGGATGGATGACTGACTAGAGAAGGGTTACATATCCTAAACATTTTTTTTTTTCTGGGACATTCTTTGTGGTCTCTGGTGCTTAATGTAGATGTATCCTTTATAATAAACTCTTGCCTGAGCCCAGCTGGAGGTGGAGAAAGGGGAGGGGAGAGAAGCTAAAGGAAAAGTGAAAGCCCGTGGGGGAGGGGCAGCTATATACAACGTGACCGGCCGGCCCCCTCCCCTCCCTTTGCTTCGGTGTCAAATGCCTTTTATATATGTTTGGTAGCCTGTGCGGTTTCTCCTCCTTACTGGGGGGGGGGGGGGAGGGGGAGGACATGGGGTGGAGAGGGAAGATGCAGCCTTCATTGACAATGAGAAAATATGTGATTTGTCATGCGCTTGGACTGTGTTATTAATAGTATAATAATTACTATAAATATCAATAAAGTATTATCAGCGTTATTTCTTCCTCTGAGACTTTCCTCGCCCAATATTTACAAATACCGCACAGTGCCTCGGCGGAGGAGGAACAGTAAAAGGGTGGGCAGGTAAGGAAAGAGGGCAGAGGAAAGAGGGCCAGAGGAGAACGGAACGGAAGAAAGGAGGAACAAAAGCCAGGATGGTGGAGATGCTGGAAACGAGGAAGGGGTCAGGAGAGGAGCTACACAATCAGGACAGTACCACCGTTTGCAAAAGGCCCTCGCCAGGTGTGTCCAAACTGGAGGAAGCTGCCTGTGCTCCGTGTGGACTGGGGGCCGGCGGCGGAGGCGGGGGCGCACAGGGACCCTGGCACTGGAGACCAGGGGACGAAGAGGAGGAAGAGGAGGTGGCATTGGAGGGGGTGCTGAAGGCGGAGTCCCGGGGCTGCCTCTCCAGCCGGGTTTCTTTTCCATGGGTTGGGGCTTGAACGCCTGCCCGGGGCAGCCCCCCACCACCGTGGATGCCGCTGCAATGATCTTTCTCATATTCCTCCTGAGCTCTCTGCATCTTCCGCTTCTTCATCCTACGCTTGTGAATGTGGAAGGTGGAGAGGGACAGCACGATGAGGCAGAAGATGAGGGTGACCAGGACAATCAGCACCAGCGTGGATGAGAAAGACTGGAAGAGCTGCTGTCCCACCTGCGTGATGCAGGTGCCTCCACCTGCGCCTGAGCCGCGGACACCTGCGTTGCTGCCTCCGCTGGCGTTGTGGGGAGCAAAGGTCCGGTTCAGGAGACAAGGCGGCAGTGCCAGCCTCAGCTCTTTGGGCGCCCTGGCACTCATCGGCGCTGGGCTGAGAGGGGCCAGGCCCACCAGGCTTCCTCTGTTGGACACACGGTTCCCACTAGCCGAGACGACGACAAGAGCCCACACCACCCCAACTGCTCCCTAGCGCTGGAGAGAGCGAGTGCTCCAGCCAAACACTGAGGGGGCAATTGTAGGCAAGCAAGCCGGCCAGAGCTAGTGGCCCGTTCCTCCTTGATCTCCTCTCCAAGCGCCCAGTTCTCTTTCCCCAGGCACAGTGCTGCAAAGAAAATAGGATTAGTTAGGGTCCTGGTCACTGCCAAGGCAAGTGCAGAGGACGAGAGGGATCTGCCACCACTGCCAAGCGGCCCTCTAATGGGCTCTGTCATCTCCACAACCCACCGACCCAACCCTACCTCTCCTGGAAGCGCAGGAGAGCAGCTGCCAGCTGCTCCGCTGGCTCAGACGGGGTCTGGCTTCCGCACCGCACCGCAGAGACACTGGTTACTCAGCAGAGAAGGCAGCCGCCCTGCCCCCTGCACAACTTTCTAATTGCCACCAACAGCGGCCACCAGGGCTTTCTCTATCTACTTCCCCAAAAGCCAACTCCCTCTTTCTTGTGCCCTGTGGACCTCTTCTCAGGATCCACTCTGGCCAGCCCTCCTCCAAGCAGGCTCCCTACATGCAGTCTTCCTTTCCCATCCTTCCTTCTCCAAACACCTCCACCCTGGACCTTCTGATCCCCAAGGTCCCAGTCCCAGGGGATACATCCCACTGCCTCTGTCCCTGGGCACAGCTGACACGCTGGATCTGGTACACAGGATCAGGCTGGACCTTCCTCCAGCCTTCTTCCCTGCTACCTTCATCCCCCCTTCCTCCCCATCAAAAGCAACTGAAACACCCTTCTCAGCGCAGGCACAAACGCCCCCCCCCTCCCAGCCCTCCCCATCTCCCGAGCCTCCCACTTGACAGTCTCCGTATCCCTTTTCTTTCTCCCAGAGCAGAAACTGGAAGGGGAAGGTTCCCGCCTACAAAGTTTGGGGAACCGACCTTGTCCCCAGCCTTCCCCGGGCCCTGGCCCCAGGGCCCAGAGGCAGTGGTAGAGGACCAAACTGGGCGGACTCTCAGCAGGCAGCACATCTCCCTTGCCTCTCCCAAAAGGCAGGGGCAAACTGTTGCACTGAGGAGCAGCAAAGCAAAGCACTAGCCTCGGCCGGGGCAGTGGCAGGGGCTGGGGCGGGGGCCGAAGCCCTGACCAGAGATGTCTGCGCAGGCCGCGGGAGTGGTCCTACCCACTCCCATCCTGCCGCTGGGACCCCTGGCCACGGAAGCCTTCAGTCGGACTGCTCTCTCTTACCTGGAACAGCCAGCCCAGTAGCAGAGAAGGAGCCCCTGCCTCGGCTGCAGTGGCGGCTGCAGAAGGAGCGGAGCGCAGGGACCAGAGACAGAGCCGCGCTGCCGCCGCCGCCGCCGCCGCTGCCTTCGCTGCTGCCGCTGCCGCCGCTGCTGCTACAGGGAGCTCAGCTCTTAGCCTATTGCCAGAGAGGCCGGTGACGTCAGGCAGCCACCGCCAGGGCTCCAAGCCACCCCTCAGGCCCCCACCCACCCTCATACCCAACACCTTGTCCTGGTGTAACAGCCTCGCCAACACCATTCCCAGTTTCCCGCTGTTCCCCAGCTTTGGGGCTGGGAGGAGCAAACCCACCCCCACCCCCGCCTCCACCACCCGGCCAGCAACCCACCTTCAGCCCTAGCACTCTTTGCCTAGGAAGACGCAGGCTTCAGTTCTTCCATCGCTCTGTGCTTTATCCTCAACTTGTCTCCAGGTACACAGTTTTGCTCTCGGGGGACCTGCTCCCCTGGGGGTGTACTTTCTTCCTGTTGACTGATCAACCTGCTACCCCCAAATCCCGTTTTGCTGCCTCCGGTTCTAAGCACAAACTGCTTGCACGAGGGAGATGGCAAGGACATTTGTCAACACCACCGTGGCAGATTCAGAAACGGGAACCTGAAAATGCATCAAAGGCTGCATCGTCTGCGCCGGGCACCAGAGCATGCCATCCCGCCTGTCTGCTCTTCGGGCGGTTCAGCGTGTTCACCACTCTTTCTCTTTTGAGGATCTCACCTCACGAACACACAGAGCGCACAGGGGCTTATAGGGCAGGAAGGGAATATTACAAAGAGGAGTGCAGAAACCAATGACCTGTAAAAAATTCTCCGCATTCTTTGTGCTGCCCAAAAAGTGCTCGTTCAGTGACTCGAATCTTTGTCAAAAGGCTTGATGCACTAGCCTTTCAACTTAAATGGATGCATGGGAGAGCCTAAAAAACGCTTGCAAACATCTAGTTAGAGACCAGTGAAGGACTAGTTTGGGGTCCCTGCAGAAATAGGAACAGTGCATTCTATTGTAGTAGCCATCTTCAAAATAGAACACGCTTTTTCTTTTTCTTTTTTAAGTGAGAACTGGAAATGCCGGTTTGGAACAATGCCTACAGGCCGAACAGTCTTTAAGGGCACTCAGATAACTTAGTAAAAGTGTGTTTCTTTCTTCTCTCCCACCTTGTTTACTTCCAGTCTTTCAGTTTAGCAAAGTGGGCGATGTTTCCTCGTTGAACTGGACAGTGACATGCGTGCTCCTGCCTCTTTGAACTGTGCACCGAGAAGGGAGGCTGTCGGGAGTCCTAGATGCCACTCACCCGCTTGTGTCAGCTGTAGCTGGGAGGTGGAGCCTAATAAAAAAGAAAAGCAACTTCTCCTTCTGACCCCGTGCTCCTAACTAGTCCTACTCACTTTCCTCTTTCTGCTCGTGCAACAAATGAATGACACATTCCCTCCACCCCAACTTTGTTTTCATTTATTCCAGCACAAGTTATCTGGGGCCTGGGGAGCGGCACAGCATTAAAGCACTTGAGGAAATGTGCAAAAGTCCCAGGTTCTACCCACAGCACGATGAAGAAGAGAAGGAAGGAATCTGCTTCATATTCATAGCTGTGTCAATAAGAAAAGGTATTTCCAAGTTAATAGTTCAGTGCTTGCTGGATTGCGCACTGTTGCTTCAGACAGCAAAGACACACAGTTAATGATGGCCAAGGACTTAGACACTTGCATAAGCTTCCCTTCCCAGAAGGAGGGGACCTGACGCCTCCTAAAGCCACCTTCTACATTTAATGATTCTGGCTTCAGTAGGCTTGGAGGATGGTGAGCCTTTGCTGGCTTCACTGTGTCAGCTGCCTCAAAATAAATAAAATAAAAACACATTTGCTAGAAGGGTCAAGGACACCACAAGAAAACCCACAGAATCAACTAACCTGGGCCCACAGAGGCCCACAGAGGCCCACAGAGACAGAACTACCAACTAAGGAGCATACATGGCATGGACCTTGGCCCTCTGCACATACGTAAGAGATGCACAACCTGGTCCTCATGTGGGAATCCTGACAGAGCGAACATGGGCCTTTTCTGACTCTGTTACCTGCCCTTTTTAGCCTCAATATGAGATGTGCCTAGACTCACTGCAACTTAATATGCCAAGGTTGGTTGATACCCATGGAGGTAACTCCTCTTTTTTTGAAGAAGGGGGGAGGAGTATATAAGGAGGGAGTGGGGAAAGTACTGGGAAGAGAAGAGGGAGGGGAAACTGTGGTTGGAATGTAAAGTAAATTAATTAAAAACATAAACACACATATCTAAAATGTTTGAGTATGAACTATATATAAAAGGACACTTGTGTTCAGAATGATTTTTAAACTAGTGGAGTTTTATGTGTAAGAGTGTTTTGTCTGTATGCATGTTTGTGCACCATCTGAGTCCCTGGTGCCTAGGAGGTCAGAAGGGAACGCATCAGATTCCCTGGAACTAGAGCTACAGTTATGAAAATGGTTGTAAGCTGCCATGTGGGTACTGGAAATTGAACCCAAGTTCTCTGGAAGAGCAGTCAGTGCTCTTAACCTCTGAGCCATCCCTTGACCCCCCCACCCAGAATGGTTTTTAACCCCCTCATCCTTCTGTGCATGACTTCTTTATCCCCCTGCCTCTGTGCACATGTGTACCCCTATTTCTACTTTTGCATTACCCATGTTTCTAACCAGTCTTCATTGAGCTAAAAAGAAAACACTCCAAAAGGCAGGAGGTGTGTTTGAAACAGAAGAGGAGACCTAGAAAATCCTTTTTGTTTGGATCCCCCTCTTTTCTCCAGCAGTCCACAGACATCTACAATCTTCTTTGGACTAGGAGTCTAGTCTAGCAGCCACTGCAATACATTAGGTCACTTAGACAGGTTGTTATGGACGCCATATGCATGACAAAAGCCTCCTCACTGTTCACTGAAGTTACCAGAGAATGTGCAGATGATTCTGACATTTTTGTCTATTCTTATCTCTTCTGCTCTCCTTCTAAACACCTACAGAGAAATGTCTATATGATCTCATGTTACTGTTGAATCAACTACTCATCCAGCCAGTAATAAATTAACCAATTGCTAAACAAGACACAGAGTGAAATTCTTTATTTTGTCTAGTAAATCTAGCTCTTTCCCAATCCAATTCTCCATTCTATAAACAGAAAATAGGAATGATGATAATAGTATCTTCTTTGTAGGACTATTTTAAGTACCAAACAGCAAACATTTGAAAAACAATAGTTTTTTATGTTACAAAGAAAAATTATGAGCACTGGTGTTTTATCCTAGGCAACAGAAATGTTATGTTGCTTTAGATAACAAAATTCAGGAGAGATTTATCTTGAGTTTTAGTATTCCTTATGTAAAGATGACTAGAAAGGTGAAAGGACTAAAAATAACAATAGAGAACACACAGACATGGGCTGCTGTGTGACCCCCTAGAGATGCAATGTGGGGGTTGCACCAGAGCATCTTCCCAGGGGAGGGGATCAAGGTTCCAAACCACAGTGGAATGGACCTATGGTAGGAGGCATCTTATCATCCATACTATGTACACTTCTCTAAGCAAAGAGTAGGTGATCAACTAGCAGTCTTCAAAGTGGAGGAAATACATCTTTAAGATTAGATTTTTTAAAAAATACCCAGGAGGATAGAATGTGTATATAGTTTGAAGAACGGCATATACCTAAACACAATAAAGGCAACATACAGCAAGCCAATAGTCAATGTCAAGTTAAACTGAGAAAAACTTAAAGTGATCCTACTAAAATCAGGGACAAGTCAAGGATGCCCACTCTTACCATATCTCTTCAATATAGTACTTGAAGTTATAGCTAAAGCAAAAAGACAAGTAAAGGAGATGAAGGGAATACAAACTGAAAGGGAAGAAGTCAAAGTATAGCTATTCACAGATGATATGATAGTATATATAAGTGATACTCAAGATTCTACCAGTGAACTCCTACAGCTGATAAACACCTTCAGCAAAGCAAATAAAAAAAAAAACTAAAAAAGTCAGTAGCTCTCCTTTATAAAAGCAATAAAAAGGGCTGAGAAAGAAATTAAGGAAACAACAATCTAAACAATAGCCACAAATAATATAAAATATCTTGGTGTAACTCTAACCAAGCAAGTGAAAGATTTGTATGACAAGAGCTTTAAGTTTTTGAAGAAAGACATTGAAGATTTTAGAAGATGGAAAGATCTCCCATGCTCCTGGATAGATAGAACTAACATAGTAAAAATGGCCAGCCTACCAAAAGCCATCTACAAATCCTATGCAGTTCCCATCAAAATTCTAACACAATTCTTTAAAGACCTGAAAAGAGCAACCATTAACTTTATATGGAAAAATAAAAGACCCAGAATAACAAAACCAATTCTATACAATAAAAGAACTTCTGGTGGTATTGACATCCTTGATCTCAAGCTACTACAGAGCAATAGTAATAATAATAATAATAATAATAATAATAATAATAATAATAATAAACCTTGCATGGTATTGGCATAGAAACAAACAGATTGATCAATGGAACCGACCTGAAGATCCAGATATAAACCCACACTCCTACAGGCACTTGATTTTAGACAAAGAAGCCAAAACCATACAATGGAAAAAAGACAGCATCTTCAATAAATGGTGCTAGTCTAACTGGATGTCTACATGTAGAAAAATGCAAATAAACCCATATATATCACCCTGTGCCAAATTCAAATCCAAATGGATCAAAGAGCTCAACATAAAACCAGAGACTCTAAATCTGTTCGAAGACAAAGTGGGGAGAAGTCTGGAACTCATTGGCAGTGGAGACAACTTCTTGAACAGAACACCAACAGCACAGGCTCTAGATCAATGGTATATCCTGAAACTGAAAGCTTCTGTAAGTCAAAGGACACTTGTTAATAGAACAAAATGGCAACCTACAGATTGAAAAAAGATCTTCACCAACCCTACAACAGACAGAGGGCTAATATCCAAAACATAGAAAAAAAACTTAAGAAATTAAACATCAACAAATCAAATAATCCAATTAAAAATGAGGTACAGACAAAGTCCCAATTTATTTCTAATATCAGAGATCAGACCTCTACTCTTGCCTGATGCGTCTAAAACAAAAAGGGGGAACTGTAGAGAGCTGCGGAATGCTATGCCTTAAAGATGGAGCTGGTTTCCGCCTTCCACCTTCCCGATGGTGAGTGCTCTCTGTCATGAACAATTCCACATTTGGCTAAGGCTGAGGATCTGGCTTGCTTCCATGTATGTGGACCTATCTGCATTGCCCACGTGGCACGCCTGGGTTGGCTACCCAGAGGCTATTTAAGCTGTGGGCTGGCTTTCCCCAGGGTCCGAGGATTGTTCAAGGTTTCTGAATAAACTGCATTGAAAAAAGAAAAAAGAAAAAAGAAAAAAGGGGAGGGGGACCAGCAAGATGTGGGAAGAGAGAGAATATGGTAAAGAGAGAATAAGAAGAATAAAATATACATGTATGCAACTAAAAAAAAATGAGGTACAGAGCTAAACTGAGAATTCACAACAGAGAAATCTCAAATGGCTGAGAAGCATTTAAATAAGTGTTCAATGTCCTTAGACATCAGGAAAATGCATTTTGAAAAGACTCTAAGATTCCATCTTACACCAGTCAGAAAGGTTAAGATCAAAAACTCAAGTGACAACACATTGCTGGTAGGAGTGCAAACTTGTACAACCTCTGTGGAAATCCATCTGGTGCTTTCTCTGAAAACTGGGAATAGTTCTACCTTAAGCCCCAGCTATATCACTCCTGGGCATAGAGATGTTCCACCATTCAACAAGGACATTTGCTCAGCCATTTTTATAGCAGCTTTTTCCACAATAACCAGAAACTGGAAAGAACCTACATCCTCAACCAAAGAATGGATAAAGAACTTGTGGTACATTTACACAATGGAATACTACTCAGCTACTCAGCTATTAAAAATAAGGAGATCATGAAATTTGCAGACAAATGGATGGAACCAGAAAAGATCATCCTGAGTGAGGTAACCCAGACCCAGAAAGACATACATTGTATATACTCACTTATAAGCAGATATTAGACCTAGTACAGGATAACCATACTATAAGCCACAGACCCAAAGAAGCTGAGTAACAAGGAGGACCCAAGTGAGGGCGACAGAATGTCACTCAGAAGGGGAAACAGAATAGGCAGCAGATGTGGATAAAGAGAGAGAACTGGCAGGAGATGGAACGGGGAGGCAAGCAAGGCTGGGGAGAAGGTGGTTGGGTGGTAAGAGGGCTGGGAACAAGAAGGGAAACTGAGGGGAACATCTCTTTGACAATCTGGAGGCCTGCAACAGGGCAGGCTAGTGGGAGGACATGGGTGTGACTCTAGCTGAGACTGTTAACCTGAAGACTGAGGTGACCACCTCCTAGCCAGGCAGGACTAGTGGAGGGAGGGGAACAACAACCCACCCACAAAACCTTTGATCCCAAAATGACCCTGCCTACAAGAAGAGCAGGGATAAAGAGGGAACAGAGATTGAGGGGATGTCCAACCAATAATTGGCCCCACCTGAGACCCACTCCACGATAGAGAGCCAGCGGCTGGCACTATTAACGATGCTCTGCTATGCTTGCAGACAGGAGCCTAACTTGACTGTAGTCTGGGAGGCTCCACCCAGCAGCAGATGGAGACAGATGCTGTGAGTTGCAGCAAAGCATGGGGCAGAGCTCCAGGTCTCTTGCGGAACTACTGAGGGGAAAGATGGAAGGATCTGGAGGGGACAGGAAACCCACAAGAAGACCAACACAGACAACTAACCCAGACCCATGAGGGCTTACAGAGACTGAGACATCAACTAAGGAGCATACGTAGTCTGGACCTAGGACTCCTGCCCATATGTGGCTGAAGGGCAGCTTGGTCTCCTTGTGGGGCGCCTGGCAAGTGGGGCGGGGGCTGTTTCTAACACGGACTCTATTATCTGATTTTGAATCAGTTTCCCCTGGTAGAGCTGCCTTGCTGCTCTCAGTGGATGAGGTAATGCTCAGTCCTGATGGGACTTGATGTGCTGGGGAGGGTTGATACAGGGAGAGGAGGGCTCCCCTTCTCTGAAGGGGGAAAGGGAGAGGGCAAGGAGGAAGGAGGGGGAGAGGGTCTTGGGGGAGAGGCTGGAGGGGGCATCCTTGGTATATACAGTAAATAAACTTAAATAAAATAAAAATTTTAAAGAAGAAATTATTTTCCAAGTCCTCTACCCTTGAGTGAACTTTTCTTTCCAAATGTATCTATTTGAAGTTAAAATTTATATTTTGTTGCCTCTCTCTTACTTCTCCTATTTCACAAAAGGTGAATTTGTCAACCATCGATTTTACTCTTATGTACTATTCAGCATAGAAACTACTTTGAGGAGATACAACTCCCAAAAGAATGACAGGGCACAAAAACAGAAGTCCAAATACACACACACACACACACACACACACACACATACACACCAAAAAAATCTGTAACAAGTAGTATTGAAGGAATTGTACTTCACATAATGTAGGGGAAAAACTCATTTTTTTTTTTTTTCAATGCAGTTTATTCAGGAACCTTGAACAATCATCTGACCCTGGGGAAAGCCAGCCCACAGCTTAAATAGCCTCTGGGTAGCCAACTCCAGCGTGCCACGGGGGCAATGCAGATAGGTCCACATACATGGAAGCAAGCCAGATCCTCAGCCTTAGCCAAATGTGGAATTGTTCGTGACAGAGAGCACTCACCATCGGGAAGGTGGAAGGTGGAGACCAGCTCCATCTTTAAGGCATAGCATTCCACAACTCTCTACAGTTCCCCCTTTTTGTTTTAGACGCATCAGGCAAGAGTAGAGGTCTGATCTCTGATATTAGAAATAAATTGGGACTTTGTACTGATGTTCATTTAGGTGTCATCCACCCAAAGAGCATCAGACCTGTCTGATACCTTTTTCTCAGAGGCGGGACCTGGGGCATCAACCCACATGCAATCAGACATGCTCTTCTCTGGGTTCAAAGCGGCTGACCCTGAGTGCAGCGCTTAGCCTCGCATCCTGAGCGTAACATTTTAGCTTTTTATGGTAGCCAACCATGCTTGGGGAGACTGTCCTGCTTCAATGGCTGTAAAGGCCTGAATGGTCATGGCTGCATCACACTGTTGTGAGACTCTAATCTTGCATATATACCACAGGCAAACCAAGGAGACCAACACCAGAAGGCCTGCTAACGCTCCCATGCCCGCCCATTCCTTCAGATGATTCATGGCTGCAGCAATCCATGATGATAATCCTGTGGCTAGTCCTGCGTCCACTCTGGTAGAATTTACTGTGACAATGGCCACTCTCAGCTGCTCCATCGTAGTATCAAATTCTCCAGTCCAATTACCTAAAATATAGCTCGACAATTGTTTAGACAGATTTGCAGCACAGGAAAAATTCTCATGTTATATGCTAGTGACTCAAAGTCCAGCATATGGAAAAACTCATTTTAACACTCTAGGTCTTATCTGTCTATATATTGATTTATTTTGAAATTGAAAGGTGATACCTTTGTCACAGAGATGAAAGTATTATGGTTCATTTAAATGGAAAAATGAAATCCCTTTTTCTTGAAGAAAATCAGCCCTAGCTGGACTGTTTCTATTGATAACTTGAAATGGATTTTTCTTGACATAGCACTGGAGCCAGAGTCTACACAGGTGAATGAGTTTCATCTATTGCTCCCAGGGTTTGATAAAACAAGTACCACATGCGATATGGAATGTGTTGGAAATTTTACATGGCATTTTACATGGCAACTACCACATTTATGTGTAAGGATTTTACACGGCGACTCAAAATATACAAAGGGGCCTACTATTTTCTAAACTTTGTTCAGAGAGTACACAGGCAAAACAAGCTTTGTGAAGTACTTTGGAAGTATCTGCCTCCTGGTTAAAATATCTGGAAGTCATGAACTAGATTCCTTGGGCGGGTGAAAGAAATATTTTACTGGGTGGAAATTTGGACCAAGTGATTTCTGTACCTGAAAAACAAAGAACATGACATCAGATCAAAGAAAACTAACTCAAGATATACTTCCTTCCTGTCTCACATGAACATTTTTGTACAAATGTATGTAATATGCAGGAGGGTACAGGTAAATGTGTATGTTCATGTGTGTGTGTATGCATGTGTGTGTTTGTGTGTACATTCGTACGTATATCTGTACATGAAGCAAGGAGGGATGAGGTGTGCAGGCCAGAGGCCAACACCAGTTGTTTCTCAGGAGCTGTCAAGGTTTCTCATGGGGACCAGAGGCTTGCCAATCAGGTTAGGCTGGCTGGCCACTGAGTCCCAGGAATGCACTAGGTCTGTGCCGAACCAGTGCTGGGATTACAAGTGTGTATATACTACCATACCCAAATTTGTGTGAAGATGCTGGAAATCAAACTCAGATCCTCAAACTTGTGTGGAAAGCATGTCACCAACTACGCCATCTGTCCAGCCTCATATTTTATCTCTTTTATACTTAAATTTTTTTTTCTGATAAAGTCTTATGACCAATTAAATCTGGATATAAAAACATTTCTTCATGCTATATTATCCTCAGAAGTTTATACATTCAACAAATACCTACTAGCAGCTACTATGTACCACAGAATATGCTATAAGAGACCATAGGAAAGTCTCTAAAATCAGGTGTTTACATCCGAATCATACAAATACTCAAAATCTGGTTTTCTGTCCAAATACAAAAAATTTACTCATTCCCCAAATTTTCACTTAAATTTCCTGTAAATCCAGAAGCTGGAAACAACCCAGATGCCCCTCAACTGAGGAATGGATACAGAAATTGTGGTACATCTACACAATGGAATATTACTCAGCAATAACAAAAAAATTTAAAAAAAGGATATCATGAAATTTGCAAGTAAATGGTGGGAACTGGAAAGGATCATCCTGAGTAAGCTATCTCAGAAACAGAAAGACACACACGGTATATACTCACTCATATAGACATATAATATAGGATAAACCTACTAAAAGCTGTATACCTAAAGAAACTAATCAAGAGGGAGGACTCTGGCTAAAATGCTCAATCCCTATCCAGAAAGGCAAAGAGGATTGACAACAGAAGAAGGAAAAAAGAGGGAACAAGTCAGGAGCCTGACACAGAGGACCTCTGAAAGGCTCTGCCCTGCAGACTATCAATGCAGATGCTGAGACTTATGGGCAACCTTTGGGCAGAGTGCAAGGAATCTTATGAAAGAAGTGGGAAACAGTAAGGTCTGGAGAGGACAGGAACTCCACAAGGAGAGCAACAGAACCAAAAAATTTGAACACAGGGGTCTTTCCTGAGACTGATACTTCAATCAAAGACTATGCATGGAGATAACCTAAGACCTCTGCACAGATGTAGCCCATGGCAGTTCAGTATCCAAGTGGGTTCCATAGTAATAGGAGCAGGTACTGTCTCTGACATGAATTGATTGGCCTGCTCTTTAATTACCTCCCCCTGATGGGGAAGCGACATTACCAGGCCACAGAAGAAGACAGTGTAGCCACTCCTGATGAGACCTAATTGACTAGGATCAGAAGGAAGGAAAAGAAGACCTCCCCTATCAGTGGACTTGGGGAGGGGCATGCATGCAGAGGGTGGAGGAATGGAGGGATTGAGACTGGAGGAGGGAGGGAACCACAGGGGGAATACAAAGTGAATAAAGTCTAATTAATAAAGAATTTAAAAAAATAAAAAAGATTTCCTGTAAGGCATCACTTACATCAAAGAATAGAAGAACACAAACTAAGCTAACAGAGGCAGGTAGATAAAGATAAATGGACCAACAGATGTCGAATAATTGATAAAATCTTTGTGACCAATAGTTCTTGGATTATGGGGGTTCTGGATCATGATCAGAAACCTTGTAGCATTTGTGGGTTTTTTGTTTGTTTGTTTTTGTTTTCGTTTTTTTTCAAGTGCTGTAGGCTGTGGATCTGCTTTTTATGAAACAGAGCAACTGGAAATACTTTCACCATGCACAAAAAGACATGCCTAGACCAAGTATTATTGACATTTAGAGCAAGATAAAATTTGTTGGTTGTAAAAGGCTGTCTTGTGCACTGTAGGGTATTAGAATAAGTAGACTTCTAAAAATGGCTCCCCAAGGTTAAATCCAATGGTTACTCAGAAAGGAAAAAAAAAAAAAGAATCTAGGTACTGCTGTGAAAAAACTTTTGTAGGAGTAATTAAAGGACTAAATATTTAACTCTAAGATGCAGAAATAATTCAGATATGGAAAATCCAATCACATAAGCTCTTGTAAAGAAGGGATTTGTCTCTTACTAGTAACACAGGAGGAAAAAAGTCAAAGTGATTCAAAGCATGTAGGTATTTAATACTTCACTCTTGACTTAGGAGACTTTAGAGTCAGAAGCAAGGTCCTGCGGGTGTGGCTTAAGAGAGGACCAAGCCTGTGGCTGGCAGCCATCAAGAAGTGGGGCCTTACCACATCTTCAAGAAACTGAATTCTGCCAGCACCCTGGAAAACACAGGGATGATTCCTCCCCAGAGTGTCCAGATAAGAGTCTAGCCTGGCTGACACCTGGATCCTGGGCTTCCGTGCTGTGAGACCTGAAGCCAAGAACTTAATGTAGGTTCACTTCCACCATTCTGTCAGACTTCTGACTGAGAGAACCAAGAAGTAATAAGTAGGTGTTGGCTTTGCTGTTAAGTCAGGGAACTGCTTATACAGCATGAGGAGGCCGATGCAGACACTTACTCCACTGGTGTAGCCACTAGATCTCCTTCCCTGGTGTGATGCCAAACATTAATGGAAGGAGCCACAAAATGACCCCTGGTAGAAGATTACTAATCTAGATATACATCTTGGCCCTATAGAGTTATAAATGGTGATCTAATGCAAGAAAGTGACATCTCAGGCTCTACCCATATCTCATTATGATTTCATTTACTGTTTTCTACAAGTTGAGTTTAACTAAGACAGATTCTAATATGGAAATATACAAAGAGACAGCCACTAAAAAAAAAATTCACCTAGAACAAAAGGAGAAAGAAAGAGTTAAGTCCAGGAATGAATCAAGAGGGTTTGGAGAACAAGTAATTCTAACACAATTTATTTCCGGTTGTTAAAAATAGAAGTTCATGCTGAGAACGGGGAGGTGAGCTTCTTGGTTTTGAATGTAGCTTTGGACCTTGTCCCCTCCCACTCTTTTTTTGGTGATTGGAGTCAGGGCCATGTGTATACTAAGCAAGCCCCTAACATCAGGCTACATGCTTAGACCCTGTAACCCATGCATTCCAAAGAGAAACACTTGGTTTGGGTCACAGACTTTGTGGTGCTTTACCATGAACTACTGACAGAACACAATGATATCAAGTGGTTTACTCTACATTGTAGGCAGTCACCACAACTCCTGCTGAGTTCTTTTGTATAGTGGAAATATCCCTGCATTCACTTTTGGAAACAAGGAGTAAATCCCAATGGCCTCCCTGTTTTCAGCATCATCAAGTAGAGCTTGGTATTACTGTACCTCTAGACAATTATGTAAAAATATTTTATCAGCTATTGGATGAGCTGTGATGACTTTGGGGGGTAACTCTTATTTCAAAGATAGGTCTCTATTTTTAAACTACAAGTATAATACCTAACAATTTTTAAAACACCTCCCAATCAGGGTTATTTTTGACAAAAACTTGGAGCATGGAATAAAATAATCTTTGGTTCTTTCTCTAGTCCTCGAACCATCCCTAAATTATAAGGGAGATTCCTGAATATCTGGACTGAATGCAATAAAGACAGAAAGAAGGTAAGGAAAACTTGAAGAAGACTGGCTTTGTCCCATGAGGCCTTTGTCATCTGCACCCAGAAGATCTTAGATTCTGGATGGACATCGCTCATCATTGGTTCGTTTACATTGACTCATTTGCTCAGTTGTCACAAGCACTGACTATTCCTTCACCGTGTGGGAATCTGCTATTTTCTTTCCCTTCTTGCTGTTTAGTCCTATGAGAAAATTTTAGAGATGAACATTCAACAGCCATCTAGGAAATCGCCCACTTGAGAGGAAACAGAACAGGGCATACACACACCAACTTCATCTCATTTCCTACAGGTCTTCACTTTCCAAGGTTTGAGGAACTCCCTGCAGCAGACCAGACTTATTCCCCACAGTCTTTCCTAGTACATTAAGTACAGGTAATGGAAAAACATCCAAAGATCAAAGATTCTCCTTTCTCTCTCTTTTTGTCTTCACTGTTGGACCAGCACTCTAGAAGCCTACATTTGGATATGTTCTCTATGATTTCGTCATAACATATTATTTGAGAATTATAACTCCTTTGTTAATGATCTCCATTTTCCCTGCAACAGGTAATGTATCTTCCAAAGAATCCAAGTTGAGTTTTAACCCTAGGTGATGTGCTAAAATCTCTGAGGGGGATGTGGGTAAATCTTGAAAATAAGCAGCACTCTCATAAGATGCCTGCCTTAGGGAAGCCATCTCATATTTCTGAGGGAGTCCATGCTATTTTTGTGAGCAGATATCTGATTTCCGTAGGCCCCACCAGGATTTCCAAGTTTTTCCACCCAAGAACAATAAATTGAATGGGGGGTGGGGCACACAGATAATAGCAGAAGCAGAGACTGGTGATTAAGAAAGCATGCACTTTCTAGACTGAAGATGTGTTTCAGTTGTTAAAATGCTTGCCAGACAAGTATGAGCAACTGAGTTTGATCTATAGCACCCATATAAAAAAGCCAGAAATTATAGTATGTGCTGTTCGTCTCAGCACCTCAGTGATGGAAACTAGTGTATCCCTAAGGTTCATTGGCCAGCCCACTGGGAGCCCTGCCTCAAAACAACACATAGACTATCAGCCACTTATCAGGACAAGCACTGTCAAACATAGATGCACACACACACACACACACACACACACACACACACTTTCTAAAAAGAAAAAGAAAAGCATACACCTCCAAGGAGAACTGAACCAAAGCTAGGGAGGAAGAGAAAGTTCAATGCTCCACCAACAGTCAATGCAGTGGGATCTTTACAAGTACTTTATATACGGCACATTTTCTCTCTCTCTCTCTCTTTCTGTGTGTGTGTGTGTGCATGTGTGTGTGTGTGTGTGTGCTGTGTTATAGGCCAGCCTTCATGGATAGTCTTTCTCCAGATAAATTTTTTTTTTCATGTGATTTCTTTTCTTCACTTTCACTCTACTGCCACACTATAACAATGACTAGTGAGCTGTTTTCAGAGGCCCAGCTGATTAGGACAATCTGCAATTTCAAAGTTCACATTTGCCTCAAATGTTTCCATCTTGGGTCTCTGCCACACTCTTTATCAAAAAATAAATTATTTTATCTTTAACTTGAAAAACATTCCAGGGTTGAGAATTAAGTCTTTGCAGCTTGCCCCCTCTCAGTCTCACACCTACCTTCCAGTTGACATTTTCTCCCCTCTACAGGGAACATGTTCTCTCTGAATGCCATTAGAGCTCTTCTGGGAGCCACAGCGAACGCTTGGTTGGTGGTTAGGTAAAAACAAACCTAAGTCTAATCATGTTATTTATCAATGATCCATCCCACAGTCTTCATAATTACCATTGTTACCACATTTAAGGACTGCCAGCAATATTGCAAAACCCTCTGTTTTATTCCAATCCATCACCGATGGGAACATGAACACGTGAGATATTCAGTGTGTTCAGTGTGCCAGGAGGCATTGCCACCTCTCTTGTCACCACTGAAGTACGCTCTTCTTCTTCTCATCTGATTGACAGGACTCAGGATAAGAACATTCTTAGACTTTCTTTCAGTGTCTCTGCTTTCATCCTGGTTATCCTAGATCATGAAGCGAGACTTTGAATGGAAGTAGTGTGTTTAGACATTGTGCTGAATGCCGCTTGTAGAGTGAGAAAGTGGTACAGGAAAGGATAAAAAAAGCCATGAAAAGAAATATTACTAAGCTAGTTACCAATGTTTTTTTTAATTGGTGTCAAATGCACACACAAGGAATACTCTAGTTCAGAATCATGGAAGTCGTGGTATTTACAGATGTAGAAATCACGTCCGTCCATTGTCCCTTAAACTTAACTGTATGGCTGACTGCTTCAATTCCTTAGCATTTCTTTCTGCTTCCGCAATAAATACAAGGGTCTCTTCCAATTCTAAAAATCCTTAGAGTCAGGAATGCTTTTAATTATAAATCAGTAGAATAGCAATGAAGTGAAAGGGTCTTAGGATGAAGCAATCACCTCTGACACAAGCGCTTCTATGTGGCTCACATTCTCGACAAGAAAGACATGCTTGTATCTTTGCCTTGAATGACTGCAGAGAATGTAGACTAATTTGATGGTACCCACAACCCCTGTTGTTGCCACCAAAGCAATCTGTCATCTGTCCTCTGGATTTCCTGCATGAGAATTCAGAACCCCACTCCCCACCAATTGCCACAGCAGTGACTACATCAAGCTCTCCAAATCCACCCCCATTAGACCTCAAGCAAAGTAGTGGATGGAGATCAAAACACAACCAGTCCTAGGACATCTTTCTCGAGTCTTTGTACCTCTTGCCATAATGGCCTCCTTTTCTATCTATGACACCAAGATCATAAAAGTTCCAGGCCACAGAAGAAGACAATGCAGCCACTCCTGATGAGACCTAATCGACTAGGGTCAGAAGGAAGGAAAAGAAGACCTTCCCTATCAGTGGACTTGGGGAGGGGCATGCATGCAGAGGGTGGAGGAAGGGAGGGATTGGGACAGGAGGAGGGAGGGAACCACAGGGGGGAAACAAAGTGAATTAAGTATAATTAATAAATAATTTAAAAATTAATAATAACAAAAAAGTTGTATGTTGAGCATTTTTGTTATAATTTATCAGAAGGAAGCAGGAGGACTGTCTCACATGCCAAGGATGGCACCTAGTGTTTTTCAGTTCCATACCTCCATGGGAATGAATGCGAGAAAAACTCCAGTCACTGTCCTCTTATAGTAGCAATTAAAACCATCTCAACCAACACTTCTTGGGGGACAGCATCTTCAGCACTAAGAGAATATGTGAAAATTTTCCACAAAAAACGTCATGAAGGAGGTGATCAGTAGAAGCATAGATACTTATTTACACAACACCAAGAACTCTACAGGCATTCTCCTTTGGCCTTTGCAGCAGCTCTACAATCTAAGTTTTGTTCCTCCCTGTGTAAAGGAAATGGGCTTGGAGGTTCCCCCAGCGTATACGCTGGTAGTAATTGGAAGAATCTAGAGAGATCTTTCTCTGCCTAGTTCCAAAATTCAGGACTGTCCAGTTAGACCAGGGGTGGAAATCCCAAACTTCAAATGTTACTGGGTATTGGAGAGAGAGAGATTAAATGAGTGATGTACACTGAAAACAACTAATTGTGGTGAATGTATCTCCATGTTGACCTCAAAAAGAATAAAATCCATAGCTGTGAGCTGGGTCAGGCCAGTACCCTCCATTTTGTTAATTTAGACCAGAAACTTTATGTGTAACTCCAGCTCAGTCACGGTGAATTCTGAAAACATGGATGAATCATGTAATCTCTTTGAGCCTCAGTTCTAATTATACAGTTGTTTCTAATTATAAGGGGATAGTATCAGTGCTGGTCAAGAAAAGAGTCAGCCTTGGCCTGGCTTTGCTGCTAAAGGGCCAGAAGATGCCGTGTGGAAGAGGAGAGTCCACAACAGGCTCAGAGCTAGTGGAGGAATAGAAAAGGAAACATGAGTTATTTTTTTTCTAATATTAGTTTTTGCCAGATTTTCTATTGGAAATAATTTGTCTCGAGTAGATTTATGCTCATCATTCATAGAGAAAATAAACCAAAATTAAAAAGGATATATATTTTAATTAACACTCTAAAGCATTGTTCGTGGATCACAGGATATATTGTCATGACTGTGTCAATTTATAAAGATATTTATAGTGTAATACTTTTATCCTTGGGAATTTGATCAGATAATCCAAAGAGGCTTAATTTGCTTCTTTTTTTCTTCACTAAGAGAATGAAGCAAAGTTGGGATTACTAGGGTATCGTTCTTCACAAGAACACATCTTGTTCTCAGATTTACACTCTCAACAAGGGCAATGAAACTTAATATGCTGCTAATTCATTATTTAAATCGGGTATTATGCCAACAGGGCTCATTTTCTTTTTACCACATTAACACAATTCAAAATTATCTGTGCACCTGTCGTTCTTTATTAATAACAAAAAGTTACCATTAAATTTGGCACATCTAGGAATGAACTCATTAGAAGTAAAACCAACCAATGAGGACATGAGTTCTAATATCCTTTCCCAGCTTCCTAGCAGGGTGCCACTTCAGCAATGACAGGCCAGTTACAGCAAGAGAAAACAAGAGAGAGGAGGGAAAGTGTTGAGGAGGTGTGAGGGAGGAGACTTGAGAAAAGAGAAGATGAGGGATGCTATGGATCTGTTATGATTTCGAGAAGTACCACTCCAAGAGCCTGGTCCCAGCCAATGGCTCTGGGGAAAGGTAGCTGGATCATGGGTGCACTGACTACATCATTGAATTAGTCCATCAACAGATTCAGAGCTGAATTAGGTGATTCATAGCCGATTCACAGGTTGTTAGGTGATGGGCCCCAACTGGAAGAAATAATCACTGAAGACATCTCACTGAAGGTTTTACGTGGCTATAGAGTCTGACTACAGTCATTATCGTGGGAAAGGGTTGGCAGAGGTGTGCATGAATTCACTCTTTAGACAAAATTGGAGCAATTGAATACTGGGGCTGGGTACATTTGGAAAAGTGTCTTTGTATGTAGATTCCTGGTATGTAATTCCTGCCATGCAAAGGACAGTTCTGGGATGACGTGGTGAGCCACTAGATACAATTTCTGAGAAGTTATGCAACCTCTGCCATGTGAATATAGACCATACAAATAAGGGCAGCACTGGTCAATCAAACTTCAGTCTGGCCATAGGGCCACTGGAGCATTGTGGTGTCATGTTGTAGAAAACAAACAAACAAACAAAAAAACTCCCAAACACCTCCTAACAAAGAAAATGGAATGGTGGGATTTAAAAATTGCTTCTTGAAGACATTGCCTACAACTTGCTTTCAGAAGAAGCCTTCTACAAAGAGCTTCCCATTCCAACCAGGGCCACCAACTTCCTTAGAAATTTTCAAAGTACAGCTTGTGGTAGGTTGTACAAGCTCTCTGGAAGACCTGAGTGAGCAACAGCTGAGAGGCTGATTTTAAAGCAACATAAGGCCAAACTTTCAAATAGAGAGTCCAGAATAAGAAATTGAATTGGGTGAGACTTGAGATTGAACTCTATTAACTCCTAGATCAATATTGCATTCCCACGATTTTAAACCCAAGCAGTGACCTTATAGACCCCAAAAGAGTGTGACATTGGAGCCTGAGCTTTGATGAGAACTTAAAGTCTGGAGAACTGTGACACTGATTTTTTCTCAGAACAGAAGCCTTCAAGATCAAGATGGCCTAAGCATCTGGAAAAAATAATAGGGCCTTTAGAAGGCCAGAAATCAAATGAAGAAAAACGATAATACTCAGAAGAGAAGATGCTGCATGTTTGGAGGCCAGCAAGCAATCAGGTACTCTGAGCTCGGTCCTAGTTCTCTAACACAAAATAAGAGACATGCCCACCCCACCAATATCTGTGATGGATAATGTTATGTTTTAAGTTTAAAGTATTGTACTTAACAGATCTATAAAATAATGCATCTAACCTGTAAGTCCTGCTGTCCCAAGGACAAATAACTTCCTAGAACACTGGGAACTATTGTTCATCTAAGATAACAAACCAGGTGCTTTCACTTCTGCAATAGGTTGGTTGCCCCAACTGCACATTATCTGTTTAATTACACGTAGGTGAGAGGTATGTAGGCAGGAAGTATAACAGGATGTATGCTCTCCCCCAATTGGAAGAAGGTAGGAAGTACGTAGTCTTGTGGGTTTTGCCTTCATAAGCACCAGACTAACATAATTTGAGCCATTTTTTGGAAATCATGGGTATGGACCTGCCCAGTATTTAATAAAACTTGCTTAAAATTTGGCTCAAAAGTTGTAGTAGTGGTCTTCTTGTCTGATGGGCTTAACATAACCTGTCCCCAAATTAAACAAACGTCTAGTGATAGGACCATAGAATATAAGTCACAAGGGTGGACTGTGGAGTCAGGGGAATGTGGCATTCAAGAATGAGAAGACACCTAAGTGAAGGATGAAGCATGATTGACTTAGGACCAGTCCCATAGGCATTGGCTTCCATCTGTATGTGGCAGGTCATCAGCACTGGAGAGAATGTCACTGCTCAAGGTCACTCTCACTGAGTGATTAGATTTACCCTGTTTGACCATGACATCTCTCAGGCATCACTGGTACCAATGTAGAAACACCTACCACAACATAACTTAAGGCAGACTTGCCACTTAATTTCAGAACTAAGTGGCAATTCATGTCCTGCCATTCAGGATTTCTACATCCCTTTCTATTTAACCTGGCATTATGACACACATTGCTGTATGGTCCTCTGAGACAGCAGCCTGCTGCAGACAAGTCACAAGCGTAGAGTCTGACAGGTCTGGGTCTAAAATCTGTTTCTGCTGCCAAGTACACAGCTATGGGCTTCTATGTTTCTGACTCTGACAGTCAACCTCCGATTGTCCATCTGAAGCACAAAACCTTAGTAACACTCTGAAAATTCTGAGAACGAGGTTCAAGAGAATGCAAAGATCAAATGAAAGAAGGTTCCAGCAGGATATCAGTGTGTTTTTATTCTCCGCCGCTACCTCCTTTCCTGTGTCTCCTTAGACCGCATTGTGCCCTTCAAGAAGCCAGATGCTCTTTCTGCTAGGGTGTGACACTTTAAAAATAGAATACATTGTCAACGATGGCTATGTGATCTATATAAAATAAGATGCCTTCTGCCACATAAATAAATAGAGGAACGCATGTGCTCGTTCTAGTCCAATTGAATCTATCTGTGAGCCTGGAAGTCTCTGCGAGGCAAGTATTGTTTCCACTCTGCCCTTGGTGCAGTGTTCCCATTGAATATTTCTCAGTCTCTCCCTTCGGTGTCATGCTGATGTCTCCCTAATAGATTGGAAGTTGTGGAGTGCAAAGATTAGTGCAATCAAATAACCACTAACTGCTTGTTTTACCTTTGATGTTCCGGGTAACTTACTGTTCTGCCTAATAAGAAGCCTGCACAGATGCCTGCATCGCCTATTTTCAGAGAATCGGGTTCATCAAAACACACACTGTGGGACACAATAACATGTGAGGTGACCTGGGAGCTGCCTTGGAAGCTGGCGGGGACACAGGGCCCACCACCAGTCAGTGCCTGTCCGTAAGCAGAGTTGTGCCCTCACATGACCTAGAATGCATTCGTTCGTCCTGACATGTTTATTTATTTTCCTTTTCACTGAGATTTAGAAAAATAGACCATTTGTTCAAGGTTTTTCTCTATGCTATTTTATACTTAGACAATGCTCAGTGGGTTGTGCGTGACTGTGTCCAGGTCAGACTTCCAAGTCCTCTGACCCCACATGGGTAGATCAGCTATTCTGGAACCCGAGTGCCTCCTTGCTATTTAGGTATCTTATTGTTTTTCTTCTCTTATTTTGGAGCAAATGTGTATGAACTGGCAAACATTTAGAAAATGTACCCAAGAGGAAAAGAGCAGTGTCTATGGCTAACACTTTGGAGGTTATTCTAGGCATAAAGAAACACTATACTACAAAAATAGACTTATGATCTCTAAAGTCCAGTGGGATCTACTGTTTGATCTTTCAACAGTGTACCACGATCAGCTTTCTATGTTAATATTTGTCTTCCACATACATTTGAGTGGCTGCAATAGGTCAAGGTATCATAAACCCTACTTTACTGTGAAACTAAGTAGCACTCTTAAAGGGGGTACATTCTATAGATAAAACCTCACTTTCCTCCAAGTTTGTTTCCATTGGATTAATTCCTTGAGAATTAATTGGAGGACCAAGGTACTTTATTTAAAAACTTAAGTACTGTCAAACTGTCCTCCAAAGACTGAGACCAAAATATACTGTTTATGGTTTTAGGAAGATTGTGAAATCCTTGATGTCTGCAGCTGTCTCATAACATCTGTATATTCAACAATGTTTTTGTATGTTAAGTCACTAAGCAGATGAATGGCCTGATAAGTGTTTCATTATTCAAGTGAATACAAAGTTTAAATCAAGTTAGTAATATCTTCCTGAGGTTGCCTGCCAAAATGAGATTTTTGGGCTAATGTGTTCTCTGACATTCTATGATTTCACAGCTCTCATTTGAAAATCAGTGGCCAAAATATTCTAGGGATTTTGCTACTATATGCTTCATAATTAATAATCACAGTGATGGAACAAACAGCATAATTAGAATGGTATAGAAATACATAAAGGTGTGCCCAGTATTCCATGAGAATGGTGAAGTTCCCGAATGATGGTACTCAGCTAACCGGAAACCTGCTTTGTATCTGGAAAGAAGTCCCTTTACATTTATAGGATTTTCTTTCTTATTGGTATCATAAAATAGCAAGTATAATTATCTTGAAATTCAGTTTCCTTGGTTATTTTGCTCTGAGCAATGAGAAAGCTTATTACACAGTGCTCTAGGAACGATTGGTTCTTTGCCAAATTACCATGCATAGAATTGCGTCTGCTGGTTCCTCTTTGCCCAGACCTCCTGGTTCAGAGGTGACAGACAAACGGCTGCACGTGCTTCCAGGCTGCTCAAGTAGTGATCATGTCTACTTCTGAATACTTCTTTCTGCCTGCTCCTCATGAGGGCAGCCATGGGTTTCGCTGACATTCACAGATTGGCTTATTTCTAATTATCACTCATCTTATTACCTTGTTAGTAGACCAGAGGTTGTTTATTTGAGGATCTGCAATGTGATGTCAAAGCTAGGGGTAGAGGCAGGGCTGTATCCAGGGCAGAGCAGGCTTAATCTTGGTGCCCTGGATACATCGCAGGAGAAAGCACAATCTCTGAGATGGTCCTAAACATGATTCTTGAGATGACTCCTAAATAATAAACTGGATTGTCTGGGCAGATGGGGACAGTGTGAGCAAGAGTGTGGAGAAAAGATGGGATTTTAGCAGAGATATGGCACATGTTTGTGACACAGAGTAGGGTCTTATATATCAGATTAGTGATTTTCCTAATGCTCTCATTTTCCCAATCTCCATAGGACCATCCCCATCTCACAGCCTGTAGAAAAGCTCCCATCCTTTGCAATAGTTCTTGAAAAGTTCTTGCTGCTCTCCGGGTATGGTCAGATCTGTGTCCCTGCTTCATCCTGAGAGGACCTTCTGTAATGGATGGACCATCACTATTCCACCATGAGTAGCTTCGTGAAACATTTAGCTCAAACTTGCATCTACAGTTTCCTACTTTAGGACAGTATCTATCATAGTTACACTAAAAGAGCTTTTTCCAAGCATTGAGGCCAGATTTCTAGATTTAATTCGTATATCTACCATTATTTTTGTCTATCATCTAGCTAATCTATAATATGTCTATCTAACTATCCATCTTTCTTTCTATCATTTATCTATTATCTTTCAAGTTTATTATCCATCATCTGTGGTCGGTTTGTCTGTCTACTTGTCTATCATCTGCCCACCCATTCATCCTTAAAGCTTTTTACCCACTACAAAAGAAACATTCTTTCTCTTGTCCAAAAGTATTCTCTTCTCCTATGTCTTAAATTAGTGTGACCCAGTTCTACAGAGCATAAACATTACCCAGCGACATTGTTAAAATACAGATTCCTAAGACTCACTCAGGCCCATGAGTCCACAAGGATGAGAGTGTGGAATCCAACATGTTTCTTGGTGACCCATTTCTTTGTTGTAAAACAAAAGCGGGAGGTATGACTCACACAGATTGTATGTCTGGGGTGATCTCAGAAAGCACATTAAGAGCTGTGTGGATTTCTGCTCCCCTCCCCCCTCCTTTATGGATTTCTTTCAAAGAACCAGTCCATTGTCATCAATTGTGTCTTTCTATAGATTTCCTTCCATCTTTCATTGGTTCAATATCCTCACAAAAAAGCTTTCCCTCTAAGTCTTTTTGGTACCTTGCCTCTCTGATTTCTTCTGGAGTTAACATTCTTTCTAAAGATAGCCACAAAGGAAGTTAATCTTACCTTATATTACCTCTTACATTCTGGTTTCTGACCAAAGAAGTTCATCAAAATTGTTCTCCTCAGAGTTTACCAGCAGGCTGGTGATTCCTGTTCTTAACTTATTATGTGGAATTGAGGTTTTTCACCCTCTATGCTCATAGCAAACTTTTATGCTCATAGCAAATATTTTATTTGAAGACCCTGATTTCCTCTTGATGTTCCTCTCAATTCTTCTCTATTGATCTGGCTAAGGTATCGATTCATTCTTTATGTATTGTTATATTCAAATGTGTCACCCTGTGCAAATGCACAGCAGATACATAGCACTGTTGTCTGTATGTTTAGTTTACATAAATTTTAATGAGCTTTTTTATTGTTTATTATTATTAGTTACATTTTATTTTTATTTTATTTTTTAATCTATCTATCCATCAATCATCTATTTATTTTTTATTTTTATTTTTTTATTGTTTATTATTATTAGCTACATTTTATTAACTCTGTATCCCAGCTGTATTCCACTCCCTTATTCCCTCCCAATCCCACCCTCCCTCCCTCAGCTTCTCCCTGCCCCTTTCCAAGTCCACGGATTGGAGAGGACCTCCTCCCCTTTCGTCTGGCCCTGTTTTATCAGGTAACTTCAGGGCTGGCTGCGAAGTCCTCCTCTGTGGCCTAGCAGGACTGCTCCTCCCTTGGGGGGTGGGGAGGTCAAAGAGCCAGCCATTGAGTTCCTGTCAGAGATAGTCCCTGTTCCCCTTACTATGGGAAACCAATTGGTTATTGGGCTACCACAAGCTTCGTCCGAGCAAAGGTTCTAGGTTATATCCATACATGGTCCTTGGTTGGAGAAACAGTTTCAGAAAAAAAAACCCTGTGCCCAGATATATTTGGTCCTTGTGGGGCTCCTATCCTTTCCCTGTCATACTAACTCTCCTTCTGCCGAAGGTTTGGTTATGAGTCTTAGTATCTGCTTTGAAATGCTGCTTGGTAGAGTCTTTCAGATGCCTTCTGTGGTAGACTCCTGTCATACATCCAATGCACATCTCATTTGTCTTTCTAAGTGAGGATTGATCATCTTACCTCGTGTCTGCTTTCTTGTTTATCTTCATTAGTTGTATAGACTTTAATGAGCTTTACATAAAATGATTGTCTTGCTTTTCCATTGGAAGTATTTTCAGTATGTCCACTTAGCTATATATAAATCTGTTTTGTTTCTTTTGGCTTAATGGTATTGTTCTATAGAAATGCCACATTATGCACAAAGTAATAATATACATTTTGATTGCTTTGAATTATTTACCAAAAGTACCCCACCCCAATAACCATAATATGTATTCCTGTACTTCTTCCAAGAATGTTTCTCTCAGACTTAGCTGCATATTAAATAACTTTTACCTTTTGAAATACTAATACCTGGAGGCCTCTCATGCTTTCCTCAAATATCACTCAAAAGGGGGGGTGGAGTTCCTAAAACAGTACTTTTGTTGACCTCTGAGATGATTCTTAACTATAAGATTACATCATGGATCCCATTCTAGGATCTTCCTATTCAAAGTGAACTTCACTTACTGGCAGAATAGTTCTCAGCTGGAAACTGTTGGAAATGGTCCATCAATCTGAGGCCTGTTTTCCTTATTTATGTAAAAATGTGTCATTAGAACGTGAATGGAGATAGTGGAACCTGTGCGTCACTCTGAGCAACATAGTCATTTTAGTAATGTCCGTCCTTCCAATCTATGAACCAGAATGGCTAAGTATTTATGTCTGCTTTAATTCATTTCAACTATGTTTTTTGATTTTTGGAACATAAGCCTTTTAATTCCTTGCCTACACTGTTCCTCAGTATTTCACTATTTTTGATGGTATTAGAAGTGACATTGTTTTCTTCGGCTCATCTTTTGAATAGTTTGCTGTTATTGTATAGAAATGCAGCTATGCTGTGTGTTGCTTTTTACATTGTGCAGCTTTGCTGAACTGATGAGTTCCGGTAGATTTGTAATAGAATATTTAAAATTCTCCATGAATGACTTATATTTCTTTAATTGCCTAATTACTGTGGCCTGGGTTGAAAAGAGGTAGCAAGAGTGAATACATTTGCTGGTTTTGTTTATTTTTCCAAATAAAAAAAAATCTTTTTTAAATTCTTTAAAAATTTTTTAAAAATTTAAAAAAGAATTTAAAAATTCTTTTAAAAATTTTTTAAAATCTTTGTTAAAAAATCTTTTCTATAGTTCTGTTTGTCTCTAGCTCATGGTTTTTGGCTCACATTTCTCCATTCTACTGACTTTGATTTGTTTCTTTACTGGTTTTTGGTTCCCTCCGACATGACATTGGATTGCTTCCCTATTTTTCCTGCATGTAAGCTTTATTCAGCAACAGAAGATTACCTCCAATGATTCCATGGGTTTGGGAATATTGTGCTTCCATTTTCATTACCACAAGGCGTCTTAAAATTTGAATTGCTGGTTTCTTCTTTGCTTCTTTGGTTGCTCAAAAAAATGTGTTTTATTTCTACTATTTGTGCCTTTTTAAGTTTCCCTGTTGCTGATGTCTAATTTTTTTGCTATTGTGTTCAGAAAAAGTATTTGATATAATTTTAATCATCTAAAACTTGTTAGGACTTGTTTTGTGACCTAATAGATGACCTTTCCTAAAAATAGTCTCTGTATTCTTAAGAAGAGTATTTCTGCGGCCCTGTGAGGGGTGTTCTCAATACTCTGCTTAAGTCTTTTGGGCTAAAGTTTATAACACATCCAACATTTCCTTAATGAGTTTTTGCCTCATCCCTCCATTGCTAAAAACAGGGCATTAGATATTCTATTACTATTTCCTTACCTATTTCTCCCCTAATTCCTGTCAACATTTATTTTATTCAGCCTGATGTTGAGCACATATATACTTATACACACAGTTTAATTGTTTTATATTGGTAATAAAATACCCTTTTATGATTATATGATGCTTCTCTTTGTCTCTGGTGGCAGTTCTTAAGGTCTATTTTGCTGATGGAACTCTGGCCTTTACTGCTGGGCTGTGATAACCATTGCGCAACTTATCTTTCCCACTTCTTTGCCTCCAGCCTGTGTCCCTAAGTATAAAGTGTGTTTCTTACACACAGAAAATAGTTGTGTCTTATGGTCTTACGTATTTTTCTATTCTTTACTCTGATTAGAAGGTTTATGCTCCAAGTCAGCATGATGGGGAGTAACATGCTGTTGTTAGTGTAGATATTTCTCTGTCTCCCAGTTCTCTTGCTCTACTTTTCTGCTCCTGCTGTTTCCCTGTGTGACTCAGTCATTATTGGGATGAAATGTTTTGATTCCTTTATCTTTTTAGCTCATTGTTGCCTTAATTTACACTCCCCCCATTAGCAGTGAGATGAAACATCTTCATACAACTCACAGAAAAAGAGGCACTGATCCCCGCCCATCTCTGAGGCCCACAGATTGGCATCATTTGATGCTGCTGAGCACAGTGGTGGAACCGACTGTTCAAGGAAAGCCTTGCTTTGCTCTCGTGCCGAGGCTTGCTATCTTCACACAATGTTATTAAACAAAAATCATTTGACCAAAAGAAGTGCAAGAGAAAGAATGCATTCAACATGTTAAACCACAAGTCCAAGACGACAGAAAGATGGATACATATTTAACACAGTGTAAAGGTGAGGTCTTGAGGAAAAGAACAAAGAGATTGTCTCTCACAGCTGCCCTACCCTCATCTGTCCTATGCCTTTTATGCTAAAGCCCCAAAGAGTGAATTAGACTCTACTTTTATTTATGCCACATTTAAATATAATACCAAAGTCTATCTGGGTTAGAGAAATACACATAGAATAAAACTCTTGGTTAAGACCCGAGGTTGGAGAATAAAATGTGGGATGTTTTGAGAGAACTGAGAGCCTCTGAAAGGTCTTGCTTTTATCCTTGGACATTCCTAGAGACGTGAGTCTCAAGTCAAAGAGCAGGTACATTGCCAATATTGCAGAATAGGCATAAAGATACATAAAACTCCATTTTTAGCAAATAAAGGAATCGCAGCTGTCAAAGATGACAACGTTCCTTACTGAAAGAGGAATGCTACCTGATCTTTTGAGTGTTTTCTTCCTGGAACTTTTCTGAGAAGACCAGGGGGAAAAATGGGTGAAGTCTGGCAGGAGAAAGCTCTGTTCTTCCTTGGAGAAGCATCAGAGGTCTCCTACCTGGGATTAAAAAGAAGCAAGAGAGAAACCTAATATAAAAAGAGCACTTCGAATAGGTGACATTTAGGAAAGTGATTAGGCAGTGACATTAAACAAATTCCAAGGCCATTTCCAGGTTATATCTGTGGGCACCTGTGTTTCTCAGGAAACTAAGGTTGAAGTGAGGAACAGAGACTGTTCCTGATTAAAACCCAAGGTGACTGTAATGGAAACTCCACAAAAGACTCATTTGTCCCTTTCCTTATCGTGCCTAGACTTTCTTTTGTTTTTGTTGTTATTTTGCTTGTTTTTTAAAGACTTCTTTTGTACCTTAAAAAGCATAACAAAGGGAAAACATTTGAGCAGAAGAAGGGAATGTCTAAAAAGGAGTAGGTTACTGAAGGGTGACATCTGCCCCTGACATCAGTCTTTTCAGAGAGAAGACTGTGCTTTTCACTGAGATGTGTATATAACATTAGTTTCTAGTCTCACGAGTTTGTCAACTCACAGTTGACAAATTGTTTGTCAATTTGTCAATTGACAGTTTGTCAGTTGCTTTGGCAATTCCAACAGCTGTCCATACTCAGAATCATACCTGTTGGACACAGCCGGTGTGTTCAATGAGTTGTGTGAGTCTTGTCTTCAGCAATAGGGCCTTGCTGTCAGTTTGTGACAAGCAAGTTATAGTCTTGGCAGTAGCCTGGATTGTTTTGTGGTTCCCATGAGACTCCTTTTGCCAACAACCCAATTAGAAGTAATCCGTTCCCAGTACTGGAAGTTTGATTTGGTTATGAGAGATGTCCAGTTGGGGCTCTGTTTACCACATTATGGTTCTACTTACATGTGGGGCCAGAAAATGCTTCTGTGGGGACAGGAGTGGCCCTGTGTAATGCAGAATGTAGAGAAATAACCCAGGCTTTTGTCTTTCCTGGAAGTGGAAGTAATTAGGCTTCCTTACATGTAAGTACTATGTCTTCCACCATATCACGACAACAGACAAAACGTCTCTGGCATGGTCAAATACTTGGTGAGGGAAGAAAACTTGGCTGAAAACTGAGCTAGAGAGAGATTAAGTTTCTTTCTCTTGAGAGTAAAAAAATCCCAAAGTTATACATTTTCTAGCTTATTACAAAAATAAATATTTATGGGACTCAAAGAAATATATAAATATAAATATATATATATAACCTATGATTGTTTATTAATTGGATGATGAATGGTTTATTTAGTGTTGAATAAAAATTTTAAAACATGAATGCATGAAAGATATAACAGAGAAAAATGGAAGTGCAAGTAGGAAGCAGTTATTCATAAGAGTCAGGGCTAGGAGAATGAATGGATGGGTACAATTCACATCAATATTCAGCAAGTATATTTTACTTAAAATATACTTGTTGAAGATATTCTATAGCTATTCCATAAGTATAGCATTAGCAGTATTTTCTGGTTTTTTTGTTTTGTTTTGTTTTGTTTTGTTTTAAGTAAGTTGCTGAAGGTGAGTTTCTCAGATAAATGAATTGAGGCTCTGTGTAGTCAAGAAATATTTTCAAGGTTACAAAGGAATAAAATGTCAGTTAGGATTCAACTCAGATGTGTCTTAACCTTCAAACCCATGCCATGACTATAATGGCTTTCAGCTAAGAGCTCTCCGGGAGCCTAAAATTCTCCATGTGAACGAAACCCTGGCAGGGATTTGTACAAGTTGAGCAAAAATACAGCTATAAGAGGCAATCATGATTGTGCCACAGTCCATCAAAGACACTGCAAGTTGGCATTATGCTACTCAAATGTTCTCCCAAGAAGATATTTGCAATCTGTGCCATAAAGAAGACAATGTGGGAGAAAAACACAATCTATCATCATGATGAGTAAATGACAGCAAGTGCATTGCGAAGAGACAATGACCAAATGTACTATACTTATTGCAATTACTTCTACAAAGGTGAAAATAGAAAGCCAAGGTGTTGTCCTTGAATAGATTCAAGTGATACCCAAGAAATCTCTGAGGCAGTTTCCATTTTCTAATGCTTTGGGTTTTGAAATCTAAATAAAAATTCTTACTCTGCCATCTCCATTAACCACCCCTACACAGCTTCTAGGAATTTGGAAGTAGTCACTGGCTGCTGACCTCAAACTAGTGCTGTTCTTGAAGCCACTCTCACCCAGATCATCCCAGAAATAGTCTCACAGGTTCTAATCCCCTTGTTGCACTAATTGTAGGTGTGCGGTAAGGGTGAGAGCATGAAGCGGGTTGCAAATAAGCTATAAACAATGACATATGTACCACATATGGCATCTTGAGATACAGATTAAAAGAATAAAACATCACCTTGCATCTATTAAAAATGACAAAATCCAGAACACTGATGCCCCACAAGGGAGCAAGGCTATGACATAACAAGAACCATCTTGGTTGCTTTAGCAATGCAGAATAGTATATCTACAGGGTGACAGTTTGGCAGGTTCTTAATAAACTAACCATATTCTTACCATACAGTCTAGAAGTTGCATTCCTTGTTATTTCACCAAAAGATATGACGAATTAGATCAACACAAAACCTGCGGGTGGATTTTTATCACAGCTTTATTCCATCAGTAGGTGACTAAACAAGCTGGTACATACAGGTGATTATCGCTGTCTGGAGTAGTATTGGAATATTACTCATCACTAAAAATAAATGAACTATTGAGCCTTGACGAAGCACAGGGGAAACATAGATGTGTTTAGTAAAGGAGAGAAGTCATGCTAAGAAGGTTACTTATTATCTGACTCCAGCTACATAGCATCCTAGAAAAATCAAAACTATGAGGACAGTAAATATATCAGCATTTTCAGGGGCTATGGAGAAAGGGATACAAAAAAAAATCTGAGAACACAGTTTTTTTAGGGCAATAAAATGGTATTATAATGGCGGGTGTAGACAATTTTAAATTTGTCAACACCCAGATAATATACAACAGTAAGTGTAACTATGGACTTTCAGTGATATTATTTATTTGTCAGTGCAAGTTTACTAACCATAGAAAATGTCCCCTCCTGGTAGGAGCTGTTCGTTACAGCAGCGGCTGTGCTGTGCACACTGGCAGAAAGATGCCTGTGAAACCCGCACCCCTTCTGCTTAACTTTTTGGTGATTCTTATGGAAATTGAAGATATTACACTATGCAGTGAAATAATAGATACTAACCTGGGCTCAGTTACCTTTCAGTCATTAATGTAGGGGCTGGGTTGGAGAAAAACAATGATTGAGGCAAATACAGCCCAGGTTTTTTTATGTTGTAAGGACTTCAAGGAGGAGGTTATTACATAAGTGGGTGAGTAGAGGATATTTGCAAGAGAAGTGAGCATTTCCACATGCAGAGAGTGGTGTTTCCACCTGCATTGTCTTCATCAGATACTCATTCTCCTCCCCACTCCCACAGTGGCAGAGTTACCCATCAGCTCAGGCTGATCTGGGGCTTGTCTACACATACCTTTCTTCAGCCATGGAATTTTAGTAGGTATGATTTGACCCGAAGCCTTAGCGTGCTCATGGACTTGGGTTGTTTGTGTTTGTTGTATTTTGTTTTCTACTTTTGTGGCCAGGCCGGGAATAAGAAGAGTCCCCTAAGTGACTGCTGCCCTTTCAAACTGGACTCAACCATGCTTGACTCTTACCATGAAGCAGAACAGCACAGCTGAGCCGATTTCAGATCAATTGAGCCCACTTATTACCATGGATCCCCAAACTGAGATACAGCTTAATGGTAAAGTGTTATTCTACCATGACTGTCTCCCTGGCTTCAATCTCCAGCCCTGTAATTAATAGATAAATAGTTCAACAGATCCTTGGGGATGAGAATAGTTTATCATTTTAAGCCACTGACTTTTGTTATGGTTTATTAGACAGAAGCCATATTCCAGTATAAACACAACCAAGGGCTACCTATCTGCATACATGTTGATATGCTCAAAATTAGCTTTAACATGAGCTATGGATTGAAGTGGAGATTGAAGAGGAAGATTTTGACTTACCTAAACACATGACAGGAGCTATGATAGGCAACTGTAAATGGCAGAGTGCTTTGAGTATACACTGAACAAACTGGTTTAGCTAAAGAAGATGATTTCTAAGAAAAAGGTCACCATGTAGCCTAGGCTGACCTCAAGGACTATGTAGTTAAGGATGACCTTGAAATCCTGATTCTCCTGCCTCTATATCCCAAATTCTAGGATTCTCTTTTTAATTTATTTATTATTTTATTAATTATAGTTTATTCACTTTGCATCTGGGCTGTAGCTCCCTTTCTAGTCCCCTCCCAATCCCATCCTCCCTACCTCCTCTCTTCCCATGCCCCTCCCCAAGTCCACTGAGGACCTCCCCTTCCCTCTAATCCTCGTCTATCAGTTCTCATCAGGCCTGGCTGCATTGTCTTCCTCGGTGGCCCACACCCCTCTCAGGAGGAGATGATCAAAGAGCAGGCCACTGAGTTCATGTCAGACAGTCCCTGTTGCCATTACTAGGAAACCTACTTGAGCATTGAGCTGTGTGTAGCACAGGCTACACCTGTGCAGGGGTTCTAGGTTATCTCCATGAATGGTCCTTGGTTGGAGTATAAGTCTCAGAAAGGACAGATTCTTAAAGGCAAGTACCACCATGCCCAATGGAAAAGAGACCTTTTATGGCTTTCTTGTTTGGGCATAAACTTAAAAGAAAATTGGGACATTTTGGAAGACTTTGACTATGAAAATTAGATGTATAGCCTAGGAGGAATAGTTAAGAGAGGCAGTAACTGCTTGTGTGATTCAGAACCACCCCTTCCGGTAAGAATCAAAAATAGTAGTGAGGCAATTCCTAAGGAGATGTGCTGTTTTCTTAATTAGAGAAATCAGTTCTTCCACACATCATGAAGTGGGCTTGGCTGAGGCAGCCTGCTATGCTCTGTCACATGTTTGTTTAAAGAAGGAAGTTCGCAGGAATCAGAAGATGGACATTTGTGTCACACAAAGATCAATAGAGGAGGCTGAATGACATCACTCTGTGAATTGCCCAAACACTGACGGTTCTGAGTCATCTCTCTGGGTGGAGATAAGAAAGGTGATGGGAACAGTGAAGTGAAACTTTGAGGCTGGATTTCTTCCTTTGAGGTTGTTGGAGTAATTGGAGCAGCAGTGTGTAAAATGATGAGCCTCTTCCTGAGAGAAGTCACCTAGAACAGGTCTTGAGGCTAAAAATCTTAATCCCCCTTGCAGTAAACTCCTTAATCCTGTAGCACAGGAAATTTGGAAAGTTTAAGGGAGAACAGGGCCAGGTGAGAGAGGATTTCACTAGAGACTCAATGGACTGATGCTCACAATTGTGGATGATAATCTCAATCCGTCCCTCAGAACCCAGGTAAGAAAGAGCATTTTAAATGGATCTCTTTCCTGTGAAGAAAAGAAAAAGAGCATGCCCAGATGGCCAGTGCCTAGGGGAATATGAGATGGAACTAAAGGAAGTCAGGCAAAGGAGATAAAATAAATTCCAAATGCACTGCTTCTTATTGCCACTTTTGCACAGTTGCTATGGGAACTGTATTTCGGAAGCTCTCTAAGGCTATATCTACCCAGTGCTAAGTGTTTTGGGCTGAAATGACCAGTCAATTTAAGCCAACTGGTTTAACTGATTTATTTCCAACTCAAGCGCCAACCCCCCAACCCTAGTCAAATTGGCCAGATGCTTAACTGGATTCAGTGGCTTATTCTTGCAGCAATAAAATTGGTTTACCTGTTGTATATGTTTGTGTTCTAGTTTAATGATAAGATGACCCTCTTGCAATCTGTCTTCCTGTACTATGGTCCCGTTATGTTATTTCTGGGATTTATAAGCAGCTCTAGGAGAGCATGGATAGTGACTGGGAATGCAGGGAAAAACTATCTGAATAATTCATATAGTGCTGCTAACTGTATACACACACATACACACACAAACACACACACAAATAAAGCATTAGACCAGAGCCCAGACAAGAAAAGGAAGAGGACGAGAAGGAACAAGTCAGAGGAGGAGGAGAAACAAGTCCCTACACAAGAAAAAAAAAAATTGGTACTAAGATGCTGCTGTAGGGCAAAGGTGATGGAACACTTGAGTCCTTGCGTCATGCTTTTCAGGCCAGGTGCTGCTCGTGTGGGCCTGAGGATGCCAAAGGGCAACCTGGGGTTCCTCGGGAGCTGTCCACCCTGTTTACTCAAACAGGGTCTCTCACTGGCCTGGAGATCACCACGCATGCTTGGTGGGCTGTCCCCTGAGCTCCTGGGATCCATTTGTCTACACACCCCCAGCACGGGATTGCAAGCACATGCCAGCATGCCTGCCATTTTTAACTCAGTTCTGGTGTTCAAATGCAAGTCCTCAGGCTTGTGCGGCAAGCATTTTACCACTGAGCTGTTGCCTCATCCTCCAAGCTTCCTACGTGTCCATCTGCTTCTTCCCAAGATGCCAATTTGGCTCCTCTGAGGTCAGAATCCTATTGTTCCAACTTTGGCCCATTTCTATCTCTGTCTGCTCTCCATGCTTCTCCCCAAAAAGAAATAACAAAAAGGAATGGCATTTTATTACCAGTGATAAGAACTTATGAAGTCTGTACTCATTTAGCATTTCCTGGGTAAGGAACTCAGATGCTAATGGGTCTTTAGAAGCAGAACTGTCCTTGATGTTATTAGGCTTGATGCTGTTTTTTTTTTTTTTTCTTTTTCTTTTAAATTGTCCTGAACCTTAGTTTCTTGTTCTTTAACTCTAGGCCACTCCATGGGACCCCAAGCATGTGAGTTTTGACACAGATAGCTTTATAACACCATCACTTTGTTCTTTTGTCAAATGAGCTGTCCCTGTGCCAATTTCTTCATATAAAATGGAGAAATCAGATAACATATCTTGCCACAACAATGAATTCATGAGAGTCCCGGTTATATAAAACACCTTGGACATGGAAATCAGAGGTGGTCTAACAGGAATTCCTGATGAGAAGTCAGACACGTTGAAGAATTGATTCTATTTCAGGAATTTGTGCCCTTCTCTAATGAAAGATTTGTTGTCAGTATTGAAAAGGTTCAGTGACACCAGGTGACATCAGGCCTTTAATCTCAGCACTCAGGGGGCAGAGGCAGGTGGATCTCTGAGTTCAAAGCCAGCCTGGTCTACAGAGTGAATTTCAGGACAGCCAGGACAACACAGAAAACTCTTGTATTAAAAAAATACCAAAGAAAGGTTCGCTGATGAACACAGCTAACATGTCACTGGAGCTTATAAAGGGTTTTACATGTATTGACTCCTTGATTTCTACTTCAACTCACAAGGTAGATATCTTGTTCTAGTTTTGTTTTCTGTTGCTGTGCTGAAACAGAGACAAAAACAACTTGGGGAGTAGTGGGTTTATTTGGCTTGTAGGTTACAGTCCATCCCTGAAGGAAATTCAAATTCCCAGGCAGGAATTCAACTCAGGAATCTGGAGGCAGGAACTGAAGAAGAGAGCATGGAGGAACGCTTCTTGGTGGATCTCTCACCATGGTTTGCTCAGCTTGTTATCTTATAAAACCCAGGGGGCCACAGCAGGGATAGAAAGTGAATCAGTTGTAATGAATAAATAAATAAATAAATAAATAAATAAATAAATAAATAAATAAATAAAGATTTAAAAACCCAGGACCACCCACCCAATGGCACTACCAGCCACAATAAGCTGCATCCTCTATCTCAATCATTAATCAACAAAATGCCACACAGCAACGACTGTGAGCCAATCTGTTGGAGGTAATCGCTCAGCTGAGGCAACTAGTTTATGTCAAGTTGACAAAAACTAACCAGCAAGGATGTTTTACTCAGAAATTGAGGATTTTAAAACATCAAACACACAGCCTAATTTTTCTGACCGTAAGCTCCATCTTCTTCCTATAATTTCATGGGATCCCTGATCACCGAAATCTGTACTTTTCTATTGTTCTGGTTGATGTTTTAAAGGCATCAATTTTCCTCCCTTTCATTTTCTACATAACTGCCTGATAAACTATGAACTTAGAATCGGATTCACATCTAAATAATGAATTGCACTTATATCTACTTAAGTCTCTCTTACTGTTAATAAAACATTCCAAACCCCAATCTTGCCTAGAAAGATGACTTTAAAATTCTGCCTTTCTCCACCAGTACAAGATAGGATATTACACTGAGATGGAGCATCCGAGGGTGCTGTAAACTGTCAACAGGTTGGAATCATTGATCCCTAACAGATCAGGCCATTGTTCAAATGGAACTACATTTACAGATCAGAGCTTTAACTAGTATGATCTAGGTGCTAATTTGTGTTTAGTTGTTTTTCTCTCTCTCTCCCTCTCTCTCTCCCTCTCTCTCTCTCTGTGACTGCATGCTTGTGTGAGCACTGGTTGGGCAGAGATATCAAAAGGGTGGGGGTGGGGGAATATCCTGTCCTTTTGAGTCAATCCAGTCATTAGCCATATAAGAACATTCTAACGTTCCCTGAGCTTGATTGCTTCTCTTTCACATTAGCATAACTCAGTCATGTCATGATGGTGGTTTTTAAGAATTTACTTTGGCAGATGACTGATTCATAATTTGGTTCAATCACTGTGGTTGGTATTTCCACATAAAGCCAATTAATAACCATTGGAGATATGCTAATTAAAAGCCAATTTCTGACCAAGAAGAATACATTTCTCCTTGGATTTTTGTAATGATTTTATTATGACGAGAATGGGACATATTTTAAACATCTAATTCAATGATAGCCTGCCAGGGTGCAGGGGGAGGAGTGGGCCATACCAATGGCAGACTCTTCGTCAGGACAGAGCTTCACGGTATTAGCAAGGCTGCCATAAACTTCCCCCAGGACTAACTGCAAAAACACACAAACAAAGGCAGGTTTTCAGATACTAGAGAGAAGGTAATTTTACAATTCTTGGGATAGATTCTCCTGAGACTTAAGAGCTAGCATTCTAGATCCTAGTGAAAAAAAATAGACATAATTTTTTTTTCATGAAAAAATAAACCAAACCAGAAATAGTAGTATGTTCACCAATTTGAGCTAGTTTGGATACTGGGGACTTGGAGTGCTCTAAGCTGATTGAACTGAATGGTGGAATTAATTTTACAGATTAAAATGACAATCTGGGAATACTCAGTCTACAGTCACAAGGTTCTTATCAAGAGGGACAAAGGTCTGTATTCCAAGGCCAGTTTTGAAAATAAATTAGTAATTCTTTCCCTCACCCCAAGGCAAGGGAAGGCAAAGAAAAGGAGAAAAGGATCACACATCTACCTTCCCATTAAAGGACTAAGATGTCCCTGAATCCATCCTCTGACACAAGTTTGCAGGCTGCCCTGACCCTGAGAGACAAATAACCAAGGAACAGAATGGGCTGCCAACAAATTCAGGAAAGAAAAAAGACGAGTAGGTCCAGGGCATGAGAGTAATGAAAAGGACATGTAGGCACCTCTGAGACTGAGCGCATCGGGAACAGGCTTGGCTTCTTCAGGGTCTTCAATTACAGTGACATGCAAACAGGAACCCAGGCCTGGGATTAACCATAGGGTGCAGCGGAGTGCCAATTCAAACCGCCGTTTCTCAGATCTGCTCCCCGGACACTTCCAGAATGTATTTCATGCAACAGTTTTGGCCGACTCAAATAAGAGTCCATGTTTTCCCAGAGAAACTTAACGACCTAGCTCTGTAAAGCTTCTGCCATGTGGCCAACACTGTGAGAACATAAAGTCAATGATTCAAAAATCTGTCCTGAAGGAAGGAGCTGAGTATTCAACAATACTTGAGTTGAAATGGAAGTCAAGTATGGTAAGGAGCTGCACAGGACACAGGGTGGGGTAAAGAGGGCTAGGAATGGCACCAAACAGTCTCGTTTTCACCCTACATGCCAGATCAGCTTTCTCAGACTTGACCGGTGATTCATTGTTTCGGGGTTGTTCAGGGTACTGGAGGATGGGCAGCCCTCCCTCTCTGATGGTTCCATATCCACAGATTCAACCAACCTTGATAAAAAATACGGTTTTGTGGTTGGATCCTGAACACAGACAGAAGTGTTTCCCTGTAGCTATTCTGTAAATAATACAGCATAATAACAATGCAGTATGTACATGACATTTTCACTGTATCAGGTATGGTAAGAGGAGATTTTCAGCATACAGAAGGATGTGTCTGGTCCCTCTGTATAGACGGAAAAGCACTATGCCATTTTTCTAAAGAACTGGAACATCCTCAGGTTTGGTATTCACAGGGGTTCTAGAGCCACTAAACACACTGTGGATATTGAAGGACAATTATGCTGTGCATTGTGCCAGGTGGTAGGGATGGCAGGGACTAGGCCTTCATTTTTCCAACTAAGAAGGGAACTATTGGAAGACAAATTTCACCCATTGCTCACCTTTTTGGAGAAACCTGTTTTACTGAAGTTTGCAGTTCTTCTGCCCAGCCAAAATCTAATCAGTTCAAAGCCATTTATTTCCTCTAACTTGGGTAAAATGAAGAATAAAGTCAGCTTCAGACCTCCACCAGGGCCCCTCTCAAGTTTCTCTTTTGTGTGTGTGGGGTGGAGCCTAGATCTTCATACATGTACACAACATCTGCAACACTCCTGTGTCTCCTTCCCCACTCCAATTCTAATTCCTCCCTCCCCCTCCAATGCCTTTCACATGTCCCCTCCCAAATTCACGATCTCTTCTTTAAGTAGTATTGTAAGCATGCATGTGTGTATATACACATACATGTAAATACAAACCACCGAATCCATTTAGCATTGCTCGTGTTTATTCCTGTATCCAGAGCTAACTACCAGGAATTGGTCAGCTGTGGAGGAAACTGATTCTCCATCATCCATGGGAACATATTTCTCTTACTCTGGACCACACACTCTGCTCTACACCTTGTCTACATTTTCAAACTCATGTGTCAAGAAGTTGACTCATCAGACAGGTACCCTAAACAAAGCATTGTACACAATAATCCTTCCTAGGAAAGCTTAACCCCCATTGGTGGGGGAGATGGTTAAAGATACTATAAGTAACTCTTACTTACCAAACCCAATTATGATACCCAACTCTCACTAGGCATGGCCAAGGCGTGGGGCTTTCTAGTGATCCTGAACCAGTAGCACATACCACCATATCCCCGGCTCCAGATCGAACCTGAGAGAAAGCTCACTGTTCTTCTTTCTGCTGTGGAAGGATCAGGAAGGTGACTCTCCACAGAGACAGAGCCAGAGCTTTAAATGTCCCCTCTGCTCTCATTTCCCACAGAGTGGCTTTTAACTGCTGCTTCTTTCTGTCCAGTTCTAACCGGAACGTTTCACATATTCTCTCTCTGACTTCCCTAAATAACTAGCCCTTCTGTGCCCTTGAATCCTCCTTATTTTCACCTCTTAGCCCAGATAGAAGAGGCTTTCAGAACACGATTAGAAAAGGAGGCCAGTGCCATGTATGTGAAAGTTTTATATCCTGAAACAGCAAACTGGGCCCTAAGTAAAATAAATCAGTGTACACTCTGGCCCTGAGCTTTGCATGAGTGGCTCTTCTCTTGCCCCACGCTGAGGCTGCACTGGCCACACCCTGGGAACTTCTTCAGTCTCCATGCCTCCCGAACTTTCTGGCCTCTCGTTTGCCTGGTAAAATCTCTGTGATTTATTTGGCTCCTGGTAGATTTTTGTGATGCACTTAATGCATGAACTATGTGGTATATAACTAGATTATGGAGACTTTATAAATTATTCTTCTCCCATTTTCTAGGAAGGCCAAGCAATTCTAGGCATCAGGGAACACATAAGGAATATTTCTGGGCAAGGTGAACGTTCTCCATCCTGAGAGTCATCTTCAGAAGACCTACACACACACCAAGACCCAAGGACTTCTGTCCTGCAATCATCACATGGTGGTACAAACAGGTCAACCAGTCCCTCTGGGCCAGTGGTTCTCAACCTTTCTAGTTCTGTGACCTTTTAATACAGTTATTCACCATGTCGTGACCCCCCAACTATAAAATTATTTTTGTTGCTGCTGCATAACTGTAATTTTGCTACTGATAGAAATTATGACATAAGTATATGTTGGCTAAAGGTCTCAGGAGTTCCTGTGAAAGGATCAATCAGTCTCAAAGGGTCATGACCCACAAGTTGAGAAACACTTCTCTAGGCAAACCCATTCACAGGATGACCTAAACCAACCAAGCAAATGTTGTTCAGGATTATCTGACCACATTAACTTAAGCTGCCTATTTTGTTTTAGTGCTGCTAGGAAAAAAAAATCAACTGATCTTTGTTTAGTGCTTTCGTTTACCACTCTACCATGAAGCCTATTCAGCACTCACCACGAGAGACTTCATTAAAATAAGTCCATAACAAATCAGCCATACAAAAACACAACACTGTCAGTTTTCCTCATGAGCATAGGAGGATCAGCTCCCCAGACATCTCCCCATCCCTACCCTCAAATCTTTGTAAAGCTGTGCTCAGCAAGGGCTAAAGGATGCAGAAAATCCAACCTCCAACTCCAACTGAGATGTAGGACAAACAAGGAAAGAGGAAATATTTGCCAATATCCTAAATAATTCTACCCATAGATCAAACCTAACCTGAGTAGAACCAAGGGCGAGAGAGATGCCTCTGTGTACATGAACCATTACCATCTTACCCAGAACAATGAGATTATACCCAAGAAACTCTTACAAGAGGAGCAGGCCAATTAATGTTCCTTCACAAAAGGAGATTACACATTACATCCCAACCCACTCCTGCTCCAACCCAGAGAGATCTAATTCTGTACCTGGACTCAGGAGTTATTGGAGTACACATGAGGTAGGTTAACTGCATGAGTGCATTACATGTAGGCAGCTTTGGTGCTGTTTGGGGTCAACTCAGTGGCTCACCAGGCTAGACCTAGGCGGAATCATGTCTTTGCTTTTTCATTAATGCTGTACCTGAGGTAATGATAACATAATAAGAATTTCTTACTGTGTTAAAAGGCCTAGGCCAACCTCACAAGGCCATGTTTGGGGATATGTGATTTCTAGAACTGTAGATTACATGCTAACTCCTACCTACCCTTAGCCATCTTTTAAAGGACATGCACAAATTGCTACAAGTCCACTTAGCTTAATGAGACTTACTGCAAATTAAACACAGACTTCCTAGACCATCATCTGTAAGAGCCACTTGTGAACATCTTGTTTCTTACTGTGCACACTCAGTTTCCATAGAAAATATTTTTGTTTCCTTCAGACAATATTTGCAACCAATACACACTCCACTGATCAAATTAGAAGCAGGATAAAGAAACCAAAGGCTTCTTATTCCAAGACACCCTCTCTCCCTGTCTCTCTGTCTCTGCATCTATATCTCTGTCTCTGTCTCTTTGTTCTGTCTGTCTCTCCGTTCCTCTTCGTATCTCTCTCTGTCTCTCTCTCCCGTATACAAAGTTATAATTGGTACTCACTATGAGCTTTTTACAAAAGTTGTTTTAGGTCTTCTTGGTTCTTAGAAGTTTCCTGAATGACTCATAAAACAATCATTGCTAACTGCCTCCAGAATGCCCTTCCCTATAGTCTATGTAACTGCCATGACTATCTTCTTTGTGTTGCTTTCCACACCTTAACCTTTCATCTACCCTGTGAGAGTGACTTCTGTTTAACCTTGGTCCTATTCCTCTATATTCTCTTCAGAGCAAAAGCAACTTCAGTTTGATTTTTTGTTCCTTTATGTTTGGGTTCTCTCCTAAGGTGGAATATTTCGGCAAGTATTTTTCCGCACTCTGTTGCCACCTGAAGCCTCGAATGCCTGATGCTTCTTGCTCACCTCCCCAGCCATCTCAACACCATTTCCTCCACAGTTCTGTCTGTCTGGTGGCTCCATTATAGATAGACACTTGGGGTTTCCAGATTTTAAGCTTTTCTTGGTTTCATGTATTAAATACTAACCACTTAATTTTCTTTGTTTTGCTTTGTTCTTGAGGTAGAAAAGAGTAGGCTCCAAGCTAAATCATGCTTCTTCCAGCATTGTTTGTAGCAGTAGAAAATAAAAGCCTAAGAAATCCTCAACATGATTGTACCAGATAGCCTGCCTATATAGAAATATGTGGAAACCAGGGCAGATCCTTTGTATACTTCAGCTACTTCAACCAATGAAACCTTCTCTTGGAAGGTGAATAAGATACAGAGAGAGCTTCTCAATTAATGGAGCAGAGAGAGTAGGTAAGGAGATGGAAAGGTGCTGGGTCCAGCAAAGGCACATCATACCCAACCCATCTTTGAGGGTCTTCCTGAGATATGGTCCTAAGCTACCAATCCCATCACCTGATGCAGCCAACTGTGACTGAGAACATCAGTTCATGAAGCTCAGCATGGTCCTGAGACAGATGAATCCTGTTCCTACTTCTCTGAGTGATTTATCACGCTTCCTTGGCTTCTTTCTCCCATTTTACAAAATGAAAGGCAATAAATATTCTGCCCTCAGTACTCAGGAGTCCCTTCACTTTTCATGTGTTTTCACTGGGGCAAATGGCTCAACATTCTACATCAGTCTCTGCTGACTTTTGGTGTGTGTGTGTGTGTGTGTGTGAGTGTTTGTGTAGAAAGAAAGAGGGAGAAAGAGAAATGGAGAGAGAGGATTTTATAGGTGAATATGCTTTATTTACACAGTTTCCAGCAGCCTCTCCCACCTTAGATTCACAATCCCTTATATAATTGTTATTCACACACACACACACACCTAACTATACTTATTGTAATCTTTATCTACATGTGCTAGGTCTAACCAGATGGATTGGGTAACCTATCAGATTCTCAGAATATCTTGAAAGAGGAGGTGAAAAGATTGGAAGAGCCAAAGGACCAGCATACCTACTGTAAGATGGCGTCTTCTGTTGTTCACTGTCTGCCTGCTTTGCACTGCCCACTTGGTCTCCCTAGTAAAATCTCACAGGCAACCTTGACTGTCCTCACAGTTAAATCTGTTAGATCAATGAAGTCTTCCATGATAAATATACTTTTTTTTCAATTCTTTTATATAAAATTTTAAAACTAAAATTGAACCATACTTTACAAATCTGGGTTGCAACAGAACATCATGTAAGTAGCTCCAAGTCTATTTTTTTTTCTAGTTTTTTTGAGACAGGGTTTCTCTGGGCAGCTTTGGCTATCCTGGAACTCACTCTGTAGACCAGGCTGGCCTTGAACTCACAGAGATCTGCCTGCCTCTATCTCCTGAGCACTAGGATTAAAGGTACGCACCACCACTGCCTGGTCACTCCAAGTCTATGGATATGTATGTTGGTAATCCTCATTATAGGTTGAAATAATAATATACATATGTATATACCAGTATATACTATTATAGCCAATATATTATTTAATCATTACTAGAGGCGAGGATTTCTTTGGCTTTTATTTTCTACTGCTACAAACGATGCTGGAAGAAGCATGATTATTCTCACTCACTGTGTCACTGACGCAATCGTTCTTTTGATCAACGGCAAAACAATCAAGAATGCCATAATTTCCTTGGCTTGCCTTACTCTCTGTTCAGGTTGGACCACTCCCAGTCCAACCTGAAGACAAATGTCCCGGCCACCACCGTCTACCACAGCACTGTTGTCACCTCAGCTCTGGACAGACTCACTACCTCTCACCTGAGTGGCAGTAAGGAGGTGACTCTCCTCTTAAATTTCTCTAGTGCTGGAGTGCCGCATTAGACACCATTCTCTCCAAATATCACCCATACTTTAAACACTGCGACTTCTCTAAAAAGGAGATAAGTTATGCAGCCTTCCTCAAATTTAGTTTATTATGGCTCTTTTTTTTCATAGCGAGTCTGACGTGCCGAGTATATAAATGATTTGGAAAGTGTTGTTCTCCGTGACTCACCATAACCCGCTTAGTAGTCTCTGTTCTCACTTTTTTTAAGAAGGTAAATTCACCTCACATAGACACAGACATAATCTCTACTTAAGGACCAAAATCTTACACTGCAGTTGAAAACTATTATTCTTAGGTGTTTGTGGTAAAATATACTGCGTAAACCTTAAACAACATGTCACAATTTCAGGCAACTAGTATGGAAAGGGGCGTATAATTATATACAAGGAGCCACAAGTCATTCTTTTTCATCTACAATGCAGAAATACAACTCCTAAATAACAATAAGATGCATTTATTATGGCTGTATCTATGTCAAATCAACCACTTTAAAAGTAAAAAAAAAAAAATCACTCAAACAGATTGTGTCGTATAACATACACTTAGGAAAGATGAAAATTTTAAAGACACCAATGAGCTATAGAAAATCTCTTCCACGGAAAACTCTAGATGGCCAGCATACATATCAAGTGTTTGTTTCTAAGTCCTTTCTCTGTCCTTCCCCTGGAATCGTCTAGACTAGGAGCCATATTTTTTTCCTTAGCTCTTTTTCAGTCAACATCTCCATGTACCTGACTGGGATAGGCTGGTAAACCAGCAGAGAGAGGAAATGAGGAGGAGGCAGGGCAAGGGCCCCTTTCTTAACTGTTGTGGTCTCTCTTTTTAGCAGGTGTCCTGGTGGCTCAAGCCATCTGTAGACAGTCTGTGCTTGGTAGGCATAGGACCTCTGCATAGCGTTTCTTCCTTCACTGACTGGTCCTTCTTCCTGTACTCTGGACAAGATTTTCTCTCACTCTCTTTGCAGCCCCAGAATAGTTACAGACTGCTCCTATTTCTGGTCTCCAATTTGTTCACCTTTATCCATTTAATTCTTTCCTCCCCAGACCTAACCCCTCTTCTCGAGACTGCCTCTATGAAATGTCAAATTGATCCTATAGTCCTACCCACGATGGCCAATATAATGGAAATGGAGTGTATGATATATGTTAGAAGATTAGTGATGGGTCAGATCAGAACCCATTCTAATTTAGCAATGATATTAATTCTATGTAGCTAAGATTCTCAGATGATTAAAAAACCCATAAACATATGAACACACAATAATAATCAGGGAACCAGATAAACTGTCACTGATGAAGGATGTTCTCTGTCTGCACAGACAACATGAGTTCTGAGTCTAGACAAAAAACATTCATGACATTAAAATAAAATGAGCATTGGATCACGGTGGTGACGCTGGAGCAACAGCAGCTGTCTACCATAGTAGCTGGGCCAGAATATTTGAACCAAATCTCCAACTCCTTGGCTTATTGGATGCAGGATTAAAATCAAGGTCCCATCCCTCTTGTATTTGCTTTTCCTCATGTATACATCAATCAATGAATGTGTTCCCAATATAAATTAATTCATGCTTGGAAGAGATTGCTCACTAATTATTACCAGGTTTCATCACTATCATCTTTTTTATTGTTGTTGGTTCCAGGTTATAGGGCTAGTGAGAGTTAATAATAGGATCCAAAATAGATACAAGGAAGTATTTCTGTGTGAATCAGAGGTCCTCCAAAATAGGTCTCTCCCACTTTCTTATTTTTAGAGGTGAACATTGTCTTTACACAGCATGAAGATGTACATAATTTTATCTCTACATCCTTGGCAAATTTGCTTCATATTGTGAAGGTTTATTTTTCTTCTAAATCCGTAATTGAAACAGTGTGGCATGACCCTCTAACTCGCTGCCTTGTGGTTATTGGACAAATGCTCTACCACTGTTACATCCCCAGTCATGACCCCCTGAAGGAAACACAGAGCACTTTTGTTTGCAGTGGTAGGCATTATTGTTGTTTCCCCAAATATTTCCGATTTCCTCACCATATTCTGATTTTCTTATTAAAGGAGAGCTGTGTGACAAGATTTGGAAAATGTGTCTTGATGGGACTGTATGGGTAACTTGAAGACTAGAACTGAACTCCCTTCTCCATGCCAGGCTCCTTTTTCTCTTTAGAGCAACATCCAGCAATACTGGAAATAGCTGCATTTTCGATTGTCTGAGTGATCGTAATGACTGGAAATGGAGCATAAGGAAGATACAAACTTGGTGTGATAAGCCACTAGTATTTGGAGGTTATTTCCCACTGTACTATCATTGATATGTCTGTGTTTTATAAATTCAAGAACTAAAAATAATAGCAAAAGATATAGGCACAGATTATCATTCCCAGAATCATAATGTATTCATCATATCCAGAATTAGTTTTGTCATCTAATAACTGTTTTTCATGGTGGGAAGCAATTAATCCTCTTTTACTAAAATGACGGGTGGCCAGGTCAAAGAAAAGGGAAAAGAGAGCTAAGAATTGGCCTTGCACAGTAAATAGTTTCATGTTTTGGGCTTGAGGATTTAGGATTCTCAACTTACATATGCAAATGTAAGGAAAGCCTACAATTTTCCAAGGACTGAGACTCACCATGCACAGGGAATGTTTCCTTCTAATGCCACAAGAAAAGGAAAGAATGAGTTAAAAGTCTGTAACAGTGTATGGTATATATTATTTCTATACAATGAAGAAGAAGAAAAGTCAAATTTTAAACAAAAACAAAATCCTAACATAATAATTGGGTCCTGTACAATAGAGGAGGTATGTTTGCGTGCCTGATACACTTCTTAACAAAAGCTGAGGTTTTAAAGCTTAATGGTTGACACTAAATAATAATAATCATTTAAAGATCCACAGCTTAAAAGTTGATGCTACTAATATCACAATAATATGCTTCTAACTATATAGTAATGGATCCATTTCTTATTTATACCATCTTTTACCTCAAAGAGCAACTATCATCCTGAATTGAAACTCATCATGTCACATACTGTGTGTCTTTATTGCATCTCTATGTATTCACAAAACATGTATTTAAATTTTCACTCTTAGTTTTATTCAGATAATTATTTGCCATTAAGAAAGCCTTGATATCTTTTTTCTCAATTTTAAAATCATTTTTTCTTTCCAATTCTTTTATTGTTTTTTTAAATTTTTAATTATACTTAATTTACTTTGTATCCCCCCTCTAGTTCCCTCCTTCCTCTCCTCCCAATTCCTCCCTCCTCCCCCTTCTCTACACACTCCCCTCCCCAAGTCCACTGGTAGGGGAGGGTTTCTTTCTTTTCCTCTGATCCTAGTCTGTTAGGTCTCATCAGGAGTGGCTGCATTGTCTTCCTCTGTGGCCTGGTAAGGCTGTTCCCTCCTCAGGGGGAGGTGATCAAAGAGCAGGCCAGTCAGTTTATGTCAGAAGCAGTCTCTGTTCTCATTACTATGGAACCCACTTGGACACTGAACTGCCATGGGCTACATCTGTGCAGGGGTTCTAGGTTATCTCCATGCATGGTACTTGGTTGGAGTATGAGTCTCAGGAAAGACCCCTGTGATCAAATTTTTTGGTTTTGTTGCTCTCCTTGTGGGCCTCCTGTCCTCTCCAGCTCTTACTATTTCCCACTTTTTACATAAGATTCCCTGCATTCTGCCCAACAGTTGGCCCTAAGTCTCAACATCTGCTTTGATAGTCTGCAGGGCAGAGCCTTTCAGAAGCCCTCTGTGGGAGGCTCCTAACTTGTTTCCTGTTTTCTTCTTCTTCTGGTGTCCATCCTCTTTGCCTTTCTGGATAGGGATTGAGCATTTTAGCCAGAGTCCTCCCTCTTGATTAATTTCTTTAGGTGTACAGATTTTAGTAGGTTTATCCTATATTATATGTCTATATGAGTGAGTATATACCGTGTGTGTCTTTTTGTTTCTGGGATAGCTCACTCAGGATGATCCTTTCCAGATCCCACCATTTATCTGCAAATTTCATGATTTCCTTGTTTTTCATTGCTGAGTAATATTCCATTGTGTAGATATACCACAATTTCTGTATCCATTCTTCAGTTGAGGGACATCTGGGTTGTTTCCAGCTTCTGGCTATTACAAATAAAGCTGCTACAAATATGGTTGAGCAAATGTCCTTATTGTGTACTTGAGCCTCTTTTGGATATATGCCTAGGAGTGGTATAGCTATCTACTCATTCTTTACCAAGATTCCGTGCACTCTGCCCAGAGTTTGTTTAGGAGTCTCAGTATCTGCTTTGATACAATGCTGGGTAGAGTTTTTGTTGTTTATTTTATTTATTTATTTGAGACTATGTTTAAATGACTTTAGGCTGGCCTGGAACTCACTATGTGGACCAGGTAGGCCTCAAAAGCATGATATTCCTGTCACAGACTCCTGAACATTGGGGTTATAAGTATGTTCCACCATGCCTGCTTCATCTTGATTTTTTCCTCCTTTCATTGAATTAATGGTCTTATTACATTTTGTCTTATGTTTCATATATACTGTCATATTCTCCAGCTACATATGTTAGGAAATCAACTTCAGTAGCACTTTCTTGGCTGAGGCCTAAGCTGCCCATCTGCTACACCTTTATAGAAGGCCTAAGTACAGTTGTGCATGGTCCTCGGTTGATGCTTTGGTCTCTGGAAGGCATTCTGGGCCCTGGTTAGTTGGCTCTGTTGGTCTTCCTGTGGAGCTCCTGTTACCTCCAGGTCCTTTTCTCTTTCCTCCCCCTTTCCACAAGACTTCCTAATCATTGTCCAATGGTTGAATGTGGGTCTTGTCATCTGTTTTGAGGAGCTGTTGGGCAGCACCTTTCAGGGGACAACTCTGTAAGGCTCCTGTGTGAAAGTTTAGCAGAGCATACTTCATGGTGTCAGGAGTTGGCACTCTCTGATAGGGTAGTCTTTGGTTGGGCCAGGCATTGGTTAGACATTCCCTCAATCTCTGCTCTATCTGTTCTATCTTTATCCCTGCACATCTTGTAGGCAGAGCAAATTTTGTGTTGAAGTTTTTATGGGTGGGTTGGTGTTCCCATCCCTCTGCTAGGGATGAGTGGGTGTCCTCTTCAGTCTCTGTGGCCTCTGTTACTAAGAGTCTCTGCTTGAGTAGCCAACATATCCTACCAGGAGCCTGCCCTGACTTAGGTTTCCAAATTGTCACAGAGATACAACAAAAGAACTTCTGGAGTTATCTCCATCTTGACTTCAAGCTATACTACAGAACAATAGTAATAAAAACCACATGATACTGGCATAGAAATAGACTGATTGGTCAATGGAATCAATTGAAAACCTAGAAATAAACTCACATACTATGGTCACTTGATTCTTGATAAAGGATCCAAAACCATACAATGGAAAAAAGACTATATCTTCAAAAAAGGGTGCTGGTCTAACTGGATGTCTACATGTAGAAAAATGCAAATAGACCCATCCATATCTCCTTGCACAAAACTCAAATCAGGGTGGATCAAAGTCCTCCATATAACACCAAATCTATTAGAAGAATAGGTGGATAAGAGCCTCGAACTCATTGGTACAAGAGACAACTTCTTGAACAGAGCATTAACTAACTGTTCAGGCTCTATTATCAACAATTAACAAATGAGACCTCTCATAACTGAAAAGCTTCTGTAAGACAAAGGACACTGTCAATAGAAAGAAATGACAGTCTACAGATTGGAAAAAGATCTTCACCAATCCTACATCTGATGAAGGGCTAATATCTGAAATATATAATTAACTCAAGAAATCAAATACCAATAAAATAAATAACCCAATTAAAAATGTGGCACAGAACTAAACAGAGTTCTCAACAGAGGAATCTCAAATGGCAGAGAAACACCTCTTTTGGATATATGCCTAGGAATGGTATAGCTGGATCTTGAGGAATGTTCAACTTTCTTAAAGAAATGTTCAACTTTCTTAGTCATCAAGGAAATAAATGAAAATCAAAACGACTCTGAGATTCCATCTCACACCCATTAGAATAGCTGAAATAAAAAACTCAAGTGACAGCACATATTGACTAGGGTAAGGAGAAAGGAGAACACTCCTCCATTGTGGGTAGGAGTATAAGCCTTGATATCTTAAAAAACAAAACTGGAGTAAATAATATGCACTAAACCAGAATTAACTTAATTGCATAGAAATATATATACATACATAAAATCAAACCCTTAGCCAAGCTTACTAAAAGGCAGAGAGACACCATCCAAATCAACAAAATCAGAAAGCAAAAGGGGGACATAACTACAGACACTGAGGAAATCCAAACAATCATTAGGTCGTACTACAAAAGCCTATATGCCACAAAATTCAAAAATCTAAAAGAAATGGACAGTTTCCTTGATAGATTCCATTTACCAAATTAAGTCAAGATCAGGTAGAAAGATTGAATAGTCCTGCATGCGGGTTGATGCCCCAGGTCCCGCCTCTGAGAAAAAGGTATCGGACGGGTCTGATGCTCTTTGGCTGGATGACACCTAAATGAACATCTGTACAAAGTCCCAATTTATTTCTAATATCAGAGATCAGACCTTTACTCTTGCCTGATGTGTCTAAAACAAAAAGGGGGAACTGTAGAGAGCTGCGGAATGCTATGCCTTAAAGATGGAGCTGGTTTCCGCCTTCCACCTTCCCGATGGTGAGTGCTCTCTGTCACTAACAACTCCACATTTGGCTAAAGCCGAGGATCTGGCTTGCTTCCATGTATGTGGACCTATCTGCATTGCCCCCGTGGCACGCCTGGGTTGGCTACCCAGAGGCTATTTAAGCTGTGGGCTGGCTTTCCCCGGGGTCCGAGGATTGTTCAATGTTCCTGAATAAACTGCATTGAAAAAAAAAAAAAATACTTGCAAACCGAATCCAAGAACACATCAAAGATATCATCCACGATGACCAAGTAGGCTTCATCCCAGGCAAGCAAGGGTGGTTCAACATATGGAAATCCATCAATGTAATCCACCACATAAACAAACTGAAGGAGAAAAACCACATGATATTTCCTTAGATGCTGAAAAATCATTTGACAAAGTCCAACACCCATTCATGTTTAAAGTCTTGGAGAGATCAGGGATACAAGGCACATATCTAAACATAGTAAAGGCAATATACAGCAAACCTATAGCCAATATCAAACTCAAACTTAAATCAATCCCACTGAAATCAGGGACAAGACAAGGCTGCCCACTCTCTTCATATCTCTTCAACATAGTACTTGAAGTCCTAGCCAGAGCAATAAGACAACTAAAGGAGATCAAGGGGATACAAATCGGAAAGGAAGATGTCAAAGTGTCACTATTCGCAGATGATATGATAGTATACATAAGCAACCCCAAAAATTCAACCAGAGAACTCTTCCAGCTGATAAACACCTTCAGCAAAGTGGCAGGATACAAAATCAACTCAAAAAAATCAGAAGCCCTCCTGTATACCAAAGACAATAGGGCAGAGAAAGAAATAAAGGATACAACACCCTTCACAAGAGCCACTGATCGCATAAAACATAAAATCAGATACTCTAAATCAGTTAGAAAAAAAAGTGGGGAAGAGCCTAGAACTCATTGGCACAGGAGACAACTTCCTGAACAGAACACCAACAGCACAGGCTCTAAGAGCAACAATCAATAAATGGGACCTCATGAAACTGAAAACTTCTGTAAAGCAAAGGACACTGTAAAGCAAAGGACACTGTAAAGCAAAGGACAAAATGAATGCCTACAGATTGGGAAAGAATCTTCACCAACCCTTTATCTGACAGAGGGTTAATATCCAGTATATATAAAGAACTAAAGAAGCTGAAAAGCAACAAACCAAGTAATCCAATTAAAAAAGGGGAACAGAGCTAAACAGAGAATTCTCTGTAGAGGAATAGACGAATATCGAATGGCAGAGAAACACTTAAAGAAATGCTCAACATCATTAGCCATCAGGGAAATGCAAATCAAAACAACCCTGAGATTTCACTTTACACCCATCAGAATGGCCAAGATGAAAAACTCAAGTGACAACACATGCTGGAGAAGTTGTGGAGAAAGGGGAACTCTCCTCCATTGCTGGTGGGAATGTAAACTGGTACAACCACTTTGGAAGTCAATCTGGCGCTTACTCAGACAATTAGGAATAATGCTTCCTCAAGACCCAGCCATACCAATCCTAGGCATATATCCAAGAAAGGCTCAAGTACACAACAAGGACATTTGCTCAACCATGTTTGTAGCAGCTTTATTTGTAATAGCCAGAACCTGGAAACAACCCAGATGTCCATCAATGAAGGAATGAATACAGAAATTGTGGTATTTTTACACAATGGAATACTACTCAGCAATCAAAAATGAGGAAATCATGAAATTAACAGGCAAATGGTGGGATCTAGAAAAGATCATTCTGAGTGAAGTATCCCAGAAGGAGAAAGACAAACATGGTATATACTCACTTATATAGACCTACAAGATATGATAAACATAATGAAGTCTATACACCTAAAGAAGATAGACAAGAAAGCAGACACAGGGTAAGATGATCAATCCTCACTTAGAAAGACAAATGGGATATGACAGGAGACTACTGCAGAAGGCATCTGAAAGACTCTACCTAGCAGTGTTTCAAAACAGATACTAAGACTCATAACCAAACCTTCAGCAGAAGGGGAGTTAGTATGATGTGGAAAGGATAGGAGCTCCACAAGGACCAAATATATCTGGGCACAGGGTTTTTTTCTGAAACTGTTTCTCCAACCAAGGACCATGTATGGATATAACCTAGAACCTTTGCTCGGACAAAGCTCGTGGTAGCTCAATAACCAATTGGTTTCCCATAGTAAGAAGAACAGGGACTATTTCTGACAGGAACTCAATGGCAGGCTCTTTGACCTCCTCACCCCCCAAGGGAGGAGCAGTCCTGCTAGGCCACAGAGGAGGACTTTGTAGCCAGTCCTGAAGATACCTGATAAAACAGGGCCAGATGAAAGGGGAGGAGGTCCTCCCCAATCAGTGGACTTGGAAAGGGGCAGGGAGGAGCTGAGGGAGGAAGGGTGGGATTGGGAGGGAATAAGGGAGCGGGATACAGCTGGGATACAGAGTTAATAAAATGTAACTAATAATGATAATAATAAATAAATTTTAAAAAAAGAACAAAAAAAATCTATGATTAAAGGAAGCATAATATGCTGGGACCATACCTTATGCACTAAATCCTGGATCTAAACTCCGAAGCATAAATGCAGAAGGAACATGAGTTCAAGGTTACCCCCATCAGCACTGTGAGTTCAAAATCAACTTGAATTGCATGAGAGCCAGCCTCAAAACAAAACAGAAGATGAAGAAGGAAAGATAAAACAGAAGGAAAAAAGAAAATATTTAAAGAAAAAGAAACATTCGGAACTGAATAGTCACACAAAGAACACAAATAGTACAAATCCTGTGGCTGGGGAGAATGCTCTGACGGTAAGAACGTGAGGCCTCAGTTGAAGTCCCCAGCATCCCCCCCCACACACACAAAAAAACTAGAAATGGCTGCATGCTTCTCTGACCTCAGCACTGGAGAAGGGATGGAGAAGGATTATAACTGGATAACCAAAACTCTCTGGCCAGCTTCTTTTTAGTTCAATAATTCTCAAGGCAATGAAGCAGTGACTGGTAGAGGATGGCATTGAATACCATCTTTTGATTTCCACATGCATTTTCACACACACACACACACACACACACACACACACACACACACACCATACACAGTCTTAATTAAGCCAAAGCTTTAGGGAAAACTATCAGTTGTATATGTTCATATTAGAAAATTTGAGTACATGATCATTTAATCTCTCATTTCATTAAGCTAAAGAAAGAAGACAATCACATACATAAAAAGTAGAACAAAAATAATATGAGATAGTGCTACACATGCTTGTAATTCTAGCTACACAGAAGGCTAGAGCAGGAGGAATGCTAGTTCAAAGCTATCCTAAAGAACATAGCCATGCCCAGTCTCAATAAAGGGTGCACACATTTAATCCCAGTACTCTAAAGGCAGAGGCAGGTGGATCTCTGAGTTGAAGGACAGCCTGACCTATACATCGGGTTCCAGGACAGCCAGGGCTATACAGAGAAACCCTGTCTCGAAAAACCAGGAAGAGAGAGAGACAGAGACAGAGACAGAGACAGAGACAGAGACACAGACAGAGACAGAGACACAGACACAGACAGAGACACAGACAGAGACACAGACACAGACAGGAAAAAAAAAACCATAATGAAATCCTGTCTTTTGAGTATGTATTCACAAACAGAGCAGCTTGGCTATCTGTACAATATCTGCACAATATCAACCCAGTCAAAACTACAGCAAGGCTGGGGGAGGAGAGCGATAGGTCTCACCTCCAACTGTGTAGCTAAAGGCTGATGAGGGAGGGAAAATAAATTTCAGGCTGTCACCACTCATAAGTTTCCCCCACTCAACTAGGTGACCCTATACTCAAGCACATGTAGGGAGCACTTAGTGGCCTTACTGGGCTGTAAAAAAAAAGAGGACATGAAGTTGGGAGGTGGACTTTTAGGGAAGACCTGGGGAGAGTTGGAGAGGGAAAATACAGGTGGGTGTGATCACAGTTCATTACACACACATACAAAATTCTTAAAGAATAAAAAGAAATAAATAATAAAGATAGACTAATACACCAAAAATGATGTTAAAAACAATAACTGAGACTCACAGACAAACTTTGTGCAGAGTGCAGGGAGTCTTGTGAAAAAAGAGGGGGATAGAGGACATGGAGGCACAGGAGCTCTACAAGGAGACCAACAAAGCTAAAAATTCTGAGCCCAGGGGGTCCTGCAGAGACTAATGCACCAGCCCAGGACCATGCAAGGAGAGGACCTAGACCTCCTGCTCAGATGTAACCAATGGGCAGCGCAGTCACCATGTGGGCACCTGAGTAATGGGATCAGGGGCCTCTGTCATGAACTAGGTTGCCTGCTCTTTGACCACATGCCCTGGCAATGAGACATTGCCAGGCCACAGAGGAAGAGGATCCAGACAGTCCTGATGAGACTTGATAAGCTATGGGCAGATGATAGGGGAGAACTCCCCCTTTCAGTGGACTAGGGGAAGAGATGGGGGGGGAAGAGGGAGGGAGGGCAGGACCTGGAGGAGGTGAATGAATAAATTGTAAAAAATAAAGACAACAACGTTTTCTCATAAAACTGACCAGTTCCACAAAGGAAAAATATATAGAACCACAAATTGAAATGGAAACGAAAGCATAATTTCAAATGTTTCAGCAATAAAACTATGTGAAAGCAAGAACTGAGGTGCTGGCTCAACCAGTAAAGTCCTTGCTGGGTAAGCATGAAGACGTGAGTGCAGATCTCCGGCACCCACATGAAAGCTGGGAACTGTAACTTGAGCACTGGATAAAGGCAGACAGAGACAGATCACAGCGAGGTTAGCCAAACAATGAGCACTGGGTTGAGAGATGGACAAGGTGCAGATTAAGAATGGAAGACGTTCTGTGTTGACCTCTGGCTTCCACAGGCACATGTGTATGTGCACCCCAGACACAAAGAGGGACACACATACATTACACACACACACACACACACAGGAATAATAGTTAATGGAAGCATCTCATGTATAACTTTACAAAAAAATAATACAATTTACTTAAAAGAGAAGTTTCTCAAACTTAGAGACTACTAAAACTAAAAGGAAAAATAAAATAATCTTAACAGTTTTACATCTGTTTAAAAGAAATGGCTGTCTGTTTAAAATCCAGCCAAAAAGAAAACCTCACAGCCAAATGACTTTGTGGCGATTCTTCTAACTACAGAAGAAAGCAGAAAGCATTAGCAGAATCTTGACCATAGTCCTCAAGCACAGAGAAAAGTGGCAAGATTTTAGGAAAAATACAAGAAAGCATTGCTGTGATCTTCAAGCTGTCACAGACTGCCACAACTGGATCCAAAAAAATGTACAACTCATAAAAGAAAATCCTGATAACCTAGACTTCATTAAAATTAAGATGTTCCATTTGTTATGAGATACTACCAAAGGAATGAAAAAAAAAAAACCACATGACAGATTGAAGATGTGTACGGCATCTATGTAAATATATGTCTATAAAGACACATATATAGATAAACCCATAGAAAGATAGATCTGAAAAGGATTTGAAATTCAGAACATATGAGAAATTTGCAAGTTAAAACATGAATACTGAAAATCTAATGGAAAAACTAAACAAAAACTTAAACAAATTTTTCAGAAATAGGGATAGTTTAAAAAAATTAATTGGCAAAACACACAAATGGACTCACAACCACAGAAAATTTACAGATGGCAAAGAAACACACCAAAAGATGTTTCAACATCAGTCACTAGGGGTAATGCAAATTAAAACTGTGTACAGTAGCAAAGTAAACCTTCAAATGGCTAAAAATTAAAAGCTGGCAAGGATGTGGGGAAACTCACGCACTGCTGGAGAGACTGCAAACTAGGCCAACCAACTCTGTAGGAAGTTTGGAGGGGCTCATGATGGGCATTTGTAGCCAAGAAAAAGGAAGCTTGTGCTCACCCAAAATGTGTACGCAAATGTTCGGCACAGCTCTATTCAGAATAGCCCCACACTGAAAGCAACACAGCTGCTCATCAGCTGGGAAAGGCTAACAAAGCTGTAGCAGGCGCATAGCACTTATCATCACGCAGCAATGGTATTCTTAGGCAAGCGGAGTCTTCCCAAGAAACTCACGAGGCTGCCACTTTCCACGAAAATTCCTAATACAGAAGGTCATCGTTAACACACCCTCTCATTGGGCGGATCAGGACAGTTATGGGGAAAGGAATTTAGACACAGCAGATGCAAAAGAATGCAGTATTCTGGCAACGAAAACAAAGACCAGGGACATAAAGTGCTAAGAGCCAGCACATCTCCTTTATTACACTTTTGGCAGTGTAATAAAGTGACATTTCCAAGCAAGGACAAGAGCACTAGACTTGAGTGCTTGACATCCGCAGAATGTAAATGAGTTAAAAGTTTATCTCTGCCACTTGTCACTATGAGTTTGCCCTCCTCCTCCTCCACTTCATGCGAATCTTTAAGCCACATATGGTCCCTTGGTGAGTGAAAACTCCATCCCTTTGTACGACAGTGAAAAAATGTTTGGGATCATAAAAAAAGTGACCATGTATCTCTGGAAGATAACGAAGTGAGGCTGTTTTAGAGGCAAATGAGAATGTTTTATTTGTTAACTAACATTTCAGAAATGTGTTTGTGCCAGTGAAGAAAATCTAATGAAGGAAAAACAAATTACTTCTACACAGCATCTCTGAAATTTTTCCCAAACTGGGACTGTCAATTTGTAAGATACAGAATCAACTTTGAGATAAATCCTGAGCATGTCTGTGAGGGGATTTTATAGATTATGTTAATTGGAAATGGGAAGACCTATCCTAAATGTGGGTGGTGCCTTGAGCTGGGGTCCTGAAGTCGCACTAAAAAGGAGAAATCTGCCTGACAGCAAACATTTCTTGTTCTCTGCTTCCTGACTGAGGATGTGCCAGCTGCCCAAAGTTCTAGCTGCCATAGTTTCCCTAACATTATGGGCTCTAAGATAAAAGGCGCTTTTTTTCTTTAAGTTACTTTTCATCAGATATTTGCTCATAACAATAAGAAGAGTGACTAATAAATAAGTCATCTGAGATTTATACTAAAAATTCAACATAAAGCCTGAGAAAGAAATACAAGGCCAAATCTTCAAGATTAGAAATAAAGCAAATACCGTGTTCCATCATCCATCTAGAACATTAAAGAGCAAAGAGCTGAACCACATCACTGTTCCCAGGCTAAACATATTTTCCAGATTTCTTTGCACCCACTCTAATCCCAAATGACAGGCTAAGAGTTCAGATGTATCAATATAGCTCCCAAGAGGCAGAGGCTGGAGGATCTCTGTGAGCTCTAGGCCAGCCTGGTCTACATTGATAGTTCCAGGCCAGCCAGGATTTCAGGGGCAGGAGCTGGGGGGTCTGGAGAAAGACAGTGAGAGTGAGGGAGAGAGAGAAAGAGAGAGAGAGAGGAGAGCCTTCAGTTTTTTATATCTCAATAAAGAAATAAAGAGAAGGAAGATATAAGCAGATGGATGAGTCTTAGAATATTATCACTAGACAAAATTCTGAAAATCATATTTTCTGCAATGACCACAGAAAGCAATGAGGATTCAGAATCTACTGTCCAGAAAAAGACTGAGAAGAAAGAAAAGAAAAGACCACTTGTGTAAAAAGCCTTTGAGTACCTTAACTACACTAATTTAGAGTTCATTTGACAAACAGTCACCAGCATCAGGCGTATTACAACATAGTCTCATAGAAGCCATCAGCAAGGTCACTGTTGAGACCTTGGCAAAACTATCCCCCAGCCATTTACAAGGAACATAGCAAAGCTATGGATCAGGATTAAGCCACTGTATCTCTTTCCTCAACTTCACCTACTAACTAGGTCACCTTCGGAGTCATTCCCAGACATCCCTTTATAAGGCTGTTCATTCTACTGTTTCCAAAGGAGTGATAAAGCAAGCACGAAAAAAGGAGGAATTATTAAAATATTAGGTGGGACTACCGCTGGTGGGCCGCTGACGGGAAGGACAGATGTGGGAGTTCATAAGGCTTGGTGGGGAAAAAATAGATTGGTGTCCTTTCCCACCTGACAGTCAATCTGGACAACGTGCTTTTGAAGTCATTAACTATGCCATTGCTTCTTAGTTTCTGCAGAAACTTCAAACTACAATATCAGTTCCAAAGCCTAAGATAGAAGATATCCTGCAGAAATTGGTGTTGATACAAACAGCAAGATCCAAAGATGCAAGCCCTATGGCCTGAATAAATCCCTCCCCAAATAGGACAGAGTTGTAGGAGAGATTCGGCAGACTTTGATGTTGTTGACTATTGGGGCTTACAGTCACAGGAAGAAACATGTCTCAGTGCACTTACTCTTTCAGTGAATATTTACTGAGCATCTGCTGTCTGCCAGACACACCCTGTGTGAGCCGGTAGGACACAATTCCAACCCAGCTCCCATCCTCATGGCGGTTAGACTCTGAGAGAAAGAGGTGAAATTAAACCAATAATTATGCACTTGCTTATTAACAGATGGGACAAGTCTAATTGGAATCACTTGAAAGTAAAAAAGAAAAAGAAAAAAAAGAGAGAGAGATGACTGAGGGAGACAAGTGACTTTCCAAAGGTCAGCTGGGGAGATGAGTCAGAAAGGCATATGGTGGAAAGCATGCTCTACAGAGCAGGATGAGGACCAGACGGAAGCTCTGCTTCTGCTGTCTAGGAGGTGTGAAGTATCAGGGCCTCCTCTGGAGCCTCTGTGTCAGAAGGATGGTAGCAGGGCCCAGGCCCAGGGTTTGTGATCGTTACAGGAAACAGTGCACACTCAGCACTCAGTTAATGCTACTTGTCATCCCCTCAATATTGACAGTTACTGCTGCTAAAAATATTTTTTTCTTAGCAGCCAATCCAGTGCTTTTATCTCTGCATCCCACTACCTTGATATCATTTAATTTTTTTCCCCTCTTTTCTTCCTAACCATAAGAAGTTTCCTGGAAAGTAGGTCAGACTCCAGCAAACTCTCAGCATTGTAGCTTCTAGATGGTAGAGGAGGCATGGGAAGCCTTTCGGCAGCTCTGGGTGCCCATCCAGGCTTCCAACGGATGACAAAATATTTCCATGAGGATTTATTTAATTTTGTCCCCAGGCTTGTTCATAATTCTGACCATCTGGTACTGGAGGTTTCTCTATTTTTAATATTTCTACTTCGGGTGTTTTGCTTTTTTAACCTATTCTAGGATTAGCCGCCCCCTTTCAGCCACCCCCACTCTCTCCACCAACCCGATTTAATTCACTTGAACGAATTCTTCCGTATGACAAGTTTGCCACAGCCTATAGCTCTGATAACCTCAGAGCTGTGAAGCAGAGGCATCTCAAGCCATATGAAAGGATGTCATCCTTGACACCTATGACATTGTTCTAACAAGACCACCCCAAGGGTACATGCTGCAAATAAGAATAGAACCTCCTGAAAGGAAGCTCCCCACCCCAAAGCCCTAACTGTCACTCTAATTAACTCTGGTCAGATAATTCTTCTAAAAGAAAACATCATGAGCTGGTCACACAGGTTCCTTTAGGCCATCTGTCCTAGCCTGCATGACCAAATGGTGACCATATAAGATTTTTCATTTTGCCAGGAACTGTGCTGTCTTTAAAAAACCAATTTCCCCCAAAATAGCTCTATCAGACTAAGTCTGTTTTGTTTTCTCTGGATCATTGTTTAATAGGGTTGGGGGTAGGACTTCATAAGAGAACACAGACATTGACTTTGGGGAAAGAGCAATACAAAAAACATCCCTAGGATTTTGCTGTCCCTGGTGTTCCTCACTCCCTCATCCTCATCTGTCTTTCATGTGTCTACTCAGCTTATTTCATTATTATCCCTGAATTAGCTGTTTCTCCAGATGAGGTTTTAGTAAATGTTTGAGTAGCTGTGGCGGGGAGTGAGGGTGAGTGGTGGGTGGGGTTGAGGGGTGTGACCAAGTGTTGAAAATATCTCAGAAAACCACAAAGATGAGGAATGCAGAGTATCATCTGGAACTTGGAGATCTTGATGATGGAGGACAAGGAAAATGAAGGGTCCATTGTGAACAAAATCTCTGGGATGAATGCAGCCTTCTATCTCCTCCACCTCTATGAGGCTTCGTTTTGTAAGATAAGGTATCTTTTTCTTACCCCCTGCTTTCTGTATTTTATAAACACTTTCCTCTTTCATTTATGGAGCAATGAACCACCAGAGCAGCAATGCACACAGCACATATTATTCCCATTTCGCCAATAATGGAACTAAAGAGCAGAGACGTAATAAAACTTGCCCAAGATCACACAAGTGGTAAATTTAGCAAAAAGAATCTAGATCTGTTTCACCCTCCTGGCAGGGTGCTCAGCATCTCTCTGCTCTACCATGCTCATTTTTCAGGAAGAAAGGGTCAGGGCACTCAGAAAAGAACAAATGCAGGTTTTGGAGTGTACACTCAGATCTCGAATGGTGTTAGGTTAGCTCTTTGTCGCTGTGACAAGGTCCTGGAGAAAACAACATGGGGGAGGAAGGACTTATTTTGGGTCACAGTGGCCACTTGGCTACTTTGTTTCTGGACTCAGGTGTGCTGAGACAGAACATCACTGTGGAAGGGCACGGTGGAGACAAGCTGCTTCCCCGCGGCAGACAAGAAGTAGAGAAAGACCATGATAGGACAGCACCGGGGATAAGACACAACTTTCCAAGGTGTGTGCCTTGACCCTGTTTCTCTAGCTAGTCCCCACGTCCCAGTAGTCTGTTTAGTCCTGACTTAATCCACCAATGAAGTCAGAGACCTTGGGGCTCGTAACCTCTCCAAAGCCCACCAATGGCAGCCAATCCTTCATCACATGTGTCTTCAGGAAACACATTTGTAGACAAACCATAACATTGTTTTGTTTTAGCCCATGCTTGTATTTGGTTTACATTTCTATGGAACAGCTCCTCTTACAAAATACACAGTAGAACTTTGCAAAAGAACTTTGTATCTATATGTCGATATAAATGTTACATATCTAAGCATTTAGAAAAGTAAGAGAAATCCTTGGGAGCCAAAAACAAAAGATAAAACTGAAACCTGGAGAAAGTAGAACCATGTTGAGTCACTGTGGTAATACTTACCATGGGAGACTCAATTCTTACCACCCAAAGTGGTTTAGTTAACACATTATGTCATATATCTTTCTATATATGCAAACACAAGCATAGGAGGGTTCACATACATATCACAGGCATGCATACACAATGGCTATTTTAAATGGCATTTATAGATAGCACATTTCAAGGGTAAAGTACGGTTAATATAGGGTGCTTTAAAGGCAAAATAACACATATGACTCATTAACATATATTTCCTTATACCTGGAATGTGCTCTTTTATGAAAGAATAACATTTATACATATACATGTATATATATAAAAAGCCAAGTATATGAGTAGGTCTAAAATGATTATGAAACCTGTGATAGGAACCTAAAAGATATCAAAGGACAACAGCCTACCACACTACTGTTCCCTGTGCTGACCTTGTGAAGTACACAAGTGAAGTACACATTGCCACTGTAGCTCTGAATGCAGAGGAAGGAAAAGCGTCAGCAAAAGTACTGTGGGTCCTCCCTTCCTTCCGTGTCACTTATGGAAGACCTCAGAAACAATGAATGCCTTTCAGCTCCATCATTCTAGCTGCTGATTAGACAGTAAGTATCAGATGACATCCCTTTCTCCTGGGAAATCGTTATGGTTAACAAAACAAACAAAGGCTGTAGTCACCGGGTCTTGTATTAAACAAACACATAACCAAAAATAAAAATAAAAAACAACAATCAAAGAGCACAGTGGCTGCTCAGTTCAATAAAAGAGATTCTAAACACATCGACCAGAGTGGGGCCCGGCTCAAGGCTTCAGTAATTCTCATGCTAGAGTTTTCCAGTTTTTAGCTTTTGCTGGCAAAGCCCTGTGATTGGACAGGCATCTCTCTCAAATGGCTCTGTATTACTCCATTGCAGTACTTTCAAAGCCTATTTTAAAGAAATGCAAATAGCTACTATTTTAATCTCCTAGTAAATAGATATTTTCTCCCTCAACAGAAACAAGTCTAGCATTTTCACAGCTTCAGGTTAAAGTTTCTAAATAATGGCTGTTCCTTAGTCTCTTTCTTTTGTGCTTTTGAGGATAAACCCATGAATTGAAATAACAGAATAAAAGGCCCAGTAGTGAGTATGGATTCATTTCCTGGGAAATGAAATCCCTTTGCGTTGAAACAGCAAGCCATGGTGGTTTCTCTGCTGAATGGATCCTCACAAAATCCACATCCAGGAACCCATTCAGTTCTTATCTATCACCTTTTAGACTGCTGATACAAGACAGCAGAATACACCCATCTCTACAGACTACTGCATGTAACAAGAGAGCAGAATGGAGAGCAAAAAACTTGTGTTCAAGCCTCAGCTCTACCAATGACTGGCTGTGAGACCTCAAGAACCTTGCTTTAGGTCTTTGAGCCTTCATTTGCCTATTCCACAAAGAATAATGTAGGAAACTAAGGGATTTCTCTTCAGTGTTCAAAAGTTCTTTATCTCCTGTAGTGGTACATATACAGAAATACCCAGTTCATCGCCTCTAGTAAATCTATCTTTAAAGTACTGAGGAATTGTGTGAAATGCTAAAAGTATAGGGATGGAGGAAGTCAGGCCCTGGCACAGAACATGAGTAGAGGAGAGAATTTATGTCTTAATTAGACTCAACTCCTTTCTTGTACGGATATTTTAGTGTAACTTTCAGTGTTCTTTTTCTATTTGTTTGTTTGTTTATCTATTATTTATTATCTTGTTTAAATTTATTTATTTTATCTGTCTGGGTGCTTTGCCTGTATGTATGACTGTGTATCATTTACATGCATGGTTTCTGTCAAGGCCAGAAGAGGACATTAGATCCCTTGAGACTATAGTTACAGATGTTGAACCACTATGTGGGTGGTGGGAATTGAACACAGGTCCTCTGAAAGAGCAATGCATGCTCTTAACTGCTGAACCAATTCTCTTCGGTCCTTGCACTGGTCTTTTAAATAAATATTTATTGACTATGAGCCAGGTGCGAGGAGGGGACAAGGGTGGCCTACCTGCTGGAGGAGAAACGTGAGGTGAACGGGGAACAATTTAAGACATTCCCCCACACACTCTGGCGACTTTCAGGAAAGGGTGATATGACAGGGAATAGGGCCCTTTCCCCAAGTTACTAAGTACAAACAATTTAAGAGAGTTACCCAAGTTAATGCCAGCACTAACTGGAAGGTAAAACTAAGAGATTCCGTTTGCCCCAAAATTACAGCAAAGGAAACTCACACAGGGCAAGTCACAGAACTGCTCCTTGCATCGCCAACACCCCCTTTCCTGGGGAATCAACCACCAGCTTCCTTTACAGGACAGGAGCCTTCCACAGAGGGCCACTGAAAGACTACCCCGCAGGGTATCGAAGCAGATGCTGGGGCTCATAGCAACTTTGGGCAGAGTGCAGAGAATCTTATGAAAGAAGGGGGCGATAGAAAGACCTGGAGGAGATAGGAGCTCCACAAGGAGAGCAACAGAACCAAAAAATCTGGGCACAGGGGTCTTTTCTGAGGCTGATATTCCAGCCAAGGACCATTCATGGATATAACCTAGAACCCCTGCATAGATGTAGCCCATGGCAGCTCAGTGTCCAAGTGGGTTTCCTAGTAAGGAGAACAGGGGCTGTCTCTGACATGAACTCATGGGCTGGCTCTTCAATCACCTGCCCCTGAGGGGGGAGCAGCCTTACCAGTCTACAGAGGAAGATGATGCAGCCAGTCCTGATGAGACCTGATAGGCTAGGGTTAGATGGAAGGAGAAGAGGACCTCCCCTATCAGTGGACTTGGAGAGGGGCATAGGGAAAGAAAAAGGAGGGAGGGTGGGATTAGAGGGAATGAGGGAGGGAGCTAAAGCTGGGACACAAAGTGAATAAATTGTAATTAATATTAAAAATGAAAATTAAAAGAGTAAAGTTAAAAATAATGAAAAACTTTTTCTTTTGCTTTGGAGATTACAATACAATTAAATCATTTTTTCTTTCCATTTCCTCCCTTCAAACCATCCCACACACCCCTCCTTGCTCTCTTTCAAATTCATGGCCTCTTTTTCCTTAATTATTGTTATGTATGTATATGTACACACACACAAACATACACACTTCCGAGTACATAAACCCAAATATAACCTGGTCAGTCTTAATAGTGTTACTAATGTGTATCTTTCAGGGCAGATTGGTGTTGAATAACCAATCCGTGTACTAGAGAAAACTGTTTCTCCCAGGCTCTGCATGTCTTATGCCTGTGGTTCTTTGTGTAGGGTTGAAGTTTCATGAACTTTTCTCCATCCACTTTATCATGTCTATCGTTGTCTTTTGTTCAGCTCAGGTTGGTAAGACCCGATGGGTAGGACTTCTGACATTCCCAGGAGACACATTCTCTCAGCACACTCCCTGATCCTCTGGCTCTTACAATCTTTCCGTCCTCTTTTCCACAATGTTCCCTAAGCCTTAGCTGTGGGAGTGTTCTGTAAATGTATCCATGGGGACTGGGCTCCACAATGCTGCATTTTGATTGGTTGTGGTTTTCTATAATGGTCTTCATCTGTTGCAAAATAGAAAAGATCTTAACTGAGTGAAGTATCCCAGAACCAGAAAGACAAACATCTCCTACCCTTTTAATTTTTGGTTTGTTTTGCTAGTTTCTGCTGTTTGTTTGTTTTGAGACAGGTTTCCCATATTCCAGCCTGACCTCAAACTGGTTATGTAGCTGAGGGTGACCTTGAACTTTTGATCTTCCTGCCTTGCCTCCACCTCCTGAGTTTTAGAATTACTTTCAGGTGCCTTTGCAGTGCTGGGGGTCAAACACTTACATGCTAGGCAAGCACTCAAAGCTACACAGCCAGTTTTACTCCATTCCACACTGGTGAGGCTCAGGGAGAGCCATCTCCTATCTCCTATCTCCACCACTGTTTTCCCTGCCAGCTATCAGGAAACTCCTTCATGCTGTTGAGTAAATGTGTGGCTACTGGGTGACTGTTCAACCTTCTGATATTGAGAACGTTGGACACGAGGCAGATTTCTTTGTACACCCCTTTGCCCCACATCATTACAGTTCTAAGTTTAATTTTTCTGAGCATCTTTTACTCACCTCTCCAGGCCTAAGTGGGAAGCACCTGCTGATTGGTGGGCACTGAGCTAGGCTCTACTTTCAAACAAGGTACCCATATAATATAATAAATATAATATAATAATACAATAAACCAGAGGACACAGCAGAAGCCACAGTGAAAGAATAAGAGCAACAAAACCTGAAACCTCTTAATGCTTACCTGCCCCCATGGTATAAGCACACAATGGCAAATTTCCGACTACTAGTGTGAGGTCATTGAAGGTAAACCTGAGAATACAAGCTCACAATTGGCTTCTCAGAGGTGGTAAAATTAAATTCCAGAATACCACTGAGCAGGCCAGTAAATAAATATTTGTTTTACAGACTGTTGTGTGACATGATGAACAAAATAAACCAACTTTATGTGGTAATATTTACCCAAAAGTATATGATTCATAATGTAAATCCTAGCTGCCATACACTCACTATCTCAGTCCTCACCACGACCTTCTAGGAAGGAGGCACTATTGATGTCCAGGCTTTGTAGAGAAGGTCATTCTACCACAAACATAAAGCAAGTGAGTCTAATAGCTCATAAATGATGCCAGGATGCAAATGCATGTGAGTCCGGTTCTGGAATGCGCATCTCCTAGGAAACATACTAGTTTGAGAGCAACAAGAGGAGTGAGCAGGCTTAAAAGTGGAGGACTGAAATCCTTTAAAGCATACTGCTGGGGCATGAAGACATTAAGACATTCTGTGGCAGGTTTCCATTCCAGTTTGCTAGTAGACTACAGGTCTCTATGTCCCTTATGCTTTTAAGTGACAAGATGAGGGAGGTGTGTGTGTGTGTGTGTGTGTGTGTGTGTGTGTGATGTTATTATTTTCAGTCCTTGCGCAAAGATGCTTCATTCTCTTTTTCTCTCTTTCTTCATGCTGTAATGAAGGGGGGCCTGATAGCCGGGACACGGATGGGAGCAGGCAGTCAGGGAAGAGGTCAGAGGAAGGAGGGGAAATAACTTTCCTAATTAATGAATAAATGAATCTCTCTCTCTCTCTCCCTATAGTTTCTCTTTTTGAGACAGAGTCTCTCTCTGTGTAGCCATGGATGTCCTGTATCTCACTTCGTAGACCAGGCTAGCCTGTAACTCACAGAGATCCACCTGCTTCTGTCTCCCAAGTGCTGGGATTAAATCTAGCCACTTCCTCTGGCTAGATGAAGATTCTTATAATTGCAAATTATGGAAACTAACTATAGCTATCCTCTACAAATAATTATTTACTAAAGGATATGAGGTCATACATAAAATCTTCTGGAAGGTCAAAGAATCAGTAAAATGTCGGCAGCCATGAATAATGGCAAAGCCGTGCCATCACGCTGTTTCACAGGCAGCATCATTTAACACCACTGCTGTCCTAAGGACTCCAATATGGCGACTGAGGCTGAGTGTGGCATGTGCACTTGTAACCTAAGTTCTCTGGCTTCAGAAACCTATGGTAACACCACCCTCCTTGCCATGCTGGTTTCCTCCTCCTCCTTCTCCCCCTCCTCCTATTCCTCCACTTCTTCTTCTTTTAATAGAACTAGCTTCCAGTTTATTTCATCCAAATACTAAATACTGGCAAATACTAAATCCATAAGCAGAAACACTAGCCACAAGGGAGATTGGGAAGACACATATATTTGTCTTCCATAGTGAGAGGCTTATTTTAAGTCATAAGTCAGTCTAACATAGAAATGTTAAAAAATGCTGAGTGGCAAAAACATAGCAATAAGACAACCACTCATCTGGGCACCTTCCAAACAGAATGAGGGCTGGCATAGTGATTAGTTTACATAAAAGTATTGACAAAGAAGAAAACCCAGAATGGCCCACAGTGAAACGATTTCTTTTCAAAATAATCAAGAAAGAAGAAGTGGCCAACACCAGCAGCTAACCCACACTCTTCAAAACGCATGGTCTACCTTTGTTTATAAAATACATTCAACCGGCTTAAACAAAACAACAGAAACCGATGGTCGAAAGCAAGTCTCTGTGGAGTCCTCTCACACTCTCACTGTGTTTATAACCTCAGGTTGACCTATATTGGTTTACACTAACTGGGACACAAGTATTCAATTAAGAAAGTAGAGAGAAAAGGATAGTGGCTATTAAAGATGCAAAGAGTATCTGGTGAGAGATAAGGTGTCTTTGACCGAAACTTATAACCTGGTTACATAAGACTTGCTGTGGAGGAATCCTCTGGTAAAATATCGAGGGTCACAGAGACCCCAGGGACTCAGTAGTGGAAGAGGGGGCCACTTTATCGTACCAGAAAAGCCATGAACTCATGCTCCCTCAACATTTCTGTGTCCCTCTGATATAAAACACTGGCCAAGACCCACCACTGAGAAGACAGGTAATCAAGCCAAGTCCAGGCCCAGATGGGTGTCTGAGATCAATTTGAAAGATAAGAAAATAGAATGGGAAGAAAAAGAAAAAAAGAAAAGTTACTCTAGTGAAAAGGTGAAAAGTTGCATGGTGTGCCAAAGCAGAGCAAGTGAGGTGCAGCCGCAGGTCTGAACAGGTGACTAGGTGACGGGTGACAGGCTACAGTCCTGCAGAAGGTGTCACACACACCGCAGGACTCACGGAAGAGTGGGAGTTGGGCAAGGCATGACACTGGGACCACAAGCCTCAAGCACGAATACCCTGGCCACCCTGGCCTTCAGTGTCACACCATGACTTGTTTCTCTGAGTCAGAAAATAAGTTTGACCTTGGCAGTAACAGACATCATGGCTCTAAGTTCGCTGAGGCACTGAGAAGAGGGGAAAGGAAGACGAGTTGTAGGAGGAAGCCATTTTAAGAGTTAGCTCAGAGGAAATGGAAGCGCCTCGTGGGGTAGAAGTAGTGAGGACAGGAATTAACTTAGAAGGTTCAGTGATATTATACAGGGGTATACATCTAGGCAATGAGCTGGGGTATTGCTTTGAATAAATGTCCAAGTACAGGCCAGAACCCAAGCACATTACAGAGTAGAGACTCAGAAGAAATCCCAGGCTGAGCCACTGAGGATCAACCCTGAAAAGCTCCTTGCCTCTATTCCATGGACCACAGGGTCACATTTAATAACAGAAAGGTCTCCATGCTGTATGAATTACAGTATTTGTTCCCTGCCTTTCGCTCACCACTGCCTGAAATGCCCCCGCATCCGATTCATGCCTCTGCATCTAAGAAGCTGCATTTGGCTTCATCCCCTCTCAACTACAATCCAAATGCCCTGAAAAGGGAAGAGTCCTCACATTCTTATCAGTCTCCACTCGATTCTGCCTCTCTTATCAGAAGCTCTCTTATCATAGCCAGGTTCTTCTTGCATCATCCTTACAGAATTAAGTCTTTGTTCATCTTTGCTCTCCCATCCTGGTTTCTAATCTTCTGAGGGCAGAGACCAGCTGTGTCTTTTTCATCTTTGGTATCTCAGCGACTAATCCCATGCCCTGTATACTGAGTGATGCCACATTTTCCACGAGGAGCTGAGACCTTAAACAAAGGCATTTAACCTCCTGAGCTTCCTTATCTCTAACCGATCTGCAAGATGAAAGCATTAAAACCCACTCCTTTTGCTGTTAAAGAGGCTCGTATTGGAATATGGCTGGCAAACTATAAGTCACAGTACAAGTACAAATCAATGTTTGCAGGCAGCTAACGGAATTTCTGACAAGTGTGGCTGTGTGTCGATTGGATGAGGGAACAAGTGTGCATCTCTTTCATAAACACCGTTTCTCTCCCTTGAGAGGGGCCTTCAAAAGCACCAGGGGGCCCGAGAGGTGTTGGAGGCCAGCCAAGGATAACACTGTGGCGTCATAGACTGGCACCTGCATCTCCATCCGATGCTGAGGCGCAGAGAAAACTGCAGCGTACTCTGGCTCTGGAGCCTCTCTCAGGGAGAGAAATGAGGTGTTCCACACGGCCAGACCTCAGCTTCTCAGGTGATCTCTGCCTTCTTGGGCTCCTTCCTTCAGATCTCCCCAGACAGGACTTACTCTTCCTGTGTCAGCGGTGCAGCCCCGTTGCAATATTATTTTCATGTACTGCGGTTTGGTTGCTTCTCCAGGTTTCTGCATCTGTTTCTCTTTGAATCTGTTAACTAAATATACATCTTCTGAGCTCAAAGTATTTTTACTTCTTCTCCTTCCAGCTCCCCAGCCAATTTTGAAACCTGCCTCTCTAAAAGAGTTCAATTTATAAGTGGGTTGATTTGGAACATCCTTAAGCAAAGTTCATTTTTGTTATTTCTATAAACCCCCTCATTCATTTCCGCTCTCCTCTCCCAAGAAACACCAACTTAAAAAAAATAAGGAGGGAAGAAAGAAAAAAAGAAAGAAAGAAAAGCGTGTACAGTGTAAGGGATGTGGGGACATAATGAAGAAAGTCATGGAAAATGCAGTTAGTAGAATTATGCCCAGGAGCAGATGGCAGAGCTGAAGGAAGGGATGCTGGTAACAGGGACTTCTCCTGAGGCTTTAGCAATCAGCCTCAGAGGGGAAAATGCAATAAAGCAGCCACTTAAGAGAAGCAGCCTTTGCAGGAACATTAGAAATTATAAGATAAGAAAACCTGGGAGAGCCATAGGTCAATGCAGAGAAGATGTTTCCGTTGCTACATTGTAGCACAGGATGCCCCTTGGTAACAGACAGCTCTGCTCCTTCATGTTGGCAGCTCTGACTGTAAACTGGAAGTCGGCAGCAAGGGTGGCCACATACCAACTCAACTTAGCTCTCAGTCCTTCTGTTATCCTTTGTGCGGGTCAGTGGTAGTTAAGAATTGAACACGTTAAAAGGAAAATGTCTAGCTTGGTTTGGGCCTTTTATCTCCTTTTCCTATCGCAGAATCATCTGTCATGCACCTGTACTACGGGAGCTTTGCTAACACTCTGGCAACCTGAGTATAAAATTTAGGTTCTGCAGAAACGCCAAGCCGTGTTTAAGTCTGATTGCCCAGAAATCCAACAATCACTGCTACACTGGTGAAGCCAAACCAGATTAAATATAACATTTAATCCCAGAAAAAAAAAAACAGTTAGAATTAAAATAAAGAATTGGGAAGAACTGACTGAAGAGAAAGAAATTTTGTTTCTGGAGAAGCAGCTCATACAATACAGTGAGCCCTGCAATGGCCTTCAGGCTGATCACTAACGAGGGTTTTGTGTATGTAAGCAACATTCAACCTGACTCTCAGGAGCTCGAAGGGTGCCTGTCAGAGTAGGTACACACGCATTAGTCATCAGAGGCCAACCAAAACCCCCTTACAGAAATCAAAGAATAGAATCTGAACTCCATCAGAAAGAGAGAAAGCAAAAAACTGAGTAGCTGGTTAAGGGCATGGCTAACTTTCAGGATCCCAGGTTCTCCATTTTACAGAAGGGAAATGAGCCTTTTGCTGCACAACTCTGAGAGGATTAAGAGTGAGGGTGTATTTGACTTGTCAATCATCCCACCCACAGAAGGACAATGTGAAGATAATGAAACACTAATGCATGTTGATAGCAGCAGCACGAGAGGATAGGAAAGAGAGGGAGAAAATGTGGAGGAGGAAGAAGAAGGAAAGATAAATCAACCAGGTCTAATTTCTTGGAAAAGGAAGGAATAACAATTTTTATAAAAGTAAAAGGCAAATGCTTGCTTTGACAGCACACGTACTAACACTGGAATAAGTCAGAGAAAGTTAGCATGGCCCCTGAGCAAGGATGATGCACAGATTCGTGAAATGTTTTCTATTGGGGGATATTTTATTTTTTTATTATTCCTTAGATGCCTATTTGTTTTCTAATGAGAGACAGAAAGGGTGTGGATTTGGAGGGAGGGGAGGTGGAGAGGAACTTGGGAAAGTAGGGAGAAGAGATACCATAATCAGAATATATGGTATTGAAAAATCTATTTTCAGTAAAATAATAAATAACTTAAAGTGTAAAAAATAAAAATAAAAGGCAAGGATATAAAGCAAGGTTATTGGTGGAAATAAAAAATGGTTATAGACTGCTGGGTAATAGTCCACCCCAGCATGTACCACAATTTCTGTATCCGTTCCTCAACTGAGGGGCATCTGGGTTGTTTCCAGCTTCTGACTATTACAAATAAAGCGGCTATGAACATAGTTGAGCAAATGTCCTTGTTGTATAGTTGAGCATCTTTTGGATATATGCCTAGGAATGCTATAGCTGGATCTTGAGGAAGCAGTATTCCTAATTGTCTGAGAAAGCGCCAGATTGATTTCCAAAGTGGTTGTACAAGTTTACACTCCCACCAACAATGGAGGAGGGTTTCCCCTTCCTCCACAACTTCTCCAGCAAGTGCTGTCACTTGAGTTTTTTGATCTTAGCCATTCTGATGTGTATAAGGTGAAATCTCAGGGTCGTTTTGATTTGTATCTCCCTAATGGCTAAGGATGTTGAACATTTCTTTAAGTGTTTCTCTGCCATTCGATGTTCCTTTAAAGGAAATCATGAAATTTGCAGGCAAATGGTGGGATCTAGAAAAGATCATCCTGCGTAAGGTATCCCAGAAGTAGAAAGATACACATGGTATATACTCACTTATAAGTAGATATTAGACATGTAATATAGGATAATCATACTAAAATCTGTACACCTAAGGAAGATAATCAAGAAAGAGGACCCTGGGTAAGATATTCAATCTTCATTCAGAAAGGGAAACAGGACGAACAACAGAAGAGGGAGAAAACAGGGAACAGGACAGGAGCCTATCACAGAGGACCTCTGAAATACTCTACCATGCAGGGTATCAAAACATATGCTGGGACTCAGAGCCAAACATTGGGCAGAGTGTGGGGAATCTTATGAAAGAAGGGGGATAGAAAGAGCTGGAGGGGACAGGAGCTCCACAAGAAGGGCAACAGAACCAAAAAATCTGGGCTCAGAGGTCCTTTCTGAGACTGATGCTTCAACCAAGGACCATGCATGAAGATAACCTAGAACCCCTGCACAGAAATAGCCCACAGCAGCTCAGTTTCCAAGAAGGTTCCCCAGTAATAGGAGCAGGGACCATCTCTGACATGAACTCATAGGCTGGCTCTTTGACCACCTCCACCTGAAGAGCAGCCTTACTAGTCCACAGAAGAAGACAATGAAGCCAGTTCTGATGAAACCTGATAGACTAAGGTCAGCTGGGATACAAAGTAAAATATTATAAAATTTACGGTTGTATACTTACGTTTTGTGTGTGTGTGTGTGTGTGTGTGTGTGACACTATCCACTATGGCTAAGACAAGGATTCAGTCTCTATGCCCATCAACATATGAATGAAATATATACATATGTATGTATCTATGTGTGTACGTATGTCTTTGCCTACAGTTGGGGTACTATTCTGTCAAAAGAAGAATCAGATCCTTTGATTTACAGCAAGAGTACATATATTAATCAAAATACCCAAACACAGAATAAGTATCACATAATTTCTCTCACACATGGGAAGATGAAAAAAGAACTGAAAATGAAAGAGGAAGTATGAGGGACTGAGAAAAAAAAACAAGGTTAAAGGAGGGTGGAAGGACACCATAATGCAGCTACCTCAAAAGACAACATTGAATCCCATTAATCTGTGCAACAAATAGATGTTATTCATTCTATGTTTTTTAGATTTAGTTTTCATATGCATTAGTGTGTTCCATGATATAGGTAAATACATTGACCGTGTGCATACTTGGTGCCCACAGAGACCAGAGAGAACATCAGGCCCCCTGGAACCAGAGTTACCAAGGACTGTGAGCTGCCATGTGGGTTTGGGGAACTGATTTGGGTCCTCTGAAAAAGCAGCCAGTTTTCCTACCTACTGAGTCATTTCTCCAACCCAGTATTGTTTCTAAAATATGGGGAAGGAGGGAGAGGGAGGGAGGGAAGGAAGGAACGAACAAACGAACGAGGGAAGGAACAAAGAAAGAGAAAGGATTTTCGGGTAAGACTTCTTTATAAAACTCCATTCTCTTCTATCTAACATAATATGATTCTTAAAGGCCCAACAGAGACAGATGATATTGAGAGATTTCCTTCCTACCTCCTGAAATTACCCCAGAATATAGAAAAGCAAGTTTGTCTTAAGACATAGTTTCAACATGTACCCCTGACCAGCTTGGGACTCAATGTATAGGTCAACCTAGGCTTGAATTGAGGGAGATTGGCCTGCCTCTGCCTCCCAAGTGCTGGGATCAGAAGCATGCACCACCATACCTGGCCATGCTCTTAAAAGAATTATTAACATGTTTGATCTGTTGCACAGATTGTCAAATCTGCTCCAGTTCTATTCCGGAAACATTAACAAGTACACTCTAAGCCCCAGTCATTATACTAAGCGCTAGACATTCAAAAATAAATAAATAGGAAAAGGGAGTTTCTGACTTAGAAGGGGAAAAACCAAATTTGTACGCTACTAAATCTAGTGCCAAATAATAATGCCACAGAAGCAGTGCAAGTAGCAGCAAATAGCTGCTAAGCAGGTAAGTAGCTGTTACCTGCTTGACAGATGAGGGCCTCTTCGTTGAAAATTTACCTGGAGTCCTGACTGGGAAGGGGCAGTGCAAAGAAGAGAGAAGACCCTCCAGTCATGGTTGGCCAAAAGATCAGGACAAGTACCTGTCTGCTTCTCTTGGGGGTCTTGGCACCTCTAAACCCAAGCAACACAATGCTGCCTTACTTGCATGCTAATCCGTGAACAACAATTCTTGACAAATTTGACCAACTGTTATATTCAGGACTTTGGTGTTATGTGAGAAATCAGCTTGTTCAAACATTTCGCAATGAAATGCTCACTGGTATTTATGGCATCGTTATTACTAATTTCTGGAAAAACACTGATATAAAACAATGTATTTTCAATCATGAGAATTCCATTTATGCTGGTAAGTCATTGGGTCAAGGCAGAAGTTAGAGAGATGGATCATTTAGAGTGGACAGTCAAATTAGTATAAACATGTAGACATTTCTTGGTAACTTCTTGATACATAGCTTTGTTAGAGCAGCTGCTGTGTGAAAGGAAGGAAGGAAGGAAGGAAGGAAGGAAGGAAGGAAGGAAGGAAGGAAGGAAGGAAGGAAGGAAATTAAACCATTGTTGATCCTAGACACCCAGAAAAGATTATAAAGGGTAAAAGGAGGTTATTTGTGTTTTGTTTGTTTGTTTTAGTTTGTTTAAATGTAAGTTCAGCACTTGAGTGATTTCTTCTCCCCGTGGTGACTAAGATGTTGCTAGCAGTGTGGCCACTTTTGGATGAGGACACTTGGTGAGACCATGATTGTAAATGTAGTGTCCACAAAACATCTGGGAATTGTGTAAGTGCAGGGTCTGCGGGAGTCCAGAGCCAGTGGTGTGAAGTGGAAATAGCAGAACCTAGAGGAACCATCCAAGATTAGAGCTCCATCTAGAATGTACAGTGCACCAGGCAGGAACTGGGCTCAACGCTACTGACCCTTAGAAAAGTCTTTACTCATGCTGATTGTGAAAAGCTGAAGAGAAGAGAGTGGCATTTTAAACAGATGAGGAAAAACAAGCCTTTGGAACTATTTCAAACATATGGCTTGCATAAAAATTACAAGCTAAAAACTTAGCACACCCATGTTGAGCAGTGATAGTATTCAAAAGAATAGGTAGAGAGGCTGCAGCTCCCTTTGTCCTCACATGCAGATAGTTGCGAATGAATTAAAGAGACTAGGAGATGCAGGGATAAAGTAAACATTATCAAATGTAAGTATCTTGGGGCTGGGTTAGGGTTGGGGTTAGGGTTTGGGTTCGGGGCTGGGGTTGCAGCAAGGTTGGTAGACTGTTTGCCTAGCATTCACAAAGCCCTGGGTTTAATTCCTTGTACAGAATAAAGCTGGGTGGATGGCACATGTCCATAATCCTAGCATTAGGGAGGTGGAGGCAGGATAATCAGATGCTCAAAGTCTTCCTCAGCTACATAGTGAGTTCAAGGCCAGTGTGAGCTACATATAAGACCTTGCCTCAAAAAAATAATAAGTGAGAAGAATGCTAACTAACAAATGAAAAAAACATGAATTCATGCCCTAAGTATGCTACTTATTTGCTGTATGGCCTCATATGTTACTTGTTAAGCCTAATTTCTCATCTATAAGAGAAGAGACTTTAAATGCATTAAGGATGAAAAACGGATTTGAAGTTAGGCATTGACTCTAACCATTCCATGCCGTCTTCTGAGAGATGTGATGATATGAGTTCTAAAACTATATCCAAGTTCAGTGGGGGAAGCGACACTTTGGCTTAACAACAGTTATCACGAATTTTAAAGTGTACGGTTTTGAGGAAGAGGGCTGTACACATGTCATCCCTTTGAGAAGATGATGAGGATGTCTTCCAGCTTTAACTAGAAGGGGCTGGCTTATTTCCAGTCTGCTCACACCTCCTGAGTATATCATGCCTGATCGCCAGTGCTCAACACTGAGATACCATGAAGCTAAGCACAGAGACCCAGCATTCAAAGAGCTTGAACTATTTTAGAAATACAACCCCATGTCTTCTAGAATGCAATATGACTGTGTTATCATACAACTATACATCAAGCTCTACATGAGCATAAAAGGGTGAAGTGGAAGTTTCTGGTTTCTTTGAAGATTCAGTTTTGTCATGTGATGCTTTGCTGGAAGTGGGCACGTGATGTTTTTCTAGAGGCTGGCTTGTGAGAGGGCACATGATGTTTTGCTGTGAGCCCTTTGTTGAGAGGGGTATGACCTTGGCCAGCTGATAACATCCATGGGTGGACTCTGAGGAGAGGAGATATATAGAGGCCCATGGACAGTGAGGCTTTGCTGTTTGGATAGACATAGTTACGCTGATCATCATACTTCCACACTTGATTTTACAGAAATAAACATTCCAGAAAATTTCTTGGGGCAAACCAACTAAGTATTGTAGTGTTGATTTGTGTTGCTGCTTAGTCTTGGCCTTTGGACTGGAGTGCTGGTATTCTGACTACTGAGTTTGGTATCCCCTAAAGACCCATTGACCCTAATCAGCAGGAAGCAGAGAAAAGAGGTCTACAGCCCTTTTCCCTACTAATCTCCTCTCTAAAGTGGGGGTGGGGCTAGAAGGAAAGTAAAGGTATTTAAGAACCCTAAATACAGTAGGTTTGGTGAAAAATCTAAGTCTACAAAAGGGAAGACAGAGTTTCTCGGGGAAGTGACCTTCAGGACTGACTTTGAAGAACAATAAGAGGTTTCTAAGCATAACAGATACCTGCATGCAGACAGACTTATATGCATGTACAAAGTGCTTATAATGCTTGGGAAAAATAGGGATCCCAGTAAAGGTACAATATCAGCTGTTTGCTCAAGAATAACAAGAAATGCCCCAGGAAAATTAAATCAAGACAATTTGGCACACTCTTTGTCAGCTAGAATATAAAGTGTATAGTAATTAGGCAATGAAGATCCAACAAGATTTTCTAGATGTAAATACTTGAACTTAAAATGAAAATTCCTCCAAAGCCCAGTGATGTCCAGAATGGATGAACAGAGCATGAAATTCTGCATCTGAGGCAAAGGGTCTGACCTTTACATTATGATGTATGAGAAAAAGGGACCAGGATTCAAGCCAGGGACACAACAAGGCTCTATGGAAACAATAATGGCAAAATCAGGAAGAAGTCAATGTAAGAAAATGTCAGCTTGATAAGAGGAAAGGGAGTCTAGGTTGGTCAGGAAAGGTTAATGGAGAAAGCTGATGGTGAACCAGAGGTGTTGAAAGTCTGGTGTCCATGAAGCCAAGCAGAGAGCAACTAGTGAGAGACGTCAAGGCCATGACCCTTGATTAAGACGTTTGCTTGTATTTGTGCTATGTATTTAGCGCTTGGTAAAGTAATGTCTGTTCAATAGATTTACCAAGAACTAGTGTCCTTAATATAATCAAGGTCTTCACTATCAAACTTAAAGACACTAAAAACACTTAAAGGGAAAGTTGCATGACTGAGCGGATAAAGGCACTGGCTGCCAAGCTAGATTACCTGAGATCAGCCCCTAGGATCCACGGATTAGAAGGCTAGAGCTGACTCCCAGACTTCGTCCTCTGACCTCCACGTGGGTGCTGTATTATGTGTACATATGCACAAATATACACACACACAAACACACTCAAAAATGTGCAAACTAATGTTGAACAGGATTATTTCTGTAGCGCCTCGAAGAGTCCGATATGTTATCAGTGTGCCTGTGAATCCAGTAAGCCTGGGCTGCAGCGTTCAGGGAGCTCCCCACAGGATGGGCGTGTCACAGCAAGAGTAGCGCGGAACCAGCTGTCTGAAGCTACCTGCAGAACGCCTTAGAGATCTTTCAATTTGAGTAAATGCAGTTTATTTTTATCATCCATTTCCCACAAAGAAGTCATTTTTCTTTCATTTTCGAGGCAAAGAGATTGTATTTCAAAGGACAATGAAGCACATGCTGACAGAAAGCTCAAGTGGGAATCAGTGAACATAAGACGGAGGGAGGTGACTGAGACAAGGCACACACTAGTGCCATTGGCAACACCTGCAGAGGAGTTATTCCTAGGGAGATGGAGGGGATGGAGAATCGACCAGAGGAAAAGGAAGCCAAGGTGTGGGGGTGCACCAAACACACCGAGAAGGGCTCTTCCCGTCTCTGCAGGCTCCAGCACAGCTTTCCAACTACAGACTGGCCTCTTGCTGTCAGCCAGCAGATATTTCACAGTCTTTAGACTGCTTTTTATATCAGTTTTCCAAATACAAACATCTCTGGGCTGTCCACCATCATGGCCTATTTGGGAGACAAGTTCGACTTCATGTTTAACTATGAGCCATCATCGATAAATGCCCACACAAAGCCAGAGGCAGCTCACTGGAACCTCCATGAGCATTAGAAACAGGCAGCCCCTCAGCCCCTCAGGCAGGCACATGGCTTGCTGAGGAATAGTACTTGGTAGAAATTAGTCAAAGGAAATATTTTTTACCAAACAAATAAAACTGCTGGCGAGCGCATGGCCTACAGGCAGAATACAAACTGAGTCTCAGTTCCCACTCACCTTCACAACGTATCAATCCCTGGGCAGGACGCAGCCAGAATAATTTCGGACAGTATCTCTCTGTGTCTCAGCCCTCCCCTTTGAGCCCCATGGCAGATGCTTTGAAAGGGCACAGGCTCCCTTTCTCTTCTAGCTTAAGGGTCCTAGATCAAAATTTTGTCATCTAGACACCATAAAACTGTGACCAGAAAAGATATGTTGTTAAGTAAGGTAAACAATACTTTCTTCCTCCTCCTCTTCTTTTTTTTTTCCTCCTCCTCCTCCTCTTCTTCCTCCTCCTCTTTTTCTTAAGTGTTAGATTCCCATGGAGCTAGACTTACCGGCAGTTGTGAGCCACCTGGTTTGGGTAATAGAAACTGAGCTCCCTTAACTGCCGAACAATCTCTCGAACTCCAAGCTTGGATTTCTCTGAAGACATTTGTAGATATAAAAGTCTGAGTGTCCTTAGATGCCGAAAAAGCATTTGACAAAGTCCAACACCCATTCATGTTTAAAGTCTTGGAGAGATCAGGGATACAAGGCACATACCTAAACATAGTAAAGGCAATATATAGCAAGCCTATTGCTAACATCAAACTCAATGGAGAGAAACTTAAATCAATCCCACTGAAATCAGGGACAAGACAAGACTGTCCATTGTCCCCATATCTCTTCAACTTAGTACTTGAAGTCCTAGCCAGAGCAATAAGACAACTAAAGGAGATCAAGGGGATACAAATCGGAAAGGAAGAGGTCAAAGTGTCACTATTTGCAGATGATATGATAGTATACATGAGCGACCCCAAAAATTCAACCAGAGAACTCCTTCAGCTGATAAACACCTTCAGCAAAGTGGCAGGATACAAAATCAACTCAAAAAAATCAGAAGCCCTCCTATATACCAAAGACAAAAAGGCTGAGAAAGAAATTAGGGAAACAACACCCTTCACAATAGCCACTAATAACATAAAGTACCTTGGTGTGACCCTAACCAAGCAAGTGAAAGACCTGTTTGAGAAAAACTTCAAGTCTCTAAAGAAAGAAATCGAAGAAGATATCAGCAGATGGAAAGATCTACCGTGCTCATGGATTGGTAGGATTAACATTGTGAAAATGGCCATCCTGCCAAAAGCAATCTACAGATTCAATGCAATTCCCATCAAAATACCAACTCAATTCTTTACAGACCTTGAAAAAAAGATTCTCAGCTTCATATGGAGAAACAAAAAACCCAGAATCTCCAAAACGATCCTGTACAACAACAGATCATCTGGAGGTATCTCCATTCCTGATCTCAAGCTGTACTACAGGGCAACAGTAATAAAAACTGCATGGTACTGGCATAGAAACAGAAAGGAGGATCAATGGAACCGCATAGAAGACCCAGAAATAAATCCACACACCTATGAATACTCGATATTCGACAAAGAAGCCAATTCCATTCAATGGAAAAAAGACAGCATCTTCAACAAATGGTGCTGGACCAACTGGATGTCTACATGCAGAAAAATGAAAATAGATCCATATTTATCACCCTGCACAAAACTAAAGTCAAAGTGGATCAAGGACCTCAACATAAAACCAGATACCCTAAATCAATTGGAAAAAAAAGTGGGGAACAGCCTAGAACTCATTGGCACAGGAGACAACTTCCTGAACAGAACACCAACAGCACAGGCTCTAAGAGCAACAATCAATAAATGGGACCTCATGAAACTGAAAAGTTTCTGTAAAGCAAAGGATACCGTCATCAAAACAAAACGACTGCCTACAGATTGGGAAAGAATCTTCACTAACTCTTTATCTGACAGAGGACTAATATCCAGTATATACAAAGAACTAAAGAAGCTGAAAAGCAGCAAACCAAGTAATCCAATTAAAAAATGGGGAACAGAGCTAAACAGAGAATTCTCAACAGAGGAATATCGAATGGCAGAAAAACACTTAAAGAAATGCTCATCCTCATTAGCCATCAGGGAAATGCAAATCAAAACGACCCTGAGATATCACCTTACACCCATCAGAATGGCCAAGATGAAAAACTCAAGCGATAACACATGCTGGAGAGGTTGTGGAGAAAGGGGAACCCTCCTCCACTGCTGGTGGGAATGTAAACTGGTACAACCACTCTGGAAAGCTATCTGGCGCTTTCTAAGACAACTAGGAATAGTGCTTCCTCCAGACCCAGCTATACCACTGCTTAGGTATATACCCAAAGTTTGTTCAAGTACACAAAAAGGACACTTGCTCAACCATGTTTATAGCAGCTCTATTTGTAATAGCCAGAACCTGGAAACAACCCAGATGTCCATCAACGGTGGAATGGGTACAGAAATTGTGGTATTTTTATACAATGGAATACTACTCAGCAATCAAAAAGGAGGAAATCATGAAATTTGCAGGCAAATGGTGGGATCTAGAAAAGATCATTCTGAGTGAAATATCCCAGAAGGAGAAAGACAAACATGGGATATACTCACTTATATAGACCTATAAGATATGATAAACATAATGAAATCTATACACCTAAAAAAGATAATCAATTGAGCAGACATGGGGTAAGATGATCAATCCTCATTTAGAAAGACAGATGGGATGTGTATTGAACGTATGACAGGAGTCTACTGAGCGCATCTGAAAGACTCTAACTAGCAGTGTTTTCAAAGCAAAGACTCATGACCAAACCTTTGGCAGAGTACAGGGAATCATAAGAAAGAAGGGGAGTTAGTCTGATGGGGAAAGGATAGGAGCTCCACAAGGACCAAATATATCTGGGCACAGGGTCTTTTCTGAGACTGACATTCAACCAAGGACCATGTATGGATATAACCTAGAACCTCCACTCAGATGTAGCCTGTGGTAGCTCAGTAACCAATTGGTTTCCCAAAGTGAGGGGAACAGGGACTATTTCTAACAGGAACTCAATGACTGGCTCTTTGGTCTCCCCACCCCCGAAGGGAGGAGCAGTCCTGTTAGGCCACAGAGGAGGGCTTTGCAGCCAGTCCTGAAGATACCTGATAAAACAGGATCAGATGAATGGGGAGGAGGTCCCCCCTATCAGTGGACTTGGAAAGGGGCACGGTGGAGATGAGGGAGGGAGGGAGGGACTGGGAGGGAATGAGGGATCGGGACACGGTTGGGATACAGAGTTAATAAAATGTAACTGATAAAAATAAAATAAAAAAAAAAGAAAAAAAAATAAATCCTTTTGTAAAAGATGCTTAGGGAGAGAGGTAGAGATAAAATTTGGGGTGGGCCAGCCAGGATTGTGTGAAGGATTGAAAGTTTCAGAGGGTAGAGATTAAGTCTCACAAATAAATTTTTGTTTGTTAGGAAAAAAAAAAAAAAAGTCTGAGTGTTTTTTGAGAACAGCAAGGATAGTTTATGCAAACCAAATATACAAACTTAAGAGTGACAATGGACCTAAGGGCCTAGAAACACCCATCTCTGTAAGATCTGTAACAAAATTAATGTGGATAGAGGTAATAGTTCTAGTGGAGGAGTTGACCCAAGAGCCATGTGCTGGCAAAGTGACAGAATTTGTACAGCCAACAAAGTCGTGCAGCATGAGCTTCTGCGCTTCATGATGTCAAAAGAGAGCATGACGCTCCCTTTGTCACTACAAGGGCTGTGCTGCAATCAGTCACCAGGGGCCCTGGAGCCTTCTGCTTCTCCATTCAGGATAAGACGTTGTCTTTCTTCCTTCCTTCCTTCCTTCCTTCCTTCCTTCCTTCCTTCCTTTCTTTCTTTCTTTCTTTCTTTCTTTCTTTCTTTCTTTCTTCCTTTCTTTCTTTCTTCTTAACAGCAATAAGTTTTTAGATGCATCTTGTAGATCTCAAAGTCCTGGAAAGGAAGGGAGAACTCACTCAAGGACAATTTATCCTCAGATATGGTACTTGATACTAATCTTTCACCATTTGTGTGTGTGTATGTGTGTGTGTGGTGCTCATTCCAACCAGAAAAGACAAAAGAGTATTTAGTGACCTCAGACAGCAGACTACCTCAAAGCAAGAAAAGTCAAAAAAGAAAATAAAAAGAGGGCCACAAATCTGTGCAAGAAGAACCTGCAATTGTAGCTTTGCATGGGTATGAAAGGAAAACACTCCCCTGAAAAACTGGAGGAGACAGCAGATCCCTCTTCCCTGGAGGATCAACAGATGACAGAGAAAGAGTGCAGTTATGGAAGGCTGGACACAGAGTACTTCTGATGTTATGAGATTTGTCCAGATGAGCTCCTCTGGCTGTTGTGCTTTTACAGAAAGGAGGCTCCAAAAAGAGACCAAGAACAGTACTTTCTTCCTTCAGGGTATTATCTAGAAACAAGCAAAGGCTACTCAGTGTGGGCTTGGTCTTGAAGAGTCATCTATAGAGGAATTTTAATCCAGAACATGGCTGATCTGGCAAAAGAGCACATCCAAAGACCTTCTAGATCTATGTGATCAGACTGAAATACAAACATGCCTTTAATCCCAGGAGGCAGTGGCAAGTGGGTCTCTGAGCTCAACATCAGCCTGGACAGAGAAAGTTCCAGGGACAGAAAAGCTTAGGTCCAGGTGTAGTGGTACATGCCTTTAATCCCAGCACTCAGGACATAAAGGCCTGCAGATCTCTGAGTTCTAGTAAGTTCTCTTCAGGCAGTTTGATTGAATCAGTGAGTTGAGAGAAAGAGTCATGGAGTTGAATTCATGACAGTTCAATTCAGGGAATTCAGAGGCAGTTTTTACCAGGAGAGTTTTACAGAGAGAAGTTGGCACAAAAACAAGCTAGATAGACACAGGTGAAGACAGAATGATTCAGAGAGTGAAAAAAAGATAGAAGGTTAGAGTTAGTTTGAAGCCAAGCAGAGCAATTCAGTGAGAAAGTGAGATAAGTCAGATTGAGTCAGCCATCTTGAAGACGAGTTTGAACCAGAACAGGTGAGTTGAACCAGCCAGCCAGAGTTCAAGAAGAGCTGAAAGGGTGAGCTTATTCAATTTTAAGTCTGAGACGCTAAAGACACTCTAGGCCTAGATTACATTGTATGGAGGCTAGAAGCTTCCAGGGGTAGGCCTAAATTAGCAGATGGGGGCAGTAAACCTCCAAGACAACAATTACATCAAGTGAATAAAAATTACTTTAACAGTCAGCCACTGACATTAACTTTTGAGTGGCCTAATGGCCTGAGTCACAATATGTCCAGGTTGGACTTCATTTGATTGCCTCCAAGATCTAGACAAGTATGCAAGTAATCTCACTGTCTTGTCCATAAGACTAAATCACCCAAATCTGGATCCATTTTACAGCTTTTTAGAGGCTGAGGTTACCCCCTTAGGAAGAGACAATCTTGACACAGGGAACATCTCCCCATTTACCTCAAAGTCCACAGGGCTGTAACACTTGTGTCCTCCAGCTGGAACCCCTCAAGTCTGCTGAGGATTTGGAGCTGAAACATCTCTGAGTTGGCATTCTCTTACCACCCAGAGTCTGGGAGTTCTCTGGTCTCATGTAACAGTCACCTTTGTTTTCTCTTTCCCAAATGCCCACACCATTCTTGGATGGAGAGCCCGGCAAGAGCCTGGTTGGAGACAGTTAATAATCACCACCATTTCATTGTGGTGTGTTTTGGCCAATAATCACCAAGAAGTCCCCAGGATCAGTGAGAATCAGGAGAAAACCCTGCTAGGGCAGGAGCCTACAGCAAGGAGGATCCTCTCCATCTTGCTTGCTTCACAAGGGCCCAGGGCTGGTCCGTCTAGCTTTCGACAACCTCCTACCTCCCTTCTTCAGAGACTTCTGCACTCACTGGATGTTACAGACCCTGGCCTGCCAAATTTACTGAAGACTACATGGGCCCTAATTGGCTGGGTATAATTAGAGCCAATTAGAGATTTCAAAAAATTACCATAACATCTGGTTGATGTGGAGATCTTTGAAGGTTCCGAGAGGCTGCTTTATTGCTATGGTTAGTCTGGGCTCTGGCTGACGAAAGCTGAGGGCCTTGGACAGCTGGGGCTTCAGTTTCTCTTGTGTCTTCCTTGCCCACAGGGCTAGTGTTTCGCTGCCTGTCAGAGGGCCCTGCACCAGACAGAAAGCTCTGTAGCCAGTGCGTAGTTCTGTACTGAGGACCCTTCTACCCAATCACTCATGGGAACTTCCTGACTGACCATTTTCACTCAGTGCTACACCAGCACATGAATGATTCAAAATTTCTGTTTTCATAGTACATCAGTCATATTGAGTATAAAATACTCTGATACAATATGGCCCCATCTTGGAAAGGATAGGAGCTCCACAAGGACCAAATATATCTGAGCACAGGGTCTTTTCTGAGACTGACATTCAACCAAGGACCATGTATGGATATAACCTAGAACCTCCACTCAGATGTAGCCTGTGGTAGCTCAGTAACCAATTGGTTTCCCAAAGTGAGGGGAATAAGGACTATTTCTAACAGGAACTCAATGACTGGCTCTTTGGTCTCCCCACCCCCGAAGGGAGGAGCAGTCCTGTTAGGCCACAGAGGAGGGCTTTGCAGCCAGTCCTGAAGATACCTGATAAAACAGGATCAGATGAATGGGGAGGAGGTCCCCCCTATCAGTGGACTTGGAAAGGGGCACGGTGGAGATGAGGGAGGGAGGGAGGGACTGGGAGGGAATGAGGGATCGGGACACGGCTGGGATACAGAGTTAATAAAATGTAACTGATAAAAAAAATAATAATAAAATTAAAAAAAACAGACAATATGACCCCATCTTAACAGCCATATGCAAAAATCTAACTTCCAGTAAGAGACATTAATAGGGTCCATGGGCATGAATTTTGGGGAAAATTATTTAATCCAGTATAGTAAGAATACTGAGATTATCTTATATCCCACTAGTACCTCAGCATATAGCCATATATGATGGTAGATTTTACACACACACAGATATGATTTTCCTTATATTCATATCAGTACATGTACGTATGTAAATGTTTATGTATCAAGCCATTGATCCATCTTAACGAAGAGCATAAATGAATAGAGTACATTTAACATATAAATCAGTTAATCTGATATAGCAGGAAAAATATTATAAGTACCATGCAGGGACATAGCTTCAATTTCTGAGGCGGAAATGTCAATGTATATCTCTAACAGTAACATGTAAGAATTTCTTTTGCTCTAGATCCTCACCAATGCATAATATTTTTTAAATGTTTCCAATTCCAGTGTGTGCTGGTATCTATTTGCAGGTTTTCAATTTATAATTTTATTATCACTAATAAAGTTTAATACTCTTTGGTTATTGGCTATTTTATAAAGCCTCTTTTTCAAATGTCTCATCTATATTTTATTGGATTTTTTAATGTTCTTAACTGTCAGAAGTTATTTAGACAATTCTGTTTCTGCACTTTTGTCAGTTACGTAAATTGAAAATATTTTCCTCAGACTCTATAGCGTTTTTTCCTATTCAGTGTCAAAGGCCGGTCTTCCTAGATGGCAGAAAAAAAATTAATAAGCTGAATAACTCTTAAAGAATCCCTTCATGCTTAGTAACTATGTCAAGAAGAGGCTAGCACGGGAACAGAGCACCGAGGGAAGCAAATCCCCAGTGCAGGAGTGGAAGCAGCCTCAACCACAGCACACAGTCGTGCCCTCCAGAGCTGACACCATTGGAGACAGCTGAACCCCAGGCACGCTTCTTTATCCAGGAGCCCTCCTCTGCAACTGCAGCAGTCCCTGGAAGGAGCCACAGCTGCTCTGTGGCCACCAACAGCATTCCCAGCCACCCAAGCAGTAAATTCTACCAGCCTCAAAGCAGTGCTTTTCTTCTGAGGAACAGACACTCTCGATTTCAGTGTGGCTTGATTTAACAACTATTGCCCTTTAACGCTGTTTAGAAAAGATTCCCTGACTTAAATCCATGAAGACATTCTCCACAATCTCTTCACATTCATATACACAGCCTCCTTGAAAGTTGACCTTTTTATCTAGTTGAATCGGGCTTAATTTTTTCCCACAATGATTTATAATTCTTCTCAGCATCAATACATCAGACAAACAGAAAAGAATTGATAATGGTCTGCCAGCAGAAAGCCAAGTGGTTCTTGTGAATACCTCAGATCAGAGCCTGAAAGAATGCTAAAAGGGAATATTAATTTGAGCCAATTCTACTCGAAGTTTTTTCTCATGTTTTGGAATCTCGACTGTCTATTGCTATAAACCAGTTGAAGATACTTGCCTATAAGGTTTAAATTAAGAGGTAAGTGTGAAGTGATAGCCATATTCTGGGAACTCAGTAGATTTTGGATATTGCTATTATCTCAGGGCCAGAGTCAGTCCCAACATACAGCTTGTTCAGAATGCTGTGAGTATCACATTCTCACTTCAGTAGAACACATTCCATGCCTGGTGTGCGTGTGTGTGTGTGTGTGTGTGTGTGTTTAATTTGGGGGGGAAGCCCTCATCGTTCCTTTCATTTGTCTTCGTTGTCTTCGTTCTATCATTGCTTCTATAATCAGATGAGCCTTGGCCGGCGCCAGACAACATTCTCTACAGGATCGTGCGCAATGTGGCTCCATTTCCAGGAGCAGACAAACGGCAATGCACCGAGTCCAGGGTGGAACGTGGCAAGCGCAGCTGCCACCGCCACACTTGCCAACCTTCAAACACTTTGCAAAATAAATTCTAAGCCGCTCAGTAATGCAAATAATTCATGAAGAATCTGTGCTCCAAAACCACATATGCACACAAAGAAAGAGCAGCCTCCGCTGAACTGCAGTTTCCTTGACTAGAGCAACATTTAGACTGGATTTAATCTTCACGTAATACAGGCATAGGCTAGAATAGGCCCTGGACTGTGATGGTTGCTAACTGTTCACCTTGATGACTGCCTTTTCAACATCACAGTTTGTACCTTGAGCAGTCTAAAAATAAAACAAATGAAAATATCTGAAATTGTGTGTGGAACATCAGTATCAACAACAAAACATTCCCACTTTTTGCACTATTCTGATATTTATCATTTATTAACAGGGTGTTGGAGTGGTGAACAAACTGTGTGACATCATCAAAGATCAAAGCTCCTTTCAGCTAACCATTCCATTACCCTTAAGGTACTGACTTGCATCCCAAAGCATGTAGCTTCATGGTAGAAGGGGCTATGCATCGTCCTCCAAGGTAAAAATGCCCATGTTCAAAGGCATGTTTACATTTTTAAGCAGAAATTTAAAAAAAAAATTCCCCAGGTCCTTACACTCTTCCATCACTATAATCTAGGAGACATTCCCAGGCATCCCAGTGTCCTAGAACACTCACATCCTTTTAGTTTTATCACTGCTGAAGTAAAGAGAACTGTCACGATTGGCTTAGATCCACCATAATGAAACTCTCCTCCTGCACCAGGTACACCATCTCTCAACAGGGTTGGGGTTCTGGCTTTAAAAAAAAGGGGGGGGAGGAATCTAATAGTTGTGGAATAGACAACCCACATGTTTTGCAGTATACTCCACAATTCACAAACATCTGGTTGCAGTGGAAAAAGGCAGAGAGGAACAGATACCAAGAGCAAACTGTGGCCGACTCTGGATGTGGATGACTATGTTGGCTAGTGTTTTCAGTGAAGTGAAACAAATTATGGTCATCAGGAAGATCTCTTAACTAATAAAATGTCTCCGTAAGAGAGGTCTGTAGGCAAATCCCTGGGGTATTTTCTTGATCACTGGTTGATTTGGGAAGGCCCACCTCACTGTGACAGTGGCATCCCTGGCAGGTGGTTCTAAGTATAAGAAATCAAGCTGAGCAGACCGTAGGAGAAAGCCAGTAAGTAGCACTTCTTCATGGCCTCTGCTTCAGTTCCTGCCTCCTGAGCTCCTGCCTGACTCCCCTGCATGATAGATTGTGGACCTAAGATGAAATAAAGGCTTTCCTCTTCAGGTTGCTTTTGGTCATGGTTTTATCACATAAATAGTAAGAAAACTAGGACAATGACTAAATTCAATATGTTTGTGACATGCAAGGGCCAATTTTCCTTTCCTTTCCTTTCTACATATTTGTAATGTATTCTGTAGCAACACAAAATTATTTTTATAATTAAGGAAAAAGCTTAAAAATAAAAACAATTATAAACCAATTAGCTACCAGAGAAACCAAAGGACAAACATCTTAGTTGCCAAAATTTTCCTGAATCCCCTGAAGAATGAATTTGAATAGGAAAACTTGATGCCATCTGCAAGGCTCTTCACAGCATCAAAACCTGTTCCTGGGCTCTCTTCATCAATACCTTGGAAGCCTATAGAAAATCCAAAATCTTAAGTGTTCAAGCTGTGGTCACACACTTGATAGCAATAGAAATAAAGAAATAAAATAAAATACAAAACGAAATAATTGTTGGTATAATTTTTATTAAAATCAGTCAATTACCCTTTCTCTGAACAGCAAAACCCTAGATGAACTAACTGGAATGGCATCCATTCCAGTAGATGTCACAAAAGCCTTTGGGACTGTTTACTGGGGTTCCACTCCTGAACTCTGCCCCTGAAATTCTAAACTCAGCCAGAGGAGGATCTTGTGTTGTGTTGGTGTCCTTGTGTTGTGAGAGGGAAAACAGTAGAAAAGAGAAGAGAGAGAAAGTGATGAGGCTTTTACTGTCACTATGAGGGTTTTGTTGGTGCCAAATGATACTGGATCCTCTGAAGAGAAAATATCTGGGTATATGTTGCCTTCAAAAAAAAGATGCTTCTGAAACAAGACCAGAAATTTTATTCTGCAAGGTGAAACATAGAATAGATACTAAATATTTATCATGTACTCATCAAATAAAACATATGATATCTTTATCTGGAATATAACAGTACACCATCATCAATAGTAAAAAATGATTTTAATGTATTTAGTTTGAAAAAACTTTTCCAACATTTTTTCTAAGAGCTTTATGCAATTTATCATATTTAATCCAGCTCTGTAAAAAGGAAAACCATTGCCATTATTTTATCAATGAAGAAAGAATTTATAATTTTGTGACATCACAGGTTAGGATGTAGATGAACTACACTTTGCAATCTTCCAGAATTCCAGACTCCATACACATTTTTTCTGCAGCCATCATCTCAATCCATCTGGGAAAGGAGGCAGAGTGATACTTAGATGCTGAAGCCAAAGGGAATCTTCAAAGTTTGGAAGACTAAAATTCATACCAAAGACCCGAGATCAACGAAGCCATCTTGACTGAGAAGAACAAAGCTGGAAATGTCAAAATCCTTAATCTCAAAACGCACCATGGGACCATAGTGCCCCAAACAGCATGAAACTAGCATAAAAATCTGACTCATAGATCAAAGAAATAGAATAAAGATTTCAGAAACACACCCATGCACCTATCCAACTGATGGTCAGTGAAAGCTGCTTCAAATGCACTGGGGCAAAATAACCTTTTTCAGTAACTGGTGCTGGGAAAACTGGATACTCAATACACAGAATTCATGGATTGCTGCAGCCATAAATCATCTGAAGGAATGGGCGGGCATGGGAGCGTTAGCAGGCCTTCTGGTGTTGGTCTCCTTGGTTTGCCTGTGGTATATATGCAAGATTAGAGTCTCACAACAGTGTGATGCAGCCTTGATCATTCAGGCCTTTACAGCCATTGAAGCAGGACATTCTCCCCAAGCATGGTTGGATACCATAAAAAGCTAAAATGTTACGCTCAGGATGCGAGGCTAAGCACTGCACTCAGGGTCAGCCGCTTTGGACCCAGAGAAGAGCATGTCTGGTTGCATGCCGGTTGATGCCCCAGGTCCCGCCTCTGAGAAAAAGGTATCGAACGGGTCTGATGCTCTTTGGGTGGATGACACCTAAACGAACATCGGTACAAAGTCCCATTTTATTTCTAATATCAGAGATCAGACCTCTACTCTTGCCTGATGCATCTAAAACAAAAAGGGGGAACTGTAGAGAGCTGCAGAATGCTATGCCTTAAAGATGGAGCTGGTTTCTGCCTTCCACCTTCCCGATGGTGAGTGCTCTCTGTCACTAACAATTCCACATTTGGCTAAGGCTGAGGATCTGGCTTGCTTCCATGTATGTGGACCTATCTGCATTGCCCACGTGGCACGCCTGGGTTGGCTACCCGGAGGCTATTTAAGCTGTGGGCTGGCTTTCCCCAGGGTCCGAGGATTGTTCAAGGTTTCTGAATAAACTGCATTGAAAAAGAAAAAAAAAAAAAAAAGAATTGATTCTTGCACAAAGACGAACTCAAAGTAGATGAAACACCTGATATTATAAAAGTGCTAGAAGAAAGCAGAAAAAATAATTCAAAACATCGGTATGGGCAAGTATTTCTTAGGCAAGATACCAAAACTACAAGAAACAAGCAAACACAAATACACAAATGGGATTTATTGAATTCCTTGTGCACATCAACAGAGATCAGAAGCCGCCTGTAACAAAAGAAAACACGTGTAAACTCTTCCATTGCTAGTATCTGGAATATAAAAGGACCTAAAAGTCTTAGCAGAAACCTAACTTACAATTAGGGAGATGGTTTTAATAGACATTTAAATGAAATTAGTGTGAAAAATACAAGGATACATTTGCAACCTGCTGTTTGCACTCCCCAGAGTTTAAAAAATAAAAGAATCATATTTCTCAGAAGACCAATGTGTGTATCAGCTCAGGTTTGTCAGCATCCCTAACAGTGATAAAATAATGGTACACATCTCCCCCCTCACCACACACTAGAAACACACACGTGACTAAAGGCCATTATATTATCTGGAGTAATAAGACAGCAAACTCTAGGTATTGGCTTATATTTTACACTTACAGTGAGGTTTTTAGAGAAAATAATTGTTTCTCTTTCCATGACATTACCTATAGGAGATCAGCATACTGCCCAATATCAGTTTAGGACCAAATGTCCTAGATGCCATGATGCATCTAAGATGCAGTGAAACAGAGAACAATCAAAGTCCAGGGCCTACAATGATGGAACTGGAAAGAGAAAGAGCTGGCCATCACGCTGAGGTGCCAAGTCATCTGTATTTGTGCTCAAATCTGTTCTCTATGGAATATTGATCAATACAAGCATATCCCTTGCCTGCTTAGAGGGTTTTTCAAAGAGCACCCAATGTATGCACCATTCTGGGCACTGTGAAAAGAGAAAACTGTCAGACTACGCTGTACCTGTATGCCACTTATAAACCTCCCTATTTCAGAATGCTAACATATATGTTTTAATCTGCATTACTCTGCAAATAAAGATGATCATCATTTCAAAAGATAATGACATCACTTTAAATTTCTCTCATCTTGAACCTCAGCCAAGAAAGTGCTACTGAAGTTGATTTCCTAACATATGTAGCTGGAGAATGTGACAGTATATATGAAACATAAGACACAATATAATAAGACCATTAATTCAATGAAAGGAGAAAAAAATCAAGATGAAGCAGGCATGGTGGAACACACTTATAACCCAATGTTCAGGAGTTTGTGACAGGAATATCATGCCTTTGAGGCCTACCTGGTCCGCATAGTGAGTTTCAGGCCAGCCTAAAGTCATTCAAACATAGTCTCAAAATAAATAAATAAAATAAACAACAAAGACTTTACCCAGCATTGTATCAAAGCAGATACTGAGACACATAAACAAACTCTGGGCAGAGTGCAGGGAATCTTGGTAAAGAATGAGGAGATAGCTAAACCACTCCTAGGCATATATCCAAAAGAGGCTCAAGTACACAATAAGGACATTTGCTCAACCATGTTTGTAGCAGCTTTATTTGTAATAGCCAGAAGCTGGAAACAACCCAGATGTCCCTCAACTGAAGAATGGATACAGAAATTGTGGTACATCTACACAATGGAATACTACTCAGCAACTAAAAACAAGGAAATCGTGAAATTTGCAGGTAAATGGTGGGATCTGGAAAGGATCATCCTGAGTAAGCTATCCCAGAAGCAGAAAGACACATATGGTATATACTCACTCATATAGACATATAATATAGGATAAACCTACTAAAATCTGTACACCTAAAGAAACTAATCAAGAGGGAGGACTCTGGCTAAAATGCTCAGTCCCCACTCCAAAAGGCAAAGAGGATGGACACCAGAAGAAGAAGAAAACAGGAAACAAGTTAGGAGCCTCCCACAGAGGGCCTCTGAAAGGCTCTGCCCTGCAGACTATCAAAGCAAATGTTGAGACTTATGGCCAACCTTTGAGCAGAATGCAGGGAATCTTATGAAAGAAGTGGGAAATAATAGTAAGAGCTGGAGAGGACAGGAGGTCCACAAGGAGAGCAACAGAACAAAAAAATGTGATCACAGGGTTCTTTCCTGAGACTCATACTCCAACCAAGTACCATGCATGGAGATAACCTAGAACCCCTGCACAGATGTAGCCCATGGCAGTTCAGTGTCCAAGTGGGTTCCATAGTAATGGGAACAGGGACTGCTTCTGACATGAACTGATTGGCCCGCTCTTTGATGACCTCCCCCTGAGGGGGAAGCAGCCTTACCAGGCCACAGAGGAAGACAATGCAGCCACTCCTGATGAGACCTAACAAATTAGGATCAGAAGGAAGCAAAAGAAACCCTCCCCTACCAGTGGACTTGGGGAGGGGAGTGTGTGGAGAAGGGGAAGGAAGGGATGGATTGGGAGGGGAGGAGGGAGGGAACTAGAAGGGAGATACAAAGTAAATAAAGTATAATTAAAAAAAAAAAAAAAGAATGGGGAGATAGTAAGACCTGGAGAGGACAGGAGCGCCACAATAGCAACAGAACAAAAATATCTGGACACAGGAGTCTTTTCTGAGACTGATAATCCAACCAAGGACCATTCATTGATATAACATAGAACCCCTGCACAGATGTAGCCCTTGGCAGCCCAGTATCCAACTGTGTACCCTAGTAAGGGGAATAGGGACTGTCTCTAACATGAACTCAGTGGCTGGCTCTTTGACTCCCTCCCCCTAATGGGGGAGCAGCCTTGCCAGGCCACAGAGGAAGACAATGCAGCCAGTTCTGATGAAACCAGATGGAAAGGGAGGAGGATCTCCCCTATCTGTGGACTTGGAGAGGGGCATAGGAGGAGATAACGGAAGGAGGGTGAGGTTGGGAGGGGAGGAGAGTGGGGCTACAGCTGGCATACAAAGTAAATAAATTGTAATTAATATAAAAAATTTTAATTTAAAAAACAAATCAAAATAATCCTGGAAGTTCTATTTGAACAGATTATTTGAAGAATGTATGTACTTATCATACAAGGACAGGAAGTACATGGTGTTCTGATAGAGTTGAGAGGAAGAACAGGGTTTGGGGAGGCTAAGAAGGATGGCATCTGCACTGAAGGGTACTGAAAAGAAAATGTCTACAAATAAGTGACTATAAATCTGCATACGATTTCTTTGAATCTATTGAACACCAAGCAAAAGTACGTACAGTAAAGCTCAAAGACCTACAAGGGAAAGGCTCTTCCAGGGAATCTAAATAAATAAATGACACTTCAGCCTAGGGTGATCCTTGCCTGGGTATCTTTCCCAGGCAAAGGGAAAAGAGTTTTGGTTTGCTGTAGATTGTCCATATGAGCTCTCCCTCTTGCTCTCCCTTCCTCTCTTTCTCCCTTTCTCTCTCTCTCCCCCTGACAGTGTGTGTGTGTTTGTGTATGTGCATGTTACACAAAGATTAAATAAAAGCCCCAGAGATATGGAGTAGAAGTTAGAAATGCTTGCTTGCTCTTCCGAAAGACCCAAATTCAATTCCCAGCATCCACACTGGATGGTGGTTCACAACAGTCTGTAACTCCAACTCCAGAGAGATCCAATGCCTCTGGCCTCCACAGGCCCCTGTCTGTATACCCATGTGCACGTAACCACACACACTTACACACTAATTTAAAACAATATTTTAAAGACCCAAAGAGAATAACACCTTGCAAGAGTGGTCAATAATTTGTAAATTAAATTTAACACAGTCTTAAAAGAGTTACCAGGAAGCCATAAACCTTTATTTTCCCATAGAAATATGAAAAGATAACCATCAACCAGATTAAAAAAATACACAAAAGTTCTAGAAATAACCATCACCATTCTGCAGGAATAAATTAAACAATCAACCAAAAAGATGTAACTTTCCAACAAGGAAGAAACTTTCAGGTATCTTTTCTAGCCTATGATCCATCCATGCCCTGTCATACAGTATGAAATCAGCCTGGAGGAGTTAGAATCCCAGTTCTCTCCTTCAAAGCAAAAGGACTATGCAGAGTAAACCTTTGTCAGAATGCATTTTACCTGACGGATCTTATACAAGCAGGTGTTCAATAATGTACATAATAATACATATTATTAATCATATTATATACTTAATATGATCTATGATATAAGTATGATACTTTTGCATGTTAATATAGAATAAAATATTATTGAATACCTGCTTGTATGTATATATGCATATATATGTATATATAAAACAGTATATTCAAACAGTATATATAAATACAGTATATATATGTATATATACATATCATATTTATCAAGAAGACCATAGGCCACAGTTGCCTGAGTAAACTGCATGGAGGCTCTAGAGTGAGACTTGGAGAAATGAAGATGGTTTAAACATAGCTACACAAACTCGGAAACCGAAAAATACACACACAAAAGAAGTCAAGCTTCGTGCCCAGAAAACCTAAGAGAAGCTTAAGCCCCAGTCTGAGGCCAATCCCTGGGCTCAGAGCATGTCCAGCTAATGAATGAAGAACTGTCTCGGCACAGAGCCACACTCCCCAGCCTGGTAGATCAGGTTTCTTTGCTCTGTTTGTTTTTATTTCAGTAGCAACAAAAATCCCAAAACATACAAAGAAACAGGAAAGCACAGCCAATTAAAATGAAGGAAACAAATTGGCAGAAAATGGCTCTACAGATGTACAGGCATAGAATGTACTAAAATATGGTCAAAATAGAAAGGTCAATGAGCACACAACAAAGGGAAATCAGGAAAACTATGCAGGAATGAAATAAGAGTAAGAACTAAAGGGCAGGATCATAAAAAGAACCAAATAGAAGTGTTAGAGAAAGAGAGAAAATACAAGCATTGAAACAGTTACTGGAGCTTATCAACCATATATCCAAACAGGAGAAAAATGATGAACTTAGAGATAGAATATTTAAAATTAGCCTGGAAAACAGAAAAGAAGAAACAAAACTAGACAGAGCCAGGCAGACCTAAGGAGCATGGCCAAGCACACGAAACTATGCACGCTGTCACAGTCTCAGTGAAAGAGGTAAAGGATGGAGAAATTATTATTATTATTATTATTATTATTATTATTATTATTATTCACTTGACATCCTTGATGTAGCCCCACCCCTTCTCTGCTCCCAGTCCCTCTCTCCCTCCTCCCATTTATGTCAAAAAAGAGGAGCGCCCTTTCCCATCCAGGCCAGTTCATCAAGGTACCTCAGGACCAAGTATGTCCTCTTTCCCTGTGGCCTGGCAAGGCAGTCCCTCCAGGGGGAAGTGATCAAAAGCTGGCAAGTGAGTCCCTGTCAGCTATAGTTCCCACTGCACTTACTAGAGGACCCATACGAAGCCTAAGCTGTCCATTTGCTACTTCTTTTTAGAGGGCCTAGGTCCAGTTTGTTCACGGTCCTTGGTTGATGCTTCTTTCTCAGGAAGCCCCGTCTGGGGCCTGGTTAGTTGTCACTGTTGGTCTTCTTGTGGAGCTCCTGTCGCTAGGTCCTTTTCTCTTTCTTCCCACGTTTCCCCCATACTCCCTACCCATTGCCCAATGTTTGACTGTGAGTCTCGGTATCTGTTTTGAGTCATTGCTGGGTCTGCGCCTCTCAGAGAACAACTCTGTCAGGCTCCTGTCTGCAAGTTTAGCAGAGTGTTGCTCATTGTGTCAGGGGTTGGCAATGTCAGAAAGACATACATGGTATGTACTCACTTATAAGTGGATTTTAGCCATGTAGTGCAGAATAAACAAACAACAAGGCACAAACCCAAAGAAGACAAGTAATATAAATCTCACTCAGAAGGGGAGATAGAACAGACAGAGGTAGTGGCTAAAGAGAGGAAACAAGGTAGGAAATGGAGCACAGAGAGTTAAGCAGGTGGAGATCAGACCTGAGGAGAGTGAGGGAGAGAGGTCAGAAGGCTGTAGAGAAAAGAGAAACTGAGGGTGGGGGTATCTCTGTGACAAGTTTGAGACCTAAATCAGAGTAGGCTCCTGGGAGGACATGAGAGGGACTGAAGCAGAGAATCCCAGTAGCAGAGGCCATAGAGACTGAAGAGGACACCCACTAACTAGACTAGTCTCCTAGCAGGGGGAGGGAACACCAACTCACCAACAAAAACAACCCAGAACTTACCCTGCCTAGAAGATGTGCATGGATAAAGGCTGAGCAGAGACTGAGGGAATGCCCAACCAATGTCTGGCCCAACCAAAGACCCACCCTATTGCAGAAATTACTTTTTAAAATAATGGTGTAAATTTTCTCAAACTTTGTAAAATATTTGAATTTAAAAACCCAAGAACCCCTTACAAACTCCAGAAAGTATATGCTAAAGAGACTGGCAACCAGTCCTATTAAAGTCAAACTATTGAAATCCATAGAAAGAGAACATTAAATGGTGAGATGAAAAGAGAGCATTAAATGGTTCACCCGTGTCCATGTATGCTGGTGCTTTCCTTTAACCATAGCCCCTGCGAAGTAAGGTCAGGAAGGTTAGGAGTTCAAGGTCAGCCTGAGCTACAGAGTAAATTCAAAGCCAGCCTGGGCCTCATGAGACCTTACTTAAAAACCAATAGATGAAGAGGTGGCTCTGGGTTCACAGAACTTAATGCCTTCCCAAAAGACAAGTTCAGTTCACAGCACCCATGTTGTAATTATGACCATCTAGTTCCAGGGAAGCCAGTGTCTTCTTCTGAGTTCCTTGGGCACCAGACATACATTTGGTTCATAGGCTTATATGCAGGCAAAATACACATAAAGGAGGATAAATAAATCTAAAACCAGCAAGCAAATGAAATTAACAGGTAATCCCTCAGTCATAATGGATTTACATAGTTTATCAACACGTTTCTCATCAGTAACCTTGGAAGCCAGGAGGCAGAGACAAGATATTTTGCTGTTGTTTTTTCTTTCATTTATTTATTTGCTTGTTTGTTTGTTTAGATGTTACTTTTGGTTTTGTTTGGGTTTTGGGTGAAGGGAATTAAAGATGACATACTTAAACTGCTGAAAGAAAGGCTCATTATCTGAGAATTTTATGTACAATAAAACTGATTGTTTTATAAACTGGGCTGGGAGTGGGGTGCAAAAAAAAAAAAAAAACATTAAAAAGGACTCTAATGAGATGGCTCAGAGGGTAAAGGCATTAGTGCTGAGGCAAGTTTGGTTTGATCTCAGGAACCCATACAGTAGAAAAGAACCAACTCTTCAAGCTTTCTTCTGAACTACAACACATGGATAAATATAAAACAAACATTCACTCAGCTGGGGCTGCATCTCGGTGGCAGAGCATTTGCCCAGTGTGTACAAGGTTCCGGGCTCAACTGCCAGCAATGCAAAACAAAAAGCAAAGTTCATGCAAAATTAAGCAATATGTAGAAGCTGGAACCAGGATATGAAAACACAGGATAAAATAAAACACTGAGTGAAAACTTCTTGACTTTGGATTTGGCAACATTCTCAGATGTGGCACAAAAAGTACAGCTACAGTAGTCAAAGAGTGAGAAGTGCACCACATCAAAGTGTAAAACTTTGCTCATCAAAAGATATTAAAAGGAAAAGGAAACACAAATAATGAAAGAGAATATTAAAAATTATGTATCTGTTACCAGATTGGTGATCAAAGTATACAGAACACCAACAGCACAGGCTCTAATTGCAACAATCAATAAATGGTACCTCATGAAACTGAAAAGCTTCTGTAAAACAAAAGACACTGTCATCAGAACAAAACAGCCTACAGATTGGGAAAGGATCTTCATCAACCCTATATCTGAAAGAGGGCTCATATCCAGAATATATAAAGAACTCAAGAAGTTAAACAGTAATAAATGAAGCAATCCAATTAAAAAAATGGGGTACAGAGCTAAATAGAGAATTCTCTGCAGAGGAATATTGAATGTCAGAGAAACACTTAAAGAGATTTTCAAAGTCCTTAGCCATCCAAGAGATTCAAATCAAAACGACCCTGAGATTTCATCTTACACCCATCAGAATGGCTAAGATCAAAAACTCAAGAGACAACACATGCTGAAGAGGATGTGGAGAAAGGGGAATCCTCCTCCACTGCTGGTGGGAATGTCAACTGGTACAACCACTTTGGAAATCAATCTGGCGCTTTCTCGGACAAATAGGAATACTGCTTCCTCAAGATCCAGCTACACAACTCCTAGGCATATATCCAAAACATGCTCAAGTACACAACAAGGACATTTGCTCAACCATGTTTGTAGCAGCTTTATTCATAATAGACAAATCCTATGAATCCATAAACATGCATGCACTCACACATGCAGGCACATGCAGATACAGATGCACACATGCGCATGCACACACACAGAGACATACACCATAATTTATAAAACAGGTAGATAATGCAAATGAACATTTCTTTAAAGAAGACATAGGAAGGGCCAGTAAGCACATGAGAAATGCTCACTCAACATTGCCAATCATTAGGGAAATAATATATAAAGCTACGGGAACTAACACCTTAATAATGAGAGTTATGTCCACAGAGTTTGAAATAAAGTTCTGGAGGTGACAGCTGTGATGGTTGTACACAATATAAATATATTTAATGCCTCTCTATTGTTCACTTTAAAAAAGGCTAAAAGTATTAATACAACACTACATATTTTCCCACAAACACTAAATACTGAAATCTGAAGGAAAATTAACCACCTAGCAAAGCATCTTTCAAAACTACTTAGGAAAATACTAATAACAAAAAAAGAGTCAAGAACATAACACAAAAACTGTCAAGCATGCAATCAAAATTTCCTAGACTTGCAATGACGGCATAAAAATACAATCCATAACTAGGGCACAAACAAATCCAGAAATTATGAGTATTATGTAATGAACAGATGAAGGCTTTAAAAGTACTGTTATAATTTTGCTCAAGGATTAAAAAAAAAACTATATGAATTTACAGAAGGAATTAGGCAGAAAAAGAGTCAATGGATATTTACAGATAAAAAATACAAAAATTCTGAAATAAAAAATTCACTGGGTTGGGCAGAATGCAGTATAGACATAGCAGAATTAAAGACACCCCAGAAAAACTATTCAAAATGATGAACAGAACACTTCACACGGAAAGTGAGCAGAGCCTCATGGCCCACATAACAATCGTAAGTGACTTAATATGGTTTCACTGGACCCCCAAAATGTGAAAGACCAACAAGTTCAATCTTCCCACCCCTACAATTAAACTGATAAAGTCACAGATCTAAACAGCTTGAAAAAAGATCCTGAAATAACTACCATTTTTAAAACCTGCTCTCAAATCACCATAATTGTTGAAAACCAAAATAAGCTCTTAAAGCATCCCCCCCCCAAAAAAAGGGGGGGTGGTAAATACAGAATTATAATGAAACATCACTAATCTTTGAATAGAACTGTTGCTATCTAGAAGACAATGTGACAGCATCTAGAGACTTCTAAAAGCTGTCCTTTTAAAACTCTGTTTCTGGGAAAAGCAAATTTCCAAAATGAGTGAAGGAGCATAGCAACTCATTTTCTAAATACTTTGGAGCTTTTCCAAAACTGGTTGATTTCACTAACATGTCAGGAAAATATACAATTATCAGAGGCTGAGGAAAGAAGGGAAGAGGAGGGAGAAATAGAAAGAAACAGGAATAGGGCTATCATCAAAGGATGTCATAAACAATCAAAAGGTTTTAAATGGCAAAGCTAGAAGGAAAAAATAATCATGGCAGTAGATTATCATGCAAAGAATAAAATATTCACAAATTCATACATAATAAATAAATGAGTACATAAGAGATAGTAAATTACTTCTACAAAATAGTTGAAATCAAATAAGTGTAAGACACAAAATGAACACAAAATCATTAGAAAAGCATAGAAATTGTAAAAAGTAAGACCCAACAAACCAGAAAACTAGTGGATGAAATTGAAAGAGAAACAGGATTGTTTGTGTAAAGGCAAGATAGTGTTCTCCAGGATGTTTATTGAAGCCAGCACCAACATTTGCTGAAGGCTGTTAGCCATCATCTTAGCCAAGTGAGGGATTCTAGCCTTATCAGTGATGAGATGGCGGACATCACAACCCCTCAGATGTCACATACTCCTAAGGCCACAGAGCCGTTATGCTATTATTGTCAAAAAAACAAAAAAACTTAGCAAAGTCTAATCATTAAAAATATATATTTCAGATCTATGTCAGTCAGGGAATGAGTTAAACAATTCCTGGTTAGTAAAGTTCTAATGGCAAGTTCATAAAACACAGGAAGGACTGAGGTAGTCGTCACAGTTGGGGGTGGGGTGAGTAGGGAGACATTTCAGTTTAAGATGTGATGCAACGTTAGACATGAGGTTGGATCTAGGAACAGATAAAAGATAAAAAAAAAAAGAACAACAACAGGAAATCAGAGTGACAGCACATAGCTCAGCAACAGTGATATACTAATATTCATTCCTTAGCTTCCTTAGCTGTACAATGAAAACTCTCTTAAGAGGCCAGTATTAGAGGGAGCGGGGGGGCGGGCTGCACAGGAATTCACTGTGAAAGTTTTTTCAGATTTCTGAAAGCCTGAAAGCTCTTCAAAACACAAACTCAAAAGTAAAGCCCAGGGTCTAGAAGCATGCACCTGCGATGAATTCTGAGCTCACCTGGTCAGTCATCATCTCTTCTCTCAGGGCTGCCTGCTCTCTCTAAGCCTCCTTCACCTAGACCGGTGGCGAGGGCATTGACCTTAGATATTTCTGTAGAGTAATTAACTAAAGCAATAATGTAAAGCATATGTAGGCTTCAAAGCACTGGCTGGTTTTAAAGACAATTATTTCAGTCCTATAGAAATTTAAATTTTTAATGGTTGCTGGGTTTTATTTCTCTTAGTCAGACTCTCCCCACTTCCTAGCTATAAGAACTTTTCCTATTTTTTTCCTGAGATTTTTATAGTTCACTTTTTATTTTTAAGTCTTTGCTCCATATGGAATGTATTTTAATGTACGAAGTGAATTTAAAGCCTGCCTTTATCTTCTTTCTTTCTTCTTTTTCTCTGCAGATGGCCAACCATTTGTTACATCATCGCTTATGAAATAATCCATCTTTTTTTCATAAGCTAGCCTTCCTGCTCAGCAGTACACTAGGAGACAAATCTTTCTGCTACTTCTGCTGGTTTCCTATGCCTACAACCTGAATTGAGGAAAAGCACTTTGAAGTGTCGAGAAGCAAGTACGAGAAGAACACAAGGCCCCATGTCAGTGGATCCATAAGAACAGCTTCTCTTGTAAACATGAAACTCTTACTTCTGAGGGGAGGGTGCTACTGATTTTTCAGTTCCTACCTGTGGCAACTCCTCTCACCCATCACCATAACGCTTGCCAATGTTTCTGCAAAACTCTCTTCTTTCACTCCAGCGTCCGTTGCAGAGGTTAGAGGCCTGTGGCTATCCTCTACAGATACTAATGAGATATGGTGTCATCTTGTCTGCAGTTTGCCATTCCCAAGGTGACCAAGAAAGCACCCTATAGGTCAAATGCATGCCATACCCACTTTGTCCTCTAAAGATGCACCACCTCCTGAACACATACTCCTAAAGTCAGAGATGAAAAACAAAACATTTTCAAGTGGGCCACTAGAAATAAGTGCAAGTGAAGTATTCCTAATTCCACCCCCTTGGTTTTGGGATCTATGTATCAGGGACATATCACCACATGATAGCCTGGTATTTAACACCACATCTCTAGTATTAGAAAATCCTCCTAGGGCTAGGGAATGCCTCTCAGTGGCAAAAGCCTTTGCCCAGCATGAGTGAAGCCTTGATTTCAATTACTAGCACCACCCAAATCTAACAAAACAAAATAAAAACATTATATGTCCTTTTATATGCCAAGTAAAAGAGCTAATACATCCCCTGGCTACTACCTTTCTACTGCCATGACTCTATTCATAGGAGATGATCCCTTGGTCTGAAGCAATATCCATCTCATACTGGTAATTTTTTTTTTGAGGCTTCTTGTACCAGTTCTGGGCTGAAGCACTGAAGGTAAGAAGGCAAATCTATGCCCAGTATGTCAGTCCAAACCAGGATGAGATGTTCTTTCTAATTCAGGGTGGGAGTGATTAGTCAAAGTTGCTTATGCTTATCTAGATGGTATCTTTATAGTTTGGTACTATACTGAGAGGCTCATAACTTAGATTCTGTTGCAAGTACGTCAGAACCTTAACAGTAGCAGAAAGTTAGATCAGCCTTAGTGAGGAGAAGGGTCCCATGCTGTTAAACTATGCAGTTTCTCTTTGTCTGTGACCTTCTCCTCATTCACGAAATTACTGTGCAAACAGGAAAGGCTAAGAGTATTTTGTTACTTGGTGTTTTGCTGAAAGAGAAACCTTTCGGTGGGAATAAATATTCCATACAAACATGCTCATACGTGTACTCGCTTCTATAAGCCACTTGGCATATTATTTTCTCTTCATTCTAGAGATGTTCTTGCCTCCAATCTCACCATATTTATTCCTACAGGAACAACCTGATCAGCCACCCCAGTCCATTGACCACTGCCAGGAAGTTTATTTACAACCATATCCTGGACTACTTCTCCCTTCATACACAGTTCATGGTCAAGGCCACTACCCTAAGCTCTGGTCAATGAAAGAGTGTTGCATTTGCCAAAAGTCTCTCATGGTCACCACTGAGAGAGTCCAGAGCAGAGGATCAGTCATCTTCAAGTGGATTATAGAACCCTAGGCTCATTTCTCTATCCTTCACTCAATAAACACATTCTGTCCCTTAATCTCTTGAGACTTTATCCTCACCCATTGCCATGTCCTTCATTCAAGCCTTCATTGTTTCATTTGAGTGTTTCAAATGTTTCACTTAAGAAATGTCCACATCTTAAGATGTGAGCTCCTCTCAAATTTTATACTGTTCCAAGGGTCGAAAGCCATGTATAATCCCACATCTGTGATCCCACAGATATCGCACTACACTATGCTAAGTCAACCCCAGGTTAAGCCAGAAGAGTACATATCATCCAAAGAGTAATTACCTAGTGCTCCACAGTGCAAGGAATTTCTTTTATAGCAAGGAGAATGGAGAGTGCCATCCTTAAGTGCCAGGAGTCCTGACTGCCTATCCTTCAGGACTAACGTCATGCCCAGCTGTCTATGAACTCATGCCGGTGCCAACATAGAAAGAAGGTGCCCATGGGGTTCCCATGCCTCCCCCACCCCCATACCATATATACCCATGTACTGCAGAAAGGGCTGGGAGTAAATATGGCAGTTTCTCCTGCTTCAGCATGCCTGGACACATGCTGCTGAAGAGGCTGGGCATCCCATCTCACTTCCATGCTACAGCTGGGTGAAGGTTGTTCACCCAACCTTATATTTCTTACCACTACCTGGGCACACATTGCTCAAACCCCATGGCTCCTGATGCCACTAAGCTACTGCACATGCACATGTGTGAATACCAAACAGGGCTTGGAGATGCTGTGGTTTCCATAGCCTCCTCCTCCCATGCAGTATTTGGGCCAGAAGCCCTCACCTGTTTAAGAGACTCACATCAGTACCTGAAGAAACAGCTGTGAGTCCATCAATGTTGCTACTCTCTTATTGGAAGAGCCACACACTGGGCATCCCACACCACTACCGTCTACACACACCAACGTGCAAGGTTAAAATAACCCATTTCTATGCAGCCGTCACATAGTGATTCTCTCCAAATCTGTAGTGGTACACTTTGTGTCTAAAGTCATTAATTACAACTAAAAACATTTTTTAAAGAGACCACACTCTGGTGTCCAGAAGAAATTAAAGTCAGCATTGTACATCAATCTGACACCCTACCCAAACTGTCAAAGTAGCTTATTCTGAAGGCTGACCTGCAAAAGTGGTAGGAATAACTGACCCCACTAGCTGCGCAAATCTTAGCATAAGAACCAAAGGACTAGGAAAACTACTAAAGTACCTTGATGCCTTGAAAGGAATACAGTAACTCTGTGGCAGCCAATTCCAAAGAAAACAGTATGGTAACTTGTACTGGTTAGATATAAGTGTCTGGAATCCACGAGATGGGAGGCTCTAAACAGAGATGTCCCGGAGAGGAAATATTAACTTCCCTGACTTGATATGAGTGCATGCATTCAAATATCTCACTGTACACAATGACTGTGTATAATTAAGTTAACAAAAATATTTTATAGAGGGGCTAGAAAATTGGATCAGCATTTAAGAACAAGAAGTGCTCTTCCAGAGAACCCGAGCGTGCTTTCCAGTGACCAAGCCGGATTGCACACAATAGCCTGCAACTCCAACTCCGAGGGATCCAGCGCTTCTGGTCTCCATAGTACCTACATGCATGTGCACATACCACTCCCCCAGACACACAAGTCTTTAATCAACTCTATGGCATTGCTGGTAATATTAGTGAAAAGATGCAGCTGCGGAGACAGCGCCCAGAAGGCTGGCGAGATAGCTCAGCAATTAAGAGCATGTGCTGGTCATGAAGAGGGCCTGAGTTCAGTGCCCAGGATATGTGCTGGGTGGCTCACAACCACCTGTCACTCTGGCTCCCGGTGAATCTGATACCTCTGGCCTATGCATTCCTGAGCACCTACCCTGCACACTTACTAAGCACTACATCATTCCTCACAAGGTCAGCATTACATACACGGGAAGGCTGAATGTGGACATCATTCATTCACAGACTCGGGTAACAAGCCCACACCATGCATTTCTTCCACAAAAAAAAAGACCCAATGGTGGGATCTGGAAAAGATCATCCTGAGTGAGCTATTCCAGATGCAGAAAGATGCACACGGTATATACTCACTCATATAGACATATAATATAGGATAAACCTACTAAAAGCTGCACACCTAAAGAAACTAATCAAGATGAGGACTCTTGCTAAAATGCTCAATTCCTATCCAGAAAGGCAAAGAAGATGGACGTCAGAAGAAGGAGAAAAGAGGGAACAAGTCAGGAGCCTGACACAGAGGACCTCTGAAAGGCTCTGCCCTGCAGACTATCAATGCAGATGCTGAGACTTATGGGCAACCTTTGGGCAGAGTGCAAGGAATCTTATGAAAGAAATGGGAAACAGTAAGATCTGGAGAGGACAGGAACTCCACAAGGAGAGCAACAGAACCAAAAGATCTGAGCACAGGGGTCTTTCCTGAGACTGATACTCCAACCAAGTACCATGCATGGAGATAACCTAAGACCCCTGCCCATGTAGTCCATGGCAGTTCAGTATCCAAGTGAGTTCCATTGTAATAGGAACAGGGACTGTCTGACATAAACTGATTGGCTTGCTCTTTAGTTACCTCCCCCTGAGGGGGAAGCAGCATTACCAGGCCACAGAAGAAGACAACGCAGCCACTCTTGATAAGACCTAATTGACTAGGATCAGAAGGAAGGAAAAGAAGATCTCCTCTATCAGTGGACTTGGGGAGGGGCATGCATGCAGGGGTGGAGGAAGGGAGGGATTGGGACGGGAGGAGGGAGGGAACCACAGGGGGGTTACAAAGTGAATAAAGTGTAATTAATAAAGAATTTTAAAAAAAAGACTCAGGAAATGGGATGGTGTTTGAAAAACAAATTTAAAAATGAAAAGGTCCTTAGAGAACATCTAAGAGTAGATAGGAAACATATTACAGAACCCTTCACTAGAGGACAGTATCAAAACCCAAAGCCTTCTCTGCTTCTGGCTACTCTCCAAGATATCTTCATTTTCCTGGCCATTATCAGAGGAGCCAGGGCGTTCAATCTCATTTCTGACAGCTGATATTGATTGATGAGCTTGGATGGCTCACTGGCATCTTGCTGGCAGGAGCTGCCATTTACCCCCCAGCCTTCTCTGAGGGCCAGCACAGCCCTTCTTGAATCCAAAACTGAACCACTTCCAAGGTAATTTGCTTAGCAAAAGTGAGCTGTTCTCACACACTGCAGCCGGCTGGAGTTCACCTTTCTAACCTTCAAATATTAAAACTCACTCCGAAGAAAATGATTCTGGAAGTCTAATCAGAATGCCCGCTCTTTGTTCTGAGATGTGCTCATTCTCTCAGGCACATGTGCCTTTTCAGGAGACATTGACCTCCAAAGTAACTGGCTTCTGGTGATACTTCTGTTTCTTATTTCTGTTTTTAAAAGAAAAAAAGAAGCCAATGTATTCCAAAAGTTCAAAAGAACAGTTCTAATATTTAGAAGAGAGAATTTTTTTTAATAAAGGTGTTTAAATCTTTACTGAAATGTGATATTTTTAATGTCACTACAAGGTGAATGGAGGATAACTTTTGTGTCCTCATAAAAATGCTAAATTTTTAAAATTTATTTCTACATGTTCAAAGTAAGACAATGAGGTTTATTCTATAAAAATAATGAAGAACTTGTGGGATGAAAATAACTAAGAGGTCTCTGTTCTCTAGAAGTGTTCGAAAACCCAGTAACATTTATTTCATCATTTGTGAACTGTCTGCTGTGTGCCAGTCAGTCATTTTGCTCATTGAAATGAAGAAGGCAGATGACATGTACCATGAGAGGCTTGCTTTCAATAAACTTGCAATCAAGTTGGATGTAGAAAACCTACTGTGCATGAAATTAAAAATAAATTAAGCAATTAAGAATGAATTTGGTATTGACTAAAAGAATAAATGGGAGATTAGTAAGGAGAGAGAGCGCTCTGTGGACCAGATTAGCTGAGGGAAGATTTATTGAGCTTGCCCTCAGAGAGGAGGCAAGGAGGTGAAAGGAAGGATGTTGACCTGCAGGAGGGGATTGAGAGGCAGAAGTAAGCTGGCAGGAAGGGGCATAGGCAAGTGAGGGCCAGAGCCATGTCTTGATAGAGAATACGACATTCATAAGTGCTACTAAAATTAAACTGGTGAATCTAACAAGAATTTAGAATCATTTTTTTTAGTTGTTGAGTGACGAGATGAATATAAACATGGATATTTAATATAATGAATGGAATTACAGCCATTGATGTCTTGACTTACAGGCACATTAGAAGGAGAGGAGAGAGAGACTGGAGACAGGGGGAGCAGGAAAAAGGCTGTGGGTTTAATTCAAGCATGAACTGGGAACAGCCAGTAATGCCAAGAAAAAGAATTTGGGGGATTTTAATGCATTTTTATTAACTCTTTGAAAATTTCATATGCTCCATTTGATCATATTCACCATCTACACTCTTCTCTCTTCTCAAATACAATCCCTCTATCCTCTCTCTCTCCCAACGTTGGTGTTTGTCCTTGTTCTTCCTTTTTGTTTGATTTGGTTGTTTGGTTGGTTGGTTTGGCTGGTTGTTTGGATGGTTTTTCAAAACAGGGTTTCCCTGTTTAGCCTTGGCTGTCCTGGAACTCACTCTGTAGACCAGGTTGACCTCAAATGCATAGAGATCCACCTGCCTCTGCCTCCTGAGTGCTGGAATTAGAGGTGTGCACCACCACCAGCTTTTTGTTGTTGTTTAAATAACCAGCCAATTCCAATCAGTAGGTACTCGTGGTTACGGTTCTTTCCACTGGAGGCATCAATTGTCCATAGCTCTTCAGCAAGGGGTCGGGGCTTGTGAGTGCTAAGCTGTTGTTTGGCTTGATCTTGCGTAGTTCCTGTGCAGGCAATCACAGTTGCTGTGATGTTATGATTACAGTGGTCCCATTGTATCCAAAGAATACTGTTTCTCCTCTTCTAATTGTATCTAACCACTGGCTCGTACAATTTCTCCTTCATGTCTTCTCTTATGGTTCCACATCCTAGAGGAGGAGTGATACAGACAAACCAACTGACATTTATTCTCTGAAATTCAATTAGTTGTGAGTTTCCGCATTAATTGCCATCCAGTGTTCAAAGAAACTTATCTAATGAAGATGGATGATGATGGATTTAGTGAAAAAGATTAATTTATGATAAAGTTAGAGGAAAGGTTGGGAAAAAAAATTGTTAAGAGTTTTTGAACTTCCATTGATGTCCAGAGGTTTGAGCATGGAGAGTGAAGAATGGGATAACATTAATTGAGATGAAATCATTGTGAGGAGAAGCTGAAACAGGAAAGGAGACAGATGAATAGATCCCATACAGATGTGTAGCCCATTAAATAGGCTCCAGTTAAGATAGATTAGATAGGAGTTATATAGGAGCAGATGCTAATAAGCACAAATTCAAGCTTCTGAAGGCACAGAGTGGATTAGGGAATGAGGATCAGGACTGAGAGGTAAACACACCAGAGTGGGTAACAAATTAAGTTCAGATCTGGGGAAATACATTGGATTGCAGCCAAGAATGGCCTCTCCCTATCTACTGCTGTGACAATTGCCCATGTCTGGAGACACCCAGTAGTCACAGCCTAATCCTCGTAACTAGTAGGTAAAAGTCAGGCATATTGCTAAACACCATACAATACACAGGAAACACTGCAGCCAGCTCTAAATATCAATAGGAGCAAGGCTGAAAAATTCTGCAGCAGGAGATTAACATTTGTGAGACGTCAGCACACATATGAATATTATAAAGCTACAGCATGATACAAGTGCAGGATGAGGTGGGAAAATTACAGTTTTGAGTTTGGAGAAATATCGACAGGCCAGATGGAGGAGGAAAAGCCTGGAAAAAAGAGACCTCTAATAAGGAGAGGCTAGAGAAATAAAAGGAAGGCCAGTTGGCGGGGGTCACAGCAACTGTCAGGAAGTGTTCTGAAGCAAGAAGATATTCATCAGGAAGAGGGCCAACTAACTATACCCATTGGGTTTAGAAATACAGAGGCAGCCACTGAATTTCCAAGCCACTGAACCTGGAAAGAGAAGCCTCTGCACAGTAGTAATAAAAATAAATATGAGTGGCATAGAAAGACAATGGAGGTCATGTGAGGTCAGGGGCTATAGACAATGGAAGAAAGCGAAGGGGGATTTGTTTGTACTGGTAATGCTGCTTTTGAGAAGAGAAAGTCATGCTTACTTAACTTCATTTAGAATTAAGAACCCAACTCAATGGGATGAACAGAGTAAATATCTGGAAAACAGCATCTTGTCAAGAATAAGCAACGAGACATTAGTGGGTTATGAAATCAAATGCCTCTTTAATAAAGGACATAAAATGGAACCGGGTAGAAAATAATGACATGGCATGCAGTAAAATATCTCAGGGAGCAGTTGCTTCAGGTGTATGTATGGGTGTGTGTCCTTAGTTTTCAATTTGGATAACTAAGTGACCATAGGCAATGAAGAGAGTCCAGTCTGCGTCCACGTCCAGATAACTAGAAAAATAAGAATATCAGAAAAGAAATATAAAAATAAATAAAAGAAGCTAGATGTGATGGGGCGCACCTGTAACCTCAGTCTCAGCCTTCTGAGTGTCATGGGGCTTCAACTCTAACTGAAGAGGTACTGACAGTTGAGGGGTGAAGGGAGGGGAAATGCCAGTGTGTGTGGTGTGGCCCATAATAGGTTGTCTGTAATCCAGCAGCAGTGCTAACTGGACTTGTAGACTGGAAAAAGGAAGAGGAGGAGGAAATGGAGAAGAAGAACAAGAACAAGAAGAACAAGAACAAGAAGAGCAAGAACAAGAACAAGAACAAGAAGAACAAGAAGTAGTAGAAGAAGAAATTGAAGAAGTTGAAGTTGGAAGCAATTGTAGAAATGGGACCTGAAGGAGTTAGGGATAGATACATTATAAATACATTTCATATGTGTATGAGTGGTGTGTGTGTGTGTGTATGAAATTACCAAAGACTAAATTCTGAAAATGAGTAACAAAATAAACAAAAAGGGAACTGAAGTGGAGAGGGAGGAAGAAACACTTAAGGTGAGTTTAAGACAAAGGTGTAATGTTCCAGTGGAGACTGGGCATCTGCAGGTGAGCTGTCTACCACACAGCTGTGCTAGGAGATGGTGTGTTCCTGGACACTTTTGTAATTCAACGTCTTTTCACAGACTATATGAGTACCGGGAGATTATGAGCTATTATGATATCCATACCATTCAGCAAATTGTTCTGTATACAGTGGGATTCATTAAATGTCAAATTTGTGACTACCTTAATGCTACAATACTGAAATCACAAAATCCAGAAGTCAATGAATATAGGCTAGTTGTAAAATGACTTTAAGCCTTCCAGACAAAAAAACTATGACAAGCCACAGTCCACATGCTTGATGCCAGAAAGTAATTTCCATCAGAAACCTAGGTATGCGCTCTTTATCAGTCAGCTTTATTGGCTGGAACAGAAACTAACTTTAGCTACCATAAGCAGAAAAATCGTTTGAGTATTGGACAGTTCATAATTGCCAACAAATCAAAGTTTGGAAAATAGTCAAGAACAGGCGAAGTTAATGCATTAGCCTGGACCATACCCAGAATACCCACCCTATGAAGCCAGACCGCTCAAGACGCTGTCACCTCTAAACAACCTGGATAACCCAGCTGTAGCTACTACCATCATGGAGGTTAGTCAGTGACAACTCCTATTTCTCTAACCACTCCTATTACTGCGCCTCTCAGTCTTCCATTCCAATTTCTTAGCACTCCGAGTTCCTGATTCAAGATTCACAGCAGTTGCATGGGATTGGTGGAGTCTAGGCTTTGTTTTTGAGCCTAACTGCAAGAGAGGTAGGAAACTGAATATCTGTACATCTAGCGTTTTACATTTTTATTGAGGAAGACAGGCTAATTCATTTCCAAGCAAAAAGAAGATGCTGGCTGTCAAGCAGTAAGTGATAAATATCTGCTACATAATAAATGATATATAATCCCATAAATTCCATAGCTGCTGCCCGATGCCAGCTTCCAGTACCACCGTGAACAGAACTGAATGCAACAGAAAGTCTTTAGCTACAAACATGCCAGGCACTCAATGTCGCAGTCAGTGTGATACCTGGTCAGGTTTATTCTTGAAGGGTGCACGCATGCTAAATCACCCTGAAGTGACAAGTGAATGACACCCCTTAATTGAAATCACTGACCCTGAGATTTATGTCTTCTTACCCCAGAAATGGTACTGTCATCATTTCAGCTTGTTGGTGGATGGTTCTGGCCCCTTAGTTTAAATAGTGCCAATCACTTCAGTAATTGCTCTGGAGTCTACATACAGCATTTCCAGCTACAAGAGCCCTCTTTCTGCAGTGACCTTCACAAAGACTCTCTGCCTCCAGGCATTCATCTGAGATGAACTTGCTCCATGCCAGCCTCCTCTCATCTCCTCCTGTTTTCAGAGAGCATGCTTACACCAGACTTCAACCCCCCTTCCCGCCTAATCAGGCCTATTCACTTTACTTAGGATAAGTGTGGGTTTCCACCAGCCATACATCTACCCATTAACTTCTAATCCATCTATAGGAAATCCACATGAAGAGTATAATGCCTACTTTGCAAACCTTACCACCCACACAGAATAAGCCTGTGTTTTGTTCTTTGTAAGCTCACCAGTAACTATTTCTGCCAAATGTGGTGTATGATAAAATCCTTGAGAGCATTCCAAAGGCTCCGTCAAAAGAATATCTATTGCTGTTCTGAAAAGGACAATAGGTCTTAAATTAGCAATCCAAAATAATAAGGAAAAATGTGAATAATTTTCTGCTGACCTGAGCTCAGTTTGGAGTGCTTGTTCAGTATATATAATACCCTGGGTTCAATCCCCAGCTCTGCATAAACGAAGAGTGGTTTCATTTCCTAGCACTTATGAAACAGGAAGGGGAAGAATCAGAAGTTCAAGGCATCCTTAGCTTGTCTCTGTTGCTAAGTGTGCTTTTTGCTGCCCTCTGTACCAGAATAACTCATACCATGCAGCACACTGTTGCCCCAACTCCTCATCACCTAGATGTTGTATCAAGCCAGACAGGTGCCCTAGTGGGCTGATATGAAGATGCTCCGGGAATTTATCCCTGGAATGAGACTGCTGGGCTGTGAGCAAAGCCAGGCCTGCCTTTTCTGAGGACTGGAGATGGCTTCCCACCAGGCCCACGTCAGCTTACACCGTAGAGTCATGAAGATGACGCCTGCTGCACAACCTTGCTAACACTTGATGTCATGCTATTTACACCCAGATTTAGAAAAAAACAATGAAGTGGTCATTTTAATTTTCACATCTCTGGTTATTAGCAGGATGGAGCCATCCTGTCTGTTTGTGTTTCTTGGATTCTTTACCCATTTGCTGCTGTGACCCCTGTCTTTTCATAATGGAACAGAAAGGCCCATTACTGAATTTAGATAATATTTTCCCTTTTATCGTAGGTATCACCAACATTTATTCCACAGGGTCCCTTCCTTTAACAGACTAGCATGTGGCTAATATTTAGTTTTGCCTAATGATGAATAGTCTCCCAGCCTGATCTGTTTTCAAGCAAACTGTGCTTTTTACAAGACTAGAACAATCCACCCTAGGATGTGAAGGCTCTGGGCTTGTTTTTGTTTCATTTTATTCCTTCCCTGTCAGTTAATTACTCATAAATGACTGCTGGTCAATGGTTCCTAAGGCAACCAGACCTCAAAAAGTTACTTGTTGCTCTGTGTGGTATTGTTCAGTACAATGCCTGACTTTTCTAAACAATGACTTCTTATTTCTTTCACTCAAGCCTCCCAAGCCAGGCCTGGCAACACAAGCCTATAACCCCAGCTACTCAGGAGGTGAACAAAGGGAGATTCTAAGTTCAAGGCCAACCTGGACTACATAGTAGTTCAAGCTCAGCCTGGGCAACCTAATGAGACAATGATCCAAAATTTAAAAACTAAAAAAGAACCCTAGGATGTGTCTCAGTAGTAAAGAAGTTGCCAAGCAAGCACAAGATTTTGGGGCCACTCTCTAGTATTGCAACATAAGGAAGAGGGAGAGGAAGAAGGGGGAGGAAGAAAAGGAAAAAGAGAGGAAGAGAGGGAGGAGGATGAAGAAAATGCAGAAGCAGCAATAACCTCCCCCACCCATGTTGCATTTCACAGGATTCATACTTAGATTTTTAAAAGCCATAAGCCTCTAGCTTTATTGACAGATGGAGGAAGTGTTTGCTTGCCACCTGTGATGTACCTATGCCTGAGTTATAAAGAGAAATCAGAAAACAGTCTAAAAAAGGCAAAACAATACATTAAATCCTTATAAAAATAAACAGCTATTCATACTTGCCAATTGGCTTCTCTGTTTCCAGTGTAAGCACAGAGCACTTGTCTACATGGATCTTGAAAGTGTGGGGAGTGTTCATGATTCTAAGCCAAAAAAAAAAGACTATTTCTAAAACATTTTATTTCATTACTACTAACTTTCAAGCTGAATATTGGAGATAGAAAAAGTTTCTGAAGAAAGGGATGAGGAAGGGTGGAGGAAGCAGGTGATCTACCAAGAACTTAGAGCTCGGATAAGGGTCTCAGAAATGAATAAGAAATAGGACTCCATGGGTAAGGGAGCTTGCTGAACAGGTGTGGAAACTTGAATTCTGTTCCCAACAAAGGCAAAAAGCTGGGTATGGCTAAGTGAGTGTGTATACCTCAACATTGGGCATAGAGCAGAGACTGAAGGAACTATGGAGATGATACTGGCTGACAGCTATCCTCTAGGTTCAGTGAGCAGAACAAGGTGGAAAGTGGCCGACACACCTGACATCTTCCCTTAGTCTCTGAAACAGAGTATAAACACTGCATATATGCACACACATACACCGTACTCACACATATACACACAAAAGAAAAAAAGAAGACTAAGAAGGAAGACAGACATACTACACTGTCTACAAGGCTAGAAGGACAATGGAGCCCCTACTGTGGCTCAGCACAGTGCACCAGGATCCCACAGTGTTCCCTTAATCTCAACAAAGACCACCATCTCCACTTTCCTAGAAAGTGTATTTAAGAGGTTGAATGTTTTTTAGGTTCAATTTTCTGGAAAAGAAAAAAAAAAACAAGAATTTGCTTCTAACATCCATGGTCTACCTTCCTCTATGCTATGGAAAGAGAATGTGGTTGAGTGCTTGTTGCTACACTGACGAGCCTATTGGGTCCTAGAGTGTAAAAAATATTGTTTCCCCTTTAAATGCAACATAAAGATCTTGTCACTAAAAAAGACGTCTAAATATTCTTGTGTTTGGGGATAGAGAATATTTTTAAAAGTGAATGCTTGTAGGAAACCAATTGGCATTCCCTTGGCAAGATACAGTGGCTTTTCTTAGGGACCATTAATGTGACGATAATGACAATACTGCTCCTGAGCCTAAAATCTGCAGGCCAAAGTCCACATGATTTGGTTTCTGTTCACATCTCAGGACATCACTTAGTAGAATCTGAAGTGTGCTATGTGCCTCTGGTTCTCCCAAATATGAAAGATCTGAGTAACTTGTGCCCAAGAATGGTCTTCTCCCTCCTTACTCCCTACAACCTTCCCTGTGTGCTTCCCACAGCTCCAGCCAGAGATATGAGAAGGGCACTTTCATCCAGGGGATTGTGCATCAGGCCATGATAAAGACCCAAAGGTTAACTTCGATACTCTCCTAAGGTGGGCTGCTTTTAATATAACAAGCCCGTGGCTATCTCTACCCCTGCAGTTCAACTCACCATTCTGGGACCCTTGAGTTAGTGCTTACCTGTCACTGCTTAAGGCATCAGAAACTTCTCAGTCCAACTCTCTAGGCTGTGGCCTGAGCGTCTACATTTCAACCAGTTTCTCAGTCCCTTAAAAAAGTATTTTTACACTTTTTATTGTGTGAGTTTGGGGGTGTCTGCACATGTGCCATGGCTCACACGAGGTGAGAGGGTAACCTGCAAGAGTTCCTTCTCTCCTACCATGTGGGTTCCAGGAATGGAACTCAGATCATCAGATTTGGCATCAGGAATCCACCTCAACAGCACATTCTTGATGATTCTTAATGAGCAAACCCAACTTGAGGACCACTGGGGTAAAGATGGAGAATGTTCTAAGAGGGGAACCATGCCCTCAAAGGAGAAGATTCACTTGCTCACAGATGCAATGCATACCAATTATTTGGGTCAGTTTCACAAAGCCTCCACAGACACAGAATGAGGAAATGCCCAGTCATGGCTCCTAGAGGAACAAAGGGGTAGGTTTCTACAAACTTGTGTCCATGCTAATTTTATCAAACAATGATCACAGCCTTGTTTAACGCGGGTTTCTGTTTGAAGTCCCATGATTGAAATAGGTACTGTTGATACATTAATAATGAGCTCATTATTAGCAACTCTGACTCATTCTGAACACTGAATGTGTTTTTCTCTGTAAGGCACATCACAGCCTTCCTGCATTGAGAGGCACTTCAGCACTGTGGTGAGGGGCATTTCAAATGGTGAAGTTGCCAGTGCAGAATATAAAGATTAGGGGGGGGAAAGTGGCAAGAAGGACACTTACTCATAATATGAAAGCCAAAACAAGACTATATCTCATTTCAGAACATACACATAAGATGACTAAATTTTCACATCTTGTGTGTGTTTACAAATGACCGTGGTGGAGATAACTATCAGGTTACAAATAAATCTTGGGCTGTATGAAAATTTCAAACTTAGAATTCACAAATAATGATGGTGTTCATATAAATTTTATTTAAAAATTTTTAGTATTAGTTTCTTTATTCTCTGAATAGTTCAACTTTTGTTTCTTCCACAAAAACTGACTTCTAAATATAGTAATATATGTAATAACAACCAGGTAACATTAACTTTTTCTTTACTGCATTTGCATAATAACTATTGCATCGTTGAGGGCCATTAGTGGGCTCTATGCAGCACTACACAGCAAGGCAATAGAAAGATTATTTTTATAAAGGGATACAAGATGATGCAAACAGAAACCGAAACTCTGGCAAAGGTACTCCAGGTACAACTTCAAGTCTAAGAATCATTTTAAGTATCAATCACCTTTACAGAATTAAAATACTCATGGTTGATGCCCTTCAGGGCATTTGTATTTTGCTATATTTCAATAATATTCCATTTTTGAGATTGTTATAATTGCATCATTCCCTCATAAAAACATATACACACACATAATATTATACAGTGAAGCAGGTTGCATTTATGTACTTAAGAATATATATATATATATGCTTAAGGATATATATATATGTATTCTTTTGTTATATGTATATAACAAGCCATGAATCTGAAAGAAAGCAAGAAGTGTATTTAGGAGGGCTGGAAAGAAAGAAATTATGCAAAATACTTTTGCATGCCTTACTTCATTGTCTCCTTTTACCCTAGATAAGTCTGGAACTTAAACAGGACAGGTGCCATTTTGATTACCAGCGCTAAAATGGAAGTCTAGAGGTCAAGGGAGGTAGTATAAAAGCCCATGTCTTTGCTTTTATACTATGCTATCAGAGCAAGACACTGTGGTAATGGTCCCACACACCAGTCTGTTCATCCAGATAAAGAGGCCTCAAAAGTTGAGGTGCACTGGTACAGTGACAGAGCACACTTAACACTGGAGGAAGTCTAGGGGAGCCAGAGCAGATTCAGCTGTGGACATAAAGGGAGCCTAAAAACTATTTGCATCAGCTACACAACTGTGCCGTTTCTGTGCAGTGAGGTTTGCTTTGAAGTATTTCAGTCAGGAAGCAAGCGCTGACTCGGCTCATGGGTGTACTTCTGTAGGTAATGAGGCAGAGAAGAAAGAAAAGGCCGTGTCTGACCTAAAGAGTAGAGACAAGTGAGAAAGCTTTGTGTAAATAAGTAATCCAGTTTGAGTTGAAGAAGACAGGTGGAGAAGGTAGATCCAAAAACGCCATTTGGAAAAGGCATTAAAAAATTGTCATGCAAAACAGAAGGAACATGATTCCATACATTTAGGACTATTTGGGTAATAGTTGCAAAGTCTTAACATTATGGGTCAATTAAAGTCATAAAGCCACCAAACAGTTTCCCTGTATCTTAAAAGGAATTAGAAAATAGGGCTGGGGAAATTTTCAGTCAGTAAAGTGATTAGCGTGTAAGCACAAAGACCTGAGTTCAAATCCCCAGAAGCCACATAAAAATTCTAGGGTAGCAGTGAGATCCTGTAACCTGAGCACTGGGAAGGAAGTGCTGTAAAAACAGGTGAATCCCTACACCTGATTGGACAATTTAATTAAATAGATGAACTTCATGGAGAAATAATGTCTTAAAAAAAAAAAACAATAAGGATGAGGATGATGATGATGAAGAAAGTGAAGAGCCATGGAGGAAAGACAGTGTTGACCTCAGGCCAACACACAGAGTATATTCTTTAGGACAAGAAGCTACTGGCAGGGTTTAATGCGGGGAGTGAAATGGACAGATTTTCCTTTCCTGGATGATTCCTGTTGTGGTGGTGACAAAGAGAAACTGGGGAGGACAGACTAGAATAATTGGAGTGGGCAGCATCTGTCCACGGTCATTCAGGTGGATGCCTGATAGACTTATTGCAAGGAGTCAATAAAATGGTATTTGAAAGCAGATTTTAAACTCCAGAACAAATACATTGAAAACAGTATTTTGATTATGAAAACAGCAAATGCTGGAGGGCAGCATAGAAGCAGAGCAAACATTCAGAAGCCGTGTTTGCGTTAGAGGGTTGATACCTCACTTACCTAGAGAGGGAAGTTAGAATCAGGGTCAGTGTTTGCTGTCTCTGTCTTCACCCTGTGTGTGCATCCTCTCTACTTTGGCTGAGGCACAGAGGTAATTTACTGTCACTTTGGATTCTAGGAAGAATAAGAGCTTGCAGGACAGAGCCCATGCTCAGAAGAGGAAAATTATCCTTGAGGACAGGGCAAGCTGTGCTCTGAAACATGCCCGCCTTCTTCTGAGAACCAGATTCGTCTCCTGGAGCGCTGGCAGCTGTAGGACTCCTTCAGCCACTTTGCAGAAACAGAATCAGTGATCAGTCCGACCACACGTAGACAGTGTTTGCATAACTCTGTATACCCCATACCCTTCTTCACCAAGTCTTCCTTTACTTACAAACCCAAATGTAATTGTACTTTTTAAAAACTCTTTTATTTATGTTTCTTATATCTTCTTCTCCCTATTCCACCCCAATGCCTTCCAACACCAGGTAGAAGAGAAAGGGTTAGTGGGAAGTAAAAGGGTAAGCAGGAGAGGGGCCGCAGGTCTTTTTTTAGCTGCTTCCTGCTGATTAGGGTCATCGGGTTCCTTGGAGTCAGTCCAATCCTCATTTCAGGAGATCTCCACCTTCTTGTCTCACAACAGTAGCCAGGAGGAAGCAGGAGCACCCAGGGGGACACAGTACAACACTGTTCTTTTTCTCAGCTCCACACTCTGGGCTCTGGCATTTATTCTCTCTTCAGAGTCCTCAGATTTAAATTATCTGCAGCTAGCAAAGAGCTCCTCTCAGAGCCTGCACAAAGCAAATAGTCTGCTGCTGTGGACCATCTGAATCAGTCCCGCATTCCACACCTCGGAACAAAACAAAAACATGTTTATATCCACAACACCCAAATCCATGTCAGTAACAAGAAGATAGATCTGGGGTCAGAGAATACTTTTATTTGTTTCCCTTCTCAGTGTGGTCACATTGAATAAATCTCTCTCTAATTTTTACTATTTCCACTCATTTTAATTGGCATATTAGAGATGAGTAGCCAGTCCTAGTTTTGGGGAGCCCAGGTTTTTGCCTTAAAAAGTTATTATGACTTGATAGCAACATAAGAACATAAACTTTTCTAAAAAGGAAAAAAAATGTACTAGAAAGTACTGACATGATAATAGAATGAGGTCACTTGGCTGGAGAGCTTTGAAGCTAGCAGAAGTTGCTGACATTTGATCGCAAAAGCCAATAGAAGTTTCTGGAGATAGAAGGCATATAGCATGAAAAAAATGGGCAGTTTGCAGCTTCTGAGAGAGCAGAGGAAGTGAGAATCTAGCAAACAAGGAATTCTGGCCATCAAGATTCAGCCTTAGGTGTTTTTACACTAATACTGGTGTCCCCTGAAACAGGAACAAAAACCAGGACCTTGAAGAAGAAATCTGAAAAGCCAGATTGGGTTTCTCCAAGGACACTCTAACCCGTGGATAGAGCTGTAAAATCTAAAGCCAGCTACCTAGAAATAGATCCCAGTCTACGACATGGGCTAGTTCTCAGCTTCTCTGTGCCTCAGATGCTTCTTCTTCAACACAGAGATACCTGCAGTTCTCCTGGCAGGAGTAACGATATTCTACAGAGAGACCCTTGTATCCCTCCTTTTGGTTGTTAGACTACTGAAACAATGGCCCCCAAGGAGCCAAAATTTCCCCTCCCCACAAAAGTCTAATACTAACGAGGAAAAGATTGGGGCCCTAGTACCAGCCAGAAGAGGAACTTGTCTCCTAGGAAGAGATCTGACAGCAATCAGACAACCCTGCTAGTGTGTGGGGGGAGGGGAGAATTAAAGTGGAATCCAGACAATGAAATGGGTCACAGCTTGGAAGGACCACACCCTGACTAGAACTGCTGAGCCATGCATATGTCTTGCTTTCTATTTAAATCCAAACCCCGCGACAGGACCTCAAAGGTAGACTTGGGGGGGGGGGAGGGAGCAGCTGGCTTTCCTTATTTGTTTCTCTTTCCAATGTGGCAAATTCCCCTTTTCTGCTTTTCATCGTTGTCTGTCTTTAACTGGTTTATTGAGGACAAGTGGCTAAGCCTGGTTTGTTAGGACTCTCAGGTCCCAAGTCCTAGCTGTTACAACTCTAACAGTATAGCTACCTGAAGATGGAATACATTTATAAATCTAACCTGCTTGCTGAAATTAGTGTCTATTGTAGGCTCAGTAAATATTAGAAAGCCTCTATTCTACCTCTCATTTTCATAAATGAGAGTGCTGAAGTCTTGGAGAAGCTGACTCATCTAAAACTGGAATTTTTATAGCCCTCACTAGTCTACATATTAACAGCAAAATCACGGTTCCTTCTGTCTGGGAGGCCCAGCCAAAAGCTGCATGTGCTTTTAAACTGGCACTGAAAGAGACCCAAGAAACCAGAGAGTCAAACAGTCCAATCTGAGCTTGAAAGGCAGATCCTAATGCTTTGAATACTTTCTTTGGAAGCCTCCTCTGACAAGGAGGGTTGCTATGGAATGGGCATTGCTCATCATCTAAATGTCCACCAGGAAATAGGGGAGTTGGAAAAGGCAGAGTGGCAGACGGAGAGGTGTGCAGTGTTACCACTGGAAAGGAAAACAAAACCCACCTATTAGCTCCTGCACTTCTGTTTCTACACTGGAATAGCTGTCTGCTGGGGGGAGGTGTCCTCTTTTTTCCCTTCTCTTCTCCCAGCCCCGTTCTTGGCGATGCTTTTTAGTCATCAAGCAGATGGCTGCAGCTGCTGTAGCAGCATCTGTTGCTGCTCTTTCACCTTCTAGCTTTGGCAGGAGCAGTTGGCAAGACAAGCTTGCAAGGTCTGTTGGTACCCAGTAGTATCGCTTTCTGTCAAATGCTGTGTGCAGGGAGGAGGGGATCTAGGCAGAGGAAATTCTAGTGTGAACCAGTCATGTTCTCTAGGGCCTATTTGATCCAAAACCCTTCTTCAGAATAGTTCCTCTCATGGGATCAGAGCTAGGAAAGAGGAGGTATGCTCTTTCGCTCATCACCCACATTCAGGCTAGAGGGACTTGTTGACTGGCAACGAAAGACTTGAGTGCAAAGAGTGATATGTTTTTCAGCTGGAGCACTGAGAATCCAGAGCAGCATTCTCTAGGAAAGAAGAGGATGCTAATGCCTGCTCTCCTAGACTCACCCTGAAGATCATCCCCCAGCTTGCCAGGGTCAGTCCTTACTAGGTAAGAAGAGGCATATGGAGAACATTCCGGATCATGTCAATATCGATGGATGTATGGACTCATGTGCAACCACTAGCCAATCACAGGCAATACCAGAGTTGTTAGGATCAGAGCCTGGGTCCTGGCAGCATTTAACAAGCTGGCCACCTGTCCTCAATAAGCCAATTAAAGGGACAAGTAATAGTGAAAATCAGATAGAAGAGACTTATTCAATATGGCCACATTGGAACAAAAAACAAACAGGTACATCAAACCCTAATCCCCACTCTAAGTCCAGTTTTGGATGCTGATATAAGGTTTAGGTTTTAATAGAAGGCAAAAGGCATGTATAGATAAGCAGTGCTGGTCAAGGTGTGGTCCATAAATCTGTGACCCATCAATCCCTGGACTCCAGTCTCTCCAGCCAGGTAGTCTTATAAGTTTTCAGAAGTCTGTGATATCCCATCTGGAGACGCGATTTTCTTCTTGGTTGCACCAAGGCCCCAGTCTTTTGTTTGTTTGTTTTGCCTGAGCCTCCTGAGAAATTCTAATTTCTTGGCGGTCCACTGTTTCAACAGTTTGACAGCAGGACTAAGGAGCCCATGCAGTATCGCCATTCCTGCCAGGATGTGATCTTCACCACAATGTTTGTTACATCTTGGGAAATATGATTGCTATAGTTTGTGTGTGTGTGTGTGTGTGTGTGTGTGTGTGTGTGTGGCATTCTCTGTAGAAGCCAGATTTGTGTCTCAAGCACACTGGGGTCCAGGTTGCTATTTATCACCCAAACCAGAGAAATCCACTAGAATGAGGGAGTGTGCATCTCCTTGGTGAGTGATCGTCCCTGCACTGAGGCTTTTGCTGCCAAGCCTACATCAAGTGTCAAGATTATGGATGCTGAGTGAAGCCCTCTGAGATTTGTGGTTTGAAGAGAAGATCTTCTCCACCACTTCATTGCCTTGATCAAATTACTATAAGAGAACTCTGTGAGTCATTAAATTGTTCTCTCAGTCACTGTTGGAAATCAGAAGAGATTTGGCAGTTGTGAAGTAAAAGGCCAAGGCTTAGCAAAAGGCCAGCATTTTCCAGGGGCCAACTATCTATATCAACTGACAATTCACAAGAGATATGACATGATAATTCTTGGAGAAAATCACTGTGATGGAAATACACAGGATATAAGGGAAGCTACTATATTTTGCTCGGATTTCTCAAATATTTATTTACTGTTCAATGGGACACTCATATTGGGGTGGCCTCACAGAATGCTGGTCAGGACAGAGAGGCAAAGCCAACAGACATGAAACTCAATCCAGAAATAGAGGATATAGGGGAGTCAATGGTCTGACAGTACAAATAGCAAGAAGAGTTCTTTGGTGTAGATGGAAACATGGTTTGTTTTAATCCCAGGTGTGAGATATGGGGCTGATTCAGATTATCCACAACAGCAGGCTATTTGCCTCATATGGGCTCTGAGATGGGCTCTTGGCCAGCTGGAATTAGTTGAATTCTGAGGACTTTGAAGGGTATAAATATAAAAGCCCAGAGGCAGAAGGGGAAACAGCTTGAAGGAATCAGAGGAGGATCGCTTGTCCTCTTGCGAATTGCTGGTTACCTACAGTTCTGTATTTTCTGACGACAAATATTGGTATTTCTCCCCAAAGAATCCCATGACCCTGCCAAGCAGGAAGTAGTAAAGAGGGCTACACCTCCCCTTTCCCTTACAACCTTCTTTTTTCCCTACTTGGGGCTGGCGGGTTGGAAGGGAGGTATAAGCTTTAAGGTGCCCCCACATAAAGTAGTGTTTGAAAAGCTAGTGTCTACAGTGTTCTGCTCAAAGTCATGATTGTGAAGATACATTCCTACCTTCTCTTTTACCACAGGCCTTTTTGGAGTGATGAAAATAATCAGACCATTAATAATCAGACTATTAATGATAATAGAATAGTACTAGAAAGTTGTAAGGGATGCCATTGGCAGACTCAAAAATGCTAACCAATGCATACTACCTGGAAATCGCTATAGACAAAGAAGCCATCCCGGAGAAAACAACTGTCTAGCAGCCAGAGGGAACTTTGGTTCTTCTCATGAGATGCCCTGCCGAAGCTCCAAGATCCAAACCACCAAATACAAACAAATAGTCAGGCTAATGTGTCAGACAATTAGTCAAAGAGCTATGTTTGGAACAGCTGAGTCAACGAGGCCTCTCTCCATTACCCACATGTACAGAGCATCTGGTAAAACAGCTTTAAGCCCAGAGGCTCAGCTCTGATAGGATTCTCTGAGGGACAGCGTGATTTCCCTAGGAAGACTTGCCAGGGTTGGTTTGGAATCTAAAAGGAAGTAAACTTGCATTCCTTGTGGTAAGAAATAGTTTAAGGGCTTGGCGTTCACAGCAGCCTGAGAAAATAGTGATGGAGAATAAGTAAAGGAAGGGTAGAAAGGGGATAGAGGAGTAGTGAGTAATACAGACTCACCCCCTACTAAGCACTGTTCTTAAATAACATGGTCCAACCAATTTGGTTCTCATCACAGTGAGGAGGGCACAGTTGCAAAGCACTTACAGAAATAAGAAAAGTGGCATGTACAAAGACTACAATTCCAGAACAATAATACTCATGATACCTTTGGAGTCTGCCTTCTCTTCTAAAGCAGACATCTGCAGGCTGTGCACAAGCAAAACATCCCTCTTAAATACTTACTGTTTTTGTCTTACTTTTTGTTGGGGATTAACATACACATGCATCACATGTATCAAATGAAAATACATCTCAATAAATACAAAAGAGCAAAGACGCATGCAACCGCTACCAGAACTGAAGGATAGCACAAGCAGACCAGAAGCTGCCGCCGTCCCACGGTCCTTTGCAATCACTTCCTGTCTGTCTCGGCCACATCTCTGTCCTGAAGATAAGCTGCCTTCTGGCTGCTTCCACTGTGGTTTAGTTTCGCCTGGCATTGGTTGTATTTTAAATAGTTGAAAATTACAGAGTATTTTTTTAATCAGCTTCAGCCCACATGGCATTCTATTTAAAAGCTTTAGGTTGTAGCATGGACACATAATCTGTCCAGGGTCGTGGCTCTATCACATCCCTTTTTTGTGAATATGCCACCATTTCTTAACCAGTCTGCAAGGTGCTGATAGAGCTCCCATGAACTTCTGAATGTGTGTCTTGGTTGATGCTCATCCAAATGCATTTCACTTCTGCTCCCACCTAAGAGAAGTCACTGACTTTTCTCTCCATATAGAATTACTTGTACAAATTTACATTTTTATCAGTTTTCCAGTTGCCTAATAATCTCACCAACACTAGGTTTCCATGGTCTTCTTCATTTCAGAGTTTTGAGTCTTTGTTTCAAAACATGATTTAACAAGATTGACTTTAACATAGTGATCTGTCTTTTTCTCACAGGTTTTTATAACTTATCATACCAGTGCGCACACCTCCAGAGAAAAGCTTTTTGCCCATTGTATACACTGTGAATATTGTAGCATTTCTTGCTCTGTAATTTGCCTTTCCATTGACTTAATGACAGTATTTATTAAAAGCTTGGGTCAAATATTTTGCATGAGAATTTAGCAATGTATAGTAAAATTACATATTTGTTTCTGGTTTGGCCCAGCAACACCATTATACCAGCAAATGTACAGGAAGATATATACTGGAGCTTGTATGCCATGACATCATTTATACAACAAAAGACTAGAAATAGTACAAATGCTCATAAATGCAGAGCTCATTAGTTAAATTATAGTTCAGCCACACTACAGAGTACCATTCATTTGCAGAAAAAAAAATGTGCACTATTTCTCTACACTATTACATTGCTAAGAGTCAAGAGGGAAATTCAGAATGGTCTACTGAATATTAATGTTTCATGAAAAGGGGAAGAAAAATAGAAAATCATTTCTATGAACAAGTGTATATATGTATACTTATGCATATGTAAGTATACACATGAATAAGTAAGTAAACACATTGCATACATTTATACATTATTTAGTTTTCAGCAAACTGAGAGATAATTTGTAAACTGAAGCAATAATTATGTAGAGGAACAAAACAGAGTCCAGGGGTCTTGAGTCAGGAAGAAAGCAGACCCTCTATGGTTTATTTTTCTTTGGAACCATGTAAGAATCATCTTAGATGACTATGAAATGTCATTAAATGAAAATGAGCAAATAAAAAGCAATTTCTAAAAATTAAAAGTAATAAAAACAAATAGTGTGATCACATAAAGGGAAGTAATTTTAGGTGATTTTCAAATACAATAATTTGACTACATACTTAGGTGGAGAATGTCTCCCTCAAATAAAAAAAAAAAACTTTCAAAGAAATCTTAAGCTATTTTTAACAGCATCCCATTAATAATCATACTAGATTTGAGTTTCTAAAGGCTGTGTGTGTGTGTGTGTGTGTGTGTGTGTGTGTGCTGAGGTAGTAATGGGACACCAAAAAAAAAAACAACAACAAACAAACAAACAAAAAACCCATGGGTACTATTAGGAACTGAAGTTTTCAAATAAGACAAAAGATGTAATTATATAAACATAAAGTTAAGTAAAAACCTTATCTACCTAGATATTATTTGGAAATACCATCTTGGATGTTGTATATTTTTTCACTTTACAAAATCATAGCTATTACATCTATCCACTGGAAAGGTACAAAATTCATTACCAAACTGACAAAAAAAAAAAAATGACCTTGGGGGATCAAAGATGGCGGCACCAGGAGGATACTGTGTCTGACGAGCAAAACAGCAGTGACTGCACAATGACCAACAGACCAAACTCTGGGCCCTAAAACACCAGTGATTGTGTTTCCCAGGACAGAGGAAACCCCACAGTATGGGGCAATTGGGTCTGTTCTCACATCACCCAGCTAAAACCAGGAAGAGTTTCTGAGTCCCTGCAGGCACTAGGTTGCCAGCCCAGAGTCACATGTCTGCCTGCTCTGATCACCATTCCAGACTGAACTGTGGGCACCACAACACCAGAGACTGGGATGTCCAGTCAAGAGAAAATCCCACAGTGAAGGAAGCAATCAGGACTGACCTCAGGTCACCCAGACAATTCCTGAAAAATGTCCCAGGGTCCAGTGGATGCTCAACAGCCAGCCCAGAGACCTGCCTGCATGCCTGACTCACAGTTCCAGACTGAACTGTGGGCCACAGAGGGAAATATCAGGTCCAACCTCAGGGCACTCTACCGCCCCAGCCCCCAAAAGGTCTTAGAAAAAGTTCCCAGTTCCTGCAGGCACGCAGTTGCCAGTATGGAGCCACTCACCTGTGCCTGCATGCTCTACTCACCATCCCAGACAAAACTGTGGACCCCAAAACACCACAGACTGGGTCTCCCTGTCGGGAGGAAACCCCACAGTGGGGGAAACATCAGGTCCGACCTCAGGACACCCAGCTCCAGAGAAGTCCCTGGGTTCCCACAGGGTCCAGGCTCTCACAGCCCACCATATGCCTGAGTGCTACACTCACCTGCCACTGATTACCACTTGGGTACTGGGGCCCAGAGCTCCAACCTCAGACCTACAGAAGCCTGAGATCCACGGGATCAGCCCCAGATCCTGCTCCAAGGTGCAACCAGTTATCCCTAGCTACACTGACAAAACCATGGGGTTCCCTGATTCTACAAGAGGGCTGTGCCCAGCAAACACAGTGTAAGAGCTGCAGTAACAGCTCACTAAATTCAGAGCAAGAAACCCAGTGGCGGGTCAGCTCTCTTCAGGACTTCTCCTGGTGAGAAGATAGCCCCCCTGACTACCAATGACCACAGTTATGACACAGGTCAATACTCCTGAGGTGAGCTGTGGCAATTCCTGAGAAGCACCACCATTCAGTTGACCATACCCAAAAAGCTGAGGAGGCCTCCTTCAGGAACAACCATCTTTCTGCCAAGAGGATTCTCCCCACCCCAGGATTCCAGCAGGCACCAGAAACTAACAGCCAACACCTGAGACAGCAAGATGGGTAGAGGCCAACTTAAAAGCACAACCAACAAAAGGCAAAGCAATATGGCTTCTCCAGAACCATTACCCAGAGGCAAGTAGCCCTGGACACCCTAATATAAGTGAAATTCAAAATGATGACCTTACATCTATACTTATGAAGAGGATAATAGAGGAAACAAATAAAATGCACAAAGAATTAAAGGAAGATAAAGTCAAACAAATTAGGGGCATCCGTAAAGAAATACAGAAAGATGCAGCCAAACAGTTTGTGGCCATCAGAGAGGAAGTATTTAAATCACTGAAAGAAATAAAAAGAAACAGAGGAATGTTCAAACAAAATAGGCTGAGAAAGAAATTAGGGAAACAACACCCTTCACAACAGCCACAAAGACATAAAGTACCTTGGTGTAACTCTAACCAAGCAAGTCAAAGAAGTGTGTGAAAAAAAAAAGCTTCCAGTCTTTGAGGAAAGAAATAGAAGAAGATATCAGAAGATGGAAAGATCTCCCATGCTTGTAGCTTGGCAGGATTAACATAGTAAAAATGGCTATCTTACCAAAGCAATCTACAGATTCAATGCAATTCCCATCAAATAACCAACACAATTCTTTACAGACCTTGAAAGAACAATTCTCAACTTCATATGGAATAACAAGAAACCCAGAATCACTAAAACAATCCTCTGAAATAAGAGATCTTCTGGCAGTATCTCCATCCCTGATTTCAAACTGCACTATAGAGCAACAGTAATAAATACTGCATGTTACTGGCATAGAAACAAAATGGTGGATCAATGGAATTGAATAGAATACCCAGAAATAAGCCCACACACTTATGGACACATGATTTTTTTACAAAGAAGCCAAAACCATACAATGGAAAAAACCTAGCATCTTCAACAAATGGTGCTGGTCTAACTGGATGTCTACATATAGAAAAATGAAAATAGATCCATACTTACCACCCTGCACAATACTAAAGTCCAAGTGGATCAAAGCCCTCAATATAAAATGAGACACACTAAACCTGTTAGAAGAAAAAGCAGGGAAGAGCCTTGAATTCATTGGCACAGGAGACAACTTCCTGAACAGAACACCAACAACACAGGCTCTAAGATTAACAATCAATAAATGGAACTCATGAAAATGAAAAGCTTCTGTAAAGCAAAGGACACGATCATCAGAACAAATCAACAACCTACAGATTGGGAAAGGATCTTCACCAACCCTATATCTGACAGAGGGCTGATATCCAGAATATTTAAAGACCTAAAGAAGTTAAAAAGCAACAAATCAGTAATCCAATTAAAAAAATGGGGTACGGAGTTAAACAGAGAATTCTCTATAGAGGAATACAGTATGGCAGAGAAACTCTTAAAGAGATGCTTAAAGTCCTTAGCCATCAGAGAGATGCAAATCAAAACGACCTTGAGATTTCCCCTTACACCCATCAGAATGACTAAAATAAAAAATTCAAGTGACAACACATGTTAGAGATGTTGTGGAGAAAGGGGAACCCTCCTCCATTGCTGGTGGGAATGTAAACTTATACAACCACTTTGGAAAGCAACCTGGCGCTTTCTCAGACCATTAGGCATAGTGCTTCCTCAGGATCCAGCTATACCACTCCTAGGCATATATCTAAAATATGATCAAGTACACAACAAGGACATTTGTTCAACCATGTTTGTGGCAGCTTTATTTTTAATAGCCAGAACCTGGAAACAGCCCAGATATCCCTCAGTTGAGGAATGGGTACAGAAATTGTGGTACATTACACAATGGAATACTACTTAGCAATTAAAAACAAGGAAATCATGAAATTTGCAGGCAAATGGTGGAAACTGGAAAATATCATCCTGAGTGAGGCATCCCAGAAGCAGAAAGACACACATGGTACATACTCACTTATAAGTGGACATTAGACATATAATATAAGATAAACATACTAAAATCTGTACACCTAAAGAAGCTAGTCAAGAAGGAGAAACCTGGGTAAAATGGTCAATCCTCATTCAGAAAGGCAAAGGGAATGCACATCAGAAGAGAGAGAAAATAGGAAAAAGGACAGGAGCTTGCCATAGAAGGACTCTGAAAGACCCTACCCTGCAGGGTTAACAAAGCTGATGCTGAGACTCATAGACAAAGTTTGGGCAGAGTACAGGAAATCTTGAAAGAAGGGAGAGATAGAAAGACCTGGAGGGAGCTCCACAAGGAGAACAGCAGAACTAAAAAATCAGGGCTCATGAGCCTTTACTGAGACTGAAATTCCAAGCAAGGACTATTCATGGAGATAATCTAGAACCCCTGCACAGATGTAGCCCATGGCAGCTCAGTGTCCAAGTAGGTTTCCTAGTAATGGGAACAGGGACTGTGTCTGACATGAACTCAGTGACTGGCTCTTTGATCACTACCCCCCCGAAGGGGGCAACAGCCTTACCAAGCCACAGAGGAAGATAATACAGACAGTCCTGATGAGACCTGATAGGCTAGGGTCAGATGGAAGAGGAGGAAGACCTCCCTTATCAGTGGACTGGGTAGGGGCGTGGGAAGAGAAAAGAAAGGGAACAAGGGAGGGGGCTACAGCTGGGATACAAAGTGAATAAACTGTAATTCATAATAAATAAATAAATTTTTTAAAAAAGAGAAAAGATTGCATTTAGCCTAAGTTGAGCTGTTTGGGTGTTTTAAATTTTAAGTGTCACTTTCACAGCATTAAAAGAGCCTTCCATGAGCTACATCTGCTCTTTAATTACCTCCCCCTGAGGGGGAAGCAGCCTTACCAGGCCACAGAAGAGGACAAGGCAGCCACTCCTGAGGAGACCTAATTGACTAGGATCAGAAGGAAGGAAAAGAAGTCCTCCCCATCAGTGGACTTGGGGAGGGACATGCATGCAGAGGGTGGAGGAAGGGAGGGATTGGGACGGGAGGAGGGAGGGAACCACAGGGGGAATACAAAGTGAATAAAGTGTAATGAATAAAGAAAAAGAAAAAAAAGAGCCTTCCATGCCAATTTCCACAACTGCTTTTTTATTTTTTTTAATTTTTTATTTTTGCTTTGAGTGCTTTGTAGACAGTTCCCTTCTATAATTTTCTAAATAAGAAAAATGGAATATATATATAATCTAGTAGGTCTTTGTTGTCTCACAGCACTAAATAAGAACCTTTTCTATTATTAAAAAAAAAATGACCTTGACTAGCTTAGAAAAGATGATCAACCACATATAATTTTACCTTGGTATCATGAGAGATTGAGTCTCAGAGCCAACCCCCAAAAGAATTCCAAATCCATGAATACATGGATTCCTACCATTATATCTACATATACCCTGGATGTAACTCACCTGTGAGCTACTTAGAATATCTAACACAGTGTAAATGTTTTAAATGGTTTCTATAATGTACTGCTTAGATAATAATGACAACAAAATCGGTATGTACTCAATTCAGATGCAACCTTAAAAATATGTTTCCCATCAGAGGCTGGTCAAATGAATGGGACACCGTAGATACTGAGGACATTAAATAAGTGAAGGTGATAGAAATGTGGAAAATGGTGTTGTCATCACGTCAGAGAAGAAGGCAAGTTGCCATCAGTCTACAAAATTCCGTCAAAATGACACAAGCACTAACTAGAGAGATGGTCCCAAATGGGACACTCTGTAACATCAAAGTAACAGTAACTACAATATCCCAAAACATGTAATGAAAGTTTAAAATTCGTGACTTAATTATACTTAAATTTTAACAAAAAAAAATGGAGACATAAAGATAACAAATCCTGCACTTCTTATATGATCCATATGCAGATTAGCTGAGTAGTTGATAAGGTTTGTGTGTGTGTGTGTGTGTGTGTGTGTGTGCACGCATATGTATGTAAGAGTTCAAGTTAGTAAATAAAGATGTAAAATTTGAATTTTCTGTGTTTGCCACCTCTGACAAAGTACTGAATATAAGCAAATTATCAAATGGATCTGTTTTGCTAAGTTTATAAGGTTAGATGATAATGGGGAATTTTCAAATGGATTAAATGGGCCGACAATATCTGAACAGACTAAAATATGTAGAAAAATCATAGAGATCACAAATAAATGTGTAGCCTTCACTTGTTGCAAGAACACAGATCAGCATTCTTTACACAAGATAAAACCTGAATCTAATCAAACTTCATTAAAGCATTAACGTATAGGAAGCACAAAACCGCAAGAGCGTGACACCGCTGTAGTGTGAAGCGTGTGATATAACGTGGGAAAGGCTGCAAGGGAAAGAGCTCAGCAAGGAGAGAGGCCTAGACATGCTAACGACTCAAGAGCTATCCCAGCACGTGTGAAAGGTAGATCTTGCCGCAGTGACACTAGCCAGCGATAACGAGAGTTAACGGTTCGTCGCATGCAATGAGCAATAGGACATTTTGCGCATGACAACTGCATGGTGGTTATTGTTTGTAAAGACATCTCAGGTATAGTTACTTAAGCATTTTCAGGCAAAATGATGGGAGAGCTGAGATTTGTCTTCAAAAGAACGCTGTGGAGCATGCAGCTGATAACCAGTTAATGGAGCTAAAAAACTGAAAATAATTTTCTCTTCGGTGTTTTACGGAGCCATCAACGTATGAATGGGACAGCTGTAATGCGGAGGGTGCTTTGGAAATCTGTCTCACTGCCTTGAACCGTTTGACTTCTTAAGCCAGTGGGATGCTATCTCAAATTTAGAAGGTTTCTCATAAATCTTGACATTTGGTAATGAAAAGTCAGTCGCCAGAGTCTGAAGAATGTGTAGCTCTTTTTAGATTTTATCTATGCTGTATAAATTTTAGAATGAGCTTTTCAATTTCCACTCAGGAATCCATTTGGATTTTTGTTAAAATTATCATGACTAATTCATTACCTTTACTTCCTTTGGGTTTAACGTTCTGTTCTTTTGATATTGGTTTGCCATGGTACATATGTCAGTTATCTTGGGCCGAGTTATTAGAGTGATCATTTTCATTATATAATCTTTTCTTCACTGTAATGGTTACATGATTTAACTATTTTTTTTTTTAGGAATTACTTCAAATATTTAATTATGCTATCTTTAGACAAGTTTTGCATTTTATGACTAGTAGATTTGTCCACTTTTCAAAAGTACAAGGCCTTAAAAATGTATACACACTTTCAACTTGGTTTTTTGGTGTGTTTAATGGGGAGAGGAGGAAAGGGTTTCTTTATCGTATAGGTTACAGTCTTATCACAGAGGAAGGTCTGGACAGAAGCTCAAGGCAGGAACTGAAGCAGATAGTAAGAAGGAAGGCTGCTTAGGAAGGTCAGCTGCCCACACCTTACTTAGCCTGCTTTTCTATACAGCTCAGAACCACTTGCTCAGGAGCAGCAGTGTCCACGGTGGCTGTGTCTTCCCTTATCAATCATTAATCGAGTTTTTGAGTATGTTATTAGGTTTATTTTTAAACTCACAAGATATTGTTACTATAGTATTATTTATTTACCATTTTTTTTTTCAAAAATTCTTCTTGAACCTTTCCAACCTAAAATCCTCAAGGAGTCTACCTTTATTTCTTTTTATTTTTAACTTTTTTTTTTTTTTTCTCAATGCAGTTTATTCAGGAACATTGAACAATCATCTGACCCCGGGGAAAGCCAGCCCACAGCTTAAATAGCCTCTGGGTAGCCAACCCAGGCGTGCCACAGGGGCAATGCAGATAGGTCCACATACATGGAAGCAAGCCAGATCCTCGGCCTTAGCCAAATGTGGAGTTGTTCGTGACAGAGAGCACTCACCATCGGGAAGGTGGAAGGCGGAAACCAGATCCATCTTTAAGGCATAGCATTCCGCAGCTCTCTACAGTTCCCCCTTTTTGTTTTAGATGCATCAGGCAAGAGTAGAGGTCTGATCTCTGATATTAGAAATAAATTGGGACTTTGTACAGATGTTCATTTAGGTGTCATCCACCCAAAGAGCATTTTAACTTTTTAAAAAAAACTTTCAACTATATTTATTTAGTTGTTCACTTTACATCCCAATTGTAGTCCTCCTGGCTCTCTCCCTCTTCCCCTCTCCCTACTCCCTTAACCCTCAGGAAAGCCCCCTCCCCCTCCTCAATCCACTTCAGCACTTCAAGCTCCATCAGGCCTGAGCACATCCTCTTCCACAGTGACCTGGCAAGGTGGCCCCACCAGGGGGAGGTGATTGAAAAGTATGCAACAGAGTCTATGTCAAAAATATCCCCTGCTCCCCTGAACCCACAAGAAGACCTAGTTGCCCATTGGGTATATCTATGTGTAGGGGGCCTAGATCCAGTCCGTGCATGGCCCTTGGTTGCTGCTTCAGTCTCCACAGGACCCCCTGGGCCCAGATTAGTTGGTTCTGTTGGTCTTGTGAAGCTCCTGTCCATTCTGTGTCCTTCTCTCCTTCCCCCCAACTCTTTCACAAGGCTCCCCACACTCTGCCCGACCTTTAGCTGTGAGTCTTAGCATCTGTCTCCATTCTTTTCTGGGTGGAGCCTCTCAGAAGGCAACTATGCTAGGCTCCAGTCTGCAGGCATGGAGTGCCATTGCTAGTCTCAGGGGTTGGCTCTCTCCCGGGGGTGGGTTTCAGGTTGGGCCAGGGTTTGGTTGGACATTCCCTCCAACTCTGCTCTGTGTTCACCCCTGCACATCTTGTAGGCAGGGTAAATTTTAGGTCTAAGTTCTTGTGGGTGGGCTGGTTTTCTTCCCACTCTGCTAGGCATCTTGTCTAGTTAGAGGTGGCTTGTTCAGTCCTCATGACCCCTGCTACCAGGGTTCTCAGCTAGAATCACCCCATAGCCTCCCTGGAGCCTACCCTCTAGTTTGTCTCAGAAATGCCCCCTCCCACAGTGTCTTTTCTCTGTGCAAGCCCTCTGTTCCCCTGCCCCTGTTCTCCCCATATCTGCTCCACACTCTTGTTTTCCCACCTTTGTCTCCCTCCGTATTCCCTCTCCTATCCTGTTCTGTCTCCTCAGCTACTTCTACTGCCGATTCTATTGCTGTCATTACAGGAAGTGTTTTAGTTTTTCTTGACTTAGAAAACTTTCACCTTCATTCTTGAAGAATATCTTTATAAGGCAGCATTATTGTGAGGAAGGAGGTGTGTGTGTGTGTGTGTGTGTGTGTGTGTGTGTGTGTGTGTGTGCACCTATAGGCCAGAAGCTAACCAGGAGAGTCATGCCTTAGGTGCTATCCACCTCATTTCTTGAAACCCTGGTCTGGAACTCACTAAGGAGGTTAGGAAGGCTAGCGTTGGGATTCCAGCACAGGCTGTTACACCAGGCTTCTTACATGTGGTCTGGGGGATAAGACTCAGTTCTTCATGTTCACAAGGCAAACACTTCATTGCCTCGGCTATGTATTTTTCACGCCATTATCTTTTAAAGAGTTGGCTCTGATCCGTGCAGCCTCACCTGTTTTGTCTGTGAGGCCAATGGTAAGTGCTAGACTTTCTGGCTGTATCCTTGTTGCTTTCCTTCTTCTCCCTATTTTCCATCCTTTTGTTTCAAAAAGATCCATTCTGGATATTCATCTGAACATATTTAAGAGTATTTACAGCTGTGCACAACAGCTGTTACACTTACCAGTGAGTTCTTAGTTTTAGTCACCGTGTTTTTTAGCTCTAAAACTTTTATTCATCCCATCACACCACACACACACACACACACACACACACACACCAAACTTACTGTTCCATTCCATTTCATCATTAGGATTTTTAGTGTTGCCTTTGATGTATCTGAATATTATTAGCATGATTATCTTCACATCTTGCTATGTCTTAACTCAAACATCTGTAGTCCTCAGTGATTATAAGTTATGCATTACACCTTCTTTCCAATAGAAATTACTCTAGTCTAAGGTTCTTTGTTTCTCCAAAGACAGTTTCCATTTGTTTCTGGCCATTTTGGTGGAATATTGGGCAGCATTCCCGAAGAAAGACAGTTTACTCCTGGCTTTTTCTTACATGTAGAATTAACATCTCCACGCCTAATCCAGAGCAACAGGGATTCACCATCTTGTCTTAAAAGGCTGTGCGTTCCAGTGTCTGCTGCTCTCTGCAACATCAGAAGGCCTCCACAAACACCGATCAGGCGTTCATCCTGTTAGCAGACTCCCGAGGAGCGAGGAGACACCTCTAGGGACAAAGACAGCCTCAAATAGATTTGACTTTTTCAGCTTTCAGCACAGTGATCCTTCACTGTCTTGTTAATTTACTCATTACTTTAATTAATGAGGGTTTTTTTTTCAGCTTTTCTATTTATCTTCAGTGGAAAATTTGGTTCAAAGCACCAACTTTGCAAATATAGAGTTCCTTAAATGAGTTTTTAAACTTTAAATTTTAATTACTAATGCTCGACTTCTTTCCTGTAAGTAAACGGAAAATCTAGTTTAGCACCTGCCTTTACTGTGATACACATTTAACAACTGTCAAGATAAGGGGTCATTGCAGCATCAGGGAAGTTGATGAACGTTTGTGTTGAAACCCCCATGCCAGGGATACATGAAGATAAACTACACTGTAGACTCTAGAAAGATGCTCTCAACGAGGAGGAGGGGACATTTAAGGTCATTCTAGAAAGCTGAGCAGCAGCTGATGGCTGCCACATGCAAGAGGAAGGAACAAGCTTTACTGAGATTACTGTGAAGTCATGCTGGTGAACTGTCTGCCCAGAAGCAGCTTTCAAAAAGAAAGAGTTAAGTGATTTCTTTAAGGGTATGAAAAAAACATTCATAGAATATAATTTTAATTACTTTAGATTTACTTATTTCTGACTGTTGTGCTACATAAGCATGGTGTAAGTATGTGTGTGTGTAGGTGCCAGAGTGACAGCCAGAGGACAAGTTTGCGGAGTCTCCTCTCTCCTTCCACCTTTATGTCAGTTGCAGAGATGAAACTTAGGTCACCAGGCCTCATTCTATGTGCCTTTACCCACAAAGCCATTTTGCCAGCAGCCAAACAAAACTATAGCTACTCCTTATAGTCTTTATTTCACCTCTTCTCTAAGTAGGACACATGTCAAACAGTCTTTGATATGGAAGAAAAATAGGGTGGTGCTCACACATCCAAAGCCCCATCACCTCAGGACACAAAACAAGAGAGATTATTATATCAATATTATAAGCTTCCAAGAATATATATGTAAAATTCATAAGAATGCTTGATAAATCAACAGGATATAGAAATACATAATTTTATAAGTTTCCCAAACATCACCAATAATTGTCAAAAACAAAATCAGACAAATGAAAAGATGAAAATGTCTACTATTGAGGGGGGCCAAGATGGCGGCGCCGGGAGAACACTGTGTCTGAGAAGCGAGAAGCGGGACAACACACTCCATGCAGCGACCAAGAGACTGAACTCTGGGCCCTAAAACAACAGCTGTCGTGTTTCCCAGGTGAGGGGAGCTTCCCACGGTGTGGGAATCTTGGTCGGGTCCACTCTCGGCTGCCCAGCCATAACCAGGAAGAGAACCTGGCTAACGCGGGCTTTGGGTCTCCCGGCTGGTGCCGCAAGTCTGCGTGTCCCGATCACTTTCCCAGGCTGATTGGTGGGCACAAAACTGTGCCAGAGACTGGGAGTCCCAGTCGCAAGAAAAACCCACGGGGAAGCAAAGTTGCGAGACTGATCAGGGGTCACCCAGTCTTTCCCTGGAAGGTCTCACTGACCTCGGGTACCCGCCGCCATCACAACTGAGCTCCCGCTGCGCTCAAAATCCCTACTCCCTCTTGGGAGGAGGAAGGAGGCGGCCAGCAGAATCTGCCACAAACCACATTGTCTGTACCCCAACCCAAGATCCGGGCTGAGAAACCCAATCCTTTCGTGCACTCCCCCAAACACCGCCATAACCCTGCCGTGGAGGAGTGGAGGGTTAGAGAGGTGCACAGCGGATTCACAGTGCCGGAACTCCAGTGCTGCCGGCTGCTCCTAGCAAAAAAAACTTCAGCTAGGGATCTGGGATTGTGGTCATTCTACATGTCCTGAGATTCTCCTGGGTCCAGCGCAATAAGGTCTAGCAGCAAGTTCTATCACTGGCGCCCCCCAAAAATCCCTGGCAGAGAAACTCCGGGCAGGATCAGACTGAGAAGCCCCAACCCCTTCTGGCACTCCCCTGAGAGCACCTCCATAAGCTTGCCCTAGAGGAGGGGAAGGTCAGAGGGGAAGGACAGAGAGGCAGCCTGCCAAGGACACAGCACCCTCTCTCCAGCTCACCCAGCGGCCCCTAGCAGAGAAACCCAAGCTCTGGATCTGAGGACACTCAACCCTGCCTGGTACTCTCTCGGGATCAGCAAACATAGGTTCTACCTCCAGGCTGCTTCTGGCAGAGAGATCTGGGATTGAGAACACTCAACCTAACTCTTTCCCGTACCACCCTGGGACCAGTCAACATAACCCCTCCAGGCAGAGGAAAAGGACAGAGAGGCAGCACACAGGAAAGGTGGACACCAAGTCCTGCGGCCACAGTGTCACAGAGCTGACTGTTAGCCTACCCGTGCACTCTCCGCAACAGGACCAAATCAGAGAGTAGTGAGCAAGGGGAACCCCTGTGCATTCCAACTGGTCCTGCAAGAGAGTGAGTGAGCCTTCTAGGGAGAGTTTGCCCCAGACCCAGGGCCTCTCCACAGAAGCAACCAGACGAGATCCCTGCCACCCACACCCCTAGTGTGGGCATCATAGGGATTCTTGGGATAGCGACCCCAACATTGAAGCCTCTGCCTTGCAGGTCCACCAGTGTAATCCAGGCAAACAATCCCTGGATCTCAGACAGAACTGTGTAATAGTGGCTTGCAGGCCACTGCAATAGTCAGAGACTCCGCGCATGCACACTGCGCCCGCTAAAAGCGCATGCGAATAGCGCCAGCGTCACATTCCTTACTTAGGCAAAACTGAAACCACAGAGCACAATCCCAAACCAGTGAACCTCTCCCATCTTCCTGAAAAAACAGTCCAGAAAACAGAAAGAGAGGATCATAGCCCAAACTACAATCTCGAAGAACAAACAGGGAGGATTATAAATAACCAGATGGCTAGAGGCAGACGTAAGAACACTCCCAACAAAAATCAGGACATAATGACCTCACTAGCAACCCCACAAAACAATGGACACTTCAATTCACTAGATATACAAGAAAATGACCTCAAAACTATGTTTCTCCAGCTATTAGAGGCCCATAAAGATGAAATGAACAAGGCCCTCAGAGAAATAACCAAAGAAATCAAGACGAACCAAGAGGAAACAAATAGAGCTCTCATAGAAATGACCACAAAAATTGAGGCAAACAAAGAAGAAATGCACAAAGCTCTCAAAGAAATGTCCACACAAATCAAGGCAAATAAAGAAGAAACAAACAAAGCTCTCATAGAAATACAGGCAATTATACCCAAAGAAGTAGAGGCACAATTAGTGATACATAGAGAGGAAACGGACAAAAAAATAGAAGCTCTCATTGAAAAGCAGGACTCCACATTCAAACAGATGAAGGAAATGGTGCAAAACATGAAAACAGAATTAGAATCAATAAAGAAAACACAAATAGAGAAAAACCAGGAGCTGAAGAACATAGAGAAAAGATCAGGAACTACAAAAGTAAGCATCACCAACAGAATACAAGAGATGGAAGAAAGAATCTCAGGAGCCGAAGATACACTTGCGGAAATTGACACGTCTCTCAAAGAAAAAATAAAATCAGAAAAGTTCCAAACACAAAACATCCAAGAAATCAAGGACACCATGAAAAGACAAAACCTAAGAATAATAGGAGTAGAAGAAAAAAGAAGACATCAGGCTCAAAGGTCCAGAAAATATTTTCAAGAAAATTATAGAAGAAAACTTTCCCAACTTAAAGAAGGAGATGGCCATAAACATACAAGAGGCCTACAGAACACCAAGTAGACTAGACCAGAAAAGAAATTCTTCATGTCACATCATAGTCAAAACACTGAACCTACAGAACAAAGAAAAATTCTAAAAGCAAGGGAAAAGGCCAAGTAACATATGAAGGTAGACCTATCAGAATCACACCAGATTTCTCAACAGAAACTATGAAAGCCAGAAGGGCCTGGACAGAAATCATACAGTCCTTAAGGGACCACAGATTCCAACCCAGACTACTATACCCAGCAAAACTTTCAATCAACATAGACAGAGAATTCAAAATATTTCAAGACAGAACCAAATTTAAGCAATATCTACATAGTAACCCAGCTCTACAGAAGATACTAGAAGGGAAACTCCAAACCAAAGAAAACAACTACATCTAAGGAAACAGAGGAAATAGATAACTACACAACAAAAAAACCAAAAGAATACAAGCAATGAAACTCAGTGACACCACCAACCCCACATCCAAAGTAGGTAACAATTGTTGGTCACTAGTATCTATCAACATCAACGGACTCAACTCCCCAATAAAAAGACACAGACTAACAGAATGGTTGCAGAAACAGGATCCAACATTCTGTTGCATCCAAGAAACACACTTATGCAACAAAACACTACCTCAGAATAAAGGTCTGGAAAAATGTTTTTCAAGCAAATGGTTCCAGAAAACAAGCGGGAATAGCCATCCTAATATCTAATAAAATAGACTTTCAACCCAAGTTAATAAAAAAAGATAAGGAGGGCCACTATATTCTCATCAAAGGAAAAATCCACCAAGAGGACATCACAATTTTGAATATCTATGCCGCAAATACAAGAGCACCTACATTCGTAACTGAAACAATATTAAAGCTTAAATCACCCATTGATCCTAATACCCTAATAGTGGGAGACTTCAACACTCCACTCTCACCAAGGGACAGATCAACTAGACAGAAAACAAATAGGGAAATAAAAGCACTTACAGAGACCCTACATCAAATGGACCTAATAGATGTCTACAGATCTTTTCATCCACACTCAAAAGAGTATACCTTCTTTTCAGCACCGCATGGAACCTTCTCCAAAATAGACTATATAGTTGGTCATAAAACAAGCCTAAACAGATACAAAAAGATTGAAATAATCCCTTGTATTCTATCTGACCACCATGGACTAAAGCTGGACCTCAACAACAACAGAAATAACAAACAGCCTACACGCACATGGAAACTGAACAACTTGTTACTCAATGACAGCTGGGTTAAGGAAGAAATAAAGAAAGAAATTAAAGACTTCCTAGAATTCAATGAAAATGAAGGCACAACATACCCAAATTTATGGGACACATTGAAAGCAGTGCTCAGGGGAAAATTTATAGCACTAAGTGCCTGCAAGAAGAAATTCGTAACATCACATACAAACAACTTAATGGCCCAACTGAAAACGCTAGAAAAAAAAGAAGCAGATACACCCAAGAGGAGCAGACGGCTGGAAATAATCAAACTCAGGGCTGAAATCAATCAATTAGAAACAAATAAAACTATTCAAAGAATCAATGAAACAAAAAGCTGGTTCTTTGAGAAAATCAACAAGATAGACAAACCCTTAGCCAAACTAACTAAAAAGCAGAGAGAATCTATCCAAATCAACAAAGGGTGAAAAGGGTGACATAACTACAGACACTGAGGAAATTCAAACAATCATTAGGTCATACTACAAAAGCCTATATGCCACAAAATTTGAAAACCTAAATGAAATGAACAATTTTCTTGATAGATTCCATCTTCCAACATTAAGTCAAGATCAGGTAGAAAGACTGAATAGCCCTATATCCCCTAAGGAAATTGAAGCAGTCATTCACAGTCTCCCCTCCAAAAAAAGCCCTGGGCCAGATGGTTTCAACATGGAATTCTACCAGACCTTCAAAGAAGTGCTAACACCAATTCTCCTCAAACTATTCCACAAAATAGAAACAGAAGGTACATTACCAAACTCATTCTATGAAGCCACAGTCACCCTGATACCTAAACTACACAAAGACCCAACAAAAAAAAGAGAACGTCAGACCTATCTCTCTTATGAACATTGATGCAAAAATACTCAATAAAATACTTGCAAACCAAATACAAGAACACATCAAAGATATCATCCACCACGACCAACTAGGCTTCATCCCAGGCATGCAAGGGTGGTTCAACATACGGAAATCCATCAATGTAATCCACCACATAAACAAACTGAAGGAGAAAAACCACATGATCATCTCCTTAGATGCTGAAAAAGCATTTGACAAAGTTCAACACCCATTCATGTTTAAAGTCTTGGAGAGATCAGGGATATAAGGCACATATCTAAACATAGTAAAGGCAATATAGAGCAAGCCTATAGCCAACATCAAACTCAATGGAGAGAAACTTAAAGCAATCCCACTGAAATCAGGGACAAGACAAGGCTGCCCACTCTCTCCATACCTCTTCAACATAGTACTTGAAGTCCTAGCCAGAGCAATAAGACAACTAAAGGAGATCAAGGGGATACAAATTGGAAAGGAAGAGGTCAAAGTGTCACTATTCGCAGATGATATGATAGTATATATGAGAGACCCCAAAAATTCAACCAGAGAACTCCTCCAGCTGATAAACACCTTCAGCAAAGTGGCAGGATACAAAATCAACTCAAAAAGATAAGAAGCCCTCCTGTATATCAAAGACAAAAGGGCCAAGAAAGAAATTAGGGAAACAAAACCCTTCACAATAGCCACTAATAACATAAAGTACCTTGGGGTGACACTAACCAAGCAAGTGAATGACCTGTTTGAGAAAAACTTCAAGTCTCTGAAGAAAGAAATTGAAGAAGATATCAGAAGATGGAAAGATCTCCCATGCTCATGGATTGGTAGGATTAACATTGTGAAAATGGCCATCCTGCCAAAAGCAATCTACAGATTCAATGCAATTCCCATCAAAATACCAACTCAATTCTTTACAGACCTCGAAAAAAAGATTCTCAGCTTCATATGGAGAAACAAAAAACCCAGAATCTCCAAAACAATCCTGTACAACAACAGATCATCTGGAGGTATCTCCATCCCCGATCTCAAGTTGTACTACAGAGCAATAGTAATAAAAACTGCATGGTATTGGCATAAAAACAGAAAGGAGGATCAATGGAACTGCATAGAAGACCCAGAAATAAACCCACACACCTATGAATACTCGATTTTTGACAAAGAAGCCAAAACCATTCAATGGAAAAAAGATAGTATCTTCAACAAATGGTGCTGGTCCAACTGGATGTCCACATGCAGAAAAATGAAAATAGATATATATTTATCACCCTGAACAAAACTAAAGTCCAAGTGGATCAAAGACCTCAGCATAAAACCAGATACTCTAAATCTCTTAGAAGAAAAAGTGGGGAATAGCCTAGAACTCATTGGCACAGGAGACAACTTCCTGAACAGAATACCAACAGCACAGGCTCTAAGAGCAACAATCAATAAATGGGACCTCATGAAACTGAAAAGCGTCTGTAAAGCAAAGGACACCGTCATCAAAACAAAACGACTGCCTACAGATTGGGAAAGAATCTTCACCAACCCTATATCTAACAGAGTACTAATATCCAGTATATACAAAGAACTAAAGAAGCTGAAAAAAACAGCAAACCAAATAACCCAATTAAAAAATGGGGAACAGAGCTAAACAGAGAATTCTGGACAGAGGAATATCGAATGGCAGAGAAACACTTAAAGAAATGCTCATCCTCATTAGCCATCAGGGAAGTGCAAATCAAAACGACCCTGAGATATCACCTTACACCCATCAGAATGGCCAAGATGAAAAACTCAAGTGACAACACATGCTGGAGAGGTTGTGGAGAAAGGGGAACCCTCCTCCACTGCTGGTGGGAATGTAAACTGGTACAACTACTCTGGAAATCTATCTGGCGCTTTCTAAGACAATTAGGAATAGTGCTTCCTCAAGACCCAGCTATACCACTGCTAGGTATATACCCAAAGTTTGCTCAAGTACACAAAAGGGATACTTGCTCAACCATGTTTATAGCAGCTTTATTTGTAATAGCCAGAACCTGGAAACAACCCAGTTGTCCATCAAAGGAGGAATGGGTACAGAAATTGTGGTATTTTTACACAATGGAATGCTACTCAGCCATCAAAAAGGAGGAAATCATGAAATTTGCAGGCAAATGGTGGGATCTAGAAAAGATCATTCTGAGTGAAATATCCCAGAAGGAAAAAGAAAAACACGGTATATACTCACTTATATAGACCTATAAGATATGATAAACATAATGAAATCTATACACCTAAAAAAGATAATCAAGCGAGCAGACATGGGGTAAGATGATCAATCCTCGTTTAGAAAGACAGATGGGATGTGCATTGAACGTATGACAAGAGTCTACTGAGCGCATCTGAAAGACTCTAACTAGCAGTGTTTTCAAAGCAAAGACTCATGACCAAACCTTTGGCAGAGTACAGGAAATCATATGAAAGAAGGGGAGTTAGTCTGATGGGGAAAGGATAGGAGCTCCACAAGGACCAAATATATCTGGGCAAAGGGTCTTTTCTGAGACTGACATTCAACCAAGGACCATGTATGGATATAACCTAGATCCTCAGCTCAGATGTAGCCTGTGATAGCTCAGTAACCAATTGGTTTCCCAAAGTGAGGGGAACAAGGACTATTTCTAATAGGAACTCAATGACTGGCTCTTTGGCCTCCCCACCCCCAAGGGAGGAGCAGTCCTGTTAGGCCACAGAGGAGGACTTTGCAGCCAGTCCTGAAGATACCTGATAAAACAGGATCAGATAAATGGGGAGGAGGTCCCCCCATCAGTGGACTTGGAAAGGGGCACGGTGGAGATGAGGGAGGGAGGGAAGGACTGGGAGGGAATGAGGGATTGGGACACGGCTGGGATACAGAGTTAATAAAATGTAACTGATAAGAAAAAAATAAAATTAAATAAAAAAAAAAGAAAATGTCTACTATTGGAGGCAAACCTGGAAGCTCACATAATCAGGAGAGTGAGGCGGTTGGAGGCCAGCCTGGGTTAAAGGCTAAGCCAGTGACAGGAGGCCAGCTTCTTCCATACAGAGAGCTGTAGTCCGCCAAGGCTGTACAGTGAGATGCTGCTTACAAAAACACTCCATTTTAATGATAACTAAAAAGACAAAATGCATCTTGAAAGAAATAAGAAATGTGAGAATCTATTTTGCTACATATATTGTTTTTACATAGTTTTCAGGTTAGGGACAGATCTGGGTTATTCAGGAAAGTATCTGGGTGAATCACCTGAAAAAGAAGGGAAACCAGGAGGACAAAAGAAGTTGCCTGCTTGTTCTTGTAACAAAGGGAATGGGGATGGCTGGTGAATACAACAGAATACAGAAAGGAGTTTAGCCAACTGAGTTTTTAGGGTTTGATTTTATTAGCTTTCAGTCTCATAGCCACGTCATTAAAATCTACAAATACTTTTGGAGACAAGATGGCGTGTGAGGGGACCTAAACTCCCGTGTGAGTATAAATACACACTTGCGTGTGAGATTGGGGGTTACTCATGTACAAACCACAGAGGGAATGAAAACAAATTCTGCATACAGGTCACTAAAAAATCAACAGAGACAGAAAGGGGGAAGAAACATATCACCCATAGTCTGAACTACTCAGAGCAGGAAGTGAGCATTTAGACAAGAGTGCAGCAATGTTTTTGAGAGACGGTATCAAAAGCCCACACATGGTAGAAAGGGAGTCAGAATGACAATATTTCTGAATTTTTCAGATATTTTATTTGTGTGTGTGTGTCCCCACTTATGTGTAAGTGCCCACACGGGTGAGAAGGGCATCAGAGCCGGGGAGCTAGAGTCACAGGAGGTTGTGAACCACTTGACGTGGGTGCTGGGAACCAAATTCAAGTCCTCTGCAAGATGAGTAAGTGCTCCTAACTGCTGAGCTATCTCTCCAAAGCCAGTGCTTCATATTAAAAAAAAAAAAAAAAGGTGTGAGAAGAGAAACTACTAAGAAGTGTCAATTCTTTCCAAGTTAATTTTCAGATTTAATCTGTTCCCGATCAAAATCCCAACTGTGTCTTTACAATATTTTGATGAATGAGTCCAAAGTTTCATCTGGAAAAGCTAATAAACGAATAGAAAGAGTAATGGCTCTGCTAGATATCAGGGCAATGTGAGTATAAGCACTGGGAAACTAGCAGGAAATAGATGGACAGATCGATAAGGCCGTACACAGCCAGGCAACCAGACTGCTCTGTTTAGCAGGTTAATCAGGCAGAAAGGGTGCAGGGTCCCAGTCTCGGTGCTGAGAACCAGCTTAAAATACATCGGAAACGATGTGTTCGATCCTGATATCATTTTATCCAAATAAATTCCAGATATATTGAGAAGTTAGACTTGGGGCCAGGGCGATGGCTCAGCAGGGCAAGGTGCTTGAACACAGATCTGACAGCCTGAGTGGTGGAATAAAACAGAGCCCTGGAATGCTCTTCTGACTCTCACATGCGTCACAGCAGGTGCTCCCTCCGCCCATAAAATAAATAAATACATTTGAATTTTTCCAAATATAGTATTTTTGTTAATTAATTTTGTACATTGTACCCCTGATCACGCTCACTTCTCATTCCCCCTAGGTCCACCTTCCTTCCCTTCTCTCTCTCCTCACCCCCCCCAAAAATACCCTACCAAGTCTAATTTGTGTTGCCCTTATACTCATTGGAGCGTGATCAAACTCCCAGTGGCCAGTCCCTTAAAGAGAACTGAGTCTTTCTCCCTGCCCCCAGTTCCCCACCTCCAGTTGTTCCTCACCCTCTATCCTCTCCCCCTCTGCCAGAAGCCATCAACTGTGAATTCAGCATCTGTATCTCAGTTTTTAAGGGCTCTGTCCAACAGCTTTCTGTCTGGACTGGTGTTGTTCTTTCTTCCTTTGTTTTGTTTGTTTGTGTCTGGGGGTGGAGGGGTGTCCCTGAAGCCGTCGATGTCTCTCTTCCTCAATCATTCCACTTCGAAAGAAGCTTCCTTGACCACAGCAGCGGCAGCAGCACAGATTGTGGACTTCTACGTGGCTTCCAGGGGCAGCGCAGATCACAGACATCGACCTGGTCCCCCATGGCAGTACAGACCACGGACATCAAAAACGTAGCAACAAATTGGATTTGGGAAGGCACAAAGCCTCGGTGGGTAAAAGTGTTTGCTGAACATGCTTAACCATCCTGAATATAACCCCAGAATCTATATGTTGGAAGGAGAGTACACACTTTACAAAGTCACCCTCTGGTTTGCAAACTTGCAACATAGTCAGTGCATACACGCATACACACACACCATAATAGTAAATAAATAAAATAAAGTCAGAAAAAAAGCAGAAGTGATATAGTTAAATGTCTGTCTCTTATTGAAACAGAGAAGGACATTCTAGGTCTAAAGAAACTTTTCAATATTTTAGAAATATTGATAGACTTAATAACAAAAACATTAAATGCCTGAAATTTAGATAAGCCACTAGAAAGGCAATCAATAAAAATTTATGTATTTATATTAAAAATAAGCAAACATAAAGTATCTGGAAGCTAAATAATTTGGTGAGAAAATGTTATTGCTGTCCTGTGTTCCTCCTAATAAAAAAAGGAATAAAATTTATAAACAAAAGGTCACCAGAAAATATTAATAAATATCTGAAAAACATTTTCATTGATTGCTAATACAAAAGTAAAACTTTTGAAGAATTCATTTTGGCCAGCTTTATAAAAAAGAAAAAAGAAAAGCCAGGGTATGTTTTAGCTGACTTTCGTTAGCAAGCTGGGCTACAGAGAAATAGGCCCTGAATAGAGCTTTGTGAACAGCTCAATGATTCCAGAAAATAATTTTATGTTGTATAATGTTGAGGTATACAGTTTAACAGTTTTAATTCAGAAAATTAAACAGTTATAGAAACTTATATTAAAGGGGAAAGTAAAATGAGTATGCTAATGTCCCAGTTATTACTCACCATGACATTTGTAATCACAAATACTAGTAAGCAGACCTCAGTTCTCAAGTAATAGATACGTAATTGTAGAGAATTTTAACTCAGAACATGGCTGCTCTGGCAGTAGATCACATCCAAAGACCTTGTAGGTGATCTGGCTGGAATACAGAAGACATGTCTCTAATCCCAGGAGACAGAGGCATGCAGATCTCTGAATTCTAGTCAGCTCTGTTCAGTCAGTTCAGTTGATTCAATGAGTTGAGAGGCAGTGCCGTGGAGTTGAGTTTGTGATAGTTCAATTCATGGAATTCAGAGGTAGTTTTTTACAGAGGGAGAGTTTTACAGAGAGAGGTTGAATGAAAGAACAAACTAGACACAGGTAAAGACAAAATGTGCCAGAAAATGAGAAGGAGCCAGAAGATTAGAACAGATTGCTAGTTAGTTTGAGGCCAAGCAGAGCAATTCAGTCAGAAGCTGAGAGAAGCCAGGTTTAATCAATCAGCTTGGCAAGGAGTTTGAGCCAGAACAGCTGGGTTGAACCAGCCAGCCAGAGTTCAGAAAGAGCTAGAAAGGGTGGGCTTATTCAACAGTAAGCCTCAGAGGCTGAAAACATTCTAGGCTTAGATTAGATTGTACAACGGCTAGAATCTTCCAGGATGAGGCCTAGGTTAGCAATCAGAGGCAGGAAGCCCCCAGGGCAACACTTACCTCAGGCAAATAAAAGATATACGTGATTCCTCTGTCTCTGCATCACAGAATATTATACAGTCTTTAATAAGGATTTTAAAATAGAACTGAAGATGCTAAGAAAAGGACTATGAAGTTATATGTGTAGTTTGACTAGAGCCTAGTAAATTAGTTTGTCTGGACAACACAAGGCAGAAATGTCATCAATGTGTAATTACAATTGATGATGTCATCAGGTGCTTATTTTGCTCTCTCATTGCACAGCACAGTAATTCTTTCTCCCAGCTTTGCATGATGAATCTACATTTTCATAGTGTCTCATGATATTTTAGAAAGGAAATGCTGGCTTATCAATTCACCCTTGACTAAGACCCTGTAGTCCCTGTGCACTAGCATGTAAAATGCCCAATAGGAGCCCCCTAAAGTAAATGTCACAGAAGGCCAGGGTAGCACAAGTTTCTAATCTGGCCAAGTTGTTCTGGGTCACCTCTCTGAGCCTGGGTTTGCTGGCAAATGTGTGTGGCCTGTGAACTAATGTACTCTGTGCCTAATCTTCTGCATACATTCCAAAAACAAGTCCTCCTCCCCTGTGGCCCACAGTATAGATCAAGGCTGTCTCATATGCACCACAAGCTACCAGTAACTAAGCTTTTAGAACAGTGATTTTTTTTTCTGCCTTGCATGAGTGTCCATTATAGGAGATCATTGAATGTTTCAGAAATGTTTGGAAAGAGAGCTACAGAGCTTATGAAAAATATGCTTTCCCAGTACTGTTTCTGAAAATAGATTTATTAATTTCACAAGTCATTAGTAGCTTCTCCCTTATGATATGATTCAAAGATTAATACAGACTGATTTCTTGGAGGGTCCGCAAGTTTGGGAGGATTCCTGGCTTTTAACGACTATCAGGAATAGAAGAGAATGCCTTCGTCTGCAAATGCTTCCTTCCATGGTTCCTGAAACTCTCTACTGTTAATGACACTAGATGAACAAAAACACTTAAAATATCTTCAAACCACTCTCTTTTTCTGAACAGAATGTTTAAGGGCAGAGATGTGAAAACAAAAGATAATACTCTTTTCTTTCCAATTTTCTCTAGTTATTCAAAACCGATTTTGAAGCTGAAAATGAATTCAAATTCAGAGTATTTTTGGAATGTGTTTGCAGCTTTGTACATTTATTTTTAAAGGAAGGAAACATAATTTGACCCATGCCTCAAGGAGTCCTGCTCTTTAGTCAGTAATGGTTTTCCCAACGATATGCTAAATATATTGAAGCAGGTTCAAATGTTAATGGAGCCTCGGAGCAGGGTCCCAACAACAAAAATTAGTGTACTTTAGTTGCTAAACTCCAACCTGTCCTCTCCACGTCCTATGAGGAAATCTGCCCACAGCATTAAAGCCTTACCTCCATTGCAGAAGGAGACCAAAGGGTGAGATGGTTTCCCCAAGGCCACACCTGAAGAATGCTCTAGAGGATACACTAGAGTTTAAAGTCACATAAATACAGTACTGCAATGTCAGGCTTCCTAACCATCCAGACACTCAGCCAAGAGATTTTGGAATTCAGAAGCTTGCTCATTCTTTGTTCACACACACTCTGCCAGGCACCATGATAAATACTAGGAAAAAGAGAGGAAAGCCATCTCAGATTCCAGTGATATTTTAGCTTACGGGTAGAAAATGTTACACTCGTGCAGGAGCTAACCAATGATCATAATTCAGTATGCTAAGAGCTTCAACACTGAGAAGCAGTTATTGAGTTCTTATTACATGCCAAAGTTCACTAAATCCTTTGCCCATATCGTTATCATCTTCAAAATCTCCAAGCAACCTTTTGAGGAGATTACCACCTTGTCTTATAGAATAGGCTATGGAAGAATGGAAGAATGGATTAACTTGTCTGTGATTTCACTGACTCTCACTAATTGGCTACACTTGAGCTTGGGTAATGTGCTTCTACAGCCTGAACTTCTGGCCTGTTAGCTCCATCATAGTAGAACAAGTCAGATGAGGAGGGAAGTACAGACCTGCACATGGTCACTCACATTAGAAAGAAAGCTTTCTCAGCAATGTTGTAAAGAAATAAGAAGAGACTGGCCACATGAATCCAGAGCTGCCCATCGGCTACATCTGTGTAGGGGGCCTAGGTCAAGCCCATGCATGGTCCTTGGTTAGTGCTTCAGTGTCTGCATGTGGGTTCCCTAGTAAGGGGAGCAGGACTGTCTCTGACATGGACTCTGTTGCCTGTTTGTTTGTTTGTTTGTTTGTTTGTTTGTTCTATCACTTTCCCCAGGTGGTGCTGCCTTGCCAGGTCATAGGGGAAGAGGATGCGCTCAATCACGATAGGAATTGATGTGCTGAGATGGGTTGGGAGGGGGCACTTCCCTTTTCTGGGGAGTAGGGAAGGGGGATAGGGAGAGAGGGTGAGACCTGGAAGAGAGGAGGGATGTGATTAGGATGTGATGTGAAGTGAATAAATACTTTTGAGAGAGGAGGGGACTGGATTTCCCAGCAGAAAGGGAAATCAAGAGACGGGGCATATTCGAAGGCTCAGAGATAGGAAGTGCCATGGAGCTTTCCGGAAGCTGTCTGGACCATCTGACAGCAAACTACAGCTTGCAATTTTTGTAAACTAAAGAAATCCACCCTCAAAGAATTCCCTTGACATTGGAAATGTCAATGGAAAGAAACAAAAACAAAGCAATGAGCTAATTTAGTGGTGAACATTTTGGTCAAGAGGTAGAATCAAAATGAGGTTTTATCAAGAAGCACTACAGAAACAAAGCTAAGACAGCTCTCTGTGTATTTAACAGATGAATTTCTATTGGATTTATTTCTTCACCAGTAACAGCACCCGTCGGTCACTTTACTTCTAAGAAACTCAACCTTCAATGCAGACAGGACACTCACAGTTACATAACAGACACATGACTGTATGAATGTAAAGTGGCACAGTAGTGAACACGGAGCAGAAAGGGAAATTGTAATCCCTAAATCACACCAGAATCAAAGTATTCCAACTGCCAAAGAGACAAGATAAGAACAGAATGCCTGTAACCCCTGCATACAATCAAAGCCCAGATCAAAACCCTGAGAGACAAATTCCATCCACAGCTGCCAGAGCTTCTCGGCTGCCTCTTCTTTAGCATTCCCTTGAAACCAAGTCTGACTGTGCTCAGTTCATCTTAACGTCTTTCATGAGTTACACTTTGGAAATAGAATTTGTGTGATGCAAAAATGATCTCAATATTATTAATAATAACCACAGCTGTGTAACCCAGTGCTGACCTAAAGGCCTAGAACATGAAACGAAAATGCAAGGTCTCTATATATCTTACCAAAGAGAACATCAAAGGGGCTGACAGCCATATTCAGCTCTTCAGACTGCCCTCAAGGTGGACACTTAGGCTTCTAAGTAATAGCATTCACAGAATATACTGTGTTTCATTCTATCTTGCGTAACTTTAGTTTTAAAAGTTGTATACTTTGTTTGGGGGGCATAAAGTACAGTTTTCCTGAAAACTTGCTACAAAACTACAAGATAAATAATTTAAAATATTGTAAATAAGCCGTTTCTAATAATAGCAAGTTTATGTTTATGTGCATGTATACATCTTGTTGAACAGTGTGTGCGTGTGTGTGTGTGTGTGTGTGTGTGTGGTAAATTGAATACTTTAGGAACATAAAATAATAAAATACTCCATCCTTTGTCTCCCTTCCTCCCCATTCCACTCACCAAAAAATACCAATTTAACAACCACCCACTGGCAAAATATCTTTATTACAGCTCTACAATATAAGTGAGAAATTATAGGACCCAGGTAGAGGACAGAAATGAGAAAAAGAAACATTTAGTATATGTTATAGTACCCAGATCAAACTCCCCCTCAATACTGTAAAACACAGCAATGACAGAGATCCTTTCTGCCTGGGTGTTCTCTCATGAAGAAAAGAAAGAGAGAAGTGGGCATCCAGCCAAAACAAGAAACTTCCACATAGCTCTGGATAAGTAAGCTGAGTTTGTAGACATCTGCATCAGGCCAAGCCATGGACTCTGTGAATAGGTCTAACTCTAGAATCACCATATATCCCAATGAAACCATGGTGCTCAATCAGTATACCTGTAGACCCTAGCAACAGCTACCCACTGGTGCCTAAGAAAGGCCTACCCACAGATATCATCTGCCTAGAAATAGCAGCTAGGCCAAATGGCAAAAGTAATTTCTTTCATGAATCCAAGGTGCAAGACTAGGAGAAGTGACAATTTATTCAGTTGTACAATCAACTAAGCAAGAATCCAGAAAATAAAATGCCGCCAAAAACAACTAAACAAACCCCTTCATACTACTCCTAAACTGGCAGAGTCCTATAAACTGCCTGACAGAGAGTTCAAAGACATATTCGAAAACATTCCATGAACTACAAGAGAACAAAAAAGGCAACCAAATAATAGCATATTAAACAAAACAAAACAAAACAAAACAAACAAAAGCAAATGCAAACCAACAAACAAAAAAACAACAGAAAGTCATTGAAAATACAGTTAAGAACACTGGCTGCTCTTCCAGGGACCTGGGTTCAGTTTCCAGCACCCACATGGCCGCTCACAAACATCAGGCCCAGGGGATCCAACACCCACTTCTGTCTTCCTTGGCACCAGTCATGAAGGAGGTGCACAACTTTCTTTCAAAGAAGAAGTACAACAGAGCTAGAAAGTACTTGTTTTATTTTTTTAAAAAAGTTTCTAGATATTGAGTTTCTCTTTTTTAAAAAAAATTATTTTATTTATATGGATGTTTTGCTTGTATAAACTAAGGCACTTCCAGCCAGGCAGATCCCCAAGGCTCAGGATCATGGAAAATAGGAGAGAACACTGACATGGGAGATAATAAATATTCCTCCAACACTGCCCCTTCCCTGTCACACCTGACTGATCTTGGGCCTTATTAATTTTGTTCCACTTATAAATAAGTCAGCAAGCCTCTCATTTGCTGATCCTTCTACCCACAGACATCCAGGGACAAGAACAAGAGTGTTTCTGTTTTTTTACTTTAATCTTGAGCTGTGTGTGTGTGTGTGTGTGTGTGTGTGTGTGTGTGTGTGTGTTTAAAAGCAAATTCTTTAAAAACAACAACAAAAAAGTTTTTTTTAAAAATGTGTCCACTCTGAAAAGCACTATTCTTAAAAGACTCAAAGAAGAAATTTTGCAGAATCAGGATGACCCATTGAGGACAGCTCTGTTTTCAATTCGTAGTATAACAAGAATACAAGGTCCCCCAGTGAGACCTCAGTGGTGGTGAGACCGGGTGTGCTGACATATAAAACTCTAGAACTCAGCGATGACTCACAACGCAGCCACATCCTCTGCTGTTTTTATTTGTTCATGAGGAGTGAGAAAAGAAAAGGCTTCCTTGTTATTCTTATTTCTATCTTTTTCTTTCTCTTTGAGCTCCTGGCTGTTACAGGAAATATCTTTTCTCTGTCAGACAAAAAATGTTCTGAGTTTTCATCAGCATAAGCAATTTTAAAATGTCAATCTTCCTATCAATTTAGAAATGAGAGTAAGGCAACTTTTGTTGAACTTTGAGCACCGTATGCTAAGAGAGGCACCTTCTGTGTATCCCATTGACTCATCCCAACAACTATGAAGGACAGGTCATACATACACATTTATTTACATGTATGTATATATGTATATATACATATGTATGTATGTATATTCCTCTCCATAGAAAAACATGTTCCCTTATTCTTTCATAGGACTTTGGTGAGGAATCATAAATAACACTTCTCAAAGAAATAAGATATGACTTAATAGTAAAAGTGGGCAGTGTGTGGGGGTGGGCTCCAGGTTAGGAGAAAGGGTACATTCTAGTGAGAAGTAGAGGTGATCCAAAAGCAAGTGCTTCTGCCTGGCTCCATAAGAAAAGGGCAGTGAGAACCATGGGCTCAGAAGATGACCCGAGAAAGCCCTGCTTCAAGCTCAAAGTATCAGCAAGTCCACGTTGAATTAAGCAAAAGACACCATCAATGCAGAAATATTCTATGACAGTAACACTCTACATACAATATGCCATAGCAATACTTCCCAAATCAGAAGATAAGCTACACCTTCAGAGGACAAATCATTTTTAACCCCCATATGCAAATGTATGTCTGGACATTAATTACTATTGTCTTCTCATGAAATAATGTCTGATCATATTTCTATTCCCTGAAATTTACTTTCTCATGTATTTTCATGGTTGGTTTAAAAATTCAAGTCAGTGGACTTGGAAAGGGGAAGGGAGGAGATGAGGGAGGGAGGGAGGGAGGGTTTGGGAGGGAATGAGGGAGCAGGATACAGTTGGGATAGCAGAGTTAATAAAATGTAACTAATAATAAAAAGAAAAAAGAAAAAAGAGAAAAAATTCAAATATAAGTATGTATTCTCAGGGATGAAATCACATTGCTTTTTAGGTATCTCCCCAATTCTCTGTATATTTTTAAGTTAGACATTCTGCTTTTTCGTTAAGATTGCATTCCGTTGTGAGCTCCTAATAAGCATGTTGCCAATCCCATCTCAAGTGCTCATTCATCCAACCCATTATTATCTTTTGGAAGTGGGCAGGGATCACATTTTAAACTGCCTAAATAATTGTAATGAGCATGGTATTAATTGAAAACTTTGTAAATAAGCATGAAATTTTAATTATTTTGTGAATATGGAGACTCTAATTGATTCTGGCTGAACCACAATAGCTGCAGAATACACCCAAATCACAGTACAACTGCAATCAGAAGAGAAAATACTAAAGAAACAAATGATTCACCCACTGTTTTATTCCTCCTCCCAGAAATAGCCATGGAGAACTCCAGTCATTACCTGAGCATGCTGGGAAATCTGTCCCTTCCAGTAAGATATTCACAGCATGAATTTAATGAGTATCGAATAGAAAGAGGTCTTGTTTAGCCTCCGTGTCTCAAGAATGGTCACTTAATTAAATTACCTATATTATAGTACAGACATGATAAAAGGTAATACCCCATAAAAATAATATTACAGGCTGCTTAATATGATAGAAAGATATTGGTATTTTAAGAGCCCATTGATCTTATCTTTTGCAAAATGAAATCTACTTGCAAATAAATCAAGTTTTTTTTATAGCTTGAAGCTTATGCAAAATATAGAAGGATCACTTCAGAAGAAAAAATACAAAATAACAAACACAAAAGTGTCCACATCCCTATCAGGATCCGGAAGAAACTATGCAAACTTCATTAAGTCCAGATGAATCTGATATTGTCTGAAAGTTTCTACTCTAAAATTTTAAAAGGGACATTCTTAAGTAATAGGATCACTGGGACCTTCTATGTTCTCTGTCCATAGTTTTCTAAACTTTCTACAAGTAAAGCACATACTTAATGAGGAAAAAGTAGTTCTTTAACAAGTTTCAGTGAAGTAACACCCCGAGACAGATGCAGCCCCCCACTTTGCCTGGCCTCTTTCATCACTGTTAGAAAATACATGGTAGACCCAGCTTAAGAGCGATTTCACTGTGCCCACAGTTGCTGCCCATCACAGCGGGGAAAACACAGCAGAGTTCTTGGCAGCAGAAACGTGTGATGGGGACTCACACATCTTGGCAGATCTGAAGTGGGAAGCTGGGACGTAAGTGGAAGTGGGTATAGCTTCCAAGGGCCTGTTGACAGAGGCCTACATCAACTAGACAGGTCCTAGGTAGAGGTTCCACAGCCATCCTAAAGCAAGGCCAACATCGTGGGATCAAGAGTACAAAACACGAGTCTGCTGGGCAGACGCTGACCAAAGCAAGGTCTTGTAAAGTTTCAGTATTCACCGGAATCATTCCAGAGTGAGATTATGTGCTTTATACACTCAATTCTCTAAAATTTGTTGCCTTTCCTTTTATAAACCAAATAGACAATTTGCTTAAACTCTCTTAAACAGTAGAGAGAACCTACTTGCCACTGCACAAATTCACCAATGTTTACTTAGTTAAAATCACCACAATGTCTCAGCTCCATTATAATGTCCTTCTTGGGTTCTCCAAGGGGTATGCCTTTAGTATGTAGCTTTAATTATCTCATAAGTTCTTCCGTCATAGCCCTTTCCACACAGTACCACTGCTAGTTCATATCACCAGTCAAGACTGTCTGTCTTCACCGTCGCATGCCCAGAACCTGGCATAGCACAGTACTGAGGACATTAAAAAGCTCTGATTTATGTCTCAGTAAATATATATATGAGTAGAAACAGTCCCTCATTTCAACACGAACCTTGGGAGCATGTGTCGGTGAGGAGCTTAGGAACTACTCATCTCTATTAACGAGCTTCAAGTTGAGGAATTTCTAGGGTGGAGAAGCTCATTTCATGGAGGAAGTCAATCTCAACACACAACACACCTGGTCAGCAGAATCTTCTTCCCTTCTCTGGTTCTCCAAGTGCTTCCTGTAGCTTTTATTCTGGCTTTAATAAATGAGGTCTAGGGGCTGGAGAGACGATTCAGCAGTTAAAAGCACTGGATGCTCGCCAAGAGGACCTGAGCTTGATTGCGCAGAGCAGCCCATAGTGCTCAGTAACTCCAGCTGCCAGGAATCCAGTGCCTCCTCTGTCTTCCATGGAGACTGCACACACATATGGTACACAGGCATATGTGCATGCAAGTACACACATAAATAAATCTAAATTTAAAAATAAATGAATGAATGAGGCCTAGGCCAGGAAGATGGCTCAGTATGTAAAAGGACTCTTCCGCCAAGACTGATGGCCTGAGTTCAATCCACAGAACCCATGTGGTGGTAGAGAACTGATTCCCACAAGTTGTTCTCTGATCCACTTACACATCTGTATGCACAGACATGCACATAAACAAAGAAACATAAAATAACAAAAACTAAGTAAATAGGTACCTCTGAGAGGCATCTAACACTCGTATATAGAGGAAACTTAAAAATCTTGGTCTCCTTCCACAGAACATGCCCTAGTGTTTGATTTTTATTGTTCTGTTGTTGTTATTGTTTCATTATTTTGATTTTTAAAATGTGATCTGTTTCACCAGGCTACAATCTAGCCCCATTACCTGGAAACAAAGAATACGGTTTAGTTAACATCTAGTGGATCCACCAAGGTTGGAGACCAAGACCAGTAAAGTCAATGACTTACAACACAACACCATTCAAGGTTGCCCTGCTGGGTGAAAGGAAGCATGTACATCAGCCAACAAGCAAGTGAAGGATGAGTAAAGAGGGTTTTAACATGTAACCACCCCCTAACTGAGTAAGCATTTAACAGCATGTGATCATCCCCCTGATTATGACCGGGGTGGGGAGCATGCCCAAGGTTGGTGGGCCCTGCCTATTGGCTCATGCAAAATATGCTGAGAAAATTAACAGATCTCAACAGAGATTACTTCAGTGTTTTTTGTTTTGTTTTGTTTTTAAGTTCTGAAGTAAATCTTTTCTTAAAACGCTCTTAGACAAACAGCTCAGTAGCAGCTTCCTCTCCAAACCCCACTATTATCCCCGGTGGGGTCTTCATCTTTCCTGCACCCCTCCTACAGGGCAAAGCAGAAGCAATGAATCCTCCTTCTAAATGTATTATCTCTATAATAAAAGTCCTTCTGAACCACCATACATTGTCCATGAAATTCATTCTCTGACTTCATGAAGTAAAGGATTCAGGGCCACTGACTCAGTGGAGGCTTTCGTGACTGTGAATGGCTAGCGTCCAGGCCCCTGAGTGAGCCTGCTTGAGATGAGAATGCCACCATCAATCTCAAGGATGCTTTCCCCCATTTCAATTGGAGATGATATACAAAAATCACTGAAGAACTAAAATTAAATAATATCTTTTTGGTAAAAGTAAACAGTTAAGATAGTCACACAACAGAATATTTACAACTCCAGCTGACAGGAAAATGACAGTAAATCACTTACCAGCACCAAGGAAGCTAGGAGGAGACTTGGTTTATGAAGGAAGAAGAAACTAGGGCATCTAACTGTATGTCCTCTGGAAGCTGGACACAGGCACTGGAACTTAGAAAAAAGAGTAAAATCTGAAGAAGGATAGGCATTCACACCTTCAGAAAAAAAAATCCTAGTATAGGAAGAGAAATAGTGGATAGATTCTTTTACCAGTTACTTAGAAAAATAGTCCTTAGAAAGAGACCAAAGAGGAAAAGAAAGTGGCAAAGGAGATGAATGAGATGTTATTGTCCCCTACCCCTGAGAGAGCCAGAAAGATGTGACTCTAGCTTATGTAAAATAAATACTAATATACGGAGGGGAGTATCATTAATTGTTTCCTGTGGCTGTGAAGACTCTCCAGGACCACTGATGGTAACAGTGTCTAAGTCCCAAGTGTTAAAAACCAACATCTGTCAGCTGTAATCTGAGTTCAAAGTCCTAAAGAACAGGACAGCCAATCAGGTAGACCACAGCCTAAGGAAATGCGAAGACGTCCCAGCACAGGCAGTCAGACAGGAAGAGCGAAGTCCCTTCTCCTGCTTTTGCTGTATTCAATTCTCAATAGAGAGCATGGTGTCCCCGCACTGATGGAAACTCACTCTCTAACCAAAAATCTGGGTGCCTCATAGCCCAGTCAAGCTTACACATGAGATTAAACATTACGGAGGGAAAGTTCTAGAAAAACACATCTACTCTCCTCTTTTGGGAGAACACTGCTACCAAAGAAAAGGAGGTTCGGTCTTGTGTTTGTGCTTTTCCTGCTCTCTTCCTGACATATTCCTGAGGCACCTGTCACTTTACAGCAACCTCAGAGAGCAACTGGTCACCATCTCCTTGTAGTGTAAACGGCATTGTCTGCAAGCAGCCAACAGAGGGCCACTGCCTGGAGATCCAAGTAGAGCAGACTGTTAGTTTAGAGGTAGATTACCTTTTTAGGTTTAATCTGAGGTACACTGGAAATTCTCCTCACTGCACTGCACTAGATGTCACCAGACAAATGCTCACACGTTGTGACTCATTACTTTGTTTCACTTGTGTGTTTCCCTGTAAGGCCCCCCATATCATTCTGGAGTGTGCGATGCTGTTTCAAAGGAGCTCGTAAGTGGATAATGCCAGAGCACAGTAAGCATGGTTTGCATGTCCATATTTTAGAAGATGTGGGTGAAACCCGGTCGTAGAGCCCAGCTGATATGTTTATTTTATTAGATCAAGATGAAATAAATTACAAGAATGTTACCTGTTGTGAGAAACTTAACTCTGCATATAACTTGAATCACATGAATTATCTATCACTGGTCACATATATAGTCACTAATCACATATATATAAGCATTTCCACAAACACACACACATACAAAGAAGGAAATGGAATGAGAGAGGGAGGGAGAGGAGAGAGAGAAAGAGAAGAGAGAGAGAGTAAGGGACAGAGTCAAGACAAACTACAGAAAGAGCCACTGTAGGGAACTATGTCTAACCCTGGCATTTTGTACCTTATATGGAATGAATAGCAGTTTCCACTCGTATTGTTTCTTCAACAGTCATTTATTCTTATAAAATAAGCAGGAAACATGAACACAAGGTTGGAACTACTTAAAATAGTTTGTTTATAAAAAGATTGAGATCAAAGTAAGTATTAATTCAAGTGAAGAAGTATACAAATTTCCTTTTCTCTCTCTTCCCCTCTCTCTTCCCCTCCCTCTCCTCTCTCTCTCTCTCTCACACACACACAGAGAGAGAGAGAGAGAGAGAGAGAGAGAGAGAGAGCATAATAGATTGCTCAAGACCTCTCCCAAGAAACTCAGATCAGTGGGTATGTCTAATGCTTCTGAGTTAGCCTAGATATGGTTCCCATGGCGATAAATACTGAATGAAGATTTACTAGCTATGCTGAAGAGAAGGTCAGAAATCAGTAAAATAGCTTGTTCAGCAATAAAATATACTTATCAAAACCAACTATAATCGCTCTTACCACTGCCAAATATAACTATTTTACAAGACTGTGGAATTCTTACCCTCACAGAGATAACCTAGAATTCCTGCACAGATGTAGCCCATGGCACTTTAGTGTCCAAGTGGGTTACATAGTAATGGGAAGAGGGACTGCCTCTGACATAATCTGATTGGCCTGCTCTTTGATTACCTCCCCCTGAGGGGGGAGCAGCCTTACCAGGCCACAGAAGATGACAATGCAGCCACTCCTGATGAGACCTAATTGACTAGGATCAGAAGGAAGGAAAAGAAGACCTTCCCTATCAGTGGACTTGGGGAGGGGCATGTGTGAAGAAGGGGGAGGGAGGATGGGATCAGGAGAGGAGGAGGGGCTTATGGGGGGATACAAAGTGAATAAAGTGTAATTAATAAAAGTAAATTAAATTTAAAAAAAGAATAAAGGGGATATTTACAAATTCGTCATATGCTGAACTCCAACAGATCTACACAGAAAACACACAGAAAAGTTAGTGACACTCCAGGGCACCGAGCCTGAATACGGTCAACATGAGCAGTGCTCAGTAAACATCAAAAGGAATCTGACAATGAGGTCATTCACAGCTGTGGTCTTAACAATTCCCTGTAAACAATGATCTTAGGACTGTGCAGTTTTGTGAACAAATGCTGTTTAAAAAAAAATCATTTCTGACCATATTTTAGAAAGATTCCAGATTAAACTATTTGAAGAGTGTGCAGGGACATCACAGAGTCTTGGTGGCAGATCCTTCCGGAGTTATACCTGTCAACTTTGACTTCTCTACTTACTCATCAAGGATACAGAAGACCGTAGTCTATGAATGTAGTTAACAGTTATAGAATACTCTAGAAATACTCCAGAAATTTATTCCGTCTAATCTAAGGAAATCATTTACCCTAGCATGGCCACACATGCAAAGTAAGCCTGCATTCCTTGAGAGGCTTGTACCAGGGAGAATGGTGGTGATTACCTGCTGGTAATGCTGCCGTTCATTCGTTTTGAAATACACTTGCTTGGTCTGCCTTCCACATGCTTTGGACAGTCAGTGCAGAAAAATGAAAAGTATAAACCTTTCTCTCAACGGTCTAACACAGAGACCTGCTTATAAATCACTGAAGTCAAAATTAGAATTTAAAAGCAAAAACCTGGGCTATGGTGGTCTAAACAAGCAAGGCTCATCTATTCATCCCAGTGTTAATTAACAAGACAAGAAATGATGAGAAGCACAGAAAGATTTCATTAATTCATTGGGAGAAGGAACAAATGATGGTGACCAGTGACTTCAAGTTCTTCTTCAGGGTACTGATGTGAGCTTTAGGTTCAAACAGGGGGAGGAGTGAGACAGGGGCCAAAAGGTGTGCATAATTAGATAGTTACGATAAGGGTGTGGTCCCATCCACGATCACCTCAGTAAGTCTTAAAGTTGGGCTCCTAAGGTAGCTATGCAGTTTCCTAAGATGGTCTGCTCCAGAGTGTAACCTCTCCATTACAGAAAGATGCTCTCATCCTAGAATAGTATGGCTGGCCTGGGTGGCTTTGCTGTTCCTGGAACCTAAGGCGACTACAGGTTCAAGATAAGGATTTATCTTTGTGACTCCAGCCTTGAGGGAGGTTTGGGATGAGGTAGGTTAGGGAGTACAGATCATAGAGTTTTATTATGATGAATTTGTCAACCACTTGTTTCCATTCATTGCTTTCAGATCCCTTGGGAGGTTAGCATGTTAGCACAGTCAAGCAGCGTTCTAACCAAAAGTAAACCGGACAGACCCAGAGTGAAGGTGGAGCCTTCAGGCCTTGAGCTTATCTTTCCCTCAACATTTTTAAATGGCTCTCACCTATGTTGTTATAAGAAGCAGAAGTTTGTTGTTTTCCCAGTTGCTCCATTTTATCTGTTTCATTTTACCATAACAGACAATTTAGCTTTGCAATTTCAGTCGCAGGATAATTGTGGAATGGAAATTCTTTTGCATGTATTTGATAATCATGTGTGAGTTGCTGCCAGTGTGAAGACGAGAATAGAACTGGGAGGCCATAAGGTGCACATATGTTCAGTTTCATAGATACTGTCAGACAGTTTTCCTAAGAAGCTGTGCCAATTTATAACCACACCTGAGTGCACAATAGCTCCGGTTGCCTTGCCTCCTCCTACTCCTTTGAATTCAGTCCTGATTTCAGCCTGTTCCATGTGTATTAGAGCACATTTAACTTTGAGTCTGCCTGGTGACTAACGAAGTGAAGCATCTTTTTTTAGATCTTTTGGCTGCCTGTATATCCACTGTAGTGAGGTTCCTGTTTCCATCCACTGCCCATTCATTCGTTCTCTTTTCTTATTAATGTTCATGAGTTTGTGATGTTTCCAGATGAAGCCCTTTGTTATATATATATATATATATATATATATATATATATATATATACTTTGAGTATCTTCCCACACTCTGCAACAGGCAATTTAACTCATATCATTCTGTTTTTATAATTAGTTGTAGAATTTTATTATAATCCAGCCTGTCATTCATTTATTTAAATCTATTGCTCTCTGACTTTTAGAAACGTTTATATGCCAGTGGAAATAAAAAATACACCATCATATTTTCCTTTAGTTTTATTATTATGCCCTTCATATGTAGATCTATGAACTTTTATAGTGGTGTGAAATAGGGAGACAAAGTTCTCCTGGCTTTTCAATTCATATAGTGCAAATTGTTAGTAAGTTGTGTTTTCCACAGAGGGCCACAGCCTGGTCAATCGTGTGTGGTGCTCGCATGAGTCTGGGTCTGTTTCTGAGCTTCAGTGACGGCGTTTCTCCCCACCTACATATACTATTACTTAGAATTAGGAGAGCCTTGATTTAGACAGTGCATGTTCCAAGCTAGCTGAATTTATTCAAGACTGTCCCTCTACCCAAGGTGAGTTCCAATTTCACATGGATTTCAAAATCAATCTGTCAGTTGTTAAGAACAAATAACCTGCCGGGGCTTTGGTAGTAACTGAAGGGACCACATCCCAGCATATTAGAAGGCTGCAGTCTGCCCGTCCATTCCTCTAATTTCTCTCAGCTCTACACATTTTTCTGTGTAGAGACTTCACAAATATATTAACAGCTTTGGTGTCTCAGTTCCGCTTCCTGTTTTAAATTCTAGCATTTATAAATTTAATTTCCTAAACATTCACTGTCAACCCATAAGATAAAACTGGCTTTTTTTATTGCCTTTATGTTGGCTTCTCCTGCTAGGCTCACATACTCAATCACTCCGTCAGTAGATTTTTCAAACATGTTATCTATGGGTAAAAACTATGTAATTCTTTTTTCTAGCTCTTGTGTCCTATTGAACTCTCTGCCTCTTCCCACATTCCCATGTTTCCATCAGGGATTTTTTTTTTTTTTTGAATGAAGATTTTCTTTTACTTTAGGTCTGTTGGCAACAAATGGAAATACATTTATTCTACCTCCTTTTCCTAACTATTTGTTGAAGTATAAAATAGACATAGAAAAGCATACATATTATTGTTTTATAGCTGCAAGAATTTTTTCAAGCTGAACTGATGACTACACAAACTATTCACATAAGGTACCTCTCCCAAGAATAATTATGATTCTGACTTTAACAGTTTAACTTTCTCTCTTGGAATTTTACATAAAAAACAAAGTATGTATTTCCCTGTGTGGTGGTCTCCTTCACCCAACATTTTGGTTTTGATAATCATTCATACTGCTGCATGCAAATATATTTCCCCTTCATTGCTCTTTATTCTCCCTTCGTGTGTGCTCAGGGTGTTTCCATGTTTTGACTATTTGAATAGGGTGGGAATGAACAGTTAATTACATTTGTATGTTTTCATGGTTAGAAATAGTTATCTTTGTTGGATTCATGCTTTAGAATACAGTTGTGAGGTCATGAAATATGCATCATCTCATTTTAAAAATGGATTTTCAAAGTGAATTTTTACTGATTTATGGAGTAACTTCTACTACTTGCAACAGAATACAAGATATCAGCAACACTCGGCATTTTAACCAACTCTGCTTTATATCTCCTTTTTCATATTAGTCATGTTGGTGGTTGTATAGTCTCATAAGACAGTTATTTTTAAAAGATTCTCGAAGGAGACAGACAGAACAGAGAGAAAGAGAGAGAGAGATTGGTGGGTATGAGCAGGGCCCAGAACAAGGCTTCAGATTCCCTGGAGTTGGAGTTGCAGGTAGTTGTGAGCTGCCTGATTCGGGCTCTGGAACCAAACGTGGCTCCTCCGGGAGAGTAGTGCAGGCTCTTAACTACCGAGCCATCTCTTCAGCCCATGAAAGCAAATTCAGCAGAGCATCTTTCACATGTTTCTTCACAACTGAAATTTTATGCTTCATTTTTTGTTTGGTCTTACTTATTTTTTAATTGTCTTTTTTAATAGAAACTCTTTATATGTCCTGGATATGTCTCATGTCAGACATGCACACGGTAAACACACATAACTGAACCATGTGGGTTATTGTTATACTCTACTAATGCTAACTTTGACAAGTCGAAAAATCTTAACCGAGGGATTTCAATTTATAACTCTCTTCTTTTTTATTAGTATATGATATGGCTGACTGTTGACATATAGAAATACATTTGCCTTTTTATATTGGTTCCATACAGGTTTTTGGTCTTGTAATTATTTATAGAAACTATTTTTGGCAGGCTGTTTTATCCACATATACTACCATATTATACTGAAATAAGTAATTCTGCTCATTTCTTTCAGTGTGGATACCTCTTATATGATATTCTTGCTCTAAATCACTGTCTAGAGCATCTGGGACAATGTTGAAAGAATGTGTTTTGAGGTTAGGGAGAAGCATGCACATCCTGTCTTCGTTAAGAATGGCATCAGCTGCATACTGTTAGTGAGGAGACTTTCCCAGTCCCGGCAGAAACAGGAAAAGGACAAGGTCATGATAACCACAAAGATGCTGTGTTCAAGGACACCAACATTGGAATTACTCTCACTTGCACATTAACTTTAATATGCATCATTTCTACTTACAGATTGGTGGTGATATTCAGAGAGCCTGGACACAGCTTGCTAGGCAAATAAAATATCTGTTTTCAGTTCAGAGAAGAAATACTAAAGTATTTCATGGTCTTTTGGATGTTTGCTGGAATATATATTTACTGCTTGAGGGTAGCAAAGAAGAGATAAGTGATAGATATAACTAAAAAAGCATCAAAAATGCTCTGAACAGGGGTAAGGGGTGCAGAGGCAGAGACAGAGGTAGACAGAGACAAAGAGATCTCCAAGATGCAGGTGTAGACCTCCAAGGAGTAGAAGGAAGCACATAATATAGATCAATTGAGTACAACAGTGGACTCAGAGACAAACTGATGAAGCTATATGACTCTTGACAAAGATACAGGAACCCATGCTGGAAAAAAAGACAGACTCTTTTATAAATAGTTCTGGGGAAACTGGATATTCACACATAAGAGAATGAAACTAGGTCCCTATTTCTTACACTATTCAAAAATAGATTCAAATATATCAAAGATCTTAATGTAAGAGCTGAAACTTTGAAACTTCTAGGGAAAGTACTCTAAGACATATGCACAGGGGCAAACACTTCCTGAATAGAATTTGAGTAACTCAGGAAACACGAATTGACAATAAGATTGTGTCAAATTAAAAAGCTTCTGTGAATCATAGACACAATTTCCAGAATTTAGACAGCTGTTAGAATGGGAGAACTTAAATAGATACTCACCTGATGGGGACTAATATCTAAAATAGCAAAATAAAAAATTATACACCAAAAACCACAATCAATAAAAGGGCCAATGAACTGAATAGAAACTTCTCAGAAATACATGTCCAGTAAATCAGGAAAACTTTACAACATTCTTCAGGACTGGGGAACTGCCAATTGAAGGTACAGCTAGAATCATCTCACCTCAATCAGAACAGCTGTGATCAGAAGACAAAGATGCTCAATCCGCATTCAGAAAGGCAAAGAGGATGAACATCAGAAGAGGGAGAAAACAGACAACAGGACAGGAGCCTACCACAGAGAGCCATTGAAAGACTCTATCCAGCAGGGTATTGAAGAAGATGCTGAGACTCATAGCCAAACTTTGGGCAGAATGCAGGGAGTCTCATGGAAGAAGGGGAAGATAGAAAGACCCGGAGGAGACTGGAGCTCCACAAGGAGAGCAACAGAACCGAAATATCTGGGCACAGAGGTCTTCTCTGAGACTGATACTCTAACCAAGGACCATTCATAGAGATGACCTAGAACACCTGCATAGATGTAGCCCATGGCAGCTCAGTCTCCAAGTGTGTTTCCTAGTAATGGGAACAGGGACTGTCTCTGACATGAACTCAGTGGCTGTCTCTTTGGTCACCTTCCTCTGAGGGAGGAACAGCCTTACCAGGCCATAGAAGAAGACAATGCAGCCAGTCCTGATGACACCTGAGAGACTAGGGTCAGGTCCTATCAGAGGACTTGGGGAAGAGCATGGGAGGAGATGAAGGAGAGGGGGTGGGATTGGGAGGAGATGAGGGAGAGGGAATACAAAGTGGATAAACTATAATTTATAAAAATATAAATAAATTTTTAAAAAGAAAAAGAAAACAAAACAATAGCAAAGAGGGTGCAGAGAAAAAAAGAATACCTTTATACACTACTGCTGGGTGTGTAAATTGGCACAGCAACTGGAAATTAGTGTGGAGGTTTTGCCAGTTATGGAAACTGAACTATCATATTATCCATCTATACTGCTCCTGGGTATGTTCCCAAAATACTCTATATCAGTGCACCACAAAGGTCCCTGTACCTGACTACCACAGCCTTTTTACAATGACCAAGTTTTGAAACCAAGCCAGGTGACCATCCACAGATGGATCCAATAAGGAAATGTGCCGCATAGACATCATGGAGGTTATTTGACTATAAAGAACAGAATTATTTTGCTTTCAGGTGTGTGATCTAGATACTTAAAAAGACATAAATATAGAAAGAGACTATTTGGGAACAGAAAGTAAGTCAGTAGAAGGAGAAAGGGACAAGAGAAAATAATGGCGGAGAATGCAGTGAAAGTACAGTTCACATGAAAATGCCATAGGCGAATCCATTATTGCATAGAACATAAACTAATTACAGATATCAAAAAGGATGTTGTTCACACAAGGACAACACGATGATTTTCTTGAGAGGACATACTCTCACGCCCACCATGTTTTTGTCATAACCCTTAGGCATCAGGCATCAGTGGTCTGCAATTGTCCTGCATTCTAGGAGTCAGCATCCTATAATTATACCCCTAATTCCACAGTCATGTACAGCGCCTTTTATCCAGGGTATCCTGAGGTTAGCAATCCCTATCTCGGGTCCCCTGAGCACCATCATTTTATTTCCCCTTACCTAATTTCAGAAAACTGCAGTTGGGGAAAAAAAAAAAAAAAAAAAAAAAAAAGCTTCATTTTAAGCTGTAGTTTCACCTTTGACCTACTCAACAGCACTACTGTGCAGACAAGGTGGCATTTATCATTTCTTCTTCAAATAATGGGATGAGCAAGGCAGGTCAGATGCTATATTATGGACTATATGTTATTGGCTAACATATAGAAAATACAAGAGTAGGAGCTGCAGAAATGCCTCAGAAGTTAAAAGCACTGGCTGCTCTTCCAGAGAGCCCAGGTTCAATTCCCAGCACCCACATGGCAGCTCACAACTGTCTGTTAACTCCAGTTCCAGAGATCTGATGCCCTCACACAGACAGACATTCAGGCAGATCACCAATGCACACAAAAAAGAAATAAATGTTTAAAACAACAAAAGAAAAGAAAATACAGGAATAAAACCCAAGTAACCTGAGTTTGTAAGAGTACTCAGTGGGTAAATGTGGTTGCTGCCAAGCCTGAAAACCTTAGTTCTACCCAAAGAACTCACATGGTGGAATGAAAGAACCGACTCCCACAAGTTGCATTTTGACCTCCACATGTTATTATAGTGTTTGCACACACACACACACAATAATAATAATAATAATAATAATAATAATAATAATAATAATAAATGCAATGATAAATTTAAAACCCAGGTAATCTGATTCCAAATCCAGTCCTCTTCTCAATTATACCACTGGTCAAAACAGACATGGAATTAGAAAGCATTTCTCAGTAACTTTCAAATCTACCTTAACCAGTCCTTCTTACTACACATCTTAAAGAGGACCATCATCTACATTGTGTTTTTGACACGTTTGGTCCTGGTTTTTCTTTTTCTCTGACAACCCCAGAGAGTGGCCATTGTCCTCAGCATAAGTGAAACTATAACTTACAGACACACAGAACTTTTCCAAGTCATAAATTAAATAATGAATGCAGGAGGCCCAACTCAGCCAGACTTCCTAAGCAGACACACAGACACACAGATAGAATGATTTGTGTTCTGGAATCATATTTGATTCTCAGATACTTATAGGTCTTTCCAGGGAAAGAGAGGACCAAAGGTCCATGGCTGCATAGGAGAAGTAGGACTGGCATGAAGAAGTCCCCATCAAGCTCTCTATCCTTCTGCCTCTACCTCCTGATAACTTTTATTACATTAAAAATAAGCAGTATGTTCATTCAAGAATCAAGAAATCAGATGAAGTGTATATATCATCCAACCAGTTAGTGGAATCTTAAGCAGGCCACTTAACCTGCTACCAGGTTATGATCTTACAAACAGCCCCAATTCTAGTGAAGAATTGCATGTTTTTGCCCTGGCTAGCCAAGAAGTAATACTTTATTTATCCAACAGGGTGATTTTTCCTTTCTTTCCAAGCCCCTGGAAATCATCACAGTCAATGTGCGTGAAAAACAAGCAAATCTTGTGGAAAGGCTGCCACGCTTATATTGTAGCCAGTCTTACTCTGTATTGTGTGGGAAATGTGAGGCTGTTGACATGATGCGGCTCTTGCTTTGAGGATGCTTGAAATTCAACAATGAAAACTGAATGGGTGGCTGGTCTTCAGTATGTGTAATGCTGCGGCCAATCCTTCTGCACCCAAGTGGAAGTACAGATCCGCCACTGTGCCTCCTTTGGAACTTGCTTGCTCTTCTTTCACAGAAGGATGTGCCTGCATTTCTTTAATTCTTCATTCCCTTTGCTTGGCCCTCCTCTCAGAGTTTTCTGAATATTCATTAATTGCCATCCATGCCAGATTCCCTGTGTCTCACAATGTGCTTGGCTGTGATGCCAAATTACAACAGGGACACAGGTGGCAAATGGTTTTGGAAAGACTCCTTCCATTTTCCTGCACTAAAAATAGGGTAGGGATGAAATTAATATTTGCTGAATGTCTAGTTTCTGACAGGCTCAGTTCTAGACATTTTAATCTCACAAGTCCCTGTGTAACTATGCGTTTCGAGTATCAACCTCACCTTATTGGCATAAAATGTGAAATTCTCTGGCTAAGGGTTAGTTGTGTGAGTAAGTCACCAAGTAGCAAAATTGCATATGAACTCAATCTGCCGCCTGATTTCTATGTACTTGCTTTATTGGTATCCAGAGTCCCAGGTTAGCCTAAAATAACAAGAGATGTTGTGAAGACAGTAACAACAATCAGCTCTCTGAAAGCTTTCTCTAGCACACCAGACATTTCAATGCACACACAAGAGTGATGGGAATTATCACTTGCAAGCACTCACCCCCAATCATCTGGATGGCTCCAGAACGGGAAGCTAAAGTTCTGAGCTTCAAACTACAGCCCTGAGGACATTTTTAAATGCACTTAGACAACACAGAGTAGAACTGTGTGAATATTCTCAGCTGTGCCACGGAAACTTTACAAAGCAAAGAAAGAGCCGGATTCCAAGCACCGGCTGCTGCCTTGCTGGGAAGCGGCCTGCCATGGCCACTTCCCTAGAGAGCTTCCCAAAGGAACGCTGCCAACATTGCCAGGGCCAAAGCGAAGCTGGTGGTTTCGGGAGCAAACATGTCTTTTCACTCTCAGAGGTTCCTAAACCTTCTCAGTGCTACTGTTTGCCCTAGGCCGGAAGAGATGCTCTCTCATCTGAAGAACATCAGGAGAACATTTCCTTTTGCTATCATCAAGTATTCTGAACTCAGCATGCACGGTGTGAATGATTCAGAAGTGAAGTAAATTAACACAAATGTCTGGACTCTTGGAGATGATCTTCAGGAGAGGGAGGAGAACAGATGTCCAAACAAACAAACAAAAAGTAGATTTGACATTACATTAGAAGCTAGTGAGTGTCAGGGTGGGGAACAATTATATCACTCTCCATAACAAGCATGGGGGTGGAAGTCCTAGTGATAAAGAATGGTCTAAAAATTTAGGACTTGGAGTAACCAACCTAAGTAGACACAAGAAGCCAGTCAAGACTTCCTAATGGTCCTTACATAGACAGTGGTGCAAGGCTGTGGGGTGAGTGGCTCTGGAGGGTTGGATAGATAGAGAGTTTGGGGGACCCTCTAAATCTGATAGTGTATTAAAGGTGAATGAAGGGGCCATTTTATCTTGAAAATTGGAGTTACTGAACAATCACCTGAGAAAATAAAGTTTGGGTATGGAGAAGGGGAACTATTATCAGCTAGTAAAATCTATCATAAATGTCTTACAGATCATTCTCAGAATCAATAAATAACTAAGCCAATAAGTCCAGATGCATAAAAATGTTTTATGTTTTTGTTAAAATGTAACATATGGAATCTGCACCCCTGTTTATCGTTACTCATCATCACCTGAGACAGCTCTAGCACCCAGACGTTTTTCTCATGCACATTCGCAGCTAGCACCATGTCCTTGCAGCCATAACCACTGTGATGTGCTCCCTCACTGCTGGTCCTGAACTTCCTAGAAATGGCTTCACATGTGCGTACCCCTCCAGCTAGCCTCTTGCCTTCCCTAGGTCTATAAAGCACGCAGCAGTAATTCGCTTTTGTCTCTGCTGTGTATCACAGCTCTAGACGAATGAGTCACAGCTTGGCATTAGGTTATCTGGGTAACCCTTAGTTTGGAACTACTATAGAAAACTTTGATATAAACAATTTTTTGTGCATACCGGTGTTTACTCAGGGATGAAACTGACGGGTCACATGCTATTAATATATTTTGTTTTAGTAAGTAGTGGTTGTCTAGAATCCTGACACTAATTAATACTCTCGATAGAAAATCTTATTAATCCTAGTTGTTTCTCACCAGCATAATACTTGCTGCTGTCAGGTATCATCAGTGCTCTCCAACTGGAGACTGCCTCTCTCTAACGAGGGAGCCAACAGCTAACCGAGAGCTCCCACAGCACTTCCACCAGGAGAGAAGCCAGTTCCATCATTTATTTATGATGTCTGTTGTACTCCTTGTCCTAAACACATCAAAGAGTAAACTCTGCACGGACTTTGCTGCTGTCTTTTCAGCTAGAACTGGTAAAAGGCAGCGTTCAAAAATGATTTTGGGGAATGAGTAACATAAAAAAATAAATAACTTACTTCTAGGAAAGTTGATTCATTCTGTAGCTCAGGTCTTAAAACCTACCACAAGAAAACATTAAAATTTTGGATAAAGATTTACATAGAGATAACCACTACATTTTATAATATTAACAACATTTTTATAATCATACTGAATTGCAAATGGTCTAAATATTGAATGATTAATCATCAACCATTTATACACATTAATGATTAATGCAATGAGGAGCATGATATTCAGAAATAATACGAGAGGGTCTTGTTACTAATTTCAGAGACTGTGTACCACCCAGTGGTATGCGTTCCCCAACTACCCTAGAAGAGCACTCTTGTGTGAGAGAGACTGTGTGTAGGAGAAGAAAGAAACACTAATGTTTGTGGAGTAACAAAGATTATGTTAGAAGCCTTTCTGAGTGAAAAAGCAAAGCGGATTTGTTTCCTTATATTTTCTGTATTTTCTCTAACAACCACAAGTTTTCATTAGGAAATGTTTTGTTTTGTTTTTTTACATATATACAAAATTAATTGGAGCTCTGGCAACGATGGAGTAGACCAAATCCTCCCAGCTCCCCATTCTAAATAAAAGTCAACAGATAGAACAAAGTGGGAAAATTCTGAATTACAGACAGATGGTAGATTTTTTTTTTTTAAAGAAAACCTCTGATTGTAAGGATTGTCCGTGGAACAACCCCTCTAGGTTTCCCTATTATTTTCCACTTGGCCCCCAAAATATAGTCCCTTGGGTCTTCTTCATTTGGATCTGCCATTGGGCACTTATTTGAAAAGCGCCAGGAATATTTCTTTTTTGTGAACTAATAAGTCTTGTTTAGGTTGCTTATAGGAATATGAGGAGGGGTTACTTCCTGGAGCAGAAATAACTCACAGACAGCAGCATCGCCAAAGCCCGCCCCAGCTCGGGCATCGGGAAAGTTGGCAACCCGGAACATACCACACAGCCTATGGGCAGAATGGAGCGCTTCCTTTCCACACAGCTCCGTTGGCCTGAATGTTTTCCAGGAATTCTGGTCGGTCTCTGCTCCTTCTAAACACTTCAGCTTGACCTGGCTCTTCAGGTGAGCTCTGCTGGTCTGAGCCTCTTCTAAACCCCCACCCCCACCCCGCTTGTCTGAAAGTATCTCTCAGCAATCCTTACAGCTTATATACATGTGGGGAGAGAGTGGTCTAGGAAAGCTGCTCGGTTTGAGGGACCCCCTGAGCTTAAGGAGCTTCCCCTTCAGGGAAGAATGCTTCATCTCCCCTTAGAACACCTTACTGTTTCACTTCTGGTAACAGCCTGTCTTAAAATATCTTACTGTGAGCCACCATGGGAACCGAATCCAGGACCTCTGGAAGAACACCCAGTGCTCGTAACCTCTGATCCATCTCTTCCCTACAAAGTAAACTAACCTGGGCACACTGGGGCTCACAGACACGTGAGCTACCAACCAAAGAGCTTGCATGGATTGGACCTAGGCCCGCTACGCATGTAGCAGTTGTGCAGCATCATCACACGGGTTCCCTAACAATGGGAGAAGGGCTCTCTGACACTGTTGCCTGCCTTTGGGTCCCTTCCCCGAGCTGGGCTGCCTCTTCCGGCCTCGGTGGTAGAGGATGTGCTTAGTCCTGCTTTGACTTAAGGTGCCAGGGTGGGTTGGTACCCCTCAGAGGCCTCCCCTTCTCTGAGAAGAAGGAAAGGGGGAAATGGAAGGAGTCGTCAGTAAGGATGGGATTGGGAGGAAAGGAGGACAAGGCTGAGATCAGCCCGCAAAGTGATTGAATAAAAAAATTATATTTTTAAAAATCCTATTGTCTAACCTCCTCTTTAATATCTTTTAATATCCCATCCCTCCAAGTTGGAAGGTTTGAATCTTGGAGGAAACCACTACACGACGCTCCGGCCAGCCTGTGGGGAAAGCTAATGAAATACCTGAGTGGAGTACCCAGACAGTGCTGGCAGGCCCCAGCTTGGCAGGGGCAACCGTGAGTGTCACTTGTCTTGCCTCACTGGTGCCTAGTACAGATTTGGTAACTGTTAGTTACACGGGTCCTGCTGATTCTGCGGGGTCCCCTGAGCCCTGGGAAGAAATAAATTTTAACTATAGGGCTCAGAGGAAGGGCAGGAAAGCGGGGAAGAACTCAGAAAAAAAGAAAAACAGTACTGAAGAGGTCCGAGCATCCCCTTGTTTCATGTCACACATGCCAGGCTCGGGCTGGGGGAAGGCAGTTGTGAGCAGTAGGAGCAGGGCAAGGTGGAGTTTATGTCACTTTTTCCTCTGCTCTAGCCAGCACCTCCTGTGGCTCTGATTGTTCCCAGCAGGAAGCCAACCAGTGTCAATGATCTGGGCCTCTGGTTTTCCCGGCCCAGCCCACCAGGCACTGTTCATTGACTGCCCTCACTGAGCCCGGGAGCCAGCGATTCTTTTGTCCTTTCCTTCTTGCCCATCTTCATTTTTTTGTGCCAGACCCCAAACCTAGGACCACTTTCTATCAGGGATGCCTCGCTCCCGGTGGCCACATCTGTCTGGGACTCAGGTGGGCGATGTTCACTCTCTCCTCCACAACGACTGGCCTGTCTCACCCTCCCACCCTCAGCCTCCCTGCAGTGCCCCGCCTCCACCTTACCGCTGCCACTCCCTGAGTTAATAATGAACTTACAAAATGAGTTTAGAAGTACTGCTTTCTCTTCTATTTTGGGAAAAGTTTGAAAAAAGATGGGTAGTTGTTCTTTTTATAAATGTTTCATAAAACTCTCCCATGATAACATCTGGCCTTCAGCTTTCCTCTGATGGGAGTATTTTGATGACTGATTCAATCTCCTTTCCCAAAATATAGCATACAGAATTTCTGCTTATTTATAATTCAACCTCGGTACAGTGTAAGTTTCTAGCAATGCATCCATTTCTTACAGATCATCCATTTTGGCATGTAATTATTCAAAGTAGTGTCACATTTGCCTTTGTGTCTCTGTGACTGTACCTGTGATGTCTCTTCTTTCTTTCCTAGTTTTATTCATGGATAACCTCTCTCTTTTATGGTTACTCTAGATTTTTCAGAAGTTGTAAATCCTCTCAACCTTCAAAAAGAATCTTAGTTTCTTTATATTTTTCTAATTTTATCTTGTCATTTAACCTCTATTGTAGTCTTTGTTTTTTTTTTCTTTCTTTTACCAACTTCATGATTAGATTCTTTTTCTTTTCCTGTTTTCTGAAGCATGTAGCTATGTTGCTCACTTGAGATGTTTTTTTTCTTCATGTATGTATTTATGACGTGACCCAAGTGATACTGTGGTGGTATTTAGGGTCACGTCTAGGTCTGTCTGTTGGGGCATTTCCAGAGCGCATAAGTGAGGGAGGAAGATTCATCCAAGTGTCCAGCACCTTCCAACAGACAATTCAATACAAAGAAGTCCAACAAAAAAGCACCACAGACCTGTTTGCCTTTGTTTCTTCTTGAGTGAGTTTATCTGCCATTGTTACCACCATCATCTGCTGACAGAACATTCCAGCTTCTTTGCCCTTTCAATGTGTCCTCAACACCATGAATCTGCAGGCTTTGGAACCAAATCAGAGCCATGAAGGCATCCAGCTTTATGGATAAACTGCTTCTAGTTTACAGCCTCTCTAGCGTTGTGGTAGCCATTGTCGGACTCACAAGTCCCTGTCATATTAGCCAATCGAATAACCACTCAAGAGTTCCATTCCTCTAGCCAGTTCCCCACTGTAGCATTTATCACTATAGAACTCTTCACAGAACCACATTTGTTGGATCATATAAGTTCCATTGTGTTCTACTTTTTGTCTTGAGACATTTCATACTTGGCTTTTAAAGGACAAAAGCAAAAAGTTTTACACCCAACATCATAGTCAACAATGGAAAGCTCAGGCTCCACCACTCAGATCAGGAAGAAAACAAGGTAACCATGGCCACTGCTCTTGCTCAAAAAGTACTGAAGTAAAACAAACAAACAAATAAACAACAACAACAAAAACCCTGGAGTACCTAGGTAAGAGAAAGAAACAGAAGGCATTAAAATCAGAAAAGAGAGATAAACAGCCCATACTAGTCATATTAGAGAAAGCCTAAAAATTTTACCCCTGAAATCTGTAAGGACTAAATGAACTTTGGAAAATGCAGAATACGAAGCCAACGTATGAAACAATGAGTATTTCCGTGTGCCAACAATGACCCGTCCAATAACATCGCTTATGTGAAATGTGTTGGTAATATTACTATTGACAGCATCATAACAAAAAGTTGATGTGGTAGATGACTACAAACATCTCAAGTAACCTGCAAAGACTGAAAGTTTTTGTAGCACTGATTTCTAAACTCTATTTTACTTGGGGTGTTTGACCTTCTACTTCTCTTCCAACCTCCCAACCCTACAGAGAAAAAAGAAGGTGAATAGGGAGAGGGGTGCATTTACTTCTCCCAGCTGTGTAAGGTCAAAGGGTTCTTTTAGGGCTATACCAACCTCTGTCAACAGCAAACACAGCCAGCAGCCTCCTCCAAGCCACTGCACCCGAAGCATTTCTCTCTGTGTGCCTGCTCCAAACCACCCCACTATCTGTCTCTCTGGTCTCTCCAGACTTCATGCCACATTTTCTCTTCCTGGGCTCTCACATTTATATCCTCAGAGCCCTAGACCATGCCCCTCTCGGTGCCACATGAGGAAGACTATTGCCAGCTAGCAAAAGCCATGGCCCACATGACAGTTAACAGCTGTGGACAAACTAAAGCCTAAGTAAAACCCCACATTTGGGATTAAAACAAAAACATTGTTGAGCAAATGTCCTTGATGTGTACTTGAGCATCTTTTGGATATATGCCCAGGCATGGTATGGCTGGATCTTGGGGAAGCACTATTCCTAATTGTCTGAGTAAGCACCAGATTGACTTCCAGAGTGGTTGTACCAGTTTACATTCCCACCAGCAATGGAGGAAGGTTCCTCTTTCTCCACAACCTCTCCAGCATGTGTTGTCACTTGAGGTTTGGTCTTAGCCATTCTGATGGGTGTAAGGTGAAATCTCAGGGTCATTTTGATTTGCATTTCCCTAATGGCTCATGAGGTTGAGCATTTCTTTAAGTGTTTCTCTGCCATTTGATATTCCTCTATTGAGAATTCTCTGTTTAGCTCTGTACGCCATTTTTTAATTGGGTTACTTGATTTGTTACTGTTTAACTTCTTAAGTTTTTTTGTTTTTTTGGTTTTTTTGTTTTTTTATTTTTTTATTCTGGATATGGATATGAGCCCTCTGTCAGATATAGGGTTGGTGAAGATCCTTTCCCAGTCTAGGCTATCGTTTTGTTCTAACAACTGTGTCCTTTGCTTTACAGAAGCTTTTCAGTTTCATGAGGTCCCATTTATTGATTGTTGCTCTTAGAGTCTATGCTGTTGCTGTTCTGTTCAGGAAGTTGTCTCCTGTGCCAATGAGTTCAAGGCTTTTCTCCACTTTTTCTTCTACCAGGTTTAGTGTGTCCAGTTTTTTGGTTTTTTTTGGGGGGGCGGGGGGGTTTGAGGTCTTTGGTCCACTTGGACTTCAGTTTTGTGCAGGGTGATAAGTATGGATCTATTTACATTTTTCTACATGTAGACATGCAGTTAGACCAGCACCATTTGTTGAAGATGCTTTCTTTTTTCCATTGTATGGTTTTGACATCTTTGTCAAAAATCTGGTGTCCCTCTCAGCCCAGGGGTCTTTTCATGGTCCAACCAAGGACCATGCATGGAGATAACTTTGAATCCCTGAACAGATGTAGCCCATGGCAGCTCAGTGTCCAAGAGGGTTCCCTAATAATAGGAACAGGGACCGTCTCTGACATGAACTCATGGGCTAGCTCTTTTCACCTCCACCTGAGGGGAGAGCATCATTACTAGTCCACAGAAGAAGAAATGAAGCCAGTCCTGATGAGACCTGATAGACTAATGTCAGATGGAAGGGAAGGAGGACCTCCCCTATCATTGGACTGGGGGAGGGGCATAGGAGAAGAAGAGGGAGGGAAGGTGGGATTGGGAGGGGATGGAAAGGGGGCTACAGCTGGGATACAAAGTGAATAAATTGTGATTAATATAAAAAATAAAAATTAAAAAATAAATAAGACAAAAATATATTTACATAGCATAACTGAGTTTACAAAGAAACCAAAACTTCCATTGTAATTTTTAAACTAAAAACAAACAAACAAACAAAAAAAAAAACGCTGCTTGGTAGGATCTTTCAGATGCCTTCAGTGGTAGGCTCCTGTCATACATCCTATGCACATCTCATTTGTCTTTCTAAGTGAGGATTGATCATCTTACCTCCTGTCTGCTTTCTTGTTTATCTCCTTTAGGTGTATAGACGTCATTATGATAAAAGGTTGGTGAAGATTCTTTCCCAATCTTTAGGCAGTCATTTTGTTTCGATGACAGTGTCCTTTGCTTTACAGAAGATTTTCAGCTTCATGAGGTCCCATTTTTTTTTCAATGCAGTTTATTCAGGAACCTTGAACAATCATCTGACCCTGGGGAAAGCCAGCCCACAGCTTAAATAGCCTCTGGGTAGCCAACCCCAGCATGCCACGTGGGCAATGCAGATAGGTCCACATACATGGAAGCAAGCCAGATCCTCAGCCTTAGCCAAATGTGGAGTTGTTCGTGACAGAGAGCCCTTACCATCGGGAAGGTGGAAGGCGGAAACCAGCTCCATCTTTAAGGCATAGCATTCCGCAGCTCTCTACAGTTCCCCCATTTTGTTTTAGATGCATCAGGCAAGAATAGAGGTCTGATCTCTGATATTAGAAATAAATTGGGACTTTGTACTGATGTTCATGTAGGTGTCATCCACCCAAAGAGCATCAGACCCGTCTGATACCTTTTTCTCAGAGGCGGGACCTGGGGCATCAACCTGCATGCAATCAGACATGCTCTTCTCTGGGTCCAAAGTGGCTGACCCTGAATGCAGTGCTTAGCCTCGCATCCTGAGCATAACATTTTAGCTTTTTATGGTAGTCAACCATGCTTGGGGAGACTGTCCTGCTTCAATGGCTGTAAAGGCCTGAATGGTCATGGCTGCATCACACTGTTGTGAGACTCTAATCTTGCATATATACCACAGGCAAACCAAGGAGACCAACACCAGAAGGCCTACTAACGCTCCCATGCCCGCCCATTCCTTAGATGATTCATGGCTGCAGCAATCCATGATGATAATCCTGTGGCTAGTCCTGCATCCACTCTGGTAGAATTTACCGTGACAATGGCCACTCGCAGCTGCTCCATCGTAGTATCAAATTCTCCAGTCCAATTACCTAAAATATAGCTAGACAATTGTTTAGACAGATTTGCAGCACAGGGAAAATTCTCATGTTGTATGCTAGTGACTCAAAGTCCAGCATACTTTCATTGACAGCCAAGTTGAGCGATTTGCCATAGGGTATCAATTTGCTCCTGCACAAGGTCAATCCTCTGATTGAACACCATCAAGCCTCCTTTTAGTTGAGCATTAATTCCTTTTTGTACATCTAAGGCATGAGCTACATTGGCTAAAAGGTTATTCAGGGTCTGAGCAGTCCCATTTATTGATTGTTGCTTTTAGAGCCTGTGCTGTTGGTGTTCCTTTCAGGAAGTTGTCTCCTGTGTAATGAGTTCTAGGCTGTTCCCCACTTTTTTTTTTCTAACCGATTTAGAGTATCTGGTTTTATGTTGAGGTCTTTGATCCACTTGGACTTTAGTTTTGTTCAGGGTGATAAATATAGATCTATTTTCATTTTTCTGCATGTAGACAAGGACCAAATATATCTGGGCACAGGGGTTTTTTCTGAAACTATTTTTCCAACCAAGGACCATGTATGGATATAACCTAGAACCTTTACTCGGACAAAGCGCGTGGTAGCTCAATAACCAATTGGTTTCCCATAGTAAGGGGAACAGGGACTATCTCTGACAGGAACTCAATGGCAGGCTCTTTGACTCCCCATCCCCCAAGGGAAGAGCAGTTCTGCTAGGCCACAGAGGAGGACTTCGCAGCCAGCCCTGAAGATACTTGATAAAACAGGGCCAGATGAAAGGGGAGGAGGTCCTTCCCAATCAGTGGACTTGGAAAGGGGCAGGGAGAAGCTGAGGGAGGGAGGGTGGGATTGGGAGGGAATAAGGGAGCAGGATACAGCTGGGATACAGAGTTAATAAAATGTAACTAATAATAATAAACAATAAAAAATAAAAATAAATAAATAGTGATTGATAGATAGATTAAAAATAAAATAAAATAAATAAAAAAACATACACACATAAAGAGCACAGCCCCAGTCACACCTATGAAAAGGAATAATAACAATAAATGTTTACAAAATGCAGAAGGAAAAGTATACATCTTTAGTGTAAAAAAAAAAAAAAAAAAAAAGCAGTGCAGCCAGGCCTGGAAGATGCCTTACCATTGAACAAAACAGGTGAAACGTTCTCAAAGGCTCTTTGTATCACTTCTTAGAACTGCATGTTAGTATGCAGTCATCTCAAAATAAAAAAGTAACTTCAAATCACGTACCCAAACAGGAAACAGAGGAACGGCATTAGCGAGCGAGGAGAGGGAGCTCTCCTCCAGCCGTGGTGACTGGCCGCTGTACCACCATCTCCTGACAGGCTTAACCGCGTAACTGGCTCCAGCGCTGTGGAGAACAAACTCTTCTTGTGGAGTCTGCCTCGCTTCCTTGTAAGTTAGGCTAAGAACGCAGGCAGTATCGAGGAAGATGCAAGAGCTGACAGATGGTGTTACAGGGAAAACAACAACAACAACAACTCATAAACCCAAATATCTGGCAAGGATAGCCTACCGCAAAGCAAAGCTAGCATTGTGTTTTAGTGAAACTCAAGATTTATTTTGCCCAGCACATGAACATCTACCTAGGAATTGTGGAATTATACTGTGGAAGGTAAACTGTAGCCTTGGTTGTCCTGCACTCTCTTTGCATACCAGACTAGCCTTGAACTCACAGAAATCTACCTGCCTCTTCCTCCCTGAGTCTATAGATTACAGGCATGTGCCACCATGCCCCGCCCATGAAGAATTCTTTAAATTTCTTAAACTCCAAATGAAATCATAAGCATTTTCATAATTTTATTTCTAAATTAAGCAAAGAATATACAATTATGTCCCAAAACAAAATACTAGTTCCACCTTGTAAAATTTCCCTCCATCCACACTGGCAATAAATGGACTCAGTAGGTTTTCATCTTATACATGTGTATTTGTATGTATGTATATATGTATACATACACACATATGTATGTACATGCAACAATTATAATTAAAGAAGAAGTCATGAATTTGAGAGAGAGTGGGGAGACATGGGAAGTATTGGAGGGAGGAAAAAGAGAAAAAGAATTATGTAAATTCTCAAAATTGATTGAAAATACTAATGAAAATATGATATTTTTAATGATCAAACTTACTAAAAATAAAAAAGCTACACCAAATTATTAGAACTTTGAGAAATTTTTTATATTGGTATAGTTTGACCTCTGGAAAGTTATTTTAGTAATTATCTTACCAGATTTGAACAAAATCTACATAATTTTCATGTGTTAAAGATCAGAAATTTAAAAAAAAAGACAAGTAACTCATGCTTCCTTTTTTTTTTTTTTTTTTTTTGAGATAGGGTGTCACTATTTGACCCAGCTCATCAAGAACTCACTATTCAGACTAAGGGTGTCCTTGACAGATCCACATGGCTCTGCCTGTGCCTCTGCCTCTGTGTTTGCCTCCAGTGCTGGAATTTAAGGTGTCAGCCACCAGAGCCAGCTCATTTCCATCTTTGCATGTACATTTTGATTCTCATAATCATAGACAAAATAAATAAATATCAGCCCATCAGTCCACTGAACCTCCACAGACAATCCTAATCATTTCCAGAATGTATAAACACTTAAATACCAGACAAGTGTTCTACTTTACCTATGATGGGACACACCACTGACTGCTGAACTGTTAGATTTATGACTCACCAACTACTCATTTCCTATAAAAATGATAACAGCCTGTAGTAAAAAAAAAAAAAAAGTGTGAAAAGACATTAAGAGAAATGAGAAAACACTTTATCCTGGCAACTTTGACACCTTTCCAGAATTTTAAAGAAAGCTGTGAATAAACTCCCCACTTAGAAATCATGCTTACTCCATCCTGCTTGCAGGTGAATAATGGTAATATTTGTGAACAGAAGCAAAACAGTTCATTAAAGCAAGGTATAGAAACAACTCAAAAAGTTAAACAGTTTTACCTCAGCCTTAGTCTACAGGACAACACGGGGGAAAAATACACACATGAAAAAAAAAAATACAAATTAACCATTTGTGGAAAAAAAACCCACAAGCACACACTAGAGATGTCTTCAAATAGTCTCTAAATTTTAGATAATCAACTAAGTGATGGATACAGACAGACAAATTCACACAATGCATACTCTCTGCTCTGGCACAATAGTGCAAGTGAATGGTACCACTGCCCACCTACACCAAGAAGCTGGACTCACCTCCAGCTCCGACTGCCTTCTACCCCATTAGCACGCCTTCCTCTCCTAGCTTTGTCAACCCCACACAACCTAGAATCTTCTGGAAAGAGTTTCAGTGAAAGATTGTCTGTGGAGCTGGCATGTGGGCCTGACTTAGGTAGAATTCCTCTCAGTCAAGTTCACTGATGTGGAAAGACCCAGTTCACTGTGGGTGGCACCATTCTCTAGGCAAGGGCCCTGAACTGTACGAGTGAGAAACCAAGCTGAGGACAAGCAAGCAAGCAAGCGTGGATTCATACATCCTCTCTGCTCTTGCCGAGGAATGTGATCAGCTGCTTCCTGACACCTTGACTTTCTCACAATAATGGACTATAACAAGGAAGCATAAGCTAAAATAAACTCTTTCTCCCCTGAGTTGCTTTCTGTCAGAGTGTTTTATCACAGCCACAGAAATGAAACTAGAATAGCACCCACCGGTATTCTGAGCATCTCTTCCCTGGGAACCTGATGTCAACTGAGGCTTCTTACATTCAAAACCATCCAGGCTCTCTCGAGGCCAGTCAAGTGTTAGACTAGATTTTCTGGCTCTAGTACTGGGGCAATTATCTGAATCTAAAGACACTTTATACCTGAAAAGATTTCACTGCTTATCCTCATCTCTCATTTGAATTTGTACAACTGGTATTTGCTTGGCTCCTCTCGATTTTTTTTTATCAGCTTTGCTTCAGCAGCAAACCCATTCTGATCACACTAGTCTCCACACTACGTCCTAAACAGCTTACAGCTTACATTGGTTTTGACCAGCTTACATTGGTTTTTCTACTACCCATTTTCTCCTTCTTTTCACATTATCTTATTGCAATCTCCCCACAAACTTTAAGAGAACAGAGAGGTGATCTTGTTCAGTTGCCTAATCAGTGCCAACCTGGAGCAGAAGCTAATTTATGATAAAGGCATGGAAAGCTTTCAAAGCTAAGACTAAAACTGATGTACATCAATCCCATTACAATTTAGTCCATATTTACAATTTAGCCACATGTCAAATCAGGCTTGGAAAAGCAATGTTCACTAAAGGAGGGAAAACTAGACTTGGGTAGGTACTCAGTAATTTCTACAATAGGCTATGTTTAAAATAGGCTAGAGTGGATGGTCAGTGAACCCAGGGATCTTCCTGCCTCTGCCTCTACAGAGCTAGGATGGCCAGCATGCCTGGCATGTTTATGTGATAACTGAGGACTGAACTCAGCCAGGTCCTCATAGTTGCAAGTCAAATGCTTTACTAACTTCCAGCTCCAAATATGTGCAATCATACACATGAATTAAAATAAATAAGCAAACAAAAATAATTATTGCAACAACAAGAAAAACAAATGTATAATAAAAAAGGAACAAAAAGCTACTTGTGCTTGCCATAAATATCCACAAGGAGCTGAACGAAACCAAGCATCTAAATATAAATGTAAAAACTGGGTATTGTGTCTTTAAAGTTGTCTAGACATCTCAGGCAGGATCATGGTGAGCTTCTTTAATAATACAGTCACTGTATTATTAAAGTATTTTAAGCCATTCTTTATAATATATAGCAGTGTAGAGGATATTATGGTATTGACATTACACAATATATAAACAAATCTACAGTCCAGCATTGCTTGTGAAACAGCTATTAAATCATCCTGTAAAACACCAGTGAGGAGAGTATAAAGAATACTATTTTTAAAATGCATCATTGTAGTTATACTTGGTTTTACTCAAAGAACATAAAAATGTCAAACACTAGGAATTCCTCCATATAAATCAGTACGGTAGGATCCCTGATATGGTTCAGTAGATACAGGACTTCCACTGATCCTGACAACCCAAGTTCATTCCCCAGGATCCACGCACTGGAAGGAGACAACTGACTTCTTCAGGTTGTCCTCTAGCCTCAGAGCATTCCCTGACACATACATGAATGAAAACATGTACACACACACACACACACACACACACACACACAATGCTAGAAGTTCATACTTCAAGCTCAGACAACTACCTAAGCCTGTCTTCTTCACAGTTACAATCTCTTCAACAAAGTTAAAATAAACTGAGTTAAAATAAATATATCTAAAAGGAACAAGAGGAAGATTCACAAAAGGTACAGATAATAATTTTCTGTCCAAAAAGCTGAGCTGGATAGTTTTATGTCAACTTGACACAGGCTAGAGTAACTTTGAAAGCAAAAACTTCAAATTTAGAAAGTGTCCCCACCAGACTGGCCTGGAGACAAATCTGTGGTACATTTTCCTGATTAAGGATTGATGTGAGAAGGCCCAACTCACCATGAGTGATACCACCCTGGCAGGTAGCAAATTGGGGGGGGGCAGAGTGTATAAAAAGCAGGCTGAGCAAGGCATGAGTAGCAAGTCAGTAAGAGTGATCCTCCGTGACATTACCTCATTCCTGCCTCTAGGTTCCTGCCTTAAGTTCCTGCCCTGGATTCCCTTCATGATGAACTAGAAGAGTAAGATGAAATACATCTTTTTCTCCCGACTTATTTTTGTTTATGGTGTTTTCTCACAGCAACAGAAACTGCAGCTAAGACCACAGCTTTGGGGGTGGGGCATTGGACCTAGGAACCTGCTTGAGTTACTCTGGAAAGTAACACACTTAGACCTCTTTCTGAAATAAGCCAAGGGTTGCTGACAGTACAGAGACCCTTCGGGCCACATGCTGTAGTGCCCAGCTCTGCAGCAGCAGAGAGTCCTCCACTCAGCACATCTGCCATCTTCTCAAGGTCCCTGTCAAGCCTCCATAAAGGTTGCTCTCGGTGACTCCCTCTGCCAGAAGATGTAGAGGGTGCCTCCTAGTCAGGCATGCCATGACTCTGCAAGGGAGGCAGGTTGACTGTGTTAAGGATGACCTGGTACAAAGCTTCAAGTGGTGTGGCAAAGCTGTGGGTGGCTGAGAAACAGCAGCAGCAGGTAAATCCTCTCAGTGGGAAGCTGTTAGAGTGGAGGCAGCTGGTTTGGGAGCAAAAGAATCCATCCAAATGAGGTGGAGGCAGTTTTGCTAACACTGGCAGGCTTTGTTCAAGAGGCGCTGTAAACAATGATCAGAGATGAGCCCTGTGTGGTTGCAAGAAAGAAGGGCCACAACTCCCAAACCGATCCTTACCAGCATTCCCACACACACACCCCAGAGCTCAGGAAATGCTGTATGGGTAGCCTGAAAGTTTCTTCAGGAGGGAGGAAATCCGACTGAAACTTCCCTCATGGCAGCAGCAGCAACAGCTTCATGCCAGGATGATCTTATCTAGTGCTGGCACCACAGACCAACCAAGGATTTTAGAAAGATTCATGATGGGCCCAAAACAATGCTGATACCTAATAGAACATCAAATGAGCATTAAAAAAAAAAAAAGATCTCAACACAAAAATCAATTCAAGGCACATTTAATATGGGGGAGTGAGATTACACACAGAAGTGTGGTGTGATAATGATTTCCGTGAACAGCAGTACAGAGAAATCCAAATAAAGAACTGGGATGTGGGCCTTGGAGGGAGCAGGGAGAGGAGGACAGGCAAAGGGAAAGGCAAGAACACTGTGGGAGGGAAGAACAGCATGACTGGAGGCTCAGACATGGAGGAGAGTTGGCATGAGATGAAGGTCGCAGCATCTGGTGAGGATTCATGGGCCCATTTCTACTGGGAAGATATTGAATGCTGATCATTGTGCCGTGGGTTCCCTCTGCCAGTCTTTTGTACCATGTCAATGCCAACTCATTAACATTATATGAACACATGGGGCTAAGCCAGGTCATCATCATATCTCACACACTCAGCAAGGGCGACCTACGGGATCATAGCTGGTTAGACAAACTGGGTCCCCAGATAATCTAGTTCACGGACCTTTTCTCTTGGTCATCTTTCTCTAAAGCTTAGAAACTTTTCTCCACAGTGTGACCATTTTACCAGAGACCATGCTCCACAAAAATAGCCACATCCTTTTTTTTTTTTTTTTTTTTTTTTTTTTGGTCATAGAGTAAGTGTTTACTATCACCAGCCATGAAGGAGGCATTTGGGTATTATGACAAATGACATAAAAATCAGGAAAAAAAAAAATGTTCGTACTTACATTAGCACTAAAATAACAAATTAAGTAACTTCTATCTATTACATACTAAGATAGCTAGTTATTAGGTACTAAGATACTAAGAGCTCTGAGTTTTAGAAATATCAGCTTGGGTTTGTGGCAAGGGATATCCAGATATCAAGGGCTATTGATCAAGATACTCATATATGAATTTTATCTTAAAGGCTTGGAAAGACTGTCCTGGTTCATTTTATACCAACTTGACACAAGCTAGGGTCATCTGAAAAGAGGTAACCTCAACTAAGAAAATACCTAGACAAGATCCATATACAGGGCATTTTCTTAATTGGTGATTGGTGTGCTAGGCCCAGCCCAGTGTGGATGGAGCTATCTCTGGGCTGGTGGTCCTGGGTCTTATAAGAAAGCAGGTTGAACAAGCCAGTAAGCAGCACTCCCTTCCGTGGCCTCTGCATCAGCTCCTGCCTGCAGGCTCCTGCCCTATTTGAGTTCCTGTCCTGACTTCCTTTGGTGACAAACTGTGATATGGAAGTGTAAGTCAAATAAACCCTCTCTCCTCCCCCAAGCTGCTTTGGTCATGGTGTTATATCACAGCAGTAGTAACCTTTACCAGACATAGACATAACTCCAAAAAAAAAAAAAAAAAAAAAAAAGTAAAAGAAGACAGTGGTGGTAGAAAGATCAAAGGCAAAGAAAATCAGGACAACACGAGCATTAGGAAAGCTCACAATGCTTGAATTAATAAAGCACAGTACTAAAGAGTACGCATAATAGAAAGTTCAGAAAGCCACAGACCAGACATCAGTGGCCTTGCACACCAGGTCACAGAGCTTGATCTTTACCACAGAGGCTCCAGGGACCCATTGAAAAGTGTGGCCACAGAGCTAGGGATAGCACAGTGGCTTTTGAAGCATGCACAGGACCTTGGATTCAATAGTCAGCATCACACACACACACACACACACGAGTGACCACAAAGAAAACTCTGAAAAAAGGTTTCAAATTTAGAGATACACATTTTTGAGAAGAATTGAAACCTTTAAACACTACAAATCCAAAATAAAGTTCTCATGTGACTAAATAAGAGAGTACATTAAATAAGAATTGGCGTTTCAGAAAAGAGTAAGAGGAGCTAAGGAGACTGCTTAGCCAGCGAAATGATGCCCCGCCGTTATGAGGCCCTGAAGCAGATTCCCCAAAGCCATGTCAGGCATGGTGGCGTATGCTCACAATTCCCCACTAAGAAGGTAGAGACAGGCAGATCCCCGGGGATTCCTGGCTGGCTAGCCTTGCCTGCTTGGTAAAATACAGATCAGTGGGAGACCCTGCCTCAAAACATCAGTGAGTGGCCTCAGTGAGTGGCAACCACCCAAGGCTGTCCTCTGGCCTACACACATATACATATCACACACACACACACACACACACACACACAGATATGCATGCACAAAAGATCAGAAAAAAATAAAAACTAAATTTAAGTAAAACAAGACATACTAGGAAGAAAGTAGATTAAGAGAACAGCTTACAGAAAGGAATAATAACAAATAACCCAAAAATCACCAAGTATTTTAAGATAGTTCAAATGAAAGTATAAGATATAAATGAAAGAAGAACCAGTGGCTGCCAATGGTATCGCCTCAAAAACAAAGAAGTTAAATTTTTAAAAATTAAGGAACTTTTCATAAATTAAAAGATAATTTCTATGACTACGTGGCTTCCATGGAAAAGAAAATGTCTGCACAGAGATGTTAGCTAGTTATGTTTCAGTCATTAAATAAAAGGGAGAAATACCTTACATATCTAAGTAAGAAACATTTAAGTCATTTACAGGGGAAAATGTCAATTAGATTAAACATCTTGGCAGGCAAAGCTCACACTAGAATGGAATGTGGCACTTTCTTTGTAATAAAAACTCCGGCTGCAGTATTTTATTTGATAACTTACATTTGACAGGAAGAAGTTAGCTACTTCACCTACTTTGATAGTAGCATATTTTGGATCCTATTATACAAATAATGTATATGTAAAAAACTTAAAGAATCATATTCATCATTTAGTCTGTATCATTGATACGCATTTGCAAAACATTTTAACACTATAAACATTGCAAGTTTTAAGATCAGGTATGGGTAAATGTTTATACATTACTACAATGATGCTAATATAAGTCTCCACCAGGACTTAGAATGGCAACATTGAGGTAGAAGTATGTCAATAAATTGCTTGACATCCATTATTTCTTGCTGATATGATTATGCCTTCATACATTTTAAAGATTACATTGGCTGCTTTTACCAGTGTTTTTAATTTTCAACAGTAAGAGAAACAAACCTTAGGAGAACTAATGGGGCACAATCTCCAAATCCTTGACCCCAAATTTACCCTCTGTATAAGATATGCAGAGATAAAGATAGAGCAGAGATGGAGGGAATGTCCGACCAATGCCTGGCCCAATCTGAGACCCACTCCATGGGAAAGCACCAACTCCTGCCACCATCAGCAATACTTGGCTACGTTTACAGACAGAAGCTTAGCATATGACAGTCCTCTGGGAGGCCCCACCCAGCAGCTGACTGAATCAGATGCAGAGACTCACAGCCAAGCACTAAGCAAAGCTTGGGAAGTCTTGTGGAAGAGTGAAAGGGGGTGATGGAAGAATCCAGAGGGGACAAGAACACAAGAAGACCAACAGAGTCAGCTAACCCATGCCCATGGGGGCTTACAGAGACAGAAGCACCAACTGAAGAGCATGTGTGAACTGGACCTAAGCCCCTACACATATGTAATCAATGAGCAGCTTGATCTTTATGTGGGTTCCCTAGTAAGTTGAGCAGGTACTGTCTATGACATGGACTCTGTTGCCTGCTTTTTGATCACTTCACCTTAATGTGGATGCAATGTAGCACTTTTAACATAGTCGAAACAAAACAAAACAAAACAAATGCAAACTCTGGCAGACTCCCAGCAGCACCTCAAAACAGATGACAAGACTCACAAGCAAACATTGGGTGATGAGTAAGGAGTCTTGAGGAAAAGTGGGAGGAAAGTGAAAAGGACCTGGAGGTGATGGGAGCTCCACAAGAAGACCAACAGAGCCAACCATCCAGGGCCCAGAGGGGCTTGCTGAGACTGAAGCATCAACTAAGGACCATGCAGGAACTGGTCCTAGGCCACTTACAAAGATGTAGCAGATGGGCAACTTGGGCTTCCTGTGGGTCCTCTAGTGAGGGCAGTGGGGACTACATCGGACACAGACTCACTTGCTAGTTTTTTGATCACATCTGCCTGGCAGGACTGCCTTGCCAGGCCACAGGGGAAGAGGACATGCTCAGTCCTGATGCAACTTGATGAGCTGGAGTGGAAAGAAAAGGGAGCTCCCCTTTTCTGAGGAATAGTCAAGGGGGAAACGGCCGGGAAATCTGAGAGCGGATGCCTTTAATTCCAGCACTCGGAAGGCAGAGCAGGCAGATCTCTGTGAAAGGCCAGCATGTTTTACAGAGTGAATTCGAAGACAGCCATGGCTACACAGAGATGCCCTTTCTCAAAAAACCAAATAATAATAATAATAATAATAAAGCAAAATGGGATTTAAATCAACCTACAACTTATTTCAACATAAGGGTAAGAGATGCAGCAGACTTACGCAATATTTTTTTCCAGGAGCCTGTTTTAAGGAATTTACCACAAAGTAGCTACAGACTACCAAAAACATAACTGAAAAGGTTTTAGCAATGTTTCAGGATTCAGTACTTAATATATTTTCCTACAGAAACAAGGCTAAAGGATTGCGATGATTGTACTATAACAATATGTAATATCAGCCAATTTAGCCAGCTGTGTCCTGAGATGTTCTCTTGAGGGCAAGGAGACAGAATCATGACTTACACTGCAGAAAAGAGCTTTAAAGTGAGTCAGCATAAAGAAGTGCTGGCTGTAGAGTGTGTGTGTGTGTGTGTGTGTGTGTGGTGTGTGTGTAGCATGTTTTCTTCAGCACATATGTATGCATGTACATGCAAATGTGTGTGACTGTGAAGACCAGAGGGTGATACCAGGTGTCTTCCTCTATCGGTCTCCAAATCATCATCGTTATTAATCATCACCATCATCGTTATTATCAATTACTATTTTGGAGATAGGCTCTCTCGCTGAGCTCAGCCCCCACACACTGGCTAGACTGGCTGGTCAGCAAGCTCCAAGGATATGCCCGTTTCCAGCTTTCTAGAGTAGGGTTACAGGTAAGTATCACCACACCTGACCTTAGGTGTAAACTTAGGTTCTCATGCTCTCATTCATAGCAGGCACCTTAATGACTGAGAAATTTCTTTAGCACTCCCAAATTTGGGATTATTAAATAAAGATAAATTAGAATATAACAAAGGGGTGAATGCAGGCTTCACAAGAAGAAAGTTGCCCCTAAATCATCATCAGTGTGTGTGTGGGGGGGGAAGATCTGTAGTTCTGTAGTTTCTGGTTTTGTTTGTGATACAGGGTCCCTTGTATCCCAGGCTGGCTTTAAACTAGTTCTATAGCTGAGGATGAACTTGAACTCCTCATCCCCCTGCCTCCACCTTCAGAGTACTGCGATCACAGACGTAAGCAACCTTTCCAGCTTGATTTTGTTGTTCTGGAACTTAACATCGTTCATAGGATGTAATTTACAACCAGGCTGAATAGTAAGCAGATTTTTAAAGTTAAATATAGTTTAGCAATTAAGTTTAGCAAGAAAGTGGTTTATTTATTTCTCTAAAGAATTTCCTTTTGTGAATGAAAATGAAAGTGGGTTTTCATTTCAGAAAGTGATCTCTCTGGTTACAGTAAGGTTAGATTAGAAGATTTCACATGCATTGGCCTAAAGTGTGGCTTACTTGCTATGTTAGAGTCCCGTCTGAACTTCCAAAGAAAAATGTGCTGTTGGTGGAGCCAGTCTTGACCTCTGACAGGCATGCTTCAAGGACTTGACTTTCAGCCAAGAGAAAACACAAACTAGATCCCCTGTGAAAGCCTTCCTTCCCTTCACGTGTTCCCTGAGTTTCCCTGTCCTTCCATCCTATCTCAGCACGTGCTGTAACAGTGGACAACTAAAACAACAAAATCCAGACAAAGAAAAAGACAGTGAGTAGAGAGTAAAATGCGTTTATTGATTATGACATAGTTATTAATAGGTATGTATTGTGTTTCTGTGACAAGCCTATAAATCAATAAATGTCATATTAACTGTATTTACAACTAAAAGAAGTATGTTGTTAATATGAGCAAATAAAACTGAAGCACACAAGAGCAATGGGAGAAAGGAGAAAGTTTTTCAGTTGTTAATCTCAGTGTTAGCCCTCATAGGAAATAAGTAGGTTATTGCTAATAAGAGTTTTAGAAAGGTAAAAATGTGTCTGTTGTTGTCTGTTTTCTTCCCTTTGTGTGTGTGTCTGTGTGATGTATATCTGTGTGTATATGTTTATGTGGAAGTACGGGCATGTGAGTACCATGGCATGTGTGTAGAGGTCACAGGACAATCCCAGGTGCCAGCTCTTGCCTCCTACCTTGTTTGAAAAAGGTCTCTTTGGTGTTTGTCCCTATATACACCAGGCTAACTGGCCACTAGCTTCTGGGCATTCTTCTGCCCCTGTCTCCTGCCCCCTGCAGAAGCACAAGAATAATAGACAATGCGATTGCAAACAGCTTTACATCTATGTTTGTGATGTTAATCCAGGTCCCATGCTTCTGTGACAATCACTTGATATACAGAGCCATCTCCCCAGAGACAGAAGTGTCTTTTTAAACAAGTAAACTTTGAAACGAAAGGGAAAAATATTCATACAAAGGAAAAAAACCACATAAGTCTAAAATAGACAAAGTATAAAAACAGTATCAAACCTAACCATCATGCCAATAATCTCATAACAGCAACAACAAAATATTCTCATGCTTTTCAGACTGTTTTTGTTTCTCTTCTGTTACTATGATTTAAAAAAAAAAAAACCTCCAAAAAAAAAAAAAGCTTAAGAGAAGGAGGGGTAATTTTAGCCACATTTGGAGGTCCAGGTCTGCCAAAGCAGGAGCTTGAATCCCCTGGTTACATTACATCTGCAGTCTCAAGAAGAGAGCAATGAATGCATACATGCTAATGCTCAGCTTCCTTTACCTTGTACAGTCTAGGGTCTCCTATGTAGGGAATGGTGCCACCCACAGGGGGCAGGTCTTGGACCAGTTAGCATAGTCAAGAGGACCTCACACTTTTTCGGATGCTAATCTTAACCTAGCTAATCTCTCAAGTACACCTCCCCACAGACCCACCTCCCAAGTGATCCTAGAGTCTGTCTAGCTGACAACACTATCATACAGACCCAGACAGCTCAAACAGGCAAAATAATTAGTAAGGTTATAAAATACCCAAACAACAAATAATTATAGAGCTTATTTATATTTAAATAATGGATGATGTACTTTTTAAAGAAAAAACATGGACTACTTAAAAATTAACAATATATTAAGCAACAAAAAAGTTAAGAGAAATAATACTTCCATAAAACCTAAAAGCACAAATAGTATTTTTTTTTTTTTACCATGGGGAAATAAAACTAGAAGTACAAAACCCTTCTATAAATTTCCTGGAAATATAAACTCATACACAAAACCTCACTCAAATCTTATGGCAAGAAGATATATAATACAGAAAATGCAAAAATAATTGCAAAATTTCTGAGAGCTGAAATATATTAAAAATACAGTGTTTTGCAGACAGGATATAAATAAACTAAACGTTGAGATAAAAGCATAGAACTTCCAATTTTTTTCTTTTTCTTTTTTAATTTTAATTAATTTATTTGTCTATTCACTTTACATTCTGTTCGTAGCCCACTCCCTTCTTTCATCCCAGTCCCATTCTCCCTCTTTCAACCCCCTGTTCTCCTCCCCTCTTCCTCAGAAAAGGGGAGTCCCCTCCAGGTACCCCTCCCACCTTCCCCAGATCATCTGTTCACATGAGGGCTGAGCCTGTGACCCGGTGACCCGGTAAGGCAGTCCCATCCAAGGGAAGTGATCAAAAAGCAGGCAACAGATTCCATGTCAGAGACAGCTCCTGTTCCCTTTACTAGTGGACCTACATGAAGCCTGAGCTGCTCATTGGCTACATCTGTGCAGGGGGTCTAGGTCCACTCCATGTATGATCCTTTGTTGGTGCTTCAGCCTCCATAGGCCTCTCTGGGCCCTGGTTGATTTGCTCTGTTAGTATTCTTGTGGAGGTCTTGTTAGCTCTAATCCTTTTATCTCTCCCCCACCTTCCACTAGGCTCCCTGTGTTTCACCTAATGTTTGGCTGTGAGTCTCAGCATCTGTTTCAAACCATCGCTGAGTGAAGCCTCTCTGGATTAAATACCAGCTCCAAAGTGAAGAAAAATTATAGATATCTAAAATAAAGAAATAATTTAAATAAATAAAATAAAGAAAGCTGAGAGATGGCCAAGCCAGTAAAACTACCTGGAAAGCATGAAGGCATGAGTCCATGAAGCCTAAAGAGTTGAGCATTGGCAGCATGCACTTGTAATCACAGTACTGGGAAGCCCTGAAAAGTCCGAAGGCTCATGGCTAGCAGCCAGCTTATCTAAAAAAGTAGATATTGCCTGAGTAACAAGATCCAGGTTGTCATTTGGCCTACAACAACACACACACAGACATGCACACACACACACACATCCACACACAATTTGTTTCTTTAAGTAACATTAATAAAATGGACAAACTTCTAGTAAACCTATTTTTCTTTTTAGGAAACAAAGAAAGGAGAGGGAGATGGATGGATCACTGTGAGTTCTACACAGCCTGGTCTACAGGACAGCCAAGGTTACACAGAGAAACTCTGTCTCGAAAAACAGAAAGAAAGAAAGAAAGAAAGAAAGAAAGAAAGAAAGAAAGAAAGAAAGAAAGAAAGAAGGGAGGGAGGGAGAAAGGGAGGGAGAAAGGGAGGGAGGGAGGGAGGGAGGGAGGGAGGGAGGGAGGGAGGGAGGGAGGGAAGGAGGGAAGGAGGGAAGGAGGGAAGGAGGGAAGGAGGGAAGGAGGGAGGAAGGGAGGAAGGAGAAAGAAAGAAGTATAAATAGCATAAATAAAAATATACAAAATATGACCAGGAAAAGCCATCAATGTAAAATATTTTAATATGCATAATTAAATTATAAGTTTTATGAAATCATTAAAAACTTGATAAAACAGACAACTTACGCCAAATAAAGTCAAAAGTTCAAATGGACCAAGTATCATACAAGAAGCAGGAAGGCGTTCAGTACTTGTTTTTCAAATCAGCGCAGAATTCTTTATATATTCTGGATATATGTCATATGTAGGGTTGGTGAAGATCTTTTCCCAGTATGAAGGCTGTCATTTTGTTATGTTGACATGTCCTTTGCTTTACAGCTTTTCAGTTTCAGGAGGTCCCATTTATTGATTGTTGATCTTACAGCCTGAGCTCTTTTTTTTTAATTTTTTTAAAAAATTCTGTATTAATTACACTTGATTCACTTTGTATCCCCCCTGTGGTTCCCTCCCTCCTCCCGTCCCAATCCCTCCCTTCCTCCACCCTCTGCATACATGCCCCTCCCCAAGTTCACTGATAGGGGAGGTCTTCTTTTCCTTCCTTCTGATCCTGGTCAATTAGGTCTCATCAGGAGTGGCTGCATTGTCTTCTTCTGTGGCCTGGTAATGCTGCTTCCCCCTCAGGGGGAGGTGATTAAAGAGCAGGCCAATCAGTTCATGTCAGAGACAGTCCCTGTTCCTATTACAATGGCACCAACTTGGACACTGAACTGTCATGGGCTACATCTGTGCAAGGGGTTCTAGGTTATCTCTATGCATGGTCCTTGGTTGGAGTATCAGTCTCAGGAAAGACCCCTGTGCTCAGATTTTTTGGTTCTGTTGTTCTCCTTGTGAAGTTCCTGTCCTCTCCAGATCTTACTGTTTCCCACTTCTTACATAAGATTCCCTGATACAGCCTGAGCTCTTGCTGTTCTGTCCAGGAAGTTATCTTATGTGCCTATGAGTTTGAGGTACTTCCCTACTTCTTCTAACAGATTTAGTGTGTCTGGTTTTACGTTGAGGTCTTTGACCCACTTGGACTTTAGTTTTGTGCAGGGTGTTAAGTATGGATCTATTTGCATTTTCTACATGTAGACATCCAGTTAGACCAGCACCATTTGTTGAAGATGCTCTCTTTAATCCATTGTATGGTCTTGGCTTCTTTGTGAAAAATCAGGTGTCCATAGGTGTGGGGGTCTATCTCTGGGTCTTTGAATTGACTCCATTGGTCCTCTAGTCTGTTTCTATGCCAGTACCATACCGTTTTTGTTACTGTTGCTCTGTAGTGCAACTTGAGATCAGGGATGTAGATACCTCCAGAAGTTCTTTTATTGTACAAGTACTACTGAACCAATACATACATTAGAAAAACTCAAGATAAAAAACAACTATTCTGAAAGATAATAAAATCTGGCAAATTAACAGAATATAAAATTATATGAAAATAAGAGCTTCCAAATAAGCAAATGCCAGATGTTATGAGATACATAAGAAAGGAACACACTCCACTTTGAAAAGATTAAGCAAAACACCTAATAGCAATGACAAGCATTAAGGACTACCTACAGAAAATTGTAACACCATTGAAACACAAGAAGTATCTTGAAGTAATAAAAAAAATCCCCTCTCTTAGAGAAGAAACAGATAAATCCATGATGCAAAACATTCTAAGACGAATACCTTCTTCTTCTCAAACATATGATGAAAAGGAGTAAAGAAGCTGGGAGACAGCTGGGTCAGTAAAGTGTTTATTGCACAAGTATGAAGACCTGAAGTTCATAACCTTAACATCCACAATGAAAAAACAAAATAAAATAAAATAAAAAAATAAAATAAAATAAAATAGGGGGTGAGTAACACACACTGTAATCCCAGCACTGGAGGGGCAGAGATAGGAGATTCCTGGGGCTTTGTAGCCAGGTAATCGAAATAGTGTGCTACAAGTTCAGTGAGAGACTTTGCCTCAAAAAAATAAGAAGTACAATAGAGGAAGACACCCTACATTGACTTCTGGCTTTCACATGTTCAAATACACACACACAAAAAAAAAAAAAACAAAAAAAACCAAAAACAAAACAAAACCACACACATACACAGAACTAGATAGAGACAGAGACAGAGGTGGAAGATCCAGTAGGGAAAGATGTTTACCTAGAATAAAGAAAATGTAAGGTATAACTCACTTAATTGGAGAGTCTGGTGTGATCCAGGGTTGTAATTCAGTGGTAAAGTGACCCTGTCCTGCCTGAGGCCCAGTAATTATTGCTTGTCTGATTCCCTCTCTCACTCAGGAAAATATTTCACCAAAAAGATGAATGATGGGTTAGGGGTAATACTGAATCTACTCCATATGGAGAAACAAGTAATTCACAGATTTTAGATATTTGATTATTACTAATGGTGTGTTGTCTTTTTCCCTGTTGTTTGTGTCTGTGTGCTGGGACCTAGGCATCTGGAGTTAGGCTGTTGGTTGTGTCTTTTGCTGTGTCTATCTTACCACCTTTGTTGGGTGGGTGTCTGGATCTCTTTTGGATGCTATTCTAACTTGGCTTGTTTTAGATCAGCCAGATGGCACTGGAGGCTCACCCTGGAGCCACTTGTGGTGATATATGACTGGAGAATCAGAAGTGGTCCTAGATCAGCTAGGGCAAGGTGCAGCTGCTGACCACACGAACACAAACAAACCTCATGTGGATCCAGTAGGCTCTCTCTTTGAGATCTGCGTGTAGCTCAGAGCATGGATCCTCAGATAGCAAGGTCTTGAGGTCACAGAGACAGAGTCCTTCTTATTATTACTAGCAAAGTATAGTTGACAAATCTCACCAATGATTGACAGGAATACGTAACAATATTGTGGTGAAGAACTTTTCCTAATACATTTATTCTCCAAACACCTTCTTAAAAATTAATTGAATTAAGCCCTCAGGCTTTCTAATTTCTTTCTTTCATGAATACAAGATACCTAATAAATTTTCATCAAGGAGAGGAAGAATCAAATTCTGTGATTTTTTTTTAACACTCCAAAGCAACAAGAATATTACTGGGACATAGAGACCAATTAGGTATCATCTGAATAGAACTGAGTAACTGATGAAATAACGGAGAACAGTTAATAGCAGGGTAGGGTTTTCCTCTTTATGAGTTTTCCATCAACCCTTCAAGCTTCTTCTAATAGACAGGAAAAATACTTAGAGCCCATGACAGGTATGTGCTCTGCAGCTGGGCTTGTTTTGTCCTGTGTCGTCTTGGAAAAGACAATGAAGGAAAAGGCATTTTTCAGGAATCCTGAGTATAGAGTTAGAAGCACCTAATGATGTGATTGGGTTTGTTCTGTTTTGTTAGTGCATTTTAACAGGGTGCTGTGTTTGCCAAAATAGGATATGATCATATGTCACCCAGACCTAACTCTATTAACATGTAAATAAAATTATGTCTGTACACTGAAAACACAAGCATTTTGCTAGCAATATTACCCATTTTTCTTTAGAAAATGAAAAGAAAAAGGATAACTGATGCAAATTTCTCAATATGGATTTCTAAGATAAAAGTAAAGTATCTGACAACCAGGGCAATGTTTTAAGAGCTGAATGTTTCCAGTGCTCTTTCCCAGTTCTCTCTCCTGCCATCCTCCCAAAACTTGATCCTTCCAGTTCCCCTCCCCATCTCCTCTCCCACCCAGTTCCCTCACTTTATCCACCCCAAATATCAGCTTTATTTTCTCTTTTCAATATGATTCAAGCATCCTCCCTTGAGCCCTACTTGTTAGTTAGCTTCTTTGAGTCTGTGGATTGTAGCATGGTTATCCTATATTTCATGGCTAATATCTACTTATGAGTGAGTACATATCATGAGTGTATTTCTGGGTCTGAGTTACCTCACTCAAGATGATATTTTCTAGTTCCATCCATTTTCCTGAAAATTTAATGATGTCATTGTTTTTTAATAGCTGAGTAGTATTCCATTGTATAAATGTACCAGGTTTTCTTTATCCTTTTTTTAGGTAAGGGGCATCTATGTTGTTTCTAGTCTCTGGCTATTACAAACAATGCTGCTATAAACATAGTTGGGCAAGTGTCTTTGTGATATGGTAAAACATCGTTAGGGCATATGCCCAGGAGAGGTATAGCTGGATCTTGAGGTAGAGCTATTCCCAATTTTCTGAGAAATCACTGACTTTATTTCCAAAGTGGTTGTACAAGTTTTCACTCCCACCCACAATACAGGAGTGTTTCCCTTGCTCTAAATCCTTGACAGCATGATCTGTCACTTGAGTTTTTTATCTCAGCCATTCTGATGGATGTAAGATGGAATCTCAGAGTCCTTTTGATTTGTTTTTCCCTCCTGACTAAGGCTGTTGAACATTTCATTAAGTGTTTGGTGGTCATGAGAGATTCCTCAGCTGAGAATTCTCTGTTTGGGACAGTACCCCATTTTCAACTGGCTTGAGGGAGAACTAGAAGCATTGGGGGAAGTACTAGGGATCTCTGGGATGAGCTACTAGGCAATGGGTACTCCCAGAAATCTACAAGGGTGCCCCTAGCTAAGACTCCTAGCAGTAGGGGATATGGAATATGAAATGGTCACCTCCTGTAACCAGGCAAGACTTCCAGTGGTGGGGTGGGGATACCAATCCAGCCACAAAACCTTTGACCCCAATTTTTCCTGCCTCTAAGAGGTACAGGGATAAAGAGGGAGCAGAAAGCGAGGGAATGGCCACCCAATGACTGGCCCAACTTGAGTCCCATGACATGAGAGTCTATCCCTGACACCATTGATAATATTCTGCTGTACTTGAAGACAGGAGGCTAACATAACTGTCATCTGAGTGGCTTCATGCAGCAGCTGATATAAATAGATGCAGAGACCCACAGCCAAACATTAGGTGGAGCTTGTGAAATCTTGTTTGTGTGTGTGTTGGGGTTGGGGATAGATTGAAAGAGCCGGAGAGGTCAAGGACAGCACAAGAAAACCACAGAATCAACTAACCTGGACACATAGAGACTCATGGAGACTGAACCATCATACCATGTAGTGACATCAGAACTCTACTACAATTCAAATTCTTTGTCATTATTATTATTATTAGCTTTAAAGGGGAGCTAGTCAGTTTGCAACCTCACAGAACTTTCTCATTTTTCCAGAGGAAACACACTTGTTAAGTCCTAGCTTACCATCTGGCTATTTCCTTTTCAGTTATTTTTGGTGTCCTTTGCTGAGTGGAAGGTGCTGTATATTGGGATATATATGTATATTCTTACTATTGGTTAATTAGACTCTAGTTTTCATCCTGAAGTTAACTATCATCATTTTACTTAGTAGGGAATGGATAATAAGATTCAAAACTAGTACAACGCCCAACAGAGCTTCGGATGGGGAGACGGATCTGCCACTCAGATCTACTCAATAGCAATGCACACACTTCATGTACACGACTCTCTGTTATGGTTTGCTTCTGAAAAGCAACCCTGGCTCGTGTACCGATGGCTTGGGCTCCAGGTGGAGGGCTACTTTGAGAGTTGTGTTGGTGGCTACTTTAGGAGGCAGGGTCTAGCTGGAGGAGATGAGTCACTGGAGGCATGCCTCTCATTGTTTTATCTGGTCTCTGGTCCTCTCTCCCTGCTTTCTGGACAGCAGGAGTTGAGATTTCTCCTACAGGCCTTTCTGCCATGGTAATCTGTGCTACGGTGGCCCAGAAACCAAGACGCCAACCAACCACAGGGTGAAACCAAGACCTATAGAGTATCTTTCCTCTTCAGTTGCTTTTTCTCAGGTGTTCCTCACAGTGAAGACGTGACTGGCACACCCTCCTTTAGAAGCCACACCACAAACCCATTAAGGATACCAGTTGTATAACTTCTGAAGGGATAGAATCAAGGGCAAATGCTCATCTCCACGTACATCCACATCCCCCTCACCCACCTGTCCAGTTGCCTTATCCCGAAACACCATCACCAGAGTGTATCATCCCATGCTCTAGGTGATTAAAAAGACTTCTATGAAGGGGAGGAGGTCCTCCCCTATCAGTGGACTTGGAAAGGGGCAGGGAGGAGACCAGGGAGGGAGTGTGGGGTTGGGGAGGGAATGAGGGAGCGGGATACAGCTGGGACACAGAGTTAATAAAATGCAACTAATAAGAAAAATAAAATTTAAAAAAAATAAAAAATTAAAAAAAAAAGACTTCTATGATCTGGAAGCCTTCTCTTATCTGAACATACATCAGACATCTGAGGAAGTAGCCATTCCTTTGTCTAAAACCCGGAACCTGTGACTTGTCACAGCAGGCTTCTACCAGAGCACTTGTCACGCACTGCCACCCCTTGTCACTTGGCATTTTCACCTGAACTTCTACACAGCACAAGCTCCAGGTTTAGGAGAAGGGCGTAATTCCAGTGGGACCCTAGGCAGGACAGGAGCCTGCAGGGCCTGAAACTCGGGTGTCCTTTATTATCAATACATTTGCTGCAGATAAGAGGGAGAAAAAGAATCCTGTGTGATACGAAAAGGGGCTCCTTTCACCTTCAGCAGTTTCTCCCGGTCAGAAAGCTGCTGTTGTTATAGTAGTATAATACTGCCAGGCTTCTCAGCCATCTTGAGAAAAACAGAGATGAAAATACAGGCTGAAGCTGAGCAGAGGAAGAATGATCCGTCTACTCCGGGAGCAAGATAAATGATAAGGCATGCTATACAGTGAATAGCTGTGTGTGAAGTCTGAACGGATCAAAGCTCGGCTCTCACTTCAAAGAATAGCACCAACATGGTGAGTTTGACTCCATTTTGTTAGAAAATTCCTTTAAGAATTCCTTTTCAACCATCTTTGTAAACAGCCATCTTCTGACCTCAGGTCTCATGGCTGAATGCAAATCTCAAAGGGAAATCCCAGAGATGATTCAAGCTTTTATCTGCTGCAGGGGATTCTTCCTAACCAGAATGATTTTATTATAAACTCGTGATGAGTTCCTTAAAAGGAAAATCAGTATCCCAAGAGAGATGCCTCAATTGCTATAGCACACATGCTCAGGCTTTCTGAATTAATTGAGCTGCAGCCCCCCATGTATTTTCCTGAGAATTAAACCATCATCAAGAGCAAAGAAGACTTCAAGCCAGCTGAGTTCAGTCAATGCACAAGAAACTCTAGCACAGGCAGGGGGATAGCTGACCGTCAGTGAGCCAGTCTAAAGGTGGAAAATGTCTTGAAAATTATTTCCAAGCTATCCATAGAGCACTGGCCCTCTGACCTAGATCAGCATAAATGGCAGTGCTCTATTTGGGGCAGGAACATAACCCAAGATGATAATTTCTACTCCCTCTCCCTTTCATTTTCTAAAGATACTGATCTCACCTTTCTACCACAACTCCCAGCATAACCTCTTTCATTCACGGATATGTGTCTGGACATGGGCTTTGTATGTAAGACATCTAATCTACTCAAATCTACATGCCCTGAAAAGTGTTCCAGCTCCACAGAATAAGACCCAAAGGGCCAGATCATAAAATCAAAACAAAACCAAACAAACAAAAAACATTCAACTCTTCAGTGTTAGAAAAGAGGAAGAGACCCAACCCTTGACACTATTAGTGATACTCTGATGTGCATGCAGACAGGAGCCTAGCATAACCGTACCCTGAGAGGCTCCAACCAGCAGTGGATTGAAACAGATGCTGAGGCCCACAGCCTCATGGAAGAGTAGAGGGAAGGATAGAGGGACCCAGAGGGATTCAGGAACTCCACAAGAAGACCAACAGAGACAACTAACCTAGGCCCATGGGGGCTTACAGAAACTGAAGCATTAACCAAAGATCATGCATGGACTGGCGCTGGGCCCCCTACACATATGTAACTGATAAGCAGCTGGGTCTTCATGTGGGTCCTGTAACAAGTGGAACAGAGGCTGTCCTGACATAGACTCTGTTGCCTGCTTTAGATTACTTTCCTCTACCTGGACTGCTTTGTCTGGCCTCAGTGGAAGAGGATGAGCTTAGTCCTGATTTGACTTGATGTGCCAGGTAGCTTGGGAGGGGTCCCCTTTCCTAGGGAGAAGAGGAAGGGGGAAAAGAGGTAGGAGGGTAAGACTGGGAGGAGAGGAGAGAGGAGGCTGCAATCTGGATGTAAAATAAATAAATAAATAATTTTAAAAGAAATAAAAGAGAAGAACTAGGTATATCTCAAATAACCAATAGATCAGAAGCATTCTTCATGCCCTCAGGGTAGGTTGGACCACTAGACTGAAGCCACAAAAAAAAAAAAAAAAAAAAAAAAAAAAAAAGATGTTCCAACACAGATTGCAGTATTCTTGGCTTTAGAATTTGAACCCAAAATTACATGTGCAAATGCTTGCATACCTTTGTGTGCCATTTGCATAATGCACTGAAAATTATCTTGCTCTTTATCTCTCGTTCTTTATTTCTTGTTCTTTATTTAAATTTCCCCATGTTACATTTTATCCCAGGCCATGAAGAATTCTAGGGAAAGAGAAGGAGGTTCAGGAAGAAGAGGTACAACCTGTCTTAAGATGTAAAGATAGTAGCTGCTGAGATTCAAAGTCACCAGTAAACAATTTAAACCTACAGCCTAAATCCTCCAGCTAATAAGCCAGCTGTCAGATCCGTCCACAGCTGCCCTAAAAGAGAAAGGATACATTAGAAGAAAGAGCACAGAGAGCCTTGTTAATCACCAGCAGTTGGATTTTAAATTGTTACTGCCTTGCCATTGTGCTGGGGGCTCATGCAATTGTCTCAAGATAATCTTAGGCTGTACCTTTTATCCACAAGCGCCATCAAATCACTGAGATGTACAATAAAATGAAGAAGGATTTTTTCAATCTTACCGAAAAAGATTAAGTGGGTTGATCTGGCTCACATTTACCAAGGGGCTGCATTCAGTAAGATTTCACATTTTCACATTTCTGGTGTAAATTTTCAAGCAGTTCTTTGCTGGTATAAATTAATAGGCAAAGGGAACAAAGACCACAAGTCTGGGCTTCATTTTGTTTTGTTTTTTAAGATTCTGAAAGCATTGTTTTGCTACGAAGTTATTATATTTCAGTGAAAGGTTTTTTGGGTTTTTTTTGGTTTTTTTTTTTTGGTTGCTGTTGTTAAACTGCCATATTTGAGGCAAGTCCACACACAGCATGGTAATGTTCTCAGATCACACAACAAAGATCCCTGAAAATATCCCTTGTGCTCAAATAAAGCCATCACCGTATCCTAATGCAGTTTAACAATACACAATACAGTCATGTGCATGCTATTACAACAAACTAGGTCATTGCAAATCACTCACCAAATGCTCAGATGAAAAGACCATTATCATCAAGGAACTGGGGAAGAAAAAGAATCAATTTTGCAGGATCCAATCTATGAGTCGATGGTATATTGAGAAAATAAATGGTCTGGGAACTTGGCGGGGTGTTCCTGCGCACCTCAGAGAGTACCCCCTCTCCGGCTCTAGGCCAAAATCTGGGACTCAGTGGTAACCAGTGTTGTGGGCCCTGCCATCCGCTGGGCCCACAATGCTTTCCATACCTGCCTTTTAGTTTGATTTCTGCCAGTCGAGCTCTGCCTCTGCTTGGCTAACCCCCGTCAGGGTACCTGTCTGCATGTGGGCTGTATGATCCATGCATTCAAAGAACTCTGTTTTCATGAAGTTTAACTTCTTTGATTTTCAAAATATTAACATAAATAGTAACCCAGATTCTGCCTCTTCTATCTTACTTCATTTCTGTTTTATAAAAATGTTCTCCATAGGTATGTGGAGGGTGCAGAACAGGCTACAGACGGCAAGAAGGTAAAGATGAGAGTAGTGAGTCAGGACTCCAAAAATGGGATGCAAATAATACCTTCCCAATCACATAGCTTTTAAACATTTCAAGACTTGGTGCAGTTACAAACAAAGAAAAACTAATTATTCTTCTCTCCCCCAAAAGTAAGTGAGTTCTTGGCCAAACCAGTAGACTGAGAGATAAAGGAATAACTGATGTGAGTATCAGCAGTACCAGAGCAGGACCCCAGAGGGTCCTGAGAACATTGGATCACCATGTTCCTAAGCCCAAGCTGGCTAAGAAACAACTGACTGAACAAAATGAGACTGAAGCTAACCTGAGACTGAGAAATATGCCCAGATGTGGTTTCTCCTTACCAGGCAGAAATATTAGCAGAACACCTGAATAAGCTACACCGGCGTGGGCACTGTGTGACCCCTGGCCCAACAAACTGGCATTAGGCTTTTTATAAGGATGAAGGAAGTCGGTCTCATCACCTGTCTCTCTTTATGCCTTTCTGTTCATGGTTATTATTAGAGGCACTGACAGCCTTTTTCGGGCACACGACAGTGGTTGGATTCCTATTTTAGGATCCTTTATTGAGTCAGAATAGATACAATTGGTTATCTGAATCCCATTTCTGCACAGAAAACAAAGGTTACTAAGGAAAGCTTTGTATTTCGTTTTTAATTACAGAAGCACAAAACATCGAAGGAAACTTGCTGAGTCCACCTCCATCACATACTCAGCCAGTGATACTGAGAAGCTGATTGTGTACTAGGCATAAATTTGGATATTTTAAATAACAATGAGAGACAAGTCTCTCTACTTTAGAGGTGATAGTCTATCAAGGAAAGACATCAGAGAACTACAAAATTCTAGAAAAGAAAAATATGCTTTGGAAATAGAAGGAAAAGCAGAATAAACAAAAAAGCATTAACAGGTATGTGCAGGAGGGTGAAGGTATCAGTCTGAATAGAATAGTTAAGAAAGACCTTGTGAGAAGGTTTCCCTTGAACAGAAGACTGAAGGTGAAGAGGCCATCCCTGAGGCATGTGAGTCTGTGAGAAGAGCCTTGCAGAGAAGAAAGAGTCAATACGAAGACAGAAATAAGCAGCTAGGGAGACGGTTTGATGGGAAAGGGGCTGCTGCCCAAGCATAAGGACCTGAGTTCGGATCTGTAGTCTCCATATAAAAGGCAGGCACAGTGACAAGTGTCCATAATTCTGAACTGGGGTCCGAGGAAGTGAGAGTGTGGATCCCTGAGGACTGACCCACACACACACACACACACAGAGAGAGAGAGAGAGAGAGAGAGAGAGAGGCATGTACATATTATACACATACACGCCCAGACTAAATATAAGAAAGTTCAAGGAACATCAGAAAACTAATATTGCTAAGATCCTATGGGAAATGGAGGGACTTGGGGGCTCCGGAGGAGTGGTGGGAGCCAGGTCTAGCGGGGCCCTACAGAGCACGTGGAACAGGACCTGACACCAAGTGGACCCGTGTTAAGGATTATTAAGCGGGAAAGTGAAATGGCTGGATTCCCTCCCTGTTAACAGAAGGGCTCCTTCTTCACTGCTGAGAACAGACTGGAGAAGTGGAGTCCAGGTAAGATGCTTTTATGGGAGCTGGCTGACCAGGAAGCAGCCTGGACTAGAGAGATTTAGGGAGCTGCTGGAGATTCTGCAGAATTCAGAATCCCTGTTGAAAGACCCAATCAGAGCAGCTGATGTATCTAATGTGAGGATCAAGAAGGGTTCCAGTCGAGTAGGAGGATGGAGTCATCTTTTGAACCCTCTTCGAAAGACCTTTAACCTTGCATGTGAGTGGCAACTAGGGAGTTTCCTCTCTCACCCATAATCTTCTCCTTGGGAGTTAGGAGAGTAACTCACAAACACCTAGCTTCCCTGCTGAAGTTATAAAAACAGCCCTTAGTACCTTCTCTCTCACTGTCTTAATCATGTCTTGTGTCATCTCACTACTCCTTTCTCTTCTGTCCGAGAAGGGTGTGTAAGGTCCAGGTGAATATCATTTCATGAAAATAATCCCGGTCAAAGATGGGGCTGGGCCCCTGGAGACCCAACTCAACCTAGATTTAGGCTCTGCCAAGCGTCACTCTAACAGCTGTATCTAAGAAAGAAAACACCCCCTTCCTAGCAACCAGAGGCTCGCTCAAGGTCAACAACCAAACTGCTACTGGAATCTATCTTCCTTAATTCTCTCTCCAAAGGGGGGAGGGTACACAGAGAAGCTTTTTCAAGATTTAAATATCTTATTGTTAAACATCCTTCAGTATCATCTGTGACAAACGTCGGCTTTATCCCAGGAAAAGAAAATACTTCTTCTAGAGAAATTATTTTTATTGCCTAGTGACTAATTTCCACACTGTATGTGGATTAGCTCAGAGGCACATCCCTAAGCCCTCAGATGAATTATCCGTGGGAAGTGGGCGTCGAGTGGGCTGAGAGTCTGACAGAACCCCTCCCAAGCCTGATCCGCACAGGTGAGAGGATGTGGAATCCACAAGCCTGTGGAGCAAAAAGCACGACAGCACATTCCCGAGGCTTACGTAACAGCTTTTCAGAGGTCAAAAACTGCTCCCCCTGGCATTTTCTGAAATCCTCTAGTCAGCTCAGCTGCTGTGGATGTGGTTTTTCACTTCCAAGGGTCCTAAGAAAGACTGTTATTATTCTTTGTACTTCGGAGCTAAATCATCTTGCATTGCACACAAGTCAGCATGACTGTTTTCAACCAAACTGTGAACAGTTCCTTCCTGCAGCTATTGTTCTGTGATTTCCGCCCATCATCAGGGACAATGGGTTCCAGTTGCAAACCATATGCATGAATATGGCAGCCATCATTACACTAGGCTGGCTCTCTGGCTGGAAGTCAGGAAGACACTTAGATTGAGCGCATTGTGCTGCTAAGATTTGGGACAGAAAAATGACAGCTTGAAATAACTGCAGAGTAGAGTACAGAGCGTCTGAGCAGAGCCCTGTGAGCAGGCACTCGTAGGTCTCTGGATTTTCCATCATTTCTTAGAGAAAGCATGGATGGGGTAGGAAGTAAAGTGGAGAGGGAGTGGCAGAAGGTAAAGACAAAGAGAAATGGACCCTGAATCCCTTGTTCCTCTTTGTTTCTTTTGTGTGTTTCTCCATGGAAGCATAAAATTACCAGACTCTGAAGATGGCCGAGGGGTTTGCTTCCGTATACAGAGTCTGCTTCCTGACTGTTGTAACTGCATTCATGCAGGGCAGTATTCGACTGCGCAAAAACAGCCACACAGTGCCGGACTCACTCTTTCCCTCATCCGGAAGTACTAAGCACATTCTACTCACAATCTTTAGCTCTCCTGGAAGTTCAAGGACCCCTCCACGCATCATCTAAAATCTGAGCAGCGGGCTCAGGCATGTGCAGAACCTTAGATACCCGAGGAAGACGAGAGCTCCCCTGAGTACTTCCCCACAAGCCATCTCTTTCTGGTCATCACTGTAGACCTCTGCACATTGTAGGTGTTCAACAACAACAAAAAGAAAATATTTGAGAGAATAAATAAGTCAGACCCCCTCCTTTCTGTCTCCACGAGAAACAGGAGAGACACCGCTCTGAGACTTTTGACTTGCCAGCTCCTAATTTTTTTCTTCAACCTTCAAAGGCCATTTTGGGTCAGACGTTTATTCTTCAATGCAAAAACAAAACACAAAACAACAACAACAACAAGCTTGCAATCCCAGCATCAGAGTGATACTCTAAGTGAAATTCAAGTCCAGCCCATATTCGGTATGTTGTAAGAAGCTCACGCTGCCCATGTCTGCTGGAAGTGAATGCTCCTTTCTGCTCTGTCCATGAACATCTCTTTACTGGTCACTTATTGGCCTCACTTTACTGTGCAGGTTTTCAGACAAATTTTGCCAATTATTTCATAAACAACTTCTCACAGAAAAGAACTGCATTTGATCATTTTTCTTATATTCTAATTACTGTGCTAGCTGCAGCAAAGGTAGGTAATTATTTGTTGACATAAATCAGTAAGGAAGCATCCTATCTATACAACATTCCTGTTAAGAGCTGGGGAGATGGCTCTGTGGTGAAGGGTCCTGGCTGCTCCTCCAGAGGAACTTGTGGTTTCGTCCTGTCTCCACTGCTTGTTAGCTTGCAGAAATCATTACCTGAATTGGCCTCAGTCTGTTAAAATGTAAAACAAATGCAGAGCTATTTCTATAGGGTTGTTGTGAGGCTTTTACAAAAGATAATGTTCATTGGTACTCAAGAAACAGAAGCACCATTACAGCAATTTCTCATCTTATCGATCAGGACCCTTATAACAAACACACAAAAGTCTGTTGACTCAGATACATAGATGTCTCTCAGGTGCCAGGGTGACTGGCCACCCATTCATAGGACCCTGTGCCCAGGAACACATTCCAGGACAATTTGTCACTACAGAGCTCTTCACATATTGGCATCAAAACATGACTTGCCTCATGTCAGTTATTTGTGTGACATGAATCAAGGACCACCTAAGAGATCCCACTTCTGGGAATATGTCCTAAGCAGTCTCCAGGGTATCTAAAATTTCACTAATGGAGAAAAACACACAGGGGCTATGATACGAATGAGAAGGTTATTCAGGAAGAAAACAACAAAAACCACATGAGCTCTGCTGATCAACTTCTCCTGACAGAGTTTGGGCACACACTGCATCTGGATGGAGATGCTGTGTGTAGAAAGCAGATCCCTGTGGGAGGTGATCTGTGCCACAGGACCCTTCAAACACAGCATCCTCGGCTTTCCACTTGACTGGTTTCTAACATCCAGCCTACAGGTCTGCGGGTGCCTGCATCTGAAACTATCATAGAAGTAAGCTCCTTCTTAGCTTTCTGCCTCATAGAACTCATGTGAATTTCCATATACTGGGTCTGGGCTCTATGCCAGCAACTGACATGGAAGAGCCAGCATTACCTGCCAGGACTCTGCAAGCAAAGGGAGAGGCTGATGGGCCAGCAGAAAGGATCAAATATTTTGAATACCCTGGGCTGATTAGAAAAGGCCAAAAGTTCTTCCACGGAAAGAGCATAGTTCATAACTCTGATAATTTATACATGGGCTCACTTTCCCTGGGTAATTATAGATTATTATCCAGCTAATTACAGTACACAGTTTTAAAAGATCTGAACTTTATTAGCCCAATCTGAAAATTACTGTGAAACGTGATTTGAAAAGAAAAAGCATCGCTCCAGTCTCGCCAGGGTTACACAGCGCAGTAGCTTCATGGTGTCTTCCTGTGTGAGTCGGGCTTGTACTGCTGAACAGCTCGCAGACATCCTAGCAAGGCGATTTCAGCGTCTCACTTCTAAATGCCTTTTCTCCGAAAGTGGAGAAAAGTAAAATAGAAAGTGGTTGCAGGGGGAAGGAGGTGGGGGGGGAGAGGACCAGATCAGTGAAATTTGAATTCTAGAAACCTATTAAATCAACTTAGCCCTCAAATGTTGCAAAGAGAACACTTACACCAAAAACTACTCATAACTAACATTTAAATTTACCCCAGCATTCTGTGTTTAATCTGACAGAAGAGATCTGAAAGTGAAGCTGAAGAGCAATGCTAAGTACTGATTGTAAAAACATAGGCTAAATGAACAGTAGCCTGATCTCCAGAACAGGACTGTCAAACTTCATACAAAAATATGGGTATCCAATATGATAATATTTAAAGCTGGGAGGGAAATGCTCCTGAGAATTCCCAAGTATGAGCTTTCAATGCCAAGTTAAAATTATCTGATCCTCCTTTATAGTCTTTGCTGTTATCTACTAAGAACCTCCTCAATGAATACTGAAAGAGAGAAAATAAGAGAATTATGGGGAACATACTCCTGACAATGAGAGACCAAAAGATAAGCAGCGATTGTTATGTAGAGTAGGCGCGGTATAGCAGTAAGTTCCCTGAGGGGATAGCTACCTCGCTGCATTCTTTCCCGCCTTCCCGGTTCCGGGTGGGTACGTGACTCGACTCACTATCTGCCTTCCCGCCTTCCCTGTTCTGGGTACGTGACTTAACTACGGCTTTGTTCAAACCACCCAATCAGAACCCTGTAACTATGCTTCTCGCTTCTGTAACCGCGCTTCCTGCTCCCGAGCCGTATAAAAACCCGTCACCCCAACCGAGAGGCGTGCAAGTCCTCCGATAGGCTTGGTCGCCCCGGGTACCTGTGTATCAAAATAAACCTCTTGCGGCTTGCATCCGAAGGCTGGTCTCGCTGTTCCTTGGGAAGCGGGGTCTCCCTGTCTAGATAGGCTCCTGGGAGTCTTTCATTCGCCCCGGGTACCCGTGTATCAAAATAAACCTCTTGCGGCTTGCATCCGAAGGCTGGTCTCGCTGTTCCTTGGGAAGCGGGGTCTCCCTGTCTAGATAGGCTCCTGGGAGTCTTTCAACAAGAACCCACATCCACTGTCTCCCTCACCCACGTCATCTCCTGGTTCTCTGAAGCACACTCTTAGCCACCTGATATAAATCACCACTCCCAACCTTCATCTTATATTTATGCAACATAAGTTCACACACTGGTTATTTCTAAGTAGGAAATAGTCAAGGGTTAAGGTACAGAAAGAGGCAGAAAAGGCAATGTTCTAATTAATAAATAAAGGTATCAGTACCTTATTTTTTAACTTTCAAAATGATTTTGTAAACTACTTGGGTATAAAACAATCACTGATTAATATACTTGAAAGGAAACACAGCCTAGTTAAAAACAAAATCGTATCATTAACTAGCAACATACATTTTCAAAGAACATCCTTGTGTGTTGCATGTAATCAAAGAAGTCAGAAAATCCTTCTACCCAACAAAGGCTTAATCCATACCTAATGTGCTAGATACCCCATTGCAGCCACTGAGGTGAGGCAAGACAGATGAGATCCTAACCTTGAGGTACAGGGGTGAGGGAGGATGGAAAGAAAATAAAATAAACGATCAAGGCAGATAAAAAAAAAACTGAGTTACTGGGGGCTGTGGAGGGCTCTGGAGAAAAATGAAACAGACTCAGATCTAGATTAGACCTTTGAATTCCATGTTCAAGGTTGAGGCCTCCTGCATTCTCTTGATCACTGCCTAACTGAGCTTTGCAAAGTTCATTCAGCTTAGAGAAGGACTCTTAGCTAATCATCCGGTGAGTCTGTAAAAGCATGAAATACAGTCCTTCTCATGACTCCTGTTTTTTCTCTCCCACCTCTGTCTCTTGTTTATACATAACCTTTGTATGCACGGCAGAGTTTGCCGAGGTTTGTGGGGAAGAGCAAGGAAGTTTCTCACCACAAATATTTGCCATTTAAATTAGATGTCTCCAAAACCCAGTGACACTCTATCACTTTGCTCTTTTTCTGGCTTCGGCATTCTGTTTTCTTCAGTTCTTCTGATCAGCTCTGCATGGCACTTATTGCCTTACCCCCTAACAAACCATCAACGTTGGTCTTTTGCTTTTGTATAAGCCCCTTAACAAGGTATTACTGGAAACAGACAATTTCCTCCTTGGCAGAAATTCTGAAGCCAGCTGTTAATATGATAATTTATTTCAACAGCCACATGAAATAGTCAGAAATCTATACTTTGTTGCATTATGTGTATGAATTGTTTAAAAATATCCTTTGATTTGCGATAACTAAAAGTTTGAATGAGACCCACGCACTTTCTTCTTGAGTCAGTTTGCCACATCCACTTGGCATCCCACAGACTATGTGCCTGGTGCACAGTAGGCCCTCAATAAATGTTTGATGGATTTAATTTCATGTACTACAACCTACACATGCACCATGGTGAGGACAAAACACACATCTGACAGTTCAGTGCTCAAGAAAGGCAGCTAGGTTATTAGTGGCAATTTGCCACCAGCGGTAGTTAGATGTGGCTTGTTTTCCATGCTGCTTCCTGATCTCATCATTAGAAAGTACTCCTGAGGTACCCGTGGAAGTGAGCACAGGGATCATCCCTACGGTTAAGACCTGACACTTAAAGATACAATACACAGATTGTCTCAGAGAAAACAGCTAATAGGCGTGATGAGCTCAATGCTGTGATGTCTCCGTTCATCTATTACTTGGGTCCTAACAGCGTTTAATACACATTGCCACACAGCTGACTTGGAATCCTCATTGCCCTTGAACTGCTAATATGCTTTGATTGATAATAGACCTCATAGAATTAGTTGGGCTTTTGAAATGATTTCTTTTTTTCAGTCCAGTGAATGTATTTCTAGTTTATACTGACTTGAGGAAACTCTTCAGCCAGTCCAAGCTCTGAGTTATCACTTGTCACATCCATTTGTCTTTGAATCAGCTGCCTCCAATCTACAGGCTATGCTGTTCTCTTTACTTTTAAGGCTACAACATAATGCTAATCTATTCATTGTCAGCATTCCCCATTGTATTACGGGCTTTCTGGGTGCCCATGTGACATTTTTCCCTTTTTAATGCTTTAGTGTATACACAAAGCTTGGCGAATGGTTTTACTTCCTTAGCAAATATTTACTGATCAAATCACTCTCTTCTCATTCTAAGACAGGTGACTCTTAGAAGGGGGTAGGAAAGCCATGATACTAATTAGAAAATAAAGCATTTAGATTACTACTTACTGTCTATCGCATAAACGATAAGTATTTTGTAATCTGCCCTATTATAACATTTAAAGTATAATTTGTGGTATGCTTTTTAACACACGAATGGCCCACTTCACCAGAACAAAGTAGTTTTTCTCTAACTTTTAGAATTTATAATGGTAAATCCAATGGTTCATTGCCAAATTCACTTAGTCTGTTCTTGGTCTCTGAGTTCTTAATTCTTATGAAAAAGAGGAGCTTGAAGCATAAAAAAGCAAGAAAGTTGTCCAAACTGTACGTCTAAGTAATAAATGTTTTCCATTTGCCATGCATAAACAGTGCACATCCATCTTGCTTGTCTATTGATCTTGGTACCCATAGATGGTACCAATTAATACTATGGGGTGGTAATGAGGATGTTTGATTACTATCTTCTTTACTCTATGTATTCGTTGAAATCCTTTTGGAAAGAAGGATTGTCCCAGTATTTCTCACTCATCATTGGTATATACTTAAACATATTTATTTTATTCATTGAGTTACAAACTAATGCTATTTATTTTGTTAATGGAATTGGGACCATTTGCAAACTCACTAGGGTTATCTCTGTGCCCTTTAAAACCATCTGTATGTTTTTCAAAAATTATTTTATCTGTGGCCTCACAAGATGCTATAGCCAATTGTTTCTCTAAGGATAGAAGCCCCAGTCTCCTTTTTGTTTACTTGTTTGGTGGGTAAAGTTAATTTTTCTTAAATGAATGGTTCTTTGTCCATTTGAAAGACGGTTCTTAAGTGTCTGCTGAACAACAGCGAAACAACTGTGGTGAGCCACAGTCTCAGCCCTCCACTTCCAAGGCCCAACCTAAAACATGAGCAAGCAGAATACTCTGAGAAAACATAGAGATGACAAGCTGCTGCTTTGCACACTTTGGCAAAAAAAGAAACAACTCTAGCATATGTTTGAGGTCCTTATTAATCACATTGAGAAAACATTATATTATCATCCAAGAGAAACTGCTACCTCCATCCTTTCCTCCATTAGCATCTCCCAGGAATTTATTACCCATTGAGAGAATTGTTTGCTAAGCAAATAAGTGCTAAGCTTATGAAGACTATAATTCAGGTGGTGACTCCTCAGAGAATAGCATTGTTTTATGAGGTCTACTTAATGTTTCCCTGGGCTGTGCTGACTTTCATTATTCAAGGGAACTGAAAAATGTCTTGGGGAAGAGCAATAATTGGTTGTATCTATTCATGTTTCCGTATAATCGCTATGCTGGACCCATGTAGACAAAGTTCAGTGTTTGTATATTTCAAACAGGACAGATCCAAAATTAAGTGCATAACAGAAAAGGTTAACTTGCCTTCAAGAGTACAACAAAATTATTCATTGCAGTAAAGAAATTCACAGCAGAAGTTAACATAAGAAACCAGCGACTGCATAACGTATGGATTCCTTCCATGGAGCTAGAACAATCTATTTTCTTCATCCTCCCACTGCTCCCCCACCTTCTTTTCTCCCCTCTTCCTTCTTTTTTCCTTTTGTTTTCTGAGACAAGGTCTTACTTTGTAGCTGGCCTCAAATTCAACAAGCTTTCTGTCCTGGCCTCCTACGTGGTAGGATTACAGCTATGAGCTACCACAACAAGCTACAAAATGCTCCTCGTCTATAGGACAATATTTAGACATCAAATGTGAGCTATTTCTGAGCCACTTCCAAAGTAATGTTTTCATGACTTATAACACTACTTTTAAGTATGTTTATTTCTCCTGTACTTTAATATCAGTTTTAAATTATATGTAGTATACCTAAGGTTAATAGTAGGGACTGATATGGCAATTTATGAAGCAAAGTCTTGCTTGCTCTTGCGTGTGGATAAGACTATAAAAAAGGGATGATCCAGTCCAACAAAGTAATTATTTTACCCTAAGAAAACAGTATTCTGAACTCCATGAAGCTCCCTCTCTAAGAAGCTATGGCCCTACAAAACATACATTAATTTGAAAGGTGAGGATCTGAGCTCAAGCTACTGAAACATCTACCTGAGTAGCTGGTGAAAATAAATAATGAGGCCTCATCAATACCAAAGCCATCTGTAATTTTAAGATAATCCCTTTGTTTGACAAAATTTGAGGACCACTGAAATACAAGCAAATGCTTCCGACTTTCACCTTCAGCTAAAATATAAATATGTAATCAAATGTGGTATTGAAAAAATGGCACCAAAAATAAAATTATTTTTTACTTTTAAAACTGTCCTAACAACTGATTCTAAGAAACACAGGGTACTAGACATGAGACTTGTTCCACCACTATACCCAATACAAAACTGGGTGAAATGTGGGAGAGCACCATTCTCATATGTTAGATGATGAGAGCCACAGGGCAGAGTCTGGGAGAGATGATGGAACTAATTCCCCAGGTTTGGGGAGACAGAACAACACGACAGAGAATCTGTCTCACACATGAGTGACTGCTCACTATGCTGAGCTGACAACATTTATGACCAGGTGCTGGCATCACAGGACAAAGGTTTGTGTCAAGTCTTTGTCCACTAAGCAGACAGCTTTGGGAGACTGGGAAATGAAGGAAGATAACAAAGGCTAGAACGACTTTGAGCTGGTAAAGTCTTCCCTCCGTACCTCATACATCCATCTGGGAGCCCAGAAACCCTTAGGAAGAAAGACACACCCTACAATAACGATGAGGGAGATCTTCTAGCACTTTAGTTAACCTACTCCAACAAAATGTAAAATTATTTTTTAAACAGGTAACAGTCAAGACTCTTTCAGTATATATCTTCACAATACTATCTTCAGAAAAAAACAGATATGTAAAGTAGCCCATGTTCAGGAGAAATAGAAGTCAAGAGAGGGAAAGCCATAAATAAAGAGGATGATACTGGCCTTAGCAGATAAGAAGTCCAAAAAGGCTATGTACAAGGGGCTGAAGAGATGGTTCAGCAGTTAAGAGTACTTGCTGCTCCTGCAAAGAACTGGAATTCAGTTGTTAGCACCCAAATCAGGCAGCTCACAGTCACTGGTAATGCTAGCTCCAGGGTATCTGACAACCTCTTTTGGATTCCTTGGACAACAGCATGAATATACACTAAGGCACATAGTGGTCAGCCTTGAGGCCATACACATCCAAATAACAAATGGACTCACTCACTTGGCAGATTATATTTGTACATACACACAGACACAGACACGGAAACGGACACAGACACATATACCAAATATAGTCAAAGTAAAAGAAGCTATCAGCTTGGGAGTTGGGGAGATATAGGTAAGTTTCCAGGGAGAATAGCTTATAGAGACTGGAGGGAGGAAAGGGAACAGGAAGTGATGTAACTATTTCAATTAAAAAATTCTAAAAATAAAATAAACCTTTGAAAAAATAATGAAATACAAAGAAGAATTTAAAGAAAAAGATAGCTATTTCTTGAACGGATGGAAAATCTAAACAAAAAGCAGACACATTTTTGAAATAACCAAATATAAATTCTGTAATTAAAAAATTATATTTAAAATGAAAAGTCACCAAATGGAAAAACCCTGTAAGGAGGAGTGATGGAAGGAGTGGGAGAGAGATAGGAATTGCTGAGGATAAGAGCAAGCAGAATCACCATAAATGTATATATATATATATATATATATATATATATGTATATATATATGTATATATTCATATATGTATGAAACTATCAAAGAACAAATTTAATTCATTATTTAAAATTTTCATCACAATAGCTTTAAACAACTTACATTATACAGAATAGATGGTAAATTAACTAGAAACCAAACCTCTAGAGGTTATACTGAAGAGAATCATTTTTGATTCACAGAGCCATACTTTTAATTACATTTAGAAAAAATAAGTGATCTAACATATGTAAAATTGAAATATCTGAAAGAAAGAGGAAAAGAATAAAACAGAAGTGATTCAGAGAAATTATGATCAGAAATGATAGCATCATATTGTACAGAATTCATAATATATGTACAAGTAAAATTAATGGCAATCATAAGAAAATGGAGACATGAAGAGGCCACATGACTATCGTTCTTATGTTATATATATGTTAGTGAAAGACACATGAAGAGCTTGGCACCCTAAGCATCTTCACGTGTACAGCCAAGTGGCAGTAAGCACACAAGAATTGTTGGGCAGCCATTATAACTCTTAGTTCCCAGAGCTCTTGGATTTCCCTTCAGCTAATCTCTGCCCATTAAACACATACCCCTTGTTCCCACCTTTCCTGGGCAGCTGTCATGCTACTGTCTGTTTCTAGGAATTTTACCTCTCTATTGCTTCATAGAGATGCAAACACACAGTATTCGCCTTTCATAGTGAGCATTTTTCACTTAGCTTAATACCCTTCAGATTCAGCCATGCTACACCGTATTAGAATTCTCTCATTTCCAAAAACTAGATAATAGTCTATTACATATGTATGCCATATTTTTAATGAGAAAATGTATTTTGTTGCACAGGTGTTTTTCCTGCATGTCTCTCTGTACACCACTTGCGTACCTGGTGCCTTAGGAGGCCAGAACACAATGACAGATGCCCGCGACTGAATGTGCAGACAGTTGTGAGCCTCCGTGTAGGAACCAAACCTGGGCCCTCTTGGTCTCAGCTCTTATCTGCTGAGCCATCTTTTCAGCTTCCCATCCCATATGCCACATTTTCTTTATTCATTCATCTGTCTGTGGACATTTAAATTGCTTCCACCCCTGGGCTATAGTAAACAATGATTCTATGAATATTTGTGTACAAATACCTCTTCATATTTCTGCTTTCTTGGCTTTTAAATTTACACCTAGAAATGAATTTTTCCATTCTTTAATGAAAGGTACCAGAGTGTTCCTGATTAGGAGGGTCTCACTGGAATAAAGCTCAGTGTAGAATGCTTTCATAGTGTGTGTAATTCCCTAGGTCTAATGTGCAACGCACTAAAAGTAAAAACAAGTAAGAGGGTTTACTGGTGGCAGGATAAAACAGACACACCCCAAAGTATCTTTAGAATTGACACAACTGGGCAGAATTTTAATAAAGAAATAGAATATTTTAACAAAATCATCAATCAACCTGCCTTGGTATCTATAAAAGTGAGCTTTACTTTCAAGTACACACCGACTGTTTACTGAGCTATACTGTTTGATGTACTAGTTTAGTTTGATCCCATGTCCCCTACAGGCTCCTGTGGTGGTGTTACTTAGGAAGCCTGGGAACCTTTAAGGGGGAGGGCCTAGCTGTGGTCGCTAGGAGCGGGTTTTTGATGGTTGTACTGAGCATCCGGTTCCTGCCTTGTTCTTTGTCTCCTGATCTGCCATAATGTGAAGAACCTCTGCAGGACGCTTCCACCCACGACCCGACCTTCCCCACCATGCCTTCCCCACCACAATGAACCCAAGCTCTGAAACTGTGAGCCGAAATGCGTCATTCCCTAAGTTTCTTCTGTTGGAGATAACATTCATGGCAATGAGAAAGATAAAAATAATAATAATAATAATAAACATATGATAAAGAGCCTAGGCAGATCCCAGGAAATTAAAATCATGTGTGTTATAGTTTCTGAATGCCACAGAAACAAATTAGAACCCAAAAACAGAATGTTAAAATTAAGTATTCAGAAATTAGGCAGCACACTTTTATATAACCCATAAGTCAAAGAAGAAATCACAAGGCAAAATTTAAATCTGTGTGAACTTAATGCATATGAGCACATACTAAAAATGTATGGGATGCATCTAAATTAATGCTTAGCATGGGAGAGGATTTGAGTTGAAAATCTTACATTTAAAGGAAGAGCTTTAATACTTACCAATTAACCTGGGGGCCAGAAAGATAGCTGAGCTGAGCCTGGTAACCTGAGTTCCCTCTGCGGAACCCATGAAGAGGTAGCACAGAACACACACATGCGTGTGCATGTACACATACACACATCATCATCATCATCGTCATCCTCATTATATGATGCTTAAACCTGATCACCTATGCCTACCATGAATTATAAAGTTTAAAAATAGGTATCAATGAAATAGAAAATAAGAACACCATACATTGCAGTAGGGCCAAACACTCCCCGAGGAGTTGACGTCTGTGGGTCTGCCCTGGAGGCCAAGAGCACAGGCGCGGAGAGCCTGTCTAAAACCCCACCCACACGGAAAGAGACGGGTACGGCTGCACATGCTCGTGACTCAGGGGTGTTGCAGAAGCAGTGACGGGGGCCACGCGGGATTGATGGCTGCCGATCTAGCTCCAGTTTGAGTGGGAGTCCCTGCCTCCAGGTAATATGGTGGATCATGATAATCTCAACACCCAGAGCCTCATGCTCACAGGCATATGTATCAGCACCCATGTGTGCATACACCACACATACTAGCAAACACAAACACAAACATGGTGAATAGCATTGGAAAACACCCAAGAAACAGACAAGAAAAAAAACTGAGAGAGAAAACCAAAAAAAAAAAAAAAAACAATTTACCAGGTTTGAAATAAAAGAGAAATTAATATTGCAGGCGTTGTGGAGCCAGTATCAACAACGGCCCACAGGCTTAATCTAGCTACTAACTATTTTTGTGAATCTTGCAAGCTAAGAATAATTGGCTTATACTTTAAAAGTATCGCAGGAAAAAAATAATGGCTTGATGAAAACTTAATGAAATGCGAGCATCGGAGTCCACAAATAGTTTCATTAGCTCACTGCCACATTTGCTCTTCTCTGATCCATCCTTGTTTGCTTCCTCATACCACGGTGTTGAATGACTGTGACAGAGACTGTGTTTATCAATCCCTACCTAAAAAGAAGACTTTCACGATAAAACCCACAATTTTATGTAATTCACCTATGCTAAGAATACTGTAAGAGGAGCTGGGGAGATGGCTCAGTGGCAAAGAGGACTTGTTGCTCTTGTGGTGACCCAGCTGGGGTCCAGCACCCACATGGAAACTCACAGCCATCTATAACTCCATCTCCAGAGGTCCCAACCCTCTCTCCTGGCCTCCACAGGAACTGCATGCACATGACACACAGACAGACATGCTGACAAAACACACATACATATGAAACAAATCTTTACAAAAAGAAAAGTTAGAATAAGAAAGAAATATCACTAGAAGCTTCATGTTAGCTAATGGATTTAAAAATTGGGCTAAGGCTGGGTGTGGCTGTACACATTTGGGATCCTACCATTTGGAAGACAGAAGCAGGAGAATAAGGAATTCAAAGTCATGTCAGCCATGTCCACAGAGTAAGTTGAAGGTCAACCTAGGCTACATGAGACTGTGGGGGCAGGAGGGAGAGAGATCGAAGAGAGAAAGTAAATGTTTGGTTTGAGTCAAAATAAATGCATTGATTGGAAAGCACAATTTAACAAATGTGACTCACACTAAAAAAATATATGAATATGAGTCAGATTTTTATTTGTAATTTAAAATTTTCCCCTAGAAAACCCTAGGCACTTTAATCCACTAAATTCAATTACAGAACGGCCACAGAGCCAAAGAGGAAGGGCACTATAAGAAAATAAACATCAGAGGACACTTTTAAGGTTGGAAAAGTTACTAACCAGGACATTTAAAAGTAGCAACCAAGGGGGACAGCACAGATAAGGTACACTATTCAAATTAAAAATCTCTGTTCATTAAGAGAGTGAAAAGGCAAGCCACAGATAGGAGATGTCTGCAGCACATATCGCTGTGTTGATATCTAAAGCACAAAAAGAGCCAGAAATTATATGGAGACTCCTTTAAAAAAAAATAGGAAAAGCATTGAATGCCACACAAAAGTAAAAGCCAATAAACATAAAAATTTTCAGGAGACACAAATTAAACCCACTGTGGGAAACACCTGCTGTTTGCAATTCAGCATCGTCTCCCGTCCTTTTGGGAGTGCCAAATTTCCTCTGTAAGCCAAATTTCCTTTTGAAAATGACCTCTTAGCCATTCTCAGCCATGTAGCTTGGCCCAGCCTGAGTTCTAGGAAGGGAAGATGACTGACCCAAGCTGACAAACGAATCTCATTTTCCATGGCTGCAGTTTGCTGTGAACATGAAGTGTCAGATTCACTGAAACATGAAAAGACACCACTGCAGCCTCAAGTACAAACGTTCTTCTCCTTTCAACTAGAAATAACGGAAGGCCCCTTTTCCTTGCTTTCTCCTATGATGGAAGTGACTCCGTGTGATCTAGAACTATGTGTCAAGAGATACCAAATTCAGATGAGCAGGAGAGAGGGCATGCAGAATCCCACCACTGATATTTTCAGCTGTGCTGGCCAGTAAATTTCTCCACAGGGAGAGCCTTTGAGTTTCACATCTCATGACTTCAAAACATTGTCCTCCCAAGAAAGGTAGTTAGGCCAGTAAGGGCTTTTACCCCTAAGTGTAACCCCTGCAAGGAGAATCAACTTCTGAGAATTGTGCTCAGTCTCCATGTGCATGCCATGGCACACATATGGCCAGATAAATAGACAGACAGACAGGGTCTCTCTCTCTCTCTCTCTCTCTCTCACACACACACTAAAAATGCTATCTAAACTGATGAGTTTGTGGGCACACATTAGTGTTTTCTAATATGCCTGAGAACTTGGTAGGTGCTCTTTATTCATGACATCTGAGCTTAAAGATACTGGAAAATACGTGAAAATACTTAGTTTAAAAGTAAAGGAAGAATATGGATGCCTTTAGAATAGCTGCCAGGTTGTTGTTGTTGTTGTTGTTGTGTTGTTTTTGTTGTTGGTTTAACTAAAGATAAACAGCTCTTCCTTTGCTGTTTAATTCGATGGTTTAGTAAAATGTCACTAGCTTTATTCTTAAAGACCCTGCAAGAGTGCATGGCCAAGCAATCCCAGTGAAGATGGTAACCCACCCGGCACTGTTGCCCAAGCTCCAGCCTCATCTGCAGGGTGATCTGACTCCTCACATCTATGTGAAATCTTTTTCCAGGGATAAGCAACTCTTATTGGCACAAGGACCTCAGGCTTTCTTCCCATGGAATAAAAATACTAAAGAAATCCCAATTCCTTGAGGGCACATTGTTTCAATCACTGACAGCCAAAGAGAAGGGAGAAAGTGCGCCTTTGCTGTCATTTCTCCCTGCAGGTTCTATGAGCAATATTGCAGTTCCGTGCAGGCAGAGGTGCAGACTGGCCCTGCTGAGGATTTTGAATGTTTTACAAATTATAGAAATAACAGTTTTATTGTTGAAACCCCAAGTTAAAAAGCTGTATCACGACTAAGTTCAGAAAGGAGAGGAGAACCTCCCCTATTAGTGGACTTGGGGAGTGGCAAGCAAGCAGAGGGAGGAGGGAGGGTGGGATTGGGAGGGGAGGAGGGAGGGGCTTATGGGGGGATGCAGAATGAATAAAGTGTAATTGATGAAAAATTTAAAAAAAAGGGAAAAAATAATTTAAGAACCTTAAATGACTTTCAAAATTGGAGGAAAACATGGAGTTAGTCAATTGGCATGGAGCACGTCTTGCCCCTGGGGGCAATGGTCTCCTGAACCTACTCAGAGCTCGGACACCACCACTGCTAGTTCTAGAACTGACGCAGGATGTTCCAACGAGGGGGTTAAGGCTTCTCATAATATTTCCTATAAGCCCACACCTGTTTGTCTATATCCCCCATTTTTATTCATTATTAGCCAGATAGAGCCAAGTAATTGTGGTAATGATACTTGCTTTTTTGCCCAATGCTGCAATGCTAGTAAATTTAGGTATGCCCTGGTTACTCGCATGCCTCACTGGGTGCCTGTGCCCATTGATGCCCCTCACGCTATGACTCTCTTCAGACAGAAAAGGGATCTACAGCCACCATTGTTACTACCATCTCATTGGCGGCTGTTGGAGCTACCACCAGGGCATTAGCCATGAGTCATACTGGGCAGACTGCTCAGACCCTGAATAATCATTTAGCCAATGTAGCTCATGCCTTAGTTGTACATAAAGGAATTAATGCTCAACTAAAAGGAAGCTTGATGGTGTTCAATCAGAGGATTGACCTCGTGCAGGAGCAAATTGATACCCTATGGCAAATCGCTCAACTTGGCTGTCAATGAAAATATGGTGGACTTTGAGTCACTAGCATATAACATGAGAATTTTTCCTGTGCTGCAAATCTGTCTAAACAATTGTCGAGCTATATTTTAGGTAATTGGACTGGAGAATTCGATACTACGATGGAGCAGCTGAGAGTGGCCATTGTCACAGTAAATTCTACCAGAGTGGACGCAGGACTAGCCACAGGATTATCATCATGGATTGCTGCAGCCATGAATCATCTGAAGGAATGGGCGGGCATGGGAACATTAGCAAGCCTTCTGGTGTTGGTCTCCTTGGTTTGCCTGTGGTATATATGCAAGATTAGAGTCGCACAACAGTGTGATGCAGCCATGATCATTCAGGCCTTTACAGCCATTGAAGCAGGACATTCTCCCCAAGCATGGTTGGATACCATAAAAAGCTAAAATGTTACGCTCAGGATGTGAGGCTAAGCACTGCACTCAGGGTCAGCTGCTTTGGACCCAGAGAAGAGCATGTCTGATTGCATGCGGGTTGATGCCCCAGGTCCCACCTCTGAGAAAAAGGTATCAGACGGGTCTGATGCTCTTTGGGTGGATGACACCTAAATGAACATCGGTACAAAGTCCCAATTTATTTCTAATATCAGAGATCAGACCTCTACTCTTGCCTGATGCATCTAAAACAAAAAGGGGGAACTGCAGAGAGCTGTGGAATGCTATGCCTTAAAGATGGAGCTGGTTTCTGCCTTCCACCTTCCCGATGGTGAGTGCTCTCTGTAAGGAACAACTCCACATTTGGCTAAGGCTGAGGATCTGGCTTGCTTCCATGTATGTGGACCTATCTGCATTGCCCACGTGGCACGCCTGGGTTGGCTACCCAGAGGCTATTTAAGCTGTGGGCTGGCTTTCCCCAGGGTCAGATGATTGTTCAAGGTTCCTGAATAAACTGCATTGAAAAAAAAAAAAGCTGTATCACTTCTCATAGGTTAGTCCTATGATCCCTAGACAGCTCTGTATTCGTTCTATTACCTACTCCTTTTTCATACCAATAATGCATGCCTTACAAGCTGCAATGATTAGGCAATCTGCTGCTTATGTTATGGTATTGCTCTTAACCAACCTTCTGTTGGACATTCAGATCATTCCCAAATTTTAAACCCTCTATGTTAAACATTTCACTTTTCCTTTTGTCAGAATACCCCCAGAGAATTAGTGTCCAGAAGTGAATTTTCTAAGTAAATACATACATACATACGTATATATATATATATATATTTAAAGCTTTTGGTGTGTGCTAGTATTCACTGTATCTATTTATTTATACATACATACATACTTATATACATATACACATACAAACAAATCAGGCTGGTGAGATGGACAACTCAGAAGGTAAAGCACTTGTCTTTGAATGAGAGCCTGACTTCAGATTCCTTGAACCCACATAATGTCAGACACATCCATAACTCTTTAACACTCCTACCATGAGTTAGAGAGCTGAGTCAGCACAATCCCTGGAAGCTTGCAGACCAACTAGAACCCCCCGAGAAGACCAGGGTACCCTATTTCAAACCATGTGAAAGGTGAGGATCAATACCCAAGGCTATTTGCTGACCTTGACATGCTGACCTTCACACACTGGCACGTGTGCACACATACTCACAAGCATGAACACACATGATACAAATGCGCTTTTATTCAATCTTAGTGTTTTGGCAAGACACTTCTTGCCCTAAACCCCTTCTCCCTCAGGGAGCCTCCACAGTTTCTACAGTGTTCCTTAACTCCGAAGGCAGAATTAAAGCAAAGGGAAGCTCTTCCTCTGACTGGGATTGAGGCTCACTTCCCAAAATGGACTACGATGCGTGGAGAACAGGATGAAATCCACACCTATCCGGGGCAACCAGGTTCTACCCCGGACATTTGAAGTGTGAATGTCCCATGTTCTCCGAGAGAGACTGCATTAATTCTAGGACTCGGGTGAGTTCACCAATGTTGCTGAGATCTATGAGCTGCCCGTTTCAACTGCTGACTGCATTTACTGTTTGCAAGCAACAGACCGGAAGGTTTACCCAAAATCTGGGTCTTTGTCTTCATCAGCCTAACTTCAGGTGATGGCAAGGTCTGAGAGACAGACAATGAATCGCACTTCATGACACTACACGCTGTCCTACCTCGGAAGTGGCGACCAGTTGTTCACGGCAGACTGCTGAGAGCCAGGTCCCAGATGTCTTGTTACCAGACATTAATTCCACGAGGGCGTGGGCATAGAATTACATAAATCTCAGACATCTCAGAGGATGGCTTTCATTGTCCCTTCCCCTTCTGTCACAAGAGAACAGTCTGGGGCGCTCTGCAATGTGGCAGGCCGCAACAGTGGCTATGTGAATAATCCTATCAAAAAGCCCAGGGAAGTTAAACTTTTGAAAAAAAAAAAAAATGTTACTGCAGGTAGAGCTCATACCTTTCAGAAACTAATTATGGGAACTAGCTGTCCTTGAATAAACCTGCCAAAAGTAAAAAAGGCCTTAGGCTATTTTTTTAAAATGTTTTATGACTTTTTTAATGGCTTCAGGTTTATGAAAAAAAAAAAAGGCAATTTGAACCATTGAAAGCAAGGGAGGAAAATAATTTAATGTAAAAACAACCTTAGAAATTTATTTAATCTATAAACTCCATTATACAACTTCCCCTTCAAAACATCTCTTTGCTACATCTAGCCTTGCCTACCTCGCCATCAGGTCATTCCAATCCAGCCTGTATCAGCTGCTCTCTGAATAGGGTTCCAATTTCTGCTATGCAGCCTATTTCTGCAATCCAGCCTCACAACTGTGCCAGCCCAACCCTCTGTCCAAAAAGCCACCACTGAGATACCCCAGGATGCAGTAAGAAGGGCCTGGGAATTAGAGCCAAGAACAAAGGCTCTGTTTCCTATTCCACCGGCTAGCAGTGATCTGAATTTACAGTCGTGCATGGCTTAATGATAGCGTTACACTCTTAGCCAGGCACCATTAAGCAGTTTCGGCACATGCAAACACCGCAGAGTGAAGCTCATACACCTGGACTGGAGTGCTGCCACACACCTGGCCATACTACAGCACCGTGAAACCGCCATGGTATGTGTGGTCCACCGCTGATCAGAGTTCTGAGGTACATGAGTATGGCAAACCTCAACATCTCTGAGCCTTAATGCATATCTGAAAATTGCAGATCGCGAATCCCCTGAAAGACACTGCAAATAAATGGTATTTCATTTGCTTCACTTTCCCCTGTGAAGGTCTTACAAAATCACTCAGCACATGCTCTTCCTGTCCTAGCAAAGCCTTTCATATCCAATAGCTTGTCTTCACCAAATGAAATAGTTGCCCCTGTCAGGCTTCATCTCCAGCTTGTCCCTGTGTGTACCCATCCTATGTCCATGGTATGTGTTGACTTCTGCCCACTGTCAGCTCCTACCCATGCTGCTAATCCTTTAAAACCCAGCATAAGTCCTTCTTGCCCCTACTTCTGAGTCATAGTGACTTCGCAGTGTTCTGACATATACAATGGACGCAGATTCCCAGACCACAATGTCTAGGAATGGAACTCTCTTCATGTTTCTGTAGTTAAATGTGATTTCTAAATCCAAGGTCCCATTCCAATTAAAGGTGGTAATTCAGTCTTAGTCAAGTTAGGGGTTCTTTGGTTTGGTTTGGTTTGGTTTGTTTGTTTTTGTTTTGGTTTGGTTTGGTTTGGTCAGACCACGCTTTTTGGGGGCTGTTTTAGATTTTTAGCTTCCTCTTCTAAGAACTGTAGCTCACTTATAGCAAGAAGGTTCAGGAGGAAAGTTGCTTGCCACCAAGCCAAATGACCTGAGCTCCATCCCCAGGCAAAGGGGAGAACAAACTCCTGTAAATTGTCTTCTGATCGTCATACACACTAAAGCATTTGATCCACACAATACATAAATATATAATACATAAATAGATGCAATTTAATTTTTTTAATTTAAAAAAAGAATTGTAACTCAATTCTAAAGCAACTAACCATCTGCTTGGGGCAGGCTAGTAGACCAAAAGAACCTTAGTCTCTCTCTCACGCGCTCTCTAGATATCTATATAGATATCTATACAGATATATAGATATGTAGATATCCTGGTCCTACTCAAATGACATCATCAGTGACTTCCCATTTGTACCTGCTTTGGGTCTTGAGTTCTTAGCAGAGATCTGACTCCAGACACCTTGTTTTCAAGCCTGATGGCCTCCACTGATCTGTATTCCACTTCTCTGCTGTGGTAGAAAGCCCCATGTGGCTCTCAGAACCCTTCACCTAGACAGCCCCCACAACCATCCCCTAAACACCCTCTCTGATCAAACCTACAACTGGCATGACTCTAAACAGGAAAGCATAGCTCAGCTCTCCTCATCCCTCCGATCCTCTGATTTGCTGTGGCTCAGAAACAAAACCCCAAATATACTGCTTTGAACTTCAAAGTGAGAGCTGCAATTGTAAAGAGGGGCTTTTTCTGAAGTTCCCCCATGTCTACTTGAAAGGATAGAGCTTTTAATAGTCAGGGCTGAGACTCTTTTCCCAGGAAACTCATTAGCCAGGGCAGACTGGTGAGCATGGCGGTTAAAAAAAGACTGGAGATGACACGGTACCCAGAACCCACGTGTGCCTTGTCCCAGGCAAACTCCCTGCCCCTAAAAATACTTTACTTTTCCTCTAAAAGTGTCTCTGTCTCCCACTGCATCCTCCTTTGAAGAAGGCATGAGCATTTCTAGGTCTTCCTGGGTCATTTTCATTCCTGTGCTTCCCCCCCCCCCATTTGCCCATTTGCTTCAGGAGATTCTCCTTACAGACCTTCAGAGGGCACGTTCCCTGTGCAGCTGAGCCTGTTGCCCCCACCTAAGCCAGACTCTCTTCAGGGCATCATCCAGGCCATGTCTAACTCTATCATCAGCTCTCATCTACCCCTCTCTAAGCACTTCATCCCTTCACACTTGGAAAACTGGTTCTGACATGTGTGCAGTCCCACAGTTCTTCATTCTGAGTCTGAGTCTCTCATGGTCAACTTTTGAGACTGAAAAAAAAAAAGGCTTTTGCTTTTGATCTACTGGTTTTACTGTGAGTTTTCAAAGTCTGGTTTGGAACACAGATGCTGTATATTATACATCTATTCCCTGAAGCCATAGGCTCAGGCTGTCCCAGCTGCCATCTGAAATGGATGGATGGCTTACAGTACAGAGGAAACATCAATAATTTAAAAAAAAAAAAAAAACAACAACATGAAATGAACACAAGGTTTCAGTACAGTAAAGATGAATCAGGAACAAAAATAGTTTTGATTGATGCTGAACATCACCCCTACCACATTGATCTGGAACCCCGGTCCTTCCAGTCTCACTCCACCCCTTGCTCCTTCTGGTCACCTTATGTAACCTGTTAGTGATGTGTTTACCCATCACTCCCTTTGAGACAGTTACAGCTCCACCCACTTCCATTCCAGCCCCACAGTTAGTTAACCATTCTAGAGGTTGGCAGAATCCTAAAATGGCTGCCAATGACACTCTACTGTGTATTTCTTCCCTAATTTGCACGTTATGAGACACCACTACTGCTACACTGCTTAATTATGAGGCAAAAAGATTTTTGTCAAAGTAATTAAAATTGTTAATTAGTTTACTTTGAGTTAATCAGAAGAGAAAGTATTCAGGCAGGTCTGACCTTATCACATGGCTCTTTAAAAGTTTTCTCCTACTGGCTTCAAAAAGGGAAGTAAGAGATATGAGGCATAGTTTGATGTGCCTTCAATGGAAACAATGGAAATAAATGGGCTTCTGAGACATGAAAGAAAATGATGCCAGCATCGAGCAAGAAAATAAAGGTCTTAATTCCACAATCACAAGGAACCTGATTCTTCCAGGAATGAGCCCGCTTCAGAAAAGAACACCCAGCCTTATGAGATACTCTCTGGCTGACATCTGCTTTTCAGTCTGGTGGGACTTCAGGCATGGATGTAATGATGCCATACCCTGACTCAGACTTAGAGAAGCTGTGAGACTGTAAATGTGTGTTGCTTTAAGCCACTAAATCAGTAGTGATTTGCTATACCCATACCATCTCAGGAAGGAAGGAAGAAAGGAAGGAAGGAAGGAAGGAAGGAAGGAAGGAAGGAAGGAAGGAAGGAAGGAAAAGACTATACCTGGTCCATATTTGTATTAAAGTACTATTACTCAAGTTAGATTTCTTAAGGATGCTAAATGAAATATTATAATAAAACATAATAATGCCTAGCATATATGATTTAGCTGTTATTGTTACTGTGGTCAAGAGCTATTAAGAGGTTGCCAACTCTATGTACTGACACTGGAAGCACTAACAAGTATCTGAATGGATGAGTTCATTTTAGAGAATTCCCCACTGCATTTGTGGTTGATGTCATGACATGCATCAGATTCAGAAAGTAGAGATGGAGGGGCAGAGTGGAAGGAAAGACATAGAAAATAAATTGAGAAAGGGCAGTGCATGAACAACATTCAACAGGTCCATTTGGTTACAAAAGTCTATTTCTCAAGAGGATAAATGGAAGGTCGAATTGGAAAGGGTGCTGAATACCATACTCTGAAGAATATTATGCTTAGAAAATGGGGATTGGTGATGACATTGCACAAAAGATTTGCATAATTGTTTTCGGGTAGATATGTGGCAATCATCTTAAGGATCCACTGGACAGGGCAGATTTTGAAGAAAAAGACATCAGTTAAGAAGGCTGCAAGATATTAGAGCCCATGCTACTATAAAAGGAGCAGTTAGAGACAGCGGAAATTGAAACAGAAGAACTGGAGAGAGACATTAGTACAGAAAGAACAGAAGCCCCATCTTGCCATTAGCAACAGAGGTCAAAAACCTTGCAATTCACTCTGCAGACATGCACTGAGCATTCCCTTTGGAGCATCTCTCAAGGTCCTCCACATAGGAGAGTGGCTTTTAGATTTGGCCTGATACAACTGACAAAAGCCTCAGAAATGTAAATCAACATTAGCGGAAGATCTTCCTGTAGATGTGGGTTTATGACAGCTGTTTTGTTTTGTTTTGTTTTGTTTTGTTGGCTTTTCAACATTTGAAGTGAATTGGAATTAATTGAACATGATTGTGACTGAACATCCCCAGCAACCTGTCCTTTCAATAAACAAACAAACAAAAAACAAACAAAGAATTTGTTTGCTAGCTGCCTATGCTTACTACATGTGGGCAAACCCCATTGTCTGCAACCCTTGGGGCCAGAATTCTTTCTTGGAAAGAATCCATCCTCCCTTCAGTTGGATCCTCCAAGATACATGAGTTCCGCAATCATGAGTGAGGATTCTGGGAATAGAACAGTCCTTCCTCCTGCTCAGGCTTATAAGGATAAACATACAAAGATACAGGAACTATCTTACACATCCTTTTTGGAACCTAAACCAAAGCACATCTGTGAGCCTGAGTTCTACACCTGACTCCATCAGGGGCCTTGGTCCCCTGAGTTCTGATGGGGCCATCATGTAGAAAATGAAGGCCAGCACATTTTCTTTCCATAGTCAACTCAATGTGTCAATTACCTGCAAAGCAAACATTATCAACTCTCTCACCTTCATTCTCGTGCTTTCTTCACTCTAACTATAGACCTTCAATTTCCCCCTTTCTAAGTGTCTTTATACATCCCACAGTAGCCTGGGCCTCCTCACAGACACCCTGTCATACCTCAGCCAAAGCCTTGCCAACAGAAGTACAGCTGGCCACTGGTCCTCCACATTTCAGCTGCCTACTATGAAACTCTCTGAAAATCAGCAGTACTCACTTCTGTAGCTGATCCTGAGTCTTATTAGAAACACAAGCCACTGAACCTCTCAAAGCCCCAGTGTCTCCCAAACTCAGTTTTACATCTTCCCCTAACCAGCTTACACATTGTGGTCATAATTTAAATGATGCTTTGGCTAAAAGTTGGGATATTTTGACCCCTTTATTTTTCTACTGTACCAAAAACAGCAAGTCCCAAATTTGTATTTAATCAGTGTTGCTCCTTTCTGTTGGAAAAACAAAGAAAAATGAATAATAAGAGATGGAGAGAATTCACTCAGTGAAGTGCCTCTCAAGAATGAAGATCTGTTCTCCAGAATCTATATAAAAAGCCAGATATGGTAGTATCTACCTATAATCCTAGCACTGTGGAAGTAGATAAAGGAGGGTCCCTGGCGTTCATTAGCCTAACTTTTGAGCTGCTGACCAATAGACTCTGGCTCAAAGGAAGTGGGTAGTATTTTCAAAGATGACAGCCAAGGTTTTCCTCTGACCTCACACAAACACACACACCAACATGAACACACACTTGCACATACAAGTTAAAGAAAAAAAAAAGAATCGTGGGACTAGATGATGGCTTAGTGGTTAAGAAAAATCATTGATCTTGCAGAGGACCCAGGTTCAGTTCTCAGGACCCATGTGGAAGAGCTCACAACCTTTTTTAACTCTAGTTAGAAAATGTGGCAGCCTCTTCACGGGTAGTACACTCCCATGGTATATAGACATGCATGTGAGCAAGACATCCATAAACATAAAATAAAAATATGTGAATCCAAAGCGACCACCTACAGATTGGGAAAGAATCTTCACCAACCCTTTATCTGACAGAGGACTCATATCCAGTATATATAAAGAACTAAAGAAGCTGAAAAGCAGCAAAACAAGTAATCCACTTAAAAAATGGGGAACAGAGCTAAACAGAGAATTCTCTGTAGAGGAATACCGAATGGCAGAGAAGCACTTAAAGAAATGCTCAACCTCACTAGCCATCAGGGAAATGCAAATCAAAACAACCCTGAGATTTCACCTTACACCCATGAGAATGGCCAAGATCAAAAACTCAAGTGACAACACATGCTGGAGAGGTTGTGGAGAAAGGGGAACCCTTCTCCACTGCTGGTGGGAATGTAAACTTGTACAACCACTCTGGAAATCAATCTGGCGCTTTCTCAGACAACTAAGAATAGCGCTTCCTCAAGATCCAGCCATACCACTACTGGGCATATATCCAAAAGAGGCTCAAGTACACAAAAAGGACATTTGCTCAACCATGTTTGTAGCAGCTTTATTTGTAATAGCCAGAAGCTGGAAACAACCCAGATGCCCCTCAACTGAAGAATGGATGCAGAAATTGTGGTACATCTACACAATGGAATATTACTCAGCAATGAAAAATAAGGAAATCATGAAATTTGCAGGTAAATGGTGGGATCTGGAAAGGATCATCCTGAGTGAGTTGTCCCAGAAGCAAAAAGACACACATGGTATATACACACTCATATAGACATACAACATAGGACAAACCCACTAAAACCTGTGCATCTAAAGAAACTAAGCAAGAGAGAGGACCCTAACTAAAATGTCCAATCCCCATCCGGAAAGGCAAAGAGGATGGACATCAGAAGAAGAAGAAAACAGGAAACAACCTAGGAACCTACCACAGAGGGCCTCTGAAAGCCTCTGCCCTTCAGACTATCAAAGCAGATGCTGAGCCTGATGGGCAACTGTTGGGGAGGTAAATGAAATTTTAGGTAAGAACTGGGAAATAGTAAGAGCTGGAGAGGACAGGGTCTCCACAAGGAGAGCAACAGAACAAGAAAATTTGAACACAGGGAACTTCGCAGAGACCCATACTCCAACCAAGGACTATTCATGGAGATAACCCAGAACCCCTGCACAGATGTAGCCCAGGGCAGTTCAGAGTCCAATTGGGTTACATAGTAATGTGAAGAGGGACTGCCTCTGACATAATCTGATTGGCCTGATCTTTGATCACCTCCTTCTGGGGGGGAGCAGCCTTACCAGGCCATAGTAGAGGACAATGCAGCCACTTTTGATGTGAACTGACAGACTAAGATCAGAAAGGAGAGGAGAACCTCCCCTATTAGTGGACTTGGGGAGTGGCATGTAAGCAGAGGGAGGAGGGAGGATGGGACTGGGAGGGGAGGAGGGAGGGGCTTATGGGGGGATGCAGAATGAATAAAGTGTAATTGATGAAAAATTTTTTAAAAAAGGGAAAAAAATAATTTAAGAACCTTAAATGACTTTCAAAAGTGGAGGAAAACATGGAGTTAGTCAATTGGCATGGAGCATGTCTCGCCCCTGGGGGCAATGGTCTCCTGAACCTACTCAGAGCTCGGACACCACCACTGCTAGTTCTAGAACTGACGCAGGATGTTTCAACGAGGGGGTTAAGGCTTCTCATAATATTTCCTATAAGCCCACACCTGTTTGTCTATATCCCCCATTTTTATTCATTATTAGCCAGATAGAGCCAAGTAATTGTGGTAATGATACTTGCTTTTTTGCCCAATGCTGCAATGCTAGTAAATTTAGGTATGCCCTGGTTACTCGCATGCCTCACTGGGTGCCTGTGCCCATTGATGCCCCTCACGCTATGACTCTCTTCAGACAGAAAAGGGATCTTGGAACTACAGCCACCATTGTTACTACCATCTCATTGGCGGCTGTTGGAGCTACCACCGGGGCATTAGCCATGAGTCATACTGGGCAGACTGCTCAGACCCTGAATAATCATTTAGCCAATGTAGCTCATGCCTTAGTTGTACATAAAGGAATTAATGCTCAACTAAAAGGAAGCTTGATGGTGTTCAATCAGAGGATTGACCTCGTGCAGGAGCAAATTGATACCCTATGGCAAATCGCTCACCTTGGCTGTCAATGAAAATATGGTGGACTTTGAGTCACTAGCATATAACATGAGAATTTTTCCTGTGCTGCAAATCTGTCTAAACAATTGTCGAGCTATATTTTAGGTAATTGGACTGGAGAATTCGATACTACGATGGAGCAGCTGAGAGTGGCCATTGTCACAGTAAATTCTACCAGAGTGGACGCAGGACTAGCCACAGGATTATCATCATGGATTGCTGCAGCCATGAATCATCTGAAGGAATGGGCGGGCATGGGAGCGTTAGCAGGTCTTCTGGTGTTGGTCTCCTTGGTTTGCCTGTGGTATATATGCAAGATTAGAGTCTCACAACAGTGTGATGCAGCCATGATCATTCAGGCCTTTACAGCCATTGAAGCAGGACATTCTTCCCAAGCATGGTTGGATACCATAAAAAGCTAAAATGTTACGCTCAGGATGCGAGGCTAAGCACTGCACTCAGGGTCAGCTGCTTTGGACCCAGAGAAAAGCATGTCTGATTGCATGCGGGTTGATACCCCAGGTCCCGCCTCTGAGAAAAAGGTATCAGACGGGTCTGATGCTCTTTGGGTGGATGACACCTAAATGAACATCAGTACAAAGTCCCAATTTATTTCTAATATCAGAGATCAGACCTCTACTCTTGCCTGATGCATCTAAAACAAAAAGGGGGAACTGTAGAGAGCTGTGAAATGCTGTGCCTTAAAGATGGAGCTGGTTTCTGCCTTCCACCTTCCCGATGGTGAGTGCTCTCTGTCACGAACAATTCCACATTTGGCTAAGGCTGAGGATCTGGCTTGCTTCCATGTATGTGGACCTATCTGCATTGCCCACGTGGCACGCCTGGGTTGGCTACCCAGAGGCTATTTAAGCTGTGGGCTGGCTTTCCCCAGGGTCAGATGATTGTTCAAGGTTCCTGAATAAACTGCATTGAAAAAAAAAAAAATATGTGAATCTGTTTTGTAAGAAAGAGAGGATCACTCTAACCAAGGAAGAGTGCTTGGGAGCTCTGGATAGTATTTTTAACTTTCACAGCCCTTTCCCACTTTAGGTCCCACAATATCTATATTAGTGTTTATAGTTATAATTTCTACTAGTCTATCTTCTGACTCTCAACTAGCCTTTCAGTCTATATGAGAAATGTTGGCTTTAGCTCTGAATTCTCAGAGCTCCTCATAGTCTGGGTCAGAAGAGGCATCTAACACACTTTGACTGATGGAACTTACCTTGTCTTTGCATCTCTGAGGCTCAGCAATGATGACACATTCATTGCCTGTTGATCTTCCTTCAGTCCTGGAATTCTTTTCTCAATCTTGAATTCTACATTCAGAAATGGTCTTGCTTGGTGGCAGCAATGTCACTACAATGCTGAGAATTTCAAGGACACTTCAGCCAGTGGGCTTTTCTGTTTGCAGAATGGTTGCATGGATAAAAAGAGGTACTCCAGAAGACAAAAGTCTATACTTCTTGTATAAGCTTGTGCTTTTTTCCACCCTAACATATGCCTCACAAATGCTGAGTCAGAACCAAACTGGCAAGGATGCTTTCCTTACACACATCTGTCTGACAAAAGTATCAAGGTTTTAACCACAGAAGCTATAATATATGCCAAATTATCTGCTGAGAAATAAACCACATAAAGTTTAAACGTTCGTTAGAGAAAATATAAAATCAGCAAATCCACTATTTCATTCCCTAAAAGATATTGTGGGCTTATGACATAAAGCAAACCAACAAGACTCAAATTTATAGTCAAAAGAGCTGGGCTTGAGCACTAGCTGGGACTCTAAAGTAACCCTACTTAATCTCTCTGAATATCACTTTGCCCTGAGCCCAAGGTGAGCTGGAGGTTCAGGCATCAAGGGGTCAGAACTAAGCATGGCTGGGGTGCTACAGCAGGGAGCTAGCAGTATTAGCTAGCTCTGGGCATTAATTTGTTAGCTGTTAAATTGTGAGGGCATGCTTAGAGTTTGAGGAGATGGAAAAAAAAGTGGTGACTGTTTTGTAACTAAAGGTTTGGAAATAGTTTGGCATTTTAATAAAACTAAAGCTACAATATGCTGTGTAGTATCATTCATGTTTCAGCACTTCCTAATCTGGAGGGCATTGAATAAGTTCTTTAGGCTCCTGGGACTATCTCAAGTGGAAAATAAAACCTCTTTGCTATATAGTTTGGTTGTAGGATTAAACGGGACCATATCCATATAAGGAGGCTACAGCATGTTTAAGACAGAATAGGTATTTGCTAAATAGAACCTGTTAATATTGACTTTCAACTTGACAGGATCTTGTATCACCTAGGAGACCAAACCTCTGGGAACATCTGTGAGGGACCTTCTAGATTAGGTTGACTGAAATAGGAAGACACACCCTAAATGTGGGCCCATTCCGTGGACTACATCTCTGACTGAATAACGAGGAGAAAGTGAGCTGAGTACTACCTCTCTCTCCCTTTCTTCCTGTCTCTCTCTCTCTCTCCCTTCTTCCCTCTTCTCTTTCCCTACTGTGGATGCACCATACCCAGCCACCTCAAGCCCACCTCAATGCCACCATCACTTCCCTACCATGACCAAATGCACCCTCAAACTGTGACTCGAAATGAACCTTTCCTTTCTCAAGATGCGTTTGTCAGGTGCCTCATCACAGCAGTGAGAAAAGCAACTAATGGAGCAGCTGATTGAGGCATGGAAGGATAAGCTTGGCACTGCTGTCTTTCTCTGGTCTTCAGGGTCAGCTTATTTTGCTCAGCCTGCTGGTAACACCCAGTGGTAATACAGCGCTACCTCCGGAAGCTGCCAGTAGTTATTCCCGGAGAACTTCCAGCATTCCACCCTAATCCCCAAACTCTCAAAAGGCAGACCATGCTGTCCAGGCCAGGGATCTAAGCTTCCAGGCACCCTTGGTGCACTCACATGCCACAGCGGGCCACATCCGAGAGCCACTTGGTAGATTGTTTGGACACTGTGTTTTCTCTCCCAGACCCTGTACTGAGGAAAAGGACCCTCTCAGGACCCAGAATCTAGTATCTGACTGCCATCAGGAAGGCCAAGAGAGTGGTCACTGGCGTGAATGTCTCTACTAACACAGCCAGATGCATACTCTCTCAGGGAGTAAGCTCACTGGAGTACTTGAACATCTCTCACCTCTCTGCTTAGGAAATTAAGGTAATTCAACCATGTTTCATCCATTGCCAAATGGAAGAGCGATTTAACATCAAGAAAGATCTATAGAAATTTAACAGATGGCTAGGCCGAGGCCCTCGAACAAGCATTTTATTGCTATCAAGTAGTTGATGAACTTGACCGGAGAGAGCCCTTACTCTTCCCAGAATGCCAGAAACTCTCTCACACCCAAGATATTAGGAAACAGATGCAGTGAGCAGATGATTAAGCCTAAGAGAGACTAACTACATGATGTTGGAACAATAGTCCATAAAAATCCATAAGAACCCTTTGTTTTTCAGGTAAAATATAATGTTACTAAAAAAGTAAGGTTACGGGGACTTCTGTGCCTGAGCCTTTGCAGAAGTGACAAACTCTGTGTGGTACGCTTAAAGACCAAAGCTGGACACTGTGCGCCAAAGAACGCCACAGAAGAAAAGTAAGATTTTTGCCACAACGGTCTGGTGCACGCGTGAGTCATACAATAAAGCACCCTGTCACACAGAGAAACACTGTCTTGAAGAAAACCAAACAACAACAACAAAAGCCCCTGTCTCTAGAACCCGTGAGCCTTCCCAGGCAGGCAGCCCTGCGCCTTCCTTTGAGATACTGAAGAGTTTTTCATTGGCACCCCCCAACTCCCCAAAAAAGGTTTAATGTTTTTGCCTAGAACAATGCCTAGTTAATAGTGGAAATGACAGAAAATCAGTAAATATTTTTTGAATAAGAAAAAGAAAAGCTGGCCATACCAGAATACGCATTACACATGTGCAAAGTCAGAGACATCAGACAGACCCTCCCCAATAAAAAGACAAAAGACAAATACCTTAGAATGTTAAAGATCGATTCTTTAATAGAATCCTGCCTGTGAAGTAAATATTTTAATATCTTCAGCGGCACTGTGTAAAAACACAGTTTAAGCGCCAGCTACCTCATTACCCTCTTGGCTCATGAGTCGGTAGGCCTAATGATCAATTTCTGTATTCAACTTGACTGGGGGGTTGGGGGAAGGCCTAGGGCAGGGGCTAGTGGGAGGAGTCAGTTGGTAAAGTGTTATCATGAAAACATAATAGTTCTTCAGATCCTTAGAGTCAGGCAAGAGTTGCCCACAGTGGCACATGTCAGTGACCCCAGCACAAGAATGTAAGAGGAGACACCTACCTCCCGGGGTCACTGTCAGGGCTCAGTGTATATAATATATGTATATAATGCCTGACATAGCAGTAAGCCAGTGTGTCCTGGCTGTGACTGCCACAGACATGGGACGCACTCCCACTGAAGCTGTCCCTCTACTTCTCCCTGCCATCCAGATCTGCTCTCTTAGCAACCCACTGGGAGATGAATATCCATAATCACAAACTCTTTTAATTCCCAACTTTTATCACTTCTCAGCCTAACTAGCCTAGATGTGCAGCTAATTCACTAGAAGAATGAGGTGAGAAAGTGAGGAGAAAAAAGTACTTTGGGGAGACAGGAATCCAAAGCCAGTATTATAACCTGTCTTCAGATCTCAAAGATTAGCATTTATAGTCATCTATAAAATGATATTAAAATATACAGGATCAAGACCCACTGAAATTCCTACCCTAATCACAGTACTGCAGCAGCAAAATCCCACACAGAGGTTCTCTCAAGGTCCCTGGCCAAGATCTGTATCATGAGCACCCAGAGCAGAACTGTGTTGAGTCCTGTAGAGCATTCTGGACACATATTAAAAGCAGAGCCAAAAAGGAAATGAGCTATAGATTACCCACTTAAGGCTGAGCACTCTTTGCTCTCTAATTCTTTGCCCCTTGACCAGTTGTGGAAGTCAATATTTACCACCACCTACTGAAAAGTCAAGCTTCTCTGGTAAGTGCTGAGAGACGTGCTAACCCATAGGTACACTGATAAGACATCAGGATTCAGTTTAATACTGAGTGGAATCTTCATGGAAGAAGATGACTTCGAGAGAAAGTGTTTTCAGGACACAACAGGGTAGTTGCAAAGGTCAGCTGACAGAAACTGTGGTAGCAGGTACAAGGTCTACACAAGTTCAAGCCAGACAAAATCTCACCACAGAGGAAGGAAATGGGTACGAAGTCTCACTACAGCTAAAGAGTTCTTGACAACTGACAGCTTCCAGGAAAGAGAGTCAGTTTTCCTTAAGGTATGAACTGTGATAGACCGCCTGCCCTCCAGGGGATGACCCCACACCCAAGAGCAGATGAGCAGCACAAATAGGATTCAACGACTATTTTTAAAAAAAGACAGAAAGCACAGAGTTGGGGGCAGGTAGAAAAGAAGATGTTTGGGGAGGACTTGAGAGGAGAGGGGCGAATATGATCAAAACACTGTATGAAATATCAAATAATTGACAAATTTACACATTTTAAGTTGAGCAAAGTGTAAGAATTGACACAGTTCTGGGAAGCAGTAGAGCTCTGGCCACTCAGCATGGAGAAACACTCACCATGACTGTAGAAAGGTCTGAAGGTAATCACTATGTGGTAACAACGGTACGTTTACCTGGAGCAACACAGTGGTGCTATCTACCTGCAGTGACAACTTTAAACTCAAATTAATTAAAATTATATAATACGTAAAACTCACTCCGTCAGTCTCACGAGCCATTTTTCAAAGGCCTACTAGTTAAACGTGACTAATTGTAACTACATTAGCCAGCAGACACACAGAACATTTTAATCAATGAAAGAAAAGGTTATTGGATATCAACTCTGCTTTGATTTTCCTCTGGGAGTTTTATTAATTAGCGATAACACCACTGCTTGTGAAGTAAAAGGCTGCCATATTTATGTAAACATCCTATCCAGAATCTACTCCACATTTATCCATTGGTAAGTCCTGAGGCTCTTTCGCTAAAATTAACTCTCAGTTGCTGCTTCTACCCTGGCCACCACCATCAGAATCCAATACTCGACTGAATAATCCTGACAATACTAACTTTGACCCAGGACATTCTTTGGCACAGTGTACAGCAGTTTCCCCTGCCCTCTCCGAGTCATCCCTAATAAATGAGTAAAGTTAACGAGGTCAGCTGATAAGGGACATGAAAGCAGTCAGAATTATGCAAAAGTACTCTGTTCATTTCAACATACAACTATATCCCATGCAAAAGGTATATTGGCGTGACTCCCACAGAGGTGGGCAGCACAGGGTGGAAATGTAGAAGGGCACTCCTTCCTGCTACTCGCCTCTTCGAGCCATTTTCACAAGGTCTCTGCACATTTTCTGCCTCAGTTTCGGCAATCTCGTAAAGGCAATACATAACAGTACATCACAACAGCATGTAGCACTTACAGCAAACAATTGCTTTGTCCCACACCCATCTTCTAAGCTCTTTAGTAAGATTCCAAAGAAACTGGCTGGTTCATAAAAAATGTATAAAGAAAAGCAGAAACAAGAAATGAAAATTATGTATAGAGAGAGCATGAATAATCTTGAAGTATTTTGAATAAGACTTAGCAAACATTTATTTCTATCTTTAGCAACTCAAAGTGACTAAGGTTATCCAATCATGACTGGCATAAAAACTGAGAAACAAGGGGAAGTCAAATAAGCTAAAGCATAAGATAAATGGCACAACACTTGAGATAAACTTTCAAAGTGCCCCCACTATTAAAGAATCAAAGGGATTTAAAAGATACATAAAATTATCACAGCGCACTGTCATTTCGAACATAAACAGAGAGGGAAAAAAAACTAGATGAACTAGCAGAGTATTAAAACTTCTCTTTCTTTTCTACCAATTTGGAACAACTATTTTTAAAATATTGATTTAAGGAGTCACCAGGCTGCAAGCCTTTATCAATTCACTTTCTTGGCTAGCTCTCACCCCACTTACTGCCCACTACAAGAAGAGTGCCAACCTGGGTGGAAGAGTTCGTAAGAAGTCTCGTTTGCCTCCTCTTTCTGTCTTTAGACCAGCTTCCTGAAAGACACCTCTGCTGTCTTCTGGTTTTAGGGTAAAGTCCAGAGGCTTTGGAGCAATGTCTATGCCAGTCCAGCTCTAACCATGACTTTGGGCATGGAACTAAATGATACCTGGGCATAAGAAAGGTCTCATGGTCTGCATAGCACATGATTAGTCGGAGGAGGATTACATCGATTCTTCTTATCTTCTTCTGACTTCCACATTCTTCTCTTTGCTCTGACGTTCAGGGAGGATTTGAATAAGCCAGATGGTTAGGTATTAAATGGATGTCACAGGTATTGAGGGAGAATCTGGGGGGAAGAACTGTCTCTTTTTGAGTCCTTGCTTTCATTGCCATCATGTTGGAAGGTGGTGAAGGCGAATTGCGCCTTGGTAGAGAGCAATGACTGCCACACATACATGGGTCCTCCGGGAAGAGCAAGGACACGTTTCACAATTATGGAAGCAACAGTCTAGGCCCAGGTAGCTGTGGGGGTAGAGGTGGCAGATATCTTCACGGTTGCCATGGCCAGTCATCCAGGATGGCTGACTCTGGGACACCTACAAAGGGAAACCAGCAGAATTTAAAGGCCACATGTGGGAAACAAGCAATGCAAGTTAGGCTGATGTTTGCCAATGAGGCACCGGTCACACAGACTTTGTAAGGAAAGATGTGAGCATTTTAAAAACTGGGCAACACTGAGTTCAGATCTCATGAAGGGGAACTGCCTACATCCAAGGCAAGATTGGTGGGCCCAGAAGTCCAAGCTGTGGAAGGTCGGATCTTGGGACTAAATTGTGGCAGAAGTCACTGCAGAGGCGACAGAAGGAGTAGCAACGACTACATCAGGAGGAGCACAGCCTCAGCACACGGTTCTCATCACAGCAAACCTTGCTCTCTTACATATGATGATCGGTGACATGTTTTTGGTTGGTTTCTGTTGTTATTTTTTTTTTCAATGCAGTTTATTCAGGAACATTGAACAATCCTCGGACCCCGGGGAAAGCCAGCCCACAGCTTAAATAGCCTCTGGGTAGCCAATACCAGCGTGCCACGGGGGCAATGCAGATAGGTCCACATACATGGAAGCAAGCCAGATCCTCAGCCTTAGCCAAATGTGGAGTTGTTCGTGACAGAGAGCACTCACCATCGGGAAGGTGGAAGGCAGAAACCAGCTCCATCTTTAAGGCATAGCATTCCGCAGCTCTCTACAGTTCCCCCTTTTTGTTTTAGACGCATCAGGCAAGAGTAGAGGTCTGATCTCTGATATTAGAAATAAATTGGGACTTTGTACAGATGTTCATTTAGGTGTCATCCACCCAAAGAGCATCAGACCGTCCGATACCTTTTTCTCAGAGGCGGGACCTGGGGCATCAACCCGCATGCAATCAGACATGCTCTTCTCTGGGTCCAAAGCGGCTGACCCTGAGTGCAGTGCTTAGCCTCGCATCCTGAGCGTATCATTTTAGCTTTTTATGGTATCCAACCATGCTTGGGGAGAATGTCCTGCTTCAATGGCTGTAAAGGCCTGAATGATCATGGCTGCATCACACTGTTGTGAGACTCTAATCTTGCATATATACCACAGGCAAACCAAGGAGACCAACACCAGAAGGCCTGCTAACCCTCCCATGCCCGCCCATTCCTTCAGATGATTCATGGCTGCAGCAATCCATGTTGATAATCCTGTGGCTAGTCCTGCGTCCACTCCGGTAGAATTTACTGTGACAATGGCCACTCTCAGCTGCTCCATCGTAGTATCGAATTCTCCAGTCCAATTACCTAAAATATAGCTCGACAATTGTTTAGACAGATTTGCAGCACAGGAAAAATTCTCATGTTGTATGCTAGTGACACAAAGTCCAGCATACTTTCATTGACAGCCAGGTTGAGCGATTTGCCATAGGGTATCAATTTGCTCCTGCAAGAGGTCAATCCTCTGATTGAACACCATCAAGCTTCCTTTTAGTTGAGCATTAATTCCTTTATGTACAACTAAGGCTGGTTTCTGTTGTTATTCGCTGGCTTGTTTGTTTTGGCAAACCCAAGCTGTACAGTTTTCCTTTATTCATTACCGTCTTCTCGTTTTCAAATTCAAGCTGTTTCCTTGGAATGAGCTGACGTGTTGATTTGCATTCTTATATAGTATTTCTTCATTCCTAACACCTACATCCCGCAATGTCTCTGTAAATTGTGTCTTAAGTGATGTCACAAACAGGGTTGTTTAAACCTAGTCAACTTCCATGTCTTCCAGTTTGGTCCCTGAATAGCAACACTTCTCATGAGGATATTTTTCTTTTATTATACCTTAATCATACTTGCACTGTTTCATTTTGGTTCTCCTTCCTGATCTGGTTTGAAATGCAGCCATCAAACTATACCAGTCAAACAAGTTAGTCCTTCTTAATTTCCAGAGCTGATTTGATTTCGAGAAACTGAGAATCAAGGGTCTAACCCTTTTAAACCATTGGGATCTGAAATCATTCCATCAAGGTCATTTTCTACTTCTGAAATCATTCCATCAAGGTCATTTTCTACTTCTGAAATCATTCCATCAAGGTCATTTTCTACTAAGGTTCCATTTGGTGACACAGTCTCTGTAGGGTAGGGACTCTGCGCAGTTGTTTATTCTCAAAATCTGCTATTGTTTTATGGGTCTCAAAAAACTGAAGTCTTGAAGTTTATACACTAATACAGTGTAGCAGGATATCTTGGGGCCACTTTGCTGGACTTCCGTACAATACCGGTGGACAGTTTCTCCTATCTCTCTCAAATCTGAGGGTTTCTCTGCTTCTGGGCCTTCCTGATGCTGCAACCCTTTAATTCAGTTCCTCATGCTGTGGTGACCCCCCTACAACCATAACATTATTTTTGTTGCTGCTTCGTAACTGTAACTTTGCTACTGTTTTGAAGTATAATGTAAATACATGTATTTTCTGATGTTCTTAGGTGACCCCTGTGAAAGGGTCGTTCGATCGCCAAAGGAGTTGCAACCCAAAAGCTAAGACCTTAGATGACTCAGTCCTTGCACCAAAACAAAAAGGCTGCTCCCGACCCCTAAGGCACAGAAGTTAGTAGGTAGAGAGCCACCCTCCCTGCTTCAGAGAGCAGGGGCATCCATTTGTTCGGCTCCAGAGGCTTCAAGCTGCTCACAGCGAAGCCGGGCTCTACAAACCCTTTTATTCCTCCCCTCACTTCTTTGTTCACGTGCCCCTTCCTCTCACTTTAGCTTCTAGAGCTTTCTAAGTCATTTTCCTTCTCAAAACCGAAACAAAAGCCCCCTTCTTGTACACAACCTAGGCCTCATCTTAGCTCAGGTCCTGTGGAAAGCCACACAAAACACAAAACACAGTGTACATGAGACCTCATAATGGGACAGGGTTAGAGGATTCACTCTTAAGGCAACATACGGTAGATGCCCATTTCCTCCGTGTTCTCTCTTATCCTTCAGTGCAGTTAATGGAGTTTGGGGCCGCCGGTTCAGTAATGCACTACTTAAGACCGGCATTAGCGATTTATAGCTGGAAACCTCGCACACCCCAGTGAATTCAGAGCAGAGTGTATCTGTCTTGGTGGTCCTGGCTGAGCAGCACAGTGAGAGAAACAGGAAATTGTTGCAGCCCTCCACCCGTTTCAGCTTCATTGAAAACCCACCTTTGAACAGTGGTTCCCACCCTTCCTGATACTGGGACCCTTTAGTACAGTTCCGCATGTTGTGGTGACCCCAAACCGTGAAATTATTTTCTTTGCTTCCTCATAGCTGTAATTTTGCTGCCACTATGAACTGTAATGTGAACACCTGGTAAGCAGGATGCCTGATAGGAAACCCTAAGGGGGTCTCGACTCATAGGCTGAAAATGGCTGCTTTCGACGCTCAGCGACTCTCTCAACCTCCCTGGCAGAAAGAAGAACCACTGTGGCCTGTTAGAGTCAGCTGCAGCCGACAACCCGACAGCCTCCTGTTAAGGTCCAAGGACTACTATGCTCTCATCTGCAGCCCCCGCCATAGAGGAGCTCCTACATTCCTGTGTAAAAATATTCTCTCTTACAAGCAAGCAGCCATAATCTGCACTGACCCAAGATCATTTGCCCACGTGGCTCACTTATTAAGCACATTAAATCCACTCACGAGTCCAGGCTTATTAGAAGTCAACTATGCTGCTGCAAAATAAAATGGCCACACAGCAAAATATAGTGCACTTGCAAGCTGCCCAGGGGGAAATGCCACGTGGCCTCTAGGTGTTAATTCATAATGAGAGCCACGAGCCTAGGCCGGACCCATTATTATGAAATCCCCTCCAGATTCTAGACCCCTTCTTGTAAGGTTTCCCAGATCATGCACCAATAACAGAATTTGGAAAAACCAATAAATTACATGCCCGCCCGCCCCCTTCTGCAGTCAAATATAGAATCCGGAAATCAGGTAGACGGAGAATAATTCATTATTTTTATTACTAGGCTGCAGTGCCTGCCTTACAAGCATGAGGGCCCGAGGTTTACCCCATAACAGCCCAAAACACACACACACATACACACAAACACACACACACAAAGCCAGGCACAGAGGTGTGTATTTATAGTCTGAGAGTCAGAAGATGGAAATAAGTGGATTCTCAGGACTCAATGGCTGTCTGGTTTAACCTACTTAGCAAGGACCAGGGCAACGACAGCCTCTGTCTCAAAAAGAAGATGAATAACACCTAAAACACAACTATTGGGGTTGTCCTCTGACCTCATACCATATGTGTGTATGCACATACACATACAAAGGCCCTGGCACACACACGACCACACACACACATATATCACCAAAAATATTTTAATTATTGATAAAACTGTTTGCAGAGTCTAACTCAGTCGCTGCCATGGTGGCTCTGCAGTGTTACATGCAGCAGAATCAGGGTACCCAAATATTACCCTCGAATTAAATCCGTAACCACACAGAGGTAGGGACTTTCCTGTGACCGAAGAGCAGAGGAAAGAGTAGACCACAGCTAACAGGGCACTTCCCCTTCCACTGTAACGAAGCAGAAAGTGAAGAAAGAGTCCAGAAGTGCCACTCTACACAGTCTGTCTCCGTGGCTGTGCTTACAAAATGTCCCTATGTGTTCGTGTGATCAAATACTTGGTCCAAGCCTTGCTAGACGCAAGAGTCACTGGGGGTGGGTTTGAGTCCAGCCCCACACCCTGCCCAAATGCTGCCTGTGCCCTAGTCCACGGAGATGTGAGTAGCGAAGTCTCAGCTGTGTGCCCTCCCTGGTGTAATGCCGAGCCACCACTTTCCCCTCCACGGTGAACCAATCCCGTTAAATTGTGAGAAAAAACAAACCTGTCCTTTGTGCCGCTTCCTGTCAAGTATTTGGTCAAAGCAACCAAAGGAGGAGCAACGTGTCTAGTATGGTGGCACACACCTTTAATCCCAGCACTCGGGGGCAGGACGGGGCAGAGCTCCGTGAGTTCAAGGCCAGTCTGGTTTACAGAGCTAGTCCTGGGATCTACATGGGCTGCTTTGTGGTCCCTGTATCAAAATAATAAAAAAAACAAACAAATCAGCCAACCACCCAACAAAAACATGTGCTTGCTTTCCTGTTGGCTATGATTAAACACCATGACCGAAGGCAACGCAAGGAAGAAGGCTCATGTTGGCTCATGGACCCAGAGGGATGGAGTCCATCATGGCAGAGTGAAAACAAGCAGGGGGCCGGGTGGCAGGAGCAAGAAGCTGAGAGCTCACATCCTGAACTGAAATCACAAAGCAGAGAAAGTGAACTAGATGGTGCAGGGCTTCTAACGTCTAAGCTTGCACCCACTGACAGACTTCCTCCAGCAGCGCTGGACCACCTTGACCTCCCGAGCACCAACACCAATAACTAGAGCTCAAGACTTCGCACGCTTGAGCCTCAGGGAAGCATCTCTCAACCACACCAGCACAGAATAGTGACATACATCGTGGAGACAGAAGGAATTCCTTCCCCAGCAGCCTCTCCCCGTGTACACCAGACACAGACCTCACAAACCCTGTCTGCCCCAGTCACCTGCTTGGACAGAGCTCACCCCACATGTCATGAGCCACTAGTCTCACTATGGAGTCTCACTTTTGGCCCAGGTGATGAGCTGTGGCAAAGGATACAAGCAAGAGGCCTTCCATCCTGTGCAGAGCGTCTATGGGGACAGGTACCAGGGAGACCTAGTTGGCATAGGTTTGTTTTAAGTAGCTGAATTTCTCCACGGTGCATGGCCCTGCACCACTTACTTCTGTCTCCACTTTTGAAATGTCTGAACTCTGGGCCACTTTAAGTCAGCTCCTGCCTGATTCATCCCTACCTCTTCCCCTATCCAGGCTAAGGGCAGTATGTCCTCCACTACAGCTGGCCCCTGAGGAGTCAGTTCTACAACTCCTTGGCTGTTACTATGGTGACAGGCCAGGTCCCCATCCTCTTCCACAGATGACAACCCACACAACCTTAACAAGCCCACCTTGAACCACCACCTTCTATACCATTTTATTCCGTTTTTCCTCAGAGAACCCAAGAATCTCACGTGTCTAGCATCAGATCCATGTACATTTACATTTACATAAAAAAAAATTTTGGCATAAACTTTTTGTCCTCCAACTAAAGACAACCCAGTGTGTTAAAGGCCAGGCAATTTTAAAAGCAGACCTTTCTGAACTGGAAAAATGCATGTCTTGGATGCTGGGAGGCCAAGGAAGAGACAGAGCCCAAAGGAGCATCCTGGATTGCTTAAAGATAATACAGCTAAAGTCACATTTGCACAGCAATTAACCTCACCTCAGAGGCCTGCCCCATGGCCAGGTGCTAGTCAAACTTCCCTAGTCACAGTCAAGCAAGATGCGTGGGAGAATAAATTACATGGGGATGGGTGAGTGGAGGTGGGAGTCCAATGAAAACAGTTGGAGTCTGTTGAAAAACATTCAGGTCAGTCAATATGAGACCTGAATTTCAAGAGCAGCTTACTGATTCACCCTGCTGTGATTTCTCCTTCTTTCCCACTTTTGGCACATCTAAGAACTGTCCTGTAGACATGGCCCTCGTGTCCCCAGATGCAGAGGAATACAGTCCTGTCATTAAAGGGAGGCAAGAGGCAAAGCATTCTGAGGTCTATCTCTCCCTGCGGCCAAGGCTTGAGAAGCTGTCACAGCAGCATTCTGGGCACAACAGCCTCATGAGGGAAAGAGAAAGTCCTGGATCTGAGTGTAGTCACAGTAGAATCCAGGACTGAGAACCAGAATAGGTGAGTCCCTTAATGATGTCAACTTTGCCTAACCTTGGAGCACAGCATTGTGATGACAGGTCTGCCAGGTTCCACAGCTGTGCACAGGGAGTACTTCCTCAGGCAAGCCAGCTCTCAGAATCCCGCGAAGTCTCAGAACACCTGGGATTCTGAGCCCTCACTCTGGGCCCGCTAAACCCAAATCCAAACTTTAACAAGACCTCTGGAGACTAACTAGCTACAGCCTCCAGGGCTGTGATGGAGAGATGTGGGAGGAAAAAGAGCAGGGAGAAGCAAATGGTAGAATCAAACACAGAGCTTCAGGTAGTACAAGCTGAGCCAGCAGAGCTGGCCTAGTGAGAACAGGAAGCACATTCCGATGGAAGGTCACATCTGAATCATCTCCATCTTTGATTCAAAGAATCCCCAAGTCTTTGTGTGAGTTTGATATGCTAAGATTTTTAGGCAGTGACCAATATATTCTTCTGAGCTCTGGGACAGCATTTTCAGATAGGAGCTCAGCAACAAACTGTCCGCTCTGAGAATACTGATGAACAGAACAAACTAGAAATCATACTCCATCCAAAGGAGACTGCTCTGGCCACCTTCATGTCAGTACCTCAGGCTGCTCACCCAGCCCCTCCACTGTCTCTGCTAACTGTCCGTGTCCTGATTCCTTCCCGGCTGAGCTGAGGACCACAGAGTCTGACACGGTGAGACATTCAATCCTAATTAATAACAAGCGAGTTTGTTCATGAACATGTTTATCAATAAGGGTGGAGTGACTCTTTGAAGACGCTCCTGACAGTTAGCTTGTATGAGCTGTAGGGGTAGTGAGCAGCTTAAAAAAAAAGCCGACCGGCACACTTCTCTGATCTCTTCTATCTGAAGCATCTCTTGCTATCCTTCTGGGAACATAAACCAAGAAAGCCTTTGTTCTCCATCACTCTGGGTAAGGATTCTGAATACCCTACAGAAAAACCGGGCCCCCAGAGAAAAGCTGATGAAGCCAAGATGCACAGTCGATTCTAGGAAAAGCCGAGCGAGGGTCACATAGAGAAAAAGTCTGACACGCTGACCCTTCTGAGGGCTTTGCCCAAGGCCATCATCTCACAGTGGAGCACAGCATGTCACAGAGTAGAGAGAAGCTACTCCCTCCTCTGCCAAGAAGTGTAGGGGAAAACTTGGGTCTCTATAATTCAGAACCACATATGCTTTTTATTTTATTCCTGGGAAACATTTTGCTTTTTGTTCTTTTTCATTAAAAAAAAAATCTGTATGTTTATTGGTTTGAATGAGAAGGGCCCCCATAGGTTCGTATATTTGAGTGCTTGGTCCCTAGTTGGTGTAAGTCTTTGGAGGATTAGGAGGTGTGGGCTTGTTGGAGGAGGGGTGTGCCACTGAATGGTGGGTTTGAGGTTTTAAAGTCCATGCCAGGCCCAGTCTCCCCCCGCTACCTCTTTGTCTGCCTGCCTTGTGGCTAAGGTAAGATGTGAGCTCTCAGCTACCACTCCAGCACTCCAGCACCATGCCTGCCTGCCTGTTACCTTGCTCCCTGCTGTGACGGTCATGGACCATGGTAATTAATAACAAACCGAAACTGTAAGCAAACCCAATCAAATGCTTTCCTTTTCAAGTTGCCTTGATCATGGTGTCTCTTCACAATAATAGAAAAGTAAACAAGACCATAATCCTGGGGCTGGAGACATAGCTTTGTAGGTAGGAGCATATGCTCTGAAAGCATGGAGACCTGAGTTAGATCCCAGTATTCACGTAAAACAATAGGCATGGCTACATGTGCTTTAGTTCCATCACTGGGCATGGACGTAGGCACACCCCCAAAGCCAGCATAACCAAAGCACCACGTTTCTGATTCAGTGAGAGACCCTAAATCAACACAATAAGGTAGGGGGCGGATAAAGGGAGATTCTCCACATCCTACTCTGATTTCCACATGCGCACGTGCCCAGACATTCACATGTGTGCACCACGCCTGTATACTGCATGCAACACACACTTGCACGAGAAAAAGAAACATTTGTGCTAACTTTACAAATGAGATTTTAAACATTACTGGAAAGCGCACAGGCGTTTGCTCCAGAAACCTCAGAAATGAGCAACATCCCGTCTCCATTACCCCTAGGCTTTAGGAAATCATTTAACCTTTCTAAGCTTCACTGTCCTCGGTTTCTCGTTTCTATTTTAATAACTGCTGTCTTCTCAAGTCCACAGATGTTCTGTGAGGCTTAAATAAGATAATGAGTACTTAGCCCTACAATTCGAGATAGCTAAGGACAAAAAAAAAAGAAAAAAAAAAAAAAAGACAGCCTGCCTTCATAAAGCCTGCTCACGGCCTGAGCCCTTCTTCTGAGAGCTGGCCATCAGGGAGCTGACAGATCAGGGGCCTTTAAGCCAGGCACACTGAAACAGACCCAGTTCTCATTGTCCCTGGTTTGAGTTTAGGCAAACCACTTCCTCTTTCCTAGGCCCAGTTTCTTTGTCTCTAGCATAAGGACAGTGTCCATGTAGACTGCTTGTGCAAATGAGGAGAAATGCACGTGACTTGCCTGGCCCTTTTGAGGCAGTTATCCTTCCTGCTGATACAACTGTAAAGTAAGGGTGAACCCTCTATTCTCCTACTGAGAGACTGTATAACCTAGATGTGCCTTACATCTGGGGTCCAGCTGAATTTTCTCCATCAAACGCTAACTGGTCAGGAGAAGGCAGAGTGCTGCCTGCTGCCTCTGCCAGGATGGTTAGCTGCAAAAGATCCATGCCCAGAAGCACTTGAGGTGTCTGCCTATTTTAGAAGATCTTGACCCTTAGGATCAAGATCTTGACCCTGTGTTCTTGACCCTTAGGACTTACAAAGCAGAGAATCCCAAAAGCATACAAGCTGTTCATAGAGATCCTGCTGCTTAGCTGTATCATAGGTGGAAAGGAGGCTTAGTCCTGGCAGGAGGAGCAGTGAGAGGCTAACTGATATTATAAACACCAATATTTTGACAAAGCCTCAAATGGTGACAGGGCACAGCCTCATTGAGGAGGCTGGTGTTAGAGAACAGTGGTGGTAGCCACAGAGGCACCTCAAATGCGGTTGAAGTGGGTAAAGCACATGCCCCCTCTGTCGTAATGCGAAGCGCAACCCTTCAGTGTGCACACTGGAAAGAGAGAGTCACCAAGCAGAAACGCTGCAGCTCAAAGTAATGCATCACCCAGTGAAGGGCTAACTGAGGAAGAGCTTGGGGGCTTTTCCAGGGAAGACTTGGGGGTTAACCCGGTGGTGACAGCTAGCACATGGGGTGACAGAGACAGAGAAGACTGCTCAGAAGCCAAACCACGAGCCTGGCATGCGAACTGTTCAAGCTAACAGATGAGCCTAGTCAGACTCCAGACACAGACTGAACTTGGTTGTTGCTATGGCATAGATGGAAAAGGGTTCCCCAAATTCATACATTGAAGGCCTGGTCCCTAGTTGATGGCACTATTGGAGGTGATTGTATAAGGACACTAATGTCACAGATAGATTCATTGATGAACATGGAGCTGAATGGTCCCAGACAGTGAGGCAGAGCTGGAAGAAAGGCATCACTACATGAATAACTGAAGGGCATATCCCGACCCTAGGCACTCCTACCCTTCTCTTCCCTGCTTTCCTGGGATGCTGTGTCCTTCTACTGTGACATGTCTGTCTTGACACAGACCAAAAAGCAATGGAATCAGCCGCCTGTGGACAGAAACCAGGAACTTAAACAAACATGTATTTTAAGTGGATTTGTTCAGACATTTTGTCCTAGGGGTAAAAAGTAAGTTACACAATTATTAAATTTTCTCAAAGATGGGGGAACAGTCATTCTTTGAAACCTTCTTTTCTTATTCTCCTCTACAAGGATTTTCATTTATCATTTGAATTGCAGACACTCAAGCATAGAGCAACTGCAAAGTGTCGTGCAAAAGTAAGCTGGGTTTATTGCTGTTGTTATGACTAATGGAACTCTAAAGACCCTTTACAAGGTACAAAGGACAAAACAGTTTTAGAGGCAGGAAGAACTTGGGAATCCATCCTAATGAATAAAATGTCATTTACCATCTTGGCTTTTTTTTCTGATCTTTAGAGATTTCATAATCTTTCCTGGCATTTCAGTAAAGCCACAGAACCATACTCTTTTTAAAGCTAATTGCCCGGAAAAAAATTCCTTCTCTCTCCAGTGCAGAATAAAAGTAGCTGGCTATCTAGCAAAGACAGAGTCCTAAATATGAGCCACAGCAGACAAGATGAGGACTAATTTGAGTCCACCATCATTTCTACCCTGATTTTCAGACGAAAGCTTCTATGCCCACAGTTCTGACCCTTACTGCCATCTTATCTGTGGGTGGATTCCATGCCATGTGTAGCAATGGTTATCTAATATCAATCTTTAAGTCTTACAGACTGGCTCCTCATGACTGTAAGTAGGTTGGTTCTCATGAAAATGGGGTTGGGAAACCATTGTTCTTTGTTCTTTGAGGTGATGGAAGAGTAACAGCTAATGAATGAGAGTTGGCCATCAGTTGGGTGTAACCCGAGTCCCTTCCTAGGAAGGTATTGATAATTAAAAGGTAAGAAGACATAAGCCTAGCTTCAGTTTTCCTGATCATGAGTACTAGCAGCTGTTTCCAAGAAAATGGGAGCAGCACTGATTGCACAGTGAAGAAAAAGGACCATGAGCTGACAATGTCAAGAAAAGAGGAGTGAATTCAAAAGTAAGTGTGAATTGAAATTTAAGCAAGATGCAGAAACACGATCCATTCAGTAAGATCCACAGAGAGCAGGGGCGGGGCAGAGTCACTCAGGGATCACACATCCTGGGGGTGTGAAAGACATAATAATCACAGGCCCTGAGCAAAACATGTGCTTGAAACAGTGATCTAGGCAAGGAGGCCTTTGCTATGGCAAACCTTTCAGTCTATGCTTGCTGCTGCCCAAAACGGCTATGCTCACTCTATTCATCCATTTATAGCAGTTTGTGCATCACTTCAACCAGGAAGCCCATCCTCAGCACCGTCCCTTCCAAATGGACTCTGGTACTCACTCTTGTTCTCTTCATGCTGCTTTCTGTCATACCATGACAAGGCCCACACTGGTAATGATTATCTATTTGTTTATCTTTCTTCCCCACCACACTGTGAGTTCCTGAGGACATGGACTTTGGGCTTAATTATTATTTACCACAGTGCCTGTTACACTGAGCATGCCCACGTGGAAGGGAGGAAGTGGGGAGAGAAGGACACTAGTAAATTCTTCAGCAGTCTAGTTGCTCAGCCCTTACACAAATGCCTTGACTGAACTTACACAGGGATTTTGCAAATGAAACATGCAGTAAACATCCCTCCCCCTCCAGGTCAAGGGCAGAAAGTCAGCAGAGTGTCAGTCAAGTCTCTCTCCCTCAGCTAGAGAGACAGGCCGTGAACAGCTTGCAAGCCTTCGCTGTTTTCAGCGCTGGGGGGATTTGGCTATGGGGCTCTTAACGAGATCAAGCTGAAACGCACAGTTTCATCCTGTCAAAATGCATTGGAAATCTTTCCTGGGTGATTTATCATGGAAATACACATGGCAGAGAAGAGGAAAGGGGGATTAGAGGAAGCACAGAAAGCTACTTGGCCTGCAGTGCTCTTCTGGCACCATGCCCACGGTGGCTGCTGCGGCTGATGGACAAGTCTAGGCCACCACTAGACAGATGGCCACCTCCCGAAAATAAAATATCAAGGCCACTTCAAGAAAAGTGTTAACACACAGCAGCCATAGCCAATAAATCCTGGACAAGTAGGTTCCAGAGAGGGAACTGGATTTATTGCAGCCAGTACCTTTCTTCCCATGCAGATCGGCTAAAACATGGAGTGGCTCAGACCTGCTCCCCAAAGTCAATAGCAAACCATCACTAATTTAAAGCAATGGTGTCCACAGTTACCCGAAGCTGCTGCTACAGAGAGTATTGGGTAAAACATAAATATCTAGAAATTTGAAACTATCACCCCGAACCTTCACATATCTGTGTATATTTTCCTTTCTCCCAGCTGTGGGAGCTAATCTCAGGCTGATCCTAGGTGTTGTGGTGTATTTCTGCCGCTGTAGGACCTGGGGCTTTGTGTTAAAAGTAGCACTAACAAATGTGGGCTCAGACACAAAGCAGCTGCCATTTGTCAATGTTGTTTTGTGAAAAGGTGCCAGCTTGCACTGCAGGGCCCTTGAGGGCAGAGACTCATTGTTCCAACACTGAGAGCCTGGTCCTTGCCAGGGAGGCTGCTGAAAACAAAGAATATAAGAACAGAAGGCAAACAGCTCTGCTCCCAGACCCCTGGAATCTAGAGGGAGAGAGAGAAAGAACTAGAAAGAAAAGGCCAGAGGAAAAGATCATGGTACAAGTGTGTTGTACTTTGAAAGAAGCAAGCTTAGGATGTCCTACAGCAGAGCATATCTAGCCAAGGAAAGGATTCCGGGAAGACGTGTGTCTCTGACTGTAGGCCTATGTGCAGTTAACCCAAAAGTTTTCTCCTCAGAACTACAGTGTCAGTGGTGCTTGTGTGTGGGAGCATGTGAGTGTGACATTTGAATCCATGTAAGCTTTTCCTTTTCTGTTTTTTGTTTGTTCACATTATCCTAATGAATAGAGGGAATTCTGTGTGTATTGAGGTCTAAAGAATTTAAACATTGTTCATTGACAATGAGGAAAAGAGCACCAAAAGCAATGGGGTTTAATTTATCAAGACTGATGGTGTGTGAGTGTGTGTGTGTGTGTGTGTGTGTGTGTGTGTGTGTGTGTGTGTGAAGGAAAGAAGAAGGAAGGGAGGGAGGGCATGCCAGCCTTGTACTCATTGGTAGTCCTTGAATGTCCTTGAACTCTTGATGCTCCTGCCTCCACCCCTAAGTGCTATGGTTTATGCAGCTTTGGTTATGGAACCCAAGACATCATAGATGCGAAACATAGACTCTACCAACTGAGCTATATCCTCAGCCCATCATTAAAATTAATTTTATAAAACTGTGTTTGTTTCTCAGTTTCTCTCTTAACCATTCTATCACACAAATAATTGAGACTCCTTTGTATTTATTTAGTAATAAGCTTCACAACACAACAACTGAACAGTTATTAATCTATTCTTGAACCCCTAGGCTAATTTGTCTTCCCCCAGTGTATGTCCCAGAGATACTTGCACCTTGCTGCTTACCTGCTCCAGCTCCTCTTTCCTGATGTCTCTCCTGGACCTCTGCCCATGGCAGAGAATCCCCTACTTCTTCCTCTAACTCCTCCTCTCTGGTTGGCAAGGAGCCCAGCCCTACTCTCTCTCCTGCTCAGTGACCGGCTATAAGCTGCCTTATCGACATATTTGGGGTCAGTTGGGAGAAGTGTTTGCACAACACTGAAACAAGAGATTCTCAGAACAAGGGTTGCAACCAGACATAGGGGGTACAGAAATCAGCATTTGAATTACACAATGACCTTATACCTGCATCTCCCCCTCTCAGTCTAATGAAAGGCTCTCTTATAACAGCAAACTAATGTAAAAGTAACAATTATGAAAATTATTAGGTAAGATTTACATTTGTATATTTGGTACCCTTGGATAAAGTAATCTATTATCTATCAATTTCTATCATCCTAAATAATATAAATTTAACTGTGAGGCTATAACTATCTAGTCTTAAACCCCAACAGAGACTTAAGAAGAAATAAATATTACCTATATATTTAGGAAGTGCAAGCAAGCAGCTTCCAAAAGTATAGAAATGACAGAGATATTTGAATGCCATCCTCAAAATTCTTACACAATATCATCTTCAGCCTGCTGGCTCAGAATATTTGATAGACCTTGCTATGAAGCAGGAATTATAAAAGACTTGCCTACTTTGTCAGCATTTGAATTACAGCCTTCTACCTACAGCCCATGGTTCCTATACCTTTTTGTTTTGTTTTTGAGACAGGGTTTCTCTTTGTAGCCTTGGCAGACCTGGACTTGCTTTGTAGACCAGGCTGGCCTTGAACTCACAGAGATCTGCCTGCCTCTGTTTTCATAACTACACTTTAAAAGTTACTTTTTAATGATATATATATTTTTAAAGACAAAGAAAGTAAATATAGTTTTAAGCCCCCAAATCCCAGAGAGCTTCAGTTTATAGCAGTTACATTTCTGGATTTTAGATCAAATGAGAAAATAAAGGAAATCTTTCAAGAACTATTTGAAAACAAACAAACAACAACAAAAATGCACTAAACCCAGAAATGCATTGTTGCTGAATCAAAGCATTAGTTTGGGACTACAGTCGCAAAACAGACAGAAGTGGGTGACTTAGAGCTATGTTTATCCTTTCAGTGCTCTGGGAACAAGAAGTCAGAAACTGAGGCAGCAGGACTGGTTCCTATTCTGCAAGTTGTAGGAGGAATCTCTCCTGCGCGTGTGTCCTGGCTTCTGCCAGTATTCTGCCTGAGCTGTCCTCAGGATCCCTTGGTCAGTCCCTGTTATGGCTGCCTGGATTTTCTCACAATGTGAGCCTCTGTGTTCCATTCCCCTTGTCTTAAAAGAACACTAATCCTTGCACTAGGCCTCATTGTTCTCTAGCCTAAACTCATCTTTCTTGGCTACACCTTCAAACACCTTATTTCTAAATTAGGCCACAGTCTCAGGTGCTGGTTTTAGGGTCTTAACTTACCTTTCAGGGAGTTGGGTGTAGACAAAACGTGGCCCATAGCAAATACACGTAAACCCTACCTGCCTTTCAACTACTCCTTTTTACCAAAGATCAACCATATACCTTCCCAAACTCCATGCAGAGTAATCAGGGAAGAACAAACAGTAAGAGGACCCAGAAACCTCACTGTCAGCTCTCTCTCTCCTTTATCTCATTCCTTATCCTGAACCTGTGGGAGGAATTTCCACAGCAGGGAGGAGCCTAGGAATTTAGCAACAAACAAAAAAGGAAAAGTTTCTTTTCTGAGTTTTTAGCTGAAGTCTCCCGTGGGGTACCCACTGTTTTTTACGCCAAAATGTCAAGTGCTTACATGCTAAGGGTGACAGGCTTGAGTATAACACATCTAAAATGGTTCTATTGCTCCTTTATTTATGGTCTGCTTGCTTTTCCCGCAGAAGCTTGGCCCTGTAGAACACTGGGAATTCTGAAAAGCATGTCCTTGTGTTATTCAGCACTACACTTCAGTAGCTAGAGGTGAATGGAGTGCTAAAGGTAATATATAATTTGCTTTTTTAATAAATGGCAGAGGAATGATAGAGCAATCATGTCTTAATGAAGGAAAGACTAATTACAGCGGGAACAGACGTAGCGTGTGTCCGGTTTTACGCTTTCATAACAGCAGGTGTCACTAACACATCTGGGTGTTTGTTTGTGATTTGTCCCTCTTGTTCCCACTGTAGCTTGAAATAATGACAGTTGAGGAAACTAAGATTGGTACTAAAGTCATCCCGAAGTGTGATTTACAGCTAGTCCCCGCCCACTTGGCAGCAGCTTGGAGTAGCTGTAGCAGTGAGGAGTCTGGCAGATTCTGCCCTTGAGGTTAAGGTATTAGACAAAATGAGAACTAATCTCACTTCAGTGAAGTGCAGCCCTTAAAAGTTAAATGTTTGAGCAACAATCTGTAAAGCATCTCCCTTTAAAAATGATTTTATTGGAGTAATTAACCATGTTGAAAAGGATGCCATCTTTCCGCTGTTGTACAGGAGCACTATTTTAGTCTCCCTTGATCTCTGGGGCCAGATAAATCTATACATAGCCATCCTGGTACATACTTCACCCGTTATCTCTATATATAGATCTGGAGATAGAATATTCGCTGTGAACGCAGGTCACACTACATTCACAGGGGGATTACTTCTTAAAACCTGACACTGTAAATTCTTTTAGTAGTGTACAGAGCCATCCATGGAAGTGAAAATTCAGATATACTCTTGGTCCCATGGCTGCACATTTATTTCATTTATTTCCTTAACCAGCCAGCAAATCTTTACTGTGTATTTAACACACACACACACACACACACACACACAAAGAGAGAGAGAGAAAGAGAGAGAGAGAGAGATCCACTGATGTGTGAGTTTAACAACAACAAAAAGAAAGGGTCTCTGTCCATTAAGACTTTAAAACGATGGGAGACACGCACCCTGCTGCCCCCAGCAGCACAGCACGCGGTCCCCTAAATCCAAGCAGTATCTACAGTAAGAGAAAGCTGAAATATACTACATCCTTGCTCACCTCCCACCATACTGATCATTTCCTTCATAAAACACCATTGTTCTCTTACTCCACTGTTATTTTCTTGCACACCCCTCACCTTTTCTGGTTTAAGCCAGAAACTGCCCTGTACATAGAAGCTGGGATAACTGGGGAACCAGGGCCCACCAAGACCAAGAGCCCAAGAGTTTTGAAACCATCTAAAATGTCACATGACATTAGTCCTTTCCAGGGTTTCTTAACCATGAAGCTTGTCAACTTTCAAAGTGTTTGTAAAAGAACTGTATGGACTTCAATAAAAAGAAATCACATCTTTATTTTCATATTAAAATTCCATATTACATAGAATGTAAATAACAAATATCAGCAGCTAGAGCAATTGCTACCTTTGCCTGCAGAGTAAACCATGGATGTTCTGTGCAATATCAAGGTGCTGCAGACACCTTGAAATCATGCCTATGCATTATTACTGTTATGTAATTATGGCAGTTATTAGGCAAATCACTAAACCATATATTTTTAAAACATACATATGAATACATCACACATTTGATTTTCAGTGTTTTGATAATTATACTTCAATATATAATTATGACAATCCATAATACTATATATTCTACAAACTCAATATATTTCAAACGCTGCAGCTGCTTCACAAGATTTCAGAAGAACCCAGACATTCGCATTCCTGAAAGAATGAGCCAGAAACAAGGTGGCTCCCAGTAAAAAGAGCATATAAGGAAAACTGCATCTCTGCTGTAACTGAGGCAGGAAAATTAAAATAATATTACCATTGATGCCAGCTGTCACTGAAGAATTTATGTTCTGGGGCTAGAGAGATGGTTCAGAGCTCTTACCGCTCTTTCAGAGGGTCAGAACTCAGTTCCCAGGACCCAAGTAGGGCAGCTCACACCCAATTGTATCTCCAGCTCCTGGGGAATCTGAAGACTCAAACCTGCACAGGCACCAGAATCGTATAAAGGCACACACGCACACACAATAGGAAAAGGAAAAGACTTTATGACCCACAATCATAATGAGGTCTATTCACTTTATGGGTACAAAAAAATACCTTAATGAGAAAGTAAACCAAAGTGTGACCTTGCTGCTTATGTTCTAAGGTGTATGATACAAACGTGTTGTTTTTCTCTGGGCAGAAGTATCCAAAACCCTCCTCTAAGCTTTCTCACATACTATGTTCAAGCAATGAGTTCAAAATAAAAATCATTAAATAATAATGTATCGCAAACAAGAGTAAAAAAGGGAAAAATGATAAAACATTTTAACATTGAGCTCCCAATATATTAATAATATATTAGATACTGGCATTATCTGATTCAGTCTTATACTAACTACACAGAATGTTTAAAGAGATAAATTAATGGGATTAAAGGTTAACAAAAGTTAGGCTACTAGAATTAACAATTTATACAGAAGCAAATAAAACTTTCAGCTACTTAAAAATCTACAGCTTGAGAGCTACGGAAACAGTGGGTAAAGTGCTTGCTGCACAAGGATAAAGATCTGAGTTCAAATTTCCAGTGTGCAGCCAGGCACAGAGCATTCATCTGTGACGACAGCAATGGGAGGTAGAGAGAGGTGGATCATGGGAGCTCACGGACTGAGCCAATCAGTGAGCTCCAGGTTTAGTGAGAAAACATGCCTCCAAAAGTGAGGTGGAGTGTGACAGAGGAAGACATGTGACACTGACTTCTGTCCTTCGTATGCATGAGCACACACACACACACACACATGTACACATGTATATATCACACACATACACAAAGACAATTTAAAATTTAAATCATCGCTGAGATATAGACACAAACTAGACTTAAGGTCTAAAGTTTGATTTTTTAAATCTATTCAGATATGGATGAAAAGATAATTATGATATTGGGAAATATTTCTAAATAATACATGAATCAAAGATGAAACTGTTATGAAAATTAAAATATACTGAAATTAAGTAATAAATCATGAAACTTGGGAATGTCAAAGTAGTCATTTGCAGAAATCTATTATTTTGTATGTTTAGCAGAGAAGAAAATGAACAAATACTTTAACCTTAATACTTAGAAAAAATTAAAACTGCAATTTTTTTAGATAAGACATTCTAGACTTTAATAAATACATGATGTTTGAGGTATCTCATTGGAATATCATAGAATCCCAAGTTCTTCAAAACCTATTTCTGGATGACTGAAAGATGCTTCTGAGAATTAAGCCAAGAACCAAGCCTGAAAATCCATATTAAGATGCCCCAAAGCCCACATAAAAGCTGGAGGCAGTAGTTTATGTGTCTGTAATCCCTGCTCCTCCTCAGGGATGTGGGAGGCAGAAACAGGAGAATCGGGGAGCTACTGGGCAGCCCAATAACAAAACAGCAATGAGACCTGGTCTCAAACACAGTTTAAGACAAGGACTGACACCCAAAGGTGTCCTCTGTTTCCTCCTACATGCCATAATATACCCCCCCACACACCCATGCACACACAGTACTACACTGAAACACATAACTATTTCTGATAAATATCAATATCATGTTTTAAAGGCAATGAGAAAAAATTAAGAGAATAGATAAATGCAAGAACAGAAATAAGCAATATAGAGAATACAGACAGAAGCGCCAATAGCAACAGATACAAAAGATACCCTTGATAATGTTAGTAAAATGTCAAGCTTTTGGTTAGCCTGACCAAGTAAAAGAGACACACAGCTGTATCGCAAATGAAAGTGGAGCCTGTTAGAGACAGAGTAGAAGACCAAGAAGATAGTTAAAAACATATGCCACTGACAAATTCCTCCGAAGAAAAGCAATTCACTATCTGTAACTCACAAAGAAATAAAAAGCCTAAATGTTTAAATAATCATTTTAAAAACTGACTTGGTAAAGGTCTACTTCGATGATGTCTGAGGAAAGGCTGGCAACCCTCTCCTGGATATGTAAAAGGAACCATGAGTTGAATCCAGCCATGTATATAAAAGACTTGTCTGAGTCCATTCCAGGAACACAGTTTGCTTTAACACCCAATAATGTAACTCACTGCATTAATAGGTTAAAATAGAAAAGTCATTTCATCAACTCAAAAGATGGGGAACGATCATTCAAAGAAATTTAATCATTTCATACAAGTGTTTAAACAAGGTAGCAATTTCATTAGCCTACTGAAGAACGCCTACAAAGCCACGCAGGAAACATTTCAAGTGGAAATATTAGGAGTGTTCTACATAAAGCACAGAGCAACGTATATCAATAGATAGATACTAGTATGATATTGCCACTCCAGAAAGAAAATGAGAAGCCACTGTGAGGGCACGAGGGAGGGTTGGTCCACCATCAGAGATCTAACCTGGTATTAAATTTTTCACAATTCAAATGCAAAAAGTAACCGTAGAGCTGGGGAATGACTCTGAGTAAAAGCGTTTGCTGCACTCACATAAGGATCTGAGCTCTGATTTTGAAGTTAAATACTTAGAAACTATTAAAACAGAGCATTTTTTTTTAGATGAGTCCTTCCCGGCATTCTCATGATGGCATGCACTCAAGCATTTGAGAGCGGGAGCAGGCGGAGCTTGCCAGCCAAGTCTGGCTGCAACAGAGGGCACTAAATGCAGTAAGAGCCCCTGCCACAAAACTAAGTGGAAACGTTATAGGATGATATGCAAAGTCAGCAGCTGGCAGCAGGCACGCCTGCGCGCACGCACACACACAAACATACACACACTACAACCTCCCCCACTCCCACCCCACCCCACCCCCACCCTGCCACCCTGCCACCCTACTCTAACTGCGGGTAAACAACAGCAACCCGCATTACAATATGACAACCAGCACCTTCAAAATGACTGTGTAAGGACATAAACAGTCAAACAGAAAATGTTTACACTGGAACCTTCCGCTAGCCCCTGCGTCCACATTGAGAAAGCCATATATACACATATATATACATGTATATATACGTATATGTATATGTATATATGTATACGTATATGTATACATATGTATACATATACGTATATATATGCCTGGTGTAGGTGACAGTTCTTACTCGTAGCACTGTCCCGCTATAGTTTTAAGGGATGCAGCTCAATAAACAACACTGTGATTTCTGTCTCTACCCAGCCCATACGTGTTCATTGAGCGTTTCAAGCCAACAGGAATCAGGTCTTCAGAGAGAGACCTGCCGCAATCTGGCTGTGTGGCTCCTCTCGCCCAGCAGCAGCTTTTGGTGAAAGCCAAGTGCAGGTTAGACATGATCCAGAAGTACTTAGCTACTTCCTTTCACCTTGAAGACCAGCCATTCTGTGTTTACTCCGGCACCAATTGCTGTTTAAATCAAATGGGAACTGCACTGAGTAAAACACTTTAATTGTGTTAGGAATAGTTTGCAGCTCAAAGTGATGTTTTGAGGCACAGGCGAAAAATCATTGGCAGGATGCCATTTGTACGTTTTTGTTAACAAAATAGCCGATTTTTCTCTTATCCTTTTACTTTCAAATTAATGTTAATGTATTTGAAAGTAACAGCACGTTAAGATAAGGAGGTATTTGGATGATAAGCTTTGAAAGACTGTTAGATGATCCTAGAACATGGAAGAGGTGTTTGTCTTCTCTTGATGTTTTCTTCTAGAATAATTTATAGAACGCTATGCTCATCTGATCATGAATACAAAGGCCACCTTTATAGGAAAAATGATGTTATTGACCTATGATCAAAAGCAGTGATTAAGCCAGGTGTAGTGGCACATGCTTTCTGGAGACTGAGGGATGAGTGTAATGACTTTAAGGACAGCCTGCCGGATACAGCGGGATCCTGACTAGAACAAGAATAATTGATGGTGAATTGTAACTGGTCTAAACATATGCTTTTCAGTGGTTTTTCATGCTTTCCCTTATTACCAAAGGTACATAAAGCTGAGGCCTTATTCAGACAAGGCTCCAGTTGGCCCCAGGTCCAGAAATGAGCTGGGAACCTAACCAATAAGTAGGAGATGTCACCAATAAGTTACAGTCACGGTGCAGATGATCCTGGTTGAGAGGCAGAGTCAAAGGTCAGGCTGAGAGCTCAGAAAACAAATACTGCCAGAAGGGAAAACAAATGGAAGGTGAGCAGAGCAAGGAACAAAGCTGGAGCATGAAGCCCTGCTCATTTCTGATCAGAGACTCACGAAGTGTGCTGTGATTCCATGGCTTAAAAGTTTGGAATCTGGTCCTAAAGCATCCCACCGGCTGTCAGATCCTCCACACATTTTAAAAGAGCTGAACCAAGAGCTGAAATTTGCCAGAAAAAAATAAACAAGAAAACTAAAATGACTTTGTAAAACAATGAGCTGAGAAACTGAATGGCATTAGCCAAGGTAGTCAGACAACCCTTGGCTTCATCAGCACTGTGTTACAAACACCCAAGGGACCAGCTACAACTGCCAGGGCTAATCACAAATTAAAATAAAATAAGCGAGCTAATCAGGGCTGTTTTGGTTGTGGCAGCAAACACACAATCTGAAATAGTTTAGGGGGAAAAGGTATTTTGAGAAATCTGTCTCATAGACCCCATAATAGGACTTAATGGCCACTCAAGGCAGTGACACATTTTCCTGCGGTTCCATTCATGCCTGCTTCATCCTTTGTCTCGGTGCAGATGGACATGAAGGGAAGAAGTCTAACTGCAACCCCAGAGTTGTTCATTTTTAACCTCTCATTTTCTCAAACCGACTTGTCTTCACTAATCCCAGCTAAATTATATAGGGAAAGAAGGGACTTTGTGAATCAGGCTGAGGACTGCTTTGGTAGGATATAAGTCTGCAGGAAAGAGAAAGTCGAAAGCTGCAATCCCCAGAAGAAACAGACACTGAACATATGGCAATGACTATCCACGGCACAAAGTAAATTGGCTTCATATCACACTTAACAAACTGGGGCTTGTTCTGCTCTCTCTGTTCCCTGAGCAGACACAATTCCTCAGGCTTGTTCCTAGCTCTGCAACAGCATATCAGCTGTAGCCTCCCTCACCCCTCTCCCCCTTATGCCACCTGTGGAACCCACAGATCATCCCTTCCTGGCCTCCCTTCCCCCATTCTGCCCTCCATGTCTGTGGAGCACTCCATCTCCCTGGAGTGCTCCATTCTCCATCTCCCTGGCATGCTCCATTATCCTGGCCCCATCTCTACCTGGAATCCCAGAGACCAGCAGTCATCAGAGGCCATCAGGACCCCATCTCTACCTGCAATCCCGGACAACAGTAGCCATCAGGGACTAACAGCTCTCCCTGTGTCCCTGGAGGCCTCCTGCCACCCAGGAAAACCAGCAGACTGCTGCCATCTGGGACCACTGGCTCTACCTAAGTTCTCAGGGACCTGCTACCATCAGGAACCATTAGGCCTGACAACACCAGTGACAACTAGATGGCGAGAGGTCAGCATAAGAACACAAGCAGCAAAACCCAGGGCCCTATGGCACCACCAGAACCCATCTCTCCTGCTACAGGAAGCCCTGGACATCCTATCTCACCTGAAGTACAAAAAAACTATCTTAAATATGATGTTATGAAAATGAAAGAGGCCTTAAAAGAGGAAAATAAACCCCCCAAAGAAATACAGGAAAATACAATCAAATAGTTGAAGGAAATGAATAAAACTGTCCAAGAGCTGAAAAGGGAAATAAAAGCAAAAAACAAACCAACAAACAAACAAACAAAAAATATTACAAACTGAGGAAATCCTAGAAATGGAGAATGCAGGAAAGAGAACAGAAACTACAAACACAAGCATCACCAATGGAATATAAGAGATGGAAGAGAGAATCTCAGGGGCAGAAGACACAATAGAAGAAATTGATACATTGTTCAAAGATAATTCTAAATCTAAAAAGTTTCTAACAGGAGGATCCAAGATGGTGACATCCAGACACACTGTGTCTTATCAACAAAGCAGCAGTGATTGCACAGCTACCAACAGACCGAACTATGGGCCCCCAAACACCAGGGACTGTGTTACCCAGGTGAGAGGAAACCCCACAGTGAGAGAAACACCTGGGTCTGACCTCAGGTCAGCCAGCTAAGCCCCTGAAAAATTCCTGCAGGCACTCTGTATCCAACACCTCTAGCCACACACCTTCATGCTGTGCTCACCTTCCCAGACCAAACTGTGAGCCCCAAAACACCAGAGATTGGGTCCCTCAGTTGACAGGAAACTCAGTGAGGGAAACAAGCAGATCTGACCCCAGCTAAGCCCTGGAAAAGTTCCTAGGTCCCTGAAAGAGCTTGGTCTCAAGCGCAGAGCCACACGTCTGCTCGCTGCCCTCACTGTCCCAGACTGAACTGTGGGCCCCACAACAACAGAGACTGGGTCTCCCAGTCATGAGGAAACTTCACTGTGAGGGAAGCAAACAGGTCTGACCTCAGGGCACCCAGCTAAGCCCCTGAAAAGTTTTTGGTCTCCTGCAGGCTCAGCGTCTCCGATCTCAAGCCACACGCCTGTGTGCTACGCTCACTGGAGAGCGAGCACCTTCTGGATACCGGGGCACCTCAGACACATAGACGCCTGGGAGCCGCAGGAACAGCCCCAGATGCCGCTCCAAAGCTCAGCCTATCTCCCTAAGGAGAACAACCAAACCTCTGGGCTTGATGGCTCTTCAAGAGGGCTGTACCCAGCAAACACAGAGTCTGAGCGCAGTGTCTGAGCAGCTGCAGCTCATTACCTTCAGAGCAAGAAAGTCAGTGAAATGGCAGCTGTCTCCGGGACTCCCCAATGAGAGGAGAGCCTCTGGGCTCCTGAGGAGTCCAGTTAGCCCACAGGCTCATACACCTGAAAAGAGCTGCCACAATTGCCTCAGAACCACCTGCTAGTCAGAGACCATATCCACCAATCTGAGGAGGGCTCCTGAGGGAACAACCAGCTTCCTGCCCAGAGGATTTCCCATACCACCTCTGTACCACAGGACTCCTGGAGGCACCAGAAACTACCAGCCAACACTTGAGCCAACCAGATGGGTAAAAGCCAACATGAAAGCACAATCAAGAAAAGTCAAAGCAATATGGCATGTCCAGAACACAGTAATCCAAGGGCAAGTAGCTCTGGATACCCTAACACAAGTGAAACTCAAGAAAGTGACATTAAAACTACATTTATGAAGATGATAATAGAGGAAATGAATAAAATCTGAAATGAAATACAGGAAGACACAGTCTAATAGATTGTGGTCTTCAGAAAGGAAATATTTAAATCACTGAAAGAAATTTTTAAAAATAGAGGAAAGTTCAAACAAACAGGTGAAGCACATAAAAATACAGTTTAATATCTGAAGATGGAAATGGAAACATTAAAGACAACACAAACTAAAAAATCCTGGAGAGGGAGAACTTAAGGAAGAAAACAGGAACTACAGAGTTGTGCATCTCCAACAGAATACAAGAGATAGAAGAAAGAATCTCAGGTGTAGAAGATACAATGGAAGAAACTGATGCATCAATCAAAGAAAATGTTAAAGCTAAAAATTTTCTAAAACAAACCATTCAAGAAATCAAGGACACTATGAGAAAAAAATGAAACCTAAGAATACCAGGAATAGAAGAAAAAGATTCCCATCTCCAAGGCTCAGAAAATGTTTTCAACAAATCATAGAAGAAAATATTCCTCATTTAAAGGAAGATATATATATAAGCATACAAAAGGCCTACAGAACACCTAATAAATTATACCAGAAAAGAAAATCCTCCCACCACGTAATAATCAAAACACTAAAGATGCATAACAAATAAAACATACTAAAAGCTGCAAGGGAAAAAGACCAAGCAATATATAATAGCAAACCCATCAGAATCACACCTGACTTCTCAACAGAGACCATGAAAGCCAGAAGGGCCTAAATGGATCTCCTGCAGACCCTAAGAGAACACAAATGTCAGCCCAGACTACTAAACCTAGCAAAACTCTCCATTAGCATAGATGGAGAAAACAAGATATTCAATGACAAAAAAAAAAAAAAATTTAAACAGTACCTACTAAAAAATCCAGCACTACAGAGGATACTAGAAGGGAAAATACAACACAAGAAGGCTAACTACACCCAGGAAAACACAGGAAATAACCTACCTACAGCAAAAATTACAAGCACACAACATCAAAATAAAAGGAATTAACAGTCAATAGTCATTAATCTTTCTCAACATCAATGTACTCAACTCTCCAATAAAAAGACACAGACTAACAGAATGGATTTGTAAACAGGATCCAATATTCTGTTACATACAAGAAACACACCTAGGTCACAAAGATAGCCATTACCTGAGGGTAAAGGGCTAGAAGAGGGTTTTCCAAGGAAATGGACCCAAGAAACAAGCAGGAGTAGACATTCTAATATATAATAAAACAGATTTTCAACCAAAATTAATCAAAAGAGATGAGGAAGGACACTTCATACTCATCAAAGGAAAACTCCATCTAAAATCTCAATTCTGAATATATACGCCCCAAATACAAGGACACACACATTTATAAAAGAAACATTGATAAATCTTAGACCATAATAGATGGCCACACATTAAGAGTGGGAGACTTCAATACCCCACTCTCACCAAAGGGCAGGTCAATGAAACATAAACTAAATAGAGAGACAATGACACTCACAGATATCATGAATCAATGGAACTAAGAGACATTTACAGAATTTTTCACCCAAACACAAAAGAATATACCTTCTTCTTAGCACTTCATAGGTACTATTGTCCAAAATAGACAATGTAGTCCATCACAAAGTGAGCACCAATAGATACCAGAAGCCTATCAGACCACCATGCACTAAAGCTGGACCTTAACAACAACAGAAATAGCAAAAAGCCTACATATGCATGGAAACTGAACAACTCTCTACTCAATGTTAGCTGGGTCAGAAAAGAAATAGAGAAAGAAATTAAAGACTTCCTAGAATTCAATGAAAATAAAGTCATAACATACCCAAACTTATGGGACACAATAAAAGCAGAGCTAAGAGGAAACTTCATAGCACCAAGTGCCTTCATATATAATTTTGAAACATCTCATACAACCAATTTAATGGCACAACTGAAAGCCCTAGGAAAAAAAGAAGTAGACACACCCAAGAGGAATAGATGTCTAAAAACAATCACTCAGGGCTGAAATCAATAAGCAAGAAACAAAAAGAACAATTTAAAGAATCAATGAAACCAAAAGCTGTTTCTTTGAGAAAATCAACAAGATAGACAAATCCTTAGCCAAACTAACTAAAAGGCAGAGAGACACCATCCAAATCAACAAAATCAGAAATGAAAAGGAGGACATAATGACAGACACTGAGGAAATAAAAAAATACATATATCATTGGTCTTACTTCAAAAGCCTATACGCCACAAAATTTGAAAATCTAAATGAAATGGACAATTTTCTTGACAAATTTCGCTTACCAAAGTTGAATCAAGATAAGATAAAGAAATTAAACAGTCCTATATCCCCTAAGGAAATAGAAGCAGTCATCAAAAATCTCCTATTCAAAAAAGGTCATATTCTTTCAGTGCAGAATTTTGCCAGACCTTCGAAGAAGAGCTAATACCAATACTCTTCAAACTATTCTGCAAAACAGAAACAGAAGGAAGATTACCAAACTCATTCTATGAGGCCACAGTCACCTTGATACCTAAATCTCAAAAAGATCCAACAAAGAAAGAGAATTTCAGACCAATTTCTCTTAAGAACATTGACACAAAAATACTCAATAAAATTCTCGCAAACCAAATCCAAGAAAACATCAACGATATCATCCAATATAACTGAGTAGTTTCAATATATGGAAATCCATCAATGTAGTTCACCATATAAACAAACTGAAAAAAAAAACACATAATTATCTCCTTAGATGCTGAAAAAGCATTTCACAAAATCCAAAACTCATTCGTGTTTAAAGTTTTGGAGAGATCAGGGATACAAGGCACATACCTAAACATGGTAAAGGCAATATACAGCAAGCCTGTAGACAACATCAAACTAAATAGAAATTTAAATCAATTCCACTGAAATCAGGGACAAGGCAAGGCTGCCCACTCTCTCCATGTCTCTTCAACATAGTATTGGTAGTCCTAGCTAGAGCAATAAGACAACTAAAGCAGATCAAGGGGATACAAATCAGAAAGGAAGAAGTCAAAGTATCACTATTCACAGATGATATGACTGTATACATGAGTGACCCCAGGGAACTCCTACAGCAAAGTGGCTGGATACAAAATTAACTCAAAAAAACCAGTAGCCCTCTTGTATACAAAAGGCAAACAGGCTGAATAAGAAATTAGGGAAAAAACAACCTTCAGAACAGCCACCACTCCCTACCCCAAAAAATTATCTTGGTGTAACTCTAACCAAGCAAGTGAAAGATTTATATGAAAAAAACTTCAAGTATCTGAAGAATGAAATTAAGGAAGATATCAGAAGATGGAATGATCTCCCATGTACATGGCTTGGTACAATTAACATAGTAAAAATGGCCATCCTACCAAAATCAATCTATAGATTCAAAGCAATTCCCATCAAAATCCCACCACAATTTTTACAGACCTTGAAAGAATAATTCTCAACTTCATTTGGAGAAACAAAAAACCCAGAATAGCTAGAACAATCCTCTACAATAAAAGATCTTCCACAGGTATCTCCATCCCTGATCTGGATCTGTACTATAGAGCAAGAGTAATAAATACTGCATGATAATGGCACAGAAACAGACTGGTGGATCAATGGAACTGAATAGAAGACCCAGAAATAAACCCACACACCTATGGACATCTGATTTTCTACAAAGAAGACAAAACCATACAATGGAAAAAAGATAGCATCTTCAACAAATGGTGCTGGCCTAATTGGATGTCCACAGGTAGAAAAAAATGCAAACAGACCCATATCTATCACCCTGCACAAAATTAAAGTCCAAGTGGATCGAAGACCTCAACATAAAACCAGACACACTAATTGGTTAGAAGAAAAAGTGGGGAAGAACCTTGAACAGCACAGGCTCTAAGATCAACAATCAATAAATGGGACCTCATGAAACTGAAAACTGTTGGTAAAGCAAAGGACACTGTAAACAAAACAAAAGGGCAGCCTACAGACCGGGAAACCCACATCCGACAGAGGGCTAATATCCAGAATATATAAAGAAGTCAAGAAATTTGACACCAGAAATTGAATAATCTAATTAAAAATGGGGTGCAGAGCTAAACAGAGAATTTTCAACAGAAGAATATCAAATGGTGGGGAAACAAAGAAATGCTCAACATCCTTAGTCAGAAGGGAAATACAAATCAAAATGACTCGGAGATTCCATCTTATACCCATCAGAATGGCTAAGATAAAAAACTGAAGTGACAACACATGCTGGAGAGGATGTGGAGAAAAGGGAACCCTCCTCCATTGCTGGTGGGAGTGTAAACTTGTACAACCTCTTTGGAAATCAGTCTGATACTTTCTCAGAAAATTGGGACTAGCACTACCTCAAGATCCAGTTATACTACTCCTGAGCATTTACCCAAAACATGCTCCACCATTCAATAAGGACTTTTTGATCAACCATGTTCACAGCAGCTTTATTTGTAATAGCCAGATTCTGGAAACAACCCAGATGCCCCTCAACAAAGGAATGGATACAGAAATTGTGGTACATTTACACAGTGGAATATTACTCAGCTATTAAAAACAAAGAAATCATGAAATTTGCAGGCAAATGGATGGACCTAGAAAAGATCATCCTGAGTCAGGTAACCCAGAAGCAGAAAGACACCCATGGTATATACTCACTTAATAAGCGGATATTAGCCGTATAATATAGGAAAGCCATCTACAGACCTAAAGAAGCTAAACACTAAGGAGGACCCTAGGAAGATGTTTAAAGATGATTCAGAATGACAAACAGGGTAGACACGAGAAGCAGTGGGAGAGAGGGAACAGGATGGGAGCCTACTATAGAGGGTCCTATGACAGGCTCTACCCAACAGGAGATCAAAGCAGATGCTGAGAATCACAACCAAATTGGGAAGAGCTCAAGGGGTCTTATGGAAGAAGGAAGGGAGATAGAAGGACACGAAGGGGACAGGAGTTCCACAAGGAGACCAACAAAGCTAAAAATTCTGACCCCAAGGGTCCCACAGACTGACGCACCAACCAAGGACCATGCACAGAAAGGACCTAGACCTCCCGCTCAGGTGTAGCCTATTGGCAACTCAGTCTCCATGTGGATTCCCAAGTAAGAGGAACAGGGGCTGCCTTTGTCATGAACTCAGTTGGCTGCTCTTTGATCACTTCCCCCCACCCCCACCCCAGGCGATGCGGCCTTGTCAGGCCACGGAGGAAGAGGATCCAGGCAGTCCTGATGAGACTTGAAAAGCTATGGGCAGATGGCAGGGGAGGAGAACTCCCTTTTTTAGTGGACTAGGAGAAGAGAATGGATGGGAGGGAGAGTGGAATTGGGAGGAGTGGAGGGAGGGGGCTACAATCGGGATATACAATGAATAAATTGTAGGAAATAATAAAAACAAAGAAAAAACCTTAGTCTTCTAGTGCCTGTGACTCGGGAAGTTGAGACCCAAAAGCTGACCTTCTTGGGGCCACTCCCTTCACCTCCTAGCTCTCTGCCAATCATCTTCAAACCTGAGAGAAGCTGAGTACCCAGCCCAGTGACTCAGCGACATGGGGACCAACTGCTTCTCTCCTTCTAACTCCCTCCCTGCCTAAGGCCACTTTAGATTCAGTAAGCACTCTGTCCCCCAGCTGCTGAGGTACCAGGTGCCTCTTCCGGGGTTCACGACCCCACCCCTGTACTCTTGTGTGAAGATGTGGCCACGCCAGAGGAGTCCCTCTGGAACAAAGCCAAGCCTTGTTCTGAGGTAATCTCATATCTCAGAGATGTCTTTTTGTGGATTCACTTCACCAAAGCTGCTGATCCCATAATATTGAATTGGGACGCCACGTCCATAATTTTGGGATTTCAGCAAAGGCTGAGAAAATGGGTGTTTCTAGGTCTAAATTTGATTCCCAGACACTTCTTGAGTGCCTGCGGAAATTTTCCAAACTATCTGTCCAGGTTTTTTTTTTAAGTGTGATTTCATCCACCCACCCACCCCCACCCCCACTCCCACCCCCACCCCCACCCCACCCCCGTTGTCTGCTGTTTTATCGTTTTCCCCTAGTTGGGCAGCCTTTTCTGGCCTCAGTGAAAGAAGATGAGCTTAGTCCTGATGCCACATGAAGTGGAAGGGGAGGGGGGAGATGGGGAAAGAGGGTGGGAGCGTAGGAGTGGGAGGAGAGAAGGGAGGGTGCTACAATTGCGATGTATGGATGAATGAATTGATGAATTAAAAATGGATGAATGAATGAGTGAAAAAAAAACCTGTATTATCCCAAATTGTAAAATCTAAAAGAAATGTGTAATTTTCTCATAGGTACCACTTAGCAAAGTTAAATCAAGATCCGATATATAAACAATGCAAATAGACATATGACCCCCAGTGAAACAGAAGCAGTCATTAAAAGTCTCACAACGAAAAAAATAAAAATAAAAAATTTGAAAAAAAAGCCCAGGATGAGATGGTTTTAGTACAGAATTCTACCAGAGTTTCAGAGAAAATTAACACCAATACTCCTCAATTATTCAAAATAGAAACAGAAGGAACAGAGTCCAATTTATCTTATGAGATCATAATTATCCTGTTACCCAAACCACATTAAGACTCCACAACAACAAAAGAATTACAAATTTCCTTCATGAATACACATGCAAAAGTACTCAAAAAAATAATACTTGCAAGTCAAATCCAAGCACACACGAAAAATATCATCCACCATGATCAAATAGGCTTCATCCTAGAGATGTAGGGGTGGTTCAACATATAGAAATCAGTAAATATAATCCACCACATAAAAAAATTGAAAAGAGGGGGATCCAAGATGGCAGTGCCAGGAGGACACTGTGTCTGAAGAGCAGGACAGCAGTGACTGCACAGGGACCAACAGACCAAACTCTGGGCCCTAAAACACCAGTGACTGTGTTTCCCAGGTGAGAGGAAACCCCACAGTGTGGGAAACAATTGGGTCCATTCTCTAGTCACCCAGCTAAAACCAGGAAGAGTTCCCAGGTCCCAGCAGGCACTAGGTTGCCACCCCAGAGCCACACGCTTGCGTGCTCTGGTCACCATCCCAGACTGAAATGTGGCCACACAACACCAGACACTGGGATGTCCAGTCAAGAGAAAACCCTATGGTGAAGGAAGCAATAGGGACCATCCTCAGGACACTCAGACAATTACTGGAAAAGGTCCTGGGGTCCGGTAGGGGCTCAGTCACCAGCCCAGAGACCTGCCTGTGTGCCCTACTCACCTTCCCAGACAGAACTGCGGGCCCCAGGGCACCAGAGACTGGGTTTCTCTGTCTGGAGGAAATCCAACCGTGAGGGAAACAGCAGGTCTGACCTCAGGGCACTCAGTCAAACCCCCTGCCCCCGAAAAGTTCTACAGAAAAGTTCCTGGGTTCCTGCAGGCACCCAGCCCCCAGGGCAGAGTGACTCGCCTGTGCCTGAGTGCCTGAGTGCTCTACTCACCATCCCAGACTGCACTGAGGACCCCAAAACACCACAGACTGGGTCATCCTGTCAGGAGGAAACCCCACAGTGGGGGAAACATCAGGTCCAACCTCAGGACACCGAGCTCCAGAAAAGTTTCTGGGTACTTGCAGGCTCCAAGCTCTAGCCTCCCACCGCACACATCAGTGCTGCACTCACCTGCCACTGATTACCGCTTGGGCACTGGGGCCCAGAGCTCCAACCTCAGACCTACAGAAGCCTGAGTTCCACGGGATCAGCCCCTAGATACTACTCCAAGGTGCAACCAGTTATCCCTAGCTAAACTGATCAAACCACAGGGCTCCCTGGTTCTTCAAGAGGGCTGCTTCCTGCAAACACAGTGTAAGAGCAACAGTGCAGCTCACTAAATTCAGAGCAAGAAACCCAGCAGCAGGGCAGCTGTCGCCAGGACTTCTAGTGAGAGGACAGCCCCCCTGACCACCAAAGACCACAGTTACCACACACATCCATACGCCTGAGGTGAGCTGTGGCAATTCCTGAGAAGTACCAACATTCAGTTAACCATAACCAAAAAGCTGAAGAGGCCTCCTTCAGGAACAACCAACCATCTTCCTGCCAAGGGGCTTCTCCCCACCCCAGGATTCCAGCAGACACCAGAAACTAAGAGCCAACACCTGAGACAGTCAGATGAGTAGAGGCCAGTGTAAAAGCACAACCAACAAAAGGCAAAGCAATATGGCATCTCCAGAACTGTTATCCAGGGGTAAGTAGCCCTGGACACCTTAACATAAATGAAATTCAAGATGAACTTACATCTATGCTTATAAAGAGAATAATGGAAGAACCAAATAAAATGCATAAAGAAATAGAGGAAGATAAAGTCAAACAAAGTATGGCCATCTAAGGAAATACAGGAAGATGCAGCAAACACTTTGTGGCCTTCAGAGAGGAAATGATTAAGTCACTGAAAGAAATAAAAGAAACAGAGGAATGTTCAAACAAACAGCTAAAGGAATTGAAGGAAAATACAGTCAGACAGGGGAAGGAAATCAATGAAACAGATCAAGATCTGAAGATAAAATTGGAAAAATTAAAGAAAATACAAACAGAGGAAATTATGTAAAGGAAGAACTTAGGGAAGGAAACAGGAACTACAGAAGTAAGCATAACCAACAGACTACAAGAGATGGAAGAAAAAAATCTCAGGTGTGGAAGATACAATGGAAGAAATTGATGTATCCATCAAAGAAAATGTTAAATCTAAAAAATTCCTGACATAAACCATCCAAGAAATCCAAGACAACATGAAAAGACAAACCTAAGAATAATAGGAACAGAGGAAAAAGAAGATTCCCATCTCCAAGGCCCAGAAAATATTTTCGACAAAATCATAGAAGAAAAATTCCCCAACAAAAATCCAACACAAGTCTTTTCTTTCTTTTTTTTTCCTTTTTCTTTTTGAGACAGGGTCTCTTTGTGTCTCTGTCTCCTGGCTGTCATGGAACTCACTCTATAGACCAAGCTGACCTCAACTCATAGAGATTTGCATCCTGAATGCTGGTACTAAAGACGTGTTCCACCACCACCTGGATTCAATATAATTCTTACAGATTTTGAAAGAACAATTCTTAACTCCATATGGAAAGACAAAAAACCCAGGATAGCAAAAAACAATCCTGAACAACAAAAAACTGCTGGAGATATCATCATCTTTGATTTCAAGTTGTACTATAGAGCTATAGTAATAAAAAAAAAACAACTGCATGTTATTGGCATAAAAATAGATACATTGATCAATGAAATCAAACTGAAGTTCCAGGCATACTTTCACACACCTATGGACACCTGATATTTGATAAAGAAGCCAGAAATACACATTGGAAAAAAGACAGTATCTTCAACAAATAGTGCTGGTCAAACTGGATGTCTGTACATAAAAGAATGCAAATAGATCTATACTTTTCACCCTGCACAAAATTCAAGTCCAAATGGATCAAAGATCTCAACATAACATCAGATAAACTGAACCAGATAGCGGAGAAAGTAGAGAATAACCTTGCACATATTGGCACAGGAAACAACCTCCTGAACAGAATACCAATAGTTCATACACTAACCAATGGGATCTCACGAAACTGAAAAGTTTATGTAAGTAAAGGACACTGTCAATAGGACAAAGTAGCAGCCTACAGAATGGGAAAAGATTTTTACAAACACCACATCTAACAGAGGAATAATATCTAAAATATATAAAGAAACTAGATTCCAAAAAAAAAACAAATAATCCAATTTTTAAAATGGGGTTCAGGGGCTGGAGAGATGGTTCATGGGTAGAGAGCAGTAGCTGCTCTTCCAAAGATCAGAGTTCAATTCCCAACACCATGGCAGCTCACAATTGTCTGTAACTCAAGTTCCAAGGGATATGACACCCTCACACAGGCACACATACAGGCAAAACATCAATGCACATATAATAAGAATAAATAAATAACTTTTTAAATGAAGTACAGATCTAAACAAAGAATTCTCAATAGAGGAAACTCAAATGGTTGAGAAACAAATATTCAGTATCCTTAGCCATCAGGGAAATATAAACCAAAACTACTTTTAGATTCCATTTTACACTGGTCAGAATGGCTAAAATCAGTAACACAAGTGACAGCACATTCTGGTGAGGATGTAGAACAAGGGGAACACTTCTCCATTGCTCATGGGAGTACAAACTTGTACAGCCACTAGGGAAATCAATATGGTGGTTTCTCAGAAATTGGAACCTATCTCAAGACCCAGCTATACCACTCTCTGACACTCCAACTTACCACAAGGACATTTGCTCAACTATGTTCATAAACGCTTTATTCATAGCAGCCAGAAACTGGAAACAACCCAGATGTCCCTCAGCTGAAAAAGGGATAAAGAAAATGTGGTATATTTACACAATGGAGTATTACTTAGCTGTTTAAAAAAAATGACATCATGAAATTTGTAGGCAAATAGATGGAACTGGAAAAAAATTATCCTGAGTAAGGTGATCCAGACCCAGAAAGACAACTATCATAGGTATTAACTTATAAGTGGGTATTAGCTGTTTCATAAATGATTTTAAAAAAAAGGCTTTGTATCTATAGACCCTGGGAGGTTAGGTAAAGAGGAAGGTTCTAGGAGGGGTATGGATCTTCCAGGAAAGGGAAAAAAGAATAGATTTTGTGAGTGGATTGGGGTAGGTGGAGACAGAACAAGAGGGATCAGGTTGGGGGTGGGAATGGGATGGAGGGAGAGACTATGAATAGAGACAGCTAGAATTGGGGGACAGCTTGGGTATATGGAAACCTAGTGCAGTGGAAACTTCCTGGAATCTATGAGAATTATCCTAGTGAGGACTCCTAGTAATTAGGGATATGAAGTCTGGTCATCTCTTGTAGCCAGGCAAGGCTCCCAGTGGCAGGGCTGCTTTTCATTTAGTTGAGTTGTTGGCCAAGGGGGTCCTGTGGAGATCCTCAAACAACCCGTGTTGATGCTAGGACAGAGGGTTGCACTCAGCAAGCTGACAGCAGGGTCCCATTGCTGAGGACGACATCCACACAGCTCGTTGAACATGGAGAGGTCCTGCTAGTGCCTTCATGGAGTCTTCTCCCCTAAGTTTTAGTCTTTTTGGTAGGGGAAGGTACCATGCAGGCTACCAAAAGAGAAACATGGACAGTGACCCAGCTACAAAACCTTTGATGTACAAAATGTTCCATCTGAAAGATTTGCTGAGTCAGTGCTGGTACAGAACTTGTGGGAATGGCCAACCAATGTCTTATTTAACTTGAGGCTCACACCAGGAATGGAAGCCCATGCCTGACACTGCTTGGATCACCCAGAACCTGATAACAGGTAACCCAGAGACCTAGGGTAGAACCAAACAAACAAACAAACAAACAAAATGAATGAAATGATATTTTGCTATATCATAGATAGGTGCCTTGTCCGGTCATCATCAGAGAGGCTTCCCATGGCAGATGTGGGCAGATGTAAAGACCTACAGCCAGACATTAGTCTAAATTGGAGTTCTCCGTTAGACCTCTCCCTTTGGAGCTCAGAAAGTTCCACAGAAAAGAGGGACAGAAAAATTGTAAGTGTCAAAGAGGATGGAGGATACCAGGAGAACACAGCCCACTAAATCAACTTAGAAGAACACCTATGGGCTCAGAGACTGACGCACCAAGCCTGGGGTCTGCAGGAGTATGCATCAGGTCCTCTCTCTATATATATATATGTTGTGGCTGTTAGCTTGTTGTGTTTGTGGGACTCCTAACTGTGAGGGTAGGGGTGTGTTTGACTCTTTTGCCTGCTCTTGGGACTCTTTTCCTCCTGTTGGGTTGTCCAGCTTCAGTGTGAGGGCTTTTGCCTTGTCTTATCATATCTTGTTTTGTCGTGTTTGCTTGTTGTCTCTTGGAGGCCTGCTCCTTTCTGAAGGGACATGGAGGAGGATCTGGGGGAAGTGGTAAAATAAATAAATAAGATAAAAATAAAATAAAAAACCGGGAGAAGTGGAGGGAGGGAAAATGTGGTCAGGATGTACTGTATGAAAAAAGAATCTATTTTATAAAGCAATATGGGGTTCAATCATTTACCAAAACCAAATAAAATGACCATCTCCTAGACAAGATACAGGCAAAACTGAAATCTGATCTCTCTACTTCTGACTCTTGTCTATGCAGCTTAACAAATCACATTTGTTCAGGCTTATTCATCTACAAACTTTGGCTGGTATCCAGCATCACCAGTATGAGATCATGGGTCCCAAGGAGCTCCTTATATCTGTGGTCTGTGGTCTTCCACAGCTAACATTCAGCTCCATGATGCAGTGCAACTGCCATTTCCACTCTGGTCATGTTACCATGGGGACCACATCATCGCTCTTTGTAGGAACTAGCTATAATGTTTTTGCTAATGGCCCATGGCCTTGATTCTTGGGACAACCGAAGTATTAGGCAGTGAAAGCACTTGCTTCTGAGATTCCTCCCCTTCACCCCAGGGTGAAGGAGAGCAAAGCAGGGAGAAGAGAGTGTGCCCATTGTGCTAGAGAAGACCTTTCTACCAGTCCTGTTGCTAAGTCAGTGACCTTAGATGCTTTCACATGTTGAAGGAGATGCCATAAAGCCATGGCAAAGGTGAAAAAAAATTAAAAATGTTGATCAAAGAATACCTAATTTCATTTGGATGAAAAGAATGTATTCAAGAGATCAGCACCCTGACTAAAGCCAGTAACAACAATATAAATTCTGAAAAACCACTTAAAGTGTAAAAGCAAAGGTTCTTATCTCTAAAAGGTAAGTATTTCCTTATAGTTTGAATATCAAATATCTTCTATGGCTTGTGTGTTTAAATGCTTGGTCCCCAACTTAAGAAGCTATTTTGGGAGACCGTTGGATCTTGAAGAAGTGACACTTAATTTCTCTCTCCCTTTCCTTGCCATAGAGATGTGACTAAAGATGGAGCCTAGCAGGGAGATGCAGGCACACTGCAGGTTTGAGGAAGGAGAGCAAGTCTTGGGGATTAGAGAATGGCCCCATTTCCAACCCAATCCATCCGTGTGTGTCTCTGTCTCTCTGTCTCTCTCTCTGCCTATCTGTCTCTTTTTCATATTTCTCTCTCTCTCTCTCTCTCTCTCTCTCTCTCTCTCTCTCTCTCTCTCCATTCACTCAGCCAAGGAGATACTTGACAGCTCATACTCCCATTGCATGACAGCTGTCATGCCTTCACAGTCATGAAACTGTGAATTGAAACAATGCTTCTTCTAGTAGGTTGCTTCTGTCACATGATAGGTTTCATGAGGAGAAAAGGAAGACGTATGTGAGATGATACACTTTAATTCATCCTGAGACCCCATGTTACCCCTGATGAACACTCACATTTTCATTTGAAAATTAAAAACAACTTTATATTTAAAAAAGAGAAAGAAAAGAACCAGGAGACCTGGGTTCTATGCACAACTCAATCACCAGTTCTCTGAAAAGATGCAGTACACACAATCTTCCCAGGGCCTGTTTCCTCATCAGCACATCAATGAACTTAATCCATCTTGCACTGTGTTTAAATCTGCCTCAGTTAGAATCATGATAAGGTTTTATGTTTCCCACTTGCAAATGTTTTCCCCCCTAATTGAACCATAGTGAGTAAGATAAAAGACAAGAAAACCAAGCAATAAAAGCAATGCAGGTATACAGGTGACAGGGTCAAAGGATTAGGGGACCAGAGATGCAAAGAGCAGATTCAGATACTCAGTGAAAGAACACCATGACCTATATAAGAAGAAGCAAGGAAATCTTGTCTGCACTGCATAGTTTATTAGGGTCCATCTAACCCAAGCCAGGAAACAATGAGCCCAGTGAAAAGGTTAAAAAGTTGAGAAGGCATGGATGGAGGCAAAAATCAAATCCCAATGACTATTCCTCTATACTCTTTATGTTTTGTGCCTGGACCACACATTCCAAAGCCACAGTGCACACTGTGGGAAATAAATACGTAATGGCATATAAGTGTTCTTTTCTCAGAGGGGTTTCCAGTATCTAAACAGATAATGAATAAAAAATAAGCTTGTGTGTGTGTGTGTGTGTGTGTGTGTGTGTGTGTGTGTTTGCACATGTGCACACGTCCAAAGCACAGGAGGTCTGTCTATAAGACACATAAATCTGAGGGCTCATTTTGCATTGTGCTTTGCTCTTGTTGTCCCATTCAGAGCCTCGGGGCCGTACCTCTGCAGCTGGTCTCTAAGCTCTTTGCTCTGACTCCAGGCAGAGCTTAGAAGAAAGCTTACTCGTCACTTTTACAGACATTTGCTGACTACCTACAGGAAGCCAAATATTATGGCAGGAATTTAATAGAAAGATGCTTTGATGAGCTAATTAAAAAGCCAGCTATCTTGATGTTAATTTTCTGATTCCATTCCAGTTCCTTGCTGCTAAACAACCCCAAGAAGCTTTCTGGAGAGTTCTAAAGACAGTGCTCCTGCCTTGGATCCTTGGCGAAATGAAGAAGAATGGATTTCTTATGCCAGCTCTACTGGTAACTTGTTTTGAGCCAAGGTTCACAAAACCATTTTGAGCTCTCAGTTTCCTTCTCTTTCTCATCCACAGAAAGCTGGGAGGAGCCAATGAGTTGATCACTGTGAAGTCACTTTGAAATATAGTCTGGCTGATAGCAAGCCAGAAGCCTGCAACTGCAAGATGGAGAATTCACTGGAATACAGGCTTCTGATTCAGACAGGCTTCCTCAGCCATCCATGCCTCCATCAGCTGTCACCGCATCTTCTCCTCAAGGCTTGTGAATTTAAAACCCGGCATAGGCTCGCCTGGAATCCATACACCCAAGCTCCAAACAGACAAGGACATTCTGAAATTGGAAGTACAGGAAGATGGCAGGTGGTGCTGCTGTCCATGAAAAATGAGTTTTAGAGAAACAGCCTCGCTCCTCCCAAAGATGCCTGGGGCTGTGGGTGATTTGTAATGCTTTCACTGAAAAGCCCTCATCCCCATGAACACATTTTGAAGATAGAAATCAATCTTACAACATAACAGGAGGAAAAATCTGTTAGAAAAAAATGAAGAGGGGGAAAAAAAAACCCACCTTATTCTAGAATCCTTTACAGTAAATAAATGCGTTCCAGAGATGGAAGGCCATATCTATATTTTCCCCTCATTCTTGCCATTTACTGAGCAGATGTAAGAGGGAAGATTGAAGAGGGGGACCCTGCTCTGCCAGCCATTCTATCTCAGTAATTTCGGCTGAATGTCATCAGAGAGAGAAAATATTTGTCATTTCACCTGAGAAACTTCTTCACCTTATCTTTGGCATTCACTACTATGTCAGTGTTCGTCTACAGTGGAAAATAACTAAGACTCCCCACGAAACTGCTCACAAGAACGTGCCATGATACAGTGAGCATCGCTATGCAAAATGGTGGCTACTATTCCCTCACGTGTGTTGTAAACTTCAAATGACTACAGCAGTGTGCAGTGGTTCAGTCAACCCCCCGGGCCCATCTGAGCTGTAGCTCAGACTCTGAGGCCAGAGAATGATACAATACAAGGCACTCCAGAAGACACATTACAGAATGCATGGCAGTAAAAATCTCACCTGTTTCAGGAGCAGGTAAATTATCAATCCAAGTATAATTCAGGGAAGGGTGTGGGGCAAAGATAAGAGGTTCAGGGAAGGAGACAAGAGGTGGTCCCAGGAGATGATTAGAACAAAAGTATGTCCCTGAAAACAGAAGTCCAAGGTGAACTTCCATCAGCATGAGGAGAAGTCTCCTTTTTTGCACTGGAAAAGTACTCACTCCTTTCCAGTTATATTATTCTAGCCTCTTTCAGAGACCCTACATGCACTCATAAGAATAGATGAGATTTTGGAAAAGAAGCGCTGACATCTAGAGATAATATTACTTTCCACCTGCCTCCAGAGCCCCACATGCCTCATCTTCCAGCCCTCTCCAGAGGAGTCTTGTGAGCAGGGAATGAGGATCTGGCTTAAAGGCAAATCATTTACCTGGCATGTGTAAGGCTTTGGTTTAATCCTCAGTATCACAAAACAGAAAACTAACCAATGAAGAATCATGTGGACAAACTAGTCTTTCCCAGTGTCCTTCGGATTCCTTATGTTAAGAACGCCTTTCCTAAAATGCACAGTCCAAGTACTGCTGGTTTGTGCTCACAGTGAGCCAACAGTTCAGTAAAAGCCAAGACAGTGCTAGTCTAGAATGCCACTGATGTATGGGCAGGGGTCACAAAGCACGCACTATCTTCCCAAAGGGCCCAACACACACACCCAAAAAGACCATGCCAAGGAGGAGCCTAGCTCTGTGCTCTGTACACCATGACAGAAAGATGATAAGACTTGGGATGCCTTTAAAATACAAAACAAAGAAGGTGACGGTGGTTGCACATGAAGGCGCGTGCTCAAGAAATGCCATGGTGAATGCTCTTGAAAAACAGTGGAGAGCCACGGAAGAATACCATGGAAATCACAGGCAAAGACATCTGAAGCTCATTAAGGTCCAAAACCTGGCATGAGCACAGTAGATCTAAGATATCCTGGCCCCTTTAAACCCTATATTCTCTAATAAGATTCAAAGACAGATTGAGGTATTGTAATCTGAGGACTGTAATCGGATGCATAGGAAAATAATTGAAGACTTGGCTATAGCATCCCATAACAGCCGTGTTTAATCAGAAACTGGAGAGCAAATTGTGTGTGTGTACACATGTACACACACATATATAAGAAAATGTGCAATGTTCTGTCATACTAGCCTTTCCTACATGCCGCTGCTCGTAGTATCAGTAAGAACTCCAAATGGCTATTAAATGTGCCACTTCCAAGCTTCCAAGTCAAGAGGTCATTTTAATAAGGTATTATGAAAAGTAAGTTGAAAGAATTTGAGCTCCATCTCTGCTACTAGTGAACTTTACATTTTAAAATTATTCCTCACACAGTCAGCAAATATTCTTTAGCTGCCCAAAAGCCAAGAATAAACGTGGAAGAGAACCGAGATGGCTGGATAAGAAAATATGCTCCCTAGTTGGACATCAGAAAGGACATCAGGAAAGGGTACAGTCTGCTGTCCACATTAGCAAGGACAGACCATGGGCTTAATCAGGAGTACACTAATGCAGAGCCTAAGTAGAGAGATTCAGTCCAAAGGCCTAATGTAGACGGTTGAAAATAAAAAGTCAGGGCCAGACCCCAGTTTGAATGTCTGCAAGGTATTAGTAGCAAAAGACAGCATCTCCTGACTCTGGTCTAAAGGCCTTATAATGTCAGGTTTGAGTGCAACAGGTCAACGCCAAAATTCCTAGCAGAAGGGACACAAGCTTTGGACCTTGCTTCAAACTCCATTTCCATCTGCACTCGCTCTTTGAGTCTGTTCTTTTTCTTGATTGTCAAGGTCAAGGCACCATTTGAAGGCCTAGGATCAGTGATAGATCAATGAAGTAAACATCTATGCAAAACCCTCAGGATAATGCATCATTCATATTAGCTCCCATCCTCACTCTTATAGCAATTGTTAATATATGAAGGGAAGAAAGATAAAGCTGATGATATATAACGGAAAGATCCTGAACTGAAAATTGCGATGTGGCCATCACACAATGAGCTCTGGGGCTTGAGAAATCACCTCACATCCTATCACAGGAAAAAGAAACAAAATTACCTCTGAGATGTCTTTTGGCAAGAAGAGAATTCAGATTCGAAGATGGGGATGGGTGAAGGTACTAGAAGAAAACTGTCAGAGTATAGAGAGACATCAGCCTCGAGTAACAGCAGAATGGCTTAACTAGGTTAGAATTGTTAACCAGCTTAGTACGAGAAAATCCAGAGATCAAGCAGAAAGACCTTGGATTGTACATAAAAGAGTTGGGGGATATAGAGAGGAAGGGCAGGAGTAAAGAGACAGCACTCTTCTGAGCTACATTTACATATTTTAGATGAGTCTCTTATATATCCAAGACAGACTTTATAACATAGACCACTGACCCTTATTGGACAAGCCAAGGGACTCCATCATGGAGTACCACAACCCCGATGCATGGTAAACAGGTAAGAAGGGCACACGTGCAAAATGAGGCGCCAGTTTGGGGATGTGTTAGGCTCCTTCAATGCAAAATACACAACGAGTCTCTTCATATTTAGACAGGTGTCCTCACCTCTGTCCCAAGTACTTTAAAGCCCTCCTTCCAGCCAGACAACTGACCTAACCCCTATTCGAATTAGAAACATACTGTTTAGTATTAAAGGGAGCTGCTTGAGAAATTTATGGGGAATGAAAGGACCTAGCTAGGTTGAAGATGCCACAGATTAAAGTCCTTGAGACTCAAGAATAGATGCTCTACAACAAAAACTACATGTCATGAGATGAGAGGGAAATGACATTTCCCTATTTGCACCTCTCCAGACATAAAAACACAAAACGCCTACCCACTAGCCATTAGAAATATTGCACTGAAACTATTTCAGAATAGTACCTGAAAAGCAATAAAATGATTTTTAATACTTCACACACAAAAAACAATTCTTCACATGCATCTTTAATGATGTTCTATCTCTCTGAAATGCCTCCAGACTCAACAGTCTCTCAGGAGCCCCAGTAGAGATAGTTCCAAGGTTATTTCCATCCAGCCCTAGTCCTAGCCCAGTCAATGATGCCAGATGCTCTTCTGTACTTCCAAGGGATTCGTATGCACTCTGCTGAACCCATGGTTCTGCTTGGCCAGTTCCTCCTCATCCTGAGATGGCAAGGTTGAGTCCCAAGGTTGGCTTAAGTGCCCTTTCTTACCTGTGCCTTCACATACCTGAGCAATAGCTGGCTCCACTGTCATTGTTGGCTTGTCTGTGTTCTCCACTCACCTGTCAGCTCCCTGAGCATAGAGACTGGTTCTCAAAGTGGCATACTTCTCAATTATTTATTGAAAAAAATGAATAAATCAATCAAACCACAGCAATGGCTGGGATAAAGAACTACTTGGGTCTACTCACATACAAACTAATAAACCGGGTAAAAGAGAAGCCTGAAAATGGGTACATTCCCAAGAGTTCACAATGAACCAGCTAGGTGATTGTGGAGCCAGAGATCAGAGCTGCTGAGTGGACAATATCAGAGGATAAAGGAAAGGTTGCCAAAGTCATATTCAATTTGACTTATAGGGAAAAAAGAGGAAGGGGACCCACCTTTGACAGAGCATATGCAAGCATCCTTTTTATAATGGAGGAAGGGAAGGGGAGGGCCTACAGGTTGTCATTGTCACTTTCTTGTGGATAGAAAGCCAAGGCACAGGGAGGCTCATAACACATCAAGCACATAGCAAACCTGGTGTTAAACTTGGTCCTGCTGATTTCGGAGTCCATACCCTTCCCCCCCCCCTTTTTACTCTGTTCATTGGAACTTTGCAAATTCCAGAGTTTTCAAGTTGTTCCTTTCCACATTCTGGGAAACAAGATGCTGTCTGAAAGCTCAACACCCCAAAGTCAAGATTTTTGAGGTGGAGTGGTAGCCCCGAATCTGTAAGCAGATGCACAGGGGCCCATACAAAGGGCCAACAATGAGTCTTTGAAAATAGTTCAAAGAAAACAGTTACGACTAAAAGAAAGGGGTGTGCAGGGAGAAGAGCAGAGGAGAGTCAAGAAAGGTTCCTCCATAATGACTGATGAAACAGTGTTGTTTGAAAACATCACAAAGCACACCAGCTTGTTCCCCAAAAACACATCCCCAAAGCAGAGCCATCAGCTGTCATTATCAGCAAGGACCCACCCAGTTTTCAGCTCAGGATCTCCTCCCTCCAAAGACAAAGGTATTAAGTGTGGAGAGAATGGCTTAGAGGAAATTAAAATGCATCCAACTCCCAGTCAAATGAAAATGCTACAGGCCCAAGGCCAAAGAATATTCTTGGCCTGGATGGCATTCACCACCCTAAATTTAGCGAAATGGTGAGTTTTTTAAGGAGCATCTTATTCAACCTTTTGCAAGCCAGATATCTCCCCCCTAATGTACAGCTTGCTCCCCACTGAAGCTGAACACACTGTCCTTGGCTTCGTCATAGGAGAAGCAATGCCAACAAAAGAGCTGCTTTATCACCTAGCCCTGCCTGTCCGAGCAGCACTTGGATGGGGTTCTTTAAGGCCACTGCCAAAAGGCCTCTTTCCCAGAAAGCCGGTGCACTACATACACACACTCATGCAACCCTCACATGCACACACATTATATACACACTTATACACACACATTTACACGCACACACACACTCCCTGAAACTGCAATGTCTTTTCTTAAAATTGTTTCTTTTATTTTTTTGAGATTATAATATAATTACATCATTTGCCCCTTCCCTTTCCTCCCTCCAAACTCTCCCATACATCCCTCCCTGTTCTCTTTCAAATTCATGACCATTTTTCATTAATTATTGTTATAAACATATATATACATTATATATATATATTCCTATGTTTGTAGTACAGCCTGCTCAGTACGTATAACGTCACTTGTCTGTTTGTTCTTGATCTTTATTACCCAAGAACCAGACTTTTGCATTAATCTCTCTAGTTCTCAAAACTGCCATTTTAGAGTGAGAAAATTTTAAGGAGAATTTTCATACCCATTAACATAATCCAGGTCTATGCACATCACCTCATTCTAACATTTACTGGCTTCATTTCACCCTGTGACAACCATGTCTGAGATGCAGCATGGGGGCTCGACGGTAGGAGGCCTTGGAACCCTGGGTAGAAAGTCTCACACTCACTCAGGCAGGCAGGTTCCCATGCAGAGTAGAGGTGGCGAGATCTACCTTTGCTCAGTAAAGGAAGTTAACGTGATTCTTGGGTGAGTATTGATTTGGAGAAATTTTAGAAACCGAGGAGGGAAATGCACAACTCTTGAGCCATACAGAAGCCAAAGGCTAGAGGCAGATTTGGAGAATTAGTGACTAAAAATAATGTCAAGGAGGTGGGAGAGGTGGTTCAAGGGTGTACTAATCTCTGATAACCCAGGTAAAAAGCTGGACATTGAGACATCTTTCTAACCTTAGAACTAGGGACAGCGACTGGCAAATCTCCAGATCTCTTGAGCTCACACGCCAGCCAGTGTAGCCAATAGTGAGCTCCAGGTTCATTGAGAGGCCCTGTCTCAACAACATAAGGTAGAAAATAATAGAGAGAAGGCACCCATAGTTAACATTTGGCCTCCACAAGCACAAACAGGTACACACATATATACCACACACATATACATGCACAAACACAAAAGCGGCGTTAAAAGTCAAGTGAAACTGCTATCAGGCTAATGAGAGCCACAGTTGGACACACACAATGGTTGATAGAGGATGTGGGGAAAGAAGGAAAAGATGGAGGATTACTCAATTGAGGGTAATGGCTTAGACAGCCAGTCATGCTTCATCTATCTTGAAGTCACTTCTAAACTCCTCCATACCATATTCTCGAACTTACAGCCCTGCCTTATGTTTGAGAACAACTTTCCCTGTTGTATAAAATACAAGAAAAGAGTAAAAGGAATAAAGACTATATTTAAAATTCCGGCCATTGTTATGCATGCACAGCATACCTTGTATACACCCTGGTGAACAGTATGGCTCACAAAAATGAGCCTCCCTTTTCAGGAAACTTGTTAGAGGAATATCACCGGTTAGAACCCCTCCACACACCCTAAAAATACTTGCTTCTGTTTGTCAATTTCTATTTCCAAAGTTTTCTAAGCAAGATAGTCAATTTGTGAGCCTTTTTCAAATTGGGCTGCCCTTCCTAAGAGGATCTTAACCTTCCTGATAAGATTCTGATCCAGAATCCCTCTGCTCATCTTGGCCAAACACTGCCCACCTCTGATGCATTAGCCTTGATACTCCTGGTGTCTGTCTAAACACATGCAAGCCCTGACTTGGGTTTTCTTGACTCTGCTTCTATAACCTCCCCTCCTATGGCTCATCTCTCTAAGCCAGTGCTGTTCAACCTGTGGTTCACAACCTCAGTTATTTACATCACAATTCATAATAGTAGCAAAAATTATAGTTATGAAGTAGCAACAAAAGTAATCTTTATGATTGGGGGTCACTACAACATGAGGAATAAAGGGTTGCAGCATTAGGAAGGTTGAGATCCACCATTATAAGCCTTCTCTTGCCGTCCTGGTCCCTAGTTTCAGCAGAGTCTACTCAGTCCAGCTAGCCTGGACTTCTCTGTTGACTTGACCCTTTTACTTCAATTTCTCCTAGCCCGTGGCGCTGTTTTCCCCAGACAGCTGAGCTTGCTCTGCTGGGTGGTACTTGCTCACACCACCACTGATACACACTCCTGGGTTGCTCATTTCTGTCTCTTTCTTCTGGCTTTCCTACCTGATTTTAGTTCAGGCATGTCTCAATAGGTGGTCGGTGTCAAGCCTCTCCCCACAAACAACTCCAGATTCCTCATGTGGTCAGAGCTACCAGTCCATTGTGGCCCTTGAAAGCCACTGCTCTCCTTTGCCTTTCTTCCAGGCTTTTCTTTCTGTTCATCATATATCTAATCTGTCTCTACTAGGCACTTGCACCTCTATGCTCTGAAGCCAAAATTCTGCCTTGATACTACTGTACCCTGTCTTTCCTAGCCTGTACTTTTTCTTTATTAATTACACTTTATTCACTTTGTATCCCCCCATAAGCCCCTTCCTCCTCCCCTCCCAATCCCACCCTCCCTTCCCCTTCTTCACACCAGCCCCAAGTCCACTGATAGGGGAGGTCCTCCTCTCCTTCCTTCTGATCTTAGACTATCAGATCTCAACAGGAGTGGTTGCATTGTCATCTTCTGTGGCCTGGTAAGGCTGCTTCCCCCTCAGGGGGAGGTGATCAAAGAGCAGGCCAATCAGTTCATGTCAGAGGCAGTCCCTCTTCCCATGACTATGGAACCCACTTGGACACTAAACTGCCATGGCTACATCTGTACAGGGGTTCTAGGTTATCTCCATACATGTTACTTGGTTGGAGTATGAGTCTCTGAGAAGACCCCTGTGTTCAAATTTCTGGTTCTGTTGCTCTCCTTGTGGAGTTCCTGTCCTCTCCAGATCTTACTATTTCCCACTTCTTACATAAAATTCCATGCACTCTGCCCAACAGTTGGCCATAAGTCTCAGCATCTGCTTTGATGGTCTTCAGGGCAGAGACTTTCAGAGGCCCTCTGTGGCCCTCTAGGTTGTTTCCTGTTTTCTTCTTCTTCTGATGGCTTGTACTTTTTAATGTTATACTCAGTGGCAAGTTTAGCATACGGGAAAATCCAAAACAAAGAGATCCTTAGCAGACCATAATGATTTTAAATCAATAAAGTTCAGAGTCAGGCCATGACAAAGAGAACTACCAATTAAAAGAGTATGAGCAATGGTTCCAAGATGGCAGCAACCAGCATGATAGTATCTGAGGGTCACAGGATCTGAAACTCCAAAACTGGTGAATGGAGAGGCAGCTGAAGCCAGAACATCAACATTGAGGCTTCCCATGTGAGAGGGGACAACCCATGGGCTGAGACCATTTGGATCCAGGTCGCCGTGGAAGTCTCTGGGGACTGAGAGTAGTGAATATTCAACCCCCCTGCACCTCCCCTTGATGGACCTCCCTCCTTGGAGGAGGTGGCCCACAATGCCTGCTGCTCCAGGCACGGACCTCCCTACTTGGTAACTGAGACAGCAGAGGCAGGCCTCCCAGGTCTGCAGTGGTGGGCAGCTGTACGGCCTCCAGGGTCTCCCAGGGAGGCGGCTATAACAGCCTCCCAGTTCCCCAGTGGTGAGCAGCTGTACAGCCTCCCACATCTGCAGGCAGCTACACAGGCTTCCCAGGGCCTCCCAGCGGGTGACTGAACCAGCCTCCCAGGTCTGCGGTGGTGGCAGCTGGGTGGCAGCTGGAGCTAACAGGAGCCTCCATGCTCCATGACTGAGACAACAGAAGTGGCTACCCCAAGTAAGGCTCTCCCTGCCCAGTGGACAAACAGTGGACACTACTGAGCTGATGGATCTCCTACACTCTCATTTGCCCCTGCAGGCCCAAGTCTGAGAGTAGAGAACAGGGAGAACCCCTGTGCTTTCTGATTAGGCCTGCTAGGGAGTGAGTACACCTTTACATGATGTGTGCAGAACCCAAGATCCAGGATTCCTCTATGCCAGCAGCCAGATATTGGATCCCTCCCACCCACACACCCACCCAAGAGATTCTTGGGACACTGTTCTCAACATTGAAACCCCTGTTCAGTGGGTCTACAAGTGCAGTCCAGGCAAACAATTCCTGAAGCCCAGACAGATCTGAATATCAGGAGGACAATACTACAGGCCTGTAGGCCACTGAGGCATTCAGGGAACCTGCACATTCACATTAAGCCCTCAAACAGCGCCAGCACCCACACCCCCTCCTGCACTTAAGCCCCACATTCCAGGCCTCTACACTGTCTAGCACCCTGTCTTTGAAGGCACACTTCCACGAATAGGCCTGCACTTGCTCACCCATACTTGTGCACCTGTGCCTGTGACCTTACTCCCTTAGCAATGGCTGAAACACCAACACACACTTTCCAACCAGCAGACCTCTCTCATCTTCCCTGAAGACTACTCAGACACCAGAGAAAGGCAGACCCAGTCTGAAATACAGACTCCAGGAACAAACAGAGAAGGTTAAGGATAAGCAGATGGCTAGAGGTCAGCATAAGAACACATCCAAAAAATAAATAAATCAGGATATCATGGTTTCACCAACAACCCCCCAAATCAATGGACATTTTAATTCATAGGAAACACAGAAAAATGATTTTAAGGCTATGCTTATCCAGTTATTAGAGGCACATAAAGAAGAAATGAACAAATCTCTCAGAGAAATAGCCACACAAATGGAGGCAAATAAAGAGGAAACAAACAAAGCTCTCTAAGAAATACAGGCAAATACAGACAAAGAAATAGAGGCACAAGTAGAGACAAAATTAGTGGCATATAGAGAGGAAATGAACAAAAAAAAATAGGAGCCATTATGGAAAGAAAGGATTACACATTCAAACAGATGACAGAAATTGTGAAAGACATGAAAACAAAATTAGAATCAATAAAGAAAACATAAACAGAGAAAACCCTGGGGCTGGAGAACTTAGAGAAAAGATCAGGAACCACAAAGTTAAGCATCACCAACACAATACAAGAGATGGAAGAGAGAATCTTAGGTGCCGAAGATATACTTGCAGAAATTGATACATCTCTCAATGAAAAAGTAAAATCGGAAAGGTTCCAAACACAAAACATCCAAGAAATCAAGGATACCATGAAAAGACAAAATCTAAGAATAATAGGAATAAACAAAAAAGAAGGTTCCAGGCTCCAAGGTCCAGAAAATATTTTCAAGAAAATCATAGAAGAAAAAAATTCCCAAATAAAAAAAAAGATGTCCATAAACTTACAAGAGGCATACAGAACACCAAATAGACTACACCAGAAAAGAAACTTCTCACGTCACAAAATAGTCAAAACACTAAGTCTACAGAACAAAAAATATATATATATATATATATATATACACATATATATATATATGAAACCACAGATGCCAACCCAGAATACAATACCCAGGAAAGCTTTCACTCAACATACATGGAGAAAACAAAATATTCCGTGACAAAACTAAACTTAAACAATATCTACACAGCAAGCCAGCCTTATAGAAGATATTAGAAGGAAAACTCCAATCCAATGAAAACAACTACATACAAGAAAACACAGGATATAGATAACTTCACAACAAAAATTTAAAAGAAAACAAGCATTGAAACACAGTAAAACCACCAACTCCACAATAAAAGTAACTAACATTCATTGGTCACTATTATCTATCAACATCAACAGACTCAACTCTCCAATAAAAAGACACAGACTAACAGAATGGTTGTGGAAACAGGATCCAACATTCTGCTGCATCCAAGAAACACACCTCTGCAACAAAGAGAAACACTAACTCAGAGCAAAGGGCTGGAAAACTATTTTTCAAGCAAATGGTCCCAGAAAACAAGCTGGGGTAGCTGTCCTAATAGCTAATAAAATAGACTTTCAACCAAAATTAATCAAAAAAATGAGGACAGGTACTTCATTCTCATCAAAGGAAAAATCTATCAAGATGACATCACAATTCTGAACATCTATGCCCCAAATACAAGAGCACCTACATTTGTAAAGGAAACATTATTAAAGCTTAAATTACACATCAATCCCAACACCTTAAAACACTCCACTCTCATCTAGGGACAGATCATCTAGACAGAAGCTAAATAGGGAAATAATGACACTTACAGAGGTCCTAAATCAAATGGATCTAATAGATGTATACAGAACTTTTCACCCAAACTCAAAAGAGTATACCTTCTTTTCAGCACATGGAACCTTCTCAAAAACTGACCATATAGTCCGGCACAAAGCAAGCCTCAACAAATGCAAGAAAATTGAAATAATCCCTTGTATCCTATCAGACCACCATGACCTTAACAACAACAGAAATAACAAAAAGCCTACACACACATGGAAACTAGACAACTCTCTACTCAATGATAGCTTGGTCAGAGAAGAAGTGAAAAAAAAAATTAGAGACTTCCTAAAATTCAATGAAAATGAAGGTACAACATACCCAGACTTATGGGACACAATGAAAGCACTGCTAAGAGGAAAGTTCATACGACTAAGTGCCTCCAGAAAGAAGTTGGAGACATCTCATACAAGCAACTTAACAGCATACCTAAAAGCCCTATGGAAAAAAAAGAAGCAGACACACCTAAAAAGAATAGATGATTGGAAATAATCAAACTCAGAGCTGAAATCAATGAATTAGAAATAAAGAAAACAATTCAAAGAATCAATGAGACTAAGAGCTGGTTCTTTGAGAAAATCAACAAGATAAACAAATCTTTAGCCAAACTACCTAAAAGGCAGAGAGAAACTATCCAAATCAGCAAACACAGAAATGAAAGAGCGGACATAACAACAGACACCGAGGAAATCCAAATAATCATTAGGTCTTATTAAAACAGCCTGTATGCCACAAAATTTGAAAATTTAAATGAAATGGACAATTTTCTTGATAGATTCCATTTACCAAAATTAAATCAAGATCAGCTAAATAGATTGAATAGTCCTATATCCCCCAAGGAAATAGAAGTAGTCATCGAAAGTCTCCCCTTCAAAAAAAGCCCAGGGCCAGATTGTTTCAGCACAGAATTTTACCAGACCTTCAAAGAAGAGCTAACTCCAATTCTCTTCAAACTATTCCACAAAATAGAAATGGAAGGAACATTACCAAACTCATTCTATGAAGCCACAATCATCTTGATACCTAAATCACACAAAGACCCAATAAAAAAAGAGAACCTCAGGCCTTTCTGTCCTATGAACATTGATGCAAAAATACTCAATAAAATACTTGTAAACCAAATACAAGAACACATAAAATATATCACCCACCATGACCAAGTAGGCTTCATCCCAGGCATTCAGGGGTGATTCAATATATAGAAATCTATCAATGTAATGCACCATATAAACAAACTGAAGGAGAAAAACCACATGACCATCTCCTCATATGCCAAAAAAGCATTTGACAAAATCCAACACCCATTCATGTTGAAAAGATAAGGAATACAAGGCACATAGCTAAATATAATAAAGACAATATACAGCAAAACTATTGCCAACATCAAACCAAATGAAGAGAAACTTAAATTAATCTCACTGAAATCAGGGATACAGCAAGGCTGCCCACTCTAGCCATATCTCTTCAACATAGTTCATGAAATGCTAGCTAGAACAATAAGACAACTAAAGATCAAGGGAATACGAATCAGAAAGGAAGAAGTCAAAGTATCACTGTATGTAGATGATATGATAGTATACACGAGTGATCCCAAAAATTCAACCAGAGAACTCCTTCAGTTGATAAACACCTTCAGCAAAGCAGCTATACAAAATTAACTCAAAAAAAAAAAAAAATCAGTAGCTCTCTTGTATTTGAAAGACAAAAGGGCTAAGAAAGAAATTAGGGAAACTACACCCTTCACAATAGCCACTAATAACAAAGTACCTTGGTGTGACTCTAACCAAACAGAAGAAAAACTACAAGTCTTTGAAAAGAAATTGAAGAAGATATCAGAAGATGGAAAGATCTCCCATGCTCATGGATCGGTAGGATAAACATAGTGAAAATGACCATCCTGCCAAAAGCAATCTACAGATTCAATGCAGGTCCCATCAAAATACCAACACAATTGTTTACAGACCTTGAAAGAAAAAATCTCAACTTCATATGGAAAAACAAAAAACCCAGAATTGCCAAAACGATCCTGTGCAACAACAGACTCTCCAGAGTTATCTCTATCCCTGATTTCAAACTGTACTACAGAGCAATAGTAATAAAAACTGCATGGTACTGGTATAGAAACAGAATGGTAATCAATGGGACTGAATAGAAGAGCCAGAAATAAACCCACATGCCTACAGATACTTGATTTTTGACAAAGAATCCAAAACCAAACAATAGAAAAAAGACAGCATCTTCAACAAATGGTTCTGGTCTAACTGGATGTCTACATGTAGAAAAATGCATATAGGTCCATATTTATCTCCCTGCACAAAACTAAATTTGAAATGGATCAAAGACCTCAAGATAAAACCAAACATACTAAATCTGTTAGAAGAAAAAGTGGGGAAGAGCCTTGAACTCATTGGCACAGGAGACAACTTCCTGAACAGAACACCAACAGCACAGGCTCTAAGAGCAACAATCAATAAATGAGAGCTCATGAAAATGAAAAGCTTTTGTAAACCAAAGGATACTGTCGTCAGAACAAAATGACAGTCTATAGATTGGAAAGGATCTTCACCAACCCTATATCTGACAGAGGGCTAATATCCAGAATATATAAAGAACTCAAGAAGTTCAAAAGAAACAAATCAAGTAATCCAATTTAAAAAACAGGGTACGGAGCTAAATAGAGAATTCTCTATAGAGGAATATCGAATGGCAGAGCTAAAGAAATGCTCAACATCCTTAGTCATCAGGGAAATGCAAATCAAAACAACCCTGAGATTTTACCTTACACCCATCAGAATGGCTAAAATCAAAATCTCAAATGATAATATATGCCCAGAGAGGATGTGGAGAAAGGGGAACCCTCCTCCATTGCTGGTGGGAATGTAAACTTGTACAACCATTTTGGAAATCAATCTGACGCTTTCTCAGACACTTAGGAATAGTGCTACCTCAAGATCCAGCTACACCACTCCTAGGCATATATCCAAAATATGCTTAAGTACACGAATACATTTGTTCAACCATGTTTGTAGCGGCTTTATTCGTAATAGCCAGAACCTGGAAACAACCCAGATGTCCCTCAACTGAGGAATGGATACAGAAATTATGGTACATTTACACAGTAGAATACTACTCAGCAATTAAAAACAAGGAAATCATGAAATTTGCAGGCAAATGGTTGGATCTAGAAAGGATCATCCTGGGTGAGGTATCTCAGAAGCAGAAAGACACACATGGTATACACTCACTTGTAAGTGAATATTAGACATATAATATAGGATAAACATACTAAAATCTGTACATCTAAAGAAGCTAAGCAAGAAGGAAGACCCTGCATAAGATGAACAATCCTCACTCAGAAAAGCAAACAAGATTGAAATCAGAAGAGGTAGAACACAGGGAACAGGACAGGAGCCTACCACAAAGGGCCTCTGAAAGACTCTACCCAGCAGGCTATCAAAGCAGATGCTGAGACTCATAGCCAAACTTTGGGCAGAGTGCAGAGAATCTTACAAAAGGAGATAGAAAGACCTGGAGTGGACAAGAGCTCCACAAAGAGAGCAACAGAATGAAGAAACCTGGGCCCAAGGGTCTTTTCTGAGACTGATACTCCAACCAAGGACCATGCATGGAGATAACCTAGAACCCCTTCACAGATGTAGCCCAAGGCAGCTCAGTCTTCAAGTAGGAATCCTGTAAAGGGAACAGGGACTGTCTCTAACATGAACTCAGTGGCTGGCTCTTTAATCACCTACCCCTGAGGGGGGAACAGCCTTACCACGCCACAGAGGAAGACAGTGAAGTCAGTCCTGATGACACCTGATAGACTAGGGTCAGATGGAAGGGGAGGAGGACCTCCTCTATCAGTGGACTTGGGGAGAGGCATGGGAGGAGATGAGAGAGGGTATGATTAGGAAAGAATGAAGGAAGTGGCTACAGCTGAAATATGAAGTGAATAAACTGTAATTAATATAAAAATAGATAAAAATAATTATAGAATGGTAATAAATGCAATTTCTCAAGATAAGGAAGTACTGGCCAATTGATCAATCAACTAATCAGTGTCTTCCAGAGACATGTAATTGCCACTGCTTTATCCTAGCAATCCACAGTGTCCTAGGACATAAAGCCTTGGTGGGCTGCTTTCCTCCGTTTTGCTGGGCGAAATGGAACATGTGCACAATCTTCCTGATGTTTAGGGACTTTGCTCATCATAACAGTTCAATTGTCCCTCCCTACCTGATTTTAATAAACACTCTTCATAGAAAAAAATGTACGAACTCCATGAGAGCCAAGGGTTTACTTTATTCATCACTGTGTCCCCAATACTTCAATCAATGTTTGACATAAAATCTGCTTTTAAGAAATAAAATGAAAAGTAAGTTTGTAGAACTTGGTAAAAAACAATATTTAAAAGAAAACATTTTCATATTTATTCTCCAGTTAGTTGATTTCTCAATATATTGTTATGCTTATATGAAGTCATAGATGGTTTCTTAGTCACTGTGACTATGGATTCATTGTCTGGTATGTACTCCCATCTCATTCCTCAATTTTTTTTCTTCAAACTCTAAAGAAATCATCTTGAAGTTTTCTTCACCGTGATGGATAGCACCTGCCCAACAGTATAGCTAAGTTCCGTAGATGGAGCACTGTGAATGTGCCTGTTGAACTTGAAGGCAAGACTGGGAAGGAGACTATTCCTTTGAAGGCGGTATGTATGTAGGCAGATTGGTAGATTGAGTGCTAGCTGGATGTGAGATTTCATGTACACTGTTCATTTGGCTCTAAATATTAGCCATCGTGGGCACAGAGGCTCGCTCTATCACATAAGCTCTCCCCTGTAGCCATGGAGTATCTAACTCAACGTATGCCTCCTGATAGGGGCCGGAGTCTACCTGATGTTTCTCTAAATGCGGGTTGTTTGGTTGTGTTCAGTCAAAACTCCAGCTCAGACTCACAGCTCGGCAAGTGGAGATGATGGCAGAGGTAATCCACTCTGCCTGACATCAGGGCAGAGGGAGATAATGCTTAATGGAGACTTCTTGTTTTCAATTTCTGCAACTAGTGTAACTTCCTCCAAAAGTTGAACAAAAAATAGATTTATTTTAGCCTGGAATGGAGGGAGACCAGAGTGCCTTCCTTTAATAGGTCATATTATCATAATTTAATGTTCTTCCTTGGGTTTTAAAATGATCATTTTTATCCCTTATGATCTTTTCGATAACTTTTTAAAAGGCTGAAATCTAGGATTTCAAAGTCCCTGAGGAAAGAGGTGCTGAGTTTGATTAATTTTATGTCATGCTTTTGGGTGTGCAATATTCTTCAATTTTATTTTAGTGGAGAAAGGCACCAAGATCACAGATGTCACCTCCACTCATTAGACACACTTCGTCCTGAGATCCCTTAAGGACTTTGCAGTAACTATTTATTGTGAAAGTATCTAAACAACAATTATAATAACCAGTTTCCACCAACAGCACTGTTAATCACTGTAGCTTATCCAAACGGCTAGCTAAGCACATTAATATAAGGAACTCCAGGCACAAGCATATGGTAGGAAGGGGGCCTGGGAGAGCCTCTCACCTTCCAGCTCTCTTCTATCTCAGCCTATTTGCATCCAGAGTGTATAGCTATCACCAGACTTAACCTTAGGTCTACCTTAAGTCCACCTTAACTTGTTGCCTATGATATGAAAAAGGGGCCTTGATATGTTTTTCCAGAAATACGTAGGTCAAAAGAACTGAAGTCTAGGAAGCTGCCTACTGTACTCAACTTCCAAAGACTCAAATCACCTATACAATTTTCCACATCAAAGAAGGTCATGTACAAAACTCCAACCAAAAAAATCTAACTTCTTAGGAATAGTCATCCATTTGACAGCTGGTTAATAAAAATCAAATCAGACTGGCTTCCCCAAGGTCACAGTTAAAATGTGCATCATAGTTGAAAGGCACAGATCTCATAAGCAGCCAGATGACCCTGAATTAGGAACTGTGGAGTCTCAGTGGAGCCCAGTGGTGAGTCACATTAAGGGAATAAGCCAGGGCTTATGCTGAGCCACAGACAGGAAACAGAAACGAAGCAAAAATCTCAGCAGTTGCATTGGGTGGGAAGAGGCTAAAGCCTAAACATAAATACATGGTTAGGCAGATTGCTCCTGAGTGGCCAGAAACAAAATAAAGTGTGAATTGGGAAAAGAAGGATAAAAAGGAGGCGGACCAGATGGTAGAGTTCTGTGGACCACGTGGCAGCTCCTGGTGGACATACAGGCTAAAGTGGACTTCGCACTGAGTCAAACTCCCAGATAATTTTGTTGAAATGCGTAAGGAATCTGCCCTGTAAATTTCCATTTTGTATTTCCTCTCTCTGCTTCCTTTGTTATTCTTTTATTTTGTTCATATCCCTCAGACCTGTCAGTATCCTTAATATCCCACAACATAGCACCCTATGCAGCTTTCCACTCAATAAATACATCGCCATTCCCAGAATCTAATATCTGAGATAAGAACCAGACAGGCTTAGACGGGGTATTCTATTATACCGCCCGATCTACTTCATACACTTCAGGAGACAGCTAAGTAAGCTTTGTACATGCTTTGATTTCCTACACAGGAGCTACCAACGATGCAAGCCGAAAGTGCAAACTATGGATGTCAGCCGACTGCTGCCTCGGTGTTTGCGGAAATGAGCCTCGAGAATCAGAATAAATGGAAAAGAAAGAAATCTTGACAGAGAAAACAGCTCTTAAATACCATTATTGAGCAAAGCCATCTTTCCAAGCATGTTTCAACCATTTCCACAAGAAAAAAAAAAAATGTGTATATATCTCAATTGTAAAAGAGACAAAGGTCTGCTCGGAGAATCTGTCTCCCTCTCATCACCCTCTCTCCTTGTTTCTTCCATGGCAGATGTTTCAGAGGCATGTTTATAGAATCCCAGTGCTATATAAAGCGTGATTTGAAAAACTCTAGTGCTCACTTAAATTCATAGGCTTCCTAATCAAGAAACCCTATTCCAAACCTAATTTGCCCATGTAGCACCTGCAAGAATTCACTCAGATTAAGCTAAGCTTCTGCTCCTCATCTATAAAGCAGAGATGATAACAGCATCGTCAATGGGAGTTTGGGAGGTTATATAAGAACACTTACAAAATACTTAGCCTTTCTTCGCCTACACTAGGCATTCAGTAAGTTCCAAATATTTTTAAATGACACATCCAAAAGAATATTAGTTTTTTATTAGTAGAGGCAAGACTCTGTAACCAAGGCTTTTAACATCTCCTAGAAAAGTGTTCCCAAATTGTGTTCAGCGAAATGTTACACTGCCATGAAATATTTCACGGATCTCAAGCTCTGTGGTCAAATGTATTAGGAAAATGTTGTTTAATAAAACAGCCGAGAGACACACAGGGCATAATCAGGGCCAAGTATCTGAGTCAGAAGCCCATCAATCACAAGCTAAAATTTCATCTTGAAAAGATCACTCTTGCTGGGAGTGAAAGATGGGAGAAAGCAGGCAGGACAAGTGGCAAGGACATGAATTAGGGCCACCACAGCCATCTGGCGGAAAGATGATGGCTTCCTGAAGCAGGCAGTACAAATGGAAATGGTCAGCTTCTAGAGAGAATGGGGAAGATGGCAGGAATATGTCAGAGTCAATGATGCACCCCAGGTGTCTGGCCTAGATGATGGGTTCAGAGATAGTACTCTCAGAAGAAACAGACTACAAGAGTCAAAATAGGTTAGGAAAAGAGCAGTTGTGCTTTGTACCAGTTTTATTTGAAAGTGAGAAAGCCCACTTAAACTGACCAGCATAAGATGTGGGTTTGCTAGCTCAGTTCCCGGAACAGTAATATAACAATAACTGGCAGTCCTCCCGGGTCCTCTGCTCACTGCCTGTTCCCTTGAATCTGCTGGTGCCATTGTCCACAGAGGAGGAAGACTGAAGTTGCCCCGATGTAAAATCTAACAATAAAAAGTAATAATGATAACTCCTCTGCTGACCTGTTAGAAGAATATGGTCCCCAAATGGGTCCCCATTACCACCCCTGCATGACCAGAAGAGTTGTGACTGTAAAGGATACACTCTCCCAAAAAATAGGCTCTATAATCAGCAGAAGGTAAAATGCATGCTGATACTTATATTTTGCTTCAAATGGTGTTTATTCCAAATACCACTATTGAAACCTCTTCTGTATGGCTTAATTTCAAAGATTAGTATTAGGAGAATTTCTTGACAGCCACAAATCCCTTTATGGGTGTGTGCAGATACACATGAAAGAAAGTATACTGATCCCGTCTTTCAGGTGAGAATAAGCCAGAACAAAGATTAGGGGACTTATAAGGCCAATGCTCCAGCTGAGGTTTTTGGATATTAAATTCCATATGTGATGTGATTGTAGACTTAACACAAATCTCAGATGGAGATGTACTTTTTCTGTGGACATAACGAAAGGAAAGATGAGACACTGACTATTTAGTATTCTTTGAATAAAATTTTGTTTGTCCAGATAATCTAAAAAATCTTTGATGTAAAGTTCTTGAGTCAGTAAGGAAAATAAAGTGTTCTCCAATTCTGCCTACACTTGAGATGGTGCCTCATTAGATGGAATAAAGCATGATATTCATGAAAACATTTCATTAAGGGGAGGTAATGTCCTCTAACTATTGGGCCTTGGGCAATGTTTCTTTCCACTTTACGTGGCTTCTGTCATCTTCTTTCTGGTTTGACTTCTGTGCCAACATGGTTGAGTAGACCTCCTCCTTCTCCTCCTCTCCCTCTTCCTCCTTATTCTCTCTCTTTCTGTCTCTCTCTCTCTCTCTCTCTCACTCCCTCTCCCTCACCCTCTCCTCTTCCCTTCAACCCCTCCCTCCTTCCTTCACCCTTCCCCACCATGCTAGAGAACCACTAAGGTCTGACTTGCTATCCACTGCCACACCACTGGCCTTGGCCTGAGACATGTACACCTCGGCCCTTGACCAAAGCCTCCTTACTCCAGATTGAGACATTTCCATGAACAAATGCCCTTCTTGGACTCTCAGCTGAGTCTGGGGTGTTTCTATACAGCCAAGGACTAGAAGATGATTCAAAGGAACTCAAATTTCAAGTGTTTTCAGCTTGGTTAGGTTTGTGATAAAGTCCTTTAGGTTTGGCCACTTCCCCCATTTGATGTAGGCAAATCAGAGGAGGAATTCTAGAGTGAGAGAGACCCCTGCCTCCGTGTTCCAGCAATTTTCTAAACTCCTCTTTCTGGATTGGTTTGGAAAAGAGAGAAAGGGGGCATACACACAGCTCTCGCCTCCTTCTATGTCTTCTTTGTGTTCTCTAATACACCGTAGATTGGAAGATGGGGTGCTTTAGCTAGATCAATGCTTCTCAGACTTTAGTATGTTCCAGAGGGCTTACTGACAATGAAATATCCGAGTCCTACCCCCGGGGTAGGTCTGGGGTAGAGCTAGAAGCTTGCATCTATCTGCTTGCCCAGTGATACTGAACCCCCTGGTCTGGTGAAATACAAAGCCACTCTTCCCCTCCAATCTGTGGCTAAGCCTCCCTGCAAAGAAAGGGATTCTTTTTCTTATGCACATTGAAACTCTTTATGATATGAATTCTCTATTTCTCTATTAAGTAACTTTATAATAAGATTCCTACAAGCTTAGCCCATGATATGTTTGAGAGGACTTAGATTAGTTTCCTTCATCAAGCTTAAATGCCCAATATTCAAAACTATATTTGGTTTTGTGAGAGAGGCTAAATATTTCCCAGTATCTTTTCTTTTAATTTCTTCAGTAACATTTCTGCAGGCATATGATTATCTTTAGCTGAGCTAGAAGAAAGTCACAAACTCTGAAAGAAGGAAAAAATATTGCATGAAAATAATTTTCAAAAGCATGCCCCTTTCAATGTAGTTTTCTTCCAAGGAAATTAACAAGCAAATAAATATTCTTACTTCAGTTATACTTTCCTTTTCCCAGTGTCTCCTGCTTTATACGGGAGTTCAATAATTAAACGTAGATTTTTTTTTTTTAGCTGTTTATTTTGGGTGTTGTTTTCTATAAGGTTTTCCTCTTAATCACCCTGTTTAGTCCTCTTCATTCCTGAGTCCTGTTCTAAAATGTTTTACCAAAACAAAACCTATTTTGCAACAACTTGTATCATGGGAGTTCATTCTCATCTGTCCTGAAGAAAGCAAAGGGAAGGGTCAAGGTTCAACATCAGATTCATGAAAAAGAAAATGTCCATGAAAAAAAATTCTGATGTTATCCAGAATTAGGGGTCATAAAGGATAAGGGAAATGCTTTTCTTGGGGTGGAAGAAGACAAAAATGATGTTTGGGAACTCAATAGGAAGGTGGGGATACACAGATGCTGTCCCTCCTGTTGTGAAGCGTACCAAGAAGGGACTCGGAAGGACCAGAGCGGGAAGTCACATGTAAGGGTCTGAGATTTCCCTTCTCTACTTCCAGTGTGCTCCTTTTCCCAACTATGACAAATTTTTCCTGTAGGTTGGCATTTTATCTTCAGGTAAGCACTTTAGAGGTCTGTATCCTTGGTAAATGGGCTTTACTGAGAGAACAAAGGAGTACAGAAGAGAGTCTGTGAGTGTCACCTAGCATAGGTGAGCCCAGGTTTGAAGTCACCCAGATACAACAACAACAAAAGCCTGAGCCTACAAAACTGGAAAAATTAAAGCAAAATTTGAAAAGTAACAGAGACAGGTGACCCTATCTCTTCTAAGCTGAGCCTCAGAGCCTTCTAAAGCTGCCACATCTCAGTGACGAGACAAAAGTCCCAGAACTGTGCACAGGCCCCATTCATATCTAAGGCCTAGACCAGTGGTTCTCAACCTTCCAGTTCCTCATGTTGTGGTGAACCCCAATCATAAGATTATTCTGTCACTACTTCATAAGAGAAATTCTGCTCTTGTTATGAATTGTAATGTCAATATTTTTGGAGATAGAGGTTTTCCAGTGGAGTCACAACCCACAGATTATGGATCTGGATCCTGGAGATGAATTTTCACAGCCTGTGTAGCCACATATGGCAGCCCACATCCAATGGAGGCAAAAGAAGTCCCCACAAGGAGCAAGGACAGTGGCTCCTGTCATACATTTCTCATTCTATTTCTTCGCTGGGAAAACACTAACTCTCAAAAATTGCCAAGATGGGCAACAACAGACATGTTTTTTCTTTAAAGGCCTTAAATTTATAGAGTTAACAGCCAAAACTGTACTTAGCCTTCAGGCAGGACAAGGACAAGAACATCCAGCCTTCAACCGCTGCGCCTGCTTCCCTAAAGCTTTCAAAGAGAAGCAACGGGAGCAAATGCCAGCACACATGAGCTAAAGACCAGCCTCAGTAGGAAAGGATCCCATTGGTGGCCACTAGCCCATCCCAACAGAGGACCATCATCATATCCTGCAGAAGAGCACAGAATCCTGCCCAGGACCTGGGGTCCTGCCATGCTCTACTGATGGCAACTCCCTGTCCAGAGAAGATCACCTGTGACTAGAAGCATAATTGTCATCAGCAAAGACTAATGTGTCAATAGGTGACACTTCGCATATGTATCTAACATTAAGGAGCCAGGTAGCCTCAGAAATATCACCTTCCCAAGCTTCAGACCGCTCACATGAAAAGCCAGAGGCTCAGTTAAACTCTTGCTGCTACTTGATTGTCCTCCCAACACTAACATGGCAGGAGACGAATGGTCTTCTGTAGTTATTTCAGGACCTTTCTCATGACTGATGGGTTCTACACTGCCTACCATTGCTCTTATTTGATGAAGACTGGTCGCTCTGCAAAGGTTGGCCAGCATGGGAAGAGGTGGCCAAGCCTACTGTCTGTCAGTCAGGGAGGATCTTTTGAGACTGAAGCACATTCCTCATTCCCTTTTCTATGCTCGTGGAAACTTCCCAAAAGACAGGCAAGCAAAAGGCAGAGGCCGCCTCTCCCCTCACCTCAGATGACCTGTCACTGTGGCAACCCCTCTGCTCTTCATGTTCACACAAGACTTAACAAGGCATGTCCTCCTTCAGTGGAGCTTCAGCCTAGAGGCAGGGCTGTCTTCAGTTTGCCAAGGACAAAGGCTCAGAAGAAAGAACCAGTGCTCTGGAGCTCTGACAGGCAGGGGGAACAATGAAGAGCTCTTGTAGGTGTCACAGGACCTTCCTTTTAAATTTTTCATTCATTCTGGGAAGAATTGAATCTGCTCCCAAGAGACCGCTTTCCCTTCTTCCTACCAAGTTCCTGTTTTCCTGGAAGCTGCTAAGGATGTTTGTGGATTTGCCTCATGTCTGATTTTTTTTCTGCTGGCATTACTCCAAATCACTGATCCAAGTATCTCACAAAAGATAAAAAGACAGCAGTTAAATGTCATAATGTACACTGGTCACCTCTTAGGTGTCAGGCATGTGATGGTATGTCCTTATGGTATCCTCACAACAGGACGAACCTGTAGCGTTAGACTGCTCTTCTCCTCCTTTTATAGATGATGACCTTCTGATGCTGTGCATTCTGCACATATAAAGTTCGTCTTGGGCTATATGTGTGTGGCTCTAACAAAATACCAGAGACTGGGTGTTAGGGTTAACTTTGTTAACCTGATTGGGTGATATGTGCCTAGAGCATCCATGAGGCATGCCTTTGGGTACGGATGTGAGTTTCCAGAGAAAATGGATTGAGGAGAGAAGATCTTCCCTGAATGTGAATAGCATCCTTCTACAGGCCAGGATCCCGGACTGAATGAAAAGGGAAAAGAGAAAGTGAGCTGAGAACCAGCATTCATCTTTCTTTGCTTCCTGACTGAGGACACTAAGCAGTCATTAGCCTTATGCTCCCGCTGCCACAGCCCTGAGTCACTCTCATGGCCAAGCCTATCCTATCAGGAGAGACTCTGTCCTGGCTTTCCATCAGTAGCTGTGATAAAACACTCTTTCAAAGGTAACTGGGCAGAGGGGGCTGGTATATCAGCTTATAACTCCAGGTCCCCGTCCATCACTGAGGGAAGTCAAGGCAGGAAATCAAGGCGGGAACTCAAGGCAGGCCTGCTTGCTATTCCACACAGCCTTATCTCTGGAAGCACAGCTGAAACCACGATACTGTTACTTGCTGGCTTGATCACACTGAGCTTGCTTTCTTACACACCCATGGGCCACCTGGCCAGGAAATGGTGCCACCCACTGTGGCCTCCTACATCAACTAGCAATCAAGACAATCCCCTACAGACATACTCACAGTGAAATTGGTTCTGGCCAATTCCTCAGTCAGGATCCCCTTCTCCCATGACCCTAGGTTTCGTCCATTTGACAGTTAAAGCTAATTAAGGCAGACTGTGCTCTCAAACTACGAGCCAACAGAAATTCTCTAAGTTGCTTCTTGTCAGGCATTTGGTCACAGCAATAAACAAACAAACAAATATAACGAATACAGTGAGTGATAAAGAATCCATTTCTTACAGTTCTGGAATCTAGAAAGTCTAAGACTAAGGCAGTTTAGTTTCCTCCTGAGAATGCCTCTGCTTCCAACATGCCACCTCTGTTTGTTTAAGAAAAACAAGACTCAGTAAATTGTCATTTTTGAGGTTCCATGGCAGGAACTGGGGCAAAGAGCATACGTGTTGCACGCACACACACACACACACACACACACACACACACTTTTTTCAATAATTCCCAGGAATCACAGAGAGGCACCCATATTCCAAATCTGCCTCCCTTCAAAAAAAATGTGATCATTCCAAACTTCTGAGACGCCAGGGCCATATAAAAATGGATACATCTTATGCTACCAGTTATCACTGGGCCTAAACATGCCAAAAAGCATTTCACTGACAGACATGCACATGGCAGGCCACAAACTTCGGTACTGAAGAGATTAGAGAAAGAATTAGGTCAATATGAATCACACCAAGAGAAAAATCTCTAGGGTATTAGATCTGGAGAATATTACTATCTTGTATTATTAGGACACCTTTCTGGCCATGCTAGCCAGGACCATATCAGCGTTTCCATTAGAAATCTTATTTTCAAGGGTTTATGACTTGCTGTAAAAATTCAATTGCAGCTGAACAGCATACTAGGTTGGCAGAGCAGAAAGCAGTTCAATTCGGAGAAAAGATTAAAAGTCAAGAAGAAACAAACAGGAGGAAAAGGAAACAGGTTGTTTGAAAAGAGGACAGCTGGACTTGCCCCTCTTATGCCCTTGTGCGAATTAAAGATGGCTTTATTTTGAACTTGATTTTTCACAGGTTATTAACTCCCAGGTGGAAAGAAGTCCTGAGGGGTGTGAAAGGCAAATGATGCATTCACCAGTTGGAAAAGCAGCATGCACAGAACCCGGTTCCACCAGACCCTGCAGGAATCCCACCTCTGAGCTCTTGAGGGACACACATTGAATCTTTAATGGTTTGGCAGAAGGCGGATGGGATGGTCAGCTTTGCAGGTGTCCATTTGACTGGGCTAAAGGATGGTGGATGACAGCTTGGGAAACATAATGTGGGCATGTCTGTGAGGGTCTCTAGAAGAGAGCAGAATTGAAGCAGTCACCTGAGTAAAGAGGGTCTACCCCGCTCCCATCACTGTGGGCACGTAACATACAAGCTGCTGAGGGAAGCACAGAGGAGGGGTGAGGTCACTCTCTCTCCTTGAGCTGGAGAATCCATCTTGGGCTCTTGGATGGGATAGCTCCAAGTTCCCTATCCTTCACTCTAGGGCCTTCATCCTCAGACTGCAAGTCACTCCATCAGCACCTCTCTTCTTAGTCTTTTAGATCCAATTGGAATTACTCTTTTGGCTTTCTAGGTACCCCAGTTTTCAAACTATGTATCATAGGACTTCTCAGGCTGTTCAACCTTCACAACAACAATAACACACATGTGCACGCATGCATGCAAGCACGCACACATGCACGCACACGCACATGCACCCATCGGTTGGGTTCTCTTTCTCTACCTTTCTCTGGATTACCCTAACTAACTAGTAGAGTGCCAAAGATACCCAGCAAGTTTATATCCTCTGATGAATAAAAGGTATATTATGTTCCAATTAGTCATTCTCTAAAAATAAAGCAACTATCTATGTCTCTCTCTGTTACCCGGGAGAGTATATTTTGAGACTTGCACCCAAGGTTTCTATACATCTGTCACTTTTCATCTAGCTATAGCTTCAGCATAATGTAGCCCAACAGAGATTTGTCATTTTGCCAGCACTGCCCTCTGGGTCACACAGCCCAAGTAAAAGATGCTTCTTTTAGTTCAGAAATACCATCTTCCAAATGTTGGAAGTACGTGCTTGAAATACACAGTTCGCTGGAGCCTACCATGCACTGTCTGGGGATGGGTACCTGTTTCCAGTTTTTAATAAGTCTTCAGAGCCTGCAGGGAAATAATAAAAGACAACAAGCAGACTTTCTCCTTGGGAGGAAGGCCAGGCACAGCACTCTAGCCAGAAAGAGAAAGCAGGAAGTACACGTGGGACAGAGATGTCTCGCTAAGTTATCTCACGGCAGCCGGGATTTCTTTAAGGAAGGAGTGATGGCAGGTATACCATCCATGTTGCTGCCACAGCAGTGAGATTCTGCACTTGGGAGAGTGATGTCAAAGTACATCATGTGATACTCCAGTACAAGGACTGGGTGAAATAATAAAATGAAATTTATCAGTGCTGTGCATGCCAGCTGCACTTTCTAGACATCATTTCTTGCAAACATAAAAGGCACAAGACCCAAGTGTGCTTATCCATATCTACTGAAGCAGCCAGTTATGGCCAACCAGCTTACCCACAGTTAAACCACAGTGGCAAGGCTGAAGCACCCCTTTGTTAGGTGAAAGCCTCTATCTGTCCACGTCCATTCCAGCCATTGTCCCATTGGACAGCCAGGTTAATGAAGAGAATGTTAATGATGAGGAAAGACGTGGAACTTCAACCTTAATGGCGCCTGAGGTATGACTCGGGAGAAGTCTGTTGACTTTTCACACAAAGAAAGGGAGGTTTGACACTAATTCTTCAAACCTAGACAAGCCAAGTATGAAAAATAAACTTCAGAATTGTCTTTTAAAAGATATCTTTAATGAATTAAAAATGGAACTACCATATAATCATCTATATCACTCCTGAGCATAAACCCAATGAACCCAAAGTCAAGCCACACAGATACTGGCGCATCTATATTAATTGCTGCAGTGCCCACTATAGACAAAATATGGCACCAGCCAAGAGATTTAATAGCAAGGGAACAAATGAAAAATATCACTCACACACACACACACACACACACACACACACACACACAATGGAATTTTATTCAGTTGTAAGGAAGAAAACTATGACATTCCCGGGAAAAATGGATAGAACTAAGGATCATTACATTAAGGGAAATAAGCCAAACTCAGAAAGACAAATACTGAATGTTTTCTCTCGCATGCAAAATATATATATAAACACGGAAGTAGAACAAGGACTATGAGAGGAGATGGAGAGATCTGCCAGGAGCAGAGAGGAAAGAACATGTATGATTGAAAGAGATACCCCCATAGTCTTGGGCATCTGAATACTTGGCCCCTAGTTGGTGGCACTGTTGGGAGAGGCTTACGAAATACGGCTATGTTAAAGGAAGCATGGCAACTGGGGGAGTTTGAGAGTTTAAAGAGTCACGTTTTTCTAGCTCAAGGTTTGCTTTGTGCCAAATGTTCAAGATGGTTAAGATCTTGCTCAAGGCGGGAGCCCCAGCTCCCTGCTCCTGCCTCCGCGCCTTCATTCCACTGCCGTAGACCTAACCATCCGTAACCATAGCCCAAATAAACTCTTCCTTTAGTAGTTGCCTTGGTCATGGTATTTTATCACAGCAATAAAAAGCAAATAATGCGATAAGATAATGTAATAAAATGAAGGCGGATTGGGAGCTATTCGGGGGAAGAGACTTGCAAGAGATAGAGAGAGGCCGGGAAAGGGCAGTGAGTGTGCGAAGTAGAACAAGGTATGAAAACATCGCAATGAAATCTATTTTTGGTACCCTAATCAAAAAGAAATATTTGTTAAGGCATTTCCTCGTCTTTTCTGATTTCAGATATGAATAGTCTCACTGTGAACCGAAGGGAAGGACGCCCTTCTCTGAGAGGCAGTGTGGGTAATCACTCCCTCACCTCTCATCCACCTTGCTCTGCTGCAGGGGAGGCCTGCCAGCCCATGTCCCGTATCCCGGATCTCTGTTAACGGGGCTTCACGGGGAGTCCAGAAGGCTGGGGCAGGGCCTCTGGCTCCTTCCTGTGTGCTCAGCAATTGTTTCCGAGTCCAAACGTCCCCACATTCCCAGACCCCAGACTATTCGCCTCCCTCTGGCGTCTCGGATATCAGCACCAGACAGCTGTCTGCGGCCTCTTCCTCCGTCTACACTCTAGTAACCGCAGCAACCTTCCCAGCCGCAGAGACACAAGCTGAGCATCCCTTATCTGAAATGCTTCCGCCCAGAAGTGTTTTGAATTTCAGATTTTTTTCCAATTGTGGAATATTTGCACACACTTGAGAAACCTTGGAGAATGGGACCCAAGCTTAAACACAAAATTCATTTGTATTTCATCTTTCCCTGTATGTGCAGCCTGAAGGTCATTTCATATAACATTTTTAGTGTGCCGGTATTTTGGAGGGTTGTTTGTTTGTTTGCTTCTTTTGGGGGTGGGGTAGATGGGAGGGAGGGTTGAGATAGAGTTTCTCTGTGCAGCCCTGGCTGTCCTGGACTTGCTCTGTAGACCAGGCTGGCCTCAAACTCACAAAGATCTGCCTGCCTCTACCTCCCCAAGTGCTGGGATTCCAGGCTTTCACCACCATGCCCAGCTTTTAAAATGCTGACATCCAGGCCCCACTGATAAGAAAGAATGTGGAGGCATGGATCCCAGTAATTGTTGGGGTAGAGGAGCTTCTTGTCATTTCATTGTTGATTTTATGTGGTTTTTATTTGTTTGTTTATTTGTTTGTTTGTTTGGGGTTTTACCTTTTTGGTGGAGAGGGGGTTAAAGACATGTGCCACCACACCTGGCTACGACAGCATTTTGAACTCGATTTACCACAGAAGTCTCAATGTGGAATTTTCTGCTGGTGATGTCATGTGCTCAAAGAGTTCCAGGTTTGAAACTGAGCATGGCAGTGCATGCCTACAGCATGCACACGGGATACTGAGCCAGGAGAAGGCCACAAGTTCCTAAATTCCAGACAGGACAAAACTACCTACAACGCAAAAAAGTTAGATTTCAGATTTTCCAATTAGGGACATTCATGCTGCATTTGGTTTTTCCTGGAACTGCTTGCTATTCCAATGAGTCGTCAGTTCCCCCTTTGCCTTTCAATATCCAAATGCCCTTTAATAAATTCCTTTCTTTGCACTCCCCTTATAATAACTGGCCTGCTTCCTCTTCCCAAAGGATTCCACAGTAACACAAAACTCTCTAAAAGAAGTTTCTCTGGTACCCTGTTGTAGTTTAATTCTCTGAGCTACATGACCATTCTTTTCTGTTCTATGTCATATTATCAATTAACCTATGCTGTCCCTAATGATTACTTATGGTATGACTCTGAGTACAGTTACTTAACCTTTGTAAGACTCAACCTTTTCATTTCTTCACTAGGGTATGAGTATCTTTCCAGTGATGTGTCTGTGTGGACAAATCAAATGACCAATAAATAGGCATTAAGCAGTCACTGGGGCAGAGAGGTGCTGTGGCAAGCATATTCTGTCTGCTTGGCATCCTTGTATATAAGGAATTATCACCTCAGTTCCACAGAAATCCTAATAAACTGTCTTCATGCTTTGAAAAGTCAATCCTTCAACTGGAAGAGGACATTTGGCTTGAACATGCCTATTCAGTGTCATCGATCACCCCGGCCACAAAGATTACTTCAGGGTTAGGAGCTGTGCTTCAAGTCAGGCTAATCCAAATAGCCAGTCATGATGACTATTCCTAGGATTAGATAAATTTAAACTATTTCTTTCTCTTATCCCTAAACCTTAAAATCATACAAGTCCATCATTCCAGGAATCATCTTTGCCACTATGAAAGTAAGCAATCCAGTCTGGTTTTAAATATAAAAAGCCTGCTTTCTGAAATGGCCTTCAGTCCCATGCCAACTGAGATATGTGCTCACTCTACCATTGTGTGAAATCCTGCAAGAAACTCTAGATCCTAGCAAAGACAGTATATACTTCACCAAAGAAGGGAGACAGATGGCCTGCAGGCACAGGAACAAAGGCTTGGGGAAGTGCAAACCATAACCACAGTGAAATACCACTTCTCACCAACTATAAAGGTGATAACTGAAATGAACAGGCAGATGATAAGTTCTGGTAAGAATGTAAAGAAACCTGGACTCATACACATTGCTGGTGGGAGTGTGAAATGACACTCGCACTCCAAAAGACAATTTGGTGATTCCAGAAAGAGGTAGCAGTTGCTCTTTGTGAGTATATAGTCAGGAAACAGTTGACTTTAAATGGTTAACTTTATGTCATATTAATTGCATCTTAATAGGTTACAGAATGGACAGAAGGAAAGAACAAAAGAGAAAGAAGTAGTCATGGTAACAGGATTGATCATTTCAGGCCCGAGTCAAACCTTCATTAAAGTTGCTATCTGCTTAATGAGTGGTTAAATAAACAAACTGAGTAAATCTCAGGCTCCCTTCAGCCATCCTCCTCAAGAAGGGCAATCCTGGTTCTTTCAACCTTCTGAATTACTGTTTTAAAAATCCTTTCTGAGCAGTAGCTGAAGGAGAATACAATACATCTTACTAAATTCCAGCAGAGATGTCAAAATAGAATTCTCCATTTTATCAACAAGGGAGCCCCTCAGGGGTCGCTTTCACTCATGAGCAGATGCAGAGCAAAGACTTCAGTTTAAATCCTTAGTTTCTGATGCTCCTATCTCTCCATCATCACCTCAGGGCCTCTTGGGGGTTATGTACTAGTAAAAGGCTGACCACACCTTAGTATTGTAAACTAGGCTTTAGTTAGTGGTTGTCCTGCTTTGTATCCTATTGCTGTGTTAAGCATCATGACCAAAAGCAACCTGGGGAGAAAGGGTTTATTTCATCTTACACTTCCAGGTAACAGTCCATCACTGAGGGATGTTAGAACAGGAGCACAAGGCAGGAATCTGGAGGCAGGAGCTGATACAAAGGTCATGGAGGAGTGCTGCTTACTGGTTTGATACCTGTGATTTGTTCAGCGTGCTTTTTTATATACCACTGGACCACCTGTCCAAAGGTGGCATTGCTCCCAGTGAGGTGGGCCCTCCCATATCAATTATCAATAAAGAAAATACCTGACAGACTTGGCTACAAGAAATTTGATGGGAACAGTTTCTCACATCCCCCAGATGATTGTAGCTTAGGTCAAGTTGGGAAAAAAAAAAAAAAAAAAAAAAAACCTAACCAGGACATTAGTATATAATCTATATATAATATAATATATGATGTAATCTAAATGGCTCTAATTGGAAGGAACTAACTGCCAACATGAAAATTTGATGTGATTCTGTTGGGTATCCATTTGGATATCAGATACTCCTATAGTTGGTGACTTTAATCTGTTTGCTAATTTTCTTTTATCCTCGTGTGTGTGTGTGTGTGTGTGTGTGTGTGTGTGTGTGTGTGTGTGTTATGTGTGGTACATGAATATGCTTCTGCACTTACCCATTCTCAGGCATGCAGAGGCCACAACAGAATGTCTGAAGTCTTCCTCTAGTGCTCCCTGCCTTATCACCTTGAGATGGGGTCTCTCACTAAACCAGAAGCCCCTGTTTTTGCCAGACGGTCTGATTGTCAAGCTCTCGGAATCTGTGTGTCTCTACTCCCCAGTCCTGAGGCTGCAGTTCTGCAAAGCCATGGCCAGCTTTTAACATGGGTGCTGGAGATTCAAACCCAGACCGTTATGATGATGGGGCAAGCAGCTGTGCACTGTGCCATCTCTCTAGCCCCAGTTTGCTAATTCTCTGCAAAAGTTTGAGCTTCGTTTACTTCCGTTGCCCCCAGTGCCTAGCTTAGCCACACAAAGATTGACAGGGGCTTGAGGATGCTGAGAGTCTATGAGATTGCCACGTAACTAAGCTGTGTATCTTCTGAGAAGTCCCGTGCTTAAGCCCATCCCTCTGTCCCAGCCTCGTGGTTTTGAGAGAGGCAGAGTATACAGGAAGAATTCTCCCAAAGGCTGGTTTTGTGCAGCCAAGGAGACTTTGTTCTCCTCTGAGTCACGTTTAGTCATGTGAATGTTCACAAGACAGAAAGAGAAATCGAGGCACAGGGCACAGGCAGGCTGAAAACACAGCTTGCAAACACGCCTGCTCAGCTTTGACATGAGAAGTAGTTCTTATAAACCAGAGCCTCACTTGTTGACATTTTGAAAATTACATCTTTAGGCAACATTTCCTAAGTTTTAACCTCCATTGGAAGTTTAAACATTGATTGTTAGTAAATAAAATGAAACCTGATGGAGCCCTTCCCTTTGCTCTACGGGTCAGCTGTTCTCAGTCGTTACAACACTGCACATGACTGGCCTCTAGCCCTTGCTCTGAACGTTGGCTTCAACCCCCCTGTCTCTTTCTGTACATGTGAGTCTGATCTTAGAGCATACCAGAAGCTCCTAGGGCCAAAGAGGTTCAATGGTTCGACAAGCATTTATGCCTCACATGGCACCGGATACTCCAGCAGGTGCTGGAGATACAAGGCTAGATAAGATGAAATGCTCACCCTCAGGGAGCTCCAGCCGAGACACAAACAACCTCAGTTGTGAATGTTTTAATGGAGGTGTCTGCAGAGATCAAGAGAAAGAAACGGATAAAACTTGCATAGCCTGATGGCGTTCTGAGATGCCCACAGACTACAGGCCTAAATCCTCTGTCTTTGTTATCTTTTTTCACTGCCTCAGAAACCTTATGAAGTATTGACAACTGTGCTTTATAAATAATGATAAGGAGAAATATTTAACTTTTTGTTAATAGCCACTAGTCAGGGAACTCCTTCCTAGGGAAAAACCTAATTTTGTTGAAAAGGACTTAGTATTAATTTGGTTTTGCATCACTATGATCAACTACCTGACAAAAACAACATAAGAAAGATAACAAAATGGTTCACCAGTTACAGCACTTGTTGCTTTTCTAAAGGACCAGAGTTTGGTTCCCAGCACCCACATCAGGTGGTTTACAATTGTCTGTAAGTCCAGCCCCAAGGGACTTGATACCTTCTTTTGCTTCTTTTGGCCTCCATGAACAGAATACTCTCATATGGCACACACACACACACACACATCTAATAAAGGTAAAACACTTTAAAAACAACTTCAAGAAGGTTTTGTTTCATCATGGTAGGGAAGGCGTGGTGCAGAAGGCTGAGGTGATTTACCACATCACATCCACAGTCAACACGTAGGGAGATGGGTGCTACAGTCTTTGTGCTGTTGCTTTTATTCAGTGCAGCTCCCAGTTCCTGGCTCGGTGGTGCCCACATTTCAGGTTCATCTTTCCACCTCAATTAACCAAATCTAGAAAATCCCACGATGACCCACCCTGGTTTGCCTCCCAGGTGATGCTAGAGCCTGTCAATTTGACAATATAATTACCACATTTATCCAATCTTAGATCTGTCTCCAATATTGGGCACTGTGAACCAAGAGCCCAAGAAGAGATGGAAGGTGGAATTCAGATGGGAAACTTACAAGAGCCTGCTCAACAAGGTAACTTGAACGGTTTACTTTATAAAATCTGTAGAGACATGCTCTATTTTCCCAGAGGACTTGTGAACTTGTGTCAAAAAGAAGATTTTTATTAACACATATTTATTATAGATATTAATAGGATTCAGTGTAATATTCCATGCATGCATATAATTTGCATAATCATAACCAACACCCTTCTTCCACTTGCACCCTCTTGCCCTGCATCCTTCCTAGTCCCCTCCACTCACCACTCTATTTTCAGGTCATCCTATGTTTCCCTTACATATGTAGCAGTATTCACAAGAACCAAGACTTGCTATCAGCCAAGATGCCCATCGACAGGTAAATAAATAAATCTGCTATACACACACACACACACACACACACACAGTGAAGGATTTTTTTTGCCATAAAGAATATCTTCTCTATAAATTTCTCCATTTTGGGGGAAACAAAGCAGTAGGTGGAAATGGAAGACATAATGTGAAACAAACAGGCACAGAAAGACAAATATCAAATATTCTGAACAGAACTCCGACAGCAAGCACAAAAGTCAGGGCCAGGAAGATTCTCAGCATGTAAAAGGCTTGCACCTATCGAGCTGACTCTTGTCCCCAGAACCCACAGGGGAAGAAGAGAACTGAGTACAAGTTGCCCTCTGACCTCATTGAACTCATATGTGCACACATGAATACACACATGTGTACTTAAGAAACAATCTGTATTCATCTTCTCATAAAATGTAATTAAATCAAGTTAAAAAGCTTCTGTGTAGCTAAGAACCCGATCAACAGAACATAAGGACAACCCACAGGAGGGGATATTTGACAGCTCTTATCTAGCAGAGGATTAATATTCAGAATGCATAAAGAATTCAGAAATAAGAATGTTGAAAAGAGAGCAAGAGTTGAGCAGGAAGCCTAGCTCTGACCCCATGAAAATTCCCAGCAATGGGACTCTTTGGGTAACTATTAATTATGCTGAGGAGTGGGCTTGGACTCTAAGCCTTAGAGAAATTCACATGTCACTCCTGAAGGAAATTTCTCTGTGTTACCTCAGGGCCTGAAGGAGAAAGACCTGGTGACAAATGCAGCCTGCTGCTCTCTCCACATTCCTATGCACATGTCCTCACCCCTGCACCAGGCTGCTGCCCTGGCTAAACCTGACCTGTCTGATCATGTCACACACGTTTTTCATTCCTCCAAAACCAGCAGAAATGCGTCCAGGGGAAAAAATTCCGAATGTGAATGTAGACGCCTTCCCAAGTTCTTAAAGTGTAAATCCTGCAGTCTCTTTCAATGTGACCTTTCCACTTTGGAAGGATGTTATTAATTTGCAACTCAAGATGGTCTCCAGGCCTTCACTGAAATTAAGAGCATCAACTGTGCCATTTCGGAACTGTTCATTGGTGTTCCTGAAACTTCAATATTGAGATGCTAGCTCATTTAACACGAAGAAAACAAAGTCTGTAGCAGCCACACTGTCAAGAAATTGAGTTATGGCTCTAGCTCACCAGAGAACTGAAACTCAAAGGGTGATTTTTTTAAAGCAGTAGCTGACAGTCATGAAATACTTGAATTACTTTGTGCTACACAATGGAGAGCGTCTCAGAGTGGCTCTGAAGGGAGCAAGGGGAAGCGGGGATTAGAAGTGATGCATTCTGTAAATTCATCTTAGAGTACGAATAGCAGAAATCATTATGATGACATATACTCCAAACCAAGGCATTTGCCGTTGAATAAAGTAATTATTATTCATTAATCTCTGCAAGGATTATGAAAATTAGTTTATGATCAGGCTCTCATGTATTTGCAGCCATGATTATAAGGGCAGATTTGTCATTCAAATAAGCAGATAATGTTCCTGTGTAATGAGCCTCTCTTCTCATAGATCAAAATGCATTGTGGGAATCTCAAATAAGTCGTGCTCCAGACACCATTTGTTACGTCAAAGTTTATTCAATGTGATTAAACATAAAAAATAATAATAACAAAGCACCTATTCTGCTTCATCCTTTTCTCTCCTGTTGAGTTTCTTCCATGTGAATTTATTTCAAGCAATTCTGACAATGCTGGTTGGAGAGCTCAGAGTTGACTTTCCCCACTCATCTTGCTAGACATGATTAGCGACAGTATTCATCTTCATGCAGCACAGACTTCGTATGGTGGAGTAGAAGTCTGAACGCTTAGTCTATCAATTATATCAGGAAAAAATGGTTAGTCTCTCACAACCAAGGGGCCTCTCCTGCCAAACGGGTGGAGGGTGGTTTAAATGGTACAATGATCCTCTTCGGTTGAGCATCACCAGTCTAGGTGTTCACACAGCTGTATCCTGAATGGTGACTAACTTGTTAACAATAGAATGCACCTGGGGCTCTTTGCTTGGTAGGGTTCCTGATATGGCAAGGGCGTAGCCAGCAGCCTAACAAAAGTTGTAAGAAGTCTTCAGCTGATACCTTATTCCTTTATGTTCTTAGAGGAGCCAAGTGCGTACACTCAGTTTTGTATCATGACCTAGCCACTTTGAAAATGTCTGAGTCTCCTAGTTGGATTATAGTTAAACTGTCTTTTACCACTGAGTGCTTTAAAAATAAAAACAAAGGCCTTAACATCCCATCATCAAACTTAATTGATACATAAATTTAGACATAATAATTTTTTATTTTAAATTGTGACCTGGACATTTCATAAGGATTTTTTTTTTTTTTAGTCCTTGTGCTTTATTGCAGAACAAACAATTGTGGCTTAGATGAAATAGACATTCACTTCTTTTGCAGCAAAGATCTAGACTGATGATCCATGAACCAGCAGTGTAAATAATTCTGTTGCTCTCTTCTTGCTTCTAGCTGACCCAAAAAGGATTGCCCTATCCATGTTGTTGAAATGAGCTCACCAACAGAAAAAAAAAGGGGGGGATAGGGAAGAAGTGAAATCCAGAGAGATTCTTTTTAAACATATGACAGTTGACTTAAACAGCACTGATTTTCAGAGTCCACTAAACAATACTTTGTCAGTGATCTTACCTCGCTGCAAGAGAAACAGCAAGAATCTCTAGCTAGTGGTGGGTAGAAAGAAAAGAATACACGCCTGAACTGAAACTTGACTAATCCATTATAAGGAGGAATAAGAAAAAAAAGTGGATCTCTGGGGCAATAGTAATCTCTGCCATAGAATTCTATTCTAAAATTAGAAGGTTTCAGATCAAATTTCAGATTGCTGACTGCTTTAGTAAAAGAAAAAGATTTAACAATGCAAGGCTTAGATTTCAATGTAACAATCAGATGGCTGTGAATAACAGCTGCTCCTTTAAGGAACACGTGCCACTTCTTTGTTCCGTCATAGTTCTCATCAGGCTCTTATCTCCTACCTACATTCTGTCTCCATTATTTATCCATATTGTTAGTCCAGTCTCTGTGGGCATGTGGGTTCTCACTTGAAGCATCCACCACAGTGCTGGCCACCACCTCCTATGACTCGAGTGTACCAGGCTCTTTTCCTACATCATGGCATATTATGCTCAGAGCAATTTTGCAAGGCAACTTTCTTTCCTCTATGATATAGCTAAATAAACCAAGGCTCCGCAGGATTGAACAACTTAAATTTATCTAAAAACCAACAGATAGAAACAAACAACAATTCTTTGTTTATCTGACTCAGCTGTCCATGCTAGGATGTGGGAGAATGAGAGGCCAGAGAAAAATTTAGCATGTTTCAATCTACCATTTTCTTTGGTAAAACAATTTTCTTATTTCTTGACCATGGCATCTTTAATCATCTGAACAAAAAATACTCAAATGTGGTTAACTTAACTACCAGCTTAGAGTAGAAGTATTAGGGGAATTTCCTACCCTCTGAAAAGTTCTAGAGCTCCCACTGAGCCTCCAAAGGAGCGCCCACCCTCAGCAGTCTCATCACCCTGCATTGTCTGTGCTGTTGCCTCCCTCTTCCAGGTTCCTTTTTATTCCCACCCTTGAGTTACTTTGCTTTGATCCAACTCCAGCCTCCTCCATGATGTCACTCCTCTCCATTGGCTATCCTCATCTCTTGGGGCCTTCAGTTCTCATTGCTGACTCTCAGCACTCTGATTCTAAGTGTGTCTCCAATCTCTCTAAGTAGGCAACAAGCCTGCATGACATAACCAACACAGCAAAGCCCTAGTAAATTAGGCTACAAGTTTCTCGTTTTCAAAAACTCAAATGGAACACTTCATATTTCTGTCCTTGAAGCTAATCATTTCTCATTTTCCCGTGACAAGTTCACAATCACTGTAGAATAGGGAAGAGTGTAAAAGGAGTAGAGAATGTGTTGCCTGAGAGTTCAGAGATCAAGTTTGTAGTTTCTGCTCTCTTTTCATTCATTCATTTTTACAAATTTAACTGGATATGCACTATGGGCAAGGCCTTGAAATTGGCACCAGAAACCCTAGGATGAACAAAATGAGGTTATAGCCTCCATAAGGTCTTCAAAAAGCAAGAAAATAACTATAAAGTCAAAGAGTTTTATTAGAAGTTGAAGCATGGGCAAGTACCAAAAACAAGCCATGTGAAAGAGACACCACTTTTTTTTGCACTCCCACCAGCAATGGAGGAGGGTTCCCCTTTCTCCGCATCCTCTCCAGCCTGTGTTGTCACTTCAGTTAGCCATTCTGATGGGTGTAAGGTGAAATCTCAGGGTCGTTTTGATTTGCATTTTCCTGATGATTAAGGTTTTTGAGCATTTCTTTAAGTGTTTCTCTGCCATTTGATATTCTTCTATTGAGAATTCAGTTTAGCCCTGTACTCAATTTTAATTGGATTATTTGGTTTGTTGGTGTCTAATTTCTTGAGTTCTTTATATATTCTGGATATTAGCCCTCTGTTACATGTAGGGTTGGTGAAGATCTTTTTCCAGTCTGTAGGCTGTTCTGTTTACAGTGTCCTTTGCTTTACAGAAGCTTTTTAGTTTCATGAGGTCCCATTTATTAATCATAGATCTTAGAGCTTGAGCTATCAGTGTTCTGTTCAGGAAATTGTCTCCTGTGCCAATGAGTTCAAGGCTCTTCCCCACTTTTTCTTCCAACAGATTTAGTGTATCTTGTTTTATGTTGAGATCTTTGATCCACTTGGACTTTATTTTTGTGCAGGGTAATAGATATAGGTCTATTTGCATTTTTCTACATGTGGACATCCAGTTAGACCAGCACCATTTGTTTTAGATGTTATCTTTTTTCCGTTGTTTGGTATAGAGGGTCCTCTGAAAAGCTCCACCCAATAGGGGATTGAAGCAGATTCCAAACTGTGGACACAGTGCGGGAAGTCTTATGGAAGAAGTGGGGGTTAGAAGAACAAGGAGGGGACAGGAGCCCCACAAGGATATCAACAAAGCTAAAAATTCTGAGCCTAGGGGGTCTTACAGAGACTGATGCACCAACCGAGGACCATGCATGGAGATGACTTAGACCCCTGCTCAGATATAGCCGATTGGCAGCTCAGTCGCCATGTGGGTCTCCGAGTGAGGGGAGCAGGGGCTGTCTCTGTCATGAACTTGGTTGCCTGCTCTTTGATCACTTGATCCTAGCAATGCGGTCTTGCCAGGCCACAGAGGAAGAGGATCCAGGCAGTCCTGATAAGACTTGATAAGCTATGGGCAGATAGCAGAGGAGGAACACTCCATCTTTCAGTGCATTAGGGGAAGGGAATGGGAGAAGAGGGAGGGAGGGTGCAACTGGGAGAAGCTGAGGGAAGGGGCTTCAGTCGGGATATATATAATGAATAAATTGTGAAAAAATTAAAATAAAAAAAGAAAGAAAGAAACACCACTTCCCTGTTCCCCAGTGTTCTCACGAGGCAAGACAGACATAATTGTTCTACCTTTGCCTGGCTTTTGCAATCAAATGAAGCCAAGTTCTGGATTCGTAAGATATCATTATGGAAATTTTCAGTTTTGTTCTCCCACTAGTCTTGACAACCATCATTAATCTTCTTAGTTCTTACTCATGTTTAAAAAAAAAAAGTGATTCACAGCTACATAACAATTAGTGATAAAGTTAATTGGAATCCAAGTTTCTTAACTCCTCTTTTTCAGGCACTACTCACTGCTTGATATGAAATATCACTGGTGAGAAGTCAGTGGAAGCAGGTACTCGTTAGCGACGGGTGAAGAATCCCACTTGCAGAGGGTACACATCTCTTCAGAACAAGCTGGAGTCAGAGCCTTTCAGTCTGGTGGGCAGCGGCTGCCACTGTGACTTTTCACAGGGTTGTGAGTACTTAGGAAGACGATGACAAGAGAGTCTGGAGATGCAAGAGGAAGAATCGTGATGGGGGGGTGCGCGTGGCCTCTATGAATTTCTACAGGTATTCCTCACAACAGCCCCGTGACACATACTAACAGGTATCTGCATTTGACAGAGGAAGAAACAAGACATCTTTGATGGAAAACTCTACAGTTGACATTGTCATCCTTTAACTCACCCACCCCACTTGAGTGAGTTACTTCAGGAAAGGAGGAGGGGATTATTCAAAGTGATGTCTCTACTAACATTCTCCTACAAACGAGGCATAAGAAGAAAGCCACTATAGAACACTACAGCAAGTACAGTCACAGCACCCAGCGCCCCAGAATGAAAGCCAGCCAGGACCCTAAGTAGCTGGCACCGCATTGCACACAGCAGAACAGAGGCATAGACTTGTCTCCTGCCAATCACGACTGACTCCCAGGAAGGGGGAAAAACATGAGGTTCTTGGGTGCCAATTATGTATTGTTGAAAACTAACAATGGCATTCACTCAAAAACTAAAACGTCCATGAGTCAGTTCTGACAAGTATAAAAGCCCTGCTTAGCACAAGACTTGAAGAATTTTCTAATCTAATCCAATTCCTATATCCTTTAGATCAAAACTGGATACTGCTCATTGTTCTGTGACTCATTCAAAGAGTGTTTGGAGCAAACTTTATTTTACTTGTTTTTCTTCAATAAACTATGAACCTTGATTCTATCACCCGGAGCCTGTTTTTCACAGATAAAAGTTAGATGGGGAAGGAAAATTGTAAAGACAAGGCTCTGTCTTCACCTTTCCTTTAAGGAAGAAAACTCAAGAGTTTCAAAAAATTATGTAATTTGTACTGTGTAATAAATAAAATAAAAAGCAGGAAGCTTTCCCCACTGGAGCTATTAGAGATTTAATTACTATCCTTGTAGGTAGCAAGTGAAACTTCCAGCACCTTTTCTTATCGCGTAGATCATGTGCTCATTATGGTCCTATCTTCTCAAGAGATGCCAAGCCATCCATAGCAATATACTGAATAGGGCTATCTATCTGTGTTATACTCCAGAGAAACCAAGATGTCTAAACTCATGCTTTCCTAAACATCAGCTCTCTCCCTCAACATCATAGAACATCCAGCTCAGATGTGTTCAAAGTACATGTCCTCTTTACCGAGATTTCTATAGTAAAACAGAATCACAGACCAAACAATCATGACATGTGACTTCTGTAGTAGAAGGTATGTGGAGAAGTAGGGAAGAAAGAAAGAACAACTACTAGTAAGTTAGAAGACCTGGAATCAGGGAAAAAGTTGGGACAGCCTCTCTGCTTATTCAGGGATGACTTCCCCACCTTATATGAGTAATTCTTGAGCTAGTTTGCAGAGAATAGGCAAGAATTGTTTGCTTAGTTTGCTTTCTTGCTCCTCTATATGACCTAGCACTGCACTATACTCATTCTGCCTACGAAAGGAAGGAAAGGAGGGAATTATTTTACAGGCATGGAAAAGTCTAGCACACATCTGTTGACTTTCCTGGTCCCGCTTTCTACAGCAGCAGGATCCTGGCCCCTTTACAAGGTTTATTGGTTCAGGAATGGGCTGTTTACACAAGGACAGGCGTGCCAATTCTTTGGAATCTGGGATCAGAACCCAGAAAGAGAGTCTTGTCCTGTCTGGGTGAGCCTTAGAGAGTCAGAAAGTCTGCGTCTCTGCCATGTGAACAGGAAGCAAACGGAACTCATGAAGTTGGTAAACAGAAGAAAAAAAAGAAGAAATGGGGATTGATGAGAGACCGGAAATGCAATCTAAATTCCTCCTGCCTCATGGGTCCTCTCCTTATATTCAGTCATATCCTGCCTTTATGTTGCTGGAATTCCTGTTTTGTTTTGCTTTGTTTTGTTTTGTTTTCCAGTAAAATTTCTATTTTTTATTTAAACTAGATTTACTTATTTTCTGATTTTTGGACCAAAATCACTTTATCTAGTGATAAGGGAGGCTTGGGTGGAGGAAATTCCAGGCAGAAATTTCACATAAATAGCCCAGTGGTCTGAAGAAACTCAGCTGCTTGAACAGGTGGAAGCGTGGTCCTCTATGATGTAAAGGATCTTTAGATGCCTTTAAACCCCAAGATAAAAGAGATGATACATGACAGCAATACACCATCTTCCTCTGAACATTTCTACATTAGGCATGTGCCTCATCAAAATGTCTGAGAGGCTGTTCAAGTCCCACCTAGCATAGAAGCAAAGCAGAAAGCTTTTAGAGACATATATAGAACAGACCTTGGGAACTAATTAAGTTTAGAAACTTACAACGAGTCAGGCTGGAGAGATGGCTCAGAGGTCAAGAGCACATACTACTCTTGCAGAGAACTCTCTTTCCAGTTCCAGCATTCATGACAAGTGGCTCACAACCACCTATAACTCCAGTTCCATGAAATCCAATGCCCTCTTCTGGCCTCCATGTAAACTTGACACATGTGCACATGCCCACACGCAGACATGCATGCATACACATTTAAAGTTAAGGAAAGAAGGCATCAGAAACATAAGACAGACATTATCACTGAACAGATAGACTGATACACCCAGGTAGGGCTGTTTTGTTTTTTGTTGTTGTTGTTTCTGTTTTTGTTTTTTCTCACTTCCCATAAGGTGCAACGTTAACAGACTCAGGAATAGTTGACATCTACCCACACACTAACTCTGTGTCTGGTGATCAGAGGATCACAGTCTCCATGTGCATAGTGATTAAATTTCATTTATTCAAGCATGCATTTCTCTATTAACACCAGTATTCATCTCCCACCATGCTTTCTTTTTATCTCTTTCATCATGTCAGAAGTCACTAACATAGCTCTTGACAAATTTTCAGCCCACTGTCTACTATGGCATATTTTTATACACTAATGTACAAGAAAGTCTATGTCCTCATGTTTCCTATGTATTCATACCATGGAGCCACAGTATGGCCCACTTCTGGAATTACAACATTGAGAGAGTACCACCTTTTGAACAAACATACCAGATAAGTCTTCTTATCATGGCAAAGGGTGTTACAGAATGAGCCTGCTCTTTGCAAAGAATTGAGCTCCTGGGTTCCTTTAACCTGCTTGCTTCTGCAGTACAATTAATATATGATGTGATTTCTTTCCCGAACATCATTTACAGACACTCTCCTAATAATTATTGTTATGTGATAGATTTGACCTATATTGAACTTAATATCTCTGGAAAAATATTTCTAAATCACAGCTCTGGGAAGTTCTTCAAGGAAGCCAAGAGTAGAAGCTGCCTTTTTTGGTTCTTAACATCAGGGATGTGAGTCAAGGACATTCTCTCTAGGTTCATGTGTCTTGCTGTTAGCTGCCTCCACGTGACTGCAGACATAAGTACTGAGAACACACTCAAGAGCATGCCTAGCACATGAGTAAAACCATCTCCAACTCTGAGTCCAGGAGGCGGTTATTGATCTGCCTTGTGATCTTTCCCTACCTGGTTTTCTGAGGATTTCCAAAATAGCTCACTTTAAAGGAATTAGAGGCTCAAGAATTTTTTTTCCTTTGTCCTTTGACCAATTTAAAAAAAAAAAAAGCCTAAAAATTTCTAACATTTTACAAAGGATGAATTTTGATACACAAGAAACATTAGCATTTTCTGTGATTGTGAGGCAAAAGAAAACTGCTCTAAAATCTTGAGAAATCCACAGTCCTTTGGCCATGGAGGCCATTTTGCTCCATCAAGAATCAGAGCATGTATTAGAGCTGTGGGACTTTGATCAACCAAATAATCAGAGCGTGTGCTAACTATGGAGCCAGTGGGAAGGAGCTGCTTATAGATGTTTTTTTTTTTTTTTTCCTGTGTTTGCCCATTTGGGTACCCAACTTAAAAAAAAAAAAAAAAAACTATCTTCTAGTTCTAGCACCTCCTGGCTCTGTGACCTTGGAAACATCTAAGTTCCTATGCAAAATGGTGCATCTCTACATAGGTCAGGTACCAATACAGAACAGTGCATCTCTGCATAGGTCAGGTACTAATGCAGAACAGTGCATCTCTGCATAGGTCAGGTACCAGTGCAGAATGGTGATTCTCTATGTAAGTCAGGTACCAATGGCTGACACCCCACTGGGTACTGGGGATACCAGTAGAGACTCCAGCCCTTTACTCCTTTAATTATTTTCTCTATCACCAAGACTATAAATGCAATGCTGTTTTCTGAGTCTCTTTGTGGCCAGGGCCCTGTCAGTCTCAGAGGGAATGCTAGAGAAGTTTATTCTTTAAAAGGCAGAAATACAGAAGAAAACCACTCTCTCTCCACCCTGACATATTTTTGTTAGACTTTTTAATGGGAGTTTGATGCTTGGACATTGCCACACAGAGATACGGCAGAAAAGAAAGTGAGGAAGAAAGCAATATTTTTGTAGAAGCAACACCAAGCCCAAGAGCTAACAACTTCCTCCAGATTTCTTAAGGAAATGATGCAAGCTGTGGGTAGTAGTTCCTCTTATTTCCAACCAATGCGTCACAACAATCCCCCTATTGAACAAGAGTCCCTGGTTATAGTCTATTTTTAGAGTTACGAACAGGATAGAATTTATGAAAGAGCTTTTGTATCTATGCCTAACATCCTCAGGGTTTTTCCCCTTGGCTAGTTTCTTATGAAGAAGTAGTATAATCATACAGTTGTTCATGGTGTTCATCATGAAATTTTTGAAATATTGTGTTTCTTTTTGCACAGGAAGGTGGAGCATCCCTCAGCAATGGTAGAGGGTCTTTGACAGAGCAGAGACCATCCCCTTGTGACAAACACGTATGGGCCCAGGCAAGCGATAGAAAAAATTGATAGGACAAAGGAACCAACATAGGAGTTAGCTCAGGTGGGTAAATGTCTGCTGGATGAGATCTGGGAAGCCTTGACAGAAAGCTTCCCAGTAATTTTCCAACTCATCTATCCCAGGAATTTCCACTGGACTTTAAGCATTTCTGTGGCCAGAATTTTCTTGACGTGTACTGAGAGAGGTATCACACAAGCCTGAGAACTTTAAAGCCCTGAAGAGACAGAAGGCAGAACAGATACTTCTGGAAATCACTGAGGACAGTAAAAAAGGAACATAAGTTTTACAGCTAAAGGCCTGGGCTTGAGTGTGTGTCCTAGCACCTAACGCCCAGTGTCTTAAAAGAGTCACTGGGGTGCTCTGCAAATTATTTATACAATGCCCTGCCCTGCCTTGCTTTTCTTCATGACGGGTAGAGAAAACCAATAAGATCATATAGCCATGTCTTCATAAACCGTAGAGCACTGTGTAAGTAGAGAAGCTGTAAAGCTTAATGATGAGGATCAGGTGATAGCCAAAGGGCACAAGAACGTGGGAGCGGGGCAGAATACTAGGCACAAAGAGCCCCTGCTGAATGTCACAATAAGGCAGGTCTTTCCTGGTTCCTTTTCTCTGGGTCTAGCTATGGAGTCTATGGTGGAGTTAAGACTGGGTCCATGGCTTCAGACTTAGTAACCAGCTATTTGATAGTTACCTTAATGTCGCTGCTGTTAGAGACCCCTCCAGCTCTGGCTTCCTTTCTCCCTGTGTCTGGTCTGGGGTTTTTCCAAGGCATCAAAGCTCTCCTGAAAACACCGTCCTCTCTCATCCTTCCTCTTGTCCAATAGAGGAGGATGTGTGAGGCCCAGGGGAATACAGGGAGAAATCAGGGTGAAGTCTGCAAACATGCACAATTTGTTGAGTGAGGCTCCGTTAGCTGTAAATTGCCTTTGTCTCAGTACACTTTCTGCTGCTGTAACAGAGCGCAGGGGACTGAATAATTCATGAAGATTCATTTTGGTAACAGAGGCTGAAAGCACGCGATTAAGGGGCTACGTCTTGCAAGGGCCTTCATGCTGCATCTCTTCCCAGTTACAAATCCACTTTCACAGCTGTGGATACTGTAGCTCAGTTGGTAGAGCGCTTTGCAGGAGGCACAAAGCCCCGGGTTCCATTATGGTGGGGTTTGAGAGGTAAAGGCCGGAGGATGGGGAGTTCAAGCTCATTCTCTGCCTGGAATGAATTTGAGGCTAGCCCAGGCTCACAAGGCCTTGCCTCAAATGAATAAATAAACAGCTCACTTCCATGATAATGACCTTAATCCAGACATGAGAACAAAGCCCTGCAGATCCAGTCTTCTTTGATCGAACTCCAGAGGGTCCAGGTTTCCAGCATATGGATTTCGGGAGATTAAACAGACCACAGTATTCCTGTGCATCACGAAGGTAGTCCCTGGTCTTCCCGGAGACTCAGTTTCCCTTTCTGCCATATGCTAATTATGCCTGTTCCACTTCCCTTCCAGGAGCAAAAGGCAAAGTCAGCTGAATGCTGAAGAGCAGTGTACAAATGCAGGATTTCTCCAGGGCACTGTACAGGTGAGGGGAAGGCGGGGGCCTCTGAGGTCAGACACACCTAGGCTATGCCCAGCTCTGCTAGCTCCTGCTACATAATTCTTAGAGAACTCCTTGCCAATACAAACTTGGTGTCCTTTTCTAAAAAAAAAAAAAAAAGTAGGATCCCTAACACTCACTACAGATTGTTTGTTTTAGTGACTAAAACAAACTAAATTAAATAAGAAATCCTGGCTCCTCATTAAGCAAACACTACTCTAAATGTTGCTTGTAATCCTGCCCGTGTTATTTTTGTTTGTTTTGTTTTTCTTTGCTTTTAAGTCCATGTCATAGTCTGAAATCAAGAATGAAACACAGAAACGATCTCGGCATGTACTCCCAGCCATCCCTGCACAGCCTCTCCAGAACATCAAATGGCCTCTTAGGGTTCTGTTGAGATTTACTGCTGAGGCACAAGAAGGAGGCCAATGCCTTAAAGTTCACTACCTCAGCATCCAGGCTCCTGTCCACTACGGCCAGCTCAGGTCCTTGGATTACCCAGCAAACTCTTGTGCTCTGGCACAGAGCAGCTCTGAAGCAGAACACGGCCTACTGGAGCCCAACATTTCACCCACCAGGGTCAGAGAAATACACCAAGATCCCACAGTATCCTGGCACAGGTGCCTGGAGAAGGCTTTTCAAGCCAAGCCTCAACCCCTCTCATTCTGTAAGCTGCTGTCTCCCTCCTAAGCACTCTGTCTCAGCTTCACGAAAAGCCAGAGGTCAGTCTTAACAAACTTATAGCCCTGCAGGGCACTCCTTACCAAAGAGGCAGAAACCGACCTTCCTTTTGCTTACACGATTGGTTTTGATGAAAGAATCAGTATAGAAATGCAACACAGGGGTCTTTCTTGAGACTCATACTCCAACCAAGTACCATGCATGGAGATAACCTAGAACCCGTGCACAGATGTAGCCCATGGCAGTTCAGTGTCCAAATGGGTTCCATAGCAATGGGAACAGGGACTGCTTCTGACATAAACTGATTGGCCTGCTCTTTGATCACCTCCCCCTGAAGGGGGAGAAGCCTTACCAGGCCACAGAGGAAGACAATGCAGCCACTCCTGATGAGACCTAACAGACTAGGATCAGAAGGAAGAAAAAGAAACCCTCCCCTACCAGTGGACATGGGAGGGGCATGAGTGAAGAAAGGGAAGGAAGGGAGGAATTGGGAGGGGAGGAGGGAGGGAACTAGAGGGGGGATACAAAGTGAATAAAGTGTAATTTAAAATAAAATTAAATTAAAACTAAAAAAAAGAAATGCACATGAAAATAGCAGGCCTAGATGATCATATCCAACTTTAACCAGTTAACCAGTCATCTGCTTGTCCTGATCATAGACAATCACAGGACCTTTGGAGCACAGTGCTTGATGCTGCCAGATGCTGCTGATGTCCCTCATATTGTACCATTATCTTCTTCAATTTCCTGTAGCTGGATCAAGAGGACTCAAAGTTGGATGAAGGCATCCATTGTACCACAGCAAGTAAGCTGTGTTGCTTATGACATCAAGTAGATGTCCGATAAGCGATCAGCAGGGTGATGAATTGACAAGAGAACAGATTTGGAGGTTTTTTCCAAAGGTCGTTACATCTGGTCCCTACCACTTGTCAGGAGCCATTCTGTTAAAGGAGCTCACTAGGCAGGTGGACCTTCTGGAAAGGGATCCAGTATTTTGCAAAGTCTATACCATGATGCAGCCCAGAACTGTTTCCAGTCTCTGACACTCATTCTTTGTGCACTGCTGCATCTCTCTATAATCTGGGATGGTGTGAATCACCACTTTCTGGGTATTTACACACCCTGATTGAACAAACTTCCTATGGGATCTTAACGAAGATGTACTGCTGCTCAGATGAATTAATTCCCGATTATGGAATTCCGGATTTGATTCAAACAATTTTAAAAGTTAAATTGTTTTAGAATTTCTAAAACAACTTTAGAAAGTTTATGGCTGCAATAAATACCTTTGTGGCCCTTGTTACCTTATGGCATCATATACTGTCATTTTAAATTTACTTTGTTTCTTAAAATGAAAGACAGATAAAATTAGTGTCTTAAACTCACTATAAACTTAGAGATAGCTGAAAAATGTGTAACCAGGTCAGTCCTAATTGAAAATACATATATTCTTGTAACTTGTAGACCCTGTTAACCTTTAGGCCTTGTCAACCTTTGCTTTTCTGAACTCATTCTGAACTTAAATAATGAATAGATAAATAAGAAATGGCTAGTAACCTATTGTATTTTAGAATTTATCTGTTTTTGTGATTAATTGCCTTTTTGACTGTGAGGTAATTCCTTTTCTGGGAGCTTTGTCTCAGAGGTTTAAAGCTATACAATGAACCTTGGCAGAACCCCGTTGGTAGAATCCCATTGAATGGAAGTCTGTTGGAATTCACTTCATCCATGAATTGCAAATATGTATATAGATATGTGTTTACATCTAAATATGTCTGTCTGTTTTTTGTACATATGTTATATGAGTGTATGTCAATTGTCTTCCTGTGTAAAAGGAGCTGCTTTTGTATTGTCCATTGAATGTATGTATGAATATGCAAAAGTCTCTATGTCTGATTGTTTGTCTATATGGCTGATACTAACCCTAAACCTACTGCAGTTTCTGCAGAGGGGACACTAGCAGAAATCATCGTCATCATCATATGTAAGCTGTGGGAATTTGTTGAGGTTAAAATTCTCAACTTCATCTACCTTTTCTCTTGAGCCATGTGTGCATGAATGCTCTTTGCTTACTTTCTCTCCTCGTTTCTTTTTCTTACTGATTTGCAAACAAGTTAACAGGTTCAGGATCCAACTATCAGCTGCAGATAAGCAGGAAAATGTTTAGCTTGTGGAGGCCTCTGTAATGGCCTTCTCCTCTGCAGGAGCTAATCTCAGATCAAATAACTCCCTTTTTTTTCCATACAGAATATTTCACTGAATTTTATTGGTTTGGATATATTTTCAAGCATATGAACATCGGTGTATAAAATTATACAATAAAGGTAGAAGAGGACGTTGGATCCTTGGAGCTGAGATTATGGAGAGTTGTGAACCATCATGTGGGTGCTCATAATTAAACCTAGGTCCTCTGGAAATGCAGGCAGTTCTTAATCATTGAACCCTCTGATTCATGATTTTAATTATGCTCAATGGTCTTTAGTAATAAGAGGAAAAAAAAACATAGCCTAATTTTCAGAGTTCAAAATCAAGGTATGTTACACTGTGTCTTAACATGAACACAGCCACACTGTCTACCATCCATCAAGTCCTATTTATGTTAAGTAGTATATGACTATGATTCTTTTTCAGAGATGAGCACAGGGATTTCTCCATTTCAGGGAATTTTACAATACATTGTCTTGAATCAAATCAGCATGCAAGCCACTTTTACCTTTTCTAGAACCTGGGGTCCTTTTCTGAAGACTTGTGTATCAAATACTGCTTTACTTTAAGTAGTCTGTTTGATTGTTTGTTTGTTTGTTGTTTATAGCCAAAATATGCTCAAGTACACAACAAGGACATTTTTCTCAACCATGTTCGCAGCAGCTTTATTCGTAATTGCCAGAATCTGGACACAATCCAGATGTCCCTCCAAGGGGGAATGGATACAGAAACTGTGGTACATTTACACAAGGGAATACTACGAAGCAATTAAAAACAAGGAAATCATGAAATTTGCGGGCAAATGGTGGGAACTAGAAAAGATCATCCTGAGTGAGGTATCCCAGAAGCAGAAAGGCACACATGGTATATACTCATTTATAAGTGGATATTAGACATTTAATATAGGATAATTATGCTAAAATCTGTACAGCTAAAGAAGCTTAGCAAGAAGGAAGACTCTGGGTAATATGCTCAGTCCTCATTCAGAAGGCAAATGGAATAGACATCGGAAGAGAACGAAAACAGGAAACAGGACAGGAGCCTACCACAAAGGGCCTCTGAAAGACTCTACCCAGCAGGGTATCAAAACATATGCTGAGACTCATAGCCAAACTTTGGTCAGAGTGCAGAGAATCTTATGAAAGAAGTGGGGGTAGTAAGACCTGGAGAGCAACAGAAGCAAAAAAAATCTGGGCCCAGGGGTCTTTTCTGAAATTGATAACTCTAACCAAGGACCATGCATGGAGATAACCTAGAACCCCTACACAGATATAGCCCATAGCAGCTCAGTATCCAAGTGGGTTCCTTAGTAAGGGGAGCAGGGGCTGTCTCTGACATGAACTCAATGGCTGGCTCTTTGATCAGCCATGAACTCAGCCATGAACTCAATGGCTGGCTCTTTGACCTCCCCCTCAGAGGGGGGGCAGCCTTACCAGGCCACAGAGGAGGACAATGCAGCCAATCCTGAAGAGACCTGATAGGCTAGGGTAAGAAGGAAGGAGAGGAGGACCTTCCCTATCAGTGGACTAGGAGAGTGGCATGGGAGGAGAAGAGGGAGGGAGGGCAGGATTGGGAGGGGTTGAGGGAGTTGGCTACAGCTGGGATACCAAGTGAATAAATTGTAATAAATAAAAAGAAATAAAAGTATTGTGAGCCAAGCTATAAATAAATAAATAAGAAACCCTTTTCTACAACCTTTGCAGTTTTGGCTAGAAACCTCCTTTTACATCCTGGCTGCAGGAAAAAATGGTGACCAGTTAAAAGTTTTCCTCCTTAGTAGCAATGTAGCTAATCCCTAGACCTAGAAAAGGAATCCTGGGCTCCCTCCCCTATTTCTTTTTATTTTAATCATCTTCCAGGATAGCTTGCCTGAGCCATCAGCTCAGTGACTGTAGAGATAAAGCTAATGGAAGATTCCGCATCCCATCCCAGTTCCGACCCTGGGCCCTGGAACCTTGCCAAAGCAAAGTGAGATTTTGACAGTCAGACTCTAGAAGACTTTAACAACCACTATCTCTGGTCCCTACCACTAAAAACTTTTTCTTTGTAAAAGTCTATTTGAGTTAGAAATAATTGTAGCAACCTTACTTTAGAGATATTTACAGACTTATTGGACACATACATTGTATATATTTATATAGTGGAGTTATATTGAGATATTTATTCAGGTACTGTCTTTCACCTAATCCAAGCTATTCATTCTAACTCATGAGTTTATTCTTCTTGTCTTCTCTAAAACAAACAAACAAAGCCTCTGCCTCTTGCTAAACCCACTTTATTTTCCTCAAGCCTTCCCAATACTCATTTAAGAAGCACTCAGAAATACTCATTGTGTGTTCATAGTGTGTCAGGGTTAGGAGCAAGTTTTAGAACATGGTGAACAACAGAACACCCATTGTAGGTGGTGTCATCCCTGGTCTAGTGGTCCTAGGTGCTACGAGAAAGCAGGCTGAACAAGCCATGAGAAATAAACCAGTAAGCAGCACCTTCCATGGTCTCTGCACCAACTCCTGCCTCCAGGTTCCTGTCCTGTTGGGGTTCCTGTCCTGACTCCCTTCAGTGATGAACAGTGATGTGGAAGCGCAAGCCAAACAAACCCTTTCCTCCTCAACTTTCTTTTTGGTCCTGGTGTTTTGCTACAGCAATAGAAAGCCTAACTAAGACAGCACATACCTGTAGGAACTCTTTACTCTTAGGTTCTCACACTGGAAGCTTAGGGGTGTCCAACCTGGGGCCTGTGGGCTGCAGGCAGCTGAAGATAGCCGTGAACGCAGCTCAACACAAAACTGTAAACTTACTTAAAACATTATAAGACGATGCTTTTGGTAACTCAATTGTGCGTTCTTAGGCATGAACTTTGTCTTAATATTGCCAGGTCAAAGGTCGGGGACAGCAGCCACGTTAGCGTACTCCAGCCTTACCAGTCAACAGACTCTTCTTTCTTTCTTTTATGTTTAATTTTATGAGCAAAGTTTTCAGAATCTTGTTTCTGAGATTCTTGTGTATCCTGTTCTAAACCCCTGAGCCTTTTTTTGCACTCACATCTACAATATTTTGACATAGTTTGCACCTGGGAATGGATCTTAAGGGTTTGTTTAACCATAAACGTTTCAGGCTTACTTCTCTTCAGGGAGAAAGAACTCAGAACTCACTGTGTATTTTACCTTTCAACGAGGAAATTAGTGCGCAAACTTGAAACTAACAGTAACTGTTTCTTCCCCTGAGATGTAGGCAGGTTTCTGCAAGTCTAGATGCCTAAGCTTACTGGTTTTAAAGGTGCAGGGGGAAAATCCCTTCTCAGAAAAAGATCTCCGGAGAGAGGATAAGGAATGGGCAAAGAGGATAGCAGTCAAGAGCTGAATTCAAGGTCAAGCTCTGACATTTGCTGGCTGGATTTTTTTTTTTAAGACCAAGGTATAATCCCACCATTAAGGAGCAAGCATGTAACAGAGATGACAGGTAGATACATCATGTAAGACAAGCATTTGGTATTACAGTGGATTTGAGCCTACGAGAGGGGGCAAGGGAGAAAAGAAAGTGGCACAGTCTGAGCATTTGTGTCACCTCATTGTGGGGCTTTTATTTTCTGTCCTTTGTATACGCAAATATTTATCACCATTATAATTTTAAAAATTTTTAAATGTAATTAAAATATAATTTCATCATTTCCTCCTCTCTCCCCTCTCTCTTACTTCCAAATGCATGGCTTCCTCTTCTTTAACTATTATTGTTACATACAGAGCTATGAGATTAAACATGTAAATACAATCTGCTGAGTCCGTGCAATTTTGCCTTCATAGATATGTTCTTAGGGCTGACCATTTGGTGTTGGATAACCAACCAGGAGCCTGGTTCTCCCCTCTCGGCAGTTGTTTTTTACCTGCAGCTCTTCATCTGGGAGGGCCCTGTGAGATTTCTATCTATGGAAACCCTATCAACTGTTACTGGAAACGTTCAGGTCTTGTTTAGACAGCAATGCTGTTGAGACTTCTTGCTGTAGCTTCGCTGTCAAAGGATTTTGTGATGAATCCAAATGCCCAGAATGATTATATTAGGAGTGGGACTCAGAGGTGTTCACAGGTGATGGTTGGACCAGTGCCTCTCACAGAAGGAAACAAAGAATGCTAGCTATCCCTTCCGTCACATGAGGATCTATCAAAAGAGCGCTCTCTGAACCAGCAGGGAGATCTTCACCAGACACCAAGCCTGCCTAAGCGAATGAGAGGTAGAGGACTCATCTACACCATGGTCAGGAGGTCTATGCCATTTGGGACATTTAGTAACCCACATAAGTCCTACTTTGTTTACATGCAGTTATCCTGGGTTCCATAAAAAGGTTCCATTACCCCTTCTTGTGTCTCATCATGCAGGTTATTCCTCTCTCTCTCTCTCTCTCTCTCTCTCACACACACACACCTACTTTCTCGTCTTCGGCCACTGTTCCCTTTCCTCCTTGACTGTCTTCTTGCCTTGTCTTCTTCCCATCCTACTGTCTAGTTTTCAGTTCAGTGCACTTGAACTCTCCAAGGGAGAGAGTCTGTACAGAGCAGCCCTACTGAGCAGAGCTCTCGTGCCAGGCTAGATGCAGGATATAGGTCAGTGGTGCCCATGCTCATTCTTGCCTTAGCTACAGAGAGCAGCCGGGCCACACGGCTCAAAGCGCACAAATGCTTCGTGCTGCGGCATCTTCGCTGCGGCATCTTCGCTGACTGCCTCAAGCAACGGTCTTTCTGCTGAGGTAGAAAGGCGGTTCTGCTTGGAACTGCATGCTGCTCATCCGGGTGGAAAAATAAGGTAGGAACAGGATATAAACTGTGTATGAAATTGACCTGGGCCCTGGAGGGTCTTCTGTTGAAGTATAACAGAAGGTAAAAAGCGATCCACAGATACAGCACTTTGAATAAACTTAGATCCAGTGCTGACATTCCCTTCAACATGAGACAAGAAAACTCCAGCTCAGTTAATACACGGGATTGTCCTATATTTGTGGCGCACAGGGCAGTGAGGGCTTTCAGAACCACTTCATCTACCCAGGGAGTTAATGAAAGTCTGGTGACTGCCATTCATTTCATAGTATTTGTGCCAGGTGAAGAGCACAACAACCTTTACCATCTGTGTTCAGCTCTAACCTCCTCCAGGGCACTGAGCAACGGCCTCTGAAGCAGAAGGATGGTCCTGAGGGAAGATGCAGAAACTGAGGGCAAACCTCTGCTTCCTTTTTGACCTGGGGATGGAAGAGCCAGAAGAGGATCTTGGCTCTTAAGCCCACATCTACTGTCCTCTACCACATGGGTCTTATCTGCCCAATTAGAGAGCATGGTTATGAAAAGGCCTAGCCAAATGTGATGCAGCTAGAAGGAGGCTGAGGTAACAAACAGCTGAGTGTTCAGAAGGCAATGGAGCAAACAAGGCAGAGAGCAAGGCCTTCTCAGAAAGGCAGCATGCCGGGGCTGAGAGTCCACTGCTGACTGAGGGACAGGGGAAGCAGAGAGGAGCTGGCTTCGGGGAGACATAAAAAGGCAGTGAGGCAGGAGTGTATATTTCAGGACTGATTTGGAAGAAAGGACACAGCAGTATTTCAACTGAGACTGTAGAGCAAACGAAAAACCAGATCCCAGGCTGAAACAGTGGCAGAAGCAATTTTGGATTCTGAACCTATTTCCCTACAGAACAAGAAAATTATACAAAGCCACAGAGAAAAGACTTCAAATGCAGGACAAGGATGAGATACTATCCCATAGGTTCTCTCTTCCACGTGGGCAAGGCCACAGTTGGAGGAAAGGTGTACAAGAACCTGGGTCAAGCACTTCCACCTTGAATCATTTCAGATCTCCAGCCATGCCCTTACAACATCTCAGAGCCAGGGTGTCCTCCTGGAGAGAGTGAGAATGATGATACCCTCCTCACAGCATGCTGCAGTCACCAGAGGCCTCTGTAGACTCTCCGTAGTCTGACATAGGAGAACAAGGATGCTACATGCCATGTGATCCCCCATAGACCACACTCTAAAACAAGAAAATAAAAGACCCGCAGCTACTGGGAGGAAGAATGAATGTGCAGAGCACACAGGAGTCTCAAGGCAGTGAAAATATTCCATGTGACACTGTCTTGGTGGATACATGCCAATACTCATTCCTCCAAACCCAAACTAGAGCGTATGGTACAAAGAGGGAGCCCTGTGCCTGCTATGGACCCCAAGAAGTCACAATGGGGTCTTGTGGCTTGCCAGTTGTAACTAAGCACAGTTCTGTGGGGCATGTAGATAATCAGGGAGGTTATGTATGCATAAGAACAGATATTGTGTGAAAGGTTCCTATCCCTTCGGCTCAAGTTTGTTATGCACCTAAATCTGCTAAAAATAAGTTTGTTAAGAAAAATCAAGTCAGATCAAGGTTGTTGCCAGCAAACTCATAAGTGAGGTAGACTGTGCCACACTGCGCTGAATTCATATAAGGACACAGCTGTCCCTCGTGGCCCCATTCCAACACGGCACAGGATTTAGGCTACAGGCCACTTTCACTAGCTTCCCCTTATGGCTTCTCCAACAAAACATGGTTCCTTGGCTTCTTTAGGTGAAAGAAACAGTTGTACATAATCCCAGGTATTAGGAAGCCAGGCCTCTGTTCCTTCTGCCATGTTGTGCTTGCTGACTGCTGAGAGATGGATTCCGTCTACACTGAGCAGTGCTGAGCCCATGCTTACCTCAATGTTTCTCAGGGCTCGCCATCCTTCTTTGCTTGTCTGTCACAGTATCCTGCCTCCAAACCCTCCAAATGACAACTGCTATAGAGCCCCCCCCACACACACACACACACCCTCCTATTTTCTCTGTCTGTGTTCACAAACATGTCCAGGTAGAAAAGCTACCAGAGCATTCATGAATGGACAGTTTTCTACTCTGAGACCTTTAGGACCACCACCCTGTTAGAAGTCCTCTAATGGGAAACATCACTCCTAAACATTAGTTATATGCCAACTAACTTTATGCATTGTATCACAGAATTCTCATTCCAGCCTTTGACTGGAATTTCCCACTTTCCAAACAAGAAATCGAGGCTCAGGATGAGTTTCCAGTTAGTACAAAGAAGCAAAACTCAAAGTCAGTCTTATTCTGTGGTCCATGCTGATGCTCCATTCTCAATGTTTTTTGGAACGAAACATTGATTTCTGGCTCCACTTTCTTCCTAACCATGTGACAGTGACAGCTCCTGCTGGAGATGCTTTCCTCTGGTCCAGTCTTCCCTATTCTCCATCCGCAAGGGAGGCACAAGCCACCAGCTCATATCTTTCTGGAATCCATTGTTGTTCTTCATCTATCACACCCATCTCCAAGGCCTCCAACAACCGGGGTGACAGATTCTTGAATTCCTTAGCCTCTGGGTTTCCCTACGGGATCAACCACGGGAATCCACAGGGACCTAGGGATTCTACAGAGCACTCATTATTCTAAAGAGCCTAAAGCATGTCCATAAATTTTCAGGGCCCCATACACCTCACCCTCAACTCTACCTCTCCAAGCTCTGAGCTCCCAAGCCTGTATCCCATCTCCTCTCCAGTGTTGCTAGTCCAATCTTATATCCCTGGGGTCCATGTGCCGATACCCAACTCATTCACTGTCCACTCCAGCAGCAAATGCAGCCCTCACTACAGCCAAATAATACTCTCTTCCTCAGAAAGTCCTGGCATCCTGAAAACTTGGAAAAGAGTACTAAAATGACTGAGAATTTCTCAATATAAAAGTCAGACACGGCTATAAATCCCAGCAGGCTCCTCTCTTCTGCTGTCACCTCACACTCTGTTTGCTGTCAGCATCCTTTTTTGTGGGCGGCACTGCCCATGGCAGGAACCCCCTGTTTCCTTATCCTCACCTTTTATAGATGATTTGATTCTTCACAGGGAAGATGATAATAATGCAATGTGAATACCCTGGCTTTTCTAGCTCTGCTTAAAATATCTCTGAGAATTCCTTTCCTCTCTATCTAAGTGTATTGCTCTTTTGCCAAGACGGTACTTTCCCTTGCTCTTCGTCCACCTCTGACATGCTCATTTTCTCTGCAGTCTCATCCCTCACTCATTTCCAGTCTTTCCATTGATTCTTCTCTCCACAGGCTCCTTGCTCTGTGTCTATAAACCATATTGTCTCTCTGTGCCAAATCAGCACTCAGGTAGAGGTTCCCTGTGTTATCCCAGTCATTTCTGAACACTATGAAACAGACCTTGTGTTTGGTGGTGAGATGAAGAGAAATAGGAATACAATGCTCATGGACCTCATACCCAGTGGGGGGAAATCAGGTAAGTGAAATGTGAATACCTTCTAGCTGAGGGGTGAACTCAGTGTTGTTAGCATAGCAATGGAAAGACATCTACTGTGCAGTGGGGGCATGTGCTCACCTGTATCAAAACTGGAAGGCTGATCACACTGTCCGGATTCCCTTGTCTTGACGATTCCAAGGTTAGGGACAATGAGATGGCTGAGCAGGTAAAAGCATTGACCTTGCAAGCCTGATTCACCCAAGGTCAATCCCTGCATCCCGAGGTACAGGAAGAGAACTGACTCCTGAGAGCTGTCCCCTGACCGCCACTTGCACATTTTGTCACATGCATATCCACTCGTGTTACAGACGAAAACACACACACATATACACAGCGTACATACACATACCAACAATTAATCAATTATCTTTTTTCATTTTAAGATTCCAAGTTACATTCTAAACCACTCCTCACCCGTTCAGTCCCAGATTACAGCTACATTCTCCTAAACAGCACCCTGATTTAAACATCTTTCAGTCCGACCTCTCACACCCCACAGGCAAACATTTACTTCACAAGAAACACTCCACTCAACAACGCCAAGATGCAAAAAGTATTTCATCAGAACTGTGGAAGGAAATAAGCTGCTTGCAAGTAAACAACCCACACCACTGCAATCCATACCACTTCCTTAGTATTTATTCTTTTGCCTCTCATTACTTGTTTTTCTATGCTTGCATATTTTCTTTTCTAAATTTTATTTTGGGGGAGGAAATGCTGAAGATGCAGAGTTCTGCAGCTTAGCTCTTGAGTCATACAATGCCTCAGTTCTTTAGTAGACTAGAATATAAAAAGCAAGAGATAAACACTTGTGGTTAAAAACAACAGATCCTGATGAAACGTATGTGATACCTAAATATTTCTTAAATCAAAAAGAAAGTAATCCAAAACCTACTAAAGAATGATCAAAGAATGTGAATGGGAAACACAAGATGATAGGTAGGTAGGTATGTAAGTAGGTAAGTGGATGGATGGATGGATGGATGGATGGATGGATGGACAGATAGACTAAAATCTTTGGGCTGAGGTGATGTCTGCCACGCAAGTATTAGGATCATGAATCGCATGAATTCACTTAAATCTAGGAAAAGGATGGTTGGCCCATCTGTAATCCCAGCCTCAGAAGGCAAAGACAAGGGGTCCCCAAAGCAAGTTGGCTAGTAAGACTAGCCTTGAGGAGAGTTCTGGGTTTGATGTGAGAGAGACTGCTTCAAAGAAAACAGTGGGATAGCTACTGTGGAAGATCCTTGATACCAACCTCAAGCCTGTACACACATATATGCACACATGCCCACATAACACATGTGCCTACAATCATGGGAATATGTACACACACATATTCAGAAAAAAAATTAAAATAACAATAAGCTATGTAGGATCACTGGTAATCAGATAAATGAAAATTAGACATAACTTTTAAAAATGTGACATAGTCTTATACAGATCAAGCAAAACTGAAATAAAATGACAATAAAATAAAATAACAAGCACACATACATTAAGTGCTTGTTGTGGGCCAGGTTTTCTTCTAGAGACTTAACTTAGTTCACACGTAACAGTCGAGATAACCCCATGTAGTTGTTCTCTCTCCTTAGGTTTGGGGTTGCTGCTGTTGTTTGAGTTTGGGAACCTTTAGGAGGATTAGTTTCTTTTCTTTTTTTTTCTTTTTTTTTTCTTTGTTTTGGGTTTTGGGGAGGATTAAGGGTTTTTGTTTGTTTTTGTTTTGGTTTGGTTTATGTTTTTTTTTCCAAAATAGGATTTACCTGTGTAACAGCCCTGGCTATTCTAGAGCTCACTCTGTGGACCAGCCTGGCCTCAGACTCACAGAGATCCGCCTCTGCCTCCTGAGTGCTAGGATTAGTACCACCACTGCCTCTCGACTACTGACGTTTTACACCAATGGATAAGGCTAATTAATGGACTTCCCCAGACTCACAGGACTAGCTGCTTCTAAAGATAGAATCTGAACTTAGATACCTAGAAGACAAAACTGTACACTCACTTACAAGTGGATATTAGACATATAATATAGGATAATCATACTAAAATCTGTACACCTAAGGAAGAGCTAATCAAGAAGGAGGACCCTGGGTAAGATGCTCCATCTTCATTCAGAAAGACAAACAGGATGGACGTCGGAAGAAGATGAAAACAGGAAACAGGACAGGAGTCTACCACAGAGGGCCTCTGAAGGACTCTACCCAGCAGGGTATCAAAACAAATGCTGAGACTCATGGCCAAACTTTGGGCAGAGTGCAGGGAATCTTATGAAAGAAGGGGGAGATAGAAAGACATGGAGAGGACAAGAGCTCCACAAGACAGGGAGAGCAAAGAACCAAAAAAATCTGGGCCCAGGGGTCTTTTCTGAGACTGATACTCCACAAACAAGGACCATGCATGGAGATAACCTAGAACCCCTGCACAGATATAGCCCATGGCAGCTCAGTGTCCAAGAGGGTTCTCTAGTAATAGGAACAGGGACCATCTCTAACATGACCGTGACGCTGGCTCTTTGATCACCTCCACCTGAGAGGGGAGTAGCCTTACCAGTCCACAGAGGAAGACAAAGAAGCCAGTTCTGATGAAACCTGATACACTAGGGTCAGATGGGAGGGAAGGAGGACCTCCCCTATCATTGGCTTGGGGGAGGGCATGAGAGAAGAGGGAGGAAGGGTGGGATTGGGAGGGGTGGGGGAGGGGCTACAGCTGGGATACAAAGCGAATAAACTGTAATTAATAAAAATAAATAGCTTTAGAGAGCTTTTCTTTTTTAAACAAGTAAACAACCTTTTATTTAATGTTCTAGTTGAAATAGAATTTACATCACTTTCCCCCTCCTTTTCCCACCTCCAACCCCTTCCATGCCTCTACTTTCAAATTGATAGCCTCTTTTTCTTTGATGATGATGACGATGATGACTGTATACATGTTTGTGCACACACACACACACACACACACACACACATATATACATATATATATATATATCCTGCTGAGTCTGTTTTTTGTATTTGTTTATATGATTTACAGGCTGACCACTCTGCATTGAACAACCAATAAGGGGCTCATCCCCGGAAGACACTAATCCTCCTCTCCCAGCAGTCATTAGCTGCCCATAGTTCCTTGTCTGGGGGTGGGGTCCTGTGACATTTTCCCCCTTCCATGTGTCCACTGATGCTGCTATTGTTTCTTTCTTGTTTATGCAGACATTTCTAAGAAAGGCTGTTTCACCGCAGACTTCCTGATATTCTGGCTCTTACAATCTGTCTCCTCTCCCTCAGTGCTCCCTGAGCCATACATGAAAGAGCTGTGCTGGGAAGGCACCTGTTGCGGCTGGCTCCCTGTGATCCATTGATCTTTGCATTGTGTCCAGCTGGGGTTTTCTGTGATGCTCTCTATTTCCTGTAAAGAGAAGCCTCTTTGATGAAAGGTCGTAGCTATACCTAACTGTGGGTATGAGAAATTTTGCTTAACAGACTAAGACATGAGATGAAAAGAAACTAGAAATTTGGCAAAAATAACAGCTAATAAATGCTAAAAATGGGTTTGTTTGTACAAAAATTCTACCAAATGTTGGCAAGTGTTGGTTAAAATATGTACATCCATATGCTATTTGAAAGTCAAATGGTATAACTATTCTGAAAGGCAATTTGATAAATTTCATTAATTGTTTAAATTTACCATAGATTAATATATTTTTAAACATATTACTCCTTTTAGAAACCATTAGGTATATATAAAAGAATCTGCCACAAAGGCACTTAGTTTATATTATTTATAACTATAATTGGGAATAGAAATTCAGCTACTGGTATGCCCTTACAAAGAAATACAGTCAGGCCAATCAATATGACATTACAGAGCATCTCTATAAGACAGAAAATGCTAACCACACATTTCAGTGAAATAAAGGTCAGCAGACATAATGAACGCTTTGTTTTCTTTTTTATTAGGAAAACATATAAACAGAATTGACTGGATAGCTATATAACAGGTAGATACATGGCTAGTTAGCTGTAAGCACCTAGCTGTTTAGAAACTTAGAACTAGCTAGAGAGAGAAAGCTACTGCTATGTTGATGTCATATGATGAAAATGTTTAATGTTTTAGTCCCATCTGATTGAATTAGGAAGATGCTGCTATTGTTGCTGCCTCCTGGTTCTCCTCCTCCACCTCCTCCTCTCACTCTTCTTCCTCTTTCACCCTTACGGGGTTTTGTTTGCTTGTCTTTGTTTTTGTTTTTACTGTATTTCTAATTGGCTGGTTTTCTACTTGTAATAAGAAGGAAACCCAGCACGGCAATTTCTATATAGAGACCCACAAGGTAAAGAAGGGGGTTTGGTGCTTGGAAAGTGGCATTTCCACCTTAGTTCATGGGCAGTAGCAACAACTGTCGTTGTAGGGGAGACAATAGCCAAGAAGAATGCTTAACTCCCCATAAAGCAGCCAGAGAAAGAAACCATCCCTCCTCAAAGGCATCGAACCAGCAGTCTCCTCCGGGTCCCTTCTCACAGGGGGAGCTACAAGTAAGAAAAGCCGCTTGCCCTCAAGTATTCTCCACCAACCCTGCTCCTCACCCCAGCTATCATGGACCTCTAGTGATAACCTTTATCTGCAGAAACCAAGGGAATGGAATAGGTCAAGACATTTAGTGCCAGGTATAGTGGCACACACCTTTAATCCCAGCACTTGAGAGACAGAGGCAAGCAGAGCTCTGAGTTCTAGGTCAGCCTGGTCTATACAGTGAGTCCCAGGACAGCCAGGGCCACAGAGAGACTGTCTCTCAAGATGTTTGTGTGGGGGAGGGGGTAGCACTTCTGCTTGAATGCCTTTATTTGTGGGGGGGAGGGGCTGGGTCCCTCTGTCCCTCTGTTCTCTACCATGCAGCAAAGGATGTCCCCACAGCCTCCTGAACCCACAGACTCAGGATTCACCTTACACGCTAAGGAGAGAAAAAGTCAGCGAGCACAAGTGTGACCCAGGCAGCCTTCCTGGTCACACCCTTGTGATCCATTCTGTGACTCAGCGGATGGGAGGCACAGTGGAGCAGAGCAGGACTTTCCAGAAAGGTCTTCATCTAACCACCGTGCCGTCTCTCCACGCTGCTGCATGTGCGGTCCCAACAGCACCAGCCTGCAAGCCCTCTAGTTGTTGAATGCTGTCAGCAGACTCTGCGATTAGCAAGGGTCACGCCCATGGACTCCAGGGAGCCTCCCCTGGCCCAGAGATACTCCCACCACCAATTTTGGTTCTCTCTCAATCTACCCCCAACCCCTGCTCTCCCCACACCCCTTACCATCCCTACCCTCTCTCACATCCAGTTCCTTCCCTCCATCTACTTCATCTATTTTTCCTTCTGAGTGAGAGTCCCTTGGGACCTCCTTGTTATTTAGCTTCTTTGGGTCTGTAGATTTTAGTATGTTTATCCTATCTTATATGGCTAATAGCCACTTATAAGTGAGTATATACCATGCATGTCTTTCTGGGTCTGAGTTACCTCAGGATGACATTTTCTAGTTCCATCCATTTGCCTGCAGATTGCATGATGTCTTTGTTTTAAATAGCTGAGTATTCCATTGTGTAAATATACTACATCTATTCATCAGTTGAAGGACATCTGGTTTGTTTCCAGTTTCTGGCTATTACGAATAAAGCTGCTCTAAACATAGTTGAGCAAGTAAGGAGCCTGAAGTCACCACCTCCGATAGTCAGGTGGGACTTCCAGTGGAGGGAGAGAACACCAACCCATCTAGAAAACCTTCAGCCCAAAACTGGTCTATAATAAGTGTAGGGACAAAGATGGAGCAGAGATTGAGGGAATGGCAAACCAATGACTGGCCCAACTTGAGACCCACCCCATGGGAGAGAGCCAACCCCTGTCATTATTAATGATACTCTGCTATGCTTGCAGACAGGTACAATAACAGTCCTCTGAGAGGCTGCATCCAGAAGCTGATGGAAACACATGCACAGACCCACAGCCAAACAACAGGCCAAGATCAGGGAGTTCTGCAGAAGAGTGGGAGAAAAGGTAGAGGGAGCCAGAAGGGTCAAGGACACCACAAGAAGACCTACAGAGTCAACTAACCTGGGCCCATAGGGGCTCAGAGAGACTGAACCACCAACCACAGAGCATGCATGGACCTAGACCCCTACACATATGTAGCAGGGGCAGCAGGGGCAGCATGTGGGTCCCCCAACAATGGGAGCAGGGCTGACTCGGACTCTGTTACCTGTCTTTGGATCCCTTTCACCTAGCTGGGCTGCCTTGTCAGTGCCCAGTGGAAGAGGATGCGCTTAGTCCTGCTGCTGCGACTTGAGATGCCAGGCTGGGTTGGTACCCCTTGGGGACCCTCCACTTCTTTGAGAAGAGAAAAGGAAATGGGAGGAGGGGACATGAGGGTGGGACTAGGAGGAGAGGGGAGAGGGAGCTAAGATCAGGCTGTAAAGAAATGAAAGAAGAAAGAAAGAAAGAAAGAAAGAAAGAAAGAAAGAAAGAAAGAAAGAAAGAAAGAAAGAAAGAAAGAAAGGATAGAGAGGGAGAAGAAAGAGAGAGGAAGGAAGGAAGGAAGGACGAAAGAACGAAAGAGAAGGAAAGAAGAGAAGGAAAGAAGAAAGGAAGGAAGGGTGAATCTCCCTATTTCTGCTTCTTTAATGTCTTCTTCAGAATGTTGCATAGGAGGCTTTAGAGAGCTGTTATCTGTTTGCCTCAGAGAAGTATCAGCCTTTAGTCTAGCCTAACAACATGGTGTGGATACCCTAAGACCAAATAGTCTTATCCCAGAATCAAAATGAGAGGGGTGAGAAATAGCCTCCATAATGTTTAAAATGGTATTCGAAAAAAAGCAAAAGAGGCTGTATGTAGGGGAGGTGTTTAAACAGAGATGAGAAACTAGAAATCGCCCCTTTTTACCAGCACAGTCATTCTATGCTGGAAGCCTATTAAGAAGGTATTTTGGTCTGTGATATAAAGTAACAATGTTTGCATAAGAACAGGCAGAGAACAGAAGTCAGATCCTATCTCCTCAGGCTTATGTGAGACCAAGCTCAGACACATTAAGAGAATGCCATTTGGGATCTGGTTTTAATTGGATTTTTTCAATTTTTTATATATTCTAATGAGCATGGGGAAGTTTAGTGTTTTGGATACAGCCTCTATTCAGAGGATGCAAGCACTTTTTTTTTTTTCTCTTTGGGTTGCCAAGTCAGGGAGTAAGGTAGAGAGGGCTTTTGTATGAATCTCCATCAGCTGAGAAATTTCCTAGCCTTGAGTCTTCAGGAGGCACCTTCTAAGCGTTCAGTTTTGTGGAGGCACAAGTTAGAAAAGGGAGCTCAAAGGCCTTCAGCAGAACACTCACTGTAGCTCAGTGGGTCAGCAATGAATACAGACCTTCAAATCTGTATGTGGCTAGAGATCACTTGTCTGCAAACCAGAAGGGCAGGGGTTCAGCTGACCAGTGGCCTCCTCACAGAGTGCATCACTTCAGAGACCCCGGACGTATAAAGCACACTGACAGGGATGGATGCCTGTCTCCTAAACAGTAACACTGAGTGGACACAGCACTGACCGCCTCTGGCACCTGTATTGGTCAGTGAGGACTATGTGAGAAAAACTTACCAAGAAGTTATTTTCTTACAGCTCTGGAGGCTCAAAGTCCAAGCTCAAGATGGCAGGAGGGTGGATTCTCTACTCTTTCTCTCTCTCTTCCTTACAGACAGCTGCCTTAACACTGAGTCCTCTGTCCTTGTCCATGTCTAGATTTTTCTTCCTTGTGATAGGACACATGTTGGGTGAGGTCTCATCCTCATGACTTCATTCAACTTAATTACCTCCTTAAAGACCCTATATTAAATGCAAGGCACATTCTGAAATCCTGAGGATTCAATTTTCAAAGTATGTATTTGAGGGTAAGGAAGCACAATGCAGCCCTTATGTTAGATTTCCCATCTTGGTAAGAAATACCTGAAGAAAATAAGGGGCAGAGATTCATTTTAGTTCACAGAGACAGAGGGTTCAATCCATAGTTGGCTGACTTCCTCATGTCTGGCCTGTGGCAAAGCCAAACATGACAGTAGACTATAAAAGAGCAAAGCTGTTCATATTCTTGTGGCCAAGAAGCAGAAAGGAGGAGGAGAGAATCAGGAAAGTGACAGCATTTGCAGACTCACTCTCAGTGACTTCCTGCCTTTCCTCGGCTCTCTGAGAGGCAGCCAGGGACCTATCCTTCAACACACAAGCCTGCAGGAGACATTCCATACCCAAATCACCGCAGCCCATAAGGACATCTGAAAGAACAAGTTGGGCAGACACATACTTCCTCAAAGTCTCCCTGATTCTATTAGAGAATCGGGCTAACACAGTTCCTAGCTACAGTCTGGACTGCATACTGACAGTCCAAATGAAGTTTCCTTGGGGAAGGTAGTTGTCCTCTCTGGGCCATAGTTTCTCACATGTAAACCCTAATACACAAAATTTCACATAAAAATTAAATGGGTTTACACATATAAAGAGCTCATACTGACACCTTCCTTACATGAGGTAAATGTTGTTGTTTGATTTGGAGGGTTTTTTTCCAGACAATATCTCATTCTGTAGTCTGGGCTGGCCTGGGATTCACTATGTAGCCCAAGCTGGTCTTGAATTCACAATAAATCTCCTAGCTGGGCCTCCTGAGTACTGGGACTACAAGCATAAGCTACCATACCCAGTCCATCCCTGGTGGGGACCTGTTGAATCCATACCCAAAGCATTGCTGAAAGTGCCTCAAATATACACGTTGTATTCAAACCCTAGTGAGTCTGATTGTAACCTGCTAGCTAGAAAATTTCAGGGCAGAGGGTGGGGGGTGAAACCTTTACCCTCATCCACTTTCCAGAATTTTCAGACCCCTTACTCTTTCTCCTTGAGCCCTATTTTTACTTTATACTCAGTGGGTTCGCATTCATTTGTAAGTCCCTTTTGTTCAGGTTAAATTCATAGGCAAATTAAGGAAATGTCTTCCATGTTGTTTCTCTCTCTCTCTCTCTCTCTCTCTCTCTCCTTCCCCCTCTCCCTCCCTCCTTCTTTCTCTTTTTTCACCAAAGGCTGAGGGGAAAGGTCTAAACTAATCCTGAGAACATAGAGTCAGTCCAGGGACTCTTCTTTTCCAAGAGGACTTCGCCTTTCCTGTAGACCATCAGTTTGCTTGTCAAAGGAGACCTAAGGTCCACTGGAAATATATACGAGGGGAGCTACACAAAGACAAGTGACATTTTTGCTCTGATTAACTATTTTTAGTCATTAAAGGGTACCTGGCCTCTGCTACAGAACCTCCCCCAGAGCTGATGGAACTCTTGGATCTCAGCAAAGTGTTCTCCCTGACATCCCCCCAAGTGTAAGTGGGCTAACATCCTGTAATCACTAGATAAATTCTCGGAATTCGTGAAGAGACAACTAATGTCCAAGGCTAACAAGGTCGCCATTGGCATCTGAAACCTGTGACAGAGAGAATTCCCTGCTCTGCTATAACCATCTACATCGTGTATTTGCAGTGTATCCGGTTATAATTTTCTTTGTTGTGCTACTATAAAAAAAAAAAAAAAACTCATGCAACCATTGCCATGTTGGAACACGGTATTTGAGACAATCTGAATTTGTGTTCCTGGACCATGGTCACTCATATTTGGCTCCAGAATAAGTCATCTTTTTTCTTTTTTTTTTTTTTTTTTTGTCTTGAGATTAGAAGTGTGGTTTTGCACTGACACCACACTTATAGGAATCAGGCATGGAGGAAGCGATGATTATGGTTAGTGGCTGAGGAAGGATGGTCAGAGATGGTCTCTGAACATAAAACAAGAGATCAGAGAGAGACTCGGTAAAACACTGAGCTAGAAGCTGCCTCCATGTGACATCATAAATGTGAAAACATCAATATCAAATAACATTGCAAGGAGAGAATGCCTGGAAGAACACGAGACATCGCTCAGGGAGCTATCAGACAGCTGGGAAGTGTGGAGAAACAGAAGGGTGACTCAGCAGAAAGAGGTAAACAGCTCACGCAGGCTTCCCTGTGCCAAGTTTCTATGGGGGCAGAGGAAACAGAAGCCCGCCTCATCCAAAAGCTATGCCAGGAGGCCCTGGTGGAGAGGCTTCCCATGTTTCCTTTCATGTGTGGACTCTAGAGGGGTGGGGGATGACAAATAGATAGTTATGAAGGCAGAAAGAAAGGGGCGTAAGGGAGTCAGGAAAAAAAAGTAATGGTGGAGAAAGACACTGTCTAGTGCTGTATGGTATCTTACATACGAGGAAGTGTGTGTGTGTGTGTGTGTGTGCGTGTGTGTGTGTGTGTAATACAGACATAGCCAGTTATAAAGCATGGTTACATTGCAAAGGCTACATGCAACCCTGAACCATTTCATTCCTAATATACATATATATATATATATTATATGATATATATATCCATATATATATATGATATATATACATACATATACATATACATATATATATACATATATATGATATATATATGTTTATATCATATATATATATGATATATATGTGACATGAAATCTTAAAAACTGTTGGAAGAGGAAACCAGTGAGGGGTGGGAGAAGAAACGGGGGGAGGAGGATGGTGAATATGACCCAAGTACAATGATATATATATATGCAGGAGATTGTCATAATGTAACTCATTATTTTGTATACTAACTAAAAAAAATATATTTTTAAAGAGTAGTAAGAGAAAAACAATATCTTCGCAACAGAGCAAGCAGTTAAGGAAAAGCAGGTTATGCAGGTGATGGAGTAGCATCATTGGGACAGGGCAGGAGAGACAGGAGAAGAGACTGGACCCACAACCACCCTCTGCAGGGATGCCACTGCCCGTTCTGCAGGAACAGGCTTCCCTTCAGCAACTGAGCAGAGTGCTTCCTCACTTGACTCACTGCTTGATTTCCTAGTCTCTGCTGCAGCTACTGGGAGCATAATTCACCACTGCAGAAAGGTTTATTGGACAGCACTGCCTTCAAGAATATTATTTAAGAGAGCTGGCGGCAGACAGGTTCGGAACAAAGCAGTTCTATAGCCATTGTTTAGGAGGTTAGAAATCACAGGTGTGACAGTTATTTAACGTATGATTATTTTTGCCTTTGTCAAGAAAGCACCTAAACACTGTGAAGAAGATGCAACTTAGACCACATTGGAGTGGGTATCACCAGCTTAATATATACTTGAGGGTTGCATGCGCCTCTGCAATGTAGCCATGATTCACGACCCAGCCATCTGTGTACTGGGAATATCATTTTGTATTCTTCGTGTGTGTACAATCCTGCATAGCTGTCTCATTTCTCAAGAGCTCGTGAGTCGTAATCTTAAGCGCAGAGATGAGTGCTTCATTGTGGTGCTGCGAGTTGAATCAAGGGCCTGTGAATGCCAGGCAAGTACTTGACTGAGCTGTATCCCTATGCCAAGATTTATATATTAACCATTTCATTCCCAGTACCCAAGGCCAGGGCGTCACACATAGAATAACACAGAAGACATTGGGGTTAATGACCTCCAAGGTTCTCTTTTGGAATGTCATCACTCCCATCCCTAGACTGTTTACCACAGTCTTTTGCTCTTGATTCCCACACACTCTCCCCCAAATACCCCAGGATTTATATGCCCCATGAATTTCAAAATTACTACTTCCCATCACCCTGAATTTTGTTAGCAAGCTTTTGCTCTTGCTGCAGGAATCACCTTAGATTTCTGTTATCCGCCTTGTCTGAGCTGCAGCGCCTGCATGCGTCCCCAGGCTCTTCTGTGGCCCCCTTCTGTATGAGGTGAAAACTCGGTTGTCTGTATCTCCTCTAGATCACATGCTCTGAAACGGTTACTTTCTCAAGGATACATCTCCAGAAGTGAGCACCACGTCTGGGCCGTAGGACTACATGGTGTTCGTGAAATTAAGGAATGGTTTAACAGTGACCATATTGTGTAAGCACAGCTGAAGGTTTACAGATATATGTGTCTACTCACAGTCCCACCAAGGGTACATATTCTGGCCTCTCTTCCTGCTCCCTATATAAAATCCAAGCAAATAAGGATGGTGGATCCCAAACCTGAGAGAACACTAACCTCAGAGGCAGACAGATGCCAGGCATGCAGAAAAGCCACGTGCATAAATGGTGGTCTTTATGCTCAATGTTCTAGTGTTTAAGCTACGTGTTCAGTTTGGGAGACTTGCCTTGTTAGTGTTTGATTCATAGCACATACACATTGCATAGGACATACATGAAATGATGATATTTCCAGAGTTTATTCTTCTCCAGCAACAACTTTAACTGTTGTGTTTTGTTTTGTTTATTTCATTTCAAAATTTTGCTTCTGTGTCACATTTCACGAATACCACAGCCTTTGTTTTCTTCCAGGTGTAAAAGCAAGGGGCAGTTACACTAAGCCTAACAGTCGTGTGCTCTATCGGTCCTTCTCTAGGTAGAAGGAAATGAACACCAATTTCTCTGCCTGACCCTTTGGGCATCATCAAGAGATAGTGTTCCGTTCCAGCCAAGGTGCTCATGATGACTCTGCAGCCTGCCAAGGCAATGCCCTTCGCCTAAAAGCACATTCTTCACAGCTCAATATTGCTGTCTCCCACCAAAAGAAAATCAATATAAGGCAGCATAAGGGAGCTGAGGCCCAGAACTGGTATTCTTGTCAATTCATTACAATCTCTTTGGTGCCTGCCCTTGCTGGGTATCAGTGCCATCTGATCACAGCCAAAGCCAAAACCTACAGCTGCTGATCCCGAGGTCCTTACTTTCTTATGTGGAGAGACAGGCATGTCATCCAAGATAGGGGAGTAGCCGAGGTGGGGGAAGCCATAACTCTAAATTGTGGGTGGGGGGAGGGTGAAGTAGAAAGAGCTCCAGTGGAAGAAGCAGCTCCTTGAAAGAAGATACGCAAAGGCCAAGATCTGAATATAAACTTACTGTGACATGGTATATGGTTTTACTTAGTTTTAGCTTCTAGACTGCCCCAAGTCTCTCTCTCTCTCTCTGTTTCTGAGTGTGTGTGTGTGTGTGTGTGTGTGTGTGTGTGTGTGTGTGTGTGTATCTGTTTAAGAAAGTTGCCACCAGGATAGCATACAGGTAATTTTGAGAAGTTTACCAACCATTAACCCTCAACTGTGGTCCCCTAGGGAGTTGGAACTTGGGATATGCAAGTTAGGTTTGTTTTATTAATTTTTAAAAACTTCATGTGCATGGGTGTTCTGCCTTCATGTATGTCTGTGCCCTGCATGCAATTGCCAGTGCTGGTGGGGGCCAGAAGAGGGCACCAAAGGCTCTGCACACAGGTAGTTATAAGCTGTCATGTGAGTGCTGGGAATCAAACCTCCATCCTCAGAAAGAGCAGCTAGGGCTCTTAACTTCTGAGCTTTTTTTCAACCCCAATCCAGGTTACATTTCTTTAAAAATATGTATATTTATAGCCAGATATGTTAACTCACACCTATGATCCTAGCACCCAAGAAGCAGAGGCAGAAAAATTGCTAAGTGTTCAGATTTTTCTGGACATCATAACCTGTCTCAAAATAAATAAACAAGCAAACAAAAGAAGTTCTGCCAGACTTAATTATGTTTGACCTGGATCAATCTTCAGAAATCATGCTATATCTTCTAAGGACTTTAAAATTATTAAAGTGGCAGGTGGTAGTCTGGAACCACTAAGAAATAAAGGTAAAACAATTTAAACATTGGGATTTTTTTTCAGTAAAGATATTTGGAACAACAACAACAACATAAGCCAGATACTGGACATTGTCTAAAACTACATCATAGAATCTTCTCATGAATGTAGTCTTCCCTATGGTCTTCCTGGACCCCATTTCCCTCCATAGATCCAAGTATTCCTGTTTCCAATAAGGTTTTTGTGTGACTCACTTGACCAGGAGTAGTTTAGAAATCGCTCTCCTTGATTCCTAGTCTTTTCAAGGAGAAGACAGACCCCTGCAATTACTTGATTCTCCTTCCGAATGGTTGATTTTCCTATGGTCTCTTTTGGGTCTCTCCCATTTCCATTCTGGTACCAAGCCTTGCCGATGCTGATAGAGGTGGTAATTAGGTGTGATTTAAGCGCTGCATAATTTGTCCACAGCGCTGAAATGCCAGCTTAAAATCAAGGGAGTTTGGTCAAGAGGAATAATTTCTCTCTCTCTCTCTCTCTCTCTCTCTCTCTCTTTCTCTCTCTCTCTCTCTTCAGAAAAGGAGAGGAAAAGGGAACAGGTGGCACTAGGCCACCTGCTTTACGGGGGGGGCTAATTAGAATTCTAGCTTTGCAGAGAACATTTTTAGAAAAAGCATTTGCAAGGGTTGCTGAAAAGTAGAGTGAAAAGAGCTGCAAAGGCTGAGCAGACAGAGTGCGCCAGCTACATCCAGGGCCGGCACAACCTCACAGAAAAGAATTTCCCCAAAAGACCCAGCCAGAGGAAATCCAGAGAGGAGGAAGTAGCCAGCAAGTAAACCAGGATGACCCAAGTCTGATATTTTGACACTCTGACCCACTGACACTACGCAATGCTGTTTATCTCCAGGAGCAGGAAGAATTCAGAACAAGAATTAAGGACCAAAATGTTTTGAGAAAGGGAAGACTTTCTGCTTTCTCAATCATGGTCTATGGCCACTAGGTAGTTTCTTACCATCTGTACCCTACAAAGAAGAAGGGATAAATATTCAGGAAAAAAGAAACAGGATTTAAAGGACAGAAGGAAGAAGGCAAACAGAAAGTCCATGGAACTGCACAGAAGGTATCATTTCTGAACATGCATCATGAATTTAGGTCAGCAAAAATGGCTTCCTATGAAAATGTATTTGTGCTGTATGACTTTCAATAAACACTACTCACTTATAACTTAATGTTCCAACTTTAATAGTTTTTGTAATGTGAACTAAATTAGTCAATTCATCGAATATTTGCCCGCATCTATTATAATCACTGTAATTACCTTCATCTGTCTACTAAAGGACAATTTCTACTTTGTATTATTATCTTTACACCAAAATAGCACCACAAAAATTAGAAATTATATTCAGACAAATTAGTTCCCTCCCAGAATTTCAGTTTCTCATATGAAAAGTTTAGTGACAGCTTCCAAGTTTGCTTAGAACATTTTATATTTAACTAACTCAAAATCTGGCCTGAAATGTTGAGTGGGTAATAATCAATAGAACATAATCTCATAAATTTAAACTTTATTAAAATCAAATTTACCATGTGTATCTTTTCTATATCTATAAAAATAAAGTTTTCTAGAAAATTATTAATATAAATTCTAATGTGCCAAGGAGCTTCCTAATGCTGTCTTTGAGTATCTGAGTATTTCCAAACCAAGGACTTCAAAATGCATGTCTAACTCTATAAGTCATACACTGTTGTAAGAGCCCTCGTGACCTTGTGAAAAGGAGGAGGAGGAAGAGGAGGAGGAGGAGGAGGAGGAGGAGGAGGAGGAGGAGGAGGAGGAGGGAGAGGAGAAGGAAGAGCTTCAGCTGCTCCTTTCTATTGCTGATGTAAAACACTCTGACAAAGAGCAGCCAAGGGGAGAGAGGGCTCCTTTCAGCTGGCAGGTCTGTGTCCATCACCGACAGAAGTCAGGCCGCTGTAACACAGATGGACTCATGGAGACAGTGACAGTAGCCGGGAGACCGGCACAGGTGCATGCCAGGCACATTCCCGACATGGAGGAGTTGAACACAAAAAGAGAAAATTAGTTCGCTCCAGTGAAGTATCTCTGGGTATATCAACCGCACTTCAGGAAAGGCCCCATGTCCAGGAGTAGTTGGCCTTCAGAAAATGGATTCTGTGGATTTGGGGGTTTGTTTGTGTGTCCACATGAGTGTGCATGTCTGTGTAGGGGGGTGTTGTGTCCGTATGCGTGTTCGCTTGTTTTGCAGGCACATTACGTGAATGTGAGTGGAAGACTGACATTGAGCATCTTCCTCAATTGCCTTCTAACTTTGTTTACTGAGGCAAGTTTTCTCTCTGAATCCAAAGCTCACCCATCCAGCTAGGACCCAGGGATCCTCTGTCTCCACGCCCAGGCACTGATGTTTCAGTCGGGCTGTCACACCCACCCAGCTTTTTATGTGAGTTCTGGGGATCTGAACTGCATTCTTCACACTTACTAGCAAGTGCATTATCTACTGGACCATCCCATTTCCAATGCTCCTTTAAGCTCTTTTAAACTATACACCTAACAGTGGTGCTATTTACCCACCATATTTGAAAAAAATATATTTAAAAATAAGATTGTTAGAAAAAAAAAGAAACTTAATGCATTAAAATAATTACTTCCCACATCCCAACTCAAAATAGATTGTTTTCAGTCCATTATGAGTGGTTTTAGGAGACTGTTCATGAACAATATGGCCCTACCCTGAGACATCCTGGTGGTTCCTGTTCTGTTCTATATAGCAATTAGCATGCCTCTTGGAAAAAACACAGGCAACAACTTGGGGGCCATGAGTAATCAAAGAGTCCATTTTCATTTCCAAAGTATTAAAGGAAGAAACCCAGGGGCTTAAGCAGAAACTAGAAAATAGCAGAGGTGATCTTGATTGTGTTTTGAAAATTCCAATTTCATTTTCGAGTGCAGAATGTGCCTTGGAGCAGGACTCAGCAAAGCAACCCATAGCAACTGTCCTTAATTACTTCTTTCCTGGGCTGCTTCTAACATTAGTGATCTGGAGGAGAGCTCCATAAACCTGACTGGAAATCACTCAAAACCATTCTCTAATTATTTATTTGAGAAGTAGGCAGAGGTTATACTGTGTAATGAGACTTCCCTAAATAACTATTCATGAGAATAGGATTCTTAACGCTGCAATCCCCCCAGGACCAATGGGATTTCAGAGTCTGTCATGGCCCAAATATCTTGTTTCCCTTGTGGATTCCATGACCTGGTTCTCCTCTGTTCTATTTACCTAGATGGAGTACTGTTGCTATCCTTTATGCTCTAAGACAGTCAGACATAAAATTGCCTGCCTTATTACTTCCAGTATTGTGACTGTATCTGCCAGAATTTGTGTCCTGATTTGTAGCCTGAAAAATTGGAGAATCCCAACGCCTGAGCGTGCTATCATTTGCCCTCTATGTGTTCATGTGCTCTGTCTAGCCATGTCAGGCACTACAGGGTCTAGGGCAGGGGAAAGAAGCTCATGGAGATGTGAGGCAAAGAGCGAAGAGAAGAATGAGCTAAATTACCCTGGACACTAGAATTTTTCTTAACTCTAAAGATTTCATAAAACACAGGGAAAACGGGGTAGGGGCTTTATCTAGAGAGGAAGAAGGACGAGAGATGAAGACACTAAGGATGATTGGAAAAGCCATAGGGAAACACGGGTATGTACTTAAAACACATGTATAATATATAAAATGTATGTGAGCGCATATATAGTTTAAATAAAATCGCATCAACTAGAGTGATACTGCTCCGTCCTCCCCCCACCCCCCCAAAAAAAAGCCACATACTATCTAACAAAAACCCCGTGGCCATTGGCCTTGGGGGGCTCCCCGAACTTGAAAGTAAGATGCTATTACTGAAGACACTCAACACACGTTAGACACAAGACTTGGTGGAATCAAGCTGGAACTGGCCCAGAGGCCTCCTCCCCAAGGACAATCTTTCATAGCTCTCAAGGAGCTATGCAAACTGCCAGGATAGAAAAGCAACCATTCATCTTACCCAGCTGCAAAGCCTGTGCACCCCAGAAATGACCAGGACGGCAAGCCATGCCACAAGGCTGAAAATAGTGGCATTTCTGTCTCGGGGGTAAGCAACGGCCGCCCCTTCCAACGTAAGGCCTCCTCAATGGGAAGGAATTAATGTCTGGTACAGTAAACCTAGCCATATATCTGTGGCTGGTGAGGTCACAGATCCTAGAGGAGAACCACTTCCCTAAACCAGTAGAATTTCCAATTGTATTCCAAATACCTAACCTATATCCATACGTAAATGCAGGTCTCACCTCTCATCAAAAAGGCTCTTTGCAGCAGATGGAAATAAATCATCATGAAAATACACAGTCTGTCAAAATGCACAAAAGCAACCCACCATACAACCCCTAAGGCTGTGTGAACGCCTAGAAGGAGCAGGTGGAAAGAGCACAAGAATCAGAGGACCAGGATGACTGCTGTGAGACAGTATCTTCTGTATGTGATGGAAAAGCCTGCACCCACGAAACCTTAACAACATGGCTGCCGAAACAAGACCTGCACAGTGACAACAGCTGACATCAAAGCATGACTGAAGGAACTCTCACAAAGCACGAAGACCTACAGGAAACGAACATCTACTCCGAGACAGGGAATCCGTCTTTTCCAGGAATGAGCCTCCAGTTAGGTTATCCATCCTAAGTGGCAAGCCCCAAATACATATGCTCATGAGCAACAGTAAATTTACTTAGCTGGTTGTAGTTTTATATGTGTGTGTGTGTGTACATACACATGCATACCATACATACACACACACACACACACACACACACGTAACAATAACAATTTTAAAAATAGGTCATGAAATTGAGGAGAAATAGAAAAAGTTGAATGGAAGAGAGGGTGGGGTAGAAATTGCGCAGTTACCACATTCATGTATTGTAGAGGTAGTTTTGGTTTCTTTAAACATTCAGTTATTCTATGTAAATACATGGCTGTTTTAGATTGGCCACAGCAACAGACTCATTGCCTCATGTGGGCTCTGAGAGGGGCATGATCTTTGCCAGCTTCAGATAGTAGTCTGGGGACTCTGAGAGGGAATAAATATCAGAGCCCAGAGAAGGACAGGGGGCTCTCCAAGGAAGAAGGCAGCAGCTGTTCCTGGTGGCTGTTGTTACAGTTTGACAAGAAAAAGAGGTTGAAGATATCTTGAAATGAAGATTGGACTTGCCCCAAGGAACCTGACAACCCTAAACCATCAGGAAGTAGCTGAAGAGAACTATGCCCCCTTTCCCTACAAGGCCCAACCTATCAATGCCTTGTTTTTAAATGTAACACAGTCAGTCTTCTGGAATGCCAGTCTGGCCTGCTCACATTGGGTTTTCTAATTCCATCTTTAGTTTTAAATCTGATCCACAAAAACTCTTATGACTACTAACCTCCTTTCTCTTCTACCTGGTGTTGGGGGTTGGAAGGGATTAAAGTATAGGGAGGTAGAGCTATAAGAACCCAAAATAAGATAGAAAGGTAAGCCTACAATGTATGAAATTCCCAAAACACAAAATCATATATATATATAGACATATATATATATAATGTGTTATATCTATATGTGTGTGTGTCTGTGTGTATAAAACATCATTTTGAGAAGAAGAAGATTACCAAGGTGGGAGAAAAGAAAGTCCAGCCACAGTGCGTGCTGACATCATATTTGGCAAAAGACAAGCAGGAAATTCACCTTGAGGGAAGCCAGTGCCCTCCTCCAGCAGCTGGGCGTGATGAACACCTGCAGGCAGACGTCTACGTGATGTTCACTCAAGCATCTCCTGGCCAATACCTCCAGCCCAGAGGCCAGACAGGTAACCCTGCGCTGCAAATGTGTGCATGTCAGACTTCTGGCACACAGAGTAATGCCCTGTGGAAGGCTGGGCTCATTCACTATCGTTGTAACGAAAGCCACTTGACCCCTTTCTACCACCTCCCTCCCGCCAGCAGCCCCAGCCCAACCCCGTTAGGTTAGCGATGGCTAAGGCAGGCGAGAGGCCATTACCGAAGGGCAGCGGAGCCTCTTGTCCTGATTTACTGGAGCCACATTTCGCACTGGTAAGCAGCAACAGCACCGAGAATAACAGAGACAGGGAGATGGATTCTCTTTCTATAAATAAACAGAAAACTGCTGTGGGATGCCAAAGTCATAAAGATGCAACCGAGACACCAGTCTCCCCTTAACTCACCAAGAAAGCGTCAGTGTTATGTAAGAATTATTCGGCACTTGAGCAGAAGACCTTTTAATGTCAAGGATCTCTGAAATTAGATTTAATGTTAACACTGGAATGTCTCCAGAGGATATGCTCTGGTCTAGAGCATGGGAGAAGAACTTTCTGGTCCCTTTTAGTTTTCATAAGTATTTTTCAGGCCCAACCTATCAATGCCTTGTTTTTAAATGTAACACAGTCAGTCTTCTGGAATGCCAGTCTGGCCTGCTCACATTGGGTTTTCTAATTCCATCTTTAGTTTTAAATCTGATCCACAAAAACTCTCATGACTTTGATCAATTGACTTATTTTGTATGATGGACTAAGCCACTGCTGGCTTTGCTGGGCTTGTGGGTAGCCTAGAATTGCCATCTTGAATATCACCAGCTTTTCCAGTTTAAACTAATTCTGTGGAGTACCAGGCGGTGCCATCCTCCAGTGGCCCAAACTCCAGCTTCGTCTTATTTCCTTCCTCTTGAATGCTTTATTTTAAGATTTCCTCATGTATGTATATATATCTGTAACTACAGACATGTATACACATCTGTAACTACACACATGTATATACATCTGTGACTCACAGAAAGTTGTCCTTAATTTGCTTGTCTGCGCCCTTTCATCCTTATGGCTTTTACCCACATTGTGGCCTCTTTCCCCAAACTAGAATCTTCAGGAGACAACCAAGCAGGGATCTTTCCATATTTTCCTTTGTGCTCAACTAATAATATAAACTCATCTTGACTTAAACAGCATGCACTCGGAGAAATGGATACAGAAATTGTGGTTCATTTACACAAAGGAATACTACTCAGCAATTAAAAACAAGGAAATCATGAAATTCGCAGGCAAAATGGTGGGATCTAGAAAAGATCATCCTCAGTGAGGTATCCCAAAAGCAGAAAGACACACACAGTATATACTCACTTATAAGTGGATACTAGACTTATAAGATAGGATAAACGTACTAAAATCTGTACACCTAAAGAAGCTAAACAAGAAGGAGAACCTGGGGTAAGATGATCAATCTTCACTTAGAAAGAAAAATAGGACGTATATTGGAAGTAAGAGAAAGCAAGAAACAGGACAGGAGCCTACCACAGAGGGCTTCTGAAAGAATCTACCTAGCAGTGTATCAAAGCAGATGCTCAGACTCATAACCAAACCTTAGGCAGAGTTCAGGGAATCTTATGAAAGAAGGGGGAGTTAGTAAGACCTGAAGAGGACAGGAGTTCCACAAGGACCAAATATATCTGGGCACAGGGGTCTTTTCTGAGACTGATTCTCCAAACCAAGAACCATGTATGGATATAACCTAGAACCTCTGCTCGGATGGAGCCCATGGCAGCTCAGTATACAAGTGGGTTCCCTAGTAAGGGGAACAGGGACTATCTTTGACATGAACCCAGTGGCTGGCTCTTTGACCTCCCCCACCCCCAAGGGAGGAGCAGCCTTGCCAGGCCACAGAGGAGGACTTTGCAGCCAGTCCTGAAGAGACCTGATAAACCAGGGTCAGATGGAAGAGGAGGAGGACCTCCCCTATCAGTGGACTTGGAGAGGGGCGTGGGAGGAGATGAGGGAGGGAGGGTGGGATTGGGAGGGAATGAGGGAGGGGGCTACAGCTGGGATATAAAGTGAATAAACTGTAATTAATATAAAAAATAAAAAATTAATTTAAAAAAACAGCATGCACTTATTTGTATAAGATGGAATTATTTGTTAGAATGGAGCAAAAACTAAAAAAATAGGTTTTTGTTTGTTTGTTTTTATAGAGCACTTTCCTGCATCTTGCTTTTCTCCTTATGAACCCTCCATGGGAATCCGTGCAAGTCAAGCGGTGGAGTGACCTTGATGCTTCTGTTTCCCCTTTGCTTCTTCAACACCTTACACGATATCATGGTGAAGATGAAAATGTGACTGCTGTGCAACCACCCCCCTCCTTAGAAACATTCACTTTGTTTCCCATGAGTAAACCTGGATCAGGTAGCACTGGAGAAAGAGAACAAAAAGGCTATGCAGAGAAAGAGGTTTGTTATAAAGAAGTGGTTTGCACAAACTGGAGGTTGCGATCCCAAGCCCTAGAGCTGGTAAACTGGCAGGTGGTATAGGTGTGGGGGTGGGGTGGCAGTGATAGGGCTGGTAAGAGGACACAGCAGGGGAAGGTGCTGGACAGCATGCCTGGTGACCTGAGTTTCAAGGCGGTCATGGAGAGGAGTCCCTGGAGCTGGAGGAGAGCCAGCTGTTTTGTCCTGACTGGATGAGGCCTATTCACATCGGGGAGGGTAACACAAAAGTATTCTTCCACACACAGGAAGAATAGTGACTGACCAAATGCCTGGGCACCTTGAAGCCCAGTCAAGTTGCCCCTGAAATTACTCATCAGAAATCATCACATGCTATTATTTTTGCTCTTAGAAAGAATCCTGCCTATTCCTGCCCATGACACTATAACAAAGAATCATAAGCTGGATAAGTCATAAACAGACATTATTCCTGATGGTTCTGGAAGCTGGGAAGACAAAGATAAGACCAAGGCATTCTGCCAATTCAATGCTTGGTGAAGACCACTTTTTCTAGTTCAAAGATGGCACCACATGTGCCCTCATGTGGTGGGAAGTGGAAGGCGGCATGATGAGGGCACTAAATCCATTCATGAAATCTACATTCTCAGGAACTACCATATCCCAAAAGGCCCCACCCAGTGACACGGTCACATTAGGCTTCAACATATGAATCCAGGAGAAACACAGACATTAGGGCCATGGAAAGGTCCAGCTGTGGGACTACTGAACAGATGGGATAGGGTATTACCATGCTGTGCTTTACGCAACAATTTTAACAATTTATATTTCTGCCAACACTGTTTAAGGAGACTCTTCTCCATATCCCCAACAGTGGGTGCTATTGTTCCTCTAAATGCAGCCCATCAAAAACAAAGTTTCTTAAAATTCAATTCTCTGAACACAAGCGATGTTTAAAAGCTTTTCATAAAGTTTTGGCCACATGGAATTTTTCTGAAAATTTTCTCTGCATATGACTTGCCAATTTTCCTCCTGTAGAGTTTATCTCTTGTTGATAGTTTATAAGGACTTCTGCACATTATTAAATCCATGACTATTGATGGTGGTTTTCATGGCATTTTTCTGTAACTGTCATGTACTTTTGTTTGATTGTTTAATCTTACTTGTTTTTTTTTTTTTCTTTTATTGCTTGTGGTTGAAGCCTCTCTTACTACCAGATCATACAAATTAAATCCTAATTTTCAAAATAAAATTTGTATCACTGTATGCATATGGAAAAGATTCAATTTCTCTTTCATCCAAATGGAAAACAAGAAAGTCTGAAACTGTATTATTAGAATCCTTTCTTTTTTTTCCTGTTGAGATGCACTGGATCCTCACACAGGCCAATCTATATTTCTAGATTTACTCAGTTCCATTACTTTCTTTGTCTTTTCCAAAGCCAAGTTCACACTGATGCTGACCCTGTGTCTTAATAGTCATACAATGTGGTGAAAGGACTCTCTCTCTCTCTCTCTCATTTTTTATTTCCTTGACTTATCTAAAAAATATTCTTTCCTATAAATTGTAAGATTCCTTTCTCTAATTACCAGGACAAAACTTTTTATTGGGATATTGATAGGGATTATCTAAAATCCACATTTGGATATGAATGAAGTACCTTTTTTAATTAAAAAATTTCCTTGGAAAGTCAGATATGACGGCATGTACCTATTCTAGCACTCTGGAGATTGAGGCTGGTGCTTGGTAAACATAGTGAGACTTTTAATTTATTAACTAATTAATTAATTTCTTGATAAAATTTACTAAGTGTTCAAATATTGTTCTGCTCCTAACTGAGATGTACCTTTCTGAACATACTCGCGTACAAACGTGTCCTGCTATGTAAAGCCATTTATGAGGTTTATCTTCATTGTCGAATTGCTTGGGTTTGGAAGCACCTAGAAAACACACTTCTGGCCATGTCTGAGGTTGCATCCAGAGGGTTAGCTGAGGATGGAGGCCTACCTGACTCTGAGCTTCCCCATTCCATGCAGTAGGGCCTAGGACTGACTGAATAACAGGGAATTAAAGACGAGCTGGAGAAATGGCTTAGCTGGTAAGAGTGCTTGTGGTATAATTGTAAGGTCCAGAGTATGGATTCCATCATCCATATGCCAAGGCAGGCAGCTGTGCATGCCTCTAACCCCAGATGCAAGTGGTCAGAGGCATTTCAAACTTCTGGCAAAATTGTTTTAAGACTCTTTTGATTCTGGCCCTTCCAAAAAAATTCATGTTTCTTAAAATTAGACTCTGGGGCTCACTGATTTTCTAGCCTAGCTCATAAACTGTGATTCTCCAGGTTCAGGAAGAGGCTCTGTCTCTAAATAAATAAATAAATAAATAAATAAATAATAGTCTAAGAGAGATGGAAGAGGACACCCAAAGCCTGCCTCTAGCCCCTGTGTTTGTGCACAGGCTTGCATATGACCCCCTAGGCACAGACAGTCACACATACATACATACATACATACATACATACATACATATATACATACATACATACAGGATAAATAAGTCAGGAAAAGCAGAAACCTGAGCTAAGCAGCAGCAGGCATCTCCCGGCAAACACTGCAGTCAGCTGCCTCTTGCTCCTGATGCCACAGCTGCTTGCCAAGGTGTACAGCACCACCAAACCATGAGCCAAACTATGCTTCCTCCTGTAAGCCGCGTCTCCTGAGGTGCTTAATCACAACGAGGAAACAAACTAAGACAGTGTTACAAATGAGCCCTTCCATTTCTGGATGCTTGCTCATAGGGACAGGACAAGTCTTGATGTCTGTATATGTTATCCTATTCCAGCTACATTGTAAAATTGCCATACCAACTTTGTTAGGTCTGTAAATATCCAAGAGCAGAGTTCTGGAGTCTTGGAAGGTTATAAAAAGCATACCACATGGAAGAACATTTCTTTTCCTGATTTATTTCATTCATGAAAAATACCAATGTTGTGTTGTATAAAGACGTTAGGAGTAATCCTTTTATAACTCCAGATCAAGTAGATTTAGGTTTTGACATTCAATATTTGCTGGTTGGTTGTGGTCTTTATTGTAGCTAGGTTACTTCTTATTATTTTTGCTTGTTTGTGTTTATGAAACAGAGTTTCATGTAGCCTATGCTGGCTTCAAACTTGATATGTAGCTTAGGATGACCCTAAATAGGTGTGTCCTCCTGTCTCTGCTTCCCAAGGTCTGGGAAGATCTCCCAGATCTTCCTTTATTTCACTTCTATATTGCTTACCTTTCTTTTATAAAATGCCCTTTCAAAATCTAATACAACCATATGACTTGTAATTTGTTAATGCAATGAGATAAATAGTCTATGTGTCCCCATTCCTGTATTTGTAATATAAATCTTTGGTCACATTGTACTGTTTCTCTAAGCCTTCACTGGATTCTGCTTTAAGTTTGTTTAACTTTGTACCAACATCTATGAGTTCAATTAGTCTGTAATTTAAATGTAATTTGCTACTGTTAACAATTGTACTGTAGATATCTGTGTTTGGGGGCAATCTTCGTGGTGTTAGGGTTAGACTAGGTTCATGAAGTGACTTTCACTCAGATCTCTGATTTTTCTGTGGTTTAGTAAAGTAAGTTATCTAAACTGCACCCTGCAGGGCATGCAGCCAAGGATAGCTATGAATGGGTCCCAACACAAAATCGTAAACTTGCTTAAAATGTGAGGTTTGTTTTTTTGACTTTTCATTTTTGTTCTGGTATGTGGATTTTGTACATGACACCACTGGTTGGGCACACCTGGGTCCCTTCATGACTGCCTGTCTTTAAATGCTAGACCTGCTTGGTCCTGAGACCGTGAGAGCCCCTCTCCCTCCTGCGGTTCCCCTATTTCTGACCCCGGGGTGCCATGTAGTCTTTCGGGATCAACAGGGGACAAAGGTCTATATTTAAGCCACTTGCTTCATTTCATCTTCTTTTTGGGTGTGTTCCTTTGCTGTTGAATTTGATTTCAAGTATTTTGGTGAGATTATAAAAGTGATGAAACAATCTAGAAGGAGGTATACCTTCAAGTCACTTTCTTTCCTTAACACATGAATATGTTGGATGGTCACGAGATTCTTGTGGGGGTTTTTGTTTGTTTGTTTGTTTGTTTTTCTGTATTTTGTTTTATTATTATCTAGCTTCCAGATGAGAAGTCAGATGCAAATCCTGTTCTTACTCCTTGGAACTAATAACTTGGGGTTTTGTTTTGTTTTTTCTTTTTAAAAAGCTTTCAAGATATTCCCTTCATTTTTTAAGAATTGAAGAAATTTTACCAGAACGCATCAAGTGTCACTTTTCGCATCAATCTGACCTGAAATTTTGCTAGTCCCCTCAGCACAGAGAAGAGTCTTCCCCGCAGTCTCCTTCCTTGTGTGTGTTCACTGATTCTTACTCACTGAGCCCCTTTTATCCTTTCATAAATTCTCCCATTTGCATGTTAAATCTCTTAGCTTGTGCTCTGACTCTTGGTTTTTGTCTCTTTGGGATTTTGTCCGATGATTGATCTTCCAGTCTACCAAAACTAGTCTTGGTTGAATGAAGGCACATGTGTTTTTCTGTAGGAAGTCTTTACTGGAATGTACTCCAATGCCTTTAAATTTCTTATTACTTTCTGCCCATTTTCTAGGGCCACTCCATTTTGCACAGATTGTGTTCCCTTAGTTCTAACTCATTTTCTTTCCCTGGCTTCATGTCCTTTGTCTCTGTCAGCTCAGCTGGTTCGTGCTGGGTGAGAGTTTCTTCCTCCAACTGGTGGTAGCACGAAACCAGGCAGGGTCTAGTCCTGCTGGGGCCACACACACACACACACACACACACACACACACACAAAGTTTTGGGGCTCAGTTTCTAAGAGATAGGCCTATGTTCCAACACTCTTCTGCCTCTTTTTGGGCCCTTAGGCCCCTGGAGGACCAGAAGTGTCCTTGGGAAATCATCCTTCTGATCCTATACCGAGTCCTTTATAGGATCAATCCTTTTCCATTCCCCACAGAACTCTAATGGCCATCTCGGCCCTCTTACAAAATTGGTGTCTATATTCTAGCACAGGAGCCCGCCAAGATCTCTGCCTGCAGAGCCTGCAGCCACCTGAGCCCAGCACTCATCAGCTCCAGACGCCGTTTAGTCTGAGACGCACGGATGCCTCAGAACTTTGGGTGTGAGGAAATGAACTCGCAGGATGATAAAGCACAGAGCCCTCAAAATCGCTTTGTGTGTTTCTCCCCTTTGCCTAGTTCCAGCAGGAAAGGCACATTGATGCCTGCAACACAGACCTGCTGCTGGGTGGGGTAGGGAGAGGAGAACAACCCAATTTAAGAAACACTCTAGGGCTGTTCAGAGTCCAATTGGGTTACATAGTAATGTGAAAAGGGACTGCCTCTGACATAATCTGATTGGCCTGCTCTTTGATCACTTCCCCCTGGGGGGGAGCAGCCTTACCAGGCCATAGTAGAGGACAATGCAGCCACTTTTGATGTGAACTGATAGACTAAGATCAGAAAGGAGAGGAGAACCTCCCCTATCAGTGGACTTGGGGAGTGGCATGCATGCAGAGGGAGGAGGGAGGAGGGAGGGTGGGATTGGGAGGGGAGGAGGGAGGGGCTTATGGGGGGGATGCAGAATGAATAAAGTGTAATTGATGAAAAATTTAAAAAAAATTGTGAACACACACACACACACAAAAAGAAACACTCTAAATAATATTTCTCTTCACTTCTGTCAGCACTGCCCAGGTTCTACAGAGACCTTAGAGCGTGAATCAATTCTTGTGTTTACCACTGTGTTCATTAAATACAAAAACCAAACCAAACCAAACAAACAAACAAAAAAACTGGGAAGCAAGGGCTGATCCAAAGGAGAGGAGAGGGCTCGTTGCACAGTGTCTTACTTGGTCTTCATTGAATTGTGCTCGGAAGCCAGGAACACCAGACTTCCAAGATGGCGGGGAATGCGAGAGTGCACTGTTTCTGAGTGGCAGACGACCGGAGACTGCGGTTACAGTGAGTAACCTAACAGCAGACCACAAAACACTGACATGGGTGTCTCCCTGACAGGAGGGGCATCCCGGGAGCTAGTGACCAAATTCCAGGCCCCAACAGCTGTCTCCCCATTTCAGGAACCACACAAGATCCCCAGGGGCCCGGTGCACATCAGCCTACACAGAGCACCAGTTTCCAGTCCAGGGACACCAGTTTGGCCCCTGCAAGAGCCAAACCTTAGGTTAGCCCTTCCTCCCTGAGGGCAGCACCCGAATATGGGCCCAGGAGCCACACAGAGTCCTAATCCCAGACAGAGTCACAGATCTCCCAAAATCCTGGACTCCAGGCACCCGGGACATTCTGCCTGTACAAACTCAGTTCCAGGAGCCTTCTGCACCAGCAATCAGAACCCGGATCCCTCCCACTTCCCCGAAAGCAGCCCCTAAATACCTGGGGCAAGCATCCCAACACCAGTCCACAATCAACAGCTCTACTGATTCCCCTGCGGAAACCAGCCGGACGTATGAATATACAGGGTGTTGGTCCAAGATGCCCTAGCTCAGCCAAATCTGAGTGCCAGGAGCACAGTGCCTGCTTGGTCTCCCGACTTTGTGGCTAAATCCAATTCCATAAAGCCAAGGACTGTTCGCTGCCAGACTGATTTCATAAAGCCAAAGCCGGCTCATGATCCCTTTGAGCTACATACCCCACCTGGGACATAGCCAGCAGAGAGGTGAACGGTAGGCGAGACTCATCCCCCATTGTCCACCATCCATCCCACCCCCGCCCCAGGAGCCCTTTCCCTGCTGACTCCAAGCCTGCCTGTCTCTCCTAGGACAAGGCCAGCAGAGGTGAGCAGTACTCTGACACATACCTGCCAACCCAAGGAGGGAGGCCTGTGCAGCCCCGAGCAGCATTCAGCTTAGATCCCTCTCTGCCTGCTTCCAAACTGCCTGGACAACAGAGAGCAACAGGCCTGTTAGAACCAGAGACACCCAGAGGTCAGTGTAAGCACACGAGCAATAAAAACCCCAGGGCCACGTGTCACCACCTGAAAGCATCTTTCCTACCACACCTAAAGCACAAGAAAATGATCTTAAATCTGAGATTATGAAACTAATAGAGCCCTTAAAGGAGAAAAATAATGCTCTCAAAGTAGCATAGGAAAATACAATCAAAAAGAAGAAAGAATTGGACAAATCCCTTAAAGAGATATAGTAAACTACAAGCAGGAGAAAGAAATGAATAAAATTGATCAAGACCTAAAAATAGAGCTAGAAGCAATAAAGAAAATATAATCTGAGGCATTTCTGGAGATGGAAACCTAGGGAAGAAATGGAAGAGAGAATCTCAGGATAGAAGATACAATTGAAAAATTGATACATCAGTCAAAAAAAAAAAGTTAAATCTTAAAAGCTCCTGACAGAACATCCAAGAAATCTGGAACGTTATGAAAAGACCAAAACAAAAAATAATAAAAATAGAAGAAAGAGTAGACTCCTAGCTCCAAGGCCCAGAAAATATTTTCAAAAAAAAATTATAGAAGAGAACTTCCCCAACCAAAAGAAATAGGTGCCTATAAACATACAAGAAGCTTACAGAACTCCAAATAGATTGGGCCAGAAAAGAAAATCCCCCCCATCACATAATAATCAAAACAATAAATGTACAGAACAAAGAAAGAAATATTAAAAGCTGCAAGGGAAAAAAGCCAAGTCACACCTATCAGAATTACACCTGATTTCTCAACAGAGACTATGAAAGCCAGAAGGGCCTAGACAGATGTCATGCAGACACTAAGAGAGCACAGATGTCAGCCAAGATTACTATACCCAGCAAAACTTTCAATCACCATAGATAGAGAAAACAAAATGTTCCATGACAAAACCAAGTTTAAAGAGTACATAGCCACAAATCTAGCCCTACAGAAGATACTAGAAGGAAAATTCCAACCCAAGGAGGCTTACTACCCCCAGGAAAACACAGGAAATAAATAACCTCACATTCGCAAAACCAAAAGAAAGGAAGCACACACACACTCTACCCTCACCAACATCAAAATAATAGAAATTAACAATTACTGGTCATTAATATCTCTCAACATCAATGGCCTTAACTCCCCAATAAAAAGACACGGCTAACAGAATGGATGTGAAAATAGGATCCATCATTCTGCCGTATACAAGAAGCACAACTCAGCAATAAAGACAGACATTACCTCAGAGTAAAACGCTGGAAAAACCATTTGATTGGAATCAAATGGTCCCAAGAAGCAAGCTGGAGCAGCCATTCTAGTATCTAATAAAATAGACTTTCAGCCAATCAACTAATCAAAAGTGATGGGGAAGGACACTTCATATTCATCAAAGGAAAAATTGACCAAGATGATGTCTCAATTCTGAACATATATGCTCCAAATGCAAGAGCACACACATTCATTAAAAAAATATTATTAAAGCTTAAATCACACATCAAACCCCATACAAAATAGTGGGAAACATCAACACCACACTCTCACCATTGGACAGATCATCTAGGCAGAAACTAAATAGAGAAATAATGAAACTAGTAGACATCATGAATCAAGTGAACCTAATAGATATCTATAGACCATCTACCCAAACAAAAAATATACTTTCTTCTCAGCACCTCCCGGAACCTTCTCCAAAACTGACCACGTACTCCGTCAAAAAGCAAAGCTAAGCAGATACAAGAAGACTGAAATAACCCTGTGCATTTTATCATACTACTATGGAATAAATCTGGAACTCAAAATCAAAAGAAAGAGCAGAAAGCCTACAAACTCATGGAAACTGAACAACTCTATACTCAAGACCACTGAGTTGGGGAAGAAATAAAGAAAGAAATTGAAGTTTTTCTAGCCACAGTCACCCTGATATCAAAACCACACAAATATTTAAATAAAAATAAGGCACAACATACCCAAACTTATGGGACACAATGAAAGCAGTGGTATGAGGGAAAGTTCATAGCACTAAGCACCATCATAAAAAAATTGGATAGAACCCATACTAGAAACTTAATAGCACACTTGAAAGCTCTAAAAAAAAAAAAAAATTAAAAAAGCAAACACACCAAAAAGGAGATGAAAGGAAATCATCAAACTCAGGGCTGAAATCAATAAATTAGAAACAAAAAGAACAATACAAAGAATCAATGAAACCAAGAGGGTCTTTGAGAAAATCAACAAGATAGACAAACCCTTAGCCAAACTAATGAAAAGACAGAGGGAGAGTACCCAAATTAACAAAATCAGAAATTGAGAAGGGGGACATAACAACAGACATGGAGGAAATCCAAAAACTCATTAAGTCTTACTTCAAAAGCCTGTGTTCTACAAAATTGGAAAATCTAAAAGAAATGGATGATTTTCTTGATAGATTTCACTTACCAAAGTTAAATCAATATCAGGTAAAGTTTAAATAGTCCAGGGAAATAGAAGCAGTCATCAAAAGTCTCCCAACCAAAAAAATCCCAGGGCCATATGGTTTTAGTGCAGAATTCTACCATATATTCAAAGAAGAGCTAATACCAGTACTCAAACTATTCTACAATAAAGAAACAGAAGAAACATTACCAAATGCATTCTATGAAGCCACGGTCACCCTGATACTGAAACCACACAAAGACTCAACAAAGAAGAAAAATTTCAGACCAATTTCACTCGTGAACATTGATGAAAAAAATAGTCAAATATTTGCAAACTGAATACAAGAACACATCAAATACATCATTCACCATGATCAGGTAGACTTCATTGTGGGGATGCAAGGATGGTTCAACATACAAAACTCCATCAATGTAATCCCCCATATCAACAAACTGGGGGAAAAAAACCACATGATCATCTCATTAAATGCAGAAAAAGCTTTTGACAGAATCAAGCACCCCCTCATGATAAAAGTCTTGGAGAGATCAGGGATACAAGACCCATACCTAAGCATAATAAAAGCTATCTACAGCAAGCAGATAGCTGATATCAAATTAAATGAAGAGAAAGTCAAAGCAATTCCACTAACTCAGGGACAAGACAAGGCTGTCCACTCTCTCCATATCTCTTTAATATAATACTTGAAGTTCTGGCCAGAACAATAAGACACATAAAGAAGATCAAGGGACACAAATCGGAAAGGAAGAAATCACTATTCACAGATGATATGATAGTATACATAGTGATCCCCAAAATTTCACCAGCAAACTCTTACAGCTGATAAACACTTTCACCAAAGTGACCGGATACAAGATTAATTAAAAAAAAAATCAGTAGCCCTCCTGTATAATGACAAATGGGCTGAGAAAGAAATTAGTGAAACTACACCCTTTACAGTAGCCACAAATAATATAAAGTATTTTGGTGTAACTTTAACCAAGCAAGTCAAAGACTAGTATGACAAGAATTTCAAGTTTCTAAAGAAAAAAAAAAAAAAGAAGAAGATATCAGAAGCTAGAAAGATGTCCCATGCTCATGGATGGGACATAGTAACATAGTCAAAATGGCCATTGTACCAAAAGCAATCTACACATTCAGTGAAATCCCCATCAAAATACAAACACAATTCCTTACAAACATTGAAAGGACAATTCTAAACTTCATATGGAAAAAACAAAAAACAAAACAAAACAGAATAGCTATAACAACCCCATATAATAAAAGAACTTCTGGAGGTATCTCTATCCCTCACTTCAAGCTATACTACAGAATAACAGTAATAAAAACTGCATGGTACTGGCGTAGATATAGACTGGTTGATCAATGTAATGAAACTGAAGACCCAGAAATAAACCCACATACCTACGGACACTTGGTTTTTAACAAAGGAGCTGAAAACATACAATAGAAAAAAGACAACATCTTCAACAAGTGGTTCTGGTCCAACTGGATGTCTACATGTAGAAAGATGCAAATAGATCCATACTTATCACCCTGCACAAAACTCAAGTCCAAGTGGATCAAAGACCTTAACATAACATCTCATACTCTAAATCTGTTAGAATAGAAAGTGAAGAAGAGCCTTGAACTCATTGGCACAGGAGACAACTTCCTGAAAAGAACAGCAACAGTCCAGGCTCTAAGATCAACAACTAATAAATGGGACCTCATGAAACTGAAAATCTTCTGTAAAGCCAAGATCAATGTTAACAGAATGAAATGTAAGTCTACAGATTAGGAAAAGATCTTCACCGATCCTACATCTAATATACAAAATATATAAAGAAATTAAACACCAACAAACAAAATAACCCAATAAAAATGGGGTACAGAGCTAAACAGAGAAGTCTCAATAGAGGAATATCAAATGGCTGAAAAGCTCTTAAAGAAATGCCTAATATCCTTAGCCATCAGGGAAATGCAAATCAAAAATACTCTGTGATTCCATCTTATACCTGTCAGAATAGCTAAGATCAAAAACCCAAGTGACAGCATGTGTGGGCAAGGAGAAAGGAGAACACTCCTCCATTGCTGGTGGGAGTGCAAACTTCTACAACCACTTTGGAAATCAATCTGGTGCTTTCTCAGAAAATTGGGAATAGCGCTACCTCAAGACCCAGCTATACTATATTTTGGGTATATATATATACCCAAAAATTGTTCCATCATATAATAAGGACATTTGCTCAACTATGTTCAAAGCAGCTTTATTCATAGTAGCCATAAACTGGAAACAACCTAGATGTACCTCAACCAAAGAATGGATAAAGAAACTATGGTATGCTTACACGATGGAATACTACTCAGCTATTAAAAACAAGGAAATCATGGAATTTGCAGGCAAATGAATGGAACTAGAAAGGATCATCCTGAGTGAGGTAACCCAAACTCAGAAAGACTCCTATGGTATGTACTCCCTTATAAGTGGATTTTAGCCATAGAGTACAGGATAAACGTACAACAATACAAAAACCTTAAGAAGATAAGCAACAAGGAAGATCCAAGAGAGCGTATTTAAATCTCACTCAGGGGGAAATAGAATAGAAAGAGGTGATGGTTGAAGAGAGGGCACAAGGTAGGAAAGGAAACAGAGAGAAATGAGGGTGGAGATCAGACCTGGGGAGAGCAGGGCGGGAGGACAAAAGGCCTGTGGAGAAAAGAGAAACTGTGGGCAAAAGCTTCTCTCTGACAAGCTTGAGACCTAAATCAGAGTAGTCTGCTGGGGGGATGTGAGAGGGACTCTAGCAGAGACTCCTAAGAGCAGGTGCCATAGAGATGGAAGAGGACACCCTCTAACTAGATAAGCCTCCTCGTAGAGGGAGGGGAACACCAACCCAGCCTCAAAAACATCAACGCAAAATTAACTATGCCTACAAGAGGTGCAGGCATAAAGACAGCAGATACAGCAGAGACTGAGGAAAGGTCCAACCAATCCCGTCTCAACCCAAGACCCACCCCGTGGGAGAGCCAACCCCTGACAATATTAATGATTACCTGCTATGCTTGCAGACAGGAGTCAAGCAGAGTTGTCTTCTGGGAAGCTCCACCTAGCAGCAACTCAAAACAGATACTGAGACTCGGAGCCAAACATTGGGTAGGGCATCGGCAGCCTTGCGGAAAAGTGGCGCGGGGGGGAGGGATTGGGGGAAAGGACCTGGGGGTGATAGAAGCTTCACAAGAAGACCAACAGAGCCAACTAACCAGGGCCAAGAGGGGCCTGCTGAGACTGAAGCACCAACCAAGGACCTTGCATGGACAGGACCTAGGCCCCCTGCAAAGATGTAGCTGATGGGCACCTCAGGCATGTGGGTTCCCTAATAAGGGGAAGAGGACACACTCAGCTCTGATATGACTTGGATGGGAAGGGGGGAAGCTTCCCTCTTCTAAGGAATAGGGGAGGAGAAGGGGGGAGAGGGAAAGAGGATGGGACTAGGAGGTGAGGAGAGATGGGGCTAAGACCAGGATTTAAAGTGAATTAATTAACTAATTAATGTTTAAAAACCTGCAACACCAAACATCCACAGCGGTCATCCTTGTGTGAGTACCGAGTCAACAGAAAAGATGAGCGTCACCACTCAGGTCCTAATAAAGCCAAACAGTTGAAAAGACCCAGAATTCACAGCAAATTTGGCTCTAGGCCCCGGTTAGCATCTGCATTTCCTTTTCACCAATGACTGCAGTGCATCTGTGTAGCCTCACGCTGCCCCTGAATCTCTGCATGACTCACTTCAAATGCAGCACTTGAGGGCAACACAGTCCCCTAAAAGGTCTTTGGGAAGCATCCATAGGCAAGCTGAAATGAGTAAGCGCAAAAAGGCCAGTTCCAGGCACAGGATGGGACAGGACAAATAAGTTTCAGGCAGGACCCTACCCAGGTTTCCTCACCTGAGGGCCAGAGGCCTACTACCTACCTCATGGACCAACTGGACAGCTAAAGGACTGCCGTCAGAACACCCCAAAGGCTTGTAGGGACCTCTCTTTCAGCACTGGGCCCTGCTCCTTTCAAGCCTGAAAGTTTCAGAAAACACATTTCTTCACACCCTCGTCTATTTTTATAGTTCCCATTAGCAACAAGAGGCATCAGGGTGATTAAGGCAGTGTCACTATTAACAGTGTCTCGTTGACTTATCACGGCACAGGCAGCAGCAGCCTCTTATGGGTCTAGTTAATGCATGCATTAACCGCACAATAACGGGCGTGACTGCATTCATAAGTAATAAACTTAAATCAATCTTGGCTCCTAAAAAATAGATAAGAATGAAAGAGCTTAATCGATCCAAATAGGAAAGCGGGTGGGTTTTTGCTCATTTCTCTTTTCTGCTTTGGATCGCTTATTCATTTGTTTTCCCAGTTCTTTTAGCAGAAAAGTGACAAGATTTGTCCTGACCACAACGCTCAGCAGCTGACTGATGACTCTCCCACTAATAAAAGAAAAGTATCTTGGCTCCAAAAGGCAAAAGCTAAATGAGAAATTCTGGAATCAACAGTAATCCTACATTCTGAGAATCTAAGGAGCTCCTTAGGAGTCAGGTTTACTTCCAGAGTCAAGGATTTCTGAGTCCTAGCCATATTCCTCAACTATCCCAAGAGGTGTTATTCAACCTCAGTCTCCTTAGCTTTGTGGGTGTGAATGCATGGTGACTAACACATCCTTGAGAATCACAGTAAGAGAATTCTTTCATGAGGTTCCTACCCCAGGTTTTGAGCTGTCGCTAAGCTGGTTAAAGTGCTTGCCTAGCATGCATGAAGCCTTGATTTCTGTCCCCAGCATCACATAAGACTGGGCAAGGTGGTACATTCCTGTAATCCTAATGCTTGATGGGTGAGGCAGGAGGATCAGAAGTTAAAAGTCATCTTTAGTTACACAGAGATTTTGAGGCCAGACTGAGCTACATAAGACCTTATCCTTAAAAAAAAAAAACAGTGTGGGGAGTAGAGGCAGGGTGACTGAAGAGGTGGCTCAGTGGTTAAGAGACAATACTCCTCTTACTGTTCTCTTGCAGAGAACCCAAGATCAGTTCCCAGCACCCACATTAGACAGCTCACAACAACCTTTGAACTCTAGTACCAGGAAATCTGATGCCCTCTTCTGGCCTCTGCAGGAACCTGCACTCAGAAGCACATACCCACATTCAGACACACAGATATACACACAATTAAAAGTAAAGTTTAAATTGAAACAAACAAACAAACAAACAAACAAAAAATACAACTATCCTAATACCCGGTGACAGCAAGTACCTGGGAATTTGATACCAGTTTTTTGTTACTAAAACCCCACTTCTATCCCCAAAGGCCTACATTGTTTTAAATAAAATAAAATGCTGGTATATCCAAATCCGAGATTATAAATCTGGAGACTGAGATAAAGAGTGGTGATTGCCAGAACTGCCGACTCAACAGAATTTTCTGGTAAACTGAAAATGCAGATGCTTCCTTCCTGTTAAATCAGAACATCCTGCAGGATGAGGTCATGCCAAGGGGCTGTGTCTATTAAAAGAGTCCCAGGTGGTCACAGAGAGCTGTTTGCATGTGTGAACCATTGGTTCAGACAATCAAAGCTATAGAAAATCCAGTCCCATTATGTGAGAGCAAGAGATAAAACAAATTCCTATCAACATCATTTTGAATCATGTCTCTTAAGTTCTCTTTGATGGCGGGGGGTGAAGAGAGAGAAAGGAAGAGAAAGAGAGAGAGAGAATGTCACATATGTATGCACAGAAGAAAGAGCCCCCAGAAGAAGGTTGCACACTTTCATAATGAGCAATCTATGATTAGAAAACCAAACCAAACCACTCTTTTATTTTGATGTTCCCATTGGTTAAAATTCAGTAAAGTATCCCGAGGGCCAGTGCAAACTGTTTTGTGATGGTATGGTTCTGGGAAGTTACAGACACATGGCACACAGATTTGTGTAACAGCTCCATGAAGAGTAGCAGGTGGATGTGCAAAGGACTGCAGGTTCCCCTTACCTTTACCCTTAAGGTCAGTCTTCTCCAGTGTAGGCTGCCTACCTGACAGCTCACGGCAAAAACCCACATACCCTTGGCTCTCCTTCTGCCCTCATCCGCCTCATGCCCTCACCCACCTCACCACCGCAGTGATAAAAGCATCCTTCCAACTTTGCCTTCTAGCCTTCTTTTCTACTCTCTCACACAGCTGACTCCCATCAGCCCAAGAGAACCTGTCATTTTCCCATCCAGTTTTTCCAGTGCTTGTGTGAGACAAGACCCTGGATGAAGTTAAGGTCTTATCAAGGAAAAGTGCAAAAATTCAGGGGTGTTGAAGCTGCACAGCCCACAGATGGGACCCACACATACCAAAGCCTGTGAGCCCAAGCTGAGGTCTCATCAAGAGCATTCTGAACTAAAGATACATTTTGGGTTGGGCAATTTGGGTAAACGAAATGTTTCTGTTCTTTGCATTCCATTGCTGTGATAAAACCCTGACCAAAAACAATGCAGGGAAGAGAGGGTTCATTTCATCCTACACCTCACAACCCATCAGCAAGCAGGAGCTTAAAGCACAGCTTAGAGGCGGGGACTGAAGCAGAGGTTGTGGAGGAGTGCTGCTTGCTCACTGCAGCTTCCTCAGACTCCTTCCTCATAAAACCCAGTCCTTCCCAGGTGTGTCAACATCCATGGTGGGACAGGCCTTTCTCCATCAATTAGCAATGAAGAAATTGCCCCCATAAACATGCCCACAGGCCAGTCTGGTGGAGGCAATTCTTCAATGCCCTCTTCTGAGGTATGTCAAGTTTACAATCAAGACGAGGCACCACGGCTATCATTCCAAGGGTCATACCCAGTAGTTCCAAAAGGCTTATTACCAGAGATTTAAAAATATACTCTAAATTATGGAATATAGCAGGTAAGAGCTGGGTGATATATATGCCAGATTAGACAAAGTATTCAATATCTCTGGATCTCAGACTCTCCATTGAAAAATGAGACTAGCGGTGCCCACTCTCTAGGGCTGTTCAGAAAGTGGGAAATATTCACTGGTGACTAACACATAGGATTCACTCAATAAAGTCTAGATGATACTCATCAAAAACTAGATGGATGTGTGTTAGAAAGAAACCAAAAACCGTTCAGCAAGAAGAGAATGGTTCCTTAGGGTTACATCATCCTCATTTTAATTGTCAACAGGTCACGTGTTTCTCTACAGCTTAAGGGTCTAGGTTTGCCCACATAGCCCTTTAACAGCAGGGCCTGAACCCAATGCCACTTTGATAGCCAAAGGTTGCAAGGAGGATGATGGGTGAGGTCAAAGAGTACAGGAAATGGGGTAGAAAATACATTAGGAAAAGACAAGGGCTTTGAGGTCAGCACAAAAGAGCTTTCATGCTCTCCCTTTTTTCCTAATGAGCAATTCCTGGAGTCAGGTCACAGTGTCCCCATCCACCTAGTGTGAACCAAGTGGGTAAGTGCTTTGAAACGACCTTGTTGGGATCTCAACTGAACATGCTCCGTCCACTTAGCACTTTAATGCGGCGATCAGAGCAGACAGATGCTTAGAAATTACTTTTAAATGAGCATTTGTGGACGACCTCCCTTGTCTCTGTGTAAGCCATGTTGAAATAAAGATGACAATGATCATAGCCATACACAGTAACCTTGTTACAGCACTGTTTGCTCTACTGAGGCGCCACCCTGGATCCTTTCCAAGGACACCTGGCTATTAAACTACTTGAAATGTCTGTTTTAACATGGTTTTACAAAAAGAAAGAAAAAGAAAAGACAGTCGGGATGTACAAAAACTTTGAAATAACAAAATGCCTTGTTGTACCTGCCTTTCTCAAAAAATTAGGAGTGAGAAATGGAGAGGGGCGGGTCATATTTTATAGTCCTTCCAACAGAATAAGTGTAGAAAAGGATAGGGATTTGCTTAGGGGATGCTTAGGGGATCCCAATTTGCTTAGGGGATGTTTCATAGCTGTATAGCTGTGTCACCCAAGTGCACAGCCATGATGAAAATGTTGAGATGGATAGATATACCTCCAGTCTCTCAACATGAGTCAGATGTCTTAATGTCCCAGGCCTGTTCTGTATATCAGGGATACAATAGTGGCAGGAGTGGAGTTCACCATAAAATTGCCTCTTGGAGCTCCCAAGTCAGTAGGAAAGGCAAGCAGGAACCACACTCTGGTACAAGTATCAGATACTCATTGGCCTCACTTCCTTTTCTCTCTACCAGCTCTTGTCCTAGCAGCTTCCCACAGAGTCCCAGCTGCTCAATGTCCCTCTTACTTTCTGTCCCAGAAATTCTTTATGGTCTATGTATGGAATGCCAGCAGCATGCACCACTTGGGCCTTCATATGGATGCAGTCTGGAGGCGTGAGAGGGTTGACATTGCATGGGACATGGATAACAAAGGTTAGGAGCCAGTGGTTCCCTTTAGGGCCCATAGGTAGGTGATTCTAAAGCGTGTCTACACAGCTTGTTAATGAAGTGAATTGTGTTCCCATGAAGGACAGTGGCGTCTTGAGTCCTAGTACCTATAAAGATATCCTTAATTGTAAATAATTTTTTTTTGTGGATGATTAAGCAACTAGAAGGTTTTTAGAATAGACTTAATCCAACATGGCTGCCACCCTGATAAAGGGGTTATCTAGAGAGAAATGTGTACATAAGGACAGCATCATGTGAAGAGGAGGGCAGGGGTCAAAGTGATGCATCAGTATGGCACCAAAAGCCAATAACTACCAGCAAAACACTGGAAGCTAGGCAAGAAGTGTGGAGCAGAATGCCCCTCACATCCAGTCCTGGTTAGTTTTTGCAAACTTAGCACAATTTAGAGTCATTTGAGACAAGGAAACCTCAGTTGAGAAAATGTCCACACTGTGTTGGTCTGCGGTACATTTTCTTGATTGATGATTGATGTGGAGGGTCCTGTTTACTGTGTGTGGTGCCATCCGTAGCCAGGTGATCCCGAGGTGTATAAAAAAAAAAAAAAGCTGAGCAATCCATGGGGCACAAGCCAGTAAGCAGCACTCCTCCATGGCCTCTGCCTCAGTTCCTGCCTCAAGATTCCTGCCTTGAGTGCCTACTCTGGCTCCCCTCCGCGATAGACTCATAAGCTGCAAAGTGAAGTAAACCCTTTTCTCCCCAAGTTGCTTTTGGTCATGATATTTTATCTTGGCAATAGAAAGCTAAGACAGCCCCCAGCTGGAGCCAGCCAGACTGGCTCCTTGATGCTGGACTTCTATAACTTTGAGACAACAAAGGCCTATTCTGTCAGCTGCTCAGTCTGTAGTGCTTCCTTATGGCAGGCCTAGCAAATGAGTATGTGTTCAAGAATGTCCCAGTAGACTGTACCTCAAGCCCATGCTTGTAGAGGCTTCACGCTGATCTTTGTTTTAGTCTCTCTGACATCTTTAGTCTCTTCGATTCCCAAATTAGACCCCCCCTAAATAAATCCTTAGTACTGACTCCTTGTCTCAGATTCTACTTACTAATGGGAAAACCTAGGCTAATGTCCCCCTAGCAGACATTTGGCCATCACCCCCGGTCACTGACTGAACACAGAGGTTCTCAGACCGTCACATGAGTGATAAGTAACACCACCCACTGATGGGGAGATTCTGTCATTTGCCGCAGCTGCGTGCCAGGGACACAGCTCAAAAAGCTGGGCAGGGCAAGACACATGGCCTCTGCGGTACAAGCTGTGATCAAGTCCATGATGACCGTCAAGAGTGCTGGTGATACTCGAGATACTCTCAACAGTCCTGACTTACATGTCTTCCTAAGTCAGGTGGTGTTCACCGCTCCGAGTTAGACCAAGTAGGGATTCTCCTTTACTTTTGATGGGGTTATATCCTACATCCTAACAAACCCATCTTAAGTTCAAAACACTATGTCACAAATATGTTTGACATATAACCCAAGGAACACCACAGTTCAGCAACCCAATGAAGACTAGTCTGGATCCCTAAAACTGATTTAAAGGCCTATATTTCTACCCTTGGAAGGCAGAAGATTCCTAAAGCAAGCTGGCTGGCAAACTACCTGTGTATGTAAGATCTGGGCTTGACTGAGAGACCCTGCCTCAAATAAGGTAGAAGAGCTATGTATGATGATTCTTAACATCACCCTCAGGCCTATGCACACATGCATACACACACATACACATATGTACACACCACACATGCACATGTACATACACACATACACTCACATACACACATGGACACACCAACATATACACATGCACACAAACTTACACACACATGCACACACACAAGAAAGAATCATAAATTCAGACCATCATAAATTGGACGCTATGCGAATAGGGGTAGAGTTGTATTTTTGAGCACCCTTTTCAGCTTTCTGAAAAGTCACAGCAGTATGACACTCCTACAGCCTATTCCTCCTCCCCGCCCATCACTTCCTGTTGACTTGATTAGTTACATTTGCTTACCAGCTGCAGACGTTTTTCTGAGCAAAGTTTCCCAGAAGAAATAAGAGAAAATCCTTTGTATGCTAACAACCTTGCCAGTGAAAACTATTAGATTATCAGGAACGTCATGCTTACGGCTTGACCTAGACCACACTGTAAGCATCTCAGGGTCACCAAAGAACCTCACTGTAAGATGGCCCTATGGGCCCAGGGCTTAGAAAGGCCTGCACTTTGCACTGAGTAGGAGCCAAGTAAACAGTTAAAAAATATTTTCCTTCTATTTATATGTGATAGTTCCTAAATGGCCTCCCATCTCCTTTTTGTCAAATACCACTGCAAGCATGGTAGTGAAAACGTAAATTCAGCTGCTTCTTGGCAGAATCATTTCACAAATCTACAACTGGTTGTTATTTTTACACTGCCTCATCTCTTTTCTTCCTTCGCATGTGCTAATTGTACAAAGTAAGGAGTTTTATATGGCAGTTCTACAGATGCCTGTACTGTACTTTAACCATACTGAACCCCAGTATTATTCTTTCTATCCCTCAGTCCCTCTAACGTTGTTGTCCGGTATCCTCTAATAGTAGAGAAACCTGGGAAATTCCTTCTGCTGTGACCTTGACTCTGATCACATGGACCACTTAAGCGCCAGTCCACTCTGCCACATGATCATCACCAGGCGTCTGCCCATCTGGCACCCAAGGGCATGACGAGGGCATAGGAAAAGAAAATGATTTCCCCACATAGTTTCCCACCTGCAAAAAATCTATGGTGACCTTCCTATTTTTAGCATGGGATAATCACATCAGGCGATAGGTGAAGGGAGGAGGGGAATGGGGCTGGAATGTACCTTGAGCTCTGCACACAGTCGCTTGCTCTCCCTTTCTGCTTGAGCAACTTCCAGAACACTCTTAGTGCTGGTTGCATTTAAAAACTGTAGAGAGTGTGAGAGCTGCTAAGAGTACCAAATACTAAATACCACCAGTAATCTGACTCGATGGCAGTGATTTGCTCAGGATTTGTGTACGATGACAGAGACTGGGGAAAGGGTTGAATGGGATCTGTGTCAGGGGTTGGGGAATGGTTTGGGTAAGCCAGACTTACAGTTCATCACTAGAGCATGATAACAGCTGTTGGTGCTGTTTAGAAATGAGTCTCCAGAGGAACTGGGTCTGTCCCAGTTTCCAGCATCTTAAAAGCTTCAAATCTCCCTGGTGACACAAGGAAGGCATAAGAAGCAGAGAAAGTGCAGCATCTAGTACAGTTGTCTGGGTCCCTGGGCACAGGAAACTGAAGCCGAGTCCAATACAGCACACCTCCCTAACCACATGTCAACCATAGGTCACTTCCGAGGACTGAATAGTAAGTGGGCTCTTCTGCATTTGCGTGGTAAAGATGTTCATTCCTGTAAGTACCACAAGTCAGGATCTATCTCATTGGGATCCTGTGTTTCCATTGTTGTGACAAAAATCCCTGAGATGGCCAATTTAATAAGAGAAAAAGTTTATTTTGACTCACAGTTTCAAAGGTTTTCAGTCTACTGTTACTTGGTCTAGGGACTTACTTGGGTCATAGTGGGTTGGCCTTTTGGGACTGTGGAGAGGAAGAGAACTTCACAATGGAGAGAAGACATTCTGAAAGGAACTGCTTACCTCATGCTGGAGAGGAAGTGAAAGAGAGATAGGATCTGGGCACACAACATCCACGTCAGGATCATGCCCCGGCACCTGCTTCTGAGAGCAGCACAAACTGGCAACGACTCCTCTAACACAAGAGTTTCTGGAGACATTGGACCAAATCACAGCAGGCCCAAAGGTCAGAGGTGTCTTCTAGTTGATGTCACACATGTGTCTGTTTTAATCGCTTTTAAAAGGTAGTGCGCTCTGAACCTTTGGTGATATAGGTAACTAAGTCATTGTCCGAGGAGCTTACAACAAAGTTAGGAGATGTATCAATTAAGGCATTAACACAGAGCCAGCAAGGAATGTTTCCAGCTCATGAGGCAAAAATCAAGCCACTGCCACAATATGAGCCCGTGATGGATCTCTTTTCCAAAGGGGTCACTGTGCTGATTTTATTGTTGTTGTTGTTCACCGGGTGAGTCTTTCAGATGATGCACAAACCTGCGTGCGTGTTTGTAACAGGGTTTCCTCTCTTCAAACTGCCACAGTGAGAGTTTTCCTCTTGCACTTGACATTTCAGCACGCACTCACACACCTATGGTGTGCAGGGATGGTCGCCGAATGCAAAGCAGTCCTTTCTCTGGTTGTGTTTGTAACATCCAGAGGCCCGGCTGCTTCCTGGAGCATGGTGACCTCAGAAAATGTTACAGAGGCTCTGCAACATGGAGGCAGAATGAATGTTAACCATCCGCCCCGTGGCCAGAAAAATAACAGTGGCTTTCCATCCCTACTTCCCCCAACACCAAGTTCCCCTGGAATCTCCCAAGTTTGGAAGGAAACTGAGCCCTTAGAGAGCAGCAGGCAGGGAGCAAAAAATGCAGCTCTCAGGTAGGACCAGCAGAAATACCACTGCACCAGAGTCCTTTCAGATGAGCCCTTGCTTAAAAGAAAATCAGCCAGTGAGCTGAGGTCGGAGTGATCCCTTTAAAAAAACAAACAACACTCTGCCAAAAAAATACCTTTCCACACTGAGTCAGCCCCAGAGAGCCGGTTCAGGAGGAAAAGGCTTAAATTATTATTGGAGATTGTCACGAACTGGGAACAAACATCCATCAGTTCAGGAGGCACCTACTTCAGAGACGGCAGCTGACTCGACTGACGTCAGCAGGCCTCTGCATCTGTGCAGAGACAACAAGGCAACGCCATGAGGGCTGAGAACCCAGCGTGGAAACGGCAGGTGTGTCTTGCTCAGGCCTGGGCAGAGAACGCTTGCACAGGGGTAGATGACTCAGTGGCGGGGCAAACTGGACACCGTGTCATAGATACCAGGACACACTGTTCCACAAAGATACACAAGTAAAAAAAAAAAAAATTTCTGCATGGGCTTCCAGTAGCCATAGCCACTACAAGCAGGAAGTGTTCAAGGTGAGGCTTTGTAAGGCAGGGAGGGGGACTTGGAGTTGGTGGGGATAGTCAAGCCCAGGCTGAAAGAGTTGCGCTAGCTTCAGAGGACACCTGGGGTCTCCGAAAAGGTGCGTGAGGTGGGCAGGGTGAGAGTCGGGAGACGCTGCAGACGATGCTTGAAAACTACCTCAGCTTGTCCTGCTAAACCTAAAACCCTCAGCTTGCCTCACTGCCCACAACTTCCAGCCGGGCTCACAGTCCAGCGGCTCACAGCCCTGGCAGAGTGACGCCACTCCCCTGGTGCCAGCATGGGTCCACACACGCCTCACAGCGTCTCTGAGGAGCAAGAATGTACACCAGTGTGCTCATTAGAAAGCTTAACAGGGCTAAAAGACAGGTACCCACAAGGGACAGCTAATATTCGCTCAGGCTGGTAAAGCCAGGAACCTAATGGATTATGACAGAACCCTTTCGCTGATGTGTTCCTAGTCTTCTAATTGATTGGAGAACTGATGAAGGACCACACCCCTTGCAGGCAATCAGAAAAGGAAGCAGATAGGAAGAAACGTTCAGATCAGAAGGAGCCTGGCTAGGAGCTGCTGACTACAGTGTTAGAGATCGGTTTCCAGCTGAGCAGCTCAGCTTCTCCCCACATTCTCCTTCTCTCCCACTCCACACGCCTTTCACGCACACAATGCTATCCAGAAAAGCCTTGACCCAGCAAATTTCTGAGTCATGAAGGCACTATGTGCCCCAGCAATTCCTCACTTAAATGCTTTAAGGTAAGTGAAAATGTACATACAAAGCAAAGTTGCAAATGAAAACTAATATCAATATTGATGCTAACAACTAAAAGACACAAACAAGCCAAAAGTATGAATGAATAAGCCGATGAATGAATAAGCAAAATGTGGCATGCCCACATAATGGAATATTATTCAACAATAAAAAGAAATGAGGTACTAATACACACTACAATATGGCATTAGAAACTACAAAAAGCATAATGCAGCTGATATAAAGTTGACAGGAAAAGCCAGTACACAGATGGAAAGTAAGCTAAAAGCTTCCTAATGCAAGGAGATGGGAGGGGAAATGAAAACTAACAACATTCATGAAGCTTTGGGGGGATAGAAATGATAAAGTGTTCAAAAACTGAGTGTGGTAATCAATGAAAAAAGTGGCCATAAATCTGAAATAGAGCAGTGAGGAGTATAGGGAGGGGTGTGGAGAGAGGAGAGGATAGGGAGAAATGATGTCATTAGAATTTCAAAACACTGATTTTGGTGATTACCGCACACCTTTTTGATCATTCTAAGCCCACAGGACTATTATCGTCAGTGGTGATACGTGTAAGTTAATCATCTCTCTGTAGAGTTGCTCTCTAAAACTTCCTGAGCTGTAGACAGAGTTGGTCTGCGTGTTATTACTGCGATCCTGCGTTCCTACTTCTGCTAATAGTTTACAGAAGCCCCACTTGTGTGTTGGGGGAGGGTGAGAGTGGGGATCGGGGACACATTGTACAGGTTGGTGCTGGGCATGTGCTGGGCATCCACAAGGCCAGAGGTTGGCTTTGGGCACTATTCCTCTGGTGTTTGAGTCTCTTACTAACTTGGACCTTGCCAAGGAAGCTAGGCTGGCTAGCCAGTAAGTCCCAAGAATCTTTCTCTCATTTCCACACACACAAGGGGCACACCACCACACCCAGCTTTTTCTATATAAGTGCTAGGGCATAGAATTCAGGCCCTGTCACAAAGCAAGCTCAGTGGATGGAGCTGTGTCCCCAGTGCTCAGCCTCGCTTTATCATTCGATTCCATACTTACTTATCTATGGAGACGGAGTAACTTCAACTCCACTGAATAGGTTACTCGCACAGGGTGGCATGGCCAGCCGGACAGAAAAGAGTTCTCAACTAGTTCTGCTACCCATGCCCGCATACCCAGCCAACTGAAAACTAAAGACAGGCTCCCGGTCCTACAGGAGGGTCACAGAGCAAGGCCAAGAGTATGGGTGCCCACATAGAGACCTCCTCACAGAGACTGAGATGATGGCTGACGGTAGGACCGGGGCTTTTGGGCACCTCGCTGAATTGTGTGTGCATCCAGCAGGTTTCTACGAGCACCTAATGTACCCAGGGTCTCAGGACTCACGGGAGGACCAATCCCCCAGGCCACAGGGAGCTCCCGAGGCAGGGAGCAGAGCTGCAGCAGATGCTATTCCTAAAATCAGTTCATTGCAGGTATGATAACGGCTGTGGGGGAATCAGAAGTGCCAAGGGTACAGAGCGGGACCAGGCCTACTCTGAATTAAAGACAAACTGGAAAATGAAAATCATGTAACCCCCCCCCAGAAGTCAGCTGAAACGATCAGTTTTGGGGGGTTGTTTTCCTTGCTGCTGCTGCCAGTCTTTCTGGTTTGGTTTGGTTTGTTTTCTTTCAGTGCAAATACAATATTCCCTGAACCCTCGGGTTTTCACTAAAGAGAAACTTCTGTCAACATATCCAGCCGCTCTTGTCCTGAAAAACAAAAACAAAAAAACCCACAGTATCCTGTATCGTAAGTGGCCCCAGAGGCGCATGTGTGACAGCACGGCTGTCAGAACCCTTAGGATATGGGATCTGCATGGAGGGCGAATGGAGGCACAGCCTTTGAACAGGTGTTGGGGACTTGGCCCCTTCTTGTCTTTCTCTTTTTCTCCTGGCCACCATGAGGTAAACAGATCAACTGCCGCATGCCCCAGCCATAATATGCAGCTATAGGCCAAAAACCATGAAGACTTTGAGATCAGGAGCCAAAATAAACCTTTCATCTTTATAAGTCAGTTATCTCGGGTAGTTTGTCATGGTGACAGAAAGATGCCTGACATGGTAGGAATATGAAATATTGTTCTCGGCTTTTTCTTTTCTTTTCTTTTTCTTTTTTTTTTTTTTTTTTTTGATACTTGTGCTACTGAAGAAAGAGCTTTCTATGCTTATATTTGCTCATTCACAGATTTTAGCAAGAGGGATAGCTGATTACTGAAAGTTGTAAGAGAATGAAGCCAACTGGCCCGTGTCTGGGTGGGTCCTTGCCCTGCAGAGTCTCCACTGCTAAGGAATCCAGCGCACTAGGCCCACCTTAGGCCCCAGGTTTAGTTTGTTAAGCAGAACCGGGAAGTACCTAGCTCTGCTCTTTGGGTTGCAGCCTCTCCACCTGGAACGGGAGAGCGAGTGCTCCAGGTATCTCCTGCTGAAGAGCAGACGATCCCGAAATCCAGGGCCTTCAAGACTGTTATTTGCTGGGGAGATGGTGTGGTTGGTGAACTGCTTGTTACACACACACACACACTCACACACATGCATACACACGCGTGCTCACACACACACACTTGGGAGGGCCTGAGTTCCATCGCAGCACCCACATCAAACCTGGGTGCGGAGACCTCAGTAGGGATTCACGTTGATCTCTCTCTGCCATAATGGCAGATCTGGTTCCAAGATGTGGGGAGACAGAAAAATCTCATTTGGCCTCCGGCTAATTCAGGATGCCTTCCCATTGTCAGGTGGTCTGTGGACACTGGCTGGGTTCAGCTTATTGCATTTATATTCCACAAGCCAGAAGCATGAAGCACAAAATGATGCTGTCCCTGGGACCTGGAAGCCTGGCCTTCCAGAAGCAACCAGAGCAGGCTAACGGGGTAAGGACTCCAGAGAACATTTCTAATTTCTTCTAAACTTCCTGCTGCCAACCTAAAACTCCAGCTTGGTGTGCTCAGCAGTTGCTCCCCTATGACCCGAGGGAGAAGCTGAGACTGGGAGAGAGACGCCAAATAATGCTTTTGGAGTTCTTCCCAGACCTTTGCGTTTGAGGTGGGCCTTTCGGGACCTGGAGGTATAATTCCAGGGATCTAACAGCTGCGGCCTCTCTGCACTGCTTGGCAACTTGCAACGCCTTTCCTGGATCAAACAACCCTGCAGCCAGCCTGGTGTGCAGGGGACAATGTGCCATCTGAGTCACAGATGGTTCCCGGGGAGCAGAGCCCTGTGCTCACACACGCAGCCTTGGCCTCAGAGTTACTGTACTCCTCATTCCCAAGGCCACGCCCTTGGCAGCATGGGTGTGCAGGGTTGGGTGTATGATCCACGGAGGCAGGGGCATGCCTGGTTAGAGCAGGTTATATAGTCCCTGGGTCTGGAAGACTTTATTCCCATCCATGGCCCACGGGAATGATGCCATCAGCAAGGGTGATGTCAACAACTCCTCTATACATTCCTGTCTAGCTTCTCAAACCCCAAAGCTTCTCCTCATAGGTGAGTCGAGACTACTGTAATAGCACGTCGCAGGCAAGGTTAGAGGTGCACAGCAGATGAGCTGCTTGCTAACAGTCATCCAAGAGAGGAGACTTGAGCCGGAGTCGACGCCTTCGATCACCCTGTCTTAGCCTGGCTAGCCGGAAGGCACTGCTGCGGAGTGCCCCTCAAGAGCTCCCCGTGTCTTAATTTCCCAACACCCCAAGGCTGCTGGGACAGCCACAGACGGGGTGGCTCAAATTAACTGTTTTCTCTCACAGTCCTGAAGTAGAGTACCAGAAAAGCCTCTCTGTGTGTGTGTCTCTCTGTGTTTCTCTATTATCTGTCTCTCTCTGTCTGTCTCTCTGTCTCTGTCTTTCTCTCTACTCCAGAAGAAGGCCCTTTCTCTTCTCGGGTGGCTGGCAGTTAATCCTTGGTTTCCCTGACTTCTAGAGGCCTCCCTTCAATCTCTGCCTCCGCCTTCAGGAGTGTCCTTGCCTCTCCTGTTAACTAAAGCAGGAATTAAGTTTGGAGAGCACTGACTTGGGCACAGACTCACCACCTTCTACCCAGGGACAGACTCGCCACCCTGTACTCAAGAACATACTCAGCTCAGCTCATTTCGTATGAAAAAACGAGGTGATGACTGTGGGGCTCCAGGTGGGCATGATAGTGGGGGGGGGTGACCCAATTCAAGTTAGTGTGACAACCAAAATGAAGTCACTCCTCTGCGGAAGGAGTCTAAGTCTAGACTCCTCCCCTTTCCTGTCGGGAAGCTAGCTTCCTAGGCAGCCTGCCCGGCCTTCCCTGGGCTCTTCAGGAACTCCTGTCCTCTCACGGTGGCTGCAACCCCAGCACGTGACCAGATCACACGTAGGGTTTGCGGTTGGGTTACACTCCCTGTTGGCAGTCGGTGTCCTTGTTCTCTGCCCACACACGGCTCTCAGGATGGGCCTTCTAAAGTGGCCTGCATGTGTCATTTTCCAGATGAAAACATTCTTCTCAGATGCTCCTCTATCAGGAGGCTGACACGGCACTCAGGCCCCTTAACAAGGTGCTCAGCGCTGGGCCACTAAGTGTCCACTCTGCGGTCAGTCCTGGCCTCTTCTATATCAGGGATATGCGCTTGTCACTTCCTGTTTCTAAATTAACCCGGAAGTGTGGGTAAGTAGGTGAGCCAAAGGACAAGAATAAGTCTGTGGGAATGACAGAGAGGAAAGAGTAGAAAAAGGGATCTAAAAGTATTGAGGTGAATGAATACTTTTTTATTAATCTATCAACGTTCTGGATGCTGTGTGGGGGTGAGGGGGCAGAAGACTCCTGGGTTCACAACCCTAAATCTGCACAGTTCATATTGAGCTAACACGGGGACCCCACTTAAGCAAGGCCCAGTACCTGGGTGTGTGTTCTAAATGTGGACCATCATTGTTGCTGCCGCTGCTGATTTCCAGCCTGGGGTCCTTTGGTGCTCCTTGCTACTGCCTAAACACTGATTTTTTTTTTTTCAAGTTCTTGCCAATCCCTTTTGGCAATGTTCTTTTCCTCTGTTTTCACAGGAAATCCCAAGTTCTGTTTAAAGGCTGGCTCTTCAGACCTCTCAGTGACAGCAAACTGTTTCTCGCCCTGCTCTCTGATAGACCTTGAGCTTTGTAGCTTCTATGTATTGTCTGAGCGCAGCATATCTCCAAAGTGCTCGGCACATCAGCGGGTTACCAAAACCGACTGAATGCATGCACAAAACGCCGTTAGTCTCGCCAACCGCGGCCTCTTTCTCCGCTGTGAGTCCACAGGCTCAACTTTGTCCTTGGTCCACCTACCTATTACAATGCCTCTGGACTAATTCATAAACAGGAAACGACATCTGCCTATGCAAATATCCCAGAGGCCAGGAACGCATTGAAGACAAGGGCATACACATGCTCCGTGGGTACTTTCTGGAGTATCTGCCTCCCCAAGTCACACATCTTCAATTCCTAAAGCAGGGTTCTCCCTTAAGGCCAGAAACGTTTTGTTCATCTTTAACATTCTTTATGGAAAACTTCTCTCTCCTTGAGCTCCGATCTCTTCCCCAGGACAGCTTCCACTGGGCTTTAAAATTCATTTAAAACAGCTACACCATTTCCAAAAAATATGAATCCTCCATTAATCCGTAGAGCCAGCAACTAGCGAGACAGGTAGATTAATACCCTATACTTAGTCTCCGTGATGATTTTGTGAGTTGCAAGTTTTATGAGGGTTATGAGAAATGGGAATGGGAACGCACAGCGAGCTATTACACGGTTGCAGAGATGCAGAGAAGTATGTATGAGGAACTGACTAAGGTTCAGGAAAAGGTTTTGGCGTCCAGGAGAAGAGTGTTCCAGACACAGAAAACAGCATGTGCAAAGGCTCTGAGAATAAAAAAAAATGGGGGGTTTTTCGTTCTCAAAACCGAGATAGGCTGGGGATGTAGCTCAGTGTGCGAGGTACCGCTTAGCTCACAGTAGGCGCTGGCTTCCTTCCCGTGTGTGCACCATGCATGCACTCACAGCTCCAATAATCACAGTTCCATGGCAGCCTGGCTACTGTCTATGTATGACATGGCTTATTTTTCTCTTTCTTACACCAGCTAAACTGGAGTCTGTGGGCCTCACAGTGGGCTATGCAATGGTCTGTTTGGCCATTTGGGGCTGTAAAGAATGAGGGATCAGAAGACCCTAGCAGGCCAACACCTTCCACGTGAGTGGGAGCTGAAATGGATCTCATCACAGGGAAGGTATTTGTGGTACTGCAAAAGTGAGAAGGGCAGGAGAGGAAATACAAGCCGTCTGGAATCCAGGTTGATGTCTGACCCACTCAATAGAACACAAGTTCTAGTCCTCAGATGTTGAAGGCACAAGAGAGAGACAGAGACGGAGAAGGAAAGCAAAGGCCTTCCCGGAGAGCCATTCTAACCTGAGTCTTTGCAACATTGGCTGGGTGTGGGTGGCTTCCGAATTCGATGCCTGTTCGTGAGAAGTCCAGGAAGCAGGCTTGGGCTCCCTCAGGGAACCTCCACACGGAAAAAGGCTAGTCCCCGCACCCGCCCATCTCTGGCACTTTCTCCCAGCACCTCTGAGGGGCCCGGGAGGAAGGTGGATCTGAACATGACTCACCGCAGAGGTGCTTGGCAAGGCTTCTGGGTAGGCAGCAGACCTCCAGGCTTGCAGAGCTTTATCCCCACAGGAGTGCTTGCTCGTGGAGAAATAACCTGAAAGCCAGCCTACATCCTCTTTCTCGTTCCCTGGCAACATCTTCTGTGGCTCTAGGGTAGAATCCATGTTCTCACAAATGCTCCCCCTCTGAGCCAGGTTGCCAGCCCTCTTTTCAGAGGGCCTTATCACTGAGATGCCCAGGTTGACCTTGAACTCGTGGTTCTCCAGCCTCAGCTGGGATTACAGGCCTGCACCACACAGCCCAACAACGTTGGCCCCTCCTTGGGATAGAGACGCGCTCAGCATGTCCCTCACTCCAGACAGATGGGCTGAGTTGTCCTGTCCTTGGATTTAACAGGGCTTTAGGAAGAACGAGAAAGCTGTAAAGTTTAAGGAGTCAGTCAGGGACTCAGGCTGAGACCTTCCTGAGTAGCCACATTCTCTGCTAGTTGCCTCCATACGCTGGCTCAGTTCTTAGGTGTGGGGTTAGACATGCACCCTGTCCTTGTGAACACCTCCAAGCAATCTTTCCACCAAACAGCATGGATCGGGGAATGGCCCATGGCATTATCAGAGAGACAGGGCTGTCTTTCATGGGCTGAACACATTGCCTCTCTGATGGTTAAAATTTGCTGAGGTGAAGTGAGGTTCACAAACACAGCCTCGGGGTCCTCCATACGACTCATGGTCGTATGCAGAGACCTCTGCACCAGTGTTCTCGGCCACCAGAAGCTCCAGCAGCCACAGGAAGATTCAGCTGGACCACTGACATGGCTGAACTGTGGAATCTCATGGGCCAGGTTTAAATCCTGGTGATGTGGAAGCAAGTTCTTTCACCTCTAGGGTTGTTTCTTTATCTGTAGTCTTTGGAAAATACCACTTCCTTCCAGAACCGTTGCCTAGATGAAGGGAGAGAAGAAGCATTGGTTGGTTTGAGTACACAGCTCACAACCCCCAGTGATCCACTCAACCACAAACACAACGGGTAGTTTATACTTCTAGGTGCGCACTTGTAATCCCAGCATTTACAACACGGCAACAGAGCATCAAGAGTTCCAGGTCATCCTGAGCTACGGAGCTAGTCCAAAGACAGCTTAAGTTAAAGATTTTGTTTCCAAAAACAATGGGAAGCAGCCGTTGCCTCTGAGACACTGAAGGCTGTAGATGGATCAGTGCATGCAAGCCTATTATAAACACAAAAGAAGTGAGTGCTGCTAAGTTCGAAGGCTTCTGAGCTGCTGCGTCAGATGGGAAGGACTTGCTGGCAGGGAGCATCTGTGGCCTAGAGGAATCCAGTGCTGCCAGGGGTGGAGTGCGTGTGTGTGTGTGTGTGTGTGTGTGTGTGTGTGTGTGCATGTGCCTGCAAATTTACAGCACTTTTTTCTCACTTGAGAATAGTGTCTGCTCAGCCCTTGTACTGGCTGGATTTGTGTGTCAACTTGACACAAGCTGGACTCATCACAGAAAAAGAAGCCTCAGCTGAGGAAATGCCTCCATGAGATCCAGCTATACGGCATTTTCTCAATTAGTGATCAAAGGCCCAGCATACTGTGGGTGGTGCCATCTCTGGGCTGGTGGTCCTGGGTGCTATAAGAAAGCAGGCTGAGCAAGCCATGGTGGCAAGCCAGTAAGCAGCACCTTCCATGGCCTCTGCATCAGCTCCTGCCTCCAGGTTCCAGCCCTGCTTGAGTTCCTGACCTCACTTCCTCCGGTGATGGACTGTAACCTGAAAGTGTGAGCCGAATAACACACACACACACACACACACACACACACACACACACAAAACTTGCTTTTTGGTCATGGTATTTCACTGAAGCAATAAAATCCCGACTAAAACAGCCTTGAAGCCTTTTGAGTCATGCTAATTTGTACACAGAAGCCATTCCGGTTTGCTTTGATGGAGAGCAACACACAAGGAACAGATCAGGACAAAAATTCTAATTGGTTAAAGGTAACTTGACTGAAGGGAAAAATGAAAATAAAAGCCTTTGAATAACCCAGCTTACCATGATGCTAACCAATGCGCCTGGCTATGGCACTCAGCCTGCCACTCAGGATAACTGGCGGCCTGATGTTTCTGTGAGTCATCTTTGGAAGGCAGGTTCAGGGCTATAGGTTAAGAGACATGTTTTAATTTAATAAGCCATCTGTAGCAAAGACACAGGGTTTTGTGTGTGTGTGTGTGTGTGTGTGTGTGTGTGTCTGTGTGTTTTCAGTTTGGCATCCTTGGCCTCCCTATATAAATGCTTCTGCCTTAGGTCCAGCACATCTCTAATTAAAATCTAAATTGCATTTAAGACGTGCACATACAGAGAATGCCATTCTGTCCAGCAAAGACCTGGCCCCGTGAATTGTGAGGTAATGTTTGAATGTTCTTTAACTTGTCCTTTTCCGTTTTCACTTTGGTGTCTGTTGCTAGCCTTGCTATGAATGTAACTCGGCCTCATTTATCCTCATTTAGCCTCTGATAGAACTGATACTTCATAGAAATAGTCAGAAACCTCAAATCAGCAGTGAGACAATAGCTTAGCAGTGCACTGGATTCTCAGACACTGCTCTTACATGCCAGAGGATGAGAAAGAAAAAGCGCAATAAAACCGTGAGACACTATTATAGTGTGCTCACCTGGTATCTCACAATTTCCCTTCAATAAACCTAATCTGAAGAAAGTCGGAAAAGATGTGCTCGTGAGTTTAATTGCAAGATCGTTCATCACAAGCTGTTCAAAAGCGAAAATTTAGAAACCGCTTTGATGTTTCATCACAAAAAGTTAAACAAAGCATGTGTTTCGTGTCACCTTCTAAAAAGCTTTGTATTTGCAAAGCATTTAGACTTATGGGATCACTGGGGAGCTGGTAGACAGTTCCTGTGTACCTGCATCAAGCTTCTCCTATTATTAACTTTTTCGTTAGTGTGGCATGTTTGCCACGATTAATGGATCGATACTCATCCATTATTAACTAAGTGCCACACTCTGCTGCAACTTCCATGCGTTTTACCTGACATTCCCTTTATTATTCAGGATGCCATTTGACATTTTGCAACCCAGCCTCAGACGTTGTGTCTATGACCTTGAGAATTTTATCCACGGTCCGGTATCTTGTGGCTCCTCTGCCAGCTTGGGCTGGTCTGGCTTTTTTCTCATGATTCAACTGAGGCTGAGTGTCTTTGAGAAGACCCACAGAGCTAAAGTGCCAATCTTACCACATATGTTCTGAAACCACAGACTCTCAGCCTGGCGCAGCATGAGCAAGCGTCAGTCTGATCCCTTGGCAGGGTCGCTCGGGGTCTTCCACTGTACGGCTGCTTTGTCCTTTGCTCTCTGTCACGCTGCACTCTTGGGAAGGGAGGCAGTAGGCTCTGTTCCCACATCATGAACAGACCACGGTCCAGCTTCTCAAGGACAGAGCATCCATATGAACTGTCTTCTAGTCTCTGAGGGAGACTTGCCCTTTCCTTTGTTCATCCAGCCATTATTCTTGTCGGCCGGGGCTCACAGACACTTCTGAGTGCTGTCATGACTCAGTGTCTCTTTATTTGCCTGTCAGTCACACCTCTCTTCAGTTGGCTCTGTACACCCTTGGCCTCTCTCATTTCTTAAGCCGCTTGTGTCTCTAGCACTTTCATTCTTCCTAGCACTTAAGGATGCTCCAGCTTCATGTATTTCTTGCCACAGGGCTAGAATCAGCCAATTCGCCAAGAAACTCTCTTCTTCTACCTCCTCCTCCTCTTCCTCTTCTTCCTCCTCCTTCTCTTCCTCTCTTTTCTATGGTACAATATCAGGAACCAGCACCTGGGTGCTAGGTGTATTTATAAGTATCAGGATAACAAATTTTAATGCATCATCAAAAATTATAAGAGCATAGTTGAGTTGAACAACGCGTTAAGAGAAAAGCAGCCAAATATTAAAATAAGCAGTTTATAAAGCATTATAGTTTTCTAGATAGATCCCTTCAGATAAGAGGAAGAAAATACACTAAAGTACAGCAGTGGGTGTGTCCCAAGAAGACATCATTAGGGCATTTGTCACTGTGTGGACATGACAAACAGAGCATATTTATAAGCCTAGATAGAATAGCAGGCTATATTCAGGCTGTATAGCACACCCTAATGTACATGTGTGGTCTGTGACTACCGAGACAGTATTATGTGGCACATGACTAGCTCAGGGCACCCAATGATAGGTGGTTTTTTATTTTCTTTGTCTTGTATAACTACATTTTGAAGGTTTCTGTACCTGTCATGGGTTCATTAGGAAGTACCTACCCACGATTGATCCGAGGTCAGAGCAGCCCATTGACAGAGCATCTTGACATCTGTAGACTTTAGACTTTAAATCTTTAGACTTGACATCTAAAGTCTGAGGAGTCTTCTTCAGCTTTGTTCCCACAGCACTGGGCCCAGGGTACTGCGAATATCAGAGTAAACTGAGATCAGCTTATGACTCACACATGCTGAAGAGGAGTAACTTAGCTCGAATAGAATAGGGTGAAGACTTGGATGCCATGTATTGCTGAAGAGACTGCAATGTGGTTCCCTCTCCCCAAATGTCTCAGTCTGTAACTATCTAAATACCCAAGCCTCGGGACTTTATAAAGACAAGAGGCTTGTTTAGTTTATGATTTGCCCCTGGGATCTAGGGGCATGGCACTAACAGGGTGAGAATACAGGAATGAGGGATGCATTATCACACAGTACGCCAGAAAACAACTCGGGAGGCATGCTCTTGCTCCTAATAACTTTCTCTTGGGAGAACTAATTCCTTCTCATTAACTTCCTTAATCCTTCCTGAGGGCATGCCCACATTGGCATGGCCCTATCCCGTAAGGCCTGGCCAACTCTCCTCTGTCACCCTGAGAAACAAATCTCTAACACATGAACCTTTCTGGAAAACTACATTCAAATAAATAAAAATATAATACTTACCAAATTGTAAAGCCCGAACTTTACATAAATGTTAAAGCTATTTTTCCAGATTCTTTTGTATTGTAGGAGGAACATGGACTGTGCTGTCTAACTGCAGAGAAAAACTTCAAATATCCATGCTCAAGGTGGTCAGACTCTGGGAGCTATGCTGTTGTTATGGCCTGCATGTCTATATCCCCTCACATAGGCCCCATGGATAGAATTAATATTTTTGAAAAGGGAACCAGGGATATTATTCATGCCTTCACATGGTAAGGTATAGGCATCAGGGCCATGTATTTGGAACAGGTCCTCAGATAAAGGAATGTGTCAGCTGGTGTCTTGATCTTGGATTTCTCCGTCTTCTCAGATGTGTGAGCAATAGAGAATAGATTTATGTTGTTTATAAATTAATCAGTGTAAGGTAATTTCTTACAGCACCTCTAACAGACAAAAACAAGGTTTTCTTTGTATTTATTTATTTATTTATTTATTTATTTATTTATTTTAGAATAGCTAGACTTGGCCACATTTTCTACAGAATTCTAATAAGAGGTCTTCAAATGTGCTTCTCCAAGGTCATATGCCCATGGGTGGCATGCTAATGTAAAATATCATGGAACCATTTCACAAGTTTTGTAGTTAAAATCATGTCACATATTCCATTGCAGCTATTACGTAAGTTAAAATAAGCCAATGCTTCCCTATTTTAAAGAAGAAGCATGTCGTCTCATTAATTCACTTCTTGATAATGGGGAATTTATTTAGGGGTTGGCCTAATTTGCATACGTGTTACTTGTACGCCCATACAGTAATGTTATGGTAGCTATGTGCCTCACAGTAGTCTTAACCCGGAAACATCTCAAATCCCGATCTGCAGGAAAACAAATGAACAAATCAGGGTAAAATACTTCCCTGCTGTCACACAACAAACTGCAAGACACAAAGGCTTGCACTCGGCATTTATCACGATTTTACAGACCGGACATGTTCAGCTGGTAGCCGTGTGGCTACGTTGGATTCAGAGCATGGCTGGACCAGGGATCCCCAAGATGACTTCTTTCACCTGTCCGGCATCTCAGGTGCAGTGAATGAGATGCAGCCACCTCAGACAGTGCATGCGGCCAGTTTCCCATAATTGAGTACAGTCTTGCTGGATCCAAGAACTGTTTCAGTTAGTGATAACTTTCTCAGAAGTACTGTGTGCCAGTACTTACTATACAGTACTGCCGAGGCCCAGCCACAGATTATTGCCTCATGATAGGAGAGCTATCTAAAAGACAGGTAATTATGATTATTATTCCATTTTATAGTAAAGTCGCATGAGGCTCATCCAGAAAGACCCAATGTCAGGGCTGAAGATATGGGTAGAAAACTTGACTGGCACACATAAGTCTGTGAGTTCAAAGCCCCAACATGGAAGGAGAAAAAGAAAGGGAAGGTGGGAAAGGGATGAGGAAGGGAAGGACTGAGCTCTTAAACCTGGGCATGACGCTGATGGAACTTAGGGCTGTGGCACAATGACCAGCAGTAAGAAGAAGCTCCTGTTAGGATTTGTCTCACTCCAAACTACCTAGCAACGCAGCTCACACACATGCCCGGGTCAGTGGCCTAGAGTGGAACTGATTGGATTTCTGAGCCACGTTTGGCTGGTTACTAGACCGTGGGGCATCATACGCAGTTTAAGTATGAAGGACTGGAGGTTCAGTCCTGCCAGGCCTACCTGCCTTTTCAAGTAAAATCTTACCAACTCAACTGTATGTGTTGACATATACATCCATTCTCTGGGTGTTTGTAGCACATTTCTTACGCGCCATCTACCAGAGTGTGGGATACGACACTGAATAAAGATACCCTCTGGCCTTTAGTAAGCGTCTAACCTGCTTTGCTTGGCACAGAGTGCGGAGCATGGAGACTTGCAGGAGGCAATGTCAATGATGGCAAAGCCAATGATAGGAAGTGAAAAAGACAGGGCATGGCCTGGAAATTAAGACAGTACTGCTTTCCACTGGCTGCTCACAGAGCTCCTCATAATGCCTCACTCACGCAGGACCCCAAGGCTGACAACTCCAGACAGAACAAACAACAAAGTCTAGAGTGATTTAAATGGACCAAGTGAAAGGAAAGTAGTAGGAGAGATTAGAAGTGAAACAAAGTGCTGGGTCTTTCAGGTCATGGAAAAGGCTTTAGATTTTATCTGAAATAAGATTAAAGAGTCAGCGTAGTTTTGAAGAATCGCACAAGCTAATCAATGATTTTTAAGGATACTTGGGGACACTTATGACAGGAAAGTGAATGAACCCTGTTAAGAGGTGACTGCCATAGTTCAGGGAATGGAGGCCTGGAGAGCAGCAGGAACCACAGTGGGAATGAGGATGAGCTGACTGTTGGATATAATTCAAAGGAAGAGCTAAGCAGATTTGCTAATGGGTTAGATGAAGGGTATAAGACACAAATCATGAATACCTCAACATTTTTAGCCTGAGAGACAATCAACAGAGACAATAAAGAGACAGAAAGTGTACTGCAGAAGATTTCAGCCTATGGCTGGGGAGGTCAAAGGCCCTATTGAGAAATCTACTACTGTTATTCAGGTATACGGACATGTTTGACCATTAAATTAACTCTGAAATGTTTCTTTTTATGTCCATAGGTTAGTGTTGCTCTCAGCTTTGGCCTGGAAAACTTAATTTTTTGTATAGTAGTTACAACAAAGACTCATATGGTCAAAATGAGGGCAACAACTAAAGAATAATCGGCCCTAAATGGGACATTTCTACACCTTCTCTGAGGCCCAGAAAACATTATGGAAGAGTGGACAGAAAGACTTTAAGAGCTCGAGGAAAAGCAGGAGTGTTGTGGAGCACTGTCTTCAAAGTGTGATATGCCACTCTATCCGTGAACACACAGGAGCTGTGAGCACCCACACAAAACTGGACACATCAACATCCTATCACAGACAGGCAGAGAGGATCAGAAGATCCCACCTAAGGTAGACCTAAGGGCAGCCGTTGCTTCTCCAGGGGTACAGACACTGGTAATTGCTCATGTTCAGGTAAATTACTGGTCTTCATGTTCACGAGACCAGCCCTAGTTAAACTTATTGGGACACACACGCAAAGAGAGAACAAGATAGAGAAACACATATCAAAGTAGAAACCGAACTGGCTTGGAAGAAAATCAGTAGGAATTAGATGGGATCAAGAGAGTTAATAGGAGGTAAATATGAGTAAATACATTATATGCATAATATAGGAAAATACCATAATGAAACCATAATTGTGCATAACTAATATGCAACTAGGAAAACAAACAAACAAATAGAAACAAACAAAAGAACATGAGAAACAGAAAATGAGACTGAAAAGGAGTCAGGTTTTTAATAAGGTGAGAAAGTCAAATTCTACAGATAGATCAATTCGGATGAGCCCCACAAACTGATCATGAATACAGTAACACAGAAGTCCACGGCAAGCTAAAAAAAAAAAAAAAAAAAAAAAAACCTGTTTTTGCAAAGAAAAAGAAAAAGCTTCATAATGGAATGGCTTCCAGTATCCATCTTCCCATGGCAACCTTATGGTACAGTACACACTGGAATTACTCTATCAGAGTGATGGAAAGAAATATTATTTGGCATCCCAGGGAAGCTGAGGAAGAAAGCTGACAGACTATCATCCCAGTGAAGATGAAGATCATCAATCACACTGAGAAAAACAAGTAAGTGATGCTGGCCATGAGCCTCATTTCCATGAGAGCCCCGTCACAGCAATGTGAAAGGGGGGCTGGAAAAGGGGACATGATCCCTGGAGAGGAACTAGGAGCACCTAAGCTCCTCTCCAACCATGCCTGCTAATAGGGTACATGTCTTATAGAGGTACCTCGTTGAACGCTGTATGAGACTCTAACGGTTCTGTGTTTGAAAAAAACCTCCAAAGATGACTTAGTGATGAAACAATAGTTTTTCCAACCAATGATGCTTGATCAAAGAGACAGTCATATCTAAAAACTGAAGCTTAGTTGACAAACTGTATTATACATAAGAATTATCTCTAAATGAAGCGGAAATCTAATTAGAAACTCCAAAACTATAAAATCTTAGAGGAAAAGATAGAAAACACAATCTTACGCTAAGAACATGTTTATGAGCCATGACACTCACAATCAATAAAAGGAAAATTCAAATACATTGAACATCAAAAAATTAAAGTTCTTGTTCTTCAAATGACAGCTAGGAGATAAATGCATAAGAAAGAGAAAGTTGGGAAAAATATTTTAAAGTCACATATGCAACAAAGAATTTGCATCTAGAACATCAAACTTCTCAATTCTCAGATTCATAAATAAAAATTAGCAAAATGTGAAATAGTTACTTCACCAACGAAAGATACATAGACCACACAGAAGTATACGGATGAGCACCCATTTCAGATGTTAGGACAGCGAAAGCCATAATGTGACACCACCAAGCATCTGTTAAAATGACTTAGCATGTAAAGTAATAGGCGGAGAAACGGGGTCTCTCACACACTCTGGACACAATCATAATAGCCACACAAGAAAAACATTTGAAAATGTTCTGAAGAGGTAACTATACACTACAACATGAAGCAGCCATTCTAGTTCCAGGCATCGTACAAAGAAGGTTCATGGCAGCTGGACGTGCAGTTTCCAAAAATAAAGACAGAAAATTTAATCTCTTGGTTTACAGGTAAATGTTCAAACTGTGGTATGACCCATACAATAGATTATTATTCAGCAGCAACAATATATATATATATATACTACTGACTTAAATTCTCCACGGATTGGCCTCAGAATAATGATGTTGAGTAACAGGACAAGACAAAATCAATTCAAAGTTATGATCCCATTTATAGAAAATTCTAGAAAACATGAACTCTTTATTAGCGATGGATAGCGGATCAATAGTTGGTGAGAAAGAGTGAGAAGGGAAGGCTGGTCATAAGGCAGAGAATATAAAGTGGCATGAGAAAATCTTCTGAGGTCAACTACAGCATGGCGTCATAGATGTATGTATGCATCGTCCAAAACAAATTTCATACTTTAATGGGCACTAAGAGGTTATTGAATATCAATTATGTCTCATATACTGTTAGGGGAAAAACTGGAAAATGGTGTAAACAGAAACAGACCGTTCTGAGGAGTTATGACAATAGGCACATAATGTCTACCTTGAAGTCTACGGGCCACACAGCTAAGAAGGCTGTGGGCCACGTGAGCTCTAGGTAAATTGTTCCTGTCACTCAACATCCTTATCCTGAAGTCACTTCATGGAACACTGAAATCAGTAACATATTCTTTTTGGTTGCTGAACAATAATCCATTGTACAGGCCAAACCACAGTTAAACCATTTACCCGGAAATCAACAGATCAGAACTATAAGCTTAATGAAAACAGAATGAGGTTTTCTGTGACTTTTTTTTTCATAGTTTGATTATGTCATTCTCAAATGTGGGGGAAACCACAATGCAATGCCAAAAGGTTGGATACACTTGTTAGGAAGAACAGCTAGATTAAAGGTGGCGGGGAGGCAATAAACACTTTAGTTTCAGTTTTTTGAGATGGGACACGTTACAGGAGACATACTTGCCCACCAACCCCGGGAGGAAAGAAAACTTAGTGGTAAAGGAGACAGCTGTGGCAGTGAAGACCTGGAGCGGAGCCGAGGCCACAGGGAGACATGCGCAGCAGGAGCGAACAGAGAGCAGTGCACAGCTCAGATGCTGGAGGCACACGGACATCGAATAGCCGCTGGGCAAGCGCTCTTTGAACTGTGTCCATCTTAGCAAAACCCAAAGCAAGGTCATTAGCCAAGACTGAGGGAGAAGCTTTGCAAGTGTAGCAAGAGAGGGAAGAAGTGAGCGGACGGAAAGTCTAACGGTACCCTGAAGGACAGTGGTCATGAATCGACAGTGAGGAGGGCCAGGGTGGTCAGGAACTCTTCTACTGCTAACGTGTCTGCAAAACAAGGGCTGTTTAATTCAGACTTTAACCCCATCAGATTCGTCATAACACTTCGATGCTCTCCACCCCTGCTGTTCATCCAGTTACTCGGCTTCACTTTGCTCTACAAACCTGGCCGGTGCGTCTTTGCTTACCTCCACCTCTGCTGCTTCCTGTACAGAGAAGTATTCCTGGTGTGCAGCTGATGAGGGAGGAGTCCACAAGAAGCGCTTTCCTTCCTCACGGAGAATCTGTTGGCAACTAAGTTAGGCAGACAGACTCTCCTAGCGGAAACTATGAATATTAATGTACTTTCAAAGTGTCCTTCCTGTGGCTGTAGCTAAAAATCTTTTTTTGTAGGGAAAGGGGGTAAGTGTGCTCCAAAGTATTCCTGTCTACCACCTCAGATATGAACTAAACTTGTTTGAAGTGTTCCTCCGTGCTTAAGCTAGCACACCCAGTCATGCACATATAGCTGAAAATACTCAGGAATGTGCCTGCCCCCAAAGTGCCCTACCATAGGAGCTCGGGCTATTACCTATGCACTTCTTTTGTTCGGACTTAACTCTGGTGCTGCCCTGTCTTGCTAGCTTTCTCCACTCTTAACGCCTGGCCACACATGCACACCTATTGCATCTGGTTACGAGTCCATCTACTCAGGACCTACATCTATGAGCATCTCTTCTGCTTATCCTCATACACCGATCTCCATCCTGCTGTTTCCCGGGAGGCAATCTGCTCTGACTTCCAGAAAAGTGGTATCAACGAAGGCCACCAAGTAGAGTCTAGCAAAGACAGCAAGGTGCCTGCATTAGGTTCTTTTCAGCCACTCACCCACATGCAGTGTACAGTTCAACTTGAAGGTCACAAAGCAGCTGTGTCTCTACTCTCTTCTTCTGGGTTTCAGTCACCAATTCTTTAAGTCTCAAGGTGGCTGCAGTGATGCCTCTATTAGTAGCTTTAAGGTAGATAAGCTTTTGTGATTTTCTTACTCTGCCCTCTTATATGTAAATAAAGTTTTTATTAACACCCGCCCCTTTAGGATTGTCCTAATTTGTGTGCACCATCTGTTTCCTGCTGGGACTCTGATAGAATACCTGTCTGTGAACAATGATTTAGTAACTCTGAGTTCCATTACAGCCTCAACACAAAACCAGCCATAGGCCAACAGTATCACCACCGTCTGGTAGAACCGCACAATTCCAGGCCCCACCCAGACCTGCTGGATCTGAGCCTCATAGCTGAAAATTCCCTGGTGATTCCTTTATAAGTGGCAACCCAAGAAATAGTACATTCTTCTAAATTTTGTTAAAGCTTTTTGAGGAGAGAAAAAAAAAACACAAAAGATTCACTCAGACTAGTCCAAGATATGGTATCTTACATCTTAGGTAGTAAATGAGACAGACTCTGTCTCAGAAATCTAACAGCACCTATAAAAGTTTTAGCTTGTTACTCTTGAGAATAAGGGGTCCCTAAAATAAAATGGTTTATTGAAGCATTGCTGATGCTATCCCCAAAAGGACTGCTTCTGAGACAAGTTTTCAGGACTCCCAGCAGCAAGGGCAAGTAGTGCTTGGGAAGGTTATCTGTTAGACAGAAAGAAAAAAATATTTTTCTATTAAAAGATTAAAGGAAGGTATAAATTGTTTGTATTGAATCTTTACTGGCTATAGCAAGGAAGGGGAGGGTTGTGTAAAGGCAAAACTGCAAAAGGAGTTCAGCCAGCATGGAGAAGTCAGCATGGTTTCTGGATGGTTGGTGATGTAAGCAAGGTGTAAGTTTAGGTGTTGGCACACATTTAAGAAATGTAAAATGATCTTTGCCATTTCTCTGGTCTTACTTTCCTCCTTTCCACAGAGCCTTCTAATTAACTTAGAACACTGTGACTTTTTCTCTTATCAAGCTTCATGAACACAAATACTAGAGAGTCAGTTTTGGGTCCAAAATGTCAAATAGAGTGAGTCAGGAGGTACATTAGTCCTGCTGCTGCTGTGAGCAAATGCCCAGCAGAAACAAGACATAATTTATGTTGCTCATGGTTTGCAAGGTTTTAGCCCATCGTAATGTGAGGGTACCACAGAGATGCTCACAGCATGGCACAGTAGTCACACTTTAACAGGAAGAGGCCAGAACTTGCCCCGAGACCTGCCTCTAAACAGACCTCATCCTCTGCATTTCTACCACTTCCCAAGTTTATTAAAAACGTTGAACTTTATTGATAGATTCCTCCTTGGGAACATCCTCACAGACATGCTGAGAAGCTTTGACTTAAGCAGGGCTTCTCAGTCCAGCCACGTCGAACGAGTCACTGCAGCAGGCCTTGACCCGTCATCCCTAACCATGATTCACTATTCTTCACAACGCCTCAGCTGCCAAGGGCCTCTACATCTCTCAGGTACATATTCTTTATCTCCCTGACAGCATCCTCCTTCACGTATCTATTTGCCTAACTCACGATCTGAGCTCTTTTCTCTCCCTATTCTGTCCTGTAAGCTTCTTTCTTGGTACCTAAATTTTAGCTGGGAATAAAATTGTCATTTGTCTGTTTGGGCAAAGCTTTCCGCACCGGTGTCTCTCACATGCTAAATGAAGGGTTAGATGACAATTGCTGAGTCAGCATAACGTGCCGTGAAACATGCGTGCCCTGGGCTATCTGGTCGGCAGGGGCAGTGTAAGCAAAACATACTAGGATCATGTCTGGTCTAGTGACTCAAAGCAAGTTTTCAAATCTTAGTTGCAGACTCCTTCCCTTACAGTGCCGCCTCGCAAGAACACCTGCACCCTTTGGCAGCCTCTGGTATCAAGGCACAGAGATTACTTCATGTTCAGGCTACTTCAAGTGTTGTATAACAAAATTAATTACGTCTAATTAAACTTATCCATTTTTTATGGCACCAAACAAATCCAGAACGCCATGTAAGCTTATGAGATGGCAGCTCTCCAAAGGCTTTTGCTTTCAGTGACTTATGTAATTTTAGGGATTATTTTACACTAGCGAGCCTGATGAATGGCCTTTCAGTTCTGGTTTAGCAGCAAGAATTAGTCTCTGGGTCCTAGAACATACAAACCGTGTCCTCTTGCTTAAAGCCCTGCAATAGCTCCCTGTCTCAAACAAGCACTATCCTTTCTCCATCTGCTCTTTTTCTGATACATTAAAATTATGCACTTACTTCCCACACCTAAGTAAATGGAGGCAGCAAAGGGGCATTCTCTCACGGGACAGGTACAGCCTGTGCAGCAGTCGGACTCACTAGCACAGTGAACCAATGGCTCTTCTCATTTGTTGCATGTTTCGCTCAGGTTGTGTGTTAAGCCAAGGCTTGGCGTGTTTCTTGGTCTGCAGGTGCAGAAGCATGAATCTGCTCCTCCTTGGGCCCAGACCGAAGGAACACCTTTGTCTCAGGTCGGCACTGTGGGTGAAAGTCTGCAGGGGCCGGCAGAGGCAACATCCACCGCACACTATACTTGACTTCTAGATAGTTTTCAAAATTAGCAAGGGAGACCCTGAACTGCTTAATAAGGATCTGTTCAATTCTACTGAGAAACAACAATCCAAAGTAATTTATGAACCAAATGCCTTGAGATATTTTTATTTAGTAATTACATACAGGCAGCTTAATTCCTCTTCAGAAAAAAAAAATACCTAAAATGGCACAACATAAAATTCAACAGCAAGCCTTTAGTTTATGCACTCTTGCACTTGGTGATATTTTAAAGTCTTCAATGACAAAAGACTATGTCAGAAATTCTAACTTCAAAATCTTGGGTTTTTAAACCCTGATTTCCTTTCTTTTATTCTTTATTCAAGTAATTACAACCTGTTTTCTGTCTGTAAACTGTACCTCCTTCCTATAGAAGTAACTAAAGAATATATTACAATATACCTTTTAAAGTGCTCTTGGATTAGGGTGGAAGATTTGTAAGAGCAAGAGGTTGGGGAGGACTAGGGCAAAACAATGTCTTCTCCACAGGACAAGGCTGTCACACTCTTAAATTCAAAGCAGCTGTGACCACCTGCACATGACTGAGCCACTCGATATCACAGCATGGCAGGGGAAGGGGATTCATGATGCCCCAATCAGAGCTGAGGAGCTACTTACAGCTCATAGCTGCTGGGGGAGCGAGAGTCCCTGACCGTGCCCCAGTGGATGGCCCCACACCTATAGATGTATGGGCACACTAACTGGACTCAGTAGGTCCTAAATAAAGAACATAAACTTGGGAGAGGAAGACGAAGACAGGGTTCCCAGGAAGGGTTGGAGGGGAGAGAGTGAGTAAAATATGATCAAAATATATGTGTGTGTGAAATTCTCAAAAAGTTAAAATAATATTATATTAAAAAGTAAATAAATTTAATCTTGGTTTACTATGAGTAATGAGTAGTCATTCAATCATAGCCCTAATTATGCTCTATTTGGCCTGCTGGGTATAAAGGATGGATAAAACAACCCTGTTCTCAAGGAAACCGTTCATAATAGGGCAACAGGTTTATAGACAGAGTTGCTTATATCACATGATAGACGCTGAAAACAAGGAAACAGAAGAGAGAAACATGCTCAGATCCACAGGCTACTGACCGAACTCCCAGGGACGCAGGTTAGACCATGTGCTGGCAGAAGCAGAAAGATTAGTTAAGAACCTCAGGGGGCTCGGCAAATCCTGATGAGACTCTGAACTCTGAGCAAAGGCTGAAGCTCTGCGAGTGAGCAATGGCTCAGTCTCTAAAGAGGAGGAATCAAGAGGGGCGGTCGAGTGAGCAAGCTCACACTCGTTTTGACTGTGGGAAGATGGCCAGTCATGAGGACACTGAATAGACAAGGAGAGGGGACAGCAGAGACAGATACAGACAGGATGAACTGAAGCGCTGAGGCACCCAAGTGTGGCACAGTGACTCTTCTTCCTTGAGAGTCAGGGCTGAACTCATAGCTACAACCGAAAGCTAGTTCATAGTGACTGGAGAGGAAGATGGGGCTAGGGAAAGCATCCTGAGTGTGACTCCACATTAAAACAACCGTTATATGGCAATGCTTGGATTTCTCCATGTTCTCTTTGTGAAGACTGATAGTATTTGTAAGAAAACAGAGGGTCTAGCCCCTCTTCTCGCTGTCAGGAGTTCTGTGGAGACCCATGACACCTGTTGAATAGAGTACAAGAAAAATGTTTTCAGACATCTAGAGATTTTATGAAAAACTGCAAGCAATCCGCAAGTATAAGTGCAATGTGTTACTTCTGAGCAGGTTAAAATAACAGTATCTGTTTCAGGAATTTGTCATGTTTTAATTTTATGAATCTCTCCTTGAGTGTCTTTCATATCACTGGAACAATGAAAACAACAGTACTTTAAATTATAGGAAATATGTTTATTTTTTATGAACTCAATTAAAAAAATACTCATTATTTGTCATAGCTAGTCCATTATACTGTTTCTTTGGAGATAATGAAATATTCATAAAATTATTAGTTATTTAACAATAACATTAACATTTCAGTATTGTATAAATGATGGGTATTTCCAAATGAACAAGCGATCCAGAACCTGCCTGTAAAACAAAGAAACGGGAGTGGGCACATAGCTCAGTAGCAGAGCACTCATCTACCACGTACAAGGCCTTGGTTTAGTCCTCAGCACTGTGAAAACAAACAAAACGAGCATTTCCAATGATGGGGAATAAGAGCGTATAAATACATTCTAATAGCGCACACAAAATGGTGCAGTGCATAATACACCCTATCCTGAGCATGTTCCAAAACCCAGTTTGTGAAGGAGACCAGAGATATCATTATTCTGTTAGAGAATGTATCCTCTGAGAATGGGACACAAAATACCTAAATGTTCCAAAGCTTTTTTCAACTTCTTGAGCTCACAATGGTATCCAGAGGTTTCAAAGTGCACAAAGACACACGGAGTATTTAGTTTTGATTTTTGAGCAGGTGTAACACCAGCTCTTCATCCTCTGCTAAAGATAGGCCTGTATCCAAAGGCTCTAATGCTTCCCACTTGGCCTTCTTTCCATGATGGTTTCTTGGTCTTAGATCATCCACTTCAGTGTTGTTTCTTTTCCTCGTTTCTTGCTTCTTCTTGGTGTCACTGGTGGGACAAATCCAATGATTTAATGTAAAAAGGGACAGAATAACCCAATATAGAATAGGTTGTGGACAAAATGACATTATGTGAAACAGAAAAAACATAACACTAGGACACCAATGTCATATGTACACAACATTAAGACTATCCTTGTCTTAATATATCAAATATCTCTATTTAAAGTTAAGCTATCCTTTAGGTTTAGATGGCTATGCAGGCTATAGGTACAGATAGGAGTATCAGATACTAATTCTAAGTAACAGGGTTTTGTTATGATAAAGAGCATAAGATGTCAAAAAACACCAAATGAATTACCTTCCCTTAAAACTGCAGACCTAATGTGTGCATGCAGTCTTAGGAAACTAAGCCCCGCTGACTATGTATGCATACATCCTGCACACTGGCCACTAAAGTAGAACCAACCTCCGAGAAGAAAACAAAAATCAGTAGATACTTTAAATAAAAACCAAAAAACAGTGCAGGTGAGACGGTTACCTGAGTTCAATTCTGGGGAACTCACATGGCAAAATTATTTTCTGACTTCCGCAAGTGGCCATGCACATTCATAACTCAATAAATGTATTTTTAAAAATCTTAAAAACTTTTAGATATCATATACAAGGCAACTCAAGTGGTGAGCATGGAACAAGATGGCGGCTCACTGAGAATGGCCGACAGGCTCCCCTGCCGCACACTCGTCAAGGTGAGCAGCTGCTTGCAAGCCAACTGATCAGCACAGGCTAAGGAAGTCAGCAACCATTTCAAAATAGCTTAATCTAGTACAAACAAAACATGGTAACCACAAGCAGACAGCCGTAACAGACAAACATCAAACAGTAATAGGAAAGAAAACACAGCAACAGCATGATTCACTTAACTACCAAGACAGACTATTAGAGAAACCACAGAAAGACTAGATATTTTATACAGAAAATCCCCCAAAATTTCACCTACAAAATATTAAAACGAATCAGCAAACTAGGCAACATAAAATCAACATACAAAAATCAGTAATATTACTATGTCCAACAGTGAGTTTTCTGAAATGCAAATCAAGAAAGCTGTCCTATTTACAGTAGTTATAAAAATGAAACAGCTTATTAGCTCGTTCACCTGGTGAATGAGCTCAACAATGAGACACTAATGAGAAAATTTTAAAGAGAAAACAAAAAGTAAAAATACATTCTGCATTCATAGATTAAAATAATCAACATTGTTAAAAATGTCCAAAATGGCTCCAGAGTCAACACAGTCAAAGTATCAATGTCATTCTCTACAGAAGTGGGGAAAACAATTCTTAAATTTATATGGAACTAGGAAAAGATTCTTAAAATTTATATAAACCCATAATGAGGGGGGAAGGGAGGGATGGAGGAAGGAGGGGAAAGAAAGAGGGAAAAAAAAGGGGGAAAAGGAAGGAGGAGACTGGAGACAGAGAGAGGGAAGGAGGAGAGAAACAGTAGCCAATTGGCTAAACTCTGAGGTTAAATTATTTGCTTACAATCATTCTGAGAATTAAATAAAACTAGATAAACAAAAACATACAGTAGTTCTTCACATACGAACTTACTTTCTGCCTAAAAAAATTAACACCTGTTCAAAAATTCCCACAGTGGCTGTATATAATAAGCAGCAGCAGCAGAAAAAAAAAATCCCTACATAAATATTACATTATCATTCCAACCACACGATGTATTCAGAAAGAACAAACTGTTCAAGTCTGAATGGCCTCCATTACTGTTCAGAAGATAGCTGATATAAAAGTAAAAATGCCTAATCAGCATCTCCATTTATAACCAGCTGGAAGCAAAGCTACGGATAATCCCCCATTTCCCTCCCTGAAGGACCCACAAGCTCTGACTCAGCCATTTCCTTTCATCAAAAGAGTAAAGGCAAACTAGATGACATGATGTGGTTATTCAAAGCCCCAAATTGCTGAATTTTGAAACGGAGCCTGGAACAATGAACATGAAAGACTTTTTGAAGGGAACTCACACAGCAAAGAATTAAGATAATTCTTATTGACTTAAAAAAGCTTTAAAAAAAGATACTCAGTCCTAATGTCCTTAGGAGTGTGGCCAGTTCTGTGCCGATCCACAGATTGTGGACTGTGCCACAGATACCTGAAGACAGCACTGGCTTGTCCACCTCTCACATCAACTGCACCTCGGAGAGGCTCAGAGAAGGCTTAGCTAGGAGACTCGACTAATGTGTCTTCCTCTGTTAATGTGCTCTTGCACATTGTACTCTCTGCAGAACACAGCTGCTCCAGATGTTTTCCCCAAAGGAAAATAAGACATGAACGTCACCTATGTTCAATTAGCAAATGGAACTTTAGGGAGGCACTTTGTGACTACCTTCTATAGCAAGCAAATAAGCAGTGTTATGAATAACCAGTCATCTGGCAACAGGATGGCAAATCCACAGATAAGCTGCCACAACTGGAGCCCCTCGAAACAGTAATCAGAAAAGCAATGATCTTGTTTCGTCCAAAAGGGCCTCTTTCCAACGCCAAGGTGCTAGAAGCCCTCAGCTGTTTCATACTCTGCTGCATTAGGCAGATGGCTCTGTCCTCTGAGCACTTGGTGTGTGGTCGGAGTGCACTGGATCTAAAAGGGGCTGAGATAGCCTTGTCTGTTAGCAGACGAATATAGACCATGTTCAAATGAATTTCTTGGTTCTTAAATTATTTTCTACAAATTAAGAAGCACAGCTTGTGACCAATCATTCCATCTATTAAACAGAACATTCTATCTAGCTAATGGTGGTGGTGATGCTTAATACTGACTGTCAGATTGACAGATCTAGAATCATCTTTCAGACAAACACCTGAGCATATCTGTGAGGGAGTGTGCAGGTTGGGTTAACTAGATGAGAGGCTCCACCCTCTGTAACATTCCATAGATTGGGGTCCTGGCTGACTAAGACTGTGAAAACCATTTGGGCATCAGTGTCCTACCTCTCTGCTTTTTGACTGCAAAGGCAAGGCGACCAGCTTCCAATGATCTGCTGCCATCTCTTCCCAGCCGTTACTGACCTTGTCCCTTAGAACTCTAAGCTAATAACACAAAGCATTCTTTCCTTAAGCTGCTTCTTGTCTGATACTCGGTCACAGCAACAAGGGGAAAACAAAATAAAACAAAACCTCATCAAACCCCACAGCCTAACGTAGCCACACACCATCAGGTGGGTAGAAGCCTTCAATGTGCAGAATATCTGGCTTTGAGTTCCACATTTTATCGTTCTACCAGCACTCCTATAAGTCATAAAGTGCTGAGCTCTTACCCACTCATCAAATGTTTGTGCCAAGTATCAGAAACGGCCATACTATGATACCTCAATATTAACAACATACCAACTGATAAAGTACATCTTAAAAAGTAAAAGCATGTATTTGTTATTTGTGTCTGTTTATGTCTTTGTGAATGTTGTTTGTGCATGCTTGTGTTTCTGAACCTGTGTGTTTACAAGCGTGTATGCTTTCATGTACATACATGTATTTGTATATGAGAGTACATGTAAATATATATGTATGTATGTTTGTACATATGAGTATAAATGTATACATGTGTGTGAATGGGAATAACATATATTCTGAAGAATTACAAAAAAAATCTAGAATATGAAGCTTAGAAATTGTTAAGCTTCTTTGCACGTAAATCAGAAAAAGATAATGTAAGTAGGATTCCTTCAGGTGTGTCTTTCATTTTGTAAAATGTGCTCTGTTGTTCAATCTGTGGAAACAAACCATGAATAAATTCCCAGGTACCACACTTATCCTCAACCTATAAGGTTTTAGAATATGATGAGGTAAAACTTATTTAAAAAAAAAAAAAAGTAAAAGTAAGCCTTAGCTCAGAGCACCAAATGCCCCCTACTATCAAAGTCAAATGATTCAGGGATACTAATCGTTTAATAATCTAAAAACCAGAGACTTCATTATTGTGAATTTAAAGTACAGATAATACAACTAAGTACAGATGAAAACACTACCTTTAATAGGTACTATGAATAGACAGCAAAAGGGAAATTCAATGACTGAGACTTTACTGAAAACAGTAATACAAAAGCATGTCATTGTATCTAAAGCAAATATGTGAGCCCATTATTTACTTGCAATAATGAAGGAAAGAGAAAAATAAAAATCTGAAATTTTAAATGTTAATATGTTAAGAACTGATTTTTAAGCAGGACATAACTTCTTTATTTCCTAAATTCTCTGTACCCCAAACTAAAAAATCTTCTAGAAGCTAAATTTATTTTTTCTATATTTTGGTTTTCTGGCTTCAACATTTAAACTATTTTCAGACAACTATAATTGTGTCTCCTACAACAAAAACAGCCTCTGTGTTAAATTCAAGACCAACAAAAGATAGGGAGGATACCCAAGTCTGCACACTGGGTCAGCATTTCCACCTGTGCTTCTATTAGGAGTAAGGCATCTCTTTCCAGCTGTTACACTAAAGGCTCACCTCTGCTTCAATGTCTTCCCTGAAAGGAAACAACTGATCTATTGATAGGGATCTTTTTCCTCTGAATTTAATATAGCTCAAATTGTTCAACAGTTATTCAGAACTCAGTATTAGTACTTACTGATACTAATGTGATTTTTGTTACCTGTATGTCACTTGACAGCACCTTTCCAAAATTTCAGTAAGCTCGCCCAGAAAATTTTCTTCTGGGAATCTTGCCCAAGACAATAAATAAGGCTATGCTCAAATAATTCTTAAGAAAGATACTTAAAATAGAGCTTTTATAATTCCAGAAAGTTAAAACCCCAAAATCCAACCAGAAAGGATTAATTCACTAAATATATTAACTATCTACTGAAAATTTCTTATGAATACTGAAATTTTTTAAGAAACCAACAGAGAATGAAGATCCATCCATATTTTAAAATATATGTACAGAAAAATTTGGAAGTTTACTTTTAAATGTTCTTTTTGCTAATATATGTATTTTCTACAACCATCCTATATTAGTCTTTGAAATAAAAATTAAATTCACAGTTCTAAGTAGCTGGGTACATGTAAATTATCTTTGTAATTCCACAAAGCTTCAAAGTACATGATGTGGAAAAAAAAGGTACATTTACACAAAGGAATACTACTCAGCAATTAAAAACAAGGAAATCATGAAATCTGTAGGCAAATGAATGGAACTAGAAAAGATCATCCTGAGTGAGGTAACCCAGGAGCAGAAAGACACACATGGTATGTACTCCCTTATAAGTGGATGTTAGACATTCAATATGGGATAAACATCTAAAATCTGTACAGCTAAAGAGGCTAAGCAAGAAGGACCGTAGGGAAGATGCTCAGTCCTCTTTCAGGAAGGCAAACGGGACAGACATCGGGAAGAGGGAGAAAACTGGGAACAGGACAGGAGCCTACCACAGAGGCCTTTGAAAGACTACCCAGCAGGATACTGAAGCAGATGTTGAGACTCATAGCCAAACTTTGGGCAGAGTGCAGGGAATCTTATAAAAGAAGGGGGAGATACAAAGACCTGGAAGGGACAGGAGCTCCACAAGGAGAGCAACAGAACCAAAAAATATGATCTCAGGAGTCTTTGTAGAGACTGATACTCAAACAAAGGACCATGCATGGAGATAACCTAGAACCCCTGCTCAGATATAGCCCCTGGTACCTCAGTGTCCAAGTGGATTCCCTAGTAAGGGGAGCAGGGGCTGTCTCTGACATGAACTCAGTTGCTGGCTCTTTGATCACCTCCCACTGAGTGAGGCAGATGCAGCCTTACCAAGCCACAGAGGAAGACAATGCAGTCAGTCCTGATGAGGCCTGATAGGCTAGGGTCAGAAAGAAGGGGAGGACCTCTCCTATCAGTGGACTAGGGGAGAGGCACAGGAGAAGAGGGAGGAAGGACGGGACTGGGAGGAGACAAGGGAAGGGACTATACCTGGGATACAAGGTGAATAAATTTAAATAAATGAATGAATGAATGAAGGTTGTTCCCATTGATAACCTAAGTTAGCACAAAAACAGGGGAAGGACAAGACTTGTTGGGTAGGATGTATAGGTGCTGGGTTATTTTTAGTAGATTTAAAAAAGCTATGAGTTTAGTGCAGCCCTGTGATCACAGAATTTGGGAGGAGTTGCACTGCAAGGTAGAGGCCAGTCTGGACTATTTAAGATTATATCTCATATACAGCAGGAGAAAGCAAAAATATAAGCTAAATGCCTCCCAGCCTTTGCAAGGGACTATGGAAAAGGGCAAGGGGGAGAAGAGGGAGGGACTGGGAGGGTAGGACTGGGAGGAGACCAGGGAGGGGGCTGTAGCGGATATACAAAGTGAATAAATTGTAATTGATAAGCAGATAGATAGATAGATAGATAGATAGATAGATAGATAGAGCAATTATGCCAAGCCTTCAGAATGTTTCAAGTGCTATAAGACATGGCTGTGATCTAGGCTGAAGGCAAAACTCTGCTAAGAAAACTTGCTGTATACAGTGCTTTACATAAATAGAGGGGAGTAGAGTGAACTCCCAAAGGCACTGGGGCAAGTAGTTCATATAAACTTTGGAAAAGAGCATGTATTGTATTAGAGCCCCTGCCCTGAGAACGATGCATGTATGTATTACATCATAAAACAGAAGATCAACATCCCTGTACACCTTAGAAAGTGTCAACACAAATGGCTGCTGAAAGAATACATTTTATTGAAGTGATCTTCATATTTCTTATTTTCTCTCTCTCTTTCAGAATGCACAAAAAATAATTCGGTAAAATTTCAGGCTCGCCTAGTTGCCAAGATGAGGCGGGTGTTTAGGGGTATAGCAGGACACTGATTCCCTTATGGAGAATCTCTGCTGCTTACACTGTCCGTGGAGAGCCACTGTAGACCAAGTTCAGCAGCTCAGTGCCCAGTTTGGGTCTTTATTTGTACAACACTTTTCTTCAGTCAACAAATACAACTTGGACATTTTTTCTACATAATTTAAAACTAAAAATAAATAAGTATGTTCTAACTCAAGAAGAAGAAGAAGAAGAAGAACAAGAAGAAGAAGAAGAAGAAGAAGAAGAAGAAGAAGAAGAAGACGACGACGACAAAAACAACTCCAAAGTTCTGTACCTATCCTCAAGTACTTTAAAATTCAATTAAGTTATGTCAGAGATGCTTCCCCTTATAAATTTTAACTTATAAGACCAGGGCAACAAACTTAATGGAGATTAGTTGCTACAGTGTACTTCATAAAATATGCTGTTTCCTTCTATGGCAAAGACTACTACAGCTTATGGAATCAGTACTAAGAATGTATAATATTCTCAAAGCCTCAATTCTCAATTTTTGATGGAACTAAAAAGAATTGTGAAAAACTGTAGTACAGGAAGGTGCCTAGTGTTTATTATAAACATAAATGAAAATTCTAAAAAAAGTAATCTTAAATCAGAAGTCTAGTAATCAGAAAAGTTCTGGGTTGGTGAAGAGGAAGAGGGAAGGCATCAAACCCTCACCTCTTACCACACTTTATCCACATTTTCTCTCATTAAGCATCCACACATTATCTGAAACTGGCAAAATCTTTTTGTTATAGTTACTCATAAATAATCTGGGGATTTGGTGAAGAGCCAGGAGCCCCTTGCAGTCAGACACCCATACCTACACCATAGCGTTCTGTGCTATTTCTAGATTTTTGAGATTCCTGTAACACTTATATGCAGAGTCAAGGTTAGAAACGATTTCTGCTCTGCAGAAACTTTAAACATATAACAGTTTCTCCTCACATATTAAAAATTTAAATATCTAAGTTTAAGCTAGAATATCTTCTTGCTAATAATCTACATGTAGACTATTTTGTACGCCCCAGAAATACCTCAGCTTCCATCTCAAACTACTTTAACACATTCGTTTTCAACACCAAAGACCATCATGTATCTGAACAACAATGCTCCAGGTGAAATTAAGTCTTACAGTTGTGGATTAATCTTCATTAGTCTTCAAATGACTTCTAAAGAGAGATAATTCAAATCTTCAAAGTTGTTCATTAAACAATCACTTATATTGATAAGCCAAACAAAAACCAAAAGCATGGGCACAATCTAAAATTCTAAAAGGGAAAGAATATTAATGGACTATTAAATTATCATATATAACTACAGTAAAGGAAGTTAGATATAAAGAAGTGTGTGGTATATATGGTATAGTATCAGACATAAATGTCTCTCACATAAAGCAGTGTCACTGATGATCTGACCCATGGCGGGGTGACTAAGTGACAGAATAGAAAGCACAAGCAAAACCTAAAACACAAAGAACGTCAAGAGGGCAGTTTTGTAACGCTCAAATCTGCCTTTAATGTGTCTCCATGGTTTTGTTTTCAAATATTCACAGACAGAAGACAGGTAAAGCAGAAGGACAGCAGGCTTACAATGAAGCAAGTGCATTATTTATATGATTAAGCTGACCTCACTTTTTTCTGTGGTCCTCCTCTGGCCTGTAGGCGCTCCCCCCAATACATCATGTACATACGTACACACACACATACACACACACACACACACACAGACACACAGAAAGAGAGAAAGAGAGAGAGAGAGACAGACAATAAAATATTTTTTTTTAATAATAGAAATGAAGTGTTGAGTAAGTGGCTCAGTATAGTGTGAGGACCTGACACTGAATCCCCAGAACTTGTGTAAAGCTGGGTACAATATTGTGTGTCTGTAATCCTAATGCTCCTAAGGAGAGATGTGAGCCAAACAACAAGTAGACCCAACAATCTGTTGCATACAAGAAACACACCTAAGTCAAAAAGACAGACATTACCTGAAAGTAAAGGGCTGGAAGACGGTTTTCTAAGCAAATGGACTCAAGAAGCAAGCAGGAGTAGCCATTCTAATATCAAATAAAATAGACTTTCAACTAAAATTAATCAAAAGAGATGGAGAAGGACACTTCATACTCATCAAAGGAAAATTCCACCAGGAAGACATCACAATCCTGAACATCTATGCCCCAAATATTAAGGCACCCACATTTGTAAAAGAAATATTGATAAAACACACATACATCCCTACACATTAATAGTGGGAGACTCCAACACCCCACTCTCAGCAGAAGACAGGTCAACAAAACAGAAATTAAACAAAGAACCTATGACTGTAACAGAGGTCACGAATCAAATGGCCCTAATAGACATCTACAGAACCTTTCACCCAAACACAAAGGAATTTACCTTCTTCTCAGCATCTCATGGAACCTTCTCCAAATAGACCATATAGTTGGTCACAAAGCAAGCCTCACCAGATACAAGAAGATTGAAGTAATCCCTTGTATCTTATATGACCACCATGGACTAAAACTGGACCTCAACAACAACAACGGAAATAGCAAAAAGCCTACACACATGGAGACTGAACAACTTGCTACTCAATGACAGCTGGGTCAGGGAAGAAATAAAGAAAAGAATTAAAGTCTTCCTAGAAGTCAATGAAAATGAAGGCACAACATACCCAGATTTATGGGACACAATGAAAGCAGTGCTAGGAGGAAAGTTCATAGCACTAGGTGCCTTCAAGAAGAAATTCGAAACTTCTCATTCAAGCAACTTAATAACGCACCTAAAAGCCCTAGGGGAGCAGGGGGGGAAAAAGCAGACACACCAAAGAGGAATAGACGGCTAGAAATAATCAATAAATTAGAAACAAACAAAACAATTCAAAGAATCAATGAAACCAAGAGCTGGTTCTTTGAGAAAATCAAAAAGATAGACAAACCCTTAGCCAAGCTAACTAAAAGGCAGAGAGATACTATCCAAATCAACGAAATCAGAAATGAAAAGGGAAGACATAACAACAGACACTGAGGGAATCCAAACAATCATCAGGTCTTACTTCAAAAGCCTCTATGCCGCAAAATTTGAAAATCTAAATGAAATGTACAATTGTCTTGATCGATTGCACTTACCAAAGCTGAATTAAGACCAGGTAAATCAATTAAATAGTCCTATGTCCAATAAGGAAATAGAAGCTGTCATCAAAAATCTCCCACTGAAAAAAAAACAACTCAGGGCCAAATGGTTTCAGTGCAGAATTCTACCAGACCGTTAAAGAGGAGCTAACACCAGTTCTTTTCAAACTATTCCATAAAATAGAAACAGAAGGAACACTACCAAACTCATTCTATGAAGCCACAGTCACCTTCGTACCTAAACCTCACAACAAAGAAAGAGACTTTCAGGCCAATCTCACTTATGAACACTGAAGCAAAAATACTCAACAAAATACTTGCAAAATGAATACAAGAACACATCAAAGATATCATCTACTATAACTAAGTAGGCTTCATCCCAGGTATGCAGGGGAAATCCATCAAGGTAAACCACCATATAGACAAACCGAAATAAATAAACCACATGACAATCTCCTTAGATGCTGAAAAAGCATTTGAAATATCCAACACCCATTCATGTTTAAAGTCTTGGAGAGATCAAGGATACAAGGCACATATCTAAAAATAGTAAAGGTGATATACAGCAAGCCTATAGCCAAAATCAAACTAAATGGAGAGAAACTTAAATCAATTCCAGTAAAATCAAGGACAAGGCAAGGCTGCCCACTCTCTCCATATCTCCTCAACATAGTTCTTGAAGTCCTGCTAGAGCAATAAGAAAATTAAAGGAGATCAAGGGGAAACAAATTGGAAAGGAAGAAGTCAAAATATCACTATTTGCAGATGATAATTCCCATGAGTGACTGCAAAACTTCTACCAGGGAACTCCTACAGCTGATAAACACCATCAGCAAAGTGGCTCGATACAAAATTAACTAAAAAAAAAAAAAAAAAAAAAAAAAAAATCAGTAGTCCTCCTGTATACAAAAGACAAAAGGACCAAGAAAGAAATTAGGGAAATATTACCCTTCACAATAGCCACAAAGGACATAAAAAGTACCTTGGTGTGACTCTAACAGAGCAAGTCAAAGAGTTGTATGAAAAAGATTTCCAGTCTCTGAAGAAAGAATTAGAAAAAGATGTCAGAAGATGAAAAGATCTCTCATGATCATGGCTTGGTAGGATTAACATGGTAAAACTGGCCATCTTACTAAAAGCAATCTACAGATTCAATGCAGTTCCCATCATATTACCAATACAATTCTTTACAGACTTTGAAAGAACAATTGTCAACTACATATGGAAAACAAGAAACCCATAATCACTAAAACAATCCTCTACAATAAAAGAGCATCTGGAGGTATCTCCATCCCTGATCTCAAGCTGTACTATTGAGCAACAGTAATAAAAACTGCATGGTACTGGCATAGAAACAGACTGGTGGATCAATGGAACCGAACAGAAGACCCTGACATAAACCCACACACTTATGGAGACCTAATTATGGACAAAGATGCCAAAACCACACAATGGAGAAAAGATAGCATCTTCAACAAATGCTGGTCTAACCGGACATCTACATGTAGAAAAATGCAAATAGATCCATACTTATCACCCTGCACAAAACTAAAGTCCAAGTGGATCAAAGACTTCGATATAAAACCAGACACACTAAACCTCTTAGAAGAAAAAGTGGGGAAAAGCCTAGAACTCATTGGCACAGGAGACAACTTCCTGAACTGTAAAGCAAAGGACACTGTCGCCAAAACAAAACGACTGCCTACATATTGGGAAAAGATCTTCACCAACCCTTTATCTGACAGAGGGCTAATATCCAGAATATATAAACAACTCAAGAAGTTAAACTGCAAAAAATCGAGAAATCCAATTAAAAAGTGAGGTATAAAGCTAAACAGAGAATTCTCAACAGAGGAATATCGAATGGAAGAGAAAATGCTCAAAGTCCTTAGTCATCAGGGAGATGCGAATCAAAACAACCCTGAGATTTCACCTTACACCCATCAGAATGGCTAAGATCAAAAACTCAAATGACAACACATGCTGGAGAGGTTGCGGAGAAAGGGGAACCCTTCTTCATTGCTGGTGGGAATGTAAACTTGTACAACCACTTTGGAAATCAATCTGGCGCTTTCTCAAACAATTAGGAATAGTGCTACCTCAAGATCCAGCTATACCACTCCTAGGCATATATCCAAAAGATGCTCAAGTATACAACAAGGACATTTGCTCAACCATGTTCATAGCAGCTTTATCTGTAATAGCCAGAAGTTGGACACAACCCAGATGTCCCTCAGTTGAGGAATGGATACAGAAATTGTGGTACATTTACACAATGTACATTTACTCAGCAATTAAAAACAAGAAAATCATGAAATTTGCAGGCAAATGGTGGGACCTAGACAATATTATCCTAAGTGAGGTATCCCAGAAGCAGAAAGACACACAGGGTATATACTCACTCATAAGTGGATATTAGACATATAATATAGGATAAACATCTAAAATCTGTACACCTAAAGAGGCTAATCAAGAGGGAGGACTCTGGGTAAGATGCTCAATCCTCATTCAGAATGACAAAGAGGATGGACATCAGAAGAGGGAGAAAATAGGGAACAGGACAGGAGCTTACCACAGAAGGCTTCTGAAAGACTCTGTCCTGCAGAGTATCAAAGCAGATGCTGAGACTCATAGCCAAATTTTGGGCAGAGTTCAGGGAATCTTATGAAAGAAGGGGGAGATAGAAAGATCTTGAAGGGACAGGAGCTCTACAAGGATAGCAATGGCACTAAAAATTCTAGACACAGGGGTCTTTTCTGAGACTAATTCTCCCACCAAGGACCATGCATGGAGATAACCTAGAACCCCATATAATATAACCTGTGGCAGTTCAGTGTCCATGGGTTCCCTAGTAATGGGAACAGGGACTATCTTTGACATGAACTGATTAGCCTGCTCTTTGATCACCTCCCCCTCAGGGGTGTACAGCCTTACCAAGCCATAGAGGAAGACAATGCAGCCAGTCCTGATGAGACCTAACAGACTAGGATCAGATGGAAGGGGAGGAAGACCTTCCCTATCAGTGGACTGGGGAGGGGCATAGGTGGAGAAAAGGGAGGGAAGGTGGGATTGGGAGGGGAGAAGAAGGTAGGTACAGGGGGCTTACAAAGTGAATGAACTGTAATTAGTAAAAACAAAAATAAAATATTATAAAAAAGGACTAAAGAGATGCCACAGAAATCAGTACTAAGAGAAACTACAAAAATTAAAGTAGTTCACTTACTAAGACATTTACAAAGATAATCATATTTACTCAAAGACAGAACCAGCACCAAACAGATGTTTTAAAGGCAAAACCAAACACATAAAAGACAAAACAAAAACTCAAACGTGACCATCTATTGATTAGTACTAAGAACCAGTTAAGAACAGCTACTTACATGTGAATTGGACCGACTTACTCCATATTTCTATAGAGAAGTCATGTTTAAATTGTGACAATGGCCTCAGCACAAGCTATCCAGCTTACGCTACCTAGAACAACCTACTAAGCACTCCACTATACAACAATTCCTACATCTGTTTCCCCCACCGTGTCCAGTTTTTCATTTTGTTTTTCCATCATTAAGAATGAACCCAAGTGGCCAAGTGGCCTCCATAGTAATGGGGACAGGGACTGTCTCTGACAAGAACTGATTGGCCTGCTCTTTTACCACCTTCTCCAGAGGGAGGAACAGCCTTACCAGGCCAGAGAAGACAATGCAGCCACTCCTGATGAGATCTGATAGAATAGGATCAGAGGGAAGGGAGGAGGACCTCCCTTTTCAGTGGACTGGGAGAGGGACATGGGTGGGGAAGAGGGAGGGTGAGATTGGGAGGGGAGGGGGGAGGTAAGGAGGGGATACAAAGTGAATAAACTGTAATTAATAAAAAGAAAAAACCTCAAAAAAAAAAAAAAAAGAATGAACCCAGCTTTGCACATACTAGGAAGGCACTCTGCCTTAGCCTGCAATGTCTTATAAAGAATTGAGACCTGGTTCAAGGCTGTAGTCCACAAATAAAAGACTGAAAGAGAGCAGAAAGATTCTAATATTTTCTTTTTTTGAAATATTAAGGTTATAAATATTAAATACTCAATTTTATTGAATAGCAAATATCTAGAACATCCAGGTATTTCTTCTTAATCATATTTAATACTTGGAAATTTTTTTATATAATTTGCAATTCACATGAGGATGGCCATGAACCAAACATGATGAATAGTACTATATAGACAAAAATTAATATAGTGTGTGCAAATAGTTAAATCTCTTAGCTTTTGAGACATAGTTGAAAGAAGAAAAAAAAAAACCTTAGCGCAAAAGTTTAAAGGGGGCAATTGTTACTTCATCCCTGTCTGGTTCATATTTTAGGTGTAGCTTAACTGTTACTTTCTTCAGGCTCCCTTCTTCCTACTGACAAAGTGTCTTTCTATATACAGAGACAAACGTGTTACTTATGATGAATATTTATGAATGGCAACAAAGTAAAGGAAATTTTCAATTGAAACCAATTCATACTAGTACAAGACTAACAGATATTTTCTAAATTGCTCTATCTAATACCCTAAGACTGAACTCATCTTTGGAAGTACCAAGTTTATAACCAAAGAATAAGCTTCTGGGAGAGTCATGATCACCAGGATCAGCATGCAAAATGTTGATATTTACTGAACTCAGAAAAAACACCAAGGAAATTGGTAAACATGCAGTGAGAACACCCAAGAGCTGGCATCACAAAACCTTAGTAAATCTTCAAGTCTGTGACAGGAAAAGAAAAGATGTAGCCTGGAATGACACAGGACAAGGTTGCCCACTCTCTCCATCTCTTCAGTATAGTACCTGAAGCCCTAACTAGACAAATAAGACAACTAAAGGAGACCAAGGGGATACAAACTGGAAAGGAAGAAGTCAAAGTGTCACTATTCCAAGCTTATGGACCAGTGGGGGTATAAAAGGACCCAGAGGGGACAGGAGTTCCACAAGGAGACCAACAAAACCAAAAATTCTGGGCCTAGGGGGCCCTTCAGAGATTGATGCGCCAACCAAGGACCATGCATGGAAAGGACCTAGACCCCCTGCTCAGATGTAACCCATAGGCAGTTCAGTCTCCATTGAATTCCCTAGTAAGGGGAACAGGAGCTGTCTGACATGGACTCTGTTGCCTGTTCTTTGATCACTTCCCCCTGGCAGGGCAGCCTTGCCAGATCACAGAGGAAAAGGATGCAGTCAATCCTTGAGACTTGATAGACTGGGGTCAGATGGTAGGGAAGGAGGACCCTCCCTTTCTGAGGACTAGGAGAGGAGGATAGGGGTGAAGAGGGAGAGAGGGTAGGCCCAGGAGGAGATGATGGAGGAGGTTTTAATAGAGATGTAAAGTGAATAAATTATAAAAACATTTAAAAGAGGGAAGGAAGGAAGGAAGGAAGGAAGGAAGGAAGGAAGGAAGGAAGGAAGGAAGGAAGGAAGGAAGGAAAGAAAGATCCCATATGCCACTCTTTAAGCAGTTGTGGGAGTGAGGGAGGCAGTCTTCTATAAGGACATTAAGGCAGCATGTGGACCATTCAGACTGTCACACATGAGCAAAGCAACACCAAGCAGAGTGTGCCGATTTACTTTTAGAAGTCACTTCTAAATATTAAGAACATGCCCTGAACCTAAATCACTTAACTTTAAAACACAAAAATGTATGTATTTTTCTAATGCCTAATGAAATTATTTTACCCTTGGTGCTCTTTGCACTACTAAAACTAATATGCCTGTCATTTAGCATCAGAAAACACTACAAACTTGTTATATTTATAGTGTGTGTGTGTGTGTGTGTGTGTGTGTGTGTGACTAAATGGCCAATAGCAAGTCCCGGAAGTTTCTGACATCACTACATTTTGGAAGAGTAAATTTTTCCTTTTACAAATAAGCACACAGTTTGAAGACTAACTCAGTGTCTCTACAGCATGGTTTTCCAAAAAAAATAATTTTTTTTATATCTTTGCCAAATGCTGTTCTTATTTAAAGATAAATTAATATTTTCTGTGGCCTATTCCTTCAACTCTAGACTCCCTGGGATATCATCTAAGGGGTCCCATCAACTGTTTTCTTTACATCAAAAATATTAACTTTATCTGTCTTTGCTACCTAACTTCTATTCAGTGATTTAGAAAAGCCATGAAGCTTAACACTCAATACAAGCTTATTATGATACACACAACTCTTAGGTAAACAAACAAACAAACAAACAAACGCTGAGTTAAGTCATACCATTATTCAATTTGCCACATTTTATTTAATTTTGGCATGAAGGTAAATAGATAATAGATAAGAACAGGTCTTAAATAGAAAGAATTCAGTTATTTACACAGAAAATTTCTATTATTTTATTTGCTAATGTGAAAAGAATGTGAAAGTATAACTTGTATTTTAAATTTCAGAGACTTTTGATTTTTAAAAAATTACATTTATTTATGTATTCCTTCATTCCTTCATTTGTGCATGGGTGTTGTGGAGGATGTGTCCACATGTGGATGGAAGTCTATAATATACATTATACAACTGTCGGATACTGTTTGAGAAGGTGGAAGTGTGTCTGGTCGCCTCACTTCAGACCCAAACATGTTTATGTCAAATATCCTCCAAGACCCCCTGTCTGGGAACAGGCACCCCAAACCAACTCTGTGATAGGAAAGGAGAAGTGACAGCAAAAAAGCCCAACAGTTAAAACGCTGTGCCCTTGAGAACAGGTAGAAGACAGACAATTTCCAGCAGAGGTTTATGCTATGATACAAAAGCTCCTGCAGGAGAAAGAAGAGTCAGAAATTACGCATGAGAAGTTCATCTATGGAGAGCAAACGCAGTGGGGAACTCCAGCTGACAGCTTATACTTCCCGCCAGTCTCTGGTGGAAATCATGAGAGTCAGATCCGATGTTGCCACCATGTGTTGCTATTTTTTTCTTTTAAGTCCTAAGCAAGGGGACACTTTGCTCTGCTTGGGACTGGCTGCCTTAAGGGGGAGTGTCAGAGACAACATGGTCTGTTATTCTCCAAACTGTACAGTACAAAGCCAAAGACAACTCACTGCAGTCAGCTCCCTCACTCGACCAAGTCCATCTCTGGGACCACACTTGACTGCAAACACCTCCATCTGCTGACCCACCTCACTAACCCAATTTTTTGTTTTCTAAGACAAGGTTTCACTTTATGTTCCAGTTTGTCTTAGAACTCACTTGTATAGCTCAAGATGGTCTTTAACTTACGGTGATTCTCCTTTCTCGGCCTCCTAAAGCGTGGAATTTTAGGTATATTCCACCACACCCAGGTTTTCAGAGATAATTTTTAATAGCATTGTCATCAAAATCCATTGATAATTATCATAATAAAACCCTGCCTGTTTGTACTTACTCTACTTTACAAACTACTCAAGTATAAAAGATTTTAAAAAGGGGATGATTAAAAAAAGAAAAACATGATAGAATACAGTTATCATACTTATTTGTGGTAACAGGAAATAAAAATAAAATTAACCAAAGTCCTTAAAATGATCAGAAAAATATGAGGTATAGGCAAAGCAAAGCAAAGCAAAACAAAACAAAACAAAAAAGCCTTTAAAGTGATAATTTAGTAGCCACTGGATTCATTAAAAATGGATGGGCCTATGTGTGACACTTATATTTAATGACCTAAGGGTAAGAACATACCTTATCTTATGTTTTAGATCTTCACTCTCAGATTCTTCAGAACTTCTGTACTTATCTGGATCTGGAAGTGTGCTTGGATCAAATCCATCATCATCTTCATCACTCCAGTCCAGAAAGGCTTCCTCTTCGTCTTTGGCCTACGAAAACACAAGGAGAATCACAATGTAAAAAGTCAACTGATAATGGGAGAATCATAATATAAGAAGTTAGCTGATAACAGTCAAGTTTCATTATGGATTCAAATAGAATACTCCTCTAATATTCCCAAATTAGACTTTATTATAAAAGCCTTGGAACAAGATTTCAAGACTTTCACAAACTCCAACATTTCCAAAAACAAAGAAAATCTGTATTATCTCAAAATTATAAGAAAATAATAATCCAGAAAGTATAAATAACTCTAATGAGTTCCTTTAACTTGGTAAGAGAAGTTATCAGCCTGACTTTTTCCATGTAACTCATTATCAAAGAAAAAAAGCACCAAGTTGTCTTATCATTCACACACACACATGCACATTTTAAAACTACCAAAAAATATTAATTGGAAATATCAAAGACCAGAAGTGAGAATATATTTGTCCGACTTTTATGACAAATGTCTAAGTTTTAAAATGCAATCAGATCTGCAAGAGACTTCTTTTACTCACTGAAATTTAAGTGAAATAATGTGAGCAGGCACATTGGGAAAGCAGACATGGAGAAAGGAAAGGGCGGCCCCACAAGTCTCCTGCCAGCAGAGATTAGGCAAGGACCAAACAATGCAAGAGTGAGCAACTACACGTTCAAGGTATAACATCATCTGTAACAAAATAATTTCTAGAAATTAGTTTGGCCACCTACTAGAAAGGTGCCAACTCTAATTTTGCTATATAAATTAATAAAAAATATAAGTAGGATTCAAATTTGAAAGTCTAAATAAGCTTCCTGCAGTCAACATATTTATAAAACTTTTTCAGACCAACTATGACAAACCTAATGATTTTTTTTTATTCACGTGATTAAGGAGTTCCCAGAAACAGAATCACTATGTAGAAAAACAAAATAAACATGTGCACAAGCTCAAGCCACGGCAGAAATTCTCTTCCACACATGAATGGCTCTCTGAACAACCTTTAAATATAAGAAAATGAGAAACAAGCTAAGAAGGTATGGATTAGTCACCTCTGCAAAAGTCCTTAGTGGTTTTTTTCGTTTGTTTGTTTTTTCTTTTTTTCTGGAACCAAAATATTTATTTTAATTTATGTAAAGCACGAATGAAATGTTTATTCTTTTTTTCTTTCCAATCTTTTATTCTTTTTTTATTTTTAATTATACTTTATTTACTTTGTATCCCCCCTCTAGTTCCCTCCCTTCCTCCCCCTTCTCCACACACTCCCCTCCCCAAGTCCACTGGTAGGGGAGGGTTTCTTTTTCTTCCTTCTGATCCTAGTCTGTTAGGTCTCATCAGGAGTGGCTGGTACAACCACTCTGGAAATCAATCTGGCGCTTTCTCAGACAACAGGAATAGTGCTTCCTCAAGATCCAGCTATACCACTCCTAGGCATATATCCAAAAGAGGCTCAAATACACAATAAGGTCATTTGCTCAACCATGTTTGTGGCAGTCTTATTTGTAATAGCCAGAAGCTGGAAACAGCCCAGATGCCCCTCAACTGAAGAATGAATACAGAAATAATTGTGGCACATTTACACAATGGAATACTACTCAGCAATGAAAAACAAAGAAACCTTAGTGTGTTTTGTTTTGTTTTGTTTTGTTTTGAAGAAAGCTTCCCGGTAACAATAAAAGGTCTGAAAAAGTATCAGAAGAACGGAGAGAAGCTGCCATTAGAAGCAACAGACAGTGCAACTATGGCAAACTGTTATCACTTAGTTGAAAACATAGCAAAAGAAGTGTGGTGTTGCCATATACTCAAGAGAACACGAATCTCCGGGGCTACAGGATAGTCATAATTTTCCAATCTGCTGCTCCTAAAGAAATACACTGTCTGAAGATGAAGACAGACTTAACTGTAGAAGCTATCAAATTTATGGTCTCAGGATATCATCACACTTAAATAAAACTAAAGATGCCAAAGAGTTCCTCCTAATGGGAAACAAATCAACACTGATATGTTATATCAGAAATCAATTAACTAATGAACTCATCTAATAACAACGAGCTACACAGTAACACAAAAGGTGTATTTTTTTTTTAAAAAAAAGCTGTATTTTTTCAAAATAAAAAAAAAAAACACTCCTTCATACTTTTCCAAATTACTAATGGCTGACTGAATCCTATCTGCTACAATATAATGTGTCTGAAGTATAAGAAGGAAAAAAGAAAGAAAAAATATATACATATATCTATTTCCCTCTTCCTCATGACCATGTTTCTCTGTGTAGCCCTGGCTGTCCTGGACTCACTTTGTAGACCAGGCTGGCCTCTACTCAGAGCTATCTGCCTTCCTCTGCCTCCCCAGTGCTGGGATTACAGGCGTGCACCACTGTGCCCAGCTAGCCTATAATTTTTAATGATATAACAAATCCCCATGTATTAAGTTTCTTTAAAACAAACTTCGTCCAATATCATTTATTTCTTGGATTCTGAGAATTATGCAAATGTAATTGGATTATATTAACCCCCTTAACTACTCTCCCTCCTTTCCTCTACCCACACAACTGTCTTTTTTTTTTTTTTTAAATCCTCAAGTCCAATTTATGTTCCCCATATACTCTGGGTATAACTTAGCATGGGCTACAACCTTAAAGAAAACTGACTCCCCTTCTCCCAGAGGCTAGGTACCAAATACCAAAAACTCCTCATCTACAGGTGAAACTTTGTGCCCATCTCCCCACTCCCCATGGGGGAGTCTAGCTGGAGCCTGTACAGGCCTTGTGCATGAGGTTATCAACCACTGTGGGTTCATATGTGTAAACGTCCTGCTGTGTTCAGAAAACGCCACTTCACTGTGGTTATTCACTATCTGACTCCTACAATCTTTCCACCCACTGCTCTGCAATTGTCCAGAAGCTTGCAAGGGAGGGGTGTGATACAGATGTCCCATTTAGGGCTGGGTCCTCCATAGTCTCTTAGTCCCTGCACCGTAACCACCTATGGGTCTCTGTAATTGCCATCTACTGCAAAAAGACGTTTCCCTGATGACGGATAAGAGATGCACTAAACAATAAGTCATTAGGAGTTGGTAAGTACTGCAATAAGTCATTAGGAGTCAGTTTAATGTTATGTACCCAGTAAGTTATAATAACAATCAGTCTAACAAGATAAGCTCAACAGCACAACAGTGGTACAGATGGTATGGTGTCACCAACCACTTTCCAGTTGTATTAAAGGCCTGCTCCACAAGAGGAACCCATACCTAGCACCATTACCAGGACCAGAGACCTGTGGTGAGACAGGTCATAGGACGTAGGGGAGAACCTACCACTATTATTCTGTTAACAACCTTCTTTAAAAGCACTTGCACTATACCACCTTTATAGTTTTAGATTAAAAGTTATGGATTTACTTTGTACTTTGGATCATTAATCACTGAATTTGTAACATCATGCACTGATCACCTGGAAAAGTCTAGGCAGAATTTTGTAATTCTCCTTATAAGAATCCTCAAATAGGACACATATTTAAATGTGTATTAAATATTTTTCAAAGAAAATTACACTTGTTAGTTCAAAGTAATTTTAAAAACCTTCTAAGTATTGTAAACGGCCAGTGATTACTAACTAAATATTATATTGGTGAACATCAGCAACAAATAGCATCAGGTATTTTTTTTTCTTTGAAGTGTTTTCTTCGGCTTATCTTCACAGTTGGATCATGAAAAATTTAGAAATGGTTCTTTCAAATATTTCTTGGGCTAATAATGAATAAACTAATTCATTCACTAAATTTGTTAACTTCTTAGCCATTATTTCTTTACTTATTTAAGCTACCTTTACAAATAGGATTATGTACAGATGTGTACTAGACATCTCCTAAGATCTATTCATTTTTCTTTCTGATTTTGAGTGGCCATATTTGTAAAAATCTTGGTATGTAGATGCTTATCTGTTTTGTTCTCAAGCTTCTAAAGAGTGCTTTTTAAGCAAAAATTTCTAAGAGTCCCTCTTGTTTCTATAAACTGTGGCACTTGACCAAACATATAGAGTTGGTCCTACCTTCTCAAATGGCTTCTAGGGTGTCTCTAATTCCCAACTGCCTTTTTTTTTTTCTTTTTCTTTCTTTTTTTTTTTTTTTTGAGATTTACTTATACTCCTAACAGTTCATATAAATTACTTTGTTCAACTATATAACATCTAGCACTTAATATGACTTTTTAGCATTAAGTGCTGGGATCCAGAAGACACTGAAAGAATGACCCCAGACTCGGAGGAGCATGCAAGCAACAAAGGGTGTTTATGCTGCAGATGTCCAGCATGCTGGGGCCACCACCTTCGCAACACGGCAGCAGCCCCCAAGGGAGCTGAAGGCCCAGTTTAAAGCCAGAGAGGGGAATTTCTGCCGTGACCACGTAACCTCAATTGGGATTGGCTGGTGCCCACGGTGGCTGCATGACTCTTATCGGGGCTTAGGGGCTTCGCAGACCAGTCACTAAACAATCTTTCCCAGGCCAGATGTCTTGGCTGTTTCTGATTGGTTGCCCTTTTTCTGTGGTTTTTCCTGTAACTCTTAGTCCTGTTCTGTCTAGCAAGAAAATGAGTATTTAACCAGGCCTTCTCATAATTATCTTAACTTAATAAAAGCAATATATTAGAAGGTGAGCTGTGATAGTAAGATCTCACTTGGTATTCCAATGTAAATATTTATTTATAGTCAAATGGTAATTCAGAATGAAATTTGCTGTCAAATAGGTGTTATTTGGGTTTATAATAATCTACACTTAGGCCTTCCTACTTCCTAGCCAGTCCAATCATACACATCACACTCTCTGTGCTGTACCACACCTAATTTATGACAATGACCAATGAATTCAAGGTAGCAATTTTTCGTTTTAGAAACATAATTTGTAAGTACTATCAATTTAGAGAAGCTAGAATAAAGGACAAAAGTACTGATCTTTTCTGGTTTTGGGTCTCTGCTTAGGGAGATTAGAAACATACAACCACAAAGTGTGTAACAGCTGTACTGTGAAAAAGTGTACTTCCAATCTAATGTTTTCATTTTAAAGCATACACAATTATTTAATAAAAAACAAAACTGCTACAAAGTTACTCCTAAATTTCTTCCAAGTTTTACACTATATGTGTATGCCCTCTGGTCATAACAGCAACAATAAAAAAGAATATTCTAGCTGTTCTGTCTTTTTGCGATTTCACAAATTAAGAGACAGTTTGTAAAATAATACCATCACTGTATTTCCTTTCGGACTCATTCTCACTAGAGATAACACAAGTAGACTGTTATACATCGTCAACTTACAACTGACTGCAAAGCGTCACTATGTTCGTACACGGCAGCTGGGAGCTCTCAGAAGGGAACTACGCAAGTACTTAGCAGGGGAGTAATTTGCTAAATTGAAATAACAGAAATTCAATAACAATTAAGATCACTGAAGAGTAAAGGATTTGAGAAGGACATCAGCACTTGTAAAAGACTTAAAAGAAGGAGGGTCCAGGGTAGTAGGGGTGCACACCTTTAATCCCAGCATGGGAGGCAGAGGCAGGAGTTTAAGGCCAGCCTGTGCTACAGAGTAAGTTCTAGGATAGCCAAGGCTATAAGGAAACGCTGTCTAGACAAACACAAGAGCCAAGAACTAGCAAGCTCTTTCTGTTACTTTGAAGCATATACATGTCTTCTGACATAATTTATTAGCTTAGAAAGGAACACATGCTCAAATCTTACTTGGATAGAGTAACAATACCACAATCAGCTTCTGGACTAAAGCTATGTAGTAACTAACTATTTATTTAGAGCTTATTATGTATAATAAACACATATGAACACATAGTAACTGACTGCTAAAAGTCTGGCCCCTGCTTTAAAACACACTTCTCCATTAACAGAGTCTGTAATGTACATATATAATTCTAATGCAAGGAAGTTCTGTCTAGCAAGAAAATGAATATTTAATATGTTAGGGTTGGTCTGGTAAATTCTGAATTCTGGGCCCCAACAGCTGATTGCAGTTTAGATGAGTACATTCTCACCATACACCAGTTTTTGTTGTGTAAACTTTGCTCCTCAATTAGCTCTACTTGGTTAATAATAATAATAATAATAATAATAATAATAATAATAATAAATCCTAGATAGCCTGTAACAGGGCAGAAAAGAGGTAAGTAGGACTTTTGTTCCTGGGTTTGGGGTCTCAGGTAAGAACCACAGGTCCATAAGAGTAGAGAGGGGAGAAGAGGCTAAAGAAAGGAAGATGGAGAGAGGACGTTGCCTGATGGAGCAGATCCAGCCCACACAGCATTGATATTGGCAAGTAATATGGGGAGGGCGACTGGGAGGTAGCCAAACTAGCTTATAAAGTTAGTTTAAATTGTACCTGCCCGGTTAATGTCCTAAAGCTGTTTAAATAAATCAACAGATCTCTGTCTCAATTATTGGGGAACTAGCCAGGTCACAGAAAAGCTCTCTAGAATAAATATTCCACAACATTAATACATGTTCCAAAGGTTATTTAAAACTGAAGGCTATAGAAGAGTAGCCAGTAGAGGCTAGATCTGGCACTGGGACTGGGGTGGTGGCAGATGAGGCAAAATTCATATGAGAAACGTCATTTAAATTATGGTTAATGAAACAACAGAAAAGGGATTGGGACATCCAGAAGCCCCTAAATGATTGTTTTGAAAGATGAGATGGCACAGACAAAGACAAAGGAAGGTTAAAACTAGAAATATTATTAGAAAAAGTGTCGTGAAGGCCTTCTCCAAGCAGATAGAGTCCCTTGCCATAGTTCACAGCCTAAGAAGCAGAAGGCCTGCTGGGTTAACTATCATTGGTTCCCTTACATAGGCATTTTTCATTAACAACCTGATATCCACAAATTTGAGTGTATATGGACAGAACACTGGAACAGCAGCCATCACTAAGAGATTTATAAAACACTGACTCTACCCTTGAAGCTCTGTAACTTTACTTCAGGTAAATCACAATCTTACTATAGAATTTTATCTGGGAATCTAAACAGTATTAAATTAGTCTAATTATGGAGTCTATAAACTAGAAAAAATAATAGAGAGTGCTTTGTACAAAGCTTGGTAGTCAACACAGATAAGCAGTAATGCTTTTGTATAGCAGAAAGAAAGAAGAGGACTATTAAAAATTCCAGATAGGCATATTGGATCTGAAATACTGAGCTGACAGGTTTTCAAATTTCTGAGCAATCAAAATATCTACTGCTGTGTGACTTCTAGGGAGAACAGAGCACCTGTCTACTCACCCCAGATATGGCACTGGTAACAGTCCAAAATATCCCACCCAAGTCCAGCTTAGCAAACTGGAATCACTTGCACCAGCACAGATGAGGGGTTACTTGCAGAAGGCGCAACCTACATAGCTGACTCAAAGGCAGCTGCATCAGCAAAAGTTCACCTCCATACAGGTAACGATGTAGAAGCCTGCATCCCTCGCTCTCTTCGCTAAATGTTTACTGTATAGACTGGGAGTGGGGGAGTTATTTTGAATCTTGTGAGTTTCATTTATTTTTGAATCCTAGGAGCTTCTCTCTTCCCTTCCAGGAGTGAATGGGAGAAAACTGCTATACATCTGTATTAGCCACGTTTCACATTCATGGTAAAGTTTAACATCATAAGGCAATACCAACACAGTGGCAGGTTATTAGAATGGTACTAATTCACCCTTTTCCTGGAAAAGCACTTCCTCTCACTCTAAGCCCTTTCTCTTTTCACTTTAAATACACAACGATAGAGATGTACATGTTTTTATCATTCCTAATGAGAAATTATAAAGGGCTCAACCATGTACATATACATTTATTATGAAAAGTGGATGTTGTGAATTCTCATATGCAATATACTCCTGTGATCTCTGTAAGTGGTTTTAAAATCTAACAGAAGTGGTTATCAGCTTTATTACAAGGTTACAAGTAATGGGAAGATAGAAACGCCAAAATAATTTATAACTTCACATGGTAAAAAAAAGCACAATAAAAGTATTTTCAGAATAATAATTCAGAGAAAAAAGAACTGATCTAGACCAGCATATTTCTGGATTAGAGACCTGAGGTAAGCCAACATAGATTAAAGTACAGATGAGGAAGCTACTATGAGAACTTACAGTGAAAGTTTTGGTGTCTTTAAAAACTGAGCTATGTTATAAAAACAGGTTTTGTTTTAATCCCAAGTATGGGATATGAAGCTTCTTTTAGTTTATCCACAGCTGATAACAGCCTCTTGCAGCTCAGAGAGGCACCTGATCTTTGCCAGTTCTCAGTTTAACTCTGAGAACTTTGAGAGGGTATAAATACCAGATCCAAGAGAGAGGAGAAGGCTTGAGGAGAGGGTCAGAAAAGGAAGAAGGCTGCTGTTGGTTTGTCCTGCCACTACTGTGCACTGGACTGCTGGATATCCTGACCATGAAGACTGGAATTGCCCCAAAGAACCCGGTCTAAAGAGGTCTACGTCTCCCTATCCCTTCTAACATTCTTTTTCTGCTACCTGGGGACGGGGGACGGGGGACGGGGGCGCTTGGAAGGGAAGTAGAGGCTTAAAGAACTGCAAACAAAATAAAAGTTTAAAAACTAGCACCTACAACAACTGATAATTGAAATCTGAACCTTTTGTGTCTGAAACATATTCAACACTATTTTTATGGCTTCTTTCAAAAGAAATTCATGTACACATGTCAACAATTCCAGGATTACTTCTGTAGTACCAAACTCACAGTATTAAGCATTATATTCATATGCAAAATATCTACCTTCATTTTATTCCACCCACATCAGGTTTGAATGAGGGTCACCAGCATGTGATGCTTCTGACTGTTCCAACAAATTATTCCCTGAAGTGCTAGGTTGACTTCACCTTCTGACTAACATTTACCTGCAGGAAATAAGACCATTTTATCTACTTCATATGGACCAACTCTGCTCAACATTTTGGCAGCCACTCATATAATGGTATGTATGTGACAGCTGTGAGGGAATACAAATTTTCTAAGAGTATCATACTGACTACAACATACTTTAACAAGTAAAGTACTTATAAAGTGGAAAGTATTTGGAGAATCAATTTTGGAGTGAATGGCTCAGTTATTCAAGCCAACCAAGACATCACAAATTTATTTAAAAATCATCAGTCTTTTTGCTTCTCTTTAGAGAGAATAACAAGTAGAATCTCCTAAAGCCATTTACCTCTCAAGATGTATTTACTGAAACTATTATTAGCCAAATTATTAGGAATTATAAAAATAAAGAACCTAAAACTAAAGGTCATCTTGATAATTTAAAGCACAATCTCTTAACTTAGATTGGTTAAAATTTTCCCTTACTATTTGACAGTGAAAATTTTTTCTTATTTTAGCTGTATTATTGTCAACTGAATTCACTTAGTAATAGTTAAGTATATATTTTGTGTATTTTGAGCATACAATCTTCTAAATAATTATACTTGTATTTTCATGGTAACATTTCATCTATGAAATTGTATTATTTAGCCATGTAACATCAAGGCATAATAATAAACTTGCTGATAGTATATGGCATATGAATCATATATGCGCTCTTATTCTTCACCGGTGACTTTCCACTTACTAGGGAACTCACTTGGACACTGAGCTGCCATGGGCTACATCTGTGCAGGAGTTCTAGGTTATCTCCATGCATGGTCTTTGTTTGGAGTACTAATCTCAGAAAAGACCCCTGGGCCCAAATTTTTTGGTTCTGCTGCTCTCCTTGTGGAGCTCCTGTCCTCTCCAGATCTTACTATTTCCCACTTCTTTCATAAGATTCCCTGCACTCTGCCCAAAGTTTGGCTATGCGTCTCAACATCTGCTTTGATACTCTGCAGGGTAGAGTCTTGCAAAGGCCCTCTATGGTAGGCTCCTGTCCTGTTCCCTATTTTCTCCCTCTTCTGATGTCCATCCTCTTTGTCTTTCTAAATAAGGATTGAGCATCTGACCCCAGGCTCTCCATCTTGTTTAGCTTCTTTAGGTGTTTATCCTATATTTTATGTCTAATATCCACTTATGAGTGAGTATATACCCTGTGTGTCTTTCTGCTTCTGGGATACCTCACTCAGGATGATCTTGTTTAGGACCTACCATTTGCCTGCAGATTTCATGATTTCCTTGTTTTTAATTGCTAAGTAGTATTCCATTGTGTAAATGTACCACAATTTCTGTATCCACTCCTCAACTGAGGGGCATCTGGGTTGTTTCTAGCTTCTGGCTACAACAGATAAAGCTGCTACGAACATGGCTGAGCAAATGTCCTTGTTGTAGACTTGAGCATCTTTTGGATATATGCCCAGGAGAGGTATTGCTGGATCCTGAGTTGCAAATAGATCCATACTTATCACCCTGCACAAAACTAAAGTCCAAGTGGATCAACATAAAACCAGACACACTAAACCTCTTAGAAGAAGAAGTGGGGAAGAGCCTTGAACTCATTGGCACAGGAGACAACTTCCTAAACAGAACATCAACAGCACAGGCTCTAAGAGCAACAATAAATGGGACCTCAAGAAACTGAAAAGTTTCTGTAAAACAAAGGACACTGTTGTCAGAACAAAATGACAGTGTACAGACTGGGAAAGGATCTTCACCAACCCTTTATCTGACAGAGGACTCATATCCAGAATATATAAAGAACTAAGTAAGTTAAACTGCAAAAAAATCAAGTAATCCAAATAAAAAATGGGGTACAGAGCTAACCAGAGAATTCTCAACAGAGGAATATCGAATGGCAGAGAAACACTTAAAAAGAAATGCCCAACTTCCTTAGTCATCAGGGAGATACTAATCAAAACGACCCTGAGATTTCACCTTGCACCCATCAGAATAGCTAAGATCAAAAACTCAAGTGACAACACATGCTGGAGAGGGGAACCCCACTCTACTGCTGGTGGGAATGTAAACTTGTACAATCACTCTGGAAATCAATCTGGCACTTTCTCAGACAATATGTTTACCTTTTAAATAAATTTAAGTGTGGCCAATATCTATACATTTAAAAACACATAAGTAACAAGAATCTGTAGCAATTATTCCTGGTAGTTACGTTTTTAAGCATATGAACATGGATTTACAATAAAAAGTCTTATATAACTATACAAGACCCTTTCATTGTTTGTGTGTGTGTGTTTACGTGCTTTTGTCTATGTCAGAAAGAAAGAGAGAGCACCTATATGCCCATGTAGGCCAAAAGAGGCCAAATCCCCTGACTGCAATTACAAGTAATGATGAGGCCCCTTTATCGTGAGTACTTGAAACTGAGAATAAATCTTCTGAAAGAACTGTGAGCTGCTTCTCTTCCTCCAGACATGCCTTAAATCATTTTCCATTACTGTGTACATTAGTGCTCTGAATCACTTCTCTGGATGTTAAATTTGGGTGATATGATATATAAAAACATTCTAGCTGTGCTCAGTAAATGGTGAACTGCAGCTAAAAGAAAATTGATATGACTTTCTTTTCTGCACAAAAGATTTATTTCAGGCCACAAAGGTATTACACCACAAAGGAAGAGATGGAGGCAGTATTCTGGACAGCAGGCTATGGTTTGTATAATTCTGAAAGCAAGACAGGTGGACCAAAAACATCCCGCATAGCTGGTGTCTGACAGTCTGCCTTATTAGGGTGAGACTTCGATCTTATCGTATCTATTAACCAGAACTAATGTACTTGGAGTGAAAATTGTAATCCTTGAAATATTTCTGGTGACAACAATAATGAGTCAGCATGCCTTTTTATTTTCATCTTACAAAAAAGAAATCTCAACAAAGAGATAGAATTTTTCATGGTCTGAGGCTAAATTTGGGTTCAATTTATAACATTTTAGAACAAAAATACTGAATATATGTTGCAAAGATTTAATATTGTATAATAACATTAGCAAGTTTTCATCACATTTCTATTACAAGGAGATCTAGATATAACTCACTACAACTAAACAATACAGAAAAATAAGCCATGTGCACACACTAACTAGAAGTTGTTACTTAAAGATTGGTTTTCATATTGTGAAAAGGTTCCTAAAAAGTATTGCACTGGCTAAGAGTGCTTGTACACATTTCAAAACAGAATTAATTTTACTATCTGGTACTTTGTAAAAACCAATCCCAGCATACACTTTAATTAATCAGACCAATGGTTACTTCTGTTAATTAAAGTACTTCAGGTCTGGTTGAACTTAAATTACAAATTGTCTTAAATTCCATTTGTCACCTAATTTTGAAAATTCAAAAAAAAATTTAGAAACATCTATAAATCCAACTTTTCTTAAAAAAAAAATCTATCTAGGGTAAGTAAGAAGTTTCCATAAACATTATATGTGGGGAGGGGGTACCAGAGAGATGGTTCTGTGGTTAAGAGCACTTGTTGCTCCAATTGGAAAGAGAACCCAGATTCCGTTCTCAGCACCAACACAACCATGTGTAACAGCAATTTCAGGGGACTGGACCCCTCTGACCTCTACATACACCAGGCACGCACATGGTGCACATACATATGTATAGAAAAACATTCATATAAAATGAATTAAAGAAATCTTAAAAACAAAAAAGAACAAAGCACTCAACACTCTTAATATCAATAAAAGAATTTTTCTTGCTCAAAATAAGGACCATTCAGGAAAATTCAACTTCCTTTCAAATTTACAACTATTTCACTGAAATATCACACGGCTACCCTGACTAGAAAATTATTTTATAAAACAATATGCCTACAAGAGCAAAACAACATTTCTAAGATATTTTGTAATCTGAATCTATTAACTTTGTTATTCAATCATAATGTTTTATTAAATCTGCTCCATTTTTCGTTTTAGGCTTAAACTTTCAAATTTAACTGGTCTGAACAACATTTAAAATGAAATTTAAAAAATCCAGCTGGGCACAGTGGCACACACCTGTAATCCCAACATTCAGAGAGATAGAGGCAGGTGGATCTCTGTGAGCGTTAGGCCAGCCTGGCCTACAAAATGGATCCAGAACAGACAAGGCTAGACAGAGAAACCCTATCTCAATAAACTTAAAAAAATAAATGAGAAAAAGGCATGATAAACAGTGGCTTGTAATTAGCAAAAAGACCGATAACTCTCATTTAAGAATATAATAAATAGGGGTGGAGAGACAGCTCTGAGGTTAAGAGCACTGGCTGCTCATCCAGAGGTCCTGAGTTCAATTCCCAGCAACCACACGGTAGCTCATAACCATAATGAGATCTGGTGCCCTCTTCTGGTGTGTAGGCACACATGCGGCCAGAACTATATATATACAAATATATATATATATAGTTATATATATATATATACAAATCTTTAAAAATATAATAAATAGACATCGAAAAGTCTACTAGATTTTCCACCTAGCTACGTACCTAGAACATGTGATTTTCAATTAGTACCAAATTCCTATCTTTACCATAAAGAAAACAACAGCGGACTGTGGCAATGGTTCAGTTGGTAAAGTGCTTGCTGCACAAGCCATGAGGACCAGGGTTAGATCCCTAGTATTCATACAAAAGCCAGCCATGACAGTGCATCGGCAATTACAGAGGCAGATAGTCTAGCCAATCGGCATGCTCAAAACATACTAGCTACTTAACTAGTTACCGTGATTGTAGCTCACAAACTAAGATGGAGAGTGAAATAGGAAGGTACCCAATGTCAACCTCAGGCCTCTGCACACATGTGTACACCTGTTACAGATGTGCAGTCACACATAAATCCAACATACAAATACAACATTAATACATTAAAACATACCAGTTTCGTTACTTTCCAACTTTCAGTCTTGTTGCTCGTTATAAAACTACGCAGCAGCACTATCATTAAAACGTGATGCATGTAGTCTAAATGTATTTCACATGTTCTCACAATTTCTTTTTTTAACAAAAAAAACCATAATAGTTTATAATTTTAATACAAAGTAATTAGGATTTGATGAAATTCATTTGTACAATAATGACCAAATGCTAAAATTCTCTATCCTACCCTTCACATTTTTCCGCAAAATAATTTATGAACAAGTATGAATAGGGGTACAATTAAGATAATTTTCCATTCAGCAAGACAAAACAAAACAAAACATGTTTTGCTTATACCGGAGAAACACACTCTGAAATGCATAATCTGGAAATCATAGCTAACTTACCCACTGTATATATTTGCATGAAATTTCTTTTCTTTTTCTGGTTGGTTGGTTGGTTGGTTGGTTGGTTGGTTGGTTGGTTGGTTGGTTCATTTTCAAGACAGGGTTTCTCTGTGTTAACAGCCCTGACTGTCCTTGAACTTGCTTTGCAAACCAGTCTGGTCTTGAACTCACAGAGATCCTCCTGCCTCTTCTTCCTGAGTACTTGGACTAAAGGCATGCCTGTCACATGAAATTTCTTATCTTTCATTTAATGTTTCCAGGTCCTGCATTGAGTTTCCTGCCTTGGCTTCCCTAGATGATAGGCTATGAGCCAAATAAGCCACTTCCTCCCCACGTTGCTCTCAGTGTGTATTTTATCACAGCAACAGAAAGCAAGCAGGAATCATATACAATGAGCAGAACTACTACGATGTGTGTCTTTGAATCAGAATAATCAGAGAGGTTAGCTAATTAGTAATGAGCCATAGAAGAGGATGGAATCTTCCAAGAAAGAAGAAACAGATTATAGCATTAAAAGAGATAAAGTAGAAACTAAAATAAAATGAAATGGGGAAATGAATGGGAGAACAGAAAAGAAGAAGGGAATATGGAGAGGGACAACTAACACTAATGACATTTTGAAAAGCTACCTGAAATATATATGTATATAATAATAATTTAAATGGAGACACCATATAGTGAAGGAGACAATCCCCCAAGTAGCCATCTTGTACCACCAAGTAAAACCTCCAGGGGCAAGAATCGGTTAGATCATGTTGAGTCACTGGCCAAAGGACGCTCAGAGAGCGCCCCACCACTACACACATCTCCACAGAGATCCAGACATCTGACAGAATACTGGTGCCTAGCATACAGAGAACTCAAAATTGAAACACCAAAAAGGAAAAAAACACCCAATTTTAAAAATGGGCTACAGAACTAAACAGCTGGTTTGCAAAGGAAAATGATAAAAATGACTAGGAAACACTTTTAGACATGTTCAAGATCTTTAGGAAAATTCAGCTTAACACTACTTTAAGATCACAGCCTAGCCAGAGAGTAATCATCAATAACAGATGACAACAAGCGCTGTAAAATTCCTAAAATGCACCCAGAGACAGACAGGCGGGCAGCCAGGCAGGCATGCACAAGCACACAGACACACATTCACAGACACACACACACAAGAAATAACACTACCATATGACTTAGCTGTATCACTTATAGGCATATACCCAAAGGACTCTATAGCATACTCCAGAGATACATGTATTTCCATGTTCAATGCTGCTTTAGTCACAAAACTAGAAAATGAAAGCACTCTGCATATTTACTAACTGATAAATGAATAATGAAAAATCAGGGTACATACACAAAATCAAATTTTATTCAGCTCTAACGATAAACAAAATCTGCAGGTAAATGGATAAAACTCATAAAAATCACAGTGATGTGACCCAAAATACCACATGTTCTCTTATATACTTGAACCCTAATGTTGACTCTTTTGCTTGTTTAAACTGGAGAATCTATGGAAGCCAGGACATAAGGAAGGAGACATTTGGGGTAAAAGCATCTTCAAGGGGAGGAGGGTAACAGAATAGAGGTAAAAGTCAAGTTGAAAGGGGAGTAATAAGAATGAAAAGGGTTGTACTGAGAGGAGGGTGGGAGAGCTGCAGAGACAGAAGGCAAGGGTAAAAAAGATTATTCATAGGAAAGAGTATATGAAAAAGACACATGGAAACCTATTATCTTGAAATCAAATACTAAATCAAAAACTAAAGAGAAAGTGAAGGGTATAGCTAGATAATGCAGCTCCGAGAAGCAGTGGGTTATCAAAACTAAAACCCAGTAACAAATTCCCAGTCCCAGAGGTGGAATACTTCCTATAGGAGTTGTGATCAGGGAGGCCTCCAAAGCATGACAAACTTTTGTCAGTCCAATTGGTTGGCCATCAGAAGTAGAGGATGAGACCTTATTGTTGAAGACACCATATAATCTAGTAGTAAGACATATAAAAAAACAAGCTGGAAATTTCCTCCCTGCTGACTAGCATCCAAAAAGCTACAGAAGGTACTATGCCAATTGCTGAGGAAGAAAAGCCACCAATGATGTCACAGAGCTACAAAGTATATGAACCAAAAATTCAACTTGCTAGGTAAGATGTACTGAGCTGCTCAGTCGTGGCATGGCCATCGTGGGGCCAACACTGAGGTCTGCTCGTAGGGAGGACACACATGCCTATAACAGCAAGGACAGCTGTGAGCACAAAGACCTTCCACCCACAGACCCAGGGAAACCAGGAATGTTAAACATACAGGAGCCTCTCCTCAATACTTGTTTTCCTGCCCAAAAGGCTGGGAGATTTCGTTAGCAACCTGGTAACCTTTTGCTTTCTGTAGAAGCAGACTTCACCTATCTTTTGCTATAGAGGCAGACTCACCCAATTTTCCCAGAATGATTATCCAACAGTCTTCCCTCCCTATATTATTACCCATCCTTTAGTAATTCAGAAAAGATGGCAGACTTTCAAACCAGCAGAGCTGTGCTCTTAAAGGCTGGTCCTCTGAGAAGGAAAAGTGCACCATCTTATCAAAGAACTAAATATTTTTCCTCTTTTTAGCCTAATTTAAAATCAATCTGTCATCCTGGGGGTGGTCCGTTAGCCAGGTGATTAACCTGATCCAACTGGATATTAGGTCTCTACCCAGGCCAGAGATTCTATTCATGTGACAAGGTTTTCTTTGTGGACTTATCACTCCCACTCTAAAATTGAGACATGTGGAATTCAGTTATCTCTTAAAATCAGATGCGGGGGTGGAGGTGATATCAAGCAAACATCACTTCATGGAAGCTTATACAAAACAAACACAGCTTCAAAGAATACTTCAGAAATTTGGACAGAAGCTTTATATATATATATATATATATATTGCTTCGACTTATGTAGTGCTCGGAATCAAATCCATGACCTCACCCAAAAAAGCAAACACTACCACTGAGCTACAACCTGACTCTGAACTCATTGTTTATTCTAGTATATAGAGAATCGGATGCTTTTGTTATAATTTTCTTTCCTTCCCATAATTTACGGTAAATATGCCTGATGCCTAACTCTCTGCCAGGAAGTAAAAGCAGTTTCTTAAAAAATAAAAAAAATTTAAAAAAAATAAATATTTACAGCTAGAAATTAAAGCACTTGTTGTAGATAAGATCAGTTTGATCTTGAAGGATGGTCTACCATAAGACAAAACATTTCAAAACACCATAAAACAAACAAACAAGCAAACGCCTTAGGGCTGGCAAGATGGCTCCGTGGGTAAAGGTGCCTGTCACTAGGCCTGCAACCCAAGTTCAATCCACAGGACCCACCTGCTAGGAAAAAACATCAACTATCACAGGTTGTCCTCTAAGCCACACCAAACCTAACACATACATACATAAGTTTAACTTTTAAAAGGTCAACTTACATTGCTGAATTGCAAGGATTAACACAATCCAAACAATAATCCTATTGGAAATGAAAGAGCAGGAAAGGGGAAAAAGGTTGGCAGGGGGACAAAAAGCTTATTTTACACCGTTTATATTTTTAGACTGTTTTCAATCATGTACAAGGCTTGTCACACAGGTGTAGCCATTTTTAATTTACATCGAATGTAAATTAAATTCCAAGTCACCAAACTGATTCATAACAAAAACTTGCACACAACCAATTACCCTATAGAAGGCGATCATAAAGCTTAAGAGCCACCTCCCATCCTGAAGGGAAGGAAAAACTCCCACTAAACTACACAGTCACATGGAGCTTTCTGGACATAAAAATAAAATTCCTGAATCTTTTTGTTGCTGCAAAGTTTTGTGTTCACAAAGCATGTGGTATACTGAGAGTACTGAAGAGTACTTCAAAGGTGCCTAAGGAGAGTTTTAAACAGGTCATTCAATATGACTAAGTTAAAAAGAGAGCAAAAATAGCACATAAGACTACATCTAAAAATAAAGACTAATGATAAAAATAATATTTTTTCTGATGTGACAGTCATTAAACAAAACTATACAAATATTATTTTAAATAATAGAAAAATACAAGGATATAATTAGAACAATTCTATAAGAGCATTAAAAAAAAAAAAAAACTCCCAGAATTATACCTGGAAAATAGCTAGCTAGTTTTAGGTCCTTAAAATTTTGGTTCTATATCTGTCTGGCGTCTAGGCAGATCTCTAAAAATAGACTAGTTAGGAAATCACATTCTGTTACTAGCACAGAGGGAAAAGAGGTTTGAAATCTGTGGATTCACCTGATACATAACCTGTAAAACTCATTTGATGAGGGGGAAAACAACTCCCAGATATGATAGGTGATAACAGAAATGTACCTATAAAAGACCCCCATCACCCCTCCCCCCAAAACACAAGAAAAATAAAACCGACTCCTTAATAATGAATTAATCAAACTATTAAATGGATATCAGAAATATACACCTATTTTGTTACAGCTTGGATCTGAGTGTTCTCCATAGTCTCATATATAACAGCTTGCTTTTCCAGCCTGTGGTACTATTGCTGAGAGGTAGTACCTAGGAGACAGCAGTTAGGTCCACTGGGACATGCCTTTGAAAGGCTATAAAGAAAAAAAAGGAAAGAAAGAAAGAAAGAAAGAAAGAAAGAAAGAAAGAGAGAGAGAGAGAGAGAGAGAGAGAGAGAGAGAGAGAGAGAGAGAGAGAAGAAAGAAAGGAAGGGGAAAAAGGATATAAAGACTGAATCCATTCTTTTCTTTCACTGCTTCCCAGCTGCTATGAAGCAGTCTCCTCTGTCAGCTTTATTTATTCACTTTACATCCTAATCAAAGCCTCTCTCCTGTCCTCCCAATTACACATATATACTCCTCCCCCTTCCTCCCCTCTCCTTCTCTTCAGATCACCCGTGGGTACCAACCCACCCTGGCACATTAAGTTGCTGCAGGACTCGGAGCATCCTCTACCACTGAGGCCAGACACGGCAGCCCAGTTAGGGGAACAGGATCCAAAGGCAGGCAACAGAGTCAGAGAAAGCCTCTGCTCCAGTTGCTGGAGGACATGAAGAGCAAGCTGCTGCTCTGCTACATATGTTCACGGGGCCTAGGACCAGTCCACGCATGCTCTTTGACTGGTGGTTTAGTCTCTGTAAGGTCCTATGGGCCCAGGTTAGTTGATGCTGTAGGTCTTAAGTAGTCCTTGACCCCTCCGGCTCCCTCAATCATTCCCCAACTCTTACATATGACTCCCTGAGCTCTGTCTAATGTTTGGCCGTGGGTCTCTGCATCTGTTTCCAAGAGCTTCTGGGTGAGGCTTATTAGAGAAGTTACACTACGTTCCTGCTACAAGCCTAGCAAAGTGACATTAACAGTGTCAGGGTTCTCTCCGATGAGATGGCTCACAAGTAGAGCCAGTCTTTGGTTGGCTCCATCCTTGTCCCTGAACACCTTGTAGGCAGGACAAACTTTGGGTGGAAGGTTTTGTGGGTGTGTTGGTGTTCTTACCCCTACACTAGAAGTCCTGCTTGGCTACAGTGGGTGGCTACTTCAGGTTCTGTATTCCCCGCTTCTAGGAGTTTCAGCTAGGGTGCTGCCCATAGACATCCTGGGGCCTCCCCTATCCCAGGTCTCTGGCAAATCCCAGAAATGGCCCCAACTCAGATTTTGATTTCTATCTCTCTCCCCGAGTCCTCTCTCCCCTGCTCTCCCTGCTCCTAACCTCCATCTCTGCTCCCCTCCCCATCCCTTCTCCATCTACCTCCAATGCCAATTTTATTTCCCTTTCTGAGTGAGCTTCAAGCATCCTCCCTAGCACCCTCATTGTTACTTAGCTTCTTTGGGACTGTGAATTACAGCGTGTTTATCCTGGCTAAAATCCGCTCACAAGTGAGTACACTCCATGTGCATCTTTCTGGGTCTGGGTTACCTCACTCAAGATGATATTTTCCAGTTCCATCCATTTGCCTGCAAAATTGCATGATTTCCTTGTTTTTAATAGCTGATTAGTATTCCATTGTATAAATATATCATACCTTCTTTCCAGTTTCTGGCTATTATGAATAAAGCTGCTATGAACATAGTTGAGTAAATGTCCTTGTATGGTGGAACATCTTTTGGCTATATGCCCAGGAATGCTATAGCTGGGTCTTGAGGTAGTATTTAACAGAGGCTCTGCTATCTCTGTGCACAAAATTTGGAGACCACATAAATGTTAAGAGTATTATGTGATCCAGAGCATGTAACAGTTTTCAGCTGTGCTAAGGCAGTTGCCCGAGGCCAGTAACATATGGATCATACATAAGAAAATAAAGAAAACAAGTACAATCTGGAAATTCATTTGGCCTCTCCAATCTGAATGTCCACCTTTAATTCTTACTAAGAGAACTGTAAAGCATAGCAAAGGGTAGCAACGAGAAGCCAAAGTGCCTCAGGAGGGGTTGGAGGATGGTGCGGTCCTGAGGCAGGGCTGCTATTCCAGCTAAAAGTCTGGCAGGGTGCTCCCTGTGTTTTCTCTGTAGAAACAGAAACCCTCCTTTCCTGCAGCTGTTCTCCTGGACACCTACTCATTTGTTCTGAAATGGTGCAGGCACTACTCTGCATCTGCACACTCCTCAGCAGCTGCAGGCAAATCCGGTGAGATACAATGAACTGGAACAAGAACTCTTGCTGAGACCCTTCTGAGTTTACAACCCCACAGGAGGTCTTCCCTAACGACAAGAAAGGAGCAGAAGGAGTTTTAAAAACAGGATTAGACCTATCCACAATCTTCTAAACACTTAGGACCCACTAGTCCCTCTGGTTTCTACAAGGATCTGCACTTTGAAATAATGATTCACTACGTTATAGGCAGAGACAAAAGCCTAAAATACAAAAAGGCTAATTTTAAATAGGGCCTTAGAAAACAGCTGTGTCAATAGACAAAAGGCATATCTGGAAGAAAAAGAAAATCAGCTGTTTTTTTTTTTTTTTTTATTTTTAAACAGAATCAAGATTTTCCAGGGAAGCCACCACAACCCTGTAAGCAGGCCAGCCTCTGTAGATCTTCACCTTTTTTCTTTTTTCCTACAAATCAAATTCCCAGTATCACCCCCAACTCCACAGTAGTTCACCACCTGCAAGCACTTCTATCTCTATGCCCCAATCTCTGGCAAATCATACACATGTTCGCCAACCTTCCTTCCTACTCATCCCATTGTCCCAGGCCCCAAGTCCAGTAATCATTTTCTGGAGAACCCTGCCAGAGAAGCAAGTAGGCTAGGGAAGCAGGTAGGAGAGCATTAGATTTTCACTCTCCATCCTCTCCTCCAAATCCAACCCCCACTCGCATCCCCAGCTCTTTAGCAGGCTACCTGCTGTGGCCCCTCCTCACTCTCTATTCCCATTCCCAAAGGACTAAGCAAATCCTGGAACACACTGCTGTCCTTGCTCCTGTGAATCTCCTAACCCTAACCCCCAGCCCCATTCCTAAATGTCAGTTCCCAGTGCCTAGAAACACATTTTACCTGGGACCCTCAGGGGCCACACCTGGCAGGACGCCAGAAGCATTCCCTACCAGGTAACACACAGCCATCACCCTCTCTTAAAAAAACGAGAAAGGGCAACAGAAGGCCCCCAAAACCAAAAACTAAAACAAATAAGCAACAAAACAAACAACAACAACAAAACAAACCCACCTCTTTTTACTTAAATATAACAACGTAATTGTTTAAGTTTAGTGCATCGCCTCATTAATTCTCCCAGACAGTGCCATGAAACGGGTACTAGCACCAGTACTGTGGAAGTAGGGACGTGGGGTCTTTCAAAATGTACAAGAGTTCAAAGGCAGCCAGTCTAGTTCTAGCAATACCCGCCCCTGCAACCTCTTAGCTCTTCTGGAACAAAGGAATTCAGCGGAAGTACTCAAATACTTCATTAAGTCAGCCTCTGTAGCTGTGGCACTGTATTTCTTATACCTTTGTCGGTATGTAAGAAAGTTTAGCTACTAAAAAGACAAAACTATCCTCAAGCATCTTCAAACACTTTAGTGTTGCTACTCTCCAAGTAACTGTCATGCTAACAGACAGCTCTCTGATAGAGAACATTCTCAATGTAATTATCAACAAAATCTTAAGCTTTTGAGTATATAACATCCTTTAACACAGTCTCATTCACAGTCCCAGTAGGGGCAAAAAGCCCTTATTCCAATAAGAATGGAATATGGAGGGGGGAGGTAGATGCAACATCGTTCTCAAGCTCATTTTATTACTCCACAATTCAATCATGAGATTCTTTCTACTTTTCACCTTCATTAATATAGGGATTTCTACTTATACCCCTTCATCTTATATGAATTACTGATTTCACTGTATATTTTGTCTTTGCTATAAAATGCCCTAAGATTTTTTTCTGTTTTTTGAAAGATTATCATGGGAAATCATGATGCCTACTTAATAGATCTTCCTTCAGGTCCAGTAAGCACAACTACTATAGGTGACAAGTAAATGCTTGAGAGCTACATAGGAAGCAATCATTTAACTTCTTAGGTAGCATGTTTATGAAAGGAATTCAAGATTCTTTATGGTGGGGCAGGGGAATGATTCAGAGCATAAAAGAAGTTGTTCAAAGGGCAATATGCTTAGAAAAATAAAAGCTTTCTGGGAAGGAACATCAATATAATGTCATAGAACAAAAGTAATCATAAACTAGGAAGAAGACCCATCCTACAGTAAATATTCCTCTGTAAAGGGTCTCCTATGGTCAGCAGGGTTTCTTAGCAACAAAAACACAACTATGAACTATCAGGTATAATAAATCTGAAGATGTGAACTTGACAGGAGAATGAAAGGGAAGTTCTAACTTTTCTTCTTGAATTCTTGTATAGATTGAGACAATCATTCTTTAAAAATATGCTATTCAGGAACAAAATGTCAAATTTTCCTAAAATCTGACCTCTAGACAATAAGCCATTCTCTCTAATTATTCTTACAATATACAAAAGCCCTTTAATAAAAATGTTATTTATTCCAAAATTAAGCACCAAAACAAAAATGCTAATACAAAATATCAATGCTAAAACTTCTGCTAACTCTCCAACAAATCATGAGAGAACTGTAAAGCACTGTGCATTTAGGATGATTTAACTATGAATCATGTCCATGATGTTTATCTTATAAAGAATTTTTTAAAGATTTCATTTCAGTCATCCATCTGAGCAGTAGCTCTTACTTGCAAGTCAAAGCATAGCCCAGGTTTAATAAAGACATTCTTTTAAGAAATGGGAGGAATGGGAAAAGGAAAATGAATGGGAATGACAATGGCTGCCAAGAGAAAGAAAAGTGGGAGGAAAGGGACTCATACATATTAGCATCTATATTTAAAAAAAGATTTGGATTTTCATTAAAAAGATGACAGTTAGAAATATTGCTAATATTTCATTAAATTCACACAGACACAAACACACACAGAGGGAGACCAAGTACTACTGTAGTGAAAGTTTTCGTTTCTTTCATGTGTTTTTTTGTTTTGGTCCCAAATGTGGGATGTGAGAGTGTTTTTATTTCATTATCAGTTGGAAAACAAAATCAGGAGAGGGCACATGGTCTTGGTCAGCTAAAAACAGACACATGAGAGGGCATGTGATGTTTTGCTGGAAGCTGTCTCATGTGAACTTTGAGAGGGATAAACAGAAGCCTATGAACACAGAGACAATACTCTCTGCATTGCTACTCTTTGTAAGGTGCATATCACTTCACTGGTCTTCGTTTTTCTGCACTTCACTTCTTGGAGAGAAATGCTCCAGAGCAGAGAAGTTCTCATGGCACTCTTGTGGAGTCTTGTAGCTTTGGCTGACTCATTCTAACTTGATTCAGTGGTGTCTTACTGTTTCTGCTGAATCGTGCCACTGCTGTTGATTTGTGTTGCTCTTTGGTATTAGCTATTTGACTGGACTTCTGGTATTCAGACAACAACAAAGACTGGACTCGTCCCAAGGAACTACGTTTAAAAATGTCCACAATCCCCTTTTCCTAATCACCTTCTTTCTCCCCTACCTCTGGTCAGTGGGTTGGAAGAGAGGTAGAAGCATTTAAGGACCCTAAATAAAGTAGGTTTTTGGAAAATCTAAGACTACATATCACAATTAACTGAGTTCTTCTAAAAGAAACACAATCGTAATAGTATCAGGAATAACAGAAGTCATCTGAGAAGCACACTGAAGCAAAATAGACTTGTTTGCTATCAAAACAAGTCTGTTTTAGAAACCAAAGCCTTCTAAACGCAAGGAGAATATTATCTCATCAAGTTCATAGTTTTATAAAACCCAACATAATTTTTACATGCTACATCTCTACTTTTTTACCCCTACACTAACTTCTAAGAGTGCTGATTTTAAAGGAATAAGGGATGTTATGTATTTCATTCTTACTCCGATTTGCTTTCATCTCAATAAGCCCAACAGTGAAGAAATGGCTTGTTCCATGGGCAATGAAATAGGACACAATCGTCTTAAAGGATATTCAGTGCAAATAACCACTTAATGAATAAATCATTTATAAGAACTTAAGTTGGCTTTGATTGCAATTAGTCACTAATCTTTTATTCATTTACCTTGTTGATATAACATTATACTAGTATTCTGTATCCACAGAAAACATTTGACAAGTTTCAAAGAACACAGAGTACATACGAATGAATCAAAATAACCCAAAAGTGATTGTAATAGCATAGTGTCATTTTGGTAAATTACTGCTAACATGACAACCCCTCACGAACTTAAGATTATCAGTCCTATATGAAAACTTTTGATATACCAACAAGAGGGAGACATCCATGCAAACAATGCACTTCTTTGTTTTACTAACTTACAAGACTGGTAAGGAAGAAACTGATGGAACAGAAGTTGCAATTCATTCTAAGTTCTAGAAAAGTAGAGGAAAGGGCTATTTTCTTTCCTCTGTGCTACTATGACAAATAAAGAAAAGAGAGTACTAGAAAAAGAGATAAATGGAATATAATAAGGCATTATATCAAAAGTCCCATCTTCTAACAACAGAAGCTTGTGTGTTTTGGACTTCTAAGCCCCACAGAGATCAAGGTGAGTGTTTGTATAGGTTAAATTAATGGCATCTCTGACTTATACAACCAAGTTGATACTAAAACCTGTGTTTGCCCAGGCTCCCATTTATTCTCCACAGTATTGTTTGTATGGTACTTTATGGTACCCTAAATAAAAGTGGGAATTAACCACAGCATGTAAAATCTTTTCTATGGGGTGGAAGCTTGCTCCAGCTTACAAAGACCGCCTAAAGGTAAATTTCTGTCTGTGTGCAGTAACAGCCAGCATTTCCTTTCCTCAGCCCTTTGCATCTCATTGGGTTTTACTCTTCTTTCTCCAAAGTTATGCCTTCTAATAGACAATTCCCTGTAATTTTGGAAATTATTGCTTTTCACAGTAAAATCAAGTAAATTAAACAAACACTGTTTCCTTCACTGAAACACTGAACACTTCCTATTTGCTGGGTATCAGCCTACGGGCATAGACAGACTGAACAGAGGTTCCCATGATAGTGCAAGTAAGTCAAACAACAACACCAGGGCATTTTCTGGTAGGGATAAATAGAAAGAAGGAAAAGAAAGTTAGGTTAAAAATTCAGGGGAGGATAAGGTCAGTATTTCATTAAGAGGTGATTAGGAAAGATTCACTAGTAAAGTAGCATTCTTAGCAGAAATCCAAAGGGATTTAGGAAGTGATTCACATAGCAACCTGGCAGTACACCAGGGCAAGGGCCAGAATCAGCTTGTTGTTCATGAGAAATAATCACAAAACCTGAAGTTAAGGTATATTAATCGGCAAAACAGAGGAATCTGAACTATACAGAACTTTGCAGCTATTACTATGATTAAGTTGAGGAAGCCCTTTGTTAGGATGTGAACAGAAGGATAATATAGTGCAACTTATAATTGTTTGTTCTCATTTCTATATTAAAGGAAGAGAAAAGAGAGTTCTATGAATAGACTAGAAGGTTCTTAAAAATTAAAGGCCTATGTTTAAAGATGATGGTGACTTGGAACACAGTGAATAGTAATAAAGACATTGAAATTTGGATGGTGTACATAAATTTTAATGTTTCATTTTTAGATAATTTTAAAAATTTGCAGATATGTAATTACCATACACCAAGTGCCTTTCTTATGGCTAATATTTTATGGCATATTTAGCATAGTATATCACTATTAACTAATAATAACTTCAGACTTATATCTGAGCTATATCAAATTTCCAATTTTTAAGGTAAAATGAATAGCACTTACTGAAATAAGCTCTGATAGAGTATCAAAGAGAGAAGTCAACAGTATTTCTAAGATTTCTGTTCAGCTAATGAAAGGCTAGATGTATCATTTCCTGGGATAACAAAGATCATGGCAATAACATATTTGGGGCACAAAGATATGACACTTGCGTTTAGATATATTGAGATTCTCACTAAAAACCAAAACAGAGATGTCAAATAGGCAACTGGCTATATGAATACAGTTTTCAAAGGAGTCTAGCCAGATGTGTCCAACATGTGCACCATAAGCCACAGAGACCCTATGGTAGCTATAATTTTAGTTCAACACATTCAGTGCCATGTCACAGTACTAAAATGCCCATTAGATAAGTACTTATTGGTTTGAATTATTTACTAAAATAGAATTACAAGAATCTGACACAGTAACATAAGCATACAAACACTGAATATGACTTCCATTTTTCTAAACAGGGCAAAATGATGACAACTCTTAATTTTAGCTTTCTAATTATATACATATTAATATGTCCACACTTTACCAGAATTCTCTATTGTCAAAATGCCTGTAAAAATATTTTAACAGGTTTAGCACATTTCATAAAAAGCATAATTTTAGAATAAGATAACTACCAAACTTTTCTTAATAAAAAAAAATCTTTTGGCAAAATTTCAGAATATCAAGCAAGAATAAATCTGAGATTTTTGTGATCTGTAAATATATTTAAACACACATTTTTTTTTCCATTCTTCTTTTTGATATTGATGATCCAGTCTGTTCAGACTGAAATTTAGGGTAGTGTTTATACATGAAGTGACCTTCAGTAGGGTAGCAGACCCCCAAAATGAATGCTAATAAAAACTTTCTCAATAAAAATATGTGATAAAATATGTCAAACAGGAAGGTTCAAGAACATTAAACATAGGTTATTCTAAAAATTTCTTTGACATTTAAATATTAGTATTTTCATATTTGAACATTAAACAATGAAAAAAAATGTTTTCCCAATTCAGCTCATTCACTGGGAGGAACTGAACTGGGAAAAAATTTTTCACTGTTTAACGTTCACATGTTCATAAAGTCCAAGAAACCATTACGCTCCTGGGTATATACCCCAAGAAATCATGGTCAACATACAATAGAGATAACTGTGTAATGCATGTTTATTTAAGCACTATTTTTAACAGCCAAGTTACAAAATTAACTTAAGTATCTGTTAATAAATGACTAGGTAAAGAAAGTGTGATAGAAGTAGTGAAATTTTATACATCCACAAAAGTATGAAATTATGCCAGGTATAAAAATGAATGAAACTGGAGATCATGTTAAGTGAGGTAAGCCAGGCTCATAAAGGCAAATTTCCTTCATTATACTGTGAGTTCCTCAAAACAGGTTTAATGCTACCTTGCCATTACCAGGACTAACACATCACAGGCACTTCAAGACCTACAGAATAAAAGAATGAATACTATAGGATCATCCCACTTCTTGGCACCTAGTAGCCTCTATTAGCCGTCAAAGTATTCAGCTTTGTCTCCTGTCATCTCTTGCATGGCAGTAAAATTTGATATATTCTATATTCTCAAAATTATTGTATTCTCCAAAAACCCTTAGAAAGTCAAATAAATGCTCTGTGATAATTATAGTTTTCTTCGACATTCTAACTACTGTTGAAAATGCTATATAAAATATGCCTGCAAATGTTATGTAGAATGGGTTGAAAGAACATAGAAGTGATAGTGAATAGTTTATTATCTAGAAGAAAAGAAAAATATTGGAATTGTAAATCTGAAAGGAAGGCTACAAGATCTCTATCTAATCTAGAACACCTTAGCCATAGTAGTTATGAGATTTAGTCAATGCCATAGTGACCTTTTGCCAGCACCAAAAACAGAGACCAGAATCTTAGACCATTAGAGTCACTAGGTTAGCATCAGTTTTACATAAACTACCAAGAGTATTTTCCTAGTGTATTTACTCCCAGGGCTTTCTTTTTCCTCTAACAATGAGCTGACCATACAAGATTCACATATTCTCAACACGGAAAGGTCAAAATGTGATTGTCTTTGTATTTTCCAAAACTTTGAGCAATTTTTTCTCATTGCTTATATTGGTTTTGCATGCTGTTTTAAAGTTTGCAGCATAAGAATAAGAGATGCTGGCCTGCATACAATCAAGTACTGTGAGACACAACTAGAACTGGAGATGCTGAGCTTGAACTGATTCAAGAGGGTGCACCTACCCTCACACAGAGTAACTGCTAGGGAAGCATAAGCCTAACCAAAATGGGCTTCTCACCTCAGGACTTTAAAGTGCCTCAGGTGATAAGGTAAAGAATGTATGAAGAAGAAAATCTGGACTTAGATCTCTGGCTTTTAGTGGGGTAGGGTGTATTATCTTAACTATACACATGCATACTGACAGGCGCATGCAGACAAGCCTTCCACCCAAATATTTAGAGGGAGAGAAAAAGGAAGGAAGGTGCTGAATGTCTGTAGCTGAAGCACCTTTAAGCTATTTAGTGACAACACATTCCAGCTTTGATTTTGGGTATCTGAGACCAAGTTTAACTTAAAGGACACATATAATACTGCTGATAGTAATAATTCAAAATTTTAAAACTGATTCACAGCTTACTACATGGATGTATAATCCTCATGAGAGCCCTGGAAGGCTGACAATGCAGGCTACATCACTGCTGCTGTAGAAGAGGAAACTAGAGTTCAGAAGATATGTCCTAGGCCACAAGCTTACAGGCCAGAAATGAACTTCCAACCGCTTGCTCTTCTGAGAGCAACTTAGGAGCCTGGCAGTTATTGATTAAGACAGACCCATGACCTATCACCTGATGATTACAATGGAGAAGAATTCATACTGTGGGCATTCTAATCCATTCTAATGTTTCCCCTTTTGCTTAGAGAATATTTGCTCCTCTTTCATTCTGTTTTTCCAAAGGAGCGCTATTAAACATCAAGTAGCAGCTGTATGGACAAAAGCAAAAAATTTAGGGGAAGGTGGACTTTTGGAAACAAAGGGTCAATAGTAGTTATGTTTACAGTGTAGACACCAATGCTTTTTAAAAAATTAATGGGGCTGATGTATTCTTAAAATATACTTTCTTGCTTTGTTTCCAAAGACAATTGTATTACTATAAATAAAGATGGACTTGTAACTATGTATTTCCAATGTAAAAGAAATAGGATGTTTTTATGAAGTAAAAATGAAAGATGCCTGTAATACAGGGGACCATGATACACACAGGCCAAATCAAGATGGGTAAAATAAAACAATCAATCCTAAATCTACTAGTAACATGGTCTAGTTCAACAGAAAAGCAGTACCATTTTTGATAAGGAAACTTTAATGCCATGCATTTACTGTTTTTGTAGCATTTTCTAAGCTACAGACCCATAAGAATGTTCATTTTCTTGTTTGAGACTAATAATTGTATAGATTTTAGGAGGTGAATCATCACATGGGGATCTTAAAATTATATATTTGAAGAATATAAATTACTAACTTTCAGAACTTTCATTTAAGCCCTTAATTTAGGGGTTAGAGCTCGTATTCCTTATAAGAATTATTCATAATATCCTATATTCAAGAATCTCCAAACATCTGAGCTGAAAGTAATTTTAGAAATCTAACCTACCTCTTCATTTTCAATTTAAAAAAATCCTAATTAAAGTATGTTGTATGTGATGGTTAATATTGATTATCACCATAGAAACAAATTTCTAGGCATAGCTACCAGAAATTCTCTAGATTGGGGTAACTGAAGTAAGAAAGCCTACCCTAAATGTGGGTAGTAGCATCAATGAGTTAGGGTCCAGAACTGAATAAAAAGACAGAAAGCGAGCTAAGTATGAACGTTTCACTTCTCTTTCTTGACTGAAGAAAAACACAGTGTGCCCAGCTGTCTCAAACTCCTGCTACCACGGCTTGCTTCCTCGCCGTGAAGGACTGTACTCTCAAACTCTGAGTCAAAATAAACCCCTGCCATCCTAAGGTGCTCTTCGCAGGGATTTTGCTGAGACAATGAGAAAGGTGATGAGCATACTATACACTTAGGAACATGAACAAATCACAGGCACACATCCTGATAAGTGCTCACAACCACATAACTAACCAAACCATGAATCGGAACTCAAGGTCCCTGGAAATCCCCCATGTTTGTTTTTCCTTTCTCAGTGGTATTCCCACCCCCTTAAAAACCACTCCTGTGTCCTAACTCTAACCCCAAATGTTACTTTTGCTTCAAGAAAGACTTTACATAAATAGAGTATCATACATTAATTTTCTACCTGGCTTATTTTATTCAATTTATATTTGTGAAATTTCTTCCTCTTACTCTATATAGCAATAACAGATTTGTAATATTGCAGTGTACGGTAACTGCAATTCATCTACTTTATAATTTGGGTAATTCCCAATGTTTGATGGTTATAACTAGTGTTGCTATGTGAACAGTATTTGGCATAAGCATGTTTGGTTACATACCTTGACAGGAAGTGTGGCATACCGCATATGAAAATAGTCACCATTGCAGATTACCAACATTCCTCCAAAACATTGCATTAATAAGGAAAAGTAAAGCTTAGGGAACCAGAATGATTTTACATATAACTCTTCAATGGTTTAAAAAAAGAACCAGAGATAAATTCAGGAACTCATTCTACTACTTCCTCCTAAGCACCCTGCATACTGCCCACGGCAATACAAGTAGGATTTGTTAAAGTAAAAATCTCAAGAGACAAAACAGACAAATAAGGCCAAAAGACTTTTGTTGAGCCTGAGACAGAAATCTGAGGACACTTTTATTCCACCAATTAAATATGATCTAATCCAAATCAGTTAACTGGCTTTTCTGAGTCAAATTTCTTTCAACAGTTAAATGGCTCTAATGCTTCCACTTATTTCATAAACTTATTGCTCAAGGAGAATCTTGATGAAAGCGTTCTGAAAGGCAGAAAGACTCCAGATGATGCTGTAGAGCATCTATATCTACACACCATCCAAACAAACTCAAGAGTTCTCTTGAAAAGAAATCAATCTTTAATCCTGTGATATAACAATAATTTAAAAATGGAGAAGGAAAAAAATCTTTCTGCATAAAACATTTTAGATATCTGGCAATATATTTTCCTCAAAGCAAGAAAATACAGCAAAGATAAATCATTTATTATTGATAATAATAATTACAGAAATAAAAATTTTAGTTTCCAGGTAGTTTTACCTATAATTCCTAGAAGGATAAAACGGAAAAACCTAACACAAACAAAAGACACATCAGAGAGAAAAAAACACATTGTTCTTAGTAATATTTTAGAGACACGAGACTATTTGCAGGGAGAAATTATTCTAGTTACTTTCTTTGGAGCATTAGTTTACGGTGCTCTCCAACAAAAGTCTTTATGGCTTAATAGGAAGAAACAATAAAACTTTGCCATTCTACAGCCCACATGTAGCAAAGCAAAGAGCAAAAATGTACAACCAAAAGTCTTCCTTATCCACAAAACCTAGTGCCACTAATACAAGAAGTAGTACATACCATGAACAATCTTTTTTTCTGACTGACGCACTGACTGACTGACTGACTGACTGACTGACTGACTGATTGATTGATTTAGTGTATGAGTGCCCTATCTAAATACACACCTGCAGACCAGAAGAGGGAATAAGATACCACTATAGATGGTTGTGAGCCACCATGTGGTTTCTGGGAATCGAACTCAGGACCTCTGAATAGCAGACAGTGCTCTTAACCACTGAGCCATCTCTCCAGCCCTATAAGTTAATTTTTTTTCCCCTGAAACAAGGTTTCTCTGTGTAGTTTTGGCTGTCCTGGACTCTTTTGTACTCCAGGCTGGCCTCAAACTCACAGCTATACTCCTACCTCTGCCTCTGCCTCCCTCAGTGCTGGGATTAAAGGCATGAGCCACCACACCCGGCTTACCATGAACTCTTGAGAATATTTGGAAATAACTTTCCCCTATCATCACCTCCAAAACCAAGAACAGATTTTCACAATCAGTGCAAAGATTATTCTTTGTTAGCTGTGTTCAACTATCTATTTTCTTTTCCCATTGACCCCTTTCTCCTTTAAAGACAAAAGGCAAAACCCTGTCTGCTTTAGAAAAAGCAGCAGCATGCTCCCCAATCCCCTGTCTTTTCCTCCTTTCTGAGACTATCTATGTTAGATTCTAACTATTAGGAATACAGCTGCTCTGACTTACAAATCACATAACTATGAGTTTCGTACTGAATACTAAAAACTATTCTTGCATTTTAGCTGTCTATAAACTCCAACTCAAGTACACTCGGGTGTCATTTATGACATTATGTGACTGTCTCTGGCCAGAGAGAATATTCTGTAGCTCTCTATTAGGTCCATTTGATTTATGATATAGTTTATTTTATTTTCTTATTGGGTTTGGATTTGGATTACCTATCTATAAAAATAGGAGCGGGAAAATGAAGTCACCAACTATTACTGTATCCAAAGCTATACCTTCTCTATCTGACCTTTTATGTGCACATTAATGTTTGTTTTATGAAATATTCACTATTTGGATCATACATAATATCATCTTGCTGAATTGTTCCCTTTATTAATTGTGGTTTTATCTCTAGAGTAATTTTTGCTTGAAATTTAATTTATCAGATAACAGAATAGCCAGGCTAGCTCATTTTCAGTTTGTTTCCATTAGTATGACTCCTTGTTTTCTGCCCTTATACTCCATTTCTGTTGCTGGTTTCTGAGAGAAAGCAGATAGTTGGATCTAGTTTTATGATACATGCAACCAACAAATGTGTTTCTGCTGGAACAAAATCTTCTCCTGACAAGGAAGTCCCTCTCCTGAATGCCATGAAACAATCACACAGAAAAACATGAAGAAGAGGAGGAGAAAAGAGAGGTTTTCATCAAGGAGTTTGCATTCAAGATCAGCCTTAATGGAAAAACTTAATACTGGGCAGTAAAGTTGACATCCCCAACAGAAAGAGGATCAAAAGAGGATCACCAATTTATAGGAGAATTAATGAAAAAGAACCCAGAAGTAGACCAATGAGTGAAAACAATTTCTTACAATTCAAACCATTATGAAAGACCAAGCACACAGCATCAATAAACATAAAAATAAACCAGACTGAGTTGTCTTCCCTCAAGACTCAAAGAAATTGGTTCCAAGACAAGATTCTTTTTTATTTATTTATTTTTATTTTTTACAATTTATTCACTTTTTATCCTAATTGTTGCCCCCTCTCGCATCTCCTCCTGGCCCCATCTTCCCTCTTTCTTCTCTCCTCTTGCCCTCCCCTATCCAATGAAAGGGGGAGTCCTCCTCCCCTATTATCTGACCATAGCCTATCAAGTCTCATCAAGACTGCCTGGATCCTCTTCCTCTGTGGGCTGGCACAGTCGTCCTGCCAGGTCAGGTGGAGGCAATCAACAAGCAGGCAACCAAGTTCCTATCAGAGGCAGGCCCTGCTCCTCTTACTCGGAACCCACATGGAGACTGCCTATGGGCTACATCTGAGCAGGGGGTCTATGTCTTCTCCATGCAAGACAAGATTCTTATCCATTCTCAATACCCAAACCTGAAGATGCCCAAATCCCTATACTTTAAATCACACCAGAGTTAAAATATCCAGTGCTATGTAAGTTGTATGCAATTGCTAAATTCTTTTTAAAAAAACAGTAATAATGGCAAAGGCTGAAGAGATGGCTCAGTGGTCAAGAGGACTTGTTACTCTTCCAGGACCTGAATTCAGGTCTCAGCACTCACATCAGGTGTCTCACAACCACTTAGAGTTCTAACTCCAGGGAGACCTGCCCTACATAGGCGTTTGTACTCATATGCACATATTCCCACAGAGCCACAAACAAGAACACATAATTACAAACAAAAATAAAAATTTTGTAAATCATTGCAAAGAAAAAGTCTGTCCATGTTCATTACAAACTACATTTCTCGTCTATAGATGGATGACTCTATAGATATGGTTCCCACAAATACAAAGGTAGACTATACAAACAAATTAAAAATATAAAGGAGATATAATAACAGGACTTTTTCATATCTCGAAATGAGAGCTTCTTAGTAAAACAAAATGGGCTTATTTTAATGCTGAACATGAAATACTTATAAATACCAACTGATTTCAAGGGTAAGACTTTTTTCTTAGGCTTATATTTATCAACTACAGCCCCTATGACCCAGTTTCCTGGCCACGACACTTCAACCTTGCAAGTTAAATAAATGCAGATGATTTTGCAGTCAGCCTGTACATTCTGGAGCCTTCATTTTCAGTTTTAAAGATAGAGTGATAGTCAACAGTGAATGTAAGCAGTCTTTTCCTCTTATAATAGAGAGTAACTGCTTCCCACTTCAAAACTATAGCATGAGGCCACAGAGGAGAACTTTGCAGCCAGCCCTGAAGATACCTGATAAAACAGGGCCAGACGAAAGGGGAGGAGGTCCTCCCAATCCGTGGACTTGGAAAGGGGCAGGGAGAAGCTGAGGGAGGGAGGGTGGGGTTGGGAGGGAATAAGGGAGTGGGATACAGCTGGGATACAGAGTTAATAAAATGTAACTAATAATAAAAAAAATTAAAAAAGAATAAATTCAACAAAATTATAAAAAACAAACAAACAAACAAACAAAAAAACCCTAGAGCATGAGTTATCATCACTGACTTGTTTTCTAAGTGCTATGGCCCATATTGGGGATGGGGGTGAGAGAATGCGGTGGGCTTACTCAAGAGAGTTGTATCTTTGTTAATTGCCAAGAAAAACACTCATGGCTGGTCAGGCATAGCACGTGTAGCATGATAAATGATATTCAGCATTTGGCCATGGGTCTAGAAAATCATTACAATTTAATGTCCTCAGAATACAGGAGCTGAAACCTTCTAAATGCTAAACATGCCAGATTAAAAATAACAGCTGCACATGCATGGTACTTATAATTTTACATATATATATGTGTGTATACACACACACACACACACACACATATATATTTCAGGGTAACTATACATGTTTATGGGACATACTGAAGCTTATGGAGTATTTTTATCTAGATCCTCAGAGAGAAGCAAAGTAACAAATGTTCTTACAGTAAGCTATTATCCAGTTACCCAACTGAGTACGAAATAGGCCATATTTCTAGCCTAAAATGACAGGTATGGAATTGTCAGGGTTGACCCACAAAGTCAATTGTCTTCTGTATTTAATAGGAAAGGTGATCATAGAGTCAGGCAAAGTTCAGACTGCAAGTTAGCTTAAAATTTTTAACTCTTTTTAAAGGAAACAAATGCACAAGTACATAATAGGCTACAAGAGCTCAAATCAGAATGATATAAAAAATGAACACAAAAAGTAAACCTATATGGAAAAATAGGGATTTAAATCAATTTCATTATAAAATATTGTCTTTATTTTCTATAAAGTTCTTTGTCAAATATGTTAACAAACCTGGTTTTTAAACAAGTACACAACAGTACATATATGAAGAATTTAAGCACACCCCCACACAACCCTGCTCACCTTTGTTTGTCTTTTGTTGGCTTCTCTTCTGGCTTCCCTTTCTTTCAGCCGTCTTTCCTACAAAAAGAGAAGGTGGATTAGAGGCACATGCACGTCTAGATATTAGGTGTTCAGTGGCACACACTCTTCAGTTTTACTTTGTAAACAAGATACCTACTATGGGACTGACTTTATTCAATTTTTTTATTTTGGTTTTTGGTTTCTTGAGACAAGGTTTATCCTGGAACGTGCTCTGTAGACCAGGCTGGCTTTGAACTCACAGATCCCCATGCCTCTCCCTCACGAGTGCTGGGACTAAATAAAGGCGTTTCCACCACCCCCTGCCAACAACTCTTAGTGATTAAATACAGGTCAGATGTGGAATCATATCAATTCCATAACTACACCCGTTACATTTTTAAGTTATTTACACTTTCTTGCTCAATCTAAAGGGAAAATAACAGAAGTACGCATTTAATAAAACATAGCAGATACACAAGTTATAAGTACAATATCTGATACAGGAGTGGTATACAATCAATGTCATCTACCAGGAAAAAAAAATAAGAAAAAAAAAACAGTCATGTTTGTATTTCCATTGTCCTCAGTCTTCACTTTGGTTATTAGGAATGATATTTATTCTAAAGCAATGAAAGGTCATCCTTATGAAACATGGTATTTTATTAAATTGCTTTATAATTTCACCATTACTTTTCTACTGACCACAAAATAGGTTAAAAAAATGAAAAAAAAAAACACATACAGCATTAAAAGTTCAAAACAAAATGATTCAGCTAAAGTAAAAAGAACGGCATTTTATATTCACAAAAGCAGCACATTCATCTCCAAAAACCAAAAAGTCCATTCTCAACCCAAAATTTGTAGATAATAATTTAAACAATTTTTAATTTAGGTAAATAACTAAGTCAGTGTAACAGATGCAGTTTTCCTTTCATGTAATACGATGAATCTTAATCATGTGTCACATTAAACTATTTGTCAATGTGAAAGTGAACAGGGCTCTATACAGAGCACTTTTTTATCATCTGCTTTATACTCTTTCTTCAAGTATGTACTCATTTATAAGCAGGTATTAGCCATATAATATGGGATAAACATATTAAAACCTACAGACCTAAAAAAAAGGTATTTATCCATATTCTGATAATAAAATTCTATTATTTACCTTGACAAGGCTTAGAGAATGATTTATGATAAAGGGAAAACAAAATGACGAAGTCTAAATAGATACTAAATACTAATTAATACCAAAAGGAAGTGTATAGAGCTTGTGCATGCAATTTAAACTGCTTCTGACTGCATGACAAATGAAAGCTACTAGAAAACAAGAACCTAGAAAACTAGATTCTAAGGGAAACTAGTGAGACCTCAAATTCAAATGGCTACTGTATATGTGTCATAGCCCTAATGCCTATTATTACCTTATTCTGTTTCTGTAATTGATTACTTTTTCTTTTCTAGTTTCTATAAACAAATATAGACACACACACACGTACATACATACACACATATATATAACCAGGTGGGCCACTGTACAACTATAAAAGGAGATTCTAGATTATTTGCAAGTCCTAGAAATCAGAGAAAGGAAAAGGAGGGAAAGAGGAAATAAAAACCCAGTAAAATTCTGATTTGCATATTGATATGAGTTCACAGTTAAAAACAGATTGATCTCATTTGTTGAAGATGCTTTCTTTCTTTCATTGCATGGTTTTGGCTTCTTGTTCAAAAATCAAGTATCCGTAAGAGTGTGGGTTTATTTCTGGGTCTTCAATTCAATTCCATTGATCAACCTGTCTATTTTTGTGCAAACACCATGCAATTTTTATTACCATTGCTCTGTATCTCAACAATGGCTTTTTTGCACTGTCTATGGAGTTTTTCTATATGTGCTAATGAAAACAAAAATAAAATGTGTTTGAAGTATTTATAGATGATTTTAATAAAAGAAGAAAAATGCATAGTATAATTTTTGAAGGAAGCCAATCAATGCACTAATTCAATTCAAATTCTATCCTTGAGCTGCAATGGTGACTCATGTCTGTGAACTCCACATAGCAAATAATACAGCCAGAGGATAGGAAGTCCAAGCCAGGCTCCCTATGTACAGCCCATCTCAGCAAAGCAAACTCAATACACACACATACACACACACACACACACACACACACACACACACACACACGGGGTAGGAGGAAATATCACTGACTTGCTCCTCTGATAGGAATACAATGAACATCATTTTTTTTTTCCAAAGGGTTTAAAAAGAAAGGGGAAAAAGACAAAAAAACACATCTTCTAAACATGTTATACAAAAACTTTTATACACTTGGTACCAGTTACTGATTTTCTTTGGCCAGCAGCAGACCAAAAGATAACACAATGAAGCAAAGTAATATTAAAGAAAAGAACTGAAATAACTCATGCTATTTTGCTAGTTTGAGATCTGTCTTTAGCTTGCAGTATGTATCTGTAATTTTGTCTTTTCTAGCTCTCTAAATAATAGGACAACTTAATCTTATTACCTACCCCAAAGTTATTACTAACCTAAAGACTAGCGTTAAATTAACAATATACTTAATGTATGTTTGATTATTCTACAATAATCAAAATGGTTTAAGAGTTTTCTGCTTAACCTAATCTTAAAACTATAGCTACCTCAGATATTCAATAACTCTAGAGTACACAAAAAAAACTTAATTATACTTCCAAAAAAATTTTCTTTGCACATTACTACTATTATTTTCTTGCCAAAATAGCACAAAATTATCACAATGTTCTAAGCAATTTTTTATGTCACTTTAAAATCGTGTATCAGAGCTTATAAGTCCCCTTCCCATTTTATAGGTGAAAAGATGGGCAATACAATCAGGTCACTAGACTAAGGGCGTAACACAGTGAGTGCTGAGCCTGAGACTCTCCTGAGTCTGAGGCTAATGTCAGCTCCGGCACACTCCCATGCCCCGCACTCCCTGCTATCTACCTCGTCCTGTCATTGCAGGGTCTTCTCTTATCAGTAGGTACTAAAGGCATTGTCTTATTAATAATCAAGTCTTTTCATTTCAATGTTATTGTCTCCTGACAATATTTTATGTATTTAATTTTTTGTCAGGCACAGAGAAAAATAAACGGAAAATTTACAATTTAAGAACCAAACAAAATTTATTGCACTTATTCAATAACTTGCCTTCTCCTAGCAAGAAAGAGTATATAGTACCCGGGCACAGTGGCACACGCCTGTAATCCCAACACGCTGGGAGGCAGAGGCAGGTGGCTCACTGTGAATTCAAGACCAGCCTGATCTATAATAAAGCGAGTCCAAGACAGCCAAGGCTACACAGGGATACCCTGTGTCAAGATAGATAGACAGAAAGACAGATAGATAGATAAAAGAGTATCAAAAATAGAACTTCAAAGATATAAAGAAATCATTGATATGTTTGCATCAGAAAAAGCCTTTCACATAAACCTAGGCTCTCTATCTTTAGGCTTTTGATCAGGCCATATTAGCCATAACAGAAAAATATATACTGTCACCAAACTTCAAAATTAATCGATTACTGTTACTAGATGACATTCTGTCTTATTAATATTTTAGCTCACTTCTCAGGCTATGGTGGTGTGTCCACCTTTGATCTCAGCACTTAGAAGGACCGGGGCTACACAGAGAAACCCTGTCTAAAAAATTAGCTTACTTTTAATTATGTGTATATGAATATGCTGGGGTTGAGGGTAGGCACACGTGTTAGCTCAGATGCCTGCAGGGACCAGAAGAGATGATCTGCTACCCTGGAGCTAGAGTTACAAGTAACTGTGTATCACCTGATGTGAAGTACTGACAACAAAACTCACTATGAGCTCTTAACTGCTGAACCATCTCTCTCATCTCTAAATGATATGTAAATATCAGGGCTGGAGCTGCAAAGTGGCTCAGCGAGTAGAAGTACACACTGTACAATCTTGATGACGTGAGTTCAATTCCAGAACACACATAAAGGTGAGAGGATAGAACCTACTCCACAGTCATCCTCTGATCTAAGCAAATATGTCATAGAGCAAGCACTCCCCAGAACCTAATGTATCCATAAGAATGCATGCATGCATGCACACAGAATAATGTTAATAACTGAAATAAAACACAAGCTTGTGAGCTATTAACTCAATATACATGCAACCTAGTATTTCCTTTGACATTTTTCTTTTACTGATATCAGGTAGAGGAGAGAGAGCCAAAGACTTATAGAAATGGAAGTCAAGTCATATGGCCAAGACACAAAAGTTTCTTTTGTGTGTGGGTGGCGGGGGTCAGCAATTATTTTAGCTGGATGTAGCGGTTCATGCCTTTAATCCCAACACTGAGGGAAGCAGAGGCAGGCAGATCACTGTGAGTTTGAGGCCAGCTTGGTCTACAAAGCAAGTCCAGGACAGCCAAGGCTGTCTCAAAAATAAATAAATAGATAGATAGATAGATAGATAGATAGATAGATAGATAGATAGATATTAAAAGATGGAAATAAAAACCTATCTTTCAATATTTCGGTAAAAAAAGGAAAAAACAGTTTACAATAAATCCTTAGGAAACTTTATCTTTTATATTGCTCACATCCTGCTATTCTCTCTCTGGAGTTCCTTTATCATAAAAAAAAAAAAGCTACTAGCATTCTAGAAAGAGAAAATGGACTTAAAACCAAAAAGGAGAACAGGAAGTAGAAGTACAGTAATCTAGGATGTGGACAAGGCTACTGAGAAGTGCCTTTTCCTCTAATGAAACAGGAAACGCTACTATTTAAGTCTGTGATGAGACAAAAAGACAAAAGGCTAGATTAGGAACAGGTAGAGCCTGAACATTATTATGCTCAGTAACTGAGGTCACCCTTAATTCACTGTAGTTTGCACAGTTTAATAAATTCCTGTTTTAAATTTTATTTTTGAGAGCATACTGAAACCAAAATGCTACAAAAAGACAGAATCTGATCTTTCTGCCATGCTCAAGATTAAGTAAAAGAAAAGCATGAAATTCAATAATGAAGGTCAAGTTCACAAAGAAGAAAACAAAAAAAATCACATTTCAAGGTACAAAATACTCTCTTTATACCTATTATCCTTCTTAGAGGTCTCAGAAATGTTGGGCCATACCTCAGGAGAAAAAAGAAAGCAAGTACCATGAAATATGAATCTGGTCAGCAGTTAGGGCAAGACACTCATGCTCTTTTCACTCTCTGGTTATATACAGAATTTGCAGATTTAGAAATGTATCTAGTTTTCAGCACATGATGGGAACACAACCATTTGAATGTATTTCAAGCAACCCTGACATTTTGGTACAGGACAGAATTCCCAGCTATCACATAGGACAAGAGAGGGCATCTACTGTCACTTCAATGTTACATTCATCACTTTTTTGGGTGTGTGAGGAGGGGGAACCTGGCTCAATGAAAGTATGTTCAATAGAGATATAAAATCATCCTGAGTGAGTTGTCCCAGAAGCAAAAAGACACACATGGTATATACTCACTCATATAGACATACAACATAGGACAAACCCACTAAAACCTGTGCATCTAAAGAAACTAAGCAAGAGAGAGGACCCTAAATAAAATGTCCAATCCCCATCCGGAAAGGCAAAGAGGATGGACATCAGAAGAAGAAGAAAACAGGAAACAACCTAGGAACCTACCACAGAGGGCCTCTGAAAGCCTCTGCCCTTCAGACTATCAAAGCAGATGCTGAGCCTGATGGGCAACTGTTGGGAGAGTGAATGGAATTTTAGGTAAGAACTGGGAAATACTAAGAGCTGGAGAGGACAGGGTCTCCACAAGGAGAGCAACAGAACAAGAAAATTTGAACACAGGGAACTTCCCAGAGACTCATACTCCAACCAAGGACTATTCATGGAGATAACCCAGAACCCCTGCACAGATGTAGCCCAGTTCAGAGTCCAATTGGGTTACATAGTAATGTGAAAAGGGACTGCCTCTGACATAATCTGATTGGCCTGCTCTTTGATCACCTCCCCCTGAGGGGGAGCAGCCCTACCAGGCCATAGTAGAGGACAATGCAGCCTCTTTTGATGTAAACTGATAGACTAAGATCAGAAAGGAGAGGAGAACCTCCCCTATCAGTGGACTTGGGGAGTGGCATGCAAGCAGAGGGAGGAGGGAGGGTGGGATTGGGAGGGGAGGAGGGAGGGGCTTATGGGGGGATGCAGAATGAATAAAGTGTAATTGATGAAAAATTAAAAAAAATAATCTATTAAAAAATTTTTATAAAGATAAGTCTTGTTCTCTAAGAACAAAAACCCAGTAAATTTGCACCCTTCTCAGGACCACAGGACCAAGGTTCTTCAATGTATCCATATTCTAAAGCGCTTGTCTAAACATGATCAGGACAATGATTTCTCTCTCTCTCTCTCTCTCTCTCTCTCTCTCTCTCTCACGTCTAGAATAATGTAAAAGAATGCATGAAAGCACTCACTTTATAAGTTAAGTTAATGGCTTAAATCTTACGTCTAGAATAATGTAAAAGAATGCACGAAAGCACTCACTTCATAAGTTAATGGCTTAAATCTTCACTGTGCTGCCATGCCCCAGGCCTTATGGTGGGTTTGGGGTATAGAGCAACGGACACAACAGAAACAGGTGACCCATCCTGCAACCACTGCGGTCCATGATCCAGTCCTGTCAGTCTCATTTCCAACAGCACCAGTCTCTACTCTTTGCTCTTCAACTCCAGTCTCCAACTACTCTCCATGCTAACCACCTACCCAGCTCTCAAATACCACATACCACCTATAATTTTTTTATCTCTAAGATGATAAATAAAAACAGAAGATTAAAAAAATCAAAGACTTATCACACAACTGATGAACTAAAAGAGGACTTTTCTCATGTAAATAACCCTCACTTATAATGTCTTTTGAAGTAAACAAATGCTTAGTAGTCCCTTGCCCTTATGATAGAATTTTTAACCTTAGTAAAATTTCTTACAACGACAGTAGGCTTGTCGTCATTAATACTGCCTAGACTTTTAAATGGCAACATCCACTGAAAGCTAGATTTTTGTACTAGTACCTACATTGAAATGATCATTCAGGAAAATGTATTGGTCTGGGGCTAACTACAATGTTTATTTTGTCTTTGAATTATTTAAGACTAATTGCATCTCTTTGGAAATATAGCTTCCATTATTTATCACCATCACTTCTTCAAAGCCCAATGTCCACTTCTACTATCTCCTTCTACATTTTTATTTACTACTTCAGAACTGCCCTGCTGTGTAAGACAATGTTTCATGGTCTGAGCTAAACATTTCAAAACATACATATTAGTGACCTTAGTAAAGGCTCTATTTGTGAAGATGTGGGAACTTGTGCACATCAATTGACACTCTAAGTCTTAATCTTATGTTCTAGAGGGAGGCCAGCCTTCTTATTTCAGAAGCTAATTGTGAGCCTGCAACAGCAGAGTATAGAAAGCATTTAATACAGGGTCCAGGTAACTAATTGCTACTTGCTACTGTTAATAGTCTTGTTACAACTCTTTCTAAGATGGCTTATTTCAGCCTCCCTATTTCTTGATCTATCACACAAGGTTTAAAATCAAGTCAGTGAGATTCTCTATTAAATTAGTTCTGTGTCAAAAACAAATCAGATTTCTAAAATGTCCCTTAATTCTTCCCTGTTTTTCTGCTGTTTACCACTAAGTGGAACTAAAGCTGGGCTGCACCACTTTCTCAAGATGTCCAGACCCATTTCTTGACATGACTGTCCTCTTTAACATGAATACAGCTTTCAAAGAGAACTCCAAGAGAATGAGGGCCTTCTCTGAGGCCCCTTTTCTACACCATCAGCTGTGACAACAGATATCAAGCAAAACACAAATAATTTTGCAGAGCTTAAATGGCAGCATAGCACACAGCAAATGTTCAGCCCACTCCAGTAAACAGCTTTAACCTCTTGTCTTTGTGCCAGAATAAAGCTGACTTTACAATTCACTCATTTACTGCTGCTTTCTTATGCAGAACTTAACTTTTGCTGTTTCTTTATTTCTAATGAACATTTCAAGTTGTTCCATAAAGAAAAGTAAAAAGCCTATCACCACAGGTGCCAAGTCACAGAAATAAAATGGTGCTTAAAATTTCAGTGCAAACTCATAAAAAAAAAATAAATCAAATAACCTAACACAGTTAGAGAAGGCACCAGAAGGACAGGGTTAGTTAAGCATCTCTGCACAGACAGCTCTGTCTCTTCCCACCAACACTGTCATACTATGTTCCTCTTACACACAATAAAAAGTTAACATCTTAATACTCATACAGAGTGACAGCAATGAACAAATGAATTTTTAATGTGTGTAAAGAGTGGGATACTATTCAGCCTTCAAAAAGCAGGATATTCTGTCATTTGCGACATGATAAATGTACAAATATTATGGTAAGTGAATAAGGCAGGAATAGAAAAACAAATAGCATCACTGGTGTTAAATCCAAAAAGCTAAACTCACAGAAATCTAAAAGAGAATGATGATTAACTGTGGAGGGAGGGGGGTATCTTGGTCATAATACCAAGGGCAGAAAATTTCAGCCACAATAATTCTAGGGATTTTTGCATAGATGGTGACTATATTAAAAAAATATTCTATATATTCAAAGTAGCACCAAGGATCCTAAATGTTCATAACATAAAGAAATAATAATTTGATACTATCAATATGTTAGCCAAATTTTATCAGTCTACAGTACATACATATGGCAAAACATCATTCTGTACTTCTAAATAGCAAAATTATTCACATTAAAATACATTTAGGGGCTGAAGAGATAGTTCAGTTGTTAAGGGCAATGGTTGATCTTCCTAAGGACCTCAGTTCAGTTCTCAGCACCAACATGGTGGCTCACAAGGATCTGTAACTGAGTTCCAAAGGATCCAACAAACACTTCTGGACCCCAGCAGCACTGCACATGGTCCACAGACATACATACAGATAAAGCACTTGTGTCGTTCTAAATTTTAAAATACAAATTAAAATACAATGAGACTTGAATTTCAAAAAATTTAAAGGAAAGAACTTTATATCTCAGTTTTATAAGGCTTTTAAGAAAAGGATGAACACTCCTGTCACAGAAGAAATTTTATAGCTTCCAGGTGTCGGGAAGACAAAAGCGTAAGTCAAAGATAGAGTAATAACTTTATGACTTAAAAATCTGCCTTGCTATGAGTCTCAGCATCTGCTCTGATACGCTCTGCTGGGTAGTTTTTCAAAGGCCCCCTGTGGAAGGCTTCTGTCCTGTTCCCTGTCTTCTACTTCCATTGTCTATCACATTTGTCCTTCTAAATGAGGAAAAAGCCTCTTGCCTAGAGTTTTCCTTGTTGTTTGGCTTCTTTCAGACTCTAGTTTTAGTATGTTTATCCTATATTATATGTCTAATATCCACTTATAAGTGAGTATATACCATGTGTGTCTTTCTGCTTCTGGGTTACCTCACTCAGAATGATCTTTTCTAGCTCCCATCATTTACCTGCAAATTTCATGATTTCCTGTTTTTAATTGCTGAGTAATATTCCATTGTGTAAATGTACCACTATTTCTGTATCCGTTCCTCAGTTGAGGGATATCTGGGTTGTTCCCAGAGTCTGGCTTTTATGAATAAAGCTGCTGTGAACATAGTTGAGCAAATGTTCTTGTTAGGAAATACTACTGACAAACTGAATCATTAAGACTAAACTCACTTAAGTAATTATCTTTTAACATGAAATTACCATTCCACCATATTTTAAACATCTGTTTAAAAACTCTAAAACTAGTGCTCCCTTCAGCAGCTCATATACTAAAATGGGACGATACAGAGAAGATTAGCATCACCCCTGAACAAGGATGACACACAAATTCATGAAGCACTCCATATTTTTTTAAAAAATTCTCAAATTTATGAAACCCATAAATGACATCTATTTACAAATAAGCCAAATGGAGAAGCATGCGACCAGATTCTTGGGTGTTTCTTCCTCCCACATAAATTTTATTCAGTTGTATCTCATGTTCATGGTGGTTTTCAAGTTTTACTCAATTTTTGGTATTTAACATTCTTATGTTTAGGGGCTGGAGAGGTGGCCCAGTGGTTAATAGCACTGGCTGCTCTTCCACAGGACCCTGGTTCGATTCCCAGCACCCACATGGCAGCTCACAACTGCCTGGTCTGTAACTCAAATTTTAGTAGATCCAGTTGCCTCACACAGACATATATGTAGGTCAAACACCAAATACACATAAAAATAAATTTTAAAAACATTCTTGTGTTTCATATATATAAGAATATGTATTTACTTGACACAATATTATATGTTATATATTTACATATTTTATAATATATATAACATATATAAGAATAAAAATAAGCAAGAGAAAGTGAAAGAGAATATTAACAAAAATTCTTGATTTACTCTAAGCACTAACTTTACTAGCTGACCATCTATCTAGCATTATCCCCACCCACACATACATAACTTCACTCATGTTTTTTATGAAAATAGTGTGACTGTTCAGAGCTGATGCCAAACAGGAAAGACAATCATAAGGTTTGTGTGTATCTGAACTTCCTTTCGTACAAATCTAGTGAGTAATCAATGCAAGTACAATTAAATATTATCAGTTATTTATAACTTTCACGAAATGTTCTTCATACTTTGAATCTTACTGTGCATTTTCCTACTTTTTAATTACTTCTGTTGACAGTTTCATACGGGTGTATAGCTCATATTGATTACTCTCACATCCACCTTCTCTTATCTCCTTCCCACACATTAGTAACTTCTCTAAAAATCACTTTTTCATAGATATGACTTTTTGTTTCATATGTGACCCACTGAGTTTAACCAGGGCCATCTGTGTGGTCCTGGGTTTAGGAATATCTATTTGAGTGTATTACACTCACTACTGGGTACACAACTGAAGACAATGACCCCTTCTCTCTCAGAATCTGTCAATAGTTCAGCACTAAGGGTAGATCCTGTGAGCTCCACCACAACCAACGGCCAGTCCCCTGCAGGCCTATACCAAAAAGCTGTGAGTTCATTACTGTAGTAATGTGCCCTGCCTAGAAGATGACATTTTTCAGATCCAATTTCATATTTTGCATCAAAGTTTCTCCACCTTTTTCTATCTTCTGGAAATAAGCTTTAGTTACAGGCCTTAAAGTTAATATTTTCAAAATTATAGTGGGATATAAAATTCTTCTCACAGAACTAACATGTTCAGTGACAGCCTCAATAGAGACATAATGGCACATGTTCAAAAGAAAGCAAAGCCTTATGCTAGAAGAAAAATGTCGTTATAGAAATGCACTGGGAAGGTTGGAGAGATGGCTCAGGAGTTAAGAGCACTGACTGCTCTACCCGAAGACCAGGTCCAATTCCCAGCACCCACATGGCAGCTCACAGCTGCCTGTAACTCAAGATCTGACACCCTCACACAGGCAAAACACTGATGCACATAAAATAAAAATAAATAAATCATTTTAAAAAGTAATGTACAAAATTATTTTAAAATAGTATCTCAAAATCAACAATGTGTTCAAGTAAAACAATTAGACCAAAATAATGTGTTCAGGCTTAGAGGAAACAATTTGCACAGTAAGACTTGAGTGAGTGATTCTTAGAAAATAAGAGAACATGAAGGAAGTAAACATTAAGTAGCAAGTAACCTGATTTGGCAGGAATAAAAATTGACAAATCAAAAATCTATTAACCAACATAGAATCTCAACTAAATCTAAAAAATCTAGAAAATCCTATTAATCATCAGAAATTAATTTAATTTCCAGGTAAGGAAATTAAAGCCAAACTTGGTGACTGAGGTTAGGTTCCAATTAGACCAAACAGCACATTTTCAGGACAACGCATCTTCTGTTTATTGCCTGCCAAGTACTCTATCAGGCAAACACTAAAGCATTCCATTTAAGAACTCTTTCTGTGTTTTCTGGGCAGAAATATACTCCACAATATTGAGAGCAATCTATATAGTGTCTTAGGCATCTATCGCATTAAACATTAAATCCAAAGTACTCAAAATGCACTTTTTCCATCTTAAAACATGATCTTATCATTGAAAATCCTGCCAACAAACCAGTCGTGTTCCAGGTAGTGTTGACAGTCAGCTTTAGAAAATGACCACTGAGATTATGTTTTGCTGAGGTAGTAGCTGAGCAACTGTCAGGATTCTGTCTGGAAAGGATGTCATGGGGCACCTTCTACAGAACAGAACTGTTACATGGAATTCTGTTGTTTTTACACAGGTACCAGCTTCTAGAGTAGGATGTAACGTCCTGGTTGTATCTCATTCAACTTCGTCAAGTCAGAACCGCTCTATCCAACCCGAGTTAGCATAAAATGCATGCTGTATTTCAACAGTGCAAAGACAATTATCCAAAAGGCTCAAAGTGAGGAAAGTGGGGAACGTGTGGGGTACTTCATCTACAGAGACAGTAGACTACTTGTCATGCAAGAAGAAAGTTAATCCACATTCTTCTAGACAGGTGTCGCGGCGCACGTGTGTAGATTTAGCACTAAAGGGAGAAGCCTTTAGTGCCTGGAACACAAGTTCCAGGCAACACCTATCTACAGAGAAAACTGTAAGTCAGCTTGAGCTGAAGAATGAGACCAGGTTTAAACAATAGATAGATAAATAAATGTATTAAAATACATATTTGACTGACTACCATTTGCATAAAAGTAGTGCATTAAAAGTTAAAGTGACCTGGCACGGTTGGTGTGAGGTAGTAAGAGTACTCAAGAGCTAAACCAGAAGGTGAGAAGTTGGGGCGACACTGGGCTACACAGCAGCTATAGGCCCACCTGAGGAACTGGTGTGACCCTGGCTCAACCAGACAAACAGTTAAGGTGGACAGATGCCAGGACAGAAAGAGAGGTGGGTTTGGTTGAGCCAGGATATTCGGCCATTTTCATCATCTTGATTTCAAGACCATGTGGATATATTACTCATTCAAAATATAACCAAAAAAGATGTTTTGTTCAGTGCAAACATGTTCACAGCTAACTATGACTTGAACAATTTTCCTGAGGACTGAGGGTCTTGTATTTTCAGTATTGTACCTTCCCGTTCTGTAATGTGAACACTTGGAGAACTAGCCCACTTAAAAATCATTTTCTAAAAGTCCTGGTAATGATGTTCTGGAGACGGTTTCCACACATGAGAGAAAAGAAAAAGCAAGGCGTAATCTTGTCTTACGTAAATTCTTCACATTTCTCTTACAGGTGTAAATAAGAAAGCATAAAATTTTTATACTCAACTTAATCCTGGCAGAGTGTAAACTAAACTATAGAAAACAAGTTGTTGATACTCTCCGTGTTTGTAAAGACTTGAACACACAGTTAACGTCAAATTTCAATTTACAGACTGCACTACAGGAAGCAATACAAGAAATACTTGTTTCTCTCAATAACAAAGATATCCATCCTCATCCTTACAATTTAACCTGTTTTCAACATCACTACATGTTTTTGGCAACATTCATTTCTGTTGCTGAAGCCATCTTCATTAAAGACTTTTTTCTTTGGTTCTATCAAATAATATTATAAAGTTACATCAAATCTTTAAAGAATGGTTAACTCCTGATCTCTCTTATAAAAGAAAAATATAATTTCATCCATTAAATAGTTACAAGGTTAATAAAAGAAGTGAAAAAATCTACAAAAATCCTTTTGAAGGTTATGTGAATAATATTTCCATCCAAAAGTATAAAAGGTTTTTTTAAAATAGAATTTAGTAATATGCATGGATTCTCAAATATTATATTGTAACATCTTGAAGTCACTCACTATTTTAGAAGCATGCTGCAGAAAGTTATTTTTAAATGTAAATATGCTTTGTGTGATCAACTGACTCATTAACATAGTGGTTAATACTCACTTTGGGAAAATTACATAATATGGCAGGACAATAATACAAACGTCCCCCCAGAAGATAACAGAAAGCTGAGGTTTAAGATGAGCAGGGCCTTAGGTTATCAAAATATTCTCTCTTACAAGATATCAGCAAGCAATCAATATGGAAAAATATTCAGGAAACACTAATATCCTTCAGTAAGCGAGTAGTGAAATAATCCTTAGTCCATCAAGACAACAATCCACTCAGTATTTTAAAAGGCAAAAAAGAGGAATGGAGATGGTTTCATGGCTAAGAGCACTTGCTACTCTTTCAGGGAACCCAAATTTGGTCCCCAGCATCCATAGCAGCTCACAACCATCTGTAACTTAGCTCCAAGGTATCTGATGCCCCCTTCTGGCTTCTTTGGGAACTACTCACACATGTGATAGACATACATACATTAAAGCAAATACACACATAAAATAAATATAAATCTTTTAAAGTTTTTGTTTGTTTTGGGGGATTTGTTTGTTTGTTTGTTTCATTTTGTTTTAGGAAAATGTCTTGCTATACACTGATTCGGTGAATTTCCAGAAAAAATTGCTGAATAAGAAAGGATAAGCCCAAAAGGCTATACACTGTATCACTTCACCTATAAAACATTCTGGTGATGACAAAAATTCTAGAAATGAGTGCATGGAATCTTTCTGTATTCCTACGATTACAAGTGAAACACCAATTATCTCCAAATGAGGGTTTCACACACAGGCAGGTGTTGGCGATTTACTTGTTGTCAGAGATCATACAGCACATTTACAATCAAGAAGGTTACATGACCATACAACATATAGCTTTAAATAACCTCTCAACTATGTGGCCCATGACTGACATGGAAATTACTAACTGGCACATAAACTATAACTTTAAAATACAGTAATACTATTGGAGTCACTTAACAAAAAACAGATTTTAGTGGCAAGTCAGTCACTGAAAGAGATTATACAGTCTCCAGAACAAGAATGAAAGGAACAAACACAGTGCCTAATCAGGAGGTGTCACTGAACAGTGATCAAAGTAATGTTGTCAACGCACTTCTAATGAGTAGTGAGACATATTAGGAACATAGTTGCAATTCAATAGAGAACACTTACCCGATGCTTTGCCTTAATTTTCTTCCTATATTCTTCTTTGTCAAATTTGTCCTCTTCCTGAAGCCTTTCCTTTGCTTTGTCTAAGTTGATACCACCAGTGTCATCTTCTTCCTCCACATCTTTTGCAGCACATTTCTGAATCTGTGGCCACTGCTGAACCAACTAAAGATAGGAAAGGGCAAGCTGAGGGCAGGATGAAGGGAATGTCTACAGAAACCATTTGCTTTTGTGGACTCATTTCAAACAGGGCTTATCCCCACCTTCTACTTTACAATGTATCATTTCTTAAACTTTCTCATAAACTTCCTAGTTACAGTAAGATGCCATAGAAAAGACCCTCACAGCCAAGGTAATACTGCCCTTACACTCTGAAAACATAATTAAAGACTAGGTCATAAAATTATTTGGTCAGGTGATTACATAACAGAACTTCCCAAACTTGTTAATGTTCTGTTCTCCATGCAACTAAGCTCAAAGTCATCTGTGCAGAGCAGAAACCTGGGTGACAATGTATCACACAGGCACCTTGTATATGCCACACTCAGGCATCTTGTGTACCCCTTTAACATAGCTCATCAAAATGTACTGCCTTACATTCATGTTCCTTTTACTAGATCTAATATACTCTTGGATGTCTGTCTATATAGCTTGCTCATTCTTCCTCATAGCCTGTAACAGTATGTGATAATTAAAATTAGTCAATGAGTCATATATCGACTAGTATTGCACAGAGTGAAAAAACTAATCATAAAAAAGAAAATCAGTTTGAGTTTCACAAACTGCTCCTCATTTCACATGAATAAATTATGGATGGGAACAACGTGACAAGAAGATGAATCCAAAGGAAACCTGGCTGGGTGTTCTGGCTATTTAACTACTTTAGTGTGACATATTAAATAAATTTATTATTCTCTGGACATCTGTGTCCTTTACAGATGTAAGAAGAGGCAACTCAGTAATTTCCATTGTCTCACACTATAAAAGTATAAGCTCTAAACAATTTAGAGCGAAACAGTTCTCATGCTTAATAACTGGTCTCCAGAGCATGTAAAATCTGTACCTCTGACTTGAAAGCATGTTAATTAATCTTCTTGCAAACAGAAATCTTCAGATAAACATCTCACAGGTAGTTATACATTTCCGCTACCAAAGCCAGTCTACCAAGTGAGATTCCCACAATCCTATTCTTTGGCAGTCACTGGTGTGGGCAAGAGGACCCGACAAGCTAGTCACCACTACACTGCAAGCAGCTGTAAAAGGGATCCATGGTGATGACAGCTAACATCAATTATTCCGACTTCTCATCCAAGTTAACTCACAGAGAGAGATTAATACAGCATACCTCTGGGTTAAACAAACAGCAGCCCATCTTTTAGAGGTTCAGAAGTTTCGGTACCATGCACAGCCACAAGCAGCTCCTCTTAGCCACACTCACACATTGTGTGTTATACAGCTAAGAGATGGATAATCATCTTGGAGCTAATTACTGTAATCTGCGCAGCTGAACTCTGTGGCACAGGAAGCTCATTAGGGTAAGAGCACTCCTTTCACAGGGCACTAGACATCGCTCTTCACTAGCTCACTTCCCTATGACAATTTTATAATGATTACATTTTTACATTTATGTTGACTTCATCTCCCACTTCTAGCAGCTCTGAATCACCCTGTGTTTTTGCTGTTTGCTTTTTTCAGCTCATCCCTAACCCACAAATAACAACAAGCTCTTCAACATCAATGACAAAGAAGTATAACCCCTTTGGATATAGACTATTCAGCAACATAGCTATGATGATGAAATGCGTGGGGGTTTGTTTGTTTGTTTGTTTGTTTTTGAGACAGGGTTTCTCTGTGTAGCCTTGGCTGTCCTGGACTCGCTTTGTAGACCAGGCTGGCCTCGAACTCACAGAGATCCTCCTGCTTCTGCTTCCCTGAGTGCTGGGATTACAGGCGTGCTACTGTACCTGGCTATGATTTTTTTTTTTAAATCACTATGAAAAGCTCATTTACTGGAATAACAGATTACGCATTCAAAACATTATTCTGAGGGTTTAATACATGTTGGGTATTGTGTGTACTATATTAGGAATTCAAAAGTAAACAAAATACCTCTCTTTGTGGAGAAATTCAAAAGAAAATTATAAGCTTCAAATAAAAATGTAAGGTTATATAACAATTTCTGTAAAAAAAAAGCTGAGTAAGGAAGAGTGAGCACATGAGATTATAATGGTGCTGTATGGTGTAGACACTAGGATGGTAAGAGAAGTTGTAGGCTGGTGAGGATGAGGGCATGAGACGAAAATTGTAAGGACCTTGATTTACCAGGAGAGAATTTTCATTCTTTGAATAATTTACTTATGTCCTAGCTTCGGTTGGTCATTTAAAAACAAAACAGTTATTCTTAAAATAATGACCTCTTCTGAGAAATAAGATGGAAATGTGAATTTCCATCAGGCCCAGATGAAGGCAAAATGAAAAGGAATCACCTAAATCTGACATTACTTAAAGACAGAGAATCCCCTCTATGAGCCTGCCCAGCAGTAAACATGCAGACACAGTATATAACTGAGGAAGTGCAAATCGGCATCCTCAGAGTCATGCTAAAGATGCTCTGGCAAGTATCTGTGTTAGTCTTATGCTTGTTCCCAGGGAGCACACTGATGAATATTGACGAGAAAAATCTTTTCTATAAAGAATGGAATTTAACATCATTTCACTGCAGGTATCACCAAAAATGACTTCAGTTGATTGCATAAGAGAACCTTGTCCACAGCCAGACAGCTGATAAAGCCTATAGAATAGGGAATAGAAGCCACACGTGTGCTGTAGAGACTTAGAGACTTTTTAATAATGAATGGCCCAGTCATCAGAAAAACCAAGCGCTATAATCCCTGAGATGTCGTTCAGAAATAACATACAGAATCTTACCTCCCCTTCATCAGTAAATGTTATTTTCTTATTCACTTTAAAATTTCTCTTCATTACTTTTTTTGCTTCTGCAACTTTGGTTAATTTTTTCTTGGCACTTGACTTAGAAGGTTCTTTTATCTATGTAAAGTGAAAAAAATAGTAATTAGAAAAGTGGTTGCAATATAACAACAACAACAAAAAACTTTTCAAAAATGACTAGACTTTCGATTCTCATTGGTAATTACAAGCACCTAAAATACTGTCCAGAAACTGCACTATGTGGGATTTTAACTAAGAGCTCCCTGAAGGTTAAAAGGGCTTTAAACGTGACTATGACAGGCATTAGGAAAAATCTTTCCTTTGTTCTATTGCTAAAATTGTACTATTTAAAATGCTGCTACACCAGAAACAATGGATAAAGTAATAAACATTCATAAAGCAAAGCTGTTTCCCAGGTAAAACAAAAACTATTATTATTAAATTACCGACTATGAACTTAAATTTCTAGATTAGGAAAATGTAAACTTAGAGTAAAATGAGTAATACAGTATTTGAAACTTAACATTCTTCTATCAACTACAGGAATTTACTATATGAATGCTGGGAACTATCCTATGACAATTAAATTAAGTCCAAAGACAAAAGGAATCAGCGGTGCTTAACAGAGTGTGCTGCTGGAAGAAAACCAACACCCTAAGGCCACCACAGCATAGTACTAAAATTTCAAACCTACTGTCGCTTCTAAGTGAGCAACCGAGGGACCGCAGAGGAAAGGGGGAAGATTGTGGCTCCGTGATGACTGACATGGAATGGTGCTTGTTTTGATAGGCCGGGTAACTCTCCACTCACTAGGGCCAGTGGCAGCAATTGGCAGCACTTGACTAAACAGTGCAGCGTCTATTACGCAGATAGACAGACGGAGAAGTAGTTTTTGGTATTGGGCTGCAGAGATTGTTCAGCAGTTGAGAATGAATATTACTCTTCTACAGGACCAGAGTTCAGTTTCGTGTTAGGAGGTTTACAACTGCCGCAGACTTGAGCTCTGGTGGGGAACTGGAGCCTCTAACTTCCAAGGATACCAGTGCAACCGTTCATATGCCTACTCACAGACACACACATTCACAGTTTAAAAGAATAAAATTAATTTTTAAAAGACTTTGGCATGGTAGTCAAGAAAATTAGTGGAAAACTCTATAATTTTGAGCTGGGGAGATTAACTATGCTCTATAAATTGAGGATACTAAGAGGCTGTGTGAAAAGACTGAGCATTAAGTAAACGTAAAACATGCTGCATGATACGTTCATATCATGTGGATACAGGCTTACTCCACGGTGTACTAGACTGTGCGATTCCTAGTTTTTAATTCTGTACTACAGTGAACCACTCACCAAAGACAAAAAAGAGGAATTAAATTAAATGCACAAAATTAAAAACAACTAGCTTATTAAGACAGTTTATGACATGGTATTAATACAGTTTAGAGAATTTTCATGTTTGTTATTATCCTGGATGGTTTTATGTCAACTTGACACACGCTGCAATCATTTGAGAAGAGAGTCTTTCAACCGAGAAAGACTGGCCTGTAGGCAAGCCTATGGTATAGTTTGTTGATTCACAGTTGATGTGGGAGGAGCAACCTCAATGTGGGTGATGCCACCCATGGGCTGTGGTCCTGAGTGCTGTAAGAAAGCAGGATGAGCAACTCGATGCGAGAAAAACATGAGCAAACCGGTAAGCAGTGTTCCTCCGTGGCCCCTGCATCCATTCCTGCTTCTAGATGTCCGCCTTGAGTGTCCGCCCTGACTGCAAATAAGCCCTCTCCTCCCCATGTCACTTTTGGACATGGTATTTATCACAGCAACAGAAACTCTAAGACAACTATGTAAACTAGATGTTGCACATGATAAAGTTTTAAGTATAAATAAGCTGTATCGACACTGATGTCGTTCTATCTGTATTGCTTATAACTTGTTTTGTATTTCTCATTCTTGATTTGGGTAATCTACAGCATTTAATTGTTACTTCTCTGGCAAAAAGCCAATTTATAGTTAGTACTAACATATTTAATTCATATTAGGTTTATGAAAAGATCTCCTTATCAAACAGATATTAACATTAATATACTACAATCGAACTCACAAGACTTCTATGTAAAAAGATTTTTTAAATTATTTTTTCCTTGGGACAAACAACTAATCTTCAGCCCTTCCTACGGCTTTGTGGATGTGTCCAGCTGGTGGCATGAAGGCTAGCTATGCCCACTCCAGATCTTCTCTCAGATACATATGTATCTTCCTCTGTAAATGCTGCCATCTTCATTCCCTGATCTTCAGAGAGCCATCAGATGAAAGAAAACCGTGATGGGATTAAAGGTGCGCACCACTACCACCCAGCTTAGTGACTTAAACTGTTGAAGATTCTGGATTGCCTGATTTTCTGCCATCAAACTTTGTGTTATGATAAAAGGAATCAGACAGATCCGCTGATATAATCACTATAGTATAAACATGCAACCATAAACTAGTAAATAATTTATGAGGAAGTAGTGTGAGCAAACTTCCCAAGGTAATGGTAATTTCTACTACGTTGATAGAAGTTTGAGCTACACAAGGATATATTTGAGCAAACCTATCAGATGTTTATAATTCTGATGTGTCATTTCCTTTGTATTACATAAAAATTTATTCATCAAAGGGTATTGTCAACAAATACTGAACTTCAGCTAACACCATGCAATCTGAAAAATATGAGAAAATGCAATGAAATTGGCAATGTACTCAGATATGTGTTCACTAGATGATAATGATAAGAGAAATATTGTAAGTGGCTAATTTTAAATTTTGGTAGTGGTATATTTACAGCCAATAATACAGTTGTTGCAACTTCTCTGAATATTCAAAAATAGTCTTAATAAAATACAAGAGTCCAGTCCCTAAAAAAAAAAAAAAAAAACAGGTCAGAGCATACATTCCTAATACCGAGAACTGACCAACTGGATTAAAAGTTAGTAAGAGAAACAGTACACTCCAGGGACACAGATCTGGCTCATGAGTCCACTGACCTCACCGTGGTGGGGTGGGGGATGTGGAGGTATTTGTGGTTTTGCCATGGAATGGTTCATTTTCTAAAAGGGACATTTCTTGTTCCAGCTTGCTCTCCTCAAAAAAAAAAAAAAAAAAAAAAAAAGCTTACCTTTTTAAGATAAAATATTTAAGAAAACCACTGAAAAAGCAACAGAAGTGTCAATATGGCTAGATTAGCTACTGACTTGCCTCTAATGTCCTCGGTGACTCAAAAGTGTACAGCTAACTATACAACACAAGACATCTATGTCAGGTAGTTTTTTGGATATATCAAACAAATGAGATAATCAACTTATATACAGTTTTAGAAAACATTTTCATGGCCTCAATGCTTTGGACAAGACAAACGCCATAATAAGGGCAAAAAGCTACAAACATGAAAAGGACGGTCAATGCCATGACCCAATGACCTAAAACACCTCCCAGTAAACCCTACCTCTTCACCTAAAGGTTCTGCCACCTGCTTACAGTGATACCCAAAGACCAAACCTTTCCACAGTTACCTTTGAGGACATGTAAGATATAAAAAAATTATAGGTCTATCAGAGCATATACTAGTGGTCCAGTAGTGCAAGATTGGTGGTCTTTGGGCCTCTAAGAGTCTAACTGTTCTCACAGATGATATTAAGCAACTACTGAATATTAGCAATGAAATCACAAGAATACCGAGTGTTCAAATAAATATGCAAGATGAATAACTTCCTTTCACAAAAACAGAGAACCACTCACAGGAAAACACTGGACATGGGCATTACCAGCACTTTCCTGTTACACCATTAAACCCGCTGTGGCATTTTTGAAAAATGCTTTATGAGAGTCAGTCTATATATCAGCACATACACATACATTTGTAGGGGTTGGGAGGAGCTTGTCAACAAGTCCACACATGGAGGGCAGAGGCTGACTTATACTATCATCTATCACTCTCCACCTTATATTTATGAGGCAGGATCTCTCCTTGAACTTGGAACTTGCCTCTCTGGCTAAAAGCATAGCCAGAGATCCCTCAGGATATGCCTATCTCCCCTTCTATCCTACACTGTGATCCTCCCCCTACTGCACATATAGCTTTTATGTGGATTCTGGGACCTCAAAATCAAGACTTTGTGCTTGCAGAGCAAGCACTTTACCCACTGAGCTATCTCTCCAGTCCCAGTGTTATTTTTTTAATGCTAATCTTAGTAGGGATCCTAATTTGTTTTCTATTGATGTGATAAAACACTGACCAAAACAAAAACAAAAACAAACTGGGGGGGAGGGGCAAGGCAGGAGCTCAAAGCAAAACCACAGAGCAAGTACTGAAGCAGAGATTACAAAGGACTGCTACTTACTGACTTGCTTACTCAGATTGCTTTTTCAGACAACCTAGGACCACCTGCGCAAGGGTGGCATTGCCTAACCTAATATATTCTAAAGTATGTATTTCTATTATCTTAACATAAATGTTTCAATAAAAAAAACTTCCGATACATTATCAGTACAGTTTCTATTTTCCTTTTCTGTTTCCTACATTTTTCAAACACATTTCAACACCAAACTTTCATTCAAATTCCTTCAACCTTCCTTACCTTTTAGTGCTTACAATTAGGTTAGTTAAAATCCCAATTTCTGTTCTCCAGAGATAATTCTGTTTTCATCTCATGTCCTATTGTTATGACCTATGTGTGTCATGATAACTAAATTCACCATACTCTTCTTATACTCTTAAATGGTCCTGTTTACCTTTTCATTCTGAAACATAGCCCTATAATTAAAATTCCTCCTTAATAGGATATTTTCTTTGACTCACTTAGATTGTTGCAGGGACCAGTTTAGTCTGACTGTATCCTTCCTGAGTCATGACCAGCATAACTGTCATGACCAGTATGCTAAATATAGTTAAGCATCAGAGTGGTCTTTGGAGCTGTCTGACTAAACCCAGGTACTAAGAGTGCCGTGTAAATACCACACATCTCTGACATTAGCGTGACATAACCAAGCCATATTTCAGTTGGATAGTCACTTTTTTCCTGAACATTATGTGACCCCTTCCGTCTAACCTAAGTCAGGGAGACCTAGCATTCTTGCTACCACTCATGAATCACTTCTAGCCCAAATCCTCATTTGATTGTTCTCTCTACAATCCTGAATCGGTTCTTTCTTGTAGCACTTTGCAGCTGGTTCCCACACACTAGACCTGGATGTTTTCCAGAACAGTTTTTTAGGATGTTTAGTATTCTGTCTTTCTGTTAAAATACAAGTATCGGGTATCTCACTATAACCCTAAGGAGGGGAGGGGGGCAATAAGGTAATAAAAATCTCAAAATGCTTTACTAGCAGATAAAATTATGAAACCAGCAATATTTTGATTTAGGAATACAATTTTTAAACTTGCCACTTCTAATAAATTTTTTCATATTTGAAGGCAGTCAGCTAGAAGAAACTTAAGAGAAAAAGAACCTTATACATTTTTTGCTTTATAGACTATACTGATATTATTTCTAACTTTCCTCAAAATACTAGGTTTCTGTTGTTTCCCACAACTTTTAAAATCCTCCTAGAACTGACAAAAGTACAGCAGATACCAAATTTATGCAATCAAACTTTCAAGTTTATGTTCCTTTCTTGAGTCCACTATTCTACTGAAGAAAAGTAAATTCCAGAAATATATTGCTTAAAGGATTTATTCAACATCATAAACACTGATGCTTACCATCTTCCTTCAGAGATATCTAGTTTCTATATCTATTTGAACAATTCAATAGAGAATTTATCAAAACAAAAGTTGGTCAGGACATATACTTCTATTTTTCTTGAAAAAAATGAGAGTATTACGTCAGTGGAAAACTATTTTTTTTAAGAAAATGGGGATGGGGGACAATATATGCCATCCATAAACAAAACAGGCAAATGACACTGACTAAAATCCCAAAATAAATGATTTTTCAAGATCTGCTACTGTATCAAAATTAAAGACAAGTCTAATTTTCTTCTTTCACTCAAGAAAAGGACAACAGTAGTTAAAAACAGAAGTGAAATAAACTTGTAAGGGACAGGAGCCTTGACAAGTTTCAAGCACAGTAGAGGCCAAGACACAACACATAAGAACAAAACAAACAGGAAGAACAGCTCTGCAGACTTAAAACAGCTGCAGTGATGAGAGAGAGAGAGAGAGAGAAAGAAGAGACAACTGAAAAACAAAGTCACAAGAAAAGAAGAAACAAGGGAGAAGAGAAGCTCTGTGATTAATAGTGTGTTGTGACACCACTGTACCATCCCTACACATACCACATAATATTCCTCACCAACAGACTCCCAAATTGTCATTAAAGTTCAAGAAAATCAATTAAGCCAATAGTAAAAAAAACTAGAAATGTCTTAAGCAGGTATTAAAAGGGTGAAAAATAATTAATGTCCATATCCCAAATATCTTCTCTATATATAATATTTGAGATATAATACTAAAAGTACTAAGTCCAAAAAAGGAATGCGAGAACATAAATGAGCCCACTGATCGTTACTTTTGACAACTTATTCTAGACTATTTCCTTTCCAAATACTTCAATTATTTAAGCCATTTAGTAGTTTGACAGATTTGGCAGAGTCTTTAATAAAGAGGATTATTAAATAACAATATTCCTAATGAAAAACTTATCTGAAACTAATTTTGAAGATGTTCAAGTTTAATCAAATAAACAAGATAAACTGACAAAAATTCTATTAAAATGAAATTAACTCTCTACTAATATACTGAGATACCTCAAACTACATTATGAAACTCATAATTTGGCTCATTAATTCCAAATCTATGATGACCTCTTACCAACAAGGTTTCCTCTTTTCATTCTGGCATTCAAGACGTGAGGAGCCAAATCCTGATCCATATTTAAGAATGATATAAAACTGTGTAACCTGCATTTTATATCTCCTGCCAGTCATTTCTGTTCTATCTCCATTGTATATGTTCTGGCATTTTTCTAATAGGAAATATTAAACATATTTTAAAGCTATTTTAAATTCCTTTTGAAATGAGGAATAAAACATAAACTTGTAAAAAGTCAAGTCATATATTCAACAGACCTTCTCTATTATACTTTTTCATTAGCTTATTATTACTGTAACAAATATGTAAAATTAACTTTCAAAGGAATTAGTTTTGTCATGCCTTAGTTTTGAGGGTATTTAGTCCATAAGCAATTGTCTTTGTTATTTTGGGTTTCAGAAAGCTCAAATTTAAAAGACAGGAAAGACTAAGTTTAGCTAGAGATTCAAATTCATAAGTGGAAATGAGTTTGTTCTACACACACACACACACACACACACACACTTTAGAATGATTACAGGTAAGATGTGATAAACCAAATCATGCACACAAGAAGATTCTGGGTTACCTAAGGCCTTAAAACACATGCTGAGGAGTTGTGTTTCACCCAGAATATGACACAAAGTTTTAAACTGCAGATAGTCTTCATATTAAAAGTAAAATTAAAAACTAGAGAAAGAGGCTAGGGAGGTACCTCAGTTGACAAAGCACTTGCCATGAAGTATGAGGAGCCAAGGTGAGCTCCCTAGAACCCACCTAAAATTCTAACGTAGTAACATGCAGCATAATCCCAGTGCACCTACAACAAGACAGGAGACTCCCTAGAAGCCTGAGGTACATAAAACAACTAGCGACCTGCTTAAAAGACAGTAGAGGATGACACTCGGCCCTTAAGGTGGTCCTTTAACTTCAATATGTTATTCAGATAACTTATGCATATGCATTTTTATACTATACACATAAAACATACAGACAGTAACATTTTTAACAAATTTTAAACTTTATAAAAATTGAGGGCTAGAGATTTAGTCCTATCTGTGTTGGTGATTGTTCCGACTACACAGAGCCTTAGCTTAATTTCTAGTAACCATCTCCAAACAGTAAAAGTCAAACAGCAGATGAGGTTGTATTTCATTAAAAAGAAAAGGCCACCGTCTCACATTGTCTCTCCTGAGTGCATGCACTTGTATGCACGCACACTCACGCGCGCACACACATGCACATGTACATTACATATGTGTACATATACTCACATTTATAGTCAACATTAATGGCCAACTTGATACAGCCTAACAACATATGAACTGTCTCAATTGATATCGAAGAATAACGGCCCCAGAAAGCTGGCTAATCATGAGCCTGTGAGTTAGCCAGAGAGCGTGATCCAGTAAGCATCATTCCTCCATGATTCCTACCCTGACATCTATTTATGATAGACTATGAACTAGAAGTTTAAGCCAAATAAACTCTTTCTTCCCCCAAGTTTCTTTAGCTTAAAGTGATTGATTACAGCAACAGAATAAGGAAAACATGATGGATGGAGACAGCAACACACACACTTTCAAGGATAATTTAATTTTGATATTACATATAAATGAGTAGAAAGTAACACTTGAGATTACACAAACACATGACAATATAATTATACAGTAAACCTAAATGAGATTTAGCCAATCAGTATGTGCATCAGTGTGTTAAAAGAATGCAATTTGCTAAAATTAAAATACAACTAATGAAAACGCAAAACTCAACTTAACTTGCTTCATTTTTCTTAAATGGTGAGAAATATGCACCCTTAAGTTAACTATCACAAAAAATAAAAAGGGTTTTGTTGGTTGGCTATTTATAAAAACATGTATCATGTATTCTAAGCCCCTTTTCTGAAAAATGTATAAAACTTCCTCATAACTATTTCCTGTTACAATTTTAGATACCGCCATTTTTATCTTCTGATTATGCTACAATGCACTTAATGAATAGATTTTGAAGAGCATAAACAACAGAGTAATAGCTAAGACAACCAAATAATCATTGTGATTTGTACTTTTTTACTAACATATTTGTCTTTATAAATCAATGCAGGTAGTGAGTTTATAAGTCAATTATTTCACCAAAAAATATGAAATGTTAATATTCTCCTTCAAGTGCAACTCTCTGAGATATACAACTCTATTTTAAAAAAAATTCAAAAAACAATAGTGAATTAATATAAACATAGCTAATTTATTAAATGTAAGTGATACCAATTGCAGTAGAGTTTGCTAGTACACCATGGCAAAAAATTAAGCTTATTTCAAAGGTAGCAGTGAATAATGATTTAACAAACTCTAGAAAATAACTAGATTTGTCTTAAAGTCTTAGTTATTGATTTTCTTGCCCATTCCACAAATAGTGTCTAGTGAACTAGGCAAAGTTTATAGGCAACAGCCATAGGAAAATTAATGTGCAGCCTGGTTATGGACCATTAATGCAAAATATACAGTCACCTTCTTAAAAGAAAACCAGGAATGCAGTAACCATGCTTACACTTAAGAAACACCAGGATAAAATAATAATTTCTATGGTAAGAGAACATTATCAACAAACATGAAAATCTTTCCATATGAGCACAAGTCAGTAGTGCAACTAAAATAAAATAACTAAAGCCTAGTTATTTTTTAACTTGGAGGCTAGTATTAAATACGTGGAAACCAAAGAAATGAAAATATTTCTTTTTTTTAATTTTTTTTAAATATTTCACAGAAAGAAAACCCATTGTCTTCACAAACAATTCTACAAAACAAAACTAATGTTATTGTAAAATCTAAATATATAGCATGGTTAAGAACAAGTAACATGGAAAACAATCTTCTTCCTGTACTATACTTTAAATGAAACTTCTGCTAAAAATAGAAATGTATCTTCGATGTTTCTATACGGCTTGCTCCATTTAGCAAAAGCAACTACAACATAATAGTTTGGTGAAAAATTTAATGAATCCAATCTGCGGAGAAGTTGGAACTGGCTTCCATAGAGCACATGGTTTGTAAAAGGACAGGTACAGTGCCAAGACACCTCCTCTTTAGCTGATGTGAAGTCCAGCCAAAACAGAAGCCATGCTTCAACACACTGTACAACTTGGTCCTGACAGGAAATCAATTTGTAAGCAATGAAATACACCACTTTAATCACTATACGTTTACTTAGATCTTATCTGTGGCAAAAGGCTCAAATGATCTTACCTTTATATTAATGCATGGGTAGAATATCCTTACTTTCTCTGTGAGCAGGGCTGGTAACTTTATTCTCATCAATGCAGTATGTCAATAATTACAAGATGTCACTTATATAACTAGATTGTGTATTGCTTCTGTAGATGTATTATGTAACATACAGCTTTACTTTTTCTATCATATGCGAGCTACCAAATCCCCTAAAAACTAAATGTCAACAGCCATACCTGAGTAACCCATATGTTGAAATATAGTCTTTAGCAGCTAAAGGTAGTATCTTGCAACAACAAAAAAGATTAGTACGTATTGGACTGTTAAAACAACAGGAAGTTACTTTCTACAACTCTAGAGTAAGAAATACAAAAGCAAAATAGAGAAATAGCTCAACTGTTAAAGATTAGGCTCACAACCAAAATCCTAAGAATTGTGACCAAGGTTATGAGCCATTCAAGTCCTTGTGAAGGCCCTCAACATTTTTGCAGTCAGTGGCTTTCTTGCTATATCTTCATATGGACATTCAGTCCAGAGCATGTAGCCAGCAGTGAGCAGCCAGCAACTAGTAAAATACTCAGTTACACAAGTGCCAAAGAGCATCCCCACCCTCGCTTCCCTACCTGCATTCTATGCCAATCAAACCTAAAATAAAAACCAAAACTAACTAATGCTTTATGGCAACTTTGTCAAAAGATCATGAATAGAGGACCCAGTTTAACCACACGCAAATATCTCACTCACAGAAAACATGAAATGACAAATATCCTGTTTGTTTGATTTTTTAATTATTTTATTTATTTCTATTTACTGTGTGTGTATGAGAGAGAGAAAGAGAATGAGGGGGGTGTATGTAACATGCCTGCATGCATATGAGTGGGAGAGGAAGGATGAGAAGACTGTGTGTATGTGACACGCCTGCATGTATGACAGTGAGGAGAGAAAGACAGAGAGATAATGAGAACACAGGAGCCTACATGTGGACATACACACATACACACACGTGTGTGTGCACCATTTATCACGATGCATATATAGATTTCAGAGGACAACCTATGGGAGCCAGTTTTCTCCTTCCACCTTGTGGGTCATCAGGCTTTCACCTGCTGAGACATTTAACAGGCTCTAAACATGTTATTTAATGCTGCAAAGTTTGTGATAGTTTTTTTTTTTTTTTTTTTTTTTTTTTACACACAGTATGAAACTAATATATATCTGTTAACTGCTCTGGAGTTCGCTTTTAATTTCTCTGATATATTTGAACTAATATAATTATGTAATAGCCTCCATTAAAGTTTACCAAGTTAACTATAATGGACAGGTATTTATGGTCCATTTTTATTTTAGTCCTAAAACTTAAAACCAAGCACAAAATTGAAACACCACAAACCATCTTCAAAACAAACCCACCAGGAGTGTCATGTTCTAAAAAGGATTAAGATATAAGACCCAAAGTCAGAGGAATAAGATTTCACATAACCTTCACAAGCTGGGGAAGGGAACCAGCTCAGAGGCAATGAACAAGAACATTTATTTCTACACTTGAGCATCTGTTCTATTGCCCAGATTTCCTTACCTTACTAAAGACTACTTTTTATGATTTAAAGTTGTTTTCTGCCAAACATAATATGAAATTTGCTCATAATTTTCTTTTTAATGAGAAAGCTAGGGAGATGATTCAATCAGTAAAATCATGAGAATCTTAGCTCAGATCCTCAGGACGCATGTCCAAGGAGGGAAAAGGGTTGGTCTTAAGAGGTCATAGGCACTCTAGAGAAACTCTAGAGACACTGGATGTGCTTCCTGAATATCTGTGTTTATATCCACCAATTAGTGCTGCACTCGATCCTGGCCAGAGAAGCTTCTCTCTACAGTGAGCAGCAGTTAAAACAGTATCATCTGGTCAAGGTGCTAAGAATAAGTGAATGTTAAGTCATAGCCCTAAATGAAACTTTTATACCACCCCCACCATCCCAAGGATCAGAATTAGGGGACAAGAAAAAATGATAGAGGATAGTAGGGGTGCTGTGAAATACTGTCTTTTAAAGATAAGACTTGGCCACTACACTCATGAATCCATTGCAGCTATGGGAAGCCACATAAGACCAAGATAACAGCGTTCCAATAAGGCACCACTAATTGGACTCAGTGGGTGTGAAGAAAGAAAAAAGTAGAGGACATTAAGATGGGAAGGGAGTACTGAGGAGTCTGCAGGGATCCTTGGGGCTAGATAATACTAAGATGCATTGTACACACGTATGAACTTGTCAAAGACTACATAAAAGATGTCTTTAAGCTACTGTGGGTCTGTAATCCAGCACTGGGGAAGTACAGACAGGAGGATTCCTGGGGAAGCTGCTAAAAGCCAGTTTACCAGAATCAGTGAGCAACAAGTTCAGTAAGAGACCCTGTCTCAAAAATCAGAATGTATACAGAAACTGTGGTACATCTACACAATGGAATATTACTCAGCAATAAAAAACAAGAAAATCATAAATTTGCAGACAAATGGTGGAAACTGGAAAAGATCATCCTGAGTAAAGGTATCCCAGAAGCAGAAAGACACACAGGGTATATACTCACTCATAAGTGGTTACTAGACATATAAGATAAACATACTAAAATCTGTACACCTAAAGAAACTAATCAAGAAGGAGGACTCTGGCTAAGATGCTCAATCCCCATTCAGAAAGGCAAAGAGGATGGACATCAGAAGAGGGAGAAAAGAGGGAACAGCACAGGAGCCTACCACAAAGGCCTCTGAAAGGCTCTACCGTGCAGGGTATCGAGGCAGATGCTGAGACTCATAGCCAAATGTTGGGCAGAGTGCAGGGAATCTTATGAAAGAAGTGGGAAATAGTAAGACCTGGAGAGGATAGGAGCTCCACAAGGAGAGCAACAGATCCAAAAACTCTGGGCACAGGGGTCTTTTCTGAAACTGATACTCCAACCAAGGACCATTGATGGAGATAACCTAGAACCCCTGCACAGATGTAGGCCATAACAGTTCAGTGTCCATGGGAGTTCCATAGTAATGGGAACAGGGACTGTCTCTGACATGAACTGATTGGCCTGCTCTTTGATCACCTCCCCCTGAGGGGAGAGCAGCCTTACCAGGCCACAGAGGAAGACAATGCAGCCAGTCCTGATGAGACTTGATAGACTAGGATGAGAAGGAAGGGGAGAAAGACCTTCTCTATCAGTGGACTGGGAGAGGGGCAAAGGTGGAGAAGGGGGAGGGAAGGTGGGATTGGGAGGGGAGGAGGGAGGTGGCTACAGCTGGGACACAAAGTGAATAAACTACAATTAATAAAAATAAAAAATTAAATAAAAAATCAGGTAGGGAATGATAAAGGAAGACTTATGGTGTAGACACACACAAACACGTGAGCTCAAGAAGACCTACAAAGGGGCTGGAGAGATGGCTCAGAGGTTAAGAATACTGGCTGGTCTTCCAAAGCCCTGAGTTCAATTCCCAGCAACCACATGGTGACTCATAACCATCTATAATGAGATCTGGTATATTCTTCTGGCATGCAGGCACACATGCAAGCAGAATACTGTACACATAATAAATAAATAGATAAATATTTTTTAAAAGGAGACGTATATAATATGTGCCTTTAAGATGTGAAAACAGCAATGATTAAAACAAAGATTCTTGAAGGTTGCTTCTAACAAATATTATCTATCCAGTGAAAGACAGGCCCTAAGTAACAAAGGTGTCAGAAACCTTGCAATATTGAATTCAGTCTAATAGACTGGAAAGAGGTTGCTGGCAAGAAAAAATAAAAAATAAAAATATATGATTTATTAGAAAAACAAAGTAAATAGGAAATTAAAGTAAGCTTTGGAGGAGATGCTGAGAGGGCACAGATCTCTTTATATTGAGTTCGCAAGATAATCTCAAATTTGATAGTTATTGCTGGGAACAATGCTTTGTTGTCTACTATGCTGTATTATAACAACAGGTGAGGGCATGATCCTAACAGGTTATTTGAGTGAAAATATTTAGATGCTGTATTTGTATTTAAGTTGAGGGACTGATAACAACTGAATATACTTTGCACATACAAAATTGGTTTCGGGCAAACTTAAAAAGGTGAATTCACAGGGCAACTGTCATACAATTAAACTCTGCAATTCAAAACAATGTTAACAGAGTAGGTTTTCACTAAAGAAAACACATTTTCAAATGCATACATATTATCTTTCTACTTAATGTAAATAGATCCATGCAACTTTGTTTTTAGTTGGGAGGAGGAGAATCTGTTACAGGAATGGTATGGTTGGGTTTAGAGAACTTTATATAAGCTCATTACTATTGGACTGTTACAAATCTCAAGGTCCCTATTTCTGTGTCTCTACATTTTAGTGGGCTTCAACTAATAAGCCTGGGCAGCACCGCCTATTGAACACATGCTAGCCGTGAGGACACTTCTGTTGTTCTTACCACCAACAAATGTCCTGAAACTGCCATGTTAGCATGTCTATAAAGCTTCCTAGAGCTCCCTCTTAATGAGTAACTTTCTCTAAGTAGTGAAATTTCCAGTGTGTCTGTGCCACTATAATTGTGGTAAAATAGTTGAGAGCATGTATACTGATAAACAGCACAGGCTTAAGAGTCAAGTACACCTGATCTGAATTTTAACTCTACTATCCATTTGTGTGTGTGTGTGTGTGTGTGTGTTTAATTTAGTATGGTATACAGAGTCATGCATGCAAAAAGACATCAAAAGAAACCTCAAAAATCATTTTATAAAAGGAGAAAGGGCCCTGCTTAAGGAAACTGAATACATCATAAAGAGTTGGAAAGAAGACAAGAGGATGTTTTCATGGAAGCTGATCTAATAATGTCATGTCAAACACATAAACTGGCAACTTCACACATTTGTAATACACAAGCTATAAACACTTCCATTTATATTCTTACTTGAACTTCACAACAGGGTACAGCAGAGTTTTCAATGTATAAGAGATAAGGAAACTCTATATTGATGAGAAAATATAATACACATTCAGGATATACAGATCTTCTAGCATCTAACCTGTATCTTCTTTACAAACATCACGCTGCCACCAATCTTGAAACAGCTTAACAATTTCGTAAGTTCAAATACTTTGAAAACATATTTCTGTAACATTCAATGTACACCTAGCTCAAACTGTAAAGAAGGGAAAAAGACAATCCAACATAACACAAATCTACTTGTTTATTCCATGGCAGTCTACAAAATAGCAAATATGTCACTGCTTCTGACAAGACAGGTAAGAATCAGAAGTGAAGCTAATTCATATTGTTAGAAAACCATGGCCTAAAATTTTTTCTTAACAGAATTCAATCACACTCTGGTATTAAAAACATCTATTCTGACAGCCAGGTGCACATTCTAAGAACTGCAGGGTATTCTCACCACAGACAGCATGTAGTAACACCATCTCCTCCAGGCGACGTAAGAACTGCACTTGAGAACGACGGTGCCGCTAAATCAAAAAATTACCTTGCTGAAATTGTGCTATTTGTGAAGTTCACTCTTCCACAAAGGGTCTCCTAATCTCTAAAGGTGAGGGGCTGAGGTTGTTAGCCCGGGGAAGGAAAGATCATGCAGGCCGGGGGGCTTGGGATTCGGATTCAGAATCTGAACACTCAACTGAGCAGATGTGCTCATTCCGAGTATTTCAAAATGCAAAACTTTCTTTGAACCAAAGTCACCGTAGAGTGGGACAGGCAAAGGGGCTGAATTCGTGCCGGTTTGAGCTTAGTGGGCTACGTCGGAGTTCCAGCTGTTCTCACTGGCCTGGGATTACTTGGGTCACAAAGTTGACCACAGCCTCTGCTCAATTATTCTAGTGTGTTGCTCCTGCACACGCCCGAGCTCACTAGAGCATGAACACTTAGCCAGCTGCACAACCAAAATTTAGGAGTCCAGCACTAATGTCCCCACACAGGCAAACAACCTATATGGAAGGCCACAAATAGGTAAGGTTTTTTTTTTTTCTTTAAATGTTTTTAAAATCCATTGGGCAAAAAGCTTTTTCCTACATTGTACTGTCTGATGAGACTGGAGAGCAGCAGGAACATGCTGTCAGGCAGCCACTTCAGAGAAACTGCTATGGAGGCCTGCGGCACCTACAGCATGCCTCGGTGATTGCTCCTGCTGACGATGTCCACAGGGACAGGGTCTCCCTCCTGACCCCTGGGACAGTTCTTGGTGGGTTGTACTAGGCAGAACACATGGTTAAATCTGCATAGAATTTTCCCCATCCTCTATCCACAAGTGTCCTTCCCAGCAAGATCCCACTAGGCAATAGACAGGGACCCTTCTACTGAACCTCCAAGGAAAAGAAGAAAACTGCTTTTCAGGCTACATGTAACCATATGGGTCAACCACATGCATATCTTTCCACAGACTCTGTTCTTTCATTTCAACATAGAGCAAGCTATGGTTTTATATATAAATATTATATATTATATAAATAATGTATAAAACATTAAAAGGTAACTATGTAAGATATTATTTCTGAAACAATTTTAGTTATATCTATGACTATAAACTGTGTCTCGACCTAGGATATTTACTTTAGCTGCTTAAAAAACATTGAAGTCTCGACTAAAAAATATAGTTCTGTGGTAGCCATTGCTTCACAATGAGAGAAATAACTACAACTAGAGAAAACCTATATAAAAACATTAAATTGTCAGTATTTTTGTCAGGTTTCATTTTGTAAAGAGAATAATATTCAAAGACTTGTGGCATATGAAGTGAAAACGTGTATCTGTGAAACTAACATATATTAAATGTGCTTTTAATCTTATTTATTACTTATCTATTTTTGGTTTTTTGAGACAGGGTTTCTCTGTGTAGCCTTGGCTGTCCTGGACTTGCTTTGTAGACCAAGGTGGCCTTGAACTCACAGATTCACCTGTTTCTGTCTCCCAGAGTACTGGGATTACTGGTGTATGCTACCATACCCAGCTTAAATGTACTTTTTAAATAAAAGTTCCTAACACGACTAACCAAGGCACTGATATTTTTAAAAGTTACTTTTCATGAACTTCAGCAAATACCTCACAAACTAGCATATCAATATCAAATAACAACCAATACATATTACCATTTCTACATACTTGACAGACAGGGATACAAAAGGAGAGAGAGCAATTCCTTTATCACTTTTCTAAGAAACTAATAAAACACTTAAAGTATAATAAGTAATAAAAATGATCAACAGAAAAAAATCAAAATAAATAATCATAAATGCTACAAAAGCAACATTCGTCAAGTAAATTTGCTGAAACATATTTTTGTCCAACAAAATTAGGCAAAAGTACTATCTCCCTATTTCCCTATGTCTGTCCATTAATTAACAAGAATTTAATTTACTGTAAGTCTAGCACTAGATGTTCCAAATATACACATCATTAGGTAGTCACTAAGTATATTAGCTCTAGCTAGGCAGACAAAGCACACATATAAATTACAAGAAAGAAGAACAGTGCCAAAGGGAGACACAGCCAAGCAAAGAATAACACTGCAAATTTTTATGTGCTCGCTTTGACACAGAACACAAATACAAAGGAAAAGATTTACATAAAGAAGGGACAGCACCGATGTGACTACACCACCAAGCTGGACTCTGCGCACTAAGTCATCAGTACCTCTATCCCCACCGTATTTGTTGAACATCAACTCTGAATCAGGTATTATACTCAGTCTCAGTAATATGAGAATAAAACAGGCACTGTCCTCTTGATGCCCAGCTGAACATACGAATAAATGATTGCTATGATACAAATGCCCCAGGCGTGTTAAACTTGTGCAAGGGACAAAAAAAAAAAAAAAAAAAAAAAAACAAAAAACAAAGATAATTTTGAGTAGCATTTCTCCACTGGAGGTTGCCCAGGGAAATTTCTAAAGCATCCATGGGGAGGGAAGGTACTGAATTAACTTTTCTCACACAGCAGAATAATATCCATATACAACTTTCCAGGAAATCAGGAAGAACACTGGCAGAAAGCAATCAACTAGTAAGACTGTAGTTAACACAGAAAAAAAATAAAAATAAGTACCCCTGATGCCTGATTTAAATTTCAAAAACAAAAATTAACTAGAGTCCTTTGCCAGAAATACAGAATGAGCCATAAGTATGTAAAGGTTCCTAACATCACTAGTCATCAAAAAATTAAAAATAGGGCCAGTGAGAAGACAGAGATTAAAGGTACTTGGCCACCAAGCCTACCAGCCTGAGTTGGATACCTAGAACCCACATGGCAAGGGCAAATAACTCCTAGAAGCTATACTCTGACCGCCATATGTGTGCCATGGTATATAACACACATATGTAATAGTAATAGTAGTAATACTACAAAATAAACCCAAGCGGGGCAGCATTATAATTTAAAGGGCTGATTAAAGGTAGGAGAGCCCTCAGATATGGAGTGCTGTGACAAGGAGCTCAAGCTCCAAAAGCAAAATGCTGGGGATCATGACAGCCACTGCCATGATCAAGCCTGGCCAGTCCCAGCTGTCAGCAAAAAAACAGCTGAGTACCAAATGGAGTTTGGGGAGCAGGGGCTGGATGAAAATAGGTGCAGAACCCACTGGCAGTGAAGAAGGAAAACAGGCAGCAGCCGTCCAAGATTGATGACTGACGATCCCCTGGATCATTCCCTAAGGGAGCAGACCTTGCCAACAGCAGGAGTGCTACACACTGGCAGGGATTTTGGTATCAACTCTGGAGGCTAAAGCAATGGCAACTTTGCTATTGCAACTGCAAACTTACTGAAACTCTTGGGCCCAAAATCTCCTGTGACATCCTTCTGACACCTAAGTCTCTGTAACAGGAAACAGACTTTCAAACTTTACTTGATTGGAAACATTTTGGAAGCACTCAGCTCTCTTTCTTACCCCAGTTTTAACAGGTCCTTTCTTCATTTTATACCTCATTCACACACACACATTCAGCCACTGAGGACCCATGTAGTTCCATAATTTCTGAACATAAAGACCCCTGAGATCATTTATCAGAGGTAGTGGGGGAATCTGCCTTCAAGTGAGATTCAGGAGACTCCACAAGCCAGGAAGTCACCCACGCTTCAAGAGGGACTTGCAGCTTTAGACAAGGAGAATCCATCTGGCCTCAGCTTCCAGGACTGAGAAATACATTCCAACTATTGCTTCTTACTCTCCAAGACACACTTCTTCTGAGACCTGAGCTTCACCAACCCGTGTGACTTAACTTGGAGACCTGCTGGTCCAAAGACCAGAAAACCTGTAAAAGCTGTGATGTTTCTCTGAGCAGCTCAGGCTAGCTCCCTGGTGGACTAAGAGTTCAAACCTCACTGTTCGTTCAAAGTTATCATTCCCGTGTGGGATCCTAATTTTCTCCTTTAAAGTTGTTAATCCTGAATTAAGAAATTTCTTCTTCTTGCTTAGCTTCTTTAGGTATACAGATTTTATTATGTTTATCCTATATTATATGTCTAATATCCACTTATGAGTTAGTATATACCATGTGTGTCTTTCTGCTTCTGGGATACTTCACTCAGGATAATCTTTTCTAGTTCACAACATTTGCCTGCAAATTTCATGATTTTCTTGTTTTTAATTGCTGAGTAGTATTCCATTGTGTAAATGTACCATGGAGCTCAGTCTCCTAGTGGGTTCCCTAGAAAGTGAAACAGGGGCTGTCTATGATAAAGTCAAGCTATGACAAGTCATATTCTAATGTAGACCTTTCAGAGGAAGACCAGGCCTACAAAGAGAACCTGCTTAAAATCCATGCCTATTTTGCATTTGTTTCAAAATATAAAAGAAAAATATACTAAAGCCTCAAACATTCAGAGAAAGTGAGAAACAAAATATAGCATACATATAATTCTAAGGTTACAATTTTTGTACAACAACACTGTTATATACCTAAATTTTAAACAGTACCTAGAGAGAAAGTTGAGGAAGTCAATGCATTCCTTTCTACTATAACCTACAGAAGAAGTCAATATAGTTAACTGAATAGATGACCCAGGATACCAAGGCTTAACATACAATTCTCTTAGTCTTCAATAAACTAGTCTTCAGTTCCTAGATTAAACAGACAGTGTTTCATTCATCTATTTCTACATCTTCTGTCAGATGAATTATACTATGCTTCCTTGTGAAAGTCAAAGTCTACGTAAATCTGTCAATGTAATCTTTCACATTCAAAAGCCAGTATGCAGAGTAAAAATAAATTTAAGATGAATAACTTTCACTTCCATTCAATATCCTGTGACAAATTATTCTCATAGTTACACTATTCATATTGTTTTATTATCTAAAGATGTTTATATAACTTCCTTCAAACTTGAATGTACATGGTAATACCACTATTTAAATGAGCCAATGGGTAATTCTAAATAGGTTTTTAAAGGTTTCACCATGCTCTCTATCACGTTGTGGGAGTTAGGGGACGCATTCATGAGACAAGGCACCATGATTCCTTGAAGGAGCTAATGGGAAAACCACAATGAAAGGATAAAAGTAGCTATGAAAGGCCTATTTCAAAGACCTTGAGTGAGGCCTGAGCTTTCCTAAGCACCATACTGACATACACAAGACTACAAACACAATGTATCAAGACAAAAGGCACAAACAAATGCACTTTTTCAGTCATTATGAATCTTGTTTGTTTTTGTTTTAAAGATGTATTTTGGGAGCTAGAGAAATGGCCAGGCTCTAAGGTTGAGAGCACTTGCTGCTGTTGCGGAGGACCTGGGTTCAGTTCCCAGCACCCAAGTGGTGGCTAGCAACAGTCTAACTCCTCTGAGGTGACAGGTGTGGCACAACACAGCCAACACAGGAGGAAACGTTACTGATAGCTAATTTTGTTTTGCTACTGCTCTCATACAGTATCCAGAGAGAACAGAAGTCTGTGCTGTAGAGGTACAATAATAAAGTCTTCCCATTCTATAATCGATGAAAAGATTTTTAATGTTCTGCTTTTGAAATAAAACATGACCTATACAATTCTCAAAATTTTGAATTTTTTCTTTGCAATGAGCTAATAAAGTGCAAGTTCTATGTTTGGCAAGTATCCTAGTTTGCTTTCTACTGCTGTGATAAAACATTCGACCAAAAGCCACGTGAGGAAGGAAGGATTTTATTAGGCTGCACTTCCATACCATAGTCCATAATATAGGGAGGCTGGGTCAAGAATTCAAGGCAGGAATCTAAAGGCAGGAATTGGAGTAGAGACCATGGAGAAAATGTTGCTTTATGGCTTGCTCCCCAGCGCTTTCACAGACTGCTTTGTTACACACCCTAGGACTACCTGTCCAGGTGTAGCACTGCACAGATACTGGTCCTTCCCATATTAAACGAAAAAGTGCTCCACAGGTTGACCTACAGTCAATCTAACGGAAGCACTCTTTCAATTGAGGTCCCATCTCCCAAATGGCTCTAGCTTTGTTGGGACATGGTTAAAGGAATGACCCATGAGGAACTCTGAGAGAACCTCCTCCAGGAAAACAGGCAAAGGACCTTTGAGTGATCATTTAAGAAGCCTATGAAATTAAGACAGCAACAACGCTATCCTCCCTCAGACAGCATCAGCCTCTTAGCACCATCCTACAGTGTATATCCTAATCTGGATGCAACGAAAGGAAATCAGAGAAAAAAATACAGACGCTCCTGTGACTCTCTTAACTCATCAAGTACTCTGAAGTCACAGTGAGATACAAGGCCACTAAAATTGTGCTCTGTATTCAGGCATGCATTACAGAGAATTCTGTTAAAAAAAAAATCTGTTTAAAAATAGGACAGCAACTATTACGTGTTATATATATATATATATATATATAAACTGAAAAAGGAAAATTTATCAAAAAGTTACAGAAATTCATATATACCAGTTGCTTTATAACTAGAATTTCTTTGAGCATGACTCAAAGATATTCTACTAATGGGAGTCAGATTATTTTATAAACAAGGAAAGAAAACCAGCAGAATCTATTATCAATATTAAAGGACATTTAAACAATGTCAGTACTCAAAAATGGGAAAAAAAAATAAGAGCCTCTCTGTGAACCATATCAACAAATATTCTCCATGAAAATAACAAAATATTTATTTCGTAACATGAAGGCCGAGCTTTATATCATTTTATAACTATTAAAACAATTTTGATGTTAAACAGGCACTTGTCTTCAACTTCTGAGAAGCAACCCTAAAGACGCTGCACATTTTAGACACAGATCTGTCTTACCCGATAACTCATTTTAGAAGATACTTATCTAATAGCTAGAAAAATTATAAATTCAATATCCAGAAAGCCTGTCCTGCAGTCTAGCTTTTATAATACCAAGACGTATATAAACTGCCAAGGGAGTAAAGCAACCAATAGTCCTATCCAGCGGTGTCATCAACAAACTTAAACAATGACCAGCACAGCAAGATGTCCCTAAAAGTGCAATAGTGGCACCCATATCTTGGCAGTAACAAACACCTGCCTAACTGGACTTATGATCCACTCAGTAAAAGGGAATCTTCAGCCACAAATGGGACATCTATATAAACCCTGTCCCAATGTCAGGAACTGCTGTGGAAGGGAAGACGGGAGGAGGACTGTAAGAGCCAAAGGTTGGGGAGGACCGGAGCAAACCAATGTCACTGTGAACATTTCAAGACTGGCACACTCATGAAGTCACAACACCTGTGTTCCTGCACAAGACCATGCCAGTCAATGTTCTAACGTAGAGGTAGAAGAATTCCCCACACCTAACTCAAGAGCTATGGGAGTTGGTAGCTTCCTAGGGGACAAAGAGAAAGTTTTCTTTAAGGGTATGGCCCTGGTAGAAAAACCATGGTCCATTGAACAGCCCTACACATGGGAATATAGGAGAAGCATACGCTGGACTTGATGTGCTATAGTTTTAAAAAAGGGGGAATACATCAATAAGGAAGTGGGATGGATCTGGGAGGAGTTGGAGGATAAGTAGGGGTGAATATGATCAAAATATATCATATAAAATTTTAAATAATAAAAATTATATTTTAAAACAAGTTAAAATTTTAGGAACTTGTCAGGTATAGTGGTATACACACGTAATCCCAGCACTCCTGAAATTGAGGTTGATGCATGAAGATCTTGAGTCAAGGCCAGCTGAAGCTACATGGGCAGACTCTGTCCAAACACAAAAACAAGGTCTAATAAGGGTTTGTAGGCTCCTCATCAGCAGATTACTTTTTTTATAAATACAGGGTTAGAAAAAAGCAGTTTTTAAAATTCCTGAGTTAAGAGCAGAACACAGGAAACATTTTACATAACCTTGAGAAGTCCTAATCCGGCAATCCTTCCAGAAAATGAAATGATCGATATTTAAAGTAGATTACACTAGGTCCTAATTTCCATTCCTTTTCATTACCTAGTGCCAATCACATCTATTTCACAAACTACTAAAGATGAAAGCTAGCCTAACAGATCTCACTGTCGAATTTATGTCTATACCTTTTATTTTAAAAAATACTTATTGCCTTCTTTTCTTTCTTAGCATTTTTGAAACCTTAAATTATTCAGTAACTATGATTGTTTCCACTGGTCCCCCTAGAAGTATACAATTCTATGATATCAAATTTAACTCTTCACTATTTTACATAAAGATGTACAGATACAAACACATGGTATAAAAAGAGAAAACATTTAATCCATGTTTGATGCACAGATAGAAAATTATTGTTAAAATAGTGCATCAATCAATCAAAATATTTCAGTTCATCTGAAATTGACTAAGAAGCACGAAGTCAGTAATAATTAACTTTCTTTTCGACATATTTGAACATTTTTTCTAGGCAGATCTTAAAGACTCCTATGGAAATACTTTTAAGATGCCCTCGTATTTCAGACCCTTAAAATCCTCTGAACTGAATTATTAAGATTTATTTTACCTAAAATTCCGTTCACCTGCCCAACAGTTGCCCATCAGGCTCAGCATCTGCTTTGATAGTCTGAAGGGCAGAGGCTTTCAGAGGCCCTCTGTGGTAGGTTCCTAGGTTGTTTCCTGTTTTCTTCTTCTTCTGATGTCCATCCTCTTTGCCTTTCTGGATGGGGATTGGACGTTTTAGTTAGGGTCCTCTCTCTTGCTTAGTTTCTTTAGATGCACAGGTTTTAGTGGGTTTGTCCTATGTTGTATGTCTATATGAGTGAGTATATACCATGTGTGTCTTTTTGCTTCTGGGACAACTCACTCAGGATGATCCTTTCCAGATCCCACCATTTACCTGCAAATTTCATGATTTCCTTATTTTTCATTGCTGAGTAATATTCCATTGTGTAGATGTACCACAATTTCTGCATCCATTCTTCAGTTGAGGGGCATCTGGGTTGTTTCCAGCTTCTGGCTATTACAAATAAAGCTGCTACAAACATGGTTGAGCAAATGTCCTTTTTGTGTACTTGAGCCTCTTTTGGATATATGCCCAGTAGTGGTATGGCTGGATCTTGAGGAAGCGCTATTCCTAGTTGTCTGAGAAAGCGCCAGATTGATTTCCAGAGTGGTTGTACAAGTTTACATTCCCACCAGCAGTGGAGAAGGGTTCCCCTTTCTCCACAACCTCTCTAGCATGTGTTGTCACTTGAGTTTTTGATCTTGGCCATTCTCATGGGTGTAAGGTAAAATCTCAGGGTTGTTTTGATTTGCATTTCCCTAATGGCTAGTGAGGTTGAGCATTTCTTTAAGTGCTTCTCTGCCATTCGGTATTCCTCTCCAGAGAATTCTCTGTTTAGCTCTGTTCCCCATTTTTTAAGTGGATTACTTGGTTTGCTGCTTTTCAGCTTCTTTAGTTCTTTATATATACTGGATATGAGTCCTCTGTCAGATAAAGGGTTGGTGAAGATTCTTTCCCAAGAGCTGGAGAGGACAGGGTCTCCACAAGGAGAGCAACAGAACAAGAAAATTTGAACATAGGGAACTTCCCAGAGACTCATACTCCAACCAAGGACTATTCATGGAGATAACCCAGAACCCCTGCACAGATGTAGCCCAGGGCAGTTCAGAGTCCAATTGGGTTACATAGTAATGTGAAGAGGGACTGCCTCTGACATAATCTGATTGGCCTGCTCTTTGATCACCTCCCTCTGGGGGGGGAGCAGCCTTACCAGGCCACAGTAGAGAACAATACAGCCACTTTTGATGTGAACTGACAGACTAAGATCAGAAAGGAGAGGAGAACCTCCCCTATTAGTGGACTTGGGGAGTGGCATGCAAGCAGAGGGAGGAGGGAGGGTGGGATTGGGAGGGGAGGGAGGGGCTTATGGGGGGATGCAGAATGAATAAAGTGTAATTGATGAAAAATTTAAGAAAAAAGGGAAAAAAATAATTTAAGAACCTTAAATGACTTTCAAAATTGGAGGAAAACATGGAGTTAGTCAATTGGCATGGAGCACGTCTCGCCCCTGGGGGCAATGGTCTCCTAAACCTACTCAGACCTCGGACACCACCACTGCTAGTTCTAGAACTGATGCAGGATGTTCCAACGAGGGGTTAAGGCTTCTCATAATATTTCCTATAAGCCCACACCTGTTTGTCTATATCCCCCATTTTTATTCATTATTAGCCAGATAGAGCCAAGTAATTGTGGTAATGATACTTGCTTTTTTGCCCAATGCTGGAATGCTAGTAAATTTAGGTATGCCCTGGTTACTCGCATGCCTCACTGGGTGCCTGTACCCATTGATGCCCCTCACGCTATGACTCTCTTCAGACAGAAAAGGGATCTTGGAACTACAGCCACCATTGTTACTACCATTTCATTGACGGCTGTTGGAGCTACCACCAGGGCATTAGCCATGAGTCATACTGGGCAGACTGCTCAGACCCTGAATAATCATTTAGCCAATGTAGCTCATGCCTTAGTTGTACATAAAGGAATTAATGCTCAACTAAAAGGAAGCTTGATGGTGTTCAATCAGAGGATTGACCTCGTGCAGGAGCAAATTGATACCCTATGGCAAATCGCTCAACCTGGCTGTCAATGAAAGTATGCTGGACTTTGTGTCACTAGCATACAACATGAGAATTTTTCCTGTGCTGCAAATCTGTCTAAACAATTGTCGAGCTATATTATAGGTAATTGGACTGGAGAATTCGATACTACGATGGAGCAGCTGAGAGTGGCCATTGTCACAGTAAATTCTACCGGAGTGGACACAGGACTAGCCACAGGATTATCAACAGGGATTGCTGCAGCCATGAATCATCTGAAGGAATGGGCGGGCATGGGAGTGTTAGCAGGCCTTCTGGTGTTGGTCTCCTTGGTTTGCCTGTGGTATATATGCAAGATTAGAGTCTCACAACAGTGTGATGCAGCCATGATCATTCAGGCCTTTACAGCCATTGAAGCAGGACATTCTCCCCAAGCATGGTTGGATACCATAAAAAGCTAAAATGATACGCTCAGGATGCGAGGCTAAGCACTGCACTCAGGGTCAGCCGCTTTGGACCCAGAGAAGAGCATGTCTGATTGCATGCGGGTTGATGCCCCAGGTCCCGCCTCTGAGAAAAAGGTATCGGACGGGTCTGATGCTCTTTGGGTGGATGACATCTAAATGAACATCGGTACAAAGTCCCAATTTATTTCTAATATCAGAGATCAGACCTCTACTCTTGCCTGATGCATCTAAAACAAAAAGGGGGAACTGTAGAGAGCTGCGGAATGCTATGCCTTAAAGATGGAGCTGGTTTCCGCCTTCCACCTTCCCGATGGTGAGTGCTCTCTGTCATGAACAACTCCACATTTGGCTAAGGCCGAGGATCTGGCTTGCTTCCATGTACGTGGACCTATCTGCATTGCCCCCGTGGCACGCCTGGGTTGGCTACCCAGAGGCTATTTAAGCTGTGGGCTGGCTTTCCCTGGGGCCCGAGGATTGTTCAATGTTCCTGAATAAACTGCATTGAAAAAAAAAAAAAAAAAAAAAAAAGATTTATTTTAGTAGTTACTAGGTGAAAACTTTTCCTATTACTACAGCACTTGTAATAAAAAGTCAACAGTGAAATGTTTTTAATGCACAAAATGTTCTTTTAACTTTTGAATATGTCTAATGCTTAAAATAAGGTCAAGTTGTTTAGTCTCCAGTAGAGCTTTATAATGTCTTCGATAAAGTGATTATGGCAACTCATTAGAGTTTGGAACAAATGGTTAAAGAAAGGTTACCTCTGACTCACACCTGGGAGGCTGCAGTATTAATGTTCTCAATAGTTAGAGATTCAGTAAATTACTCAGATTGAGTGTATGAACCATTACCCATGTATACTACTGGGACAGTCAAAAGCACTGCCAGCTATGACTTGCTAATAATTTTTCATCTTAATGTAAGGAGGCCTTCATTTTTTTAATAATTCAAGAAAATCAAGAACAGCAAGTTCAATCTAAAAGGACTATTATTCTAATCCAACTGCCAAAAAGGCACCTCAGAAGTACCAGTGAATAATAAACATCAATAGTGCTCACTCAAACTTTGATTTTTAATATACTACTGCTGAAAATTTCATATACATTTACATCTATATATTATAAATATATTACGTATATTTACATATAATATTTTTTCCTATTCATAGTATATTTACATGGTTTTTATATTATGCTTTTACCAAATACATTCTACAGGAAATTTGCGTGTATAGATCTCCATGCTGTCAATACCTTCTTACTTCTTGTCACACTGCCTCCTCCCTCTTCCTACCCCAAATGGTAGAAGCCAAAGCTCTGTAAGCTGGAGCAGGAATGCCAGCACTAAGCTGCTGAAACGCTTTACAAAGACAAGTCTGGATTTATACTTGACACTTGCTCTACAGCCCTTCTCTTGATAATTCACGGTCCACAGTTTTCACAAATGTTCATCTAACAAGGAGCTCTCATCAGAAACAAATCCCTGAGAGTGGCACCACCGTGTAGAGCTAGGCTCCCCAAGCCAGGAGCTCACAGTGTAGAGCTAGGCTCTCCAAGCCAGGAGTTTACTGCAAGATATTTTGAGTTCAAAACATTTTTTAAAAAGTGAGCATTAACAGCCATTTAGAAAGATTAAGAGTCATAGGACCAAAAATATGATCCTAGTTCTAAAAGTTACTGTCAAGCAAAATAAACTTTCTCAGACCACAAAATAAAAGGTTTACCTCCACACTATTTTTCTCCAAAAGAAAGAGAAAGTCATGTGTACAGAGTAGAATTACTTTCAGAACAGAGCTAAAAACAGTCTTCCTGAAGAGCATCCCTTTTTTGTACTCAATGAAGCTGAAAAAGAGTTCCACACCAGCCCCTAATTATGAAGAGAAAATGCAAAAAACTAACCAAGTTCTTTGAGATCATATCATATGCCTCAGTAAAATGAAATGGAAAACATTTAAAAACTTTTGCTTTCATACCTTGTATTTGTACTATTTGTTTAATTGAACACACGCTGTGGTAATAGCAGGTATAAAATGAGTATTTGTCACATAACTAAAAGCACAATAACACACGCTTAGTGAATCAATTACTTTGTTTACTCAATTTTCCATTCCTGATTTTTTCAACAAATTTCAGTGAATGGCTCTGCCCATTAAAAAGAAAAATAAGCCACAATGGCTAAAATAAAGCTTAGAACTGTTATGGTTAATGTTAACTTGAACATGAACCTCTGGGCATGCCTGTGAAACAGGCCAGCAGAGAGAGCCTCTGGTGACTGAAAAAGAACAAGAAAATGGCTCACCCTTTCCCCACAGAAAGTTCAGTGCTACTGATCCTTTGCTTTTAGCCAAGTGACCTTTTTATTTAACACTTATTTCACTCTAAATAGGTGAAGTAAGCTCACACCTCCCTGGTCACTGTTTGTCCTAGTATTCTACAGAAGCCAAATACATTCCTAGTACTACTGAACTTTCCCAATCTGGATAGTTTACACAACCAAAAGCTTTATCTAAGCTTGTTTCAATGTTTCATATGCATTTATTTATGATATTTAAATTCCTTATAAACTGAAAGTATAATTTTGTAAGATAAAACACATACTATCAGATATCTTGACTACCCACTGTCACGAATTTGCACTACATGTTTACAATGTTATCAATTTACAATGTTATCTATCACCACCATGAATCTAGTTTGCTGTTAAATGGTACACATTTTCTCCTAGCAATGATAGGCCAGAGAACTAAGAAATAATGGAAATTTAATGCTACTACCATGGTGTAAAAATCAGCAGTAACAGTGAGGGGCACAGCTGAGGCTGCTGTGGTACCCAGGCATAAAAAAAAAAGTTGGACAGTCAAATGAAATCTGATTTGAAGCTTGCTAGGTAAATGGAATAAAAAGGCAAAAATACAGTGCAACTAAATGTACTGATTGTGGCTGGGGTTGGAAGAAATATATACCTAACAGAGAAGACAAAAGACATGAAGAAGGCTGAAGCTTCAGGAAAAAGTCATGAAACAAATAGAGATTAATTAATTATAAGGACAGAAAGCAAAAAAGGAAAAAAATAGGGTCGAGAAATGTTTAGGTGATGAAGTATAACAACCCTGGTTTCCACAGCGTTAGGTACATGTATTGACATATTAAGTTAGACCTGACAAATAGGCAATTTTATGTGAACTAATCTTTCTTTTTAAATAATGGTTTCTTCATGAATTTAAGAGGTATCAAGAACAAAGAAATTAGACTTGAGAATGGCAGTTTCTAAGATGGCACAGTTCTGTGAGGAAAGAGTCTGTCAAATCTAAACAGAATCACAAGACAATTAAGAGAAATCTCATTATTAAGGAAGCTAAATTTTGTTTCATTTTAAAATTTCATTTATTTTATGTGTATATGTCTGCATGTCTGCCGTGGTGTGTGTGTGTGTACACCACAGAGGCCAAAGGAGCTCATCAGATCCCCTGGGAGCCAGAGTTACATACAGGCAGCTGTGACCAGTCTAACATGGATGCTATGAACTGAACTCAGGCCCTCCAGGAGCACAGTAAGCACTCTTAACTGCTGTTCCATCTCTCCAACCCCAAGACAGCAGAAATGTTAAGGTTGGTATTAACAAAGCTAAATGACCTTTTAGATAAAAACACTTGAGGGGCACACTTGGCCACAAAACTGCTGGCGATTGGACCTAAGAACCTTGACAAATATGCAAGTTACCATAATGAAAAGTGCCAAGTACATAATCTGCTACCAAACCCCAAAATAGTCTCCAACTGCGGTTACCAATATTTTAGCCAAATAATTGAATAATATTATAATTAACAGATGTAATTTATACAAATAGGTAGAGAAACAACTGATTTTTTTATAAATCAGACATTCAGATAGCCAACATGAATCTTGGGAGACTAAACATCTTTTATATAGATAGGAAAAGAAGCAGAGGATAGAAATAAAAGTGACTGGGGAAATTTTTTGGAGAACGAAAGACAAGAGAGACATATTCTGTAATTAGGATGCTGAAATTTACCTGAGATAAACACAGTACAGTCTTCAAAAGGTACAACCCTCCCCCAACACAGCACCCTCCTCAGCTGCCTTCTTTGGGAAGAACTGCTTCACAGAGATGATCAGCACAGAACAAGGCTATAATCATAATAAATTTTATATGAATAATTGTGAGAATGCACAGAATTGGTTAGAGGTCATTTTAAGTTGATCCTGTGTTTTTACTGGGTACTTTATTCCAGTGCTGTTTATTTAGGCTTTTATATGTAGCTGAATTTATCTGTTAGTTTAAAATACAGACTTGACTTGATCTTTGTCTTGCCTAACGCTGAATTTGCAAATTTGCCCCTGTAACATGTTCATGGGTCTCTAGTCTAGTAGTGCACTGTGAATACTTTCTGCAGTATTGGGGTTGGCTTCTTTAGAGGTCCCTGTCATGCAGCCTGGCTGAGACAAATAAGGTAGTGTTCTCTTGCTGCAGAGTATTTATCCACACACTCTTTCTTTATGAATTCTTTATGGATTATGACGGTAGTCTGATGACTGCAGTTGAGGGACACACGTTGATCTTAGTGAACTTGATATTTACATGTAAGACCATAAATGCACTGATTTACCTCCTATGTAAGGACCATCCATCATTCCATGAACATTCTAATAAACAATCTCTGGTAGAATTATTGCCTAGTCAACATAGTTTTTTTAAATCAACCAACACAAATCATAGTCAATAAAGCGTACTGTAAATTAGCAATCCTATGGTTTGAACAAACATCTTTAAAGCAAAAAAACTATAGGAACACTAAAGAGAAAATCAGTATATCCAGAAGCTATGCTGTGTGTGTGTGCGCGCACACACGCGTGTGAGAGAGAGAGAGAGAGAGAGAGAGAGAGAGAACAACAACAACTACTACTACTACTACTTCCCATGGCGTTGAGACAGTTTTCCTTCACTTCAAAATTCAAGGAAAACCTAAAGGCAATGCTTGTCAAGTACATTATTTAACTCCCTGAACAATCCTTTTAGTTAATGCTATCATTAGGCCCTCCTTCCAACCTATAAAGTAATATTTCTTAGGATTTATAGTTTATAAATCACTGAGTTAAGATCTAAACTCTTGACATTTTACTCCTGAGTCAACATTAATTATTCCCCTATACTGTGTCACAAAAATAAGCTTCTCCATGTAATGACCTGTAAGGCCATAATGGGACAAAGGAAAATCACACATAAACATCTAATCTCAATTGGCTCAAGTAAGTGCAAATAATAAAACTGTAAAAAGAAAGACAGTATTTTAGGCATTGTAGCCTATCAGGTCTTTGTCTCACCTTCTTAACCACTGCTGGAGTCTAAAAGAAGCATAAACTGAACATAGCATGGCTGTGTTCCAATGAAACTAATTTGTCTTAAGGATGTATAACAGTTTGCTGACCCTAGCCTAACTCACAACTAAAAAGATATTTTAATATGTCAAGCATACTATAAAATGTATTATGCCTACCTAAATTACAGAAAATCACTAAGAAGACCTAAGAAATAACTTTAGGGAATTTCTCTAAGACAAATGCTTTTTTCTACACACAGCAAGGATTTGTGTGGTTTTAATTATACTGTTAAAACTCATTGGTTTGGTGTTAACTAACAACTTTGTGGCTTTCCTACCACCTGTGGGAATTTTCGAACCCCAAGGGAAAACAGCACCAGCACTACCACCACGTGGCCCCAGGACAGGTTTTATAACACAGGACAGCTGCACAGCCTACATTTGCTCTTGCCCCACATTTAGTCCTCACCAACAGCATCCACTGATTCAAAGGGATGTTCCTGATATCTGGCCAACAAAAGAAAATCAATGTCTAAGAGCATAAAATCAGAAAACATTTTGTGTTACTGTATGCACATCAAGCATGTAAAAAGTATCTGTGTGGGCTGTACATGGTAGCAAACACCTTTAATCCCAGCACTCCAGAGGAAGAGACAGATCTTTATGAGTTTGAGGACGCTTTACATAGCCAGTTTCAGAGAACCAAGCTACAAAGTAAGACCCCAGTCTCAAAAGCAAACAACCAAAGTGTGTGTGTGAAAGTTCAGTCTTTTCTGACACTCTGTCTGCTCTCCTGGTTACCCCATAAAATAGGCTAGGGTCAAATAGAAGGAGAGGAAGACCTCACCTATCCATGGACTAGGGGAGAGGCATGGGGGGGGAGAGGGAGGCAGGGTAGGATTGGGATGAGACGAGGGAGAGGGCTACAGCTGGGATACAAAGTGAATAAATTGTAATAAATGATAAAAAAAATTTTAAAAGGGATAGAACAAGGAATAAGGTTTGTTATCTGTTGTCATAGATCTCTAGACTAACAGTTATAAACAAGTTCCAATTGTTTCTTGTGGCTCCATCTATTTATCTGTGAATTTCATGATTTCATTTTTCTTTTAAACAGCAAAGTAACAGTTCATTGTGTAAATGTATTACATTTTCTTTGCCCATTTGTTGACAGACATCTAGTCTGTTTCCAATTTCTGGCTATTGTGAATAGAGCAGCAATAAACATGGTTGAGCAAGTGTCTCTGTAGAAGAGTGGGAGTGTTCTGTGATAAACCTCAGAGTAGGATAGCTGAATCTAGAAGTAGATCTATTCCCAACTTCCTGGGTACACAAACCACTCTTAAGGATAGGCCCTAAACCCAGCACTAGATGGCAAACATAAAACAATCTCAGTGGCACCTTTGGCAGTTCTCTGTCCTATAATGCTTTGTCAGGATTGTTTTGTTTTGTTTTAATCTCATGGGTCTTTTACATATATATCAAGGTTTCCAGTCTTATGTTTTTATGGGATTTCTGTGTGTGCAAAAGTTATGTGTCACTGCATATAGATGTTTCTTGAGCTCTTTCTTTGGCTCTTTTTCTTGTTTGTTTTGTCCTTTTTCTGATTTGTTTTTATTTTATCTCATTTTATTTTATTAGATGCCTGTTTGTACGTACAGGGGTATAGATTTGGCTGAGTAGAAAACTGGGGAGGATCTGAGAGGAGTATGGAGAAGGAAAACTATAATCAGAACACAGTATATTTTAAAAATCTATTTTCAATAAAAATTGAAATATAAGAGACCAGGTAGGAAAAACAGTAGGAATAAAAAAAAAAACAAAGAAGCAGGGTGCAGTAGAGCACACCTGTAAGTAATCCCAGCACTCAGAGAGGAAGAGGCAGGTGGACCTCTGTGAGTTCAAGGCCAGCCTGGTCTACAAAGTGAGTCCAGGACAGCCAAGGCTACACAGAGAACCCTGCCTTGAAAAAAACAAAAAACAACCAAAACAAACACACAAACAAAAAAGAACAAAGAATAGGATTGAGCCAGAGCTATTAACAGGTAAACAAGCTCCACAGAAATTAAAAGCAATATTCAAGAAGAGGCCACAAAACATTTTGCTTCCAAAATCCTCAATCTGCCATGTTTCTTACATTCCTATCACCTTGATTCACCCTCCTGAAATGGGAAATTAGCAACCATGTCAAAATTCCTCCAAAACATACAAGATGCAGGTCTCGGCAATCACTGTATTTTGGCCAATTCAGTTAAAGTTCAATTTATCATTCTAGCTAATACAGAGATCTGAAAATGATCAATTTGCACATAAGGAACCTATCTGCTTTCAATCATTTAAACATGGAGTCGACTGATCTTAAATGACTTCATATGTATAATCACATCAAACAAACAAACAAACAAAAAAGCTAAGTGGCTCCTATGCACCTGTCAAGATGAAACTGATACATTGGAACATCTGGCATGACCAAGTTCGACTTAACTCTTACATGTATATTCACAAACAGCCAAGTTTCCAGTCATAACAGATTACATTTCAAGTCTTTCCTTGTTCATGATATTTCCTTGCCTAAAAGCCCTTATAACTACAATTATTAGCAAAGTCCCTTTTTTCTTTTTTTCTTTTCTTTTTTTTTATTGGGGGGGGGGTTTACACAGGGTTTCCCTGTGTAGAATTGGCTGTTCTAGAGTCACTCTGCAGACAAGGCTGTCTTCAAACTTATAATAGAGATGCACCTGCTTCTGCCTCCCCAAGTGCTAGAATTAAAGGTTTGTAGCACCACACTCGGCTAGCAAAGTCCTTTTTTTAGGCTCAATTCCTGTTTCAATGGAATTATATTATATTATATTATATTATATTATATTCTCCCCTTCCAGATAGAAGTATTCCTTTAACATTTATGCTCGGTATCATCAACCAAACTATAAGCAAAGGCCTCACTGCACATAAAGAAATGGACACACATACATACACACACACAACAAATACTTGATACCCATTAAAATAGTAACATATCAAGACAATACACAGCGGTGAGTGACGGGACGACGTGGAGGAACCAGAGCCCAAACACACTGCTGATAGAGTGCAACAACTTTGGAAAATTCTGACAACGCAAAATCTTAATCCTAGAGCTAGCACTAGGCTCACGACTCCTAGGAGAATAAAAGCATACATCAATATACTTCCAACAGTATTATTTAAAAATACCAAGAGCATTCAAACAGCTTACATGTACATTAATTCACAGATGGATAAACAAAAGCAGTATGTCCATAAAATGCATTATTCAGCCTTAAAAGTACTGATATATGCAACATGACATTTAATAAAATATTGTACTGTTGGCTCACATCTGTATTCCTAGCGCTCAGGAGACTAAGGCAGAAGAGTATCGTAAGTTCAAGGCCAGCATGGGCTCTACAGTAAATCCTGTTTCAAAAAAATTAGTTTTGAGTGTGTGTGTGTGTGTGTGTGTGTGTGTGTGTGTGCGCGCACACCAAATAAAAAAGCTGGTCACAAAGACATTTGTGATTACATTCATATGAAATATTCAGAATAAACAAATCGGATGAGATAAAAAAATAATTAGTACTTACTTATAGATGGAAGAAAAAGTGGGGAATTATAAAGGGATATAGTGTGTCTTTCTGAAAATATGAAAACATTCTAAAATTGATAGTCAAGATGGCCAGAGATTGAGTATATAAAGAAAATTTAATGGGTACTTTCACTGGGTGAGTTGTATAGTTATAAAGTCTATCTCAAAAATGCTAATACAAAAAAATATATATATAGTAAAAGAAATGCAAGACTCTTATGAGAAAAGAGCATTACCATTAACGTATCCAAATCTGTGTCAGGACTTCAAAGTTTAGCAAAGTCCAACATCTAAATAATTTAACTTCTTCTTGCAACAGAAATCAGGACTATAAATGTTATTACCTATTCTAAGGCAGAAAAGAAAGTGAGAAACAGACACAATGACAACACATACAGGATGCTGAGTGCTAAGATAGCAGCAAAGAAATATTGCTCAGGAAATACTGATTTATTCTCCTACCGTCCCTCCCCCAAATGACCCACTGTTTTAGGGCCTTATCAAGCAAAAACAGTGATTTTCACATGGAAGAATCTGTACCTTTTCTGCAATTCATGATGATCACTTAAATTATAGTCATTTTTCTATTTGGTGACTTAGAAGAAACAGACCAAAGAGATAAACAAATGAAAATAATTCCGACTTTCTGCTACTATGTAGCTGTGCTGGCTAATCTATGCCAACTTGACACACAAAATAGTTATCTGAAAGGAGAAACCCTCAATGGAGAAGATGCCTCCCTAAGATACAGCTATAACACAGTTTCTTTATTAGTGATTGACGGGGAAGGCCCAACCCATTGTGGGTGGTATCATTCCTGGGCTGGTGGTCCTGGGTTCTATAAGAAAGCAGGCTAACAAAGCTAGGGGAGGCTGGCCATTAAGCAACACCCCTCCATAGCCTCTGCATCAGCTACTGCCTCCAGGTTAATGCCCTGTCTGAGTTCTTGTAATGATTTCCTTCAGTGATGAACAGCAATATGGAAGTATAAGCCAAATGAACCCTTCCCTCCCCAACTTCCTTTTGGTCATGGTGTTTCACTGCAACAATATAAACCCTAAATATTTAAGACAACAGCATAGTGGGAGACCACCGTCCACGGGTCTGCCAGGTTTCTACCAGACATCTTTCATCAGTTGTTCTTTCAGTGTGTCCTTCTAGGCAGCATGAAGCCTGAGAAGGAATAGAGAAGGACACCCCCTACCCAAACATGTTTTCCTTAGTGCCAGAAGGTAAGTTTGTTTTCTAGCCAAAGTAACAAAGACAGTGTCTCCACGGAAGGAAGGCTGGGCAGGATTGCTAAGCGGCCCTCTCACAAAACAGACTCTCCTAAATAGGTCTTCTGAGCTGTGGCACAGACAAACTCTGTGGGCAGAACTAACTCTGGCCCACCTCTTCACAGTCCTTACTGAAGCTGTGACGCTGCAGAACAACTGTCCAGCAACTTTAATAAAACGGACAGCAGACTAAATCCAAGTAGGACAGGCTCTTCATAGCCCTAGAAACCAACAAACATTATTTCTCTTTCAGTAAAAAATTTTAAAAAGCCAGATGCATCTGCAATGTCTGTCATAAAATAGAATTGAGCAAGAGAAGGAAAGTACCGAAAGGAAGAAGAGGTAAACTGGTATAAACAGTTCACTGTATTATTATAAACACATTATAAATCTAGACAGCTAAGCTGATTCTAGTGGATAGGCTAAAAACAAGAGCATATTATGGGCAATAAAATATTCGTCTCTCCTTTCATGTGAAAACAAAAAAATACCTCAAAAATTTCTAGCTGGGAGTAGAGACAGTCTAAATTTTACGCTTTGATTTTCAAAGTTCTACTTGAGTAAAATGTCGGGAAGAAGGCGATTCAGAAAGATCAAAGAAAACAGTGCTCTTCCAACCACGGAGCAGTGCACTATTTAGTGAGCTCTCGCTAAGTATTCTCGCAATACTCAGCCATTCCCTACAAACATTTTGAAATCCGTACACTTCCAAAATTAGTATCAAAGTAGAAAACATTCCTGTTCTATTGCCTCCCATTACAAAAGCCAGAAAAGAGAATGTATTCAGGTCGAATCATTATTCCAATCATGATCACCCAGAAGATGTAATAGGAAATATCCTTTACAGCCATTGAAGCAGGACATTCTCCCCAAGCATGGTTGGCTACCATAAAAAGCTAAAATGTTACGCTCAGGATGCGAGGCTAAGCACTGCACTCAGGGTCAGCCGCTTTGGACCCAGAGAAGAGCATGTCTGATTGCATGCGGGTTGATGCCCCAGGTCTCGCCTCTGAGAAAAAGGTATCGGACGGGTCTGATGCTCTTTGGGTGGATGACACCTAAATGAACATCTGTACAAAGTCCCAATTTATTTCTAATATCAGAGATCAGACCTCTACTCTTGCCTGATGCATCTAAAACAAAAAGGGGGAACTGTAGAGAGCTGCGGAATGCTATGCCTTAAAGATGGAGCTGGTTTCCGCCTTCCACCTTCCCGATGGTGAGTGCTCTCTGTCACGAACAACTCCACATTTGGCTAAGGCCGAGGATCTGGCTTGCTTCCATGTATGTGGACCTATCTGCATTGCCCCCGTGGCACGCCTGGGTTGGCTACCCAGAGGCTATTTAAGCTGTGGGCTGGCTTTCCCCGGAGTCCGAGGATTGTTCAATGTTCCTGAATAAACTGCATTGAAAAAAAAAAAAGAAAGCAATCTTAAGAAAGCCTGATAGTGGCTGCCACAGGAAGTGATTCACCAAGCCTTGTAACTGATCCGTGAAGTGTAGTAATGGGAGAGGCAGGACGGACAGAAACAGGAATAAGCATGATTCTGGCTTAAAGTAAAGTTAGTAAATGACTCCTATCTCACACATCTCTAATTCTTAGAAGTTCTTCCAGGCCCATTTATAGTGCCCATTTTTAGTGTGTTTGTTTCTGAAGCTTAATTTATGTACCATAATAATCCCTACCACTTTATTAGAATATAATAAAACAGCATTCTGTTTTCAAACATTTATTATGTCAAATAAAACCAATAGATTCTTTGCCCAACAGTATATCAAGACTGTCTGCCACCTCTGTTCTAACAGCCAGCAAGCAGGCAAGGCTAAAAGAAGGAAAGAAATCAAAAAGGGCAATAGCTTTCTGTGGAGGAGAACGGAGGGTGTGCCAGATGTGTTCATGATCTGTTACCTGCTTAATAAAACGTTTTCCTTTTTTTTTAAGATTTATTTATTTATTTAATGTACATGAATGTTCTGTCTGCATGTACACTAGAAGAGGCCATCAGATCTTAGTATAGATGGTTGTGAGCCACCATGTGGTTCCTGGGAATTGACAGGACCTCTGGAAGAGCAGATAATACTCTTAGCCACTGAGCCATCTCTCCAGCCCCTAAAACTTTTTCTGTTGAAAGGAAAATGAAAATAAAAAGTCTTGGTTTGAAGATAAAAAATAAACTGAGTAAGTAAATAAACAACATAATCATTTTTAAACTAAACAGACTATTCGAATCATATGTTGAAGAAAAGGAAAAGAACTGCTCTTACCTTTCCCCCCTTTGATACTAGAGATAAAGCAAAGTTCAACAAATGGCATAAAGGGCTCATTGAAGAAAATGACCTCATGCTACAAACCAGCATTAGGTGCATCTGGTAAAAGGCCCTACAGAAGGACTAGGGAAACGGTTCAGTGGGTAAAGTGCTGACTGACAGCATGAGGACCTAAGTTCAGATCCCCAGAATCTATGTACATGCCAAGTGAAGCAGAGTACACTCGGGACCTGGATACTAGGGACAGAAACAGCAGAATTCAAAATGCTCATTGCCCACAAGTCTAGCTGGTTCAGTAAAAGCTTGCCTCAAAATGAATAAATAAATAGGTGGACGAGCGAATGAGTGAATGAAATAAAAACGTGGAAATCAAGGGAGGGCAGCAACATCCATGCCCAGCTTCCATATGCACCTCTATGGACGTCCAACTGCACAGGTATGTATGTGAAGCCGCGCACATGTGCACACACAAAAATTAAAAATAAAATTTACAGAGAGTAAAGACATTGTGGCAACCATATGAAGTGCTGCCTGATCTCAAGAGACTCATTTTACCACACACTTTCATAATTCCATTGCATAGTCAATTAATCTACCAAAATTTTAAGTAATAATTCTTTTTTGTCTTCCTTCCCTTTCCTGATAGGTTAGGGGTAAGTGAATTAATTTAGACCCACAGCTATAACAAAATATTAAAGACTGTGTAATTTAGAAAGAATAGAAATACATTTCCCCCACTACTGGAGGTTGAGAAGTCCAACATTCAGTATCTACCATGATGTCTAGTGAAGGCCTTTTTTAGGTATCCTCAAATGGTTGCAGAAGAAGGCAAATGTAACACTCTTTCATTACAGAGAAGCAGATACAGCAAAAAGCAAGCTCACAGGTCAAAAGACAAAACTGCTTTTACAAAAGCTTCAATATATCCAACTCAAGAGAAAGAGCCCTGTGACTTAGCCATGTTTTATAAGGCCAGCTCTTGCAACACCTGAATTTAAGAGGACACACTAAAACCACAAGCAAAGCCCTTCAGACCAAATTGTGGTTGTGTCACTTGGAACAGCAAATCCCATTCATCAGTGACAGCCCCAAAAATATGGAGAGTATAATAGTGCCTCATTTTTTAAATGACAAGGCTTAGTTTCAATCACTAAAAAATAATTTACAATGTTACAAATATACTGTATAAATACAAATAAAATTTATATATTACATATACTCAAAAGCCCCACAAATTTGTATCCTATACATTAAATTGAAGAGTTAAAAAATGCAGAAGGTTTTATCACCAAAAGATAAAATAGCAGGCAGTGGTAGTACACTCCTTTAGTCCCAGCACTTGAGAGGCAGAGGCAGGCAGATCTCCACATTCAAGGCCAGCCTGGTTTACAGAGTGAGTTCCCGGACAGCCAAGGCTACAAAGAGAAACCCTGTCTCAAAAAACCACACACACACACACACACAGAGAGAGAGAGAGAGAGAGAGAGAGAGATAATAATACAAAAATATAGGCAGAGAACTCCATTCAGAAATAGCACAGTAATTAATTGCATCTAATAATTTCATATAAAGAAATACTCTAAAAAATATTTTACTTCTACTTCTACTTAATCAATTTCTGCCAGACAATATACTTGTCTAGCTACAGTCTGATTATACTAGCAAATTGAGAACTCTCGATAACCCACCCCATGATGTAGAGTGCTCAGCACAATGTTATATAGATGATGTTATTTAGTTAACATTTGGTTGTGCTATGAATTAGATATGGGATACCAGTGTAACATTTAAAGCTTTTCAGGTCAATTATAAACATTCAGAATATTTTTAATTACCTCATCAACTAACTATACTATAATCACAAAATCCACTGCCTAATATTATATTTGAAACAAATAAACCATACCACCGTAGTGACAATTCTGGAATTTTGGGTTCTATAAAAACACACATGCACACAGAAATATTACAACAATATGTTTTCATTTCAATCATAGACGTGGGGGTGTGGGGCTGCTTCAGACCATCCACAGCAGCTGACTATGATTTGCCTTGTGCTCTAGCAGAGGCATGGTTTTGCCAGGTGCAGTTTCTGCGGTTGTGCCATGTTTGGAAATCTGGGAACTTTTCAGAGGGTATATGAATGTTAAAGCCCCAAGAGGAGGGGTGGGTGGTTGTTGGCCATTCAGGGGGCTGGCTGCAGTTTGTTAGTGGTGCTCACAGAAGAAACAAGAAGAAATTAGATTTCTCTTTCCCCTTGCTCAACTATGTTCATAGCAGCTTTATTCAAAATAGTCAGAAACTGGAAACAACCTACATGTCCCTCAAATAAAGAATGGAAAAAGAAACAAGGAAATCATGAGATCTGCAGGCAAGTGAATGGAACTAGAAAAGATCATCCTCAGTGAGGTAACCCAGACGCAAAAGGACATGCATGGTGTATACTCACTTATATGCGGATATTAGCCATAAAGTATAGGATAACCATTCTCCAATCCACAGACCCTAAGAAGCTAAGTAACAAAAGGGAGGATGCTTGAATCCAACTCAGAAGGGGAAATAACAGACATCAGAAGTGGATAAAGTGAGGGAAGTGGGTGAGAAAGGGGGTGTGAAGGGGAATGAGGGTAGGGAAGAAGGGTGGGGATCAGGAGGGAACAGAGCAGGGTGGGAGGTAAGAGGGCTGGGTAAGAGACTAGAAACCTATGTGGGGGAGGCAGCTCTGGAACAAGCTGGAAATCCACAACAGGATAGGCTCCTGGAGGATATGGGGGTGACTCTAGCAGCAGGGAATATGGTGGCTGCAGTAAACACCTCCTATAGCAAGGCAGGACTGCTAGCGGAGGGAGGGGGACACCAACACACCCACAAAAACTATGACCTAAAATTTACCCTTCCTATAAGGTGTGCAAGGATAAAGACAGAGCAGAGATTGAGGGAAGAACCAAACAATGACTGGCCCAACTTGAGATCCACGCCACAGGAGAGAGTCAACCCTGACACTATTAATGACATTCTGCTATGCTTACAGGCAGAGACTAACTTAACCGTCCTCTGAGAGGCCCCACCCAGCAGCAGATTGAAACAGATGCAGAGACCCACAGCCAAACATTAGGCAGAGCTTGGGAGTCTTGAGAAAGAGTTGGGGGAAGGATAGAGGGACTTGGAGGGGACAAGAACTCCACAAGAAGAACAACAGAGTCAACTAACCAAGGACCATGGAGGCTCACAGAGACTGAACCACCAACCAAAGAGCACGCATGGACTGGAACCTAGATACGTGTAACTGGTTGGCAGCCACAGTGCCCTGTGCTCACAGACGCATGTGCACATGTGTCTAAGGCAGATACACACAAATAAATGAATAAATAAATATATAGTTTTTAGTGTATTTTTAGATATTTTTGTTGAGTTTGAAAGCAAACAGGTTTATTTTTTACTTGCAATTCTAGCCCAGGGTAAAAAGGGCCTATATCTGGTGATGGAAAATATAAATTTTTTATAGTGTGATAGAAACAGAATTTTAGATCACAATTAGAAACCATAAGTTATAAAGCTGGACCTGCTCCATCATTTAGAGCTAGTAAGTTATTAATGTTCAAGCTTACAAAAATTCAAAACTGCCTGTTAACCAAGTATTTTTTACACAGCTTCAAAATGGCAATTTTCTATGAATAAACCTACAAATGAGTTACTACCTAATAATCACGTAAAGAGACAATCAAATAGAAAGAAAAAGTGACAACAATCAACATGACCATCCTGTTAGATTATTTCACAAAATAAAGTAAAAGCCTTTCAAATATACAGACAGGTCATTATAAAAGTAAGGAAAACAAATTTTCTTTGTGACAAAAGAAACAAAGGCCCCTAACAAAGTATCTTTTGGTAAATAAATAAAATCCAGCACTGTAGTAAAGAAAGGCAAACCATGCTTAAGCAGTTTCACAGGAATCTAAACAGGTTCTATATTGGGGTAGAAAACAGTCAATATACTATAGCAACAGACTGAGAACCATCATGTGCTTATCTTAATAATTATATACATAACAAATTTTAACATCCATTTATGGTTTAGAAAATACTACATGAACTAGGTATAAAACGCAACTTTCTCAATCTGACAAAAGCAAAAACAACTGAAAGCTAAGATCAGATACAAGGGTCAGATCTATATGCATCTCCACCTGAATAAGAACAACACGGTGGTTAACTACGCTAACCTCACCCATCCTTGAGATCCTACTCAGCTACAATCAGACAAGAAAATGAAATCACAGCTGTAGAGAAGACAAACATAACTACTATTTTGGTGTTTATAAATAAAGATTTACACAATTACACAGAAGACTTCAAAGAACTCCCAAAAGCGTCACCAGAATAGGTCAGTTAGAGTGACTGATACACAAAAACAAGTTGTTTTTTTGTATACTGGCCAGAAAAAAACAAAAATGCATACTGAAATTTTTAAAGTTTCATGTAAAAGAGTACTGAAAAGTACTAAATAGTAAAAGATTAATCTAACAAAATATGTGTATAGTATGTATAATAATGTTAAAAGGTAGTAAAGGAGACCTAAATAAATGGAAAGACTATCATATTCATAGAATCAAGATTCAATATTGAGGTGTCAATTGGCTCCCCACCCCCCCAAGGGAGGAACAGTCCTGCTAGGCCACAAAGGAGGACTTTGCAGCCAGTCCTGAAGATACCTGATAAAACAGGGTCAGATGAAAGGGGAGGAGGTCCTCCCCAATCAGTGGACTTGGAAAGGGGCATGGGAGGAGCTAAGGGAGGGAGGGTGGGGTTGGGAGGGAATGAGGGAGCTGGATATAGCTGGGATACAGTTAATAAAATGTAACTAATAATAAAAATTTTTTAAAAAATTACACAATTGGCTCCAAACAGATTTAAAAGCTCAATGTAAATGAAGACACCAGCAAGCTTTCTGTACAAACCAAATAGCTAATTTAAAAACCGATGAAAATGTAACAGCACCAAAATAGCCAACATTTATGGCAGAGAAAGAAGATACCAAACTGGAAAACTCAAAGTAATTTGATTTAAGATTTACTACAAAACTACTATAATTGTGACAGATGTCATTAATGAAAATACAAACAAATAAAACAGAAAAAAACACAAGCGCGCACACACACACACACCCCAAAAAAAAAAAAAAAAAAAAAAACCACACACATGTCGTCAGTCAACTGACTTTCAGCAAGGAACCAAGGTAACCCAATAGGGGGAAATTATCCTTCCTATGAAAGATAAGGGATCTACTAGACACCAATAAACAACAACAACAAAGTTAAACTTGACCCCTGACTTAAAATCATCCACAAAAATTAAGCTGAAATGAAATCTAATTATAAATAAAACACTAAATCCATAAGAGTTATCTGGAAAAAATATAGGACAAGATTTTCATAACCTTCTATTGACCACAAACTTACCAGCTTACAAAAGATAATAAACACTTCAAATTTTAATATTTCTACTCTTTGTAAGACATAATTGAAAGAAAATACTAGAAAAACACATCTGTATGAGATATGGATCTTTACATACTCTAATATATAAACAACTCACTAAAATAAGCACTACAGTTTTAAAAGAGCAAAAGAAGACATTTTACCATAGAAGACAGACAGCAAATGTAGGGTGACAGGACATTCACCATTAGCTGTCACCAGGCAAATGCCATGAAGACTTTGATATATTTCGCTACGTAGCTGAATATATACAATTTAAAAACAAGCGATATTATGAGTTTTAAAGACCCACTAATGTTCAAACAAGCTCACTTGGTAAATAACTGTAGAGCTCATCTCAAAAAAGAAAAAAATAATAACATATACTTACTTGCCTTACATTCCGGTGTTTATCTACCCCAGTAGTTTACATACATCCCAGAGAAATGAAAAAGGCTGTGCACACATAGCTTTTGTCATAATCTCCAAAAATTGTCAACAAAAATGCCTACTGACAAAAACCTTGGGAATCCTCAAGCTATGAGGCAGAACTCAGCAATGAAAAGAAACAATAAAAAGGAAAAGTACGCAAGCACAAAAAAACCAAACACACAACACTACATAACTCTACAGTTCTATCTATCTGGCATTCTGAAAACTGAAAACCTACAGGAGGAAAAATCGGATCAGTTGTGGAGTGGAATGAAGCAATGTTTTGGTGGTGAACTGCTTCACTCTGGATTGTGATAATGATTAAAGCCTCTTTTTCTCCAAGCTAAAATGTACTTCATAAGATTTTTTTTTTACTATGTATCTGTTACATAAATTTACCTTTGTAGAAAGGTACTTTAAAACAGTGTGCTATACAAATCATTTTGATGATTCTCAATCCAGTCAAACTGACAATCAAAAGCAGTCATCAATTAATAGTAATGAATAAAATCCAGTGTCTTATTCTCACTTCACTTATTTATTCATAAAGGAGTCATCCCTTTAAATAGCTTAATTTAAAGCAGAATAAGTCAGTACACGATTTTGTTCCAGATAGTCTCTCTTGCCTAAATAAATAGCACCCACTTCACAAGGTAGTTCAGAAAATAAATGACATGCTTTCTATAAAACATTTCTCTAAATGAGTCAGTGCTTAGTAAGCATATCTACCACTTTGTAGCTTTAGTTGCTTTAAAAAAAAAACATGTTCCAAAGTTTCATGATTCAAAACCAAGTATTTGCTATAACTCTGGAGATTTTTAGAAATACTGTAGAAGTATGAGTCACACTGAATTTTTCACACAATCCTTTCAGGAGAGCACCAAAAGTAATGGGGAAATTTCTACTTAAGATACTAACTTGGTTCTTAAAAGCAAACATCTCATTTAAAATTCCATGAGGCTAGAGAGAAGGCTTAGTGGCTAAGAACTCGTTGCCCTCACAGAGGATCCAAGGGGAGTTCCCAGCAACCTCCTAATGGCTAACAATCATCCTTAACTCCAGTTCCAAATTCTTCTGGTTTCCACAAGTACTACATGCACGAGGTATGGACATACATGCATGTGAAATATCCATATGCATAAAATAAAATTTTAAATAAATAAATTTATTTATTTCATACTCAAAAGATGTAAATCTGAGAGCCTACCGCTGCTTGAAGAGAGAAAGACGACTTACTTCAGGGGTAGGATTCCTGGTAGGTTGCTATGCTATAGAGGACAACTCTATACCCACAAGCACGCAGGCAACACTCAGTGGGCCATAGAGAGAAAGAAGACAGATAATATACAGAGGTAGAGCTAGAAAACTAGTGATATAGATTAGATATATAAATATGGATATAACATACATACATTATCTGTGTGTATGTACACATGCATGCACATATATACACACACACATACTTGTATTATATGGACATGAAGCAATTGAGGGGTGAATGGGATCAAAATAAAATAAGCTCATGTATGAAAAACAATAGTAATTTTTAAAAAGGTGTAACTACAACTGCTCCTTACCATACTGCAGTTCATCAAGAGGCTAGATGTTAAGGCTCATAATGAAGAATTTTCACATCGTAACAATAAACCTCACTGGCACCTTTATGTCACAATCCTGTCTACAGCTACTTTAAAAACATAGCATCAGAAAACCAGTAAAAAAGGTTGTGGCCGACAATCTTTTGAGTTTAGTTTTGAAGTGAAGAAAAGTATGAGAATTCTTTGGCACTTTTCCTGTATTTAAATACAAAGAGAAATGGAGAAGTACACAACAAAGAAATGCATTCTAAGCTTGTTAGTTGTTACTTTCCATGATTTTTCCAAAAGCTAGAAAAGCATAAAGTAAAAAGCCAAGAGAAAAGCCCATCTGGAGTAAACTTACAGACAAATTCTCTTTAAGATCCAACCCAAACACATCACGCCGCTTCACCATGAGGAAGTCAGTATCAGGTCCATCTTCCTCCTCCTCATCTCTGCCTAAGAACTGCCCGGGAGCATCCTTGCCCTTCTGTGAAGCCTCCTCAGTACCGAGAACAGATTCAGCACGAGGCTCTCTTGCTTTTCCCAGTTGCTCTTCCATTTCATCATCATCCGTCTCTACATCCAGATCTTCTTCACTATCACCACTAGCCAATCTCTGTTCTGTCTCCTCTAGTCTTTTCCCACTTTTGTGAAGGATGGACATTTTCTCACTGAAATAGGCTCGAAATTCTTCTACTTCATCATTACTGAGGGAGGGAGCCCTGGGCTGAACTGCTTTAGTGACTTGCTCCTTTGCTAATTCTTTGGTGGGCTGCTTCTCCATTTTCTGAAGAAATCTTATCCGTGGTGCCACAGCAAGACCAAGAGACCTTCAAAAATGGAAAGAACAAAAACAACTATCTCATTAAAGTGATGGTATGTTTGTTGTATTACGGAAGCTTCTATACAGCACAGATCTATGTCCAAGGTTTTTCATTTTTGTTTTTGTTTTTTTTTAACCTTTTTATTTATTTTTATGTATGTGACTGCTCTGTTTTCACAGCACACCAGAAGAGGGCACTAGATCTCATTATAGATGGTTGTGAGCCACCATGTGGTTGCTGGGAATTGAACTCAGGACTTCTGGAAGAGCAGTCAGTGCTCTTAGCGGCTGAGCCATCTCTCCAGCCCATTTTTTTTGTTTTTTTTTTTTTTTTATGTTAAGCATTCCTCTAAGACACATCAATTCCGACAGATTAAATGAGCCAAAAGACAAGCCAAATGTACTGAGAATGTATCCTGAAAACAGTTTAGACACCTAGCTTTTAAGAGTTCATATGGTATAAAATAAAGAGCACTGAAATAGAAATAAGATAATCATAGTTCATTACTACACCCAATTTCCAAATTCAGCTCTCAGCTTCCTCACAACACAGAAGAGTTAACGACAGCTGTACCTCAAAGGTGCTAAGAGGTCCCCGATAACCAACTGTATGAAGGTACTTTGCAAAACATAAGCTACTACATAACTGGAAAAGGCACAGCCTTTCTCAAAGAGGAGAGTAGTATACGTATACCGTAAAGCCTTAAAGCCCACTTCTGGAAAAGAATATGGCATAATAATGACCATCAAAATGCATTTTTCTTTTTAAAGAAGTGAAAAGGAGAAAATCTTGTTGGTTATTTATTCCCTATCCATGAGCAAGATTCTATCTAAGACTGGTTGGTTTTTTTTTGTTGTTGTTGTTGTTTTTTTTTACAGAATCAAAGCCAATAATTTTCACTAAACTCCTACTGGTACATAGAAATATAATTTTTAAAAAAGCAAAAGTTGAACCAGGCATTGTGAAACAGCCATTTACACTTTAATCTCAGCATTCAGGAGGCTGAGAGAGGCAGATCTCTATGAGTTAGAGGGCAGCCTTGGCTACATGGCGAGCTCCAGGTCTTCCAAGACAATGCTTATAAACAATTAAACAAAGGACAACTTTATCCACTATTTTTCCTATATAATTTACAAAAAAAAAAAAAAAAATGAGTTCAATATTGAAGAACACAAACTCAGAAATAGAACTGCGGAGGTTTAATATGCACAGCTCTATCATTTACTAGCTGTGTGGCCTCAGAAATAATCACCTCTCTAGACAGCTTTCTTATCTGCAGAAGGGAATGGCAGAGAATGCCTACCTAATACAGTAGTTGTAAGAAGTTAATAAAAAAAAAATACAATGCAGTTAAAGTAACAAATATGCAACTGTGGCAGCCCTTTCAGTCATTACTATCATGACATGAAGGTTAGAACAATGAGTTTATATACACCTGAGGACTTCTTATAATACAGTACAGTGGCATTTATGCTTCTCAGACACTAAAACCTGAATTCCTTGAAGGCAAATATATATACATGTATAATTCCATCACTGAATGCAATGATCTACATATACTGGGCACTAAAAGTATTTCTCTAGTACATTTTTTTAACTTTGTATCTTATAGACATAGCAACTGCTTTAGCTACCATAGGCTTCTAAAGGAAAGTTCACACCTCAAGAAAATTATATATCTAAATAAAAACATAAACTACAAATATAGTTAAACCATACTGATCACTTAAGCATAACATAATTGTCTGTCTTCTCTAAACCCCACCAAAAGCAAGTCTTCAACAGCAAATATGAAATTTATTAATTTGATACAAGAAAACAACTTCTAAATATTTCCCTGAAGTATTCAAAACCTGTGCCCATCATTTGTGAATTTTCCAGCTTCAGCAACCAAAAAAAAAAAAAACATCAAACCTCACACAGAATACAAAAGTCCCTAAAAAGGCTAATTTTTAGATCATATTTAAAAAATGAAGAAACCAGAAACTGGTACATAAACATAATGAAACAAAAGCATGTTATTCATGGCACATGGTTTTCCACCCATTACTAAAATAGTAATACTAACCCTGTCTTAACACTGCTATCCAACAAAAGGGTTTTGAAATATTACAACTGACAGATTATGTTATATTAAGATATATCTAACACAAAATAGAAAACAGAAGCTTACCCACATCAAACTTTTTGTTTTAAGAGGGAAATGGAAAGGATACAAATACAGTGTACTCTCAGGTATGAGATCCTCAAATAAGATCTTTCTTTAGTTTTCTTTGTTAAAATCAATTTCAAAGCAAAGGTACTCAGATTCCTAGAAAACAAGCTAAACATACAGACCTTGCCTAAAAATATTTTACCTAGAAAACCTAAGATAGACATTAAAGTATGATGATGCCCAAGCATACTTCTACAAGACTTTGTCAATGCATTCCCCATATATAAGACTCCCTCAAAGAGAGCTGATTCTACCTTTTTAGGTTAAAGGGCCATTTCTGTTTTTGTAATCTCTCAACTACTCAAACAAAATCAGTCATTCCACATTTGCAACCTGAGTCACTAATCTTGCAACAGTAACTGTGTTTATACAAGACTAAACAAATAAATATGGACTTTCCTGACAAGTGCTAAAATCTGGGTTAATTTTCTAAAGCTAATTTAATATACTACTCTGCAAATGTTTAACAGACTGTTCTAAGGTAAAGCAGAAGTGATCTTAACCAGGACTCCTAGGACACACTAGGGACCATCCCTCCAGCTTTATTACAGCTATGCTATCAATACTTACAGTGCATATTCAGTAATAGGCAGCTTGCTCACATTAAATACTTCTTTATCCTTCATAAGATATACTGAACGTATGTAGGAGACAAAACACTGTAAAATAAAAAGTTATTACAATGTAATAGAAACTGAATATTAAGCTAAACCAAAATAGAAAACTAAGAGATAAATTCAGTAGTAATAAAAAAAACATAAAACAGATCAACAAACCTTTATTTTGCATGCACAGAAAAATAAACTGTTAAAACTATAATATTAGAAAAGATCTGCATTTTATCCATCAGTCCAACGCAATAAAAAATATCACGTCAGTTGGGAATGGTGGCGCAGTGCACGTGATTCCAGCACCGGGGAGAGAGAGGCAAAGGAATTGGAAATTCAAGGCCAGGCGGGTCTATGTGAAATCTTATTTTAAAGGAGAAAATCCATATTTTACTCAACTTCCCAAAAAGCTACTGAATATTAATTAGCAATACTCAACTACGATAAAGTGTAGTGGGGACAACACCCGCAATAGAATAACACAGATAGAGCATCTAGACATGTTAGTAGCTTAGTAAACATCCTTTTTCTAAATAGCAGTTACAACAAAACAGTGCCTTCTAAGTGTTATGTCAATGAGAGCATCCATACACCTAGAATATCTTCTGAAATAGAGTAGACGTGAATAAATGCTTTTTATTGATAATATTACTATAACAGTCAGAAGTTAATTTTTTCAACAAAATAAAATTTCACTGAGTCAAGTTTTTAGACTGTTTTCCCTTTTTATTATAATTTCAGATTATATATATTACTATCAACCTAGAAATTTTTCCTTCTACTTTTTTTTTATATAAAACTATGCTCATGACACAGCTTTGTCATCCTGATTCTATTAATTTGTAAAATAAATAGATAATAAAATACATCTAAGCAAGTACTTTTACTTTAAAGATCATTTTTATGGAGCTGGGGAGATGGCTCAGACAGTACAGTGCTGACCACACAATAATGAGAACTTGAGTTTGAATGCCCAACATCCACATTAAAAGGCATACAGAGTGTGCCTGTAATCTCAGCGCTAGGGAGCCAGGAACAGAGGGAACCCGACAACATGCAGCCCAGCTAGGCTGAGTTTAGCCAGATGCATAGCTCCTTGTCTCAAAAAATAAGGTAGAGACTGACTGAAGACACCATAATTGACCTCTGGCCTCCATAAACATCAGTGCACACCCATACATACACATGCGTACACAAGAACACATACAGTACACAGTTTTTATAAAGTATATTTACTACTTCTGCCCATATCCCTTAAGCTTTAATTTTTCTTCTGCCTCTCTACAATTACACTAATCTTTCTACCCAACTAATCTCCCAACAAACCCTTTCTGACTCCAAAGGCATTAAAAAGAATGAATGGTGCTGGTTCAATGGCATTTTCCCCTGCACTCGTCCACAAGAAATCACACCGTGTGCTTCCAGGTTTTGTTCCATCCAAAGTATAATCAAAAGCTAGAAAGCCTCTTTTCTGAAACCAGACAGCCTGATGGTGCTGGAAATACAACCATTCTGCTAAACCACTGATGACAGGAACAAGTCCCATCACTTACTTCAGTGTGCTATTGTATAATCTTTGTTCTATATGCTCAAACCGGTAAAAATAGCCTTTTAGCATTTTTTATTTTCAGATCAAATGACCTGCTAGTCATCACAACACTACCAGCATTTTCTGCATCGTGTGATTTTTAACATTTCTCCTAACATTTCTCTAACATTTCTCCTCACAAATAACTGATAAGATTAGTCTGACTTGGCAATTCCAGAATGTACACACAAAGTATCAGATGTATACATCATAAGTAAAATTCATAAGTGTAGGCAATTTCCTAAGATTTTTTTTAGTTCAGAGAAGCAATTCAAGAATATTTTCAAGTCATATTAACAGATTCAAATCAGATTGCTGAAGATACCATGCAAGAATTTTATGCCACCTAGAAACTTAGCCTAATACAAGACAATCTTAATCTTTCCAGCAGAAAATGCAATCAAAATTTATACAGTTTCACTGAAAAAGAAGCTAAGTTTACAAAGTCTACTAGACACCAGGCTGCTTCAAACCTAAAAATCATTTTCTTAGAATTGCCCTGTGGCTCCAACAAGATTATACACAGGTAAATTTTAAGAAACATTTTTTTTAAATTAAGTAATCTATGTAAAACTTACATTGCTTAAATCTTTTAGTTATGGACAGGCAGCATAGTAATAGCAGAAACTGCTAAAATATAACTTCCTTACATAATTCCATTCTGAAAACAAACACTGAATTCAAAGATGACTTACCCTTTGAGCTCTTTCTTTTAAATCTTGATCTTGGGCTAAAAATGATTCCAATTTTTTCTGAACATCAATAAGTTTTTCTGGGTTGATTCTTTTTAATAAAATAAAAAGAGTTAAACCAAAAAAAAATCTCAATTTTAAAAAACAGAAAATAATACATAGCATTTTCCTATTTCTCATCATTTGACTTTTAAGTATTTAACATTATTTTCATTTATGAACCAAGAATAACACAGGAAGAAGAAAATGACAGGACATCAGCTTTCTCCAAACAAATGGTGAGTAAGAGATTACCTATATTACATATCTATATTAACACCATTATTAGCATTGCTTACTTCTTAATTTAATAAAGCTAGAAAGCAGACACTCATAGGGCATAAATTAATGAAATGAAATTCAGTGTCATTTTGCAAAAGCTTCTTTTTAAATCATATATAAAATCAATTTCAAGAAATTAAGTATTTAAAAACTGTTTCCCTATTTAAAAATTAGACATATAAGAAACATTAAATTTTTCTCAACGAGGCTATAGCAAAGAATGTAAGACACTCCATTTGTGCTCCTACCTTCAAACTGAATTATTACACACTCCAATGCTGGAGAAGCAACAGGGTAACTAAAAAGTGTAGCTAAAGCTGTTTTCCTTTAATATTAGAGTTTTGGGGGGTCTTGTTTGTTTGGTTGGTTTGGTTTGGGTTGGGTTTGGGTTTGGTTTTTTGAGACAGAGTTTCTCTGTGTAGCCCTGGCTGTCCTAGACTCACTTTGTAGACCAGGCTGGCCTCAAACTCAAAGATCCATCTGCTTCTGCTTCCTGAGTACTGGGATTACAGGCCTAGGGTAAATTTTCAAGACATACAAAAGCTACTAGCTTCAACAATTCAATTCATGGTCAGTTTTTATCATCTACATTCTCAAGCAGCCTCTCACTATCTTAGAGTCCAAATTACTTTTAGACAAATTAAGCTGTTTTTCAATGTCTCTAATACAAGTGAGTCTGGAAGATTATACTATGCCCAATGCATGCATCCTCAACGAGAGGAGATTATGATCCTTTGAAATGAAAGAACAATCCACAAAATGATTTCCTTCAAAAGATACCATACTTTCAATCCTCAACACTCCTTGAAACCAAAAAGTCCTCCTTTCTCTTTTTTCTGCTGTATTCTGCAAAGTTGTTTCAATTTAAATCCTTCTTTAAAGATGTCAGGGCTAGAAAGATGACTTGGTTCATAAAGTGCATATCACACTTGCATGAGGAGCTAAATTCAGAGGCATTAAAGCATGTGTCTATATCCTTAGCCCTTCGGGGAAGGACATAGATCAGAGATGGGTGGAACCCTGGGGTTCACTGGCTAGGCTGCCAGGCTAGGCAAACATATGTCTCCAGTTCCGAGAGACATATGTGCAGGCCCACATGCACAATACACTACACACATAAACATTAACAATGCTGTGTCACAGGCTAATCGCAGCATTTGGGAAGCAGAGACCACCTCAACTACACAGTACATCTGAAACTAGCCTGGACTACATGAAACCTTATTTCAATCAATCAATCAACCAATCAATAAATGAATGATTCTATAGCATGACCATGATTGGTTCAACATTCAGTCAATAGGTAACTTAATATAATCCATCACTTCAATATAAAAGGTAAGATAATATGTTATTTATAAACTATAAATAAAAACTTCAAAATATTTTTTCTTTTAAACAAAGAAGAAAAGGACTAGAGCTAACACCATTCTTAATATAAATGAGAACCTTCTAGTTTTCCCACAAAAATCAAGAACAAAGCAGTGGATGCTGAGGAAATAACTCAACAGTTAAGAGCAATGGTTCATTTCAGAGGACCTAGGTTCAATTCCCAGCTCACACCTACCTGTAACTTCAGATCCAGGGGATCTGACATACTCTTTTGGCTCCCACTAGCACCAGAAACACACAGCACAAAGGACATACATGCAAGCAAATCATCCATACACATAAAATGATAAAAGAATAAACAGGGAAATCTGCTTTTCAATGTAGTAAAACCAAAAAAAAAAAAAAAAGAGAGAGAAAAGAAAGAAGATTAAGGGCATACTGATTAGAGAAAAAAATAAAACTAAATATATTTGAAGGCGAAATAATTCCTACTTAGAAAATCAAAAGAAAGGAACAAAATGTTCCTGAAACTAATAAAAGTTATAATAAGGTTTTAGAATGAAAATATAACAAAAGCTTTCCTATTTACTTTTTACTATTTCCTTTAGTATCTGTGAGAAACTAGATACTAAAACTGTACCAATTATATTGGCACCTCAAGGGAAAAGAAGAAGAACTATTATTGAGGCATGAGTCTAAGAAAATCTAAGCAAGATCTACATACAGAAAAAAAAATCTGAGGAATGAAATCAAAGAATAACCACAGTTTTTAGTTTCAGGGAAATGCAATCTTGTCATCTGTTTCTCAGTTGTTCTGCAGATTCAAAGTAATACCAATCCAAATACCAGCTAGGCATTTTTATAGTTATCAATAAACTGCTTCCAAGCAGCAGGGCTGTCATGCTCCAACCTCAAGACTTAGTCTAAAGCTGTAACAATCAAGACAGTACAGTAATTGGCAGAAGAACATATCAAGAACAGAGCCCAGAAATACAGCCACATGTATAATCAACAGATCTTTGACAAAGGAACCACAACAACATAATGGAACAAAAGTTATCTTTCTAATAAATGGTATTAGAACTGGATAATAACATTTGAATCTTGTACAAAGTTTTTATTAAAAAAATTCAACATGAATCATAGGTATAAATAAAAAGCAGAAAAGGGCTCAGGAGAGAGATGACTAAATGGGCAAAGCATTACACAGCAGGATAACCTGAGTTTGGATCTCCAGCACCAACTTGATAAAACAGACAGTTGTGCATATTATCTCAGAAAATAAGGCCATGGGTTCCTTAGTAATGGGAACAGGGACTGTCTCTGATATGAACTCAGTGGCTGGCTCTTTGATCACCTCCCCAGGGGGGAGGGGAGGGCAGCCTTACCAGGCCACAGATGAAGACAATGCAGCCAGTCCTGATGAGACCTGATAAACTAGGGTCAGAGGGAAAGGGAGGAGGACCTCCCCATCAGTGGACTTGGGGAGGGCCATGGGAGGTGATAAGGAGTAGGGAGAATTGGGAGTGGACCATGGAGGAGGCTACAGCTGGGATACAAAGTGAATAAACTGTAATTAATAAAAAATGAATAACTTTTTTAAAAAAAGAAAAGAAGGCAGGAAAGCAATTCAAAATGGCATCCTGACATTGACCTCTAACACACAAACATGCACACACAAAAAAATTCCAGAAACGAACAAAATAGAAAACCTAGATGACTTTGAGTATGGCAATGACATTAAACACAACATTAAGGAGCTTATCTGCGAAAGCTTTGATTAACTAGACTAGACTTCATTAAAATTGGAAACATCAAGTTCAGGCATTTTCTCTCTGCTCCCTAGCCTACCATCAGATGAGCTACTCTGCTCTGCTCTGCTCTGCCACACCTCCTTGCCATAACAACACGACCTTTGAAACCATGAGCCAAAATCTCTCAGATACTAATTACAGTGACACCAAGAGAAACCTTCATATAAACTAGGGACTCTGAGTGACACTGACATGTCAATACAATTCATCAATTGCTACAGATCACCAATTTGTTGGATGTAGTTACTGGAGGAGACTGGGGGGGGGGGCTGGAAATGTGGAGCAACTGTACCTGCCTTCAAATTTGCTTGTGAGCATAAAACCTCTAAGACTTTTTTAAAGTCTTTTTTCCCCTCTAAATCAGAAGCTAGATGGTCAAACAGATTAGGAGGAAGGATATAAGTGTAAACAATAAGCACACGATGCCATGCTATCACTCCTAACAGCAACAGAGGAACAAGTAGCTCTTACTTGATCTCCTTCACAGGTACTTTCTTCTGGAGAAGTTGCTGCACCATCCCTTGTTCTTCTGAGGGTAGTAAAATTAATAAAGCTTCTCCATCCTCTTTGTACCTGAAGAAAACACAATTTTTAAAATTCATCAACACAGTCTGCATTTTACATTTTGACAATAATGTTAAATGTAGATGACATGAAACCAAGTTCACTTAACTAGTAAGTGCTGGAAAAACCTGCTTTTAATATTCAGTGGCATCAGAAGAGCAGGGCTCTGGCTGCCCTGCTTCAAATTGCAATTACCTGGTCTAGCTCACACTGCCTTGAAGACTGTACCTCAACAGCAGAGCTAGCACCTACAACATAAGGCAGTTACAGAGAATTCATCTTTTGATGGGGGTCTCAATATTGTGGCCCCAGATGGTCTTGCTTTTGCATGTAGCCCATGCTGGCCTCGGGCAACAACAGGCCCAACTCCAAAGGGGAGACTTTAAAATAGGTCCATGCAAATGTATCAAGGAGACTGTTTCTACTCAAACCACAAGAGTATTATGACAAAATTATTTATTAAGCATGGCAACCAAAGACAATGAAGAAATCAATTTGCCAGGAGTAGTGACATTGGACTGTAATTTCTGAGCACAGGAGGCTAAGGCAGAAGAATTGCTGCAGATTCCAAAGGATAGTTGATCTATACAGCAAAATCTCAGAAAACCAAAATATATAAATCAATTATCTTCCTACAGACTTTAGTGGTACCTTTAAAATAAAACTTTTCAGATCAATTTAAAGAAATGAGCCCACTACGTAAACAACTTCAATCCTTGTAGTCAACTTTTCCCTCACCTAAAGCCAAGTCTTGATTTATACTATACCTTCCGATATCTGTGCTGACAGAGGCCAAAGGCTTCCTACAGACCAAAGTTGCTTGTGCTGCTTGAATAAAGTTCACTGACACAACAGTGCCAAGTTGCTACACAGAAGCAACAGAACAGAAGCTAATGGGATATTTGGGGAATTTTTTAGATACACAGAAGAAGACATAATCTCAAAGAATTCTTTAAACTCATGCTATAAAATCTGAGGGGCACATTTTTATAACTAACCAAATAACTATTTACTGAGAAACTATGACTCAGGAATAAACTAAGAAGAACACAAAGTAGCAGGTCCCTGTCTTCAAGCAATATTACACTCATCCTAAGCAGAAACAATAAACACAGAAACAAGACATTCAGGAAAACAATAAAAGAATACAAAAGGACAGCCACAGGCAACAAGCAGCACCAACTAAGAAATGAAGAAAAACTACTCAGAACAGCCAGAAGAAAGAATATGACACAGCAGATGGAATTTCAGGTTTAAGGTAGGTGCAAAGGGGAAAGCTTGTAAAGCAAAGGACACTGTCATCACAACAAAACGACTACAGACTAGGAAAGGATCTTCACCAACCCTATATCTGACAGAGGGCTAATATCCAGAATATATAAAGAACTCAGAAGTTAAAAAGCAACAAATCAAGTAATCCAATTAAAAAATGGGGTACAGAGCTAAACAGAATTCTCTGCAGAGGAATAAAAAATGGTAGACAAACAAAGAAAAGCTCAACATCCTTAGTGATCAGGGAAATGCAAATCAAAACGGCCCTGAGACTTCACCTTACACTCATGAGAATGGCCAAGATCAAATACTTAAGTGACAACACATGCTGGAGAGGTTGTGGAGAAGGGAGAACCCTAATCCACTGCCAGTAGGAATGTAATCTGGTACAACCACTTTGGAAGTCAATCTGGCACTTTCTCAGACAATCAGGAATAGTCCTTCCTCAAGATCCAGCTATACCATTCCTGGGCATATATCCAAAACATGCTCAAGTACACAACAAGGACATCTGCTCAACCATCTTCATAGCAGCTTTATTCATAATAGCCAGAACATGGAAACAACCCAGATGTCCCTCAACTGAGGAAGGGACACAGAAATTGTGGTACATTTACACAATGGAATACTACTCAGCAATGAAAAACAAGGAAATCATGAAATTTGCAGGCAAATGGTGGGAACTAGAAAACATCATTCTGAGTGGGATATCCCAGAAGCAGAAAGGCACATACGGTATATACTCATTTATAAGTGGATATTAGACATATAAGATAAACATACTAAAATCTGTACACCTAAAGAAGCTAAGCAAGAGGGAGAACCCTAGGTAAGATGCTCAGTCCTCATTCAGAAAGGCAAACAGGATGGACATAGGAAGAGGGAGAAAACAGGGAACAGGACAGCAGCCTACCACAGAGGGCCTCTGAGAATCTCTACCCAGCAGGGTATCGAAGCAGAGGCTGAGACTCCTAGCCATATTTTGGGCAGAGTACAGGGAATCTTATGAAAGAAGTGGGAGACAGAAAGGAGCTCCACAAGGAGAGCAACAGAAATCTGGGCCCAGGGGTCTTTTCTGAGACTGATATTCCAACCAAGGACCATGCATGGAGATAGCCTAGAACCCCACACAGATGTAGCCCATGGCAGCTCAGTCTCCAAGTGGGGTACCTAGTAATAGGGACAGGTACTGTCTCTGACAGGAACTGATTGGCCTGCTCTTTGATCACCTCCCCCTAAGGGGGGAGCAGCCTTACCAGGCCACAGATGAAGACAATGCAGCCAGTCCTGATAAGACCTGATAGCCTAGGGTAAGACGGAAGAGGAGGAGGACCTCCCCTATCAGTGGACTTGGGAAGGGAAGTGGGAGGAGATGAAGGAGGGAGGGTGGGATTGGGAGGGATGAGGGAGGGAGCTACAGCTGGGATACAAAGTAAATAAACTATAATTAATATAAAAAATTAAAATTTAAATTTGAAAAAAGAGGGACGGCTAAGGTGTTCTAAAAGAATGCCTTCTCTCAGTAAAAGAAACCAGACAAAACTAGGCTGTTTTTGCAAAGAGAGACCTAAAAAATGGAAGGTCCACAGATGGGATACAAAATGATCAGCAGGAAGACGACTAAAAAGGTATGTTAGAGCAAGATTTTCACTACCTTGAATGCTTCTGCAAAGTCTCTATAACACTGTCTGAAAATAGCATTTTATCACTGAATGTTGAAAGAAAAAACCGGCTTCAGTAACTAAGAGATGGTACTGTACTTTTTTACAAAAACTAAAGGAAAGCTTTCTCGCTTACATATTAATTTTTTTCCACTTTTTATTTTAATTTTTATTATTATACTTTATTCACTCCGTATCCCCCCATGGCCCCCTCCTTCCTCCCCTCCCACACCCTCTCTCCCTCTTCTCTATGCATGTCCCTCCCTAAGCCCACTGATAGGGGAGGTCTTCCTCTCCTTCCTTCTGATCCTAGTCTATCAGATCATATCAGGAGTGGCTGCACTGTCTTCCTCTGTGGCCTGGTAAGGCTGCTACCCCTCAGGGGGAGGTGTTCAAAGAGCAGGCCAATCATTTCATGTCAGAGACAGTCCCTCTTCCCATTACTATGGAACCCACTAGGACACTGAACTGCCATGGGCTACATCTGTGCGGGGTTCTAGTTTATCTCCATGAATGGTCCTTGGTTGGAGTATCAGTCTCAGAAAAGACCCCTGTGCCCAGATTAAAATGTAACTCCACTCTAATAAGGGAAAAAAAAAAATACTTGTATGCACAGACTGAAAAAGATTAAATAAAACATACCAAAATGTTAAGCTATTTTATTATAGCTAATTTATTAATTTTTAACATCTTATTAATACTCCAGAAGGTGAAATGGTAAGAAAATAGACATTATGCTGGCTCTTAACAAAGCTGAGTGCCTATATGAGTAGGTATTAATCCCAGCACTCGGGAGGTGAAGGCAGGCAGATCTCTGAGTTTGAGGCCAGCCTCCAGAGAGGGTATCCAGAGAGTTCCAAGACAGTCAAGGATATACAGAAAAACCTGTCTGGGTGTCGGAGTTTGGGGGGAGTGAGTGATAATAATAATAATATAGGATTGAGTGTGTCAATAATATAGAGGAAACTATAAGAGCATAACAGAAAATTCTATCTAATAGTCTAGATACTAAGAAAATTGTTCAGAAATAATGACACCATAAACGAAACTTGAAGAAGCAGCAGCCAATGTAACACTAGGGGTAGAGACATGGAAGGGACAGTCAAGTTTCACAAGGTATAAAGGCAGTATTTCAGAGACCAGTGAACACTTGAATATTTTGTCTTTATTCTTATTTAATTTTCTTGCAAACAAAGAGAAAATATGAATATATAGATTCTCCTTTATCTCATTATCTGTTAGCACTGAAAAACTAGTTATAAATACCTTCCTCATTGGTTAAAGGCAGAATTGCAAGACTCAAAAATATTCATTTTCACTTACTACAAAAAATATGAATTTAAAACATTCCCTTTAGCCATTAGAGTAAACCATGTACAATGGCAGACGTTACTATATAAAACACAAAGGTGACATCCTAACTAAGTAAGGTAACTGGCAGACATCACAACTGCGGTATCTGTAATACCTCTCAGAGGACAAGCTGGGGAGGTGCCACCATGAGTGAACTCAGAAGCACCACAGGCTCTGCTGAGCAAGAACCTGAGGAAGGACCTGAGTTCAGATCCCCAACATCCATGTAAAAGGCTAGGCATAATCATACATGCCTATAACCCAAGTGCTGGGAAGAACAGGAAATGGGAGAATCTCTTGGGCTTACTGGCCAACAATGTAGGGAGAAAACCATTATAAAACAACCTAGTAATGAGAAAAGCAAAGAAGAAAAAGAAAGCCAACTAAATGTTCTAATGTTTCTAAATGTGCTAAATGATAGAAAAAAAAGAAGGGTGCAAATTGAGGGGGATAACAAAAATAGCCACACAGATAACTGTGGGGAACGCATTACATCAGAAACTAATATAAAAGACCCTAAGGCAACAGCAATCTAGCATATACAAGCAGCAACAAGACCTAGCCTGGAACAACAAGAAGAAAAAAAAAAAAAAAAAAAATGGGGCAAGTGCATAGGCCTGTCACCGACTGACCTGAGAAGCTCCCAAGAAGTGCCAGACCCTTACTTGCCTCTGTACCTCTACCAGCTCTATTACAGCGCAGCTCCTCAATGTTTCAAGTCACAAGACAGAGAGCCGCATGAGGAAGCAATTTCCTCCTTGGGAGAAAGAGACGAGCAGAACTTTAACCTTCCCAGCTAAGAGAATTTTTAAGAATAAGAAATTTCACTTGCAAATACTGTTCCTCCTATCACATACCTAATAAATTCACAATAGGCTTAATTATTGTGGAAATTGTCTTTTTTCTATTATTTCAATTTGCAAAAAGTTAAGGACTCTTAAAAAATTCTTAATGATTCCTTAAAATACAAGCATCTTCTACAAACCAGGAACCCTTCCCAATTTAGGAATTTTGACAAATTCCCAGCTTCAAACTTGTTGTTAAAATGTATATTGAAGGCATATGAAATGCAAAAGCTTGCCTCTGCTGTCCCCTAGTGGAATCACAGTTTGCTACATAAATTAGCTCAAAATTCTGAGGACTACAAGCAAGGCAAAGACAACTGAATTGGAATATAGCTGAAATTATTTCTCTCTTAGTACTCTAAGTAAAGTTACATAAAACTATCTTCTACCCTCGCCTCCCTGCTGCACACACATGAAGGGCTCATCTGCTGTGTGCCTACTTTCTAATTACAAATATTGTTTTCAACTGCTAATTTTTATTTAAAATAAAAGAATTCATGCTTTTTGAGTACCAAACACTGCAAGCCTTAACGACAATTGTTTTTAAGTAGCAGAACGTACCACAAGATAGATCACTATAAACTATCTTCACTCACTTGTCTCAAAAAGGATATCATTTGTTAAGTGGATTAAGGAAAATTTTTCTTTGCTATGGATCCAATGAATTCATTAAGGAACAAAGAATTCATTAAACAAGTAAATACTTGAAGGCAATAAATACCTGAATCATCCTTTATTTTTCCTTGGTAAAGCACAGGAAAAAAATAATAATGAAACCAGATTCTCCAGTTTTAGTAATTTTTCTAACAAATTCACTTTCCTATATTTATACATTAATGCTCAATTCCAAAAGCAAACACTTTCTGGCAACCTGGTTTTAATTACAGCCTAACATGGGATTTTAATTAGTTTAAATTTTTAATTTAGCCTTTATTCAACTCAATTATTCAGTCTCATAGCCCACAGTTTTCTTATTATCTCCAAGCCCACTAATGGCCATTTTAAACCACCAGGAAAAAAAAAAGTAAGCATTATATATACTAACCTTGAAATAGTCAATTCGGAATTGTTCCTTATGTACGAAAGGTCAGACTTCTACTTTAAAAGTTAATGACTATGTTAAAAAATAAACATTCTTTAAAACAGTATTCTCTCTAAAGAAAAAACCAAGTATGCCCTTCAGACTCAGCATTGCAGTGTATGCTAAGGCTCCATCAAGATCCACTTTAATGCTCACCAGAACATGCTCAACTACATTGTATTTCCATCAACTTATTGAAAAGTAAAAACCAGGAACACTTTTCTTTCTTGAATCATTTCATGACATACTGAAACACTCATTAATCTCACACAGAGAAATTTCAAAATACTTCTAAACATATTCTAGGAAAGAATCAGTCTCCACTTTCCACATCAGACCACCGGCAGAGGTAAAGGCTTGAAAACCACTTTCCAGTCTAATATGTTTGCAAGATAGCATTTATAACCATTCTTATCCAAAGACCTACAGGACCACAAAAAGGCAGGTGTGCATGGGTGCATGCACCAATTTTTACCAACCACATGTTTACTAAAGGGAATTAACTCATTAGGGAAGATTTGTATCACCCACTTCTCAAAAGATCTCACTGTAAAAAATAATCCGAAGGTCCACCTTCTTAAGAACTGAAAACGGGCTGTTGAAGATGGCTAAGAGACTAAGAGCACTGGCTTCTCGCCCAGAGGTCCTGAGTTCAATTCTCAGCAAACACATGGTGGCTTACAACCATCTATAATGAGGTCTGGTGCCCTCTTCTGGCATGCAGGTGTACATGCAGACACAACATTGTATTCATAATAAATAAAACTTTAAAAAGAGAAACTGAAAACAGAGCTGGTGAAATAGTTCTGCCACCAAAGCCTGGCAACCTGAGCTCAATCTCTGGAACCCAAGTGAAAGTGGAAAAACAAAACTGACTTACAAAGTTGTGTCTGACCTCCACAGGCGTGTCCCGCACGCTCCAACATATTCATGCACTGACACACACACAGTAACAGCAACTATAAACAGAACAGCTTGACACTATGTGTCCTTCCCTTTAGATCTCAAGAGAAAGCCATTTTAATGGCTGGTCTCTCTCACTGCAGGGATACCTTCCAGCCTCACCTCTTGCGGCTTGTTTAAAATATATCATTATTCCAATTCAGAGACTTACTTTTGTACTTCTAGCAAATCAATCTACTGTAAAATATGTTTCTCATTATACTGTCTTCATTTTGTTCTTAAAGGAAACATTTGAGTATATTTTTATTAGTCATATTTGATGGTGGCCCATGGTATAAATTCAAATCAATCAGAAAACACTTAGACACTGTTAACATTCTATGAAAATCAGGAAACAGGAAAACTAGGAAACATGAAAAACTTTTCACTTCAACTGAAAAAATGTCCTTATATACAAAATTATTTATTATTTTCTTAAGAGTTACCTAAAATCTAAATGTGAAAAAAATAAAGAAAAGAAAGGAAGGGAAAGTTTGTAAAGAAAGAGAAAGACAGAAAAAAATGAGAGAAAGCAAAGGGAGCGGAAAGAGGAAGGGGAAAGAGCGGGCACAGATGAAGTGGAAAGACGAAGCCCGCTAGAGCAGCAGTCTTTGTGCAGCAAGAACTTAGCCCGGAGGCCTGAAGCCCCTCTCAGCCCTGGGAAAGCATCAGAAGATGCTAGTCCTGTTAGATCAACACCAAACTCTACCGTTTTGATGACAAGGAAAACAGTTAAGAAAATAGAAACCAAACAGCTATTCACATGACTTTATTATGATTAATATTGATGTTATTTACAATTCCTAACCATCATAAATACCATATCACAACAATTTTACTTCAATGTTATTCATCTGTTTTCCTTTTTTTTTTTTGTTCTCTCTATGTCTTACAAACAGGTGAGTGTGTGCACATAAAAGCCGATAACTGCTGTTAGATGCTTCACCACCAGCTCTCCATCTTATTTTTTGACAGTCTCTAACTGAACCTGGAACTCATCTACTCAGCTACACTAGCTGGCTATTAAGTTCTGGGGATCTACCTGTCTCGACCCAAAAGCACTAGGAAAACATATGCATGTCACTTTCAAAGTATCTGCACATGGGTAGCAGGGTTTCAAACTCAGGTGCTCATACATGCATGGCAGGCACTAAAGACCTAACAAATACTAGGACAAGAATTCTTCGACTCAACTACATTCTCGATCCTCCTTTAACTTCTTTTTAAAGCAAGGTCTAAATTACCTAGGCTTGCCTTGAACTTACTCTGAAGTCCAGGTAAGCCTTAAGCTTTAAGGTCCTTCTGTCTCAGCCTTCCACTCCTCAGCTAAGAGCTACCACATCCAGATTCCATCTCTCCACTTCCTTAAGAGCAACATCTAGACAAAGAATTATTAAGGTAAAAGTAGTATTGTAAGGCTTTTGAGAAAAACTGTGATCAGAAAGCTGTTAGCCATTTATAATTCTATAAATTTCACTGCAATCTCAATAGGACTAATAAATTACATAATCCTTTTCATTCATTTAGATCCATTTGTTATTTAGCTCAAAATAACTGACTTTGTTTTATAGTCTAGACATTTTTCCCACAGCTATTAAGCCAGTATAAGAAGCTTCAACTATAGTAAAAATGGCCATCTTACCAAAAGCAATCTACAGATTCAATGCAATTCCCAAACTACCAACACAATTCTTTACAGACCTTGAAAGAAAATTTTTCAACAAGAAACCCAGAATTGCTAAAACAATCCTCTACAATAAAAGATCTCCTGGAGGTATCTCCATCCCTGATCTCAAGCTGTACTATAGAGCAACAGTAATAAAAATTGCATGGTACTGGCATAGAAACAAAATGGTGGATCAATGGCATCGAATAGAAGACCCCAAAATAAACCCACACACTTATGGACACCTGAGTTTTGATAAAGATTCCAAAACCATACAAATGGTGCTGGTCTAACTGGATGTCTACATGTAGAAAAATGCAAACAGATCCATACTTATCACCCTGCACAAAACTAAAGTCCAAGTGGATAAAAGATCTCAATAGAAAACCAAACACACTAAACCTGTTAGAAGAAAAAGTGGAGAAGAGCCTTGAACTCATTGGCACAGGAGACAACTTCCTGAACAGAACACCAAGAGCACAGGCTCTAAGATCAACAATCAAGAAATGAGACCTCATGAAACTGAAAAGCTTCTGTAAAGCAAAGGACACTGTCATCAGAACAAAACGACAGCCTACAGACTGGGAAAGGGTCTTCACCAACTCTACATCTGACAGAGGGCTGATATCCAGAATATATAAAAACCTCAAGAAGTTAAAAACCAACAAATAAAGTAATCCAATTAAAAAATGGGTACAAAGCTAAATAGAGAATTCTCTGTATGGGAATATAAAACAGTAGAGAAACACTTAAAGAAAAGTTCAACATCCTTAGCCATCAGGGAGATGCAAATCAAAACGACCCAGAGATTTCACCTTACACCCATCAGAATGGCTAAGACCAAACCTCAAATGACAACACATGCTGGAGAGGATGTGGAGAAGGAAGAACCCTACCATTGCTGGTGGGAATATAAGCTTGTACAACCACTTTGGAAATCAATCTGGCGCATTCTCACACAATTAGGAACAGTGCTTGAGGAATAGTCCTTCCTCAAGATCCAGCTATACCATTTCTGGGCATATATCCAAAACATGCTCAAGTATACAACAAGGACATTTGCTCAACCATGTTCATAGCAGCTTTATTTGTAATAGTCAGAACATGGAAACAACCCAGATGTCCCTCAGTTGAGGAAGGGATACAGAAAGTGTGTTATATTTACACAATGGAATACTACTCAGCAATGCAAAACAAGGAAATCATGAAATTTGCAGGCAAATGGTGGGAACTAGAAAAGATCATCATTCTGAGTGAGGTATCCCAGAAGCAGAAAGGCACACATGGCATATACTCACTTATAAGTGGATATTAGACATATAATATAGGATAATAATACTAAAATCTATACACCTAACGAGGCTAATCAAGAAGGGGGACCCAGGGTAAGATGCTCAATCTTCATTCAGAAAGGCAAACGGGCTGGACACTGGAAGAGGGAGAAAACAGGGAACAAGGCAGGAACCTACCACAGAAGGACTCTGAAAGACTCTACCCAGCAGGGTATCAAAACATGATGCGGAGACTCATAGTCAAACTTTGGGCAGAGTGCTGGGAATCTTATGAAAGAACGGGGAGATAGAAAGACCTGGAGGGGACAGGAGCTCCACAAGGAGAGCAACAGAACCAAAAAAATCTGGACCCAGGGGTCTTTTCTTAACTGATACTGCAACCAAGGACCATGAATGGAGATAACCTAGAACCCCTGAACAGATGTAGCCCATAGCAGCTCAGTGTCAAAGAGGGTTCCCAGTAATAGGAACAGGGACTGTCTCTGACATGAACTCATGGGCTGGCTTTTTGATCACCTCTAACTGAGGGGGGAACAGTCTTAGCAGACCACAGAGAAAGACAAAGAAGCCAGTCCTGATGAGACCTGATAGAGACCTGCCCTATCATTGGACTGTGGGAGGAAGATAGGAGAAGAGAAGAAGGAGATAGAGTGGGATTAGGTGGGGATGGGGGAGCTACAGCTGGGATATCAAGTGAATAAACTGTAATTAATAAAAATAAAATTAAAAATTAAAAAAAAAAGATGCTTCAACTTGAAATGCAAAAAGGGGTGGGCGACAAACATATAAAAATTGTCACTGGGAGGAACCTTCACAAATGCCTTTAATTCTTACTCAAAAAAAGAAATCTATGACTCCTACTAATTCTGTCCCTTATTACACCCTATACCACAGATATTAGGAGTACAAGAACTAGAACAGATAAATCAGACTGCCTGGGCTCAAATCTTGGCTCTTTGTATCTTCGAACATATTACATAACTGCTTAAACACTCGATTTCTTTGTATGAAAATACAGAGGTCATGAAGATCCCGTGAAATGACGTTCAGTAAGCAGTTCTTAGAAAAGTTTAGAAATGTAAAATAAAAACAAAATACTAAAGCTTTATAGATTGTTCTTAATTACAACAGCATTCGGGCCATAATTTTTTTATTTGTTTGTTTCTTGTCATGCATGTATAAGAAAGAGAGCCTATGCATGCCACATGGAGAGGTTAAAAGCCAACTTTTCAGAAGTGGTTTTTGCCTTCTGCCTGCTAAGGAAGAGTGTCTCTTGCTTCTCCTAATGCACAGTGTTACTGTAGGCTAGCTGGTTTGCAAGAAGCTGAGCAAATCCCCTATTCCTGTCTCCCATCTTACCACAGCACTACTGAGATGAGCATCACTCTATTAGGCTTTTTAAGTGGATTCTGGGAATCAAGGTCAGGTTGATAGGCTTGTATGGCAAGCACTTTAATCCACTGAGCCATCTCCCTATCCTGATCAAGCTGTTATTACCTCACAACAAATTGTATATTAACTCAATACCTAATTGTTCCATTCTGTGGTTACCTGCAGCTAGAGCAAATGCATGCTTTGTTAAAAGCAAAGAAGTAAGGCAGCACACCTACCTGGCGGTTCTACCAGCTCTGTGAATATACGTGTTGGTATCCTCTGGACAATCAAACTGAAGAACCCAATTCACAGCTGGAAAATCTACACAGAAGAAATATCAGTGGGAGGAGCAATTTCAGTGTCTAGCCTGCTGACTATTATTATTTTACAGTATTATGTGCCAACCAAGGCTTTCTATCACATCTAAACAAAATTTTATTAAAAATAAAATTAGTTGAGATTGGGGATTTAGCTCAGTGGTAGAGCGCTTGCCTAGCAAGCGCAAGGTCCTGGGTTCCGTCCTCAGCTCTGGAAAGAAAAAAAAAAAAAAAAAAAAGAAGAAGAAGAAAAAAAAAGAAACCCTGCCTTGAAAAACAAAACAAACAAATTTAAAAAATAAAATTAGTTGCATTAAAAAAGAAATTACATTTCTCTACTTTGACAAAGTGAACCAAAATTAGATTGCTTCTTATCTGAAACAGAAGAGACACTTGCTTTGTGACTGACAATGAAGTACCCAGATGTTCAATTACCTAAAACCATCACTTTTCATAGGGTACCAATAAACCGTAAGCTGGTTTCTGGGTATGAGGAGACGGTTCAGTTTGGCAAAGTGCCTGTCACCCAAGCACAAGAACCTTAGTTTGGATCCCTAGCACTCATATTAAAACCTAAAAACCAGGCAAACAAACAAACGAAAAACCTGTTTTAAGTCAAGCATGGCAGCACTAGCTGCAACACTGGGGAGACAAGGGTAAGAGGATGTTTGGGCTTGCTGGCCTGCCGTTCCAGCAGATTCTGTGAACTCCAAATTCAGTGAGCTACTGTGTATCAAGAAATAAGATGGGAAGCACAGAAGATATCAGACATCACCTCCAGCCTCCATATACTTTGCACACACACGAATGTATACAGAAACATTAAAAATGATAAAAATAAGATTTTACAACTTTTAAACCTTTTTTGAATTTATATAAAAGTTTGTTTTTCTGGTTAGTCCTGCCTCCAACTAAACTGATAAGCAATTATATACCCTATATTTCTGACTACTGTAGGCAATACCCATTTTCAAAGAAACCTGTTCTCAATTTCTCACAACTACCTCTACTCACTTATGGGGTTTGCTCCAAGGATTTCAGACGACAATTAAGTAAAATAATTTTTAAATTAAAAGAAAAAAAAATCACCCCAAGAGGTCCATGACAAAAAAAAAAAAAAAAAGAAATCATTAAAAAAAAAACAGTTATTGTGCACAGCGTCAGTGGGAGGCAGAGGCAAGTAGATGTCTGTACTTTGAGGCCAGTGTAGTCTACAAAGCAAGTCATAGACTAGCTAGTAACTACAGTGAGATCATCTCAAAAGAAAGGAGGGTAATATTTTTACCTACTGTTTACGTATGCTTAAAATAAACTATAATTAATTACACACGATAAAGTGATTGAAAAATTCAGGTTACTAGTTCTCTAAACACCTCCACCTCACGCAGGCCCACAAAGCTTCAAGGTATATGTATGTCATGTCACCACAGTGCCTTTTTGAAAATAAAATTAAAATGTTAAATAAAGTCACTTTAAAAATCAGAATGATTGGTCAAAAAATGGGTTTCACTGATTTTTCTTGTTAAATACATTATAATTTCAGTTTTCAAAACTGTAAAAAATTTTCTTATCTGTAAACTTTTAATCCTTTTATCTTCCTTTGATGATTGTGGAGGCTCCTAGGATTATAATTTAATTATCATAAAATAATAACCATGCTCACAGGCGATGCAAATACTACACAGTATTTCACCATGATCTGTCACGTTTATCAACTTACTAATTTTCTAATTTTTCTCTCACAAGGTTTGAGATTCCGAGATTTTCGGAAAAACAGCATTGAGTGAATATATTCCTGTGACTACAGTCATGACACTCCAGGAAGTTCACTTACCCAACCCCCTGGCTGCAATATCAGTAGCAAAAAGTACTGCAGCCCTCTTTCGGACAAATTCGTTGTAGACTTCCATTCTTCTCATCTGCTGCTGCCGGCCATGGAGAGCAAGGATAGAGATTCCTGGGCGCAGCCGGCAGAACACCCGGAACAGATACTGAACCTGGGCACAAGCACAAGGTAAGTTAGTCCTCAGGGTAAGGTACACATTTTACCAGCTGTGTGGTCCTTTTTAAAGAAATGTATCTAGATTAGGGTCTTGCAACATTCTTGCTCATATATTTTCTAAAAGAATTTTGACTTTTTAAAAAATGTTTAATTCTCAAATAATAATAAATAATAATAATAATCTTTGAAACCTCAAAAAAATTAAAAAAATAATATAAATAAAATTTGAAAAAATATTCTTACATTTAAGTCTCCTAAATGTTTTCCAATTTTGAATAGCTGTAAGAATATAACCTCTATAAAACTGTATTTAGAATAAACAGTTTTGTAATATAAATATCCAGAAGCTTCTAAATAGGAAAGCTGTGAGAGATGTGTAAAGAACACTTGACAGAAGAAAGATCTGTTTCCTTCCTCCTGCAATTTTCATTTTAGCTCTTGACCTCACAGAGACCTCACAGGTTTTAAACTTGAAAGTTTTTCATTAATCACATTTTAATTCATAAACTTCTGCAGCAAAATGCTCTTAAGTTGTACATTTAATTTCCTATAACAACAGTTGTGTTAACTTTCTACTCCGGCTGAGAATTTATCACGTTAACACTTAGCTGATCCCCCTTCCCAAAAAAATAGGATTTAATAAATAATTTAAGATATAAGTAAAATTTTATTATAAAATATTTCCATATATAGGCTAAAGGAGTTAACTGTTTTAGTTTTATTTCTCTTTATTATGTACTTACTCCTAACTGAATACTGTTTGACGGAGGCAGAATTCAACATTTCTAACATATATTTTTTAAAAAAAGTTTTTACATAATTTTTTTTAAAAATAGACCTCTATATTAGAAGACAGGTCTACCCCTAAACACATAAACTGCATTACTTCTGAAAGGAATTATGTGTCACCTTCCTTTTTGGACCAACTTCTGCAGTCTTATTATTACTTCTATGTTCTTTAACACTCTAGAGCCAGGGAAGCTCTGATTCCAGCACATTATCCCAGTAAAATCAGGAATAATGGATTCATGCCTTTTTATTGTAAAGATACACAAAGAGGCCACCATGAAAAGAGAGATGGTAAAATGAATCTGCAGGCCAGATGCACCGAGGCAAATTCATTTTAGGAAAAGCACATACAGAAATTAAGTTAAATGCAAGAAAACTTCCTGCAATCTGACTCTCTTGAATCAAGACTGGACTTCACTTCCTGCTTTTTAACAATTCAGCTGAGGTAGAGCCTAAGCCTGGAATTAGGGGTTTAGACAAATCAATGACACCTTCTAGTAGCCACTTTCCAAAAACCATACTAGCTACAAAGTAGAAGTCTAAGAATGGGGAGACCAAGCAGGGGGCTAACAGAAAGTTGAGCACAGTCCAAACTGTACTGGAGCACAGGAGATGACAAGATGCTACAAAGCTAACAAATTACCAATAGCATCAATTACGGATAAAAAGACAGAAATTAAGGATTACAAAAATGGAGAAAGCAGATCTGGGGACAGAAACTGTTAAAGTATTCTTATTTGAGAGGTCTCTGCATACAACTGGATATTCTCCATCGTCAAAAGAAAAAAGCTCAGAAAAGAAGTCAGGACTTACGTTGTATTTTTGGCAGTGACAGCATTCAACTGCATTCAAAACCATGAGGTTACCCACAAACATACTAAGAAAAGGGAGCAGAGGAGAGAGATAAGAAGTGCTCAAAATTCCAGCAGCCAAACAGGAAAAAAAAACAACAAAAGTAGTTAGAACAGTCAGCAAGAGAGAATAAAGACAGGATAATGGGTATAAAGTAAAAATTTTAAGTGTGAGGGAGTGCTTCTGACAGGGCAAGTGAGATAAGAACAGGTAACTGAGCACTAACTGGAGAGCTGCATCCTTTAAGAGCTGGCTGAATTGAGGGTTAAGAAGAGAACAATGTAAAGAAAGCGATTCAACTAGTAAAAGTAAGTCTTTAGAAGGCACTGTTGTGAAGAATAGAGAAAAGCAGGAACACTGGGTTTGTTTATCATTCTTAGTGTGGGCAATTATCAACAAAAGGAAAAGAGGGAAAAAATGGGAAAGACAAAGGGGCATTTGCTATAGCAAAGGCACTGTGCAGATGAAGACAGAGCCTAGAACACACAGGACTGGTCACTATGATAGTAGGTGTTGATTATCAACTTTATCAGCGGGAGAAGATGAATAAGGTACACCCATTGGATATATCTATGAAGGTTTTCCAGAGAGGATTAGCTAAGAGGTAGGAGGCTGAATGTGGGGGCATCTACAGCAAGCCTTGTCTCTCTGTTCCCTGGCTACCATGACACAAGCTGCTCTGCTCAGTCATACACATAGCTCCATGACAGGCTGAGAACTCTGAAAGATAAGCTAAAGTAATTCTCCCCTTAAAATAAATCTGCCAGGCATTCTGTCCTTGGTGAAGCCTGATTAACACACTGAAAGGCAAACAGATGACTAATGGCAACTAATGACTGTGGCAAGAAGAAAAGCTCTGTTAGAATAAAAACATTTCTGTACATTACTCCTTATTCTCTTTTAACAAACCCAACTCTTCCGTAAGAGGTATAAAACTCTGAAATAGGTCTTAAGAATACCTGAAATCATTCTTAACACAGAAAATTATAGGCTTCTGTACAACAGAAACAAACCATCTCTTACCTTCCCACAAGTTAGAGACATGCCCCTGCATTCTTAACACGCTAAGCTACTGCAAAGGCAGTTAAGTCTAGGGTTAATTGTGTGTCTATCATCAGGAATCTTAAATATACAGAGAAAGCAGGGTATAAACCAAGCATGATCTCTTCTCCTTAAGGAAGAAACAAATATCCTATATTTCTCTGAATCCTTATTCCTAGGACAGGGCTAGTATTCACCAATTATTTATTGGTTAACTAAATAAGGATATAGACAAAATTTCACAGAAATTTTTTTTAGGAACAAGTGATCCTAAAAGGACTTTCATGTATAACAATTTAAATTTGCCTTAAAAGCACCAACTATTTACCCAAAATCAAGATAAAGGTATGCAGGGCAAACATATCAAAAAGAGATGAACATGAACAAAAATTTGAGGCATAGAAAAAAAAAGGAATATTTAGTTCCATACTTCTGGAGGGAAGAAGAACTGCATCATTACAAAAGCCCCAACTTAGCCAGCTAGTCCATTCTACCAAAACTTTTGATGGTGAATACTATGTTCTCAGAATCACTAGCATCTACAACTGTACTGAAGAAAAAAACAAAGTTCCTGCCTTCATTGGGCCTTGAGTCTCAGTCATGATTTCTTCTCCAACAGAAACAATCTTTATAACTCTGTCTCCTAGCACCACACAGCACACTAAGGAATGACTTGTCTAACTGACATCTGACAGCTCGGGGACAGTGGTCCAAGCAAACACATTCAAAAGGAACAATTCTGAGTCAATACCTCTTTGCAACTGGAGAAAAACACAATACTCTTCTTCTTCAGGTGGCTTCTCAAAAAGGAAAACAGCACACTTATTTTTTGGTGCAGCTCACAAACTATATAGTTCTGTTCCAGTGTAGCAGGGGTGCTTGTAGAATCAAGAAAAACAAATTATTTTAACAACGTCATATTGCTGCTTTGAAATCAACACTAAAAAAATGAAATTTATCAGTGGTTTACTCTACTGATTTCTGTCACACAGTTTTTTTTCTATTGTCCTCATTGAAAAAGGCTCATCATGGCTAACGATAGTCTAAATCCTTTATAGATTGTATGAAAACATACACACATACTGGTACAAGATCAAGAGTCAAACAAAGAAAGGTGATGACCGTGTTAAAAAAAGGAAAAGAAAAGCCAAAGAATAAAATAAAATATTTGCAACTAAACATTCACTAGAGAACTGACGCTCAGGATGCGAGGCTAAGCACTGCACTCAGGGTCAGCTGCTTTCGACCCAGAGAAGAGCATGTCTGATTGCATGTGGGTTGATGCCCCAGGTCCCGCCTCTGAGAAAAAGGTATCGGATGGGTCTGATGCTCTTTGGGTGGATGACACCTAAATGAACATCGGTACAAAGTCCCAATTTATTTCTAATATCAGAGATCAGACCTCTACTCTTGCCTGATGCGTCTAAAACAAAAAGGGGGAACTGTAGAGAGCTGCGTAATGCCGCGCCTTAAAGAAGGAGCTGGTTTCCGCCTTCTACCTTCCCGATGGTGAGTGCTCTCTGTCACGAACAACTCCACATTTGGCTAAGGCGGAGGATCTGGCTTGCTTCCATGTATGTGGACCTATCTGCATTGCCCACGTGGCACGCTGAGGTTGGCTACCCAGAGGCTATTTAAGCAGTGGGCTGGCTTTCCCCAGGGTCAGATGATTGTTCAAGGTTCCTGAATAAACTGCATTGAAAAAAAAAAAAAAAAACACAAAGAACACTTACGAAAATATAAATCCCCCAATTTAGGGGGAAAAAAATAAAGCTCTCAACAGTTACCTGTCCAAAAGCAATGTTCAGATCCAAAATGAACATAAAAGATGTTCCTCATCAGCTAAGCATACTAGATGCCCTCACATACTGCTTATGAGAAATTTAAGACAAGATACCACTGTACATTCCACTACACACTTAAGAGCCTCCAATATCAGATTTTGAGAAAAAGCATCACTTTTGAAGATAGTTTCCTTCCCAAAACATTCTTGTCATCTAGTCTAGCAATCATACTCCTTGGCATTTACATAAAAGAACTGAAAAATCAGTACACACATACACACACACTCTGCACCCAGATGTTTAGCAAGTTTATTCCCAACCACTACTGGGAATTGGAAGTAGCCAAGATGTTCTGTAAGTGAATGGACAAAATGTGCTATACACAGATAATAAAGCAATTCCAGCACTAACAAGTTCTCAGGACTAGGGATATAGCTCACTGGAAGAACACCTGCAGAGCACACACAAGGCGCTGGGTTCAATCCTCAGTACTAAAAATTTTAAAACATTCAAACATCACTGAAAAAGCCCAAATTGCCTATTGAATAATACACGTTTTCCTAAAGCTATCTTGTCAAAGTCAAAATAATCATGCTTACTTAGGACCAAAATAATTATTTCACAAAAGACTCCTTTGTCAAAAAGGTCAAAGAGAAACTTAACTGAGTTTAATGGAGTGGGAGATGGCTCAATGATTAAAAGCACTCACTGTCCAAGCATGAGAACATGAGTTCAAATCCCCAGAACCCAAATAACCAGAAGAGCGTATTATGTTAATAGAAGGAAAAGAAAAGCCAAAGGATGGAAGAAAATATTTGCATATAACCCTAGTGTCCCTAAAAGATGGAAACCAGAGGCAAAGCATTCTCAGAAGCTTGCAAGTCAGCCTGGTACACACACCAAAAAACAATAAAAGGCCTGTGTTTCACACAAAGTAAAACCAAGACTGTCCTCTGACTTCCACATGCAAACCATGATATCCATGTATCTACACGCGTGTATACACAAACAGAAATATGTGCACATGCATATATGTAGATGAAGAGGGGGAACTATGTAGAGTCAAAGTGATCTTAGAACTCTGTTGGGAGCACAAGGTCTTTGTGCCCACAGATCACTAGGGAAACCAGGAATGTTAATCACACAGAGTTGTCTCCTCAAAAGAGGAAATGGGTTTGTGTTTCCCACCCAGAAGGCTGAGAGTGGACGCTGGATGACCTGGTGATCCCTGCTAACTGTAGAGCCAGACCTCACCCTCAGAGCGTTTATCCCAGACTCTTCCTCCCTACACCTTTATTTTTTGGCTTTGTTTCTCAGTCAATAGAATCCATCCTTAGGGGAGATGTCACACATACTTTATAGCCTGCTGACTGCCACACTATCTCCATCAGAGACTGCACCAAACCCTCGGCCCTTAGGCAACAGAACCCAGCTTCATGGTCACATGTGCTCTGCGTTGAGTTTCACTGTAATCATGCTTCCTTATGCACCAGGGACTGTAGTACACCAAGACGCTGTATTCCAAAACTGTACTGTGCTTGGATATGCTTACAAAAAACCACCTGGTGTCAGACCCTCTAGAAGTTTGAACCAACATCAACCAAGTTAGGCTAAACCGACTTTTCCTTCTTGCCTCTTGCAGTTCATTTCCCTGCCAACTGTGACAATGAGTCCAAGGACTACAGGCAGACATGTCACAAGAACTCAGAAAACAGCCTGAACATCACATTCCAAGACAAGCATGGGACAACTCCAGAGAAAATATTAAATAAAATAATTTCTGCTGAATGAAAGATATAAAAATGGTTTAAATCTATATGTTGTAGGTGATGATTAATATTTACTATTGATATATCTTCTGGTAAAGCTGCTGTTAATCCTAAACAGCTATATAACCTAATCACCACACAGAGACTATGATTTATTTAATTAACCTAGAGCACAATGCTGGGCATTAGTTGCTCTATCCTAAAACTCCAAGCCCTCATAGTTTCCTAACATTTAGATTTCACACATTATACTTGCTTTTAGTGATATATTAGGTCCAGTCCATCTCTCCACGTCCTTCCAAGATCTCTCTCCTGCCTCTGTTCTCCCAGCCTCTGCCTCCCACTCTCCTCTGTTCTCTGGCTCCTCCCTCTCTTCCTGCTTCCTTTCCCTTGCTCAACATTGTGGCTAGTTGCTTTATTTTGCCATGTTTACACAAAGTTGAGACAGGTGATGCTTAAAATAAGTATCACAATGCAAAGTCAGGATTGAAACCAGAGAGTTGGGGAGAGAAATCAGCATTTAAATGAACAAGAGTAAAGTGTATACATTCCAAAAGAACATTATACCAATATCTATATGCTAAAAATCATTAGTTTGTCAGTTATCATTAACCTGAGTCTTAGTATAAAAGAAAAAAAACAAAAACTAGTCACCTTCAGAAAGTGTTAAATAAGTGACCAACTCAACCTAAGAGAATAAAGCACATACTCATTAGTCTTACTTTCCTCTAAGAACTGTTCCTCAGCCTAACATGGTTTACAGGACCGTGGATGGATATAAAATATTCCAGCCAAGAAATGACAGAGATAGAATAACATAATACTGCAAATCCTAATGAAATAATGGAGCTATAGGAGAAAACAAGTAACAGGACAGTAGCCTACCACAGAAGGCACCTGAAAGACTCTACCTAGCAGTGTATCAAAACAGATGCTGAGACCCATAACTAAACCCTCGGCAGAGTGTAGGGAGGAAGGAGGAATTAGTATATCCTAGAGGGGACAGGGAGCCCCACAAGGTACAAATATATCTGAGCACAGGGGGCTTCTATGAGACTGTTTATCTAACCAAGGACCATGCATGGATATAACCTAAAACCCTTGCTCAGACATAGCCCATGGTAGCTCAGTATCCAAGTAGGTTCCCTAGTAAGGGGGACAGGAATTGTTTCTGATATGAACTTATGAGCTTCCCCTCCCCACTGAGGGAGGAGCAGCCTTGCTGGGCCAGAGATAAGGACATTGCAACCATTCTGAAGATACCTGATAAGCTAGGGCCAGACGGTAGGAGAGGAGGACAGCCCCTCTCAGTGGACTTGGAAGGGGGCAAGAAGGAGATGAGGGAGGGAGGAGAGGATTGGGAGGGAAAGAGGGAGTGGGCTACAGCTGGGATACAAGTGAATGTATAAAATTACTTAAAAATAAAAAATTATTAAAAAAATAATAATGGAGCTAATCATTAGCTGCCAAAATTATAAAATTTTAAAGTTGGTTCCTACCATAAAGGAACCACCTGTATGAGTTTAGCCTTTTGATCCAGAACACTAGCTAGATTTAATACAAAACAAAAACTTTTTTAAAAAGACTGAAGGTACCCAGAAAGCAACCAAGGCAGCCAAGACTTAATCTACTAAGGAAAAAAAAAAAAAAAAAAAACAAATATAAGGCAGGCCCCATATTAATCTCATTTTCCACCCAAAGCATTTGCTTCTAAGACAAGATACATACAAAGCCCCAAGATCATCATTTTAGCCCTGAGACCTCCAAGAAAGAAAACCACACCTAAACTTTTCAACTTACCCTAACAGGGTATGCCAGCTCCCAAATTATACAGAGGAAAAGTGTGTGACACTGACAAGCAAAATGCAATTTCTGTAGGAAGCTACAGAAGGAGCAGTGATAATGGTAGTGTCACATTACAGCTTCAAAGCATGTCACCAAGGCCTGGCAGTGCAGTGCAGTAGAATGCCACCTGGCTAGCACATACAGGTGGGGAGGGCTAATAGAATAAAAGGACAGCAAAAGAATAATTACCAAACATTAACCAAAAGAAAGTTTGGATGACCCATAGAGCTAGTGCTAACGTAGACACTAAGGTCAAAACAGTATAAATAAAACACTTTTTTCCCCCTGAGACAGGGTTCCTTGTGTACTCTCGGCTGTCCTGGACTCTATAACCAGCAGATAAAACACGTTTTAAGGATTACTGTCTAACATTAATTAGAGATACAATACTATGTGGTGTGTATTACAATAAGAATGCACACAAGAAGCTCAGCAGCATTAACTAAAATTTGAAATTTTTTTCCTACTTCACCACATAATTTAACCTATAGTCACTGAAAAACATGACAAATCTGCTATAGCCAAAGACAGCTGTTTCCCTGAAAATCATTATAAACCAGGTGTGGTGGCTCACGCCTTTTATCCCAGCATTCAGGGAGGCAGAGGCAGGCAGGGCACAGGCCACTTGAGATTGAGGCCATCCTGTTCTACAGATAGAGTTCTAGGACAGCCAGGGAAACACAAAAAAACCTTGTCTCTTGGAAACAAAAAACAAAAAACAGAAAAACTTTTAAGATGAAGTAAGAATGGATTGAACACCAACTGATATCTTTACAGTATCCAACTTATGGTCAATGTTAAATACATCTCTAGAGAGTCAATTGTGTCTATAGTGTATAATGACTCACAATTGAAAACACAATTCCACCAACTATTTGTATCCCACAAACATACACTCTTTACTGTCACATAAACATATATAATACAGTCTACATTTGTTAAATCTAGATAAGCTAACAGTAACTGGAACAATTTAAACAGAAAAACATTTTGGTAAATATTAGCACATTTGGTATAGTCCCTATGCATTACTACTACCTATCACTGTGACTCTGCACTCAGTTTAAGAGAGTGGACACACTACATCTATCTACTACTTCACAGGCACAATGTCACAGAAACACTCAAGATGCTGAGAAATCCTGTCAAGAGCAGTGTATGACTCAGTATCGCTATTATCAGCCTCTCTCCCTCATTCACTGTGGGAGTCATAGGTAAATGGTAAAAGACCTTGTTAATATCTTATCAAAAATGTTTGTTCTCCATACCACATTTTCAGAAACGTTAAGTTAAAAGATTCACAGTTAAACATGTATGCAGAATTTGAATAATTTTAATAGATAAGTAGTATGTTCTGTTTATCTAATAACAAAAAGCATATTCCACACAAAATAAAAACTTAGAATACCAATCTTTGAACTAAAAAGATGGTTTAGAGAGAAAAAGTTCCTACCTGTATTTTGCTTTTTCATGAACCCAAACGTACTCAGGGTCTTTCAAACTCAAGCGTGCAAGGTCCTTCACAGATTTGGTCTGTGTGGCTGAGAAAAGTAAAGTCTGGCGTTTCTTGGGAAGATTTTCAATAATAGCATTCATGGTATCAGCAAAGCCCATATCCAAGATCCTATCTGCTTCATCAAGAACTGAAAAAACAAAAATGCAGGTTGCTCTATACTATTTAAAGAATACATTAAGCTAAATACAATTTAGTACACTGCTTGGAATCCTAAAGCATAAAAAGATGCTGAGGAAGGATACAGTTTAATTTTAGCAAAATTGCCTAGCATGTGCAAGGCACTGGGTTCAAATCTCAGAATCATAATCCAAAAGAAAAAAAGGAATGAATAGTGGAAAATTGATCAAATCTAAACAAGGAAATACAACCTAGTGTTAAATTTACACAGTACGTTGTTAATCTTACTAATGACAAATCAATCATAGTAAAGCAAGTTTAAAAGTACGGGCAGCTGGTTAAGAGGCAATACAGAAACCCTACCACTGCAACTTTTCTGTAAGTACAGAAACATTCAAAAACAAAAAGCTATTAAAATATCCAAGAGGTAGCCTCTCCATGTGAAAAAGAGGTTCATTATAACAGATGACGATGTGACTGGGTGGATGGCTCAGTGGATTAAGCACAAGGACTAGATCCTAGATCTCGTCCAGCACTCAGGAGAGAAGGGATCCCCTGGCAACCTGGGCAGCGGTATTTGCCAATCCGGTATACTCCACGTTCATCAAAAGACCCTGCCCCAATAAATGAAGTGGAAAGCAATAGACTCCTGACATCAATCTCTGGACTCCATTCACACCCACACAGGTATGATTACAGATACACCACACACATACACACATGCACACGTACCAAAGAAAACAGAAAAAAACTGCCAGTACCTACTACTCAAGTGCCTAGTTAAATACATTAAGAGTCCATACAATTTCCCTTTCAATTGAAATATTAATCTTGTACTCTTGATTTTAGAGCCCAAAGGCCAAAATAAAAGTATAAAGTATTTCTCAGATTGTTCTCCTCATGTTATCTAACATGGCATTTCCACTATTCAATCTCAGAAGGGCTTTCTCAGTAATGAGCTTGGTTTTGGGAGAACTTGTAAATGTGTTTGTTTATTGGTTGGTTGGTATTTTGTTTTACCAAAGATCGTAAGACTCACCTAACATCTGAAGATTGGTGGCATGAAAACATATTGTTTCATCCATGTGTTGAAGAAGTCGACCTGGTGTGCAAACTAGTATATTTATGTTGTTGATCCTCTCAGCTTCATGTTTCAGATCCTGCAAGTAGTCATTTCTTTGATTACACGCACATAGTCAGAGCAGCCTGTATACAACTATTAAAAGCCATTTGCACAAGGAATTTCATCAGAGTAGTTTAGATACTTAGAAATAAATATCACTTCTCCCTTCTGTAGCACACCCACATTTCCGAGCTAAATCAAAGTCCTCAGTAAAGACTTAAGCTTAGAACTCTTCTAGATCCCTTCATCATACCCAGGATTCTGAGGCTAAGAAAAACTAACAAATTACTACATCAAGACTTGATTTCCTAGTAAGTCAGTAAAAATGTCTTAAAAGCTGGAATTACTCCCACACTTTAGGTCAGCACTAGGGGCACTGAACAGGCTTTCCCATACAACTTCCCACCTTTTATTAGGAGGGGGGCTTAAGTAAGCACATTACAGTTCACAATGCCTAAGTTTTCACCTTAAGACAAGAACCACCAGATGCCATTACATGCTAAAGACAAGTAACAGGTACATGAGTAGGGTTTGTGCTACCTCTTCCTTGTGTTCATTTGAACAGAAATTCAAGAACTATTTATCCTCACAGCCCCAAGGTGAACATACAGATACAACCATCTCAAATGTACTAAAAAGTCAACAAAAGCTGACCACATTTTACCATGATCTAAATAAACATTCTTCAAAATAATTACCTTCCTTTCATGTTGTATTGACAAAGCAATGTTTTGTTTTGTTTTGTTTTGTTTTTTAAGTCAGCCTCCTAGACATCCTAATAAAAGGTACTAGGTCCACATACTGTTATATTCTCCTTCCCAAAACATGGAAGGAGGCAAATAGGTTTGCCCTAGTTAGCCTATGCATCTATCTGAAAGCCTCGTCAACTCAGATGCTGACAAGAACAGACTTTCTGGACCTATCTGCATGACACTGATCACACTAAGGCCCCATCCAAAAGGCCAATCCATTTACATGGGTCCTCCATCTCCTTTCCCCATGTCATCTGCAGTGATGTTGAAGGAAAGAACAGATAAGGACAAACCTTTCCACCAATGATGAGACCAGCTGAAAAATCATGATTCTTTCCCACTTTGCGTAGAACCTCAAACGTCTGATAGGCCAGTTCTCGAGTAGGTGAAATTATCAGAACTCCCAGGCCATCTGTTGAAGTCCACTGTAGGCGGTATAAGGCTTCCAACACCTTGAGGACAAGAAAAAATTGTATTCCATAATCACTTAGAAAAGTCTGCATTTTGACTCATCTCAACTTTTTCCTCCAAACCAAATTCTCCATAAGCAATAGGCATTCCTCTCACAAGTTTAATCCAACTTGAAAGATAGGTTTTCTTCTAACTAACAGAAGCATCCAATCCCAATTCAGGGAAAAGAGAAGCCCTAAGGCAACTTATTTGATGTCAGAGTCAAGCAATCAGAAGACTAGCTATTGCAGAGGGCATGTGTAGTCCACCAATCACTGAAACAGGGAAGAAAATTATTTTCTAAACAGAAAATACATTATAATCTGTATAGCTGCTACGGTTTTACAGTGATTGAATTCCCTATATATAGAAAGACAGTGCCATAATAATAATAAGAAATAAGAAGAACAACTAGAATCTAAGAGAAAACCAGCTTTGAGGCACCTGAAACAAATTGTGACTTTCTTTCTCCCAGGGCCAGTTGTTTTTGTAGGAATCAAATCAGGAAGCCAACTGAACAACTGAGATGTAAGTTAATTCATAAGCAGTTCTACTACTTTACCACTATAAAGGCCAGATAGCTACCAGTGTTCCAGAAAATTCTCAACAAACGCCCAACTCCCCCTCAGTCACCTAGAGCAGAATACCACCTTCCATGTGTAACAGCGTCATCTTCATCAGAACTGCTGTAACTACTGCCAAGAGACCCCTGAGACTGAGCCTGTTGATATCCCTTATTGCAGAGTGGAATGTTCACTGGACCTTCAGCTGAGATTCTGGTCACTCCCTCCTGAACCTTCTAGTCATCTATAGATCCTCTTCCCTGACTGTATGTGGCCTCGGTGTATAGAGAGGTGCTAGAGAATCCAGACATCGTGGGTCACCTAAAGGAGTGCTGTCAGTGCAACTATGGGCATGTCACAATCATGCTGGGATGACTTTCCAAGATGTTATACTTTGGAGTTGGCCATCCTGTTGAAGTAACACCTCACTCCTGCTCTATAAGCAAGCCCAATAAGCTTACTGGCTTCCAAAGCTGGACTTCAGTGGAGTCATACCTTGTTTTCTTGGTGGTGCCTATAAAGTGGGAGTGGATATTTGTTTACATCTCCCTGGGAAAGAATTCTCACAACATGAATTTATTTCAGCCTTACCCTAGCCAGGTGGCAAATATAAAAACCACTGACAGGCTTGCAAAGGTCAAAGCAGAAACGGCTTTGCCCATCAGGTCTCCTGGGAATTGTATCAAATGAAATAAGCCAAGGACAAAGACTGAACAGGACCATTGTAAACTACCACAATGGAATCCACCTCCTTCACAATGCAGAACCGTCATTCAAAGTAATAAGTGACTGAGGCCTTCCACGGACAAGACACTGAGACAGGCGCTAAGGTTGAGAGCAGGAAAAGAATAAGGTAGATGTGGCTCCCGTCTGCCAGGAACTCCAACAACTGTCCACACAACTATTTGTTTCCTTGTAGGTAGAGAACCTTACAAAATTACATAATAGAGGCTCTGATCCAAAATAGATGTACTTACTGGAACAAGAAAAGCCAAAGTCTTGCCGGATCCAGTTTTGGCAGCTCCAAGCACATCCTTACCTTGCAGAGCCAACCCTATGGTCTGCTTCTGTATTTCTGTTACCAAGCGGTACTGGGCTTCTTGCAAACCTGGCAGTGTGGAGAGGAGAAGGATACTTAAGAAAATTCCTAAACAATGATCCTACAGGCAGGATTGTGTCCTTATCACAAACAGATGATTGGAAGTGTTTCTGTTCTACCCTAAACAGGCAAAGAACAGTTCACTTAATTTTGAAAGTCTGGAAGCTCATAGGCCAGACCTCCAAACCCACAGTCACTGAGGCCTGTCTCCTGAAAACTAAAAACTTTATAACTCCAGGTTTTCAACACTGCAGGCAATAGGGCAATAGGTCAGAGAGCTGATTCATCATGTGATGTGCTTGCCTGATGACTTGAGTTTGATCCCAAGGAACCAATGAAAGAAGAGGACTGACTTCACAAAATTGTTCTCAGGCCTCCACATGATCACTGTGGCATGCAACCCAGTCCAACACACACACTCCAGTAATAATCATAAACTAGTTGTTTTCTTTTAATCTAGAAACTAATTGTTCTAGTGTTCAAGATAGAGGCTTATTCGAGGATTTAGACAATATAGAGAATGGTGACAACATGGATGAATCTAGAATGAATTATGTTAATTGAAACCAGCCAGGTCCAGAAAGAAAGACACCAGATGATCTCAAGTGTATAGATCCTAAAAACAAAACAAAAAAAGTTTGTTACCAAAAACTGGAGCGAGGAAATAGAAAACTATTACTCAAAGAACACAAAGGTAAACAGGCTGGAATAAGTTCAAGAGCTTTATTGTGGGCTGGGGACATATATTATAGGTTGGAGATAGCTCAGTCAGTAGGGCATCTACTAAGATGGACAAATCCCAGGGTTTAACCCCTGGTACATGCCTACAATACCAGGAGTTAGGATGTAGAGACAGGAAGATCAGAAGTTTAAGGTCACCCGTAACTACATAGCAATAGCAGTACTGAGGCCAGTCTGGAATACATGAGGCCTATCTCAAAAGCAAAAACAGATATTTGTGTCTCACAATATCACACTAACTATAGTAAATTGTAATTTATGCTTTTCGGCATGAAAATTGCTGAGTAGATATTAAGATTTCTTATCATGAAGAAAAGATAAGTATATTAAGAAGCTTGATTAATATACGTATTTCAAGTTATACTGTCATATGCCATAAACATACATAATTTTAACAAAAAAGGAAAAAAATACTACAAAAAAGAGGTCTGCAAGTCAAGATGGCAGACCTACCACAGACCCATCACTTAAAGTCTTGGAACCACTCCTTAGCCGTGACTTCTAGCCATCCATCCTAAGAAAATTTCTATTGCTCAAGACTGCTGTTTTGTTATGGCTATCCCACAAAAGTAACACAAAAGGTAACATACTTATGTTCGTTCTCCCGTTTAACTAATAGAATCATAACGTTTCATTCAAACTTTTCAGATTCATGGTCCTAAATATTTAACCCGGCCAGAGGAATAAGAAATAAAAAAATGGTTAAAATTCAGTATTTTAGAGGTGGGTGTGATGGTTCCCGCCTGATGGGAGGACTGCGAAGTTTAAGGATAGTCTGAACCATGAAGTGAGTTCAAGGCTACCCTGGACTACATAATAAAACCCTGTTTCAAAAAAGCTAACTTTGTATTTATGGTATTTCATAATGTCAAAAATGTCAAAAGAAGCTTTTTATTTTATTTTTTTTTTCAGGCTAACATTTCTCTGAACTATCTTCTCTTAAAAAAAAAAGAGACAGGGTAGAGAGAGAGCTCAATCAGTGAAGTGTATGAGGACTCGAGCTCAACCTCCAAACCTACAAACCTGCCACACATGGTGGAGTGCGCTCTTCGACCTAGACGAGGAAATAAGAACAGGGAGACCCCGGGGCTGACTGGTCAGCCAGTCTTACTCAATTAGTGGGCTCCAGGTCAATGAGAAAGCCTACCTTAAAAGAAATCAACACAGCCAGGCGTGGTGGCACACACGTGTAATCCTAGCACTCACGGAAGCAGAGGCAAGCACATCTCTGTGAGTTCAAGTTCAGCCTGGTCTACACATTTAGTCCAGGACAGCCAGGGTACACAGAGAAACACTGTCTAAAAAATCAAACAAAACAAATAAAAAATAAAAAGATGAACACTTTTCCTGAAGACAATACCTAGGGCTGTCATCTGACCTCCACACACAGGCACATATATACAGGCAAGTATATACATGAACACGCATGTATTATTTCTTTAAAAACTTGAAAAGACATGAATAAATCTAACAATCTGTTCTAAAAATGACATGTACAGGCTTCCGCTAGCCATCAGAAGTAGAAGACAGGGAATAGGACAAGAGCCTTCTGGGGGTGTCTGAAAGGCTCTCCCCATCACGGTATGGAAGGAGATGCTCAGACTCATAGTCAAACTTTGGGCAAAGTGCAGGAAACCTTATGGAAGAAGGGGAGATAGAAAAACCTGGAAGGGACAGGAGCTTCACAAGGAGACCAACAGAGCCAAAAAACCTGGGCAGAGGGGGGGACCTTCAGAGACTTATACTCTAACCAAGGACCATACATGAAGAGGACCTAGAACCCCTGTACAGATGTAGCCCATGGCAGCTCAGTTTCCAAGTGGGTTTGCTAGTAAGGGGACCAGGGACTGTCTCTGACATGAACTCAGTGGCTGGCTCTTTGATCACCTCTCCCTGAGGGGTGCAGCCTTACCAGGCCACAGAAGAAGATGATACCGCCAGCCCTGATGAGACCTGATAGGCTAGAGTCAGACAGAAGGGGATGAGGCCCTCCCCTATCAACCAGTGGACTAAGAAAGAGGCTTAGGGGGAGGGTGGATGGGACTGAGAGAAGACAAGTGGGGAACAACAGGCGAACACAAAGTGAATAAACTGCAATAAATAATTATAAGTAAATAAATAATAATTTTAATGACATATATACCTACCTTTCAATGTTTTTTTGGACAAAGGGAAATCTGAAAATCTTGAAATTTCATTTACATTTATCTGGGGAGGAAAAAGATTGTAAAAAGGAAATGTCAGATAAGAAATGCTAGATTAGTTTCAAAATATAATCCCCTCCCCCCTACATTGTCCTGCCTAGCTCATGCTTTATAACAGAACTACAGGCAAACCATCACTTCTAAATAAAAGCCATTTATTCAAATAAAATGATGTCCCTTGGAGGAACCTCAATTGCCAGATACTCTTCCAAACAAGACTTAAGAAGTGGTCCTCCTTCCTCAAACCTGAAGTATTAAAGTTATAACTAATGAGCTGCTTTCACAGGATACAGAATACCCAAAGGAGGAAGGTGTGCTGGCTAATACTGTCAACTTGAAAAAATACAGAATCACCAGGAAACAAATTTTTAGGCATATCTATGATGCAGTGTCTAAGCTGCGTTTATTAAAGTGGGAAGACCTACACTAAATACAGGCAGCACCAGCATTTATCTGTTTTCTATCTGATGACAAAACATGGTCAGCCAGCTCACACTCCTGCTGCCATCCTCTCCCTGCCAGGATAGCCTGTATCCTCTCACACTATAGGCCGAAATAAATCCTTCCCTCATTAAGTTGGGCTGGGAGTCCACACTGAATGAAAAGGAGACACTTAGATGAATACCAATATTCAATTTTAGCTGCTTCCTCACTCTACATACAACATGTCCAGTGAGTCTTTTCTGCCACAGCAGGCTGCACCTCATTACAGTCAGAACAACCCTTCCTTCCTTAAGGTGCTTCTTGTCCGGTAGTTTTGGACATAACAAGGAGAAAAGTAACTAATACAGAAGAAAAGAAGCAGCCAGCCAGCTCTGCAGTCTCTGCCACACAAAGCACAGGCAACAGAGCTTTCAGAGCATAAGGTACAGTACACCTTCCTGGAGATTCAACTAAAAAAAAAAAAAAAAAAAAAGGAACTGTTTTCACACACCACTGACAACCATTCCAGTACATAGCTATGCACATGCTATTACAAGGAAGAAATAGGAAGTTTTAATTTAGCTGATGCCTACTGGTCAAATCCTATTTGCTACCTGATTCTGGTAACAGTTTTGGTGAAAAACAGCTACAGCCAGTCATTTATACATTATCTACATAGTTGTGACAAGTTTTATGCCCCAAAAAGCCTGGTATTAACTATGCAGGACTTTGTCAACCCTAGATTATAGTCAAAGGAACTCTTGACACCTAAAACAGGAGATGGTCCTGGACTGTACAAAGTAACACTCCTCTCTTTGCCCTTTTCTTAGAAACAAAGAGACAATGATGCTATTCCCACCACTCAGTCTCCAGAGTTCTCAAAATCCCTCTAAAATCTGTGTCCTTCAGAAACAGTGAGCAAACTTTTAAGGATTTCAACACTGGTGGGTACAAGAGGGCAGAATAAAATGGGTTATCATCTAACCATCCCCTTATAGTTTTTCCCTCTCTCCCCTCACAACTGCCTCCATCCCTATCTGATAACACCTGTTTCTCATAAATTTTAATGCCTGGAATAAGAATAAAAATGCCACAGAATGCTCCATCTACTTTAATCAAGAGAAAAAGCAATCTGCTCCCAATCACCACATCAAATGTTGATTTAAAAAATTTGTAGAAAGCAGCATTTCTATATAGCAAAGCTGATCAGTCTAAATAAATCTGGGTTGCCAAAAATTTGGCCATTAAGGAACAGGGAAAACCGTTGCTGAACTAAAACAAATGTCTCTATACCCTCAATAAGCCTCAATCCCCAATTCTACATCACTTTCCATCACAAATGCACACATACACTCTGCTCCCCTGCTCACATACCAACCTCTCCCCCGTACTGTCATGACACACTCCCTCCTTTCTTTCACATACATATAACTCCCCTGACATATCCCAACACTCCTGGTCCCATATACACAGCCTCCTCCACCCACAAGTTTCTCACACAGCCTCCTCCTCCACACAAGTACACACAAATGTATTCTGCCTCCCACACAAGCATGTTTTCCCAAAACACACATTACACACACACACACGCACACACACGTATTCTCAATATACAAATCCTCCCATACATACATTCTCCTACAACCCAGGCTGTCACAAATGAAGGATTAGCAGCCTCAAGCTGGATGAGGAGAAAGACATTCACTGAGCCAGGCAACGTAGCATGAATAGCCTTGCTGACAGCCTGATTTTTTTTTTTTCCAATGAAAGTGATGTCACACTCTGGACTCCAGGTGTATGTACGAAAAATAAGCTTTTAAACCAGAAGTCTATGGCAATGTGTTACAGTGACAAGAGAAAACTAGATTACAAACTTAGGAAGACTGAGGTATAGTAGAGATTATGACTTCTAGCCTGTAAATAGTATCCTGTAACACAATGTGTAGACTTTCAGTGTATGCAGAAATAAGGTATGAACTCAGAAAAATAAGGAATCACAGATGCACAGGAGTAAACCAAGCACAGACTAAAGCTACACTGTTCAAGCAATTCTAGTCACAGTCCAAAAGCAATTTGTTTTCACTGGCCTCTTCTTTAACTGATTATTTCTATGGGACAGGCATTGTGAATAATATTTTCCACTTATCTTACTAATTCCTCACAACTTACAAGGCAGGTACTATTACTAAGTCTGTTAAAGACAAAAGGGAAGGGAGAGCTAACAGTGTAAAAATAGTGTAAAAAAATAGTGCTTACACAATTGGTAAGCAAAATTATAATCAAGTCATTATCTGAACTTAAAACCCAAACTAACTCTAAAGTTTATCTCAGTTTAAGCTACAAGTCAACAAGTAATGACTTTAACTCCAGGATGATTCACCTGTTAAGTACCTATACTAGAAAGATGGCATTCATTGAAAGGGTAAGTACGGTAGAAGAATGCTGAAAAATACACGTATGGGGAAAGTAGGAAGAGAGATTGGCTTATCAAAGTGTTAACTATGAGGCTACTGGCTGCGAGGTGGGATGACAGGTTACAGCCCAGCACACTCCAGCTTCTCTGCACTGATTCCTGGTGAAAAACATGAAGAAAATACGAGGCACAGAACAGAAGATGGTGCTAAGGGACGCAGCTCAAAAAGCCGAATGCTTTGGAAATAGACACAGGTCAGGGTTCCAGCTCAATTACCAGATGTGAGAAATTAGGACAAGTTTCTTATTCTCTCCAAACTCTACTGTTCTCGCCCGTAAAATGAACTGTTAAGGCCCATACCTCAGAAAGGAACAAAGAAGAATATAAAACACGTGAAGAGTACTTTTTAAAAACATGTTATTTCTAAACATCCTAAACATTTCTGTATTATTTTAAACATTCCCCCAAGAACAACAGCACTTTCTTGTATCATTCCAGATCTCGTTCTCTTATTTCACTTTTGAGACAGAGTTTCATGTATCTTCGGCTGGCCTCAAACGTGCTATATAAAGCTGTGGATGACTCTGTACCTCTGATCCCCCTGCCTCCACCTCCCTAGTATGTGCCCCGTTTATGTGGAGCTGGAGACTGAACCCAGGGCTTCCTGCACGCTGGGCAAGCACTCTCACTCCACCCGCTACAGCTGTCACGACCACGACCGCTCCGTTCCGTAAGCACGGCTGCACTAAGGGTCCCTACTCGGAGGATCACTGCTTTTCTATCACTTTTCCAGAACTGTGGCAGGCAGAAGAGCCAGACCTGGGCAGCGAGCGGCACCCAGAAGAACACCTGTGAGGCCTCCCTAGCCGAGTCCACCCCCTTTCCCGCACCACCCTTCCCCGATGTCCCTCGCTCCCTAGAGCCCGCCTCACCTTCTCGTAGTTCTGCATGAGGCGGCTGATGCCCTCGCGCTCGACCTGCCATTCCGGCTTCTTCAATTGCTTCCTCCGCTCCTTCTTCTGGTGCTGCCGGTGGCTGTGTTTTTTCTTCCAGCGATTGAAGCTCCGCACCGGGTCGGGTCGGGTTCCCTGACCCAGAGAATCAACCGTCTTCCCCATGGCGGCGGCTGCCAGGACCCACGCCGATCCCCGACGCCAAACACCTCCGGCTCTAAGCACCGCACGGAAGCCCCGAGAGCGGCGTGCGGAGAGGGCGCAGAGGCGCGTGCGCAAGGCCGGGGCCCCGCCCCCCAGCTTTGGAAGAGTGGGCACACGCTAATGACGACATCAAGGCGCGGGAGGTGATTGGTGCTCTGACCTCCGCGGGGCGGAGCGACCGCAAGGCTGCAGGGACGCGTGCTCAGAGGAACTGGGCGTGCTCCGCTGGAAGAGCGAGCGAGGGGCGGGCGTTCTGTCCTCGAACTTAGAAAGGTCCGTCCCCCTCTCCCTCCCTGGGCACAAGGATCGGATCACGGGTGTGCGCCACTGCACCCAGCTGAAGTTTGCTTTTTTTTTTAAGTTTTCAAAAACTTTCACCTTACTTTATTCCCTGTCGTTGTTTGTTTTCCTAAATCTCAGGTTTGCAGGCTTATAAAAGATAATTCCCAATAAAATGACGTGTTTTACTTCATGTTACTCGATCTCGCAGCTGAGTGAAGGGAATGCTCCGATGTCATCGGTGAGGGAATGGAGATACAGCTCCACAGTCACCCTCAGAAGCCTAAGGAGTCTCCATAATTTTTTTAGGGACTTTGACTCAACCTCTAACGGGATTTTCAAAGCTATAATGCAGAAAAGAATTCCAGACCTCACTAGTTTGAAGGACAGTTGGAAATTTATTTGGAAATGTTAATAAGAAAAGGCACTGAGGTTGGGGCGGGAATAAAGCACATTCAGGAGCAAGGGCCAAAGTATCTTGAAATAAGTCACAGAAAATAAGATATACCCCAGTATGGGTGTGCGCACCTTAAGGGAAACTCCCAATTAATACCTTCACATTAGCTATCTATGACTTTTTATTCATCTCAAAAAATTGCTAAGCGATGAGGGGGTGTCGTAGCACTGGAGATGCCTTGGTGGAATTATAGTGTGATAAGATAGAACCAAGAGCCACCAGGGTTGCCCAAGGGCTTCAGCACATGTCCTTTCCCTGTAACTGGGGTTTCTGGGAGAGTCCTAGAACATTGCATGTTTGCAGCTGGAAAGGAAGAAAGCCTTCAAACAGCTGTTTCTTGTGCTGGAATTCTTTTTGTCTATTTGTTTTTGGAGACAGGCTTTCTCTGTGTGATAACCCTGGCTGTCCTGGAACTCTCTTTGCAGACCTGACTGGTCTCAAACTCACAAGAGATTCCTCTGCTCTGCCTCCCGAAGTGCTGGGATGACAGGCCTGTGCCACTATACCCAGCTGTGCTGAAGTGTGTTTGTTTTTGTAATGTTTTGCTTTGTTTGAGATAGGGTCTCACTATGTAGACCAGCCAGGCTAGCTTTGAACTCACAGAGATCCACTTGCCTCTGCCTCCTGATATTAAGGTTAAAGGTGTGTGCCAACACCCCTGAATCCTTCCATTTTTAGTTCAATTTATCTGCCATGGTTGACACCAAGGTAAAAAGTTAATTCCCATTCTACTCTATGTTGATGAAGCTACTATCTTCACCATTTCTCCCCAAAATTCCATAAATTGACTTTGAAAAATATATTTTAAGCTAGGTGGTGGTGGCACATGCCCTTAATCCCAGCACTCAGAGGCAGAGGCAGGCCGATATCTGAGTTTGAGGCCAGCCTGGTCTGTAGAGCTAGTTCCAGGACAGCCAGGACTACTAGACAAAGAAACCCTGGTCTTGAAAAAACAAACAAACAAAAGCAAACGAACAACAAAAAATGGAAAAATATCTTCAGTTATCTCACTTTTTGTATTAATCAGGGTACTTTCTGTTAAGAAAAAACAACTGATAGAATAAACATACACACATACATATTTAAAGGGGATTGATTAGATTGGTTTATAGGATGTGGTTCAGGTAGTCCAATTGTTAAAGAGTTCAAGACCACCAAGGGAAGACCACAAGCTCAATTTAATTATAATTAAAGGATTTTTTTTTTTTTTAGGATTTCTTGATGACTGCTAGCAGGACAACATTCTCTGAGCCAAATTAAGATTGCCATTCAAAGAGGGATGGGGGAAAGCTTTTTAAAGGTAAAACCATGAAAGGAGTATGAGTATCTGCACCAGCGAGCCAAGAGCTGTTCTGCTATGCCAAGATTAGGTTGGCAGTCAAAGCAGCGTCAAAATAGTCCTTGAATATCTGCATAAGTAGGATAGAGAAGCCAAAAAGCAGGTATACATAGCAAGTAGATGGTCGTGGCTGTTCATTTCAGGAGGGGGAGGGGGGCTGAGTGACAGTTATTTATTTTCCAGGGATTGGCATCAGGGACAATGACTATTGTGTGCCACGATAGATACCTAACATAAAATGTAGTCTTTTAACCATCACACATACAACAAGGGCTATCTCACACTGGGGAGGCCAAGAGGATGATAGTTCTCGGTCCAAAAGGCTGGGAGGTGCCACCCATATTTAGAGTGCGTCTACTGCCTCAAATAATCTATCAAGAAAATCCCTGGGGGGGGAGGGGGCACAAGCCTCCAGATGCAGTCTGATATCTATTATAAATTGTATAATAACAGTGTTTTACCTAGGTTTTGTTTGTTTGTTTGTGTTTTTTGTTTTTGTTGTTGGACAGGATTCCTCTGTATAATCCTGGCTGGCCTGGAACTCACTATGTAGAAAACGCAGGCCTGGAACTCAGAGATCTGCCTGTTTCTTCCTCCCAAGTATTCGGATCAAAGGCATGTGCCATCATGCCCCGATTTTTGGAGTTTGTCGCTTGTTTTGTTTTGGCCTCGTAATTTTTTAAATAACTAAGAACAATCTTAAACTTTTGACCCTCCTACAGCCACCTCTTGAGTGTTGGCATTAAGTTATATGGCACCACATCCAGCTTTAGCTCAGATTTTGTACACACTTAAGAAAAAAAAATACAGATGACGCTGGGCGTGGTGGCACACGCCTGTAGTCCCAGCACTTGGAAGGCAGAGGCAAGCGGATCTCTGTGAGTTTGAGGCCAGCCTGATCTACAAAGTGAGTCCAGGACAGCCAGGGCTGTGACACAGAGAAACCCTGTCTCAAAAAAGCAACAACAATGAAAATACAGATGAACAATGATGTAAAACTTTCTTTGCAATTATTCAGTGTGAACCAGTCTATCTTTTTAACAGACAATTTGATTCTAGTAAAATTAACTTAGCTCTCTTTCAGTTGTGTAAAATGTTATGTGACACCCATGATTTGCTATGCCGTGTTTTTTTGTTTTAAATTTTTATATGAATAAAATTTTTTTTGTGTTAGGGAAAAATGTTTTTTCAAAGGCATTACTGTGCAGTACTATCTTTTCATACGCTTAGAGAAGCCAGAGGCACTCAGTGACTTCCATTTATTTTCGCAGCGAAAATCAATGCATTTATTCTGTTTCTTCTTCCCATCATCGTATTGTGTCTCATTGCCGGACCACATATGCCCTGTTCTTCTCTTTGGTTAGGGGATTGTTTGTTTAGAGACTTTGTTTAGGGGATTACTATGACTGAAGCCAATTATAAACTAAGAACATAATTCATATCAGTTCACTTTTACTATCTCTAAGATTGAACCACAGCGAGACTCTTAAATGTTAACATATGAAGGGACATCTCCATATAATCCGTGTGATCTTAGTTCATATTCAGCTCTAGGTGATATTAATGTGCTTAGCAAAACTATTTCCACTCACTAGTGGAAAAAAATTATGGGGTAGCAGCAGCAGCAGGAGACAATAGACCAAAGGAACTCTCAGCAGCCTAAGGAGCTTCCTTTCCCTTAGGGACAGTCAGATAATGCCAGATCCTTGACTACCCTGAAGGAAAGAACTTCAGGATGAGCCAGAGTGAAGGCAAGTTAGTGAGCTTATCAAAGTCCGACAGCTAAAAGCCCAAGTGCTAGATAGCTAAAGCATCTTTCTTCTCTGCCCTGCCTTTGACTCAAAGTCCCTCCTTTCTGTTAAACCCCTGTCATCTATCTGGTTACTTGCACTGCCTCTTGGCCTAGGGTTAACTTTATAAAATCCTGTGTACAGAAAGTTCTTGGATTAAAGGTGTGTGTTAGGGCTGAAGCACACCAAACAAAAGACAGGTTTTTTTCCCAGTTCGAAATTGTAGGGATCACAATGGGGTGAAATATCCTGCAACACTGCTTATTTATCTATTTTCATTTTGTGTCTGTGGGTGTCTTGCCTGTCTGTATGTGTATAAACTACATGCATGCGGTGCCTGAGGAAGGCAGAGAGGGTGTCAGCTCGCCCCAAACTGGAGTTACAGACAACTGTTAGTCCTTCCCTTCTCGTGACCTCTCACCTTTCCATCCTCATAAGCCACAGGAGAATCTAATATTGTAAAAATGCTGGAAAACCCACTCCCTAATCATGTGTCTGAAACAAATTCAATTTCTACCACTGCAAGAGAAATTAGGACGGCCCATTGATTAGTTGACTTCTGGCCAGCAGGTGGCAGCAGAAGATTAATTAAGTGCTTCTCTCCCCGGGGCTTACATTAAGTTTTCAAGCCTTTTCATAGCCATCAAGTAGCTGGTTTGCTGGTTAGTTGAGCTATCATTTTACATCACTGCGATTTTGAGTTGTTTACAATTAGTACTCTTCAAATTTTCTGGAATACTTTTAAGCTGCTTTTTCTACATTTTGTGTTTCTTTTGTTTTTGTTTTTTCAAGACAGGGTTTCTCTCTGTATCCTTGGCTGTCCTGGACTCGCTTTGTAGACTGGGCTGACCTCGAACTCACAGAAATCCACCTGCCTCCCTGAGTGCTGGAATTACAGGTGTGCACCACCTTGCCTGGCCATTTTTGTGTTTCTTACCAGCACTTAGGAGATGCCCAGCATCGCTGAGTTCATTGCAGACACTCTAAGCATCTCTCAGCTGAGTTCATTGCAGACACTGTGTAAGCATCTCTCAGCTCATTTTCAAGTGATGAAATCTGAGCAGGAGATAGCGTTCAGTCCACAGAGAGCTTGTCTAGCTTGCATGGGGCTCTGGGTCCAATCCCCAGAGTACATACAACTGGGTGTGGTGGTGCATGCTGGTAATCACAGCATGGGAAAGCAGAGGCAAGAGAGTCAGAAGTTCAAGGTCATTCTTGGTTTCACAATAAGTTCAAGACAAGCCTAGAAAACATGACACCCTGTGTCAGATAGATAGATAGTAGATAGATGGATGGATAGATAGATAAGCAAGCAAAACAAAAACTCAAAAACCTTCAGTCTAGAAAGGATTAAATGATGTTCAATAGGATTAACCAACGGTAAATGAAGGCCCAAATTGCTGAGACCATAAACTGATAAAAGCTGTTAACTGTCTTTTTGATAAGCTGCAGGAGACTGCCGTAGGCTGTGATGAGGTTAAGGACCCATGAAAGGTGCTAATGGCACTAAAGCTTGGTAGAGATGGACAGTCCTGGGCTCCATTTGCTACTGACACGCTACGAAGCATTACAGCCATTTTAGAAGACAAATTCTGATAACAGTACATGTTGTCAAAACATACAGTCCTGCCACCACACTGTACGAAACACCACACTACCAAACTGAAAACTTACGTCTGCACAAACATCCACACACAAGTGTTTGGAGCCATTGTTACGAGCTGCACCTGAAATGTCCCCACCTGGTCGCATGTCAAAGGCTTGGCCCTCAGCAAGTGATATTATTCGCAGAGGCTGTGGGAAAACTTTGAGGCCTGGCTGGATGTATGTCACTTTGGAGCCATCCTGTCCCGGCCCCTCCTTCCCTCTTCCTCACAGTCTCTCTGGCATAAGCAGCCTCTGCCATGCACTGCTGCCCCCACGGCACTGCCTCACAGCAGGCCATCGTGCTGGATCCAGACACCTGGAGTGGAACTTCTAAAACCATACATTAAATAAATCTTCCCTCCTTTTTAAACAGTTTGTTTTAGCATTTATAAGTGATCCTCCCCCCCCCCGCAAAAAAAAAAAAAAAAAAACAGGTAAAATTTTCAGATAATTTATAGTAATTTAGAGAATAGAGGATGAGGTGGCGGACAGCCTTGTCAAGATTAATGCTGAGTAATCCTCATCGGATAATTATAGAATGGTTGCCATCAAACTTTTGAATACTGCCTAGGAAACCAAACAACAGAAAATACTGTTCTCACGTAAGACTGTTTACCTTAATCACCAGGTGGTGCAGGACCAGCCAGATAGTTCAGTGGCTGAAGGTGTCCACAGCTCCCAAGTCTGAGTTTGAACCTAGGGACATGCTTTTAACCACTGCGCCTTCTCTCCAGCCCCCACAATTAATCCATTAGCAACCAGATTTTGAACCTAGGCATTTGACAGGCAAACTGATACACATTTGAGAGAGAGAAAAAGAATTGTTAATAATTTCCTAAAACATAAATAGGTCTGTCCTAGGAAAGAATGAAACATACCATCGCTACTTAGATCTCTGCAGTGACTATTACAGTGAATCTCATGGTATTGTTTCAAATAACAAAATGTCAATTTTTTTACAGTTGAATTTGAATGTATTGACTCTGTCATCTATCAAAATCCCAGAGTGAAATTAACATACAAAACATGAAGATGTTTCATCTTATCACTCAATGTAGAAGATAGGAAAACCCTACAGCTCAAAATCATATAAAAAATGCCGAAGACTACCTCTTCCCAGTTTAATTTGACATGGGTTGCTAAGATGAGCGGAACATAATTCTATCCTAGGACCGTCCTAAAATTAGTGCATCAAACACCATCTGTTTTAGGCCGCCCTCGCCTCCCCACAGCCCAGCAATTTTGCACTTTTCTCTATGTTAAATTTTTCTCTTTTTAGTGAGTTTTTTCTTTGTTTTTCTCTTTTATAAGAGAATAATAAAATTAAAGCAAAAGTTCCCCTGATGGTCTATTATTACTCTGCCCTTCCCCTCCCCTTTACAAAAGCATGAGGCGGGCAAATTAAAACTATTTGCATATGCTTAGTGAATTAGAAGCTATGCAGTTCCTCCACCAACAGTAGCTTGGCCAGCCACACTGTGCAGAAGATCTTCGTGAGCATGCTCAGTAAAGCATTTGTCCTAACAGTTGAGCATATAGAGGAAACTCATGTAATAGGTATCTGGTGAGAGTTTTAAGGGGCCTGCCATACCCAGGAGAGATTCTGAAGATCCAAGAGAGTATCGGAGCAAGCGGAACACATTCCTTCCAACTGGGTAAGAGGAAATTAGTGTCTTAAGAGTAGAACTAGGAAGAATTGTTCAACTAGAATTGGCCATTATTTATCCCTGATCTCTTACTTCATAGCTAGCAACTCTTTCTTTAAAATATGGTAGGAACCTGGGCTGAAGATACAGCTCAGTTTGCCTAGTACCTGTGAGGCTCTGGGCTTGATCCTTAATGCACCACAGAAACCAGGTGCTCTACCGATAAACTCAGCCCTTGAGAAGGGAAGGCAAGAGGATCAGAAAGTCACCCTCCCCTTCAGAGGGACTTCAAAACCAGCCTGGGCTAGAGTCCCGATTGCAAAAGATCAATAATAGTAACAACAATAGTAATACCTATTTGAAACTCGGTCTGATGGGCTAAAGCGGCAAGAGTGGGAGGTACCTTTGACGGCCCTTGTGAAGGGGAAATTGTGGCAGGACTCCCAAGGAGAGCTGAGGCCCCCACACCAGAGATGGTTCATGTCAGTTCTCTGAGGAGAATCGAAGTGGCAGAAATGGGGTCTGTTCTTGTACCTTTTGAGAAGGAGGTTTATAACAAGAGTCAGGCTCCCTGAGTCTACGCCCATCACACATTCCTCTCTCCCTAGGCGGGAAGAGGGCGGGGAGCGAGGTGTGCACGGAATGAACATCCTTTGAGGTTAACTCACTTGCCAGTCGAGAAATCCGGCCCGCAACGTCACTGGAGGGTTTCTGTCGGTATCCTCGACACGGGAAGAACTACTCACAACAGCAGCAGGATTCTACCATCTCCCTCTCACACTTCGGACCTGGAAGGCTCCACGTGGTCTGAAAGCTTGCTGTTTCCCCTCTCCAAAGGCAGCATGAATCTGGGAGAGCAGGGCCTAAAATTGAGAGGGTCTGAAATCTCCTGCAATAGCCAGCCTTACTCAGAGCATACGACTGTTTATTCTCTGAGGGTTAAAAAGGAATAAAGCATACAGTCACAAGGAGAAGACCCACGTGGAAAAAAACATGTTTTCCCATGAGGCATATGAATAACAATCGCTGAAGCAAACCCACATCTCCCTGCTACACCCAAGAGGAGCATGAAAAAGCTTGCAGTCAGCTGTCTGCATGTGCTGTTCCTTCTGAAGCTGGTATCTTTCAAATATCTTCCCCAAATCACCTTTCCACAAAGGCGTTTGACACCCCCACCATCCTGACTCTTCATGCTCTTCTGACATATTTTGATGGTTTTGTCCTTAGTACGGAACAAAGTTATAAATTTCCTCTAAGCTCTGTTTCTTCCACTAGAATATTGGGTCCCTGGAGCCCCTTTGTATTTCACTCTCTGCCGCTATTCACCAGGTCTGGGGAGCAGATGACACATACTGGGCGTGTCCTAAAGATTCGAGCAAACCAAGATCCAAGAAACAGGGGCTGAAGAGATGGCTGAGGAGTTGAGAGCACGCTGCTCTTCCAGAGGTCCTGAGTTCAATTCCCTGGCAGCCATCCATACTGGGATCTGATGCCCTCTTATGACATGCACATAGAGCACTCATATACACAAAATAAATAAATCAACCTTTTTTAAAAATCCAAGAATGTGTTGAAGGTTCTTAGAGCAAACGAAATGCTGAATTAATCTAATCCAAAGTTTCTTAGATGCCTTCCTTTGGCTCTCAGCACCCAGGGACCAATGGGATCTAGACCCAAAGGCCTGCTCCCAGGCAAAGCCCAGAGCACAGACTAGGTGGTCACTGGACAAAAAGGCCTCAGAAGCTTTCTTCCGGTTTCACTAGGGAGTCAAAGCCCCATGGGGAATCTCCTTTATCACTTTCTTCCGCCTCTGTGTGAGTGCAGATGATCTGCCTGCCCCTCACAGTACAGCAGCTAAGAGGGTCCTTTCTGACAGGGTTTACCTTCACTGTAAATCTCTTTTCATATCTGCTTTGGGCTCTGTCTTCCTGTCACCTTACTGCTGAGCTGAGGGGGAACTTGTCCAGGGAACAGACTTGAATTCCCTTATGACCAGACACTTGAGTTCTGCACTACAGTAACGGCAGGATTTCTCAGGACTCTCCAATAGGTTCATAAAAATAAAAAATAAAAAAAATCAGGTCTCCAAGAAGCAATATGATATAACTATTCCTAAAATTTATTTGAACATTAATGTCATTTCTCTGAGTCTCTTTATTACAGAACAGAAACGTCTCTTGGAAAATTATGTAGCACATAATCATACTTTCTAGCATTGCTTATATTACGGTAATAAACTTTTATGCATCCATTACACAAATGTGAGCCCTCTCATCCCAATCTAAAGCTGACTAGAATCTTGATTTCTTCCTGAAGTTTCTCTTGGTCAAGCCAAGCCAAGAAAGAAGAGATCAGGATTCTGCAGCACTAACTGCAATCTCTTTTGGCTGGGTGGGTGGACAGGGCTGGGCAGGGGTAACAACTTTACTGTGATATGACTCAGTACCGTACAACTTACTCACTTTAAAGCACACAGTTCAGGAGTTTGAATGTTTTTGAATGACTTTGAGTGACTTTGATCATTAACACTATTTCCACGAGCCTCCTTCTTACAGAACCAAAATTCACCTGTTGGTAATCACCACCACAATCAATCTTAGAACATTTCCAGGGGCTCTAAAAAATAAAAAATAAAAAAAAATCCTTGAACTCTCCAGCTAGCACCTTCTCATATCATAGTATTTCCGCAGCCTTAAACCGGTGGAGTCCAAGCAGCGCCTGCGGGGGACATCGTGTGACTCTTCCCTTATGGGACCCTACTGTGTCAAGGCATGTGGAAAGCCCTTCCCACCTGGCAAGGACCTGTGCTGGATTGTGGTGGCCTCTGTGCTTATCGCCTCGACTGTGTGTGGCACAAGCTCTCCTTGCTTTCCCTGCACTGTTTATACTCAGGGCAATACTAAGTTTCACCTTGCCAGTTGTGGGCCAGGCCAGGATCACACAGGCTGAAAGCCCTGTGGATGAGCCTATGTTTTTCTCAATACTCTTTCGAGGGGTAAAAGCCTCTTCTCTTCTCTCTGCCTCTATCGATCCTCCAGATATGACCAATAATCCTGGGTATTTTGGGACAGGGAGTAAGCCTGTAGCAGTTGTGGAGAGCAAGGACCTGCTTGCATAACTGTTCTGAGGAAGCTGTGTCTGATCAATAAGAGACTTAAAAAATGGTTCTTGGAAAGATGGTATCAGAAATTGATGGGTGCATATCAGGAAAGGCTAGTTAATACAATAAGCACATCTCCGTCTACAATTTTAAAAAGCATTACGACACAGGGGTGCTCTTTGATGAATGGACTTATACCCACACATGGTTAATCTGTCGCTTACCTTTCCTAACTGTGTAACTGCATTTGCTACCAGCTGGGTCTGTGCTCGTGCCCACAGGACATTCCTGGCTAGACATTTATTTTTGGCTTGCTTAAATTATGCTTTGTAGTGCAAAATAAGTTGGGTGTGGGTGGAGCGACTGACCCAGCAGGAGAGGGGAAGGAGGAGGGGAAACTATTGAGGGGGTTTTGTAATAAGGGGGCTAGTGTGGTGCTGATATTATGGTTTCTTTAAGTAAAATAACCAATGTCACTTCTCAGGCAAGCAGGCTTGTGATTGTATAAATAAAGACAGCTCGAGCTATTTGGGATCACTTGCTTGAATATGAACAGCTAGTTAGCATCTTCACTTTCGCCGCCGACACCTGTCCTCAGGTTTTGGAACTTACTAGCCCTGGTTGCTGGCATTAAATGAGCATTAATCTTTCTATTCTAGAATATTCCCCTACTCTTCATATTTCCCATAAACAGAATAATACACTATAGGCCCTCTATGTTTCTTTCCTAAAAGGTCTATATTCATCCATGTATCACCAGTTCATTCTCTTTATGGACAATAAGTCCTTGTATTGACCAGCCATCTTTTATCGATCTCTTCTTCAATTGCTGGACGTTGGGGCCTTTTCTCCTCTTCATTATTAAGAATATGAAAATTCCCATACAAGTTTTTTATGCGGGTGTAAGACAGGGCTCTCTAGAAGAACAGACCCACTAGAAAGGGATTCATTAGGTTGGCTTACACAATAGGGTAGTGCAACAGTGCATGTCTGCATGCTAGGGATGCTGAGAGCCCAGCATCTGCTCAGTCTAGTCTCAGTCCTGGTCTGGTGCTGAAAGCCTGGACATTCCCTGGAGAGTCACTAGTACTCACTCGTGCTGGAGGGCCGGAGAAGTTGGAGTCTCTTGTTGGTAAGGGGCAGCAGGAACATCAGAGACACAATTGCTCAGACAAAAAAAGTGAGGGCAAGCTGGAACAGGCCTGTGGTCCTTTAGGGCTTTATATCTGGGCCACTCTTTCAGAAGATAACACCTGATTTGAGGGTGGGGTCTTCTTCCTCAGTTCATTCTTCCTTGAAACACACACATATATGCATGCATGTGTGCATGTGAGAGAGAGGGAGAGAGAGAGCTGTCTCCTAGGTGACTTTAAATCTCATTACGGTGTTTTTATTTCTTTTGCATATATGCAGACAAGCTGAGTAAGTTCATTTTCCTGCTTAAACATCGTGCTGGTATACTTAGAACAGAATCCAAACCTTTATCGAGGCTTTCCAGGTGTGTTTATTCTCACCGTCGCTACATCTAGGTGGCTACCAGGTCCCCCCATTCACCACACTCTGACAACACCCACCAAATTTGATTATTGGTTTCTAAAATTATCCCTTGTTCTTGCTCTTCCTCGAATGTCCAGTTGGGCATCCCTCTCTGATCAAATAGACCTCAGTCCAAAAATGCCTGGCTGGCTAGTTTTTATGACAACTTGACCTGGGGTCATCGGGAAGGCTATAGGGCAAGTGTGTAGGGCGTTTTCTTGATTGAGATGGGAGGGCCCAACTTACTGTGGGTGACGCCACTTCTGGGCAGGTGGTCCTAGATGACACAAGAAAGCAAGTTGTGCGTGCTAAGGGGAACAAGGCAGGAAACAGCACTCCTCTGTATGGTGGCGCCTACTTCTTCTGGGGAAGCTTTTACCTCCTACGTGTTCTGTAGGTTCCCCAAATAGTGCCATTAGCCAAGGACCGAGTATGCGGTCCAGGAGTCTGTGGCGGGCATTTTAGATTCAGATCATAAAAAGGTATATACCCAAGATGGGGCAGTGGGGCTGTGTGGCCATTCTGTTTTTAGTACCCACCCTCAGCAGTGGTTGTAATTTAAATTCCCAACCAGGATGTGTAAGGGTCCCCTCCCCCCACATCTTCCCCAGTGTTTTTCAGTTTTGATTCTTTGATGAGAGATATTCTGTCAGGAATAAGGTGCAATTTCATGTTTTATATCTTATCCATATTTTCTTGAATCAAGGTAAATACAGAGAGATGAAAGGAGAATCTTTTCCTTGACCCATTTTTATTGCTGATTTACTTGAGGCTCATTTGTTCAACAAATGGCATACCTGGGATGCATTTCAAACATAAAGGCAGTTATGCTTGGAAAGCCCATGAAACGTGGTAAATCAGCTGACATAAAAGTGTGCAAACAATAAATAAACAAGCAAACAAGCCAATAAACCAATCACAGAGCTGTTAAATTTGGCTATTAAATTCGGGTCAGTCTCATGTGGAAGATTCACGAAAGGAGACAAGACTCCACTCAAACACAGTGAAGTATTGATTATGATACAGTCAATTACAGCCTCCCCAATCTTTTTAAGAATAAAGAACACTTGAATATTGTCATAATCTAGTCCATCGTCACAATTTATACGATGCGCTTTTTTTAGTTATACTATAGGAGAAAGTTGTGTGTGTTTGTCACTTTCAGTTTTAGGTTCTATTTGCTGGACACTGTCAGATATTTAGTTATGTAGAACAGTGAAAACTGCAGTGCACTAGGTACAACAGAAAACACGCACATTGGTTGAATGCCAAGCTGCTGAATATTGCTGTTTGTTCTCTTGCTAAAGTTCATACGTGGCCAGGGTAAGTAACTACAGCCAACCATATGCTGCAGTATCTGCTTCTATTTGTGTACAAAAGCTATGTGATTTATTTACCAGGGCTGATAACTATACAGCAGAAGTAGGTGACCATGATGTCTAAAAAATGATACATCAGTAATTAGACCTACCAGGCTATTATGGTCAAGAGTCCTGGTTCAGGTGTGTAATGGAGAAAGAGGGAAGTGAAAACTAGTCTGTCCACCATTCAAGGTGACCCAGGCAAGCTCATCCCTCATCTGGCAATATCTGAGCAGTAAACCCGAGAGGATGTACACGAGAACTATAAGAGATGGTTTGCTTTAGAGGTGTATTTGGGAATCACACCAGAGGCTGCTTTCTTCAGGGAATGTTGCTCGTCAACATTCCATTCACATGACTTCTGCCCTGACAACACAGAAACAGAATCAGAGCTGTTAACCACTTCAGACCAGAGTCTGAGGAAAGCAGGACAGGAGAAAGTGCATACAAAGGGGCAGCCAGGCACTATAACCTGATGACTTACGCAGATCAAAGCAGACATAAACCAGTTTACCGCGGATACCTGAGCAAGCACAGGTTATGACCATGCAGTTATATGAAGAACTCCCATGCACAGTTTCAGTACTGGATTGGAAACACCCGACCTAATTGTCACCATAATTGTGTGTGGGTAATGGGAAGCTTTCTGCGGGGTCTGACACTATGTGGAGAATGAGCCTCTAGAACAAAAGAACATAAATGAGGGGCTCTAAGAGCAGGCAGGTGGGGGAAAGCAAAACAGGACAGAAAGGACTATCAGACAGGAGAAAACCTCAAGTGAAAAAAGGCCAGACCACCAAGACTGTAGTCATTAAGGTAGCTTCATCACTGGGTTGGGATACAAGAAGCGTAATAAATAAATACACAAATAAATGAATAAATCAGGAGGAATGTTGTTCAGTATCTGTTTTGTGATCTATGTTGTGAAGTAGAAGAAGCTGGGGTGTCAAGGATCCAAGCAAATAATTAGCAAGCTAATGGTAAAGCACATGAGTTTAAGTACACTTTTTATACTTTGGGGGGGGCAGTAGGGGTTGAGAGCTCTATGTAGCTCTGGCTGTCCAGGCACTCACTATATAGGTCAGACTGACCTTGAACTCCAACATCTTTCAAGATACATCCACTGTTAACATCATTTGTGACTGCATAGAATTTTGAATTGTCTGCTTGCTTTGGAGATATTTTTGTCTTTGTTTTCATTTTTTTGAAACAGTGTCTTAACGTGTAGTCCAATCTTGTCTCAAACTTGCCATCCTCCTGCCTCTATCTCCTGGATGCTGGGGGTACTGACATGTACCACCACATGAAGCTTATGCAGGAATGTCTTCATTTCCAGTTTTAGAGGCTATCTTGACTTCCTACTCTGGAAAACAAGCATTTATATCTTTACATTTAAATTTTATTTATGACTAGCGCACACTCCTTCAGAGGCTTCTGGAAAGAGAATTTGAAATGTCGAGACCTCGTTTGTCAGAAGAGGCTCATTCCCCTCACATTTTGTTAGGTTTGCAATGGAGATGACAGTCTGTCTGGGAAACCATTTTCCCTCAGACCCTTGAACATGTTGCTCTACAGGCTTCCTGGTTGCTTGTGAGAGACACTGTGTTTCCCATTCTTTGTACCTGGCATGATTATCTCTACCCCTCTTATTTTCTAGTTACCGTTAGATTGTGCCCTTGCAAAATAATGTATCTTCCTATGAGTTGTTTTCATCCAAGGCCGTGATTTCCATTAGCCAGAAAGTAATTATCTTTCAGTTTAGTTAGTCAGTAAGTTAGTTAGTTAGTTAGTTAGTTGGTTGGTTGGTTTTTTTGAGACAGGGTTTTTCTGTGTATCCTTGGCTGCCCTGGACTCACTATGTAGATCAGACTGGCTTCCAACTCACAGCAATCAGCCTGCCTCTGCCTCCCGGATTACTGGGATTAAAGGTGTGCACCACCATGCCCAGATCAGTTTTATTAATTAGTTTATTTATTTTAGGTTGTTCCTTTGATAACTTCCTGCTTATTTTTTATCTCTTCTCCAACTTTCTGTTTGTCATTTTGTTCTGGCTTATGGTCAATTTGATCTTTTAACCCTTTCTTGAATTTATCTTATACATTATTTTCCAAAATTTCATTCATTTGTTTTATAAATATTCCTTTTGCTTGTTTTTAAGTTTTATTTATTTATATTAATTTTTTTGGAAGTCTCACGTAGCCCAGGATAGACTTAAAATTCTTATGTAGCCAAGGATAGCCTGGACCTCCTGATCTTCCTGATTCCACACAAGTTTGTGGCAGTCAGAAGACAACCCAAAAAAGTCAGTTCTCTCCTTCCACCATGTAGGACCAGAGTATCAAACTCAGATCTGAGACCCTCTTCTGGCCTCTACAGGCTCCAGGCACATGAGTGGTACATACACATCGCCAAAGCACTCATACTCACAACACAAAAATACATAAATCATTATTTAAGACAACAACAAACAACTTGACCCAGAGAACGTGTGCTGTCCCTATCAACTACTGGGCTTTGCTCTGATGTGGATTAGTGACAGAGCTCCTAGTCACAGCTTGTTGACTTTGCTGTCTCTGGAGGTTGTCCTTTGCAGCTTGGATGTTTAGCAGCATCCCAGGCTCTGCTCACTAGAGGATAGTTTCGAGGTCCATCTACGACTACAAACTGTCTCCAGACACTTCCATATATCTAAGGTGTCTCTTTGGTAAGGTTTGGTTGGGCTTCAAGCAAGTGTCTGTAATTTTCCTCTTTCTCACGGGTGTCAGCCTCTCTTGCTTTCTTGCAAGAGGTTTCTTGCCTGAGGATGGTTGCTTGGATACCGGAAGAAGGTACTAGTGTTCCTGTGTCTGTGTGGATTTAGGCTGTGCTGTCACCATTTTCATCTTATTACATTTGTGCTTATCTACTTTGTGTGTGTTTACATGGGAGTGTGTGTACACTCCCATGGCCGTCAGGGGTCCTCATGGAAGAAGGAGACTCTTCCACAAGGAGCCCAGGGTCATCAGGCTCCACGGCAGTCCCCTTTACCCGCTGAGTCGTCTCAGCAGCTCTTTCTTGCTGCAGCTGCTACTGGCACCATCCAGGACAGAGAGCCTCTGGGTTCTGTTTACGATTCATTCCCCTGCCAGGATGATGACACCCATGCGGCTGCAGCTCTGCAGGGTCGCAGAGATAAACTGTAGATCCTGGCACTTCTTTCACAGGCTTGCAGCGAGTCTTGTTTGAACCTCGTCCGCATGCCGATTCCGTGTATCTGGCATCTCCGGTTCTAGACTTTGTAGTTTTGCCATGCGAAGCAACCTGTGTCGTGGCTTCTAATATTCACCTTTCTTGGTTCTGTTATGTCAGTTTGCCCTCCTCCATTTGCTTTCCAACTTCCAAAGATTTCCTCCCTCTCTGTTTGTCTTTGTGGACCTTTGGTCGTTTGCTTGCTTGCTTGCTTGCTTGCTTGCGGCAGGGGCTCAGTCTGTATCCCAGGCTGACCTTCAACTTTGTAGCCCAGCCTGCTCTTGACCTTTTAACAAACCCCCTGCCTCAGCCTCCATAAGAATTATAGGAATTACAGTGCTGGAATTATAGGCACACACCACCATGCTGGGCTGTCCTTGTGGATTTTTGGCCTGCTGAATTATAAACAGCTATGCCATTTTTAGGAATATAATGAGTTTTATTAAGACAATCGGGTTATTTGACAAAATAGGGGGAAAAAAAAAGAACTTCAGCCTTTTCCTATAACCTAGTTGGTATTAGCCTGTTTTTCAGTATGCTGTCAGAGACTTCCTCTGAGCGGGCCTACCAGAGACCAGGGCAATCAGAAAGGAAACCTGAGGCACGCCTCTTTCCGATCATCTAAGACACAAGGCTATTGCTGTATCGCTGTTATCCAAGCTGCGCACTGCCGAACTTCTCTTTGTATACTAGCCTTCTTCTCTACAATGCTGATTTCGTTGACTGTTCTTTATCAGATCAGGGCAAGAGATCTGTGCTGCACTGGAGAAAAATGACCTTAAAAAAAAAGCTATATAGACAGACGGAAGTATTGGCAGTTGGGTAGCCTGCCTCTAAGACTTATGCAGATCAGTGTTTCCAGTTCTGGAAGCTGATTGCCTGTTTCATTATTCACTGTGTGTTAGGCTGAGTTAGTTGCCAGTTCCCCACCCGTAATATCAAAACAAGAGTGAACTAACAGAAGGTAAGAATTGGAGTAGAGGTTGTAAAACTGTGGAATGTTGTATGTCATTTAGGTTTCAATTCATGTCATTTTCTGATGAGCAAGGTCCTTCTCAAACTTTCCCAATGAATCTAAAAGAGCCAGTCAATGAGACTTGCTCAAGTCTGGAAGTGTTAAGGTCGCCATTATGACACACAACACCTTCCGTACTGTTCTCCAGCCCTGGCATTCAAAACAGGATTGAGCGGGGAGGATCTGGAAAGAGCTCTCCACGGACCCGCATGCCAGGATAAGCGCTGCACCCAGAAAGCACGCTAGACAGCTGTGTTGATTCTTTGGGAGGTTTACTTTTAACAGCAGCGCCAAGCACGCCATGGGAACACCTCTAACACACAAGCCCTACCTCAAACCAAAGACTTTTTGGATGGGACAATGAGCTTATGGTGGCCTAGTGGCTTGGCACGGCCTATCACCACGATGACAAAAGACTTGCTGCTGGGAGCATATTGCTACAACCATGAGGGAAGGGGTCAAATGTTATTGAATGGACTCTTCAGACTTGTGGCCTAGAGTTCTTGGGCACAGGACTTTGAACTTACATGTTTTCATTTCGGTGGTCATCCAACGGAACTAATATTAAGGTTGTTCTAGATACCTTCTGTTGATGGGATAGAATAGCTTGACCGAAACTAACTTTGGGGAGGAAGGGATTTATCTGGCTGACACTTTCAAGTTACAATCCCTCACTGAGGGAAGTCAAGGCAGGAACTCAAGGCAGAAACTTGAAGCAAAAACCATGGAGAAATGCTGCTCGCTGGCTTACTCGTGGTTAGTTGGCCTTTGTTTTGTTTAGTTTTGTGAGGTGGATGTGTCTGCATGACTTTACATACATTATATGTGTCCAGGAGCCTGCATAGGCCAGAGCATGTTGGATGCCCTGGAACTACAATTACAGGGAGTTGTGACTGAGTGGTGTGGCTGCTGAGAACCAAACCTGGGTCCTCCGAGTGAGCTATAAGCACACTTAACTACTGAGCCTCCTGAGCCAGGTTTCCTGTACACCACGGGACCACCTGCCTATGGAGGGTGTGGCCCACAGTGGGCGCGGTCCTCCCGAATCATTTTGCCGGCCCCATTTTATGTCACCACAATTGAATAATAATAATTTTGCTCGAGACTGAATTCTATTGGTAGTTTTCAAAACTTTTATTTCATGGGCTCTAAGCTTTGTCACTTTTGTAGTGAGAACTATTATTTTAGCTAATGTACCCTTTTAATGTATTTTTAAAAAATCCTTGATTATCTCTTAAAAATGTTTTGGATGTTTTATAATTCTCTGTTCTAAAGAGAAACACTTTGCACCGAAGAGTGTTCTTATATTAATTGCTTTTCTATTTCTGTGATAAAGCACCATGACCAAAATCTACTTATAGAAGAAAGAATTTATTTTGGCTTACGGTTCCCAAGGAATTAGAGTCCATCGTTGTGGGGAGGAATGGCAGCACGCAGAAGGCACGCTGGCAGAAGCAGGAAGCTGAGAGATCATATCGCAGTCATGACATAGGAAGCCAACAGGAAGTGGAGCACAGCCAGAAGCTCTCGGCGCCGGCCCTCAGGAATGAACTTCCTCCTGCAGGGCTGTGCCCCTAACTGGGGTCAAGTGTCCAAATGCTCAAGTCTATGGGGGAATTCCTCACTTAAGCCACTATACTCTTTAGACACTGTGTCTTAAAACATTACATCTCTTGTTCTCCATTGTTCCCTTTGGGAGTTCTTGTTAGCTAAACAGTGACTGGTTCTCTCTGTGTGACTCTGTCGCTGTTTCTATATCTCAGGCAGGATCTCACGGAGCAGGTGCTGCTTGAATTCACTCCGTGGCTAAGGATGACCTCGGATTTCAGATCCTGCGGCCTCCTCCACCGAGGGCTGGCCTTCGGGGGTGTGCAGCCACAGTCCGATCCTCAGCGTCTTCTAAGCTGTCGTATTTTCCCTTTCTTTTTTTTAAATTAAATTTTTATTTTTTTATATATATTAGTTACAGTTTATTCACTTTGTATCCCAGCTGTAGCCCCCTCCCTCCTTCCCTCCCAATCACGCCCTCCCTCTCTATTCTCCCTTTCTTCAGATGAGGGTCACCTTCTACACATACCTCTTAAATGTGTACTTCAGGACATGAAGACAGGACTTAAGGCGTTCAAGTTGTAAAATGTCAGTTGCAGTTTTCAATTTTATTTTTAGAAACATTGTAAGGAAGCCTCAGGCAGCGTCCTATATTCCTGCGATTTCTTATCTCGAGCTATGGGTTGAGCACACTTGTTTTATGAGGCAATAAGCTGCGGGTCTCAGGAGGGAGGGCACACATAAGCCTGCTGGCTGCTGGCCTCTTATCTGTTACACCTGGTGGATTGCTTCCTGCTGTGTTTCGTCATTTTGAAAGTTTGCTCTGAGCTTCAATAGGGATCCATCTTTCCGTGCAGCTTTAGATCTGGGAGCCCTCCTAACCGGCTCCTTTGGTATTAGATTTTTGCTTTTTTTCTAGGCTGTTGAGCTGTTTTCCATCAGGTTTTGATGGCGATGGACACTCCTGGGCCATGTGGAAAGTACGAAATCTATCTGTATTTAAAGTTGTGGTTTCAGACTTCAGCTCTGTCCATGAGGTAAACTCTGGGTTTTTAATTTTTTGGAGATTTTTGGATTGTTCCCTTCCCAAAGCCGAGCTTCGTTTCATTGGAGCCTTGCCCTGTGACAGGTTAGAGAGATTTCCCGGTATCTCCTTCACACACGTGTATCCTTCCTGTGACTCCTGCCCAGCTCTATGCCTCTGAAGCTTATTTTTCATTTCAAAGGCCTATAGTCCATCTGCTTACCAAGGCCACTGCAGCTTACATCATGGCACACAGCATCCAGATATTTTTTCCATTGTCGACGCTGGGAATCTCTAGTTTCTCCACACAGTCATACATAAATATGATACAGTCCTTGTAGTTCTGTTTTAGCCAGCCTTTCAGGGTGTGCAAGAGGGGGGATTCTGTGCCACGCTAACCCTCGCTGTTAGAACTATACATCCAGCAATGAACTTTTAACTTATAGCTGCTTGTAAGTTAACATGTCCTGATACAGAAACAACAGTTTTCTGTGTGCAAAATAGTGCTCATGTTTAATTCTTCAGCTGAACTTGAATTTCTGTTCTTATTGTGCTAATTCAAACTTACAGTTGTCTCTTAGGGAAAAGACCACAGTTTCCTCGGAAAGTTGATCACTGAGACTTTGGTTTGCAGTGTGAAGGTGACACAATGCAGCAGAGTCATGAGCTCCTGTGCCAGAACGGGCAAGTGTAAGTCAGGAGTGATGGGTCCAGTCCAAGTGGAGGCTTACGGTTCGCATGAGTGAGAAGTTTACAGGAAGCGGGAACAGAGACAAGCAGTGGGGGAAATGCCCTGAGTCATCACAGCGTAAATTCTAGAAGAGGCAGGTTGTCACCAGTGAACAGATGTGCTACCCCAGGCTCATCTCTGTTCACGGAAAGTCCAACACTCCATGGAGTAGTGGTAAATAAGTGATAAAGAAAGTTTGCATTGTATTAATGAATACACCACCAATCGGATGTTTCATTGATGTAATGGATTGGTGATGATGATGATGATGATGATGATGATGATGGTGAAGTAGTAGGAGAAAAATTGACATTCAAGGCCAACCTTGGCTAAATTGAGTTACAGAAAACTCTTTCTCAATTTAAAAAGGAAAAAAAAAAAAAGAACTTCTAAGGGTTAGGTTAACAAGTAGACAGAGTACTATGGGCTGGAGTTCAGAGCCCTGGCATCCATGGAAACACGAGGTGGTGTGGCAGGAATTCCAGGCCCAGGAGACAAAGACACAAGTAAACACTACACACATGAACCTGAAAAAAAAGGCTGGTTTATTGTTTGTTTGTTTGTTTGTTTGTTTCAGTAAAACAGTATCCTCTGTTTCATTACTTATGTTGATAAATTGTGTAATTTTTTTATTTAATATAAATTTCAAATTAAAAAATTTGTTCATAGTTAATGCATAAATTTTAAGCTTGTGCTTAATCTTATGTTTGTATGTATTTAAGTTGTATATAAGTAAAGGCAAGTCATCTCTAAAGAGCCAAGTAAAAAAAGAATGGTTCTGACTAGAGCAGGAAGCAGGCACTGCAGTCCTCTATTATCTATACACGGAGACATATGGAATTACATTCTGACCTTCTGCAGTCGTTACTTTTGCATAGGACCAAAAATACCTGGAAGAAGAACTTTTAACAAGCAGGATTTACATTGCTCACAGCTTCAGAGGTTTCATCTCATGGTTGGTTGGCACCATGCACTTGAGCAGAGTATCACACTGACAGGGCATATGGCTAGAAGCAAAGAGCCTAAAGGTACGCAATGCTGTGGCTTATTCAGCTATGCACTTTGGGTTTGCACATAACCTGGTATTGTCTACCAAGTGAGGAGCCTACAAATAGCTATGGAAGCGCAATGACCCAATGTTGTATAAGTACCCATCACCCCACAAAGTGCTGGAGGCTCTTTGCCACAGAATGGGCAGCAGCGGAGAGCAAGAAGAGAACCGGGGACCAAATATAACCTCCAAAAATTACACCGCAAGTGACCTGTTTCTTCTGGCTAGGACGGAAATTCTAGCATTCCCATCACCTCACAAAACGGCCTGTCTATCTGAGGACTGAGCTTTCAATATGGGCGCCTGGGGTAGATGCTTTATCTCCAGCCACATACCTCTTCAAATTGTCGCAATTGCCTGGAAATGGGTAGGCCGGTGTCTACACAAGCATGTTGGAGGTCAGAGGACGACTTGCTGGAGCTGACTCTTCCACCACGAGGCAATAAGAGATGGAGCCCCGGTTGGCAGGCTTAGCAGCAAGCACCTCTACCCACCGATCCATCTCACTGGCCTTCAAACCTCTGTACTTTAAGAAAAGTTACTTATGGAAGTTCCAAAGATAGACAATAGTCTTAAGTATGAAACTTAGGTCTTTGAGCCCATCAGTTCTCATTTGTAAAACAGAAAAATCGTTCTGACGTATTACAGATAGTTGCTTATACATTAGAACTGTACTGTTTTTACATATCTAATAGATTGTCATTTTCTAGAAAAATATATGTTCCCAGAGAAATGCATACTCTGTGGCTCTGAAAATCAGAGGATTATTTCATTTTTGGGAATGACCAAGGTGCCCTAGTAATCCAGCTCCTACACAGAAGCAACAACTACTTGAAAGATGAAATTTTCCTAAGAGACGGAAATTGCCACAGATAGCCCTGTCATATTTGGGAGTGTGTACATTCCTTATTTATTTATTAACTTTTAGATAGGTTCTCACTATGTAGCCCCAAATGGCCTGGAACTCACTACATAGTCCAGGTTGGCTTGAACTCAGAGAGATCCACCTTTTTCTGTCTCCCAAGTGCTAGAATTTAAAGCATGTGCCCCCACACCTGCCCATTCCTATTCCGGGTTTAACTAAAAGCCTAAATTAAAGTGGTTGCCTAAAATACCATTCTAGAATGCCAAGGTATTATATGTATCATGAAGTACACAACGAGCAGGCTCAGAACCCATAGAAAGACTATCAAGATCTATGCCACTGTGGTGGTTTGAATACGTATGGTCCCTGTAGACATATGTGTTTGAATTATTCACCCATACGGAGTAGCACTATTAGGTGTGGCCTTGCTGGAGGAAGTGTGTCACTGTGGGGGTGGGCTTTGAGGTCTCCTGTGCTAACCTCCGCCCACTGTGGAGCACATTCTCCTTATGCTACCTGTGGATCAAGATGTAGAACTCTCAGCGCCTTCTCCAGCACCATATCTGCCTGCGTGCCACCATGATGATAATGGACTAAACCTCCAAAACTGTAATCCAGCCTCAATTAAACATTCCCTTTATAAGAGTTGCCGTGGTCATGGTGTCTCTTTCCAGCAATAAAACCCAAACTAAGACAGGCACTGAAGTCAAAGGAAGCCTTGGCTGTTACATACATAGCTATTTGTAGGCTATTGATTTGAGAGACGAAAGGAAAATTATGCTCAAAACCAAAGTGACTAGCTGAAGAAGCCACTAGCTTACATAGATTAAATGGTGGGTTCAGGGAAGAGAGGTCTCAGTGTTTACGGGATGTACTGCTCTGTGGGAGGACTGGCACCTCACTTGTAACTTCCAGCTTCAGGGGATTCAATGCCCTCTTCTGGCCTGTGTGTGTGTGTGTGTGTGTGTGTGTGTGTGTGTGTGTGTGTACACAAAGTATATGTAAAGAAAAATAAAATCTCTACTTTTTATATTTTGGTTTTTTTTTTTTTTTTGAGACAAGGTCTCTCTATACAGAGATCCACCTGCCTGAATGGTAGGATTAAAGGTATATTCCATCACATCCAGCCTGAAATTTTTTAAAAAATGAATTAAAAGCTGCAAGATATAAAAGATCTGTACCTAATCCATGGGCATGTATGTAAAAAGGTTAAAACCTCCTCAGCAAGTGCAGACACAAAGAAGGCAGTTGGAAGTAGACAATCGAAAGAACGGAAAGGCTGCTTCCCCCCTTTTTTAAATGGGTCACAAAGAATGAGGAAACACCTGGCCAGATGTTGTGACTCACATCTGTAATTCCAGTAACCAGGAGACTGTGACAGGATGATTGTCTTGAGTTCAGAGTCATCTCGAAGTAAATAGTGAATTCTAGATAAACCTGGACGACAGAGTAGCTAAAAAAGAGGGAGAAAAAAGAGTTAAGGATTGCCAAACAAAATTAGCCAGGCATATTTGGACAAGTCAGTCTCCATTTTTATTAGTGTCTAAGGTGACACAAAATACAATCTTAAGTCCCAGGTACGAGGTTAATAAAAATTTCTCAAGAGCCAGCCTCAGGTAGTCATAAGAATTAGGTAGCGTGAGATTCGGGTTCTCCAGGGGAAGCTGTTGCTATTAGTCACATTTATTATAAGATGACTGTTGCTGATGGTCAGTGATGCTGCCTGTTTTCTATTTCTATGGGACTGGGGAGGAAAAGGAAGTAGATTTCACCATATAATTAATTTCTAATTCTTAAATCTTTCCATACTGTCTCTGTGCTTGATTCTAAATATGGTTTGAGTTGTATGGTTGAGATGATTAGCTTTCTCAGAAACTCCAATGAAAGCTGTACAAGATGACTCCTCAGGTAGCCAACTGCATGAGCCTTTTCCATTCAGGATGTATGTGTTTCCGGTGTCAAGAATAATCTAGCGCATTCTAAGAAAATAAATGTGTTTAGGAGAAACATTTCTTAGTGCTGTGAGGTCTCTTTCTTCTAAAACGTGGGTCATTAAAAAGGAGTATGTTGGTGTACACACAGACTATTTCTTAATCTTTAAGCTAATGCCTTCCCGCTTTGTGTCTTCAAATACATTTGAAATGGTGTGTGTGTGTGTGTGTGTGTGTGTGTGTGTGTGTGTGTGTGTGTGTAAGAGAGAGGAGTGAGAGGCTCTGGCTGTCCTGGAACTCACTATGTAGACTATGGTGACCTTGAACTCACAGACATCCACCTGCCTCTGCCTCCCATGAGCTAGGACTAGTGTGTAGCCCAGAATTCTGCCATAAAGTCATTAGCCTTTCAATAACCAGATCCAACCCCAGGACCCCTCATCAGAGCTAGACCTTCTTTGATAAACCTCTGATGTAGAAAACACACAAAGGAAAAGCACAATGGCCCTGCCCCATTACACAAGGTGACTCGGCCTTCATGCCCACGGATGGCATCTGCACTCTGCAGACTAACACAGCATCACCAGGTATCACAGCATCACCTCCGCCTCTCTCTAATCACAGTAGTCCAGCTCTGATCCCCAATCACCCTCCTCTTCTGATCATTCCCTACCAGCACACTCTCACCTGTACCTGATATGAAGCTCTGCCAACACACAGTGTTCTTAGAGTACAGAGAAGGGCATCGGACTAGGACACGGAAAGTTTTCCTTCTTTCAAATGGAATAGTTTGAGTGGCGTCCTTCTGTTAACCTGGTGTAGAATGGGAAAGCAAAGGACTGATTAAAACTTCAAAAGCATTAAAATGGTCTGTAGAATTTGTTTTTGAATTACAAATTTCTTAGTAACTTTGTGGTACTTTTTCTAATCCTGTACATTCAATGTGATGTTAAAAAAAAAATGCAGGAGAGATGGCTCAGAGGTTAAACTCACTTGCTGTTCTTCCAAAGGTCCTGAGTTCAAATCCCATGCGGTTGCACTGTGGCTCATAACCATGTATAGTAAGATCTAGTGTGCAGGCAGAATGTTGTATAAATAATAAATAAATCTTTAAAAAAAATGCAGAAGCCCTGGGAACTAGCTAAGAATTTTTTTTTTAAATCTTAAATTGGGATCACAATTTCGTTTAGCTCAATTGTCATTTTGTTTTGTTTCTTTAAGGTCTTGTTTATCTGAGCCAAATTACTCTTGTGTTTTTTGTTTCTTCACCAACTTGTGATGTTTTAAAGGGCAAACTAGAATACTAGCACAGTGTTATGTTGCTTGGATGCTTAAGGGCAGAGACACCACTCCTGCTCCGGAATGTGGTCGCCTGGCTGGAATGCCACGGTGAAGATGTTGACCGCAGCAAACAGGAAGCATCTTTCAGGGGAGACCAGGAGGCATCCTTCTTCTTAGTCAACATACACAAAAGACTAGGTGATGACTTATGCAATACCAGTGAAGCAACTGGTAGACAGTAGGATTTAAAGTCAAACAGAAATTATGAGTCACCACAGTCAGGCTTTGGTTTGAATACCCAGGTTGTTTTGCTTCTCAGTTAAATAGTTGGTAGTATGCTTGCATACAAAAGAAAACAGAAGGCACAAATTATTTGAGTTTTAAATTTAAATGCTCACACACACATACATTCTACATTTTCTTTATTTTCCTCCCCTCCCCCACATTCTTATGAGTTATTCCTATACAGGACTGATCTCTAAGCTAAACTGCCACCATCTTCACCAGTCAGCTGCTTCAGCTTGCAGAAGATCACCACAGCTGGGCTTGTTGACTGTTCGTGTTCCCTCTGAGAAGGCAAGGAGGGCAGAAGGAAGGAAGGATGGGAAGGGCCGGGGATACCCAGCAACTCTTCCTGGCAAGCTGTATGCAGTTTGCCATGACTGCATGTGGCCTCTTTAAGGGGCTAGCATGTATAGGAGGGGAATGGCTAGGAGATGGGGCTCCTTCTACACAGCCATGGGACAATCATCATCCATGCTGGGTGCAAACCTTCGAGTGAGAGTACTTTAAGGTCATTCATACTCCTGCCCACAACCCCTCACCCATTGTTTGGTAAGTTTAATATTGGTTCCTCAGGGTAAGCTTTAATGAAATCATTTCTCAGTTTGTAGTTGTGTGAGGGGGGGTAGACATTGTTTAGTTCTCTTCCAGGGAAAGAGCTTAGCAACAGTTATTTAATCACTAAACTACACATTCCTCAAGTTACATGCCATAAATAATTGTTAATCGCTACTGGAAGTGAAGAGTCGAATTTTTACCACAGGAAAACATCTCTTATGAACAGCATAGCAACTGCTCTTGAGATAGTCTGAATTGTTATCCCTTAAGAAATACTGTTGACTGTTAGAAGAAAAAGTGGAGAAGAGCCTTGACCTCACTGGCACAGGAGACAACTTCTTGAACAGAACACCAACAGTACAGGCTCTAAGAGCAACAATCAATAAATGGGACCTCATGAAACTGAAAAGCTTCTGTAAAGCAAAGGACACTGTCGTCAGAACAAAACGACAGCCTACAGACTGGGAAATGATCTTCACCAACCCTATATCTGACAGAGGGCTAATATCCAGAATATATAAATAACTCAAGAAGTTAAACATCAACAAATCAAGTAATCCAATTAAAAAATGGGGCACAAAGATAAACAGAGAATTCTCAATGGAGGAATATTGAATGGCAGAGGAACACTTTAAGAAATGCTCAACATCCTTAGTCATCATGGAAATTCAAATCAAAACGAACCTGAGATTTCACCTTAAACCCATCAGAATGGCTAAGATCAAAAACTCAAGTGACAATACATGCTGGAGAGGATGTGGTGAAAAAGGAACCCTGCTCCACTCCTGGTGGGAATGTAAACTTGTACAACTCGTGTTCCCTCTGAGAAGGCAAGGAGGGCAGAAGGAAGGAAGGATGGGAAGGGCCGGGGATACCCAGCAACTCTTCCTGGCAAGCTGTATGCAGTTTACCATGACTGCATGTGGCCTCTTTAAGGGGCTATAAATAAATAGCCCCTTAAAGAAATAAATAAAATAAATCTAGTGCTTTCTCAGAAAATTAGGAATAATACTACCTCAAGATCCAGCTATACCACTCCTAGGCATATATCCAAAATATGCTCAAGTATACAACAAAGACATTTGCTCAACCATGTTCATAGCAACTCTATTCATAATGCCAGAATCTGGAAACAAACCCAGATGTCCGTCAATGGAGGAATGAATACAGAAATTGTGGTACATTTACACAATGGAATACTACTCAGCTATTAAAAACAGGAAAACTATGAAATTCACAGGCAAATTGTGGGAACTAGAAAAGATCATCCTGAGTGAGGTATCCCAGAAACAGAAAGATACACATGGTATATACTCACTCATAAGTGGTTTTTAGACATATAATATAGGATAAACCTGCTAAAAGTTATACTCCTAAAGAAGCTAAACAACAAAGAAGACCCTAGGGAAGATGATCAATCCTCATTCAGAAGGACAAATTCAATAGACATTGAAAGCAGGAACAGGACAGGAATCTACCACAGATGACCTCTGAAAGACTCTACTGATCAGGGTATCAAAGCAGAGGCTGATTCATAGCCTAACTTTGGGCAGAATGCATAGAATTTTATGAAAGAAGGGGAAGATAGAAAGACCTGGAAGGGTCAGGAGCTCCAAAAGTTGACCAAAGAGCCAAAAAAAACTGAGCCGTGGGGACCCTGAAGAGAATGATACCCCAACCAAGGACAATGCATGGAGGTCTAAAACTCCAGCTCAGATGTAGCTCATAGACTCAGTTTCCAAGTGGGGTCCCTAGTAAGAGAGCAGGGGCTTTCTCTGGCATGAACTCCTCAGTGGCAGGCTCTCTTATCACCTCCCATTGGAGGGTGCAGCCTTGCAAAGCCACAGAGGAAGATAATGCAACCAGCCCAGAGGAGACCTGATAAGCTAGGGTCAGATAGGGAAGGAGGACTTCCCCTATCATTGGACTAGGGAAGGGGCAAGGGGAAGAAGAGGAAGGGTGGGATTGGGAGGAAATGAGGGAGGGGACCACAGCCGGGATATAAATTGAATAAAGTGTAGTAAATGATAATAATAAAAAATAGTGAAAGTTTAAAAAAAAAGAAATATGGTTGAAAAAGCATGGTCGCAATGTTAAAAGAACTGCAAAGTAACAAGAAAAAGGGAAGCAACCATGATTGATAAGCAATACTTTCCCCTATCACTTTTAATAAGAAACAGGCAGTTAAGTCTTTCACCTTTTACCCGTAAGCATAGTGAAGCCTTCTCAAGCCCTTAGTCCTTGGCTTTCCATAATATCTTCCACAAATGGGTGTCCGGCATGTATTTGATGCATGAATAGCTGGAGGTATTAATGAGTTTCTTTACTTTGAAAAGCTAGACCTCTTAGAGGTTCTCTAAAAAGACTTCTTGACTGATTTGACACTCTTCTTTGGCACTCCTGTTAGAAGCAGCTGTTTCTCAGGCTACCTGTTGACCTTGAAGGTTGCCAAGTAAACAATACTCATAGACCCATATCCACAAGCATGACCTAGACTAGGCTGTTGCATTGCATTCTGGTCATTTAATTTAGAGGTGCCAGCTCTGTAACACTCTGTGTGGAGTAAGAATGAAGCACAAATCAAATTCCTTCCTTCAGCATTGATGACTATAGTGTCGTTTACCATCATTAGTCCAGTCACCAAGGTGCCTGATAGCTATTGCTTCATAAAGAGTAACTTAAAAAAATCATGAGGCAAAAAAAAATTAGACTATACAGATTCTGTTGTAAGTTAACTTTTCCAGTACAATAATTTATTTGGTATGTCTGCCCAAGCACTAACACAATAATGAGATCTGCATTACAATCTCTTAAATTGTACTCTTTACACAACTAAAGCCTATGTGTGCTCATCTTAGTCTTTCTATTTGTATAAATGTCCTTTAAGTATTTTTCAACCCAGAAGTGAAAAAATTTTTAATAGACACTGATAACTTATCCAAGACCAGGAATAGCCTGGTGTCTCTGAAATATGAGCTCAGAGCTTTCTATACCTTATGATTTTTCTTCCTGTCCAGACACTTCTTGAACCATTAATTGAATAGCTCTCCACCATATTTATGGACCACTCATGAAAAATTAGTGTATTTTTGAAAAATGGCCTGTCAGGAACCATTTTGAAAAATGATGTCAGGAAATAATGTTCTTCAAGGTCCACCACTGACTCGGAATCTCAGACTGTGTTTCTTTAAGGAAGAGTTGTCTTGTCCTTTTGAGGCTCCTTGGGCATCTTTAATACACCTGTTAGGAGGAGAGGTAAAACTGGTCCAGTGGAGACATGGACATTCAGAAACCCAATACAGCATCAATATGGCACAAGTAACTAGAGATAGCAACTACAATAGTCTCGTGCCTGGTTGAGGTGACCTGAGTAAAACCACCCACTATTTAATACAAAATACTATAACATAAAGGACGTATATGAGAGGAAGAGGTTTTCGTTATTGAATTCTTGATGGGTGAACGTAGTTTTCCGTAGTATCCAACAACAGCTAATAAATACATTTCATCGTTTTTGTATGTTGGGAAGAGGAGCCCAAAGTCAAAAGAACTCCTGGGCATCTGCCCAAAGAACTTTGTCTCTCCCGCAGGTACTTGCCCATCGTGGGCACTGTCGGAGCATCCACACAGGAAGAGAATGGAGTCAGCCTACATGTCTGTCAACCGAAGAAACGGTGACAAAAATGTGGTACACATGCTAAATGGAATTTTATTCAGCTGCAGAGAAAAATGACATTAGGATATTTGTAGGAAACTTGATACAACTGGAAAATGTGTTACAAAGCGAGGTAACAGAAAAAGACGAGTACAGGCAGCCAGTAATTTCAGCTCTAGGAAGGCAGGCTGACGGGAGGGCGAGCTCACACAGCCAGACTAGACACGTCCTTGGCCCCAGGGTGGAGTGAGAGACCCTGCCTCAAAGAATGAGGTGGAGAGTGATTCCTCAGGTCTCCACAGTAAGTGTGCACATTACATATACACCTGCACATATCCACATGCATGCTAACAGGCACATACACATGCTTGCACACATCACATGCGTGCACACCAAATAATAAAAATAATAAGATAGAATCCAGAGCCATAACTTTGCTGCTTTCTAGGATATACCATTGAGTACCTAGAGCTGTGAGAGCTCCCTCATCTGTAACACAAGAGTTGCTGACAAATGAATACAGCACCTGCTGTCACTGAGAAGTGTTCTTTTTTTTTTTTTTTAACATGTTAGCTATATGTTTCATGAGCTCTAGAAAAAACAGAAATTCAGAACCAGATTTTTGCCTCTGGAGTCAAGAGTCTCAGTAAGTGCATTCAGTTCAGGAAACACATTGTAAAAGAGCTAAGGAAGAGAAAAGTAATGTTCTAATTCTGAACTCACAAAATGCTAATGAAAAAGTGCACAGCAACCTAGGATTTTTAAAACAATTGTAGAGGAGCAGCTGGCTGCAGTGGAAAGTGAGCCTGGTTTTAAAAAGAGAAAGAAAATTAAGGTTGCATCAAATTCATCCATGAACTACTTTCATCGCGTTAAGCAAGAAGGTGGATGCTTCTAAAAATTGTGTGCTTTGCAGAGGAAAGCAGTGAAATATAGCTTTATTTTATCTAATTTTCCATATTATGAAAGGCTCATTGTTTTTCCGTATATAAGGGCTGGGGATGTAGCAGCACTGGTAGAATGCTTGCCTAGAACGCAGGAGTCCCTGGGCTTGGTCCCCACCACCATAGAAACACGACCGGCATTTACATGCACATGAGGTACAGTGACACACACCTGTAGCTCCAGCACCCAGGAAGTAGACACAGGAGGATTAGAAGTTCAAGGCCATCCTTGACTACATAGTGACCCTGTTATAAGAAAGAAAACAAAAGATTGCCAACTGCGCACAATGCTTTCCTGTAATGTAAAATTTATATTTCACATTTCTTTTTCTTCAAGATGAAGTACTTATTATATTGCCCAGACTGGTCTTAAATTCATAGTCCTCCTGCCTCAGTCTCCAAAATAGACAAGATTATAGGGTTTTGTCTCCTTGTCCGGCTCTGATCCCATATTTATTGAAAGAGCTATTTAAATATACTTACAAGGCTGAAAAGAAAAATATTAGAAAAATAGAACTCCTCAAATGCGGCATACTGACCTTTGGTTCTATCAGCCTCTATGTCTTCAAGAGCACGGATGACATTCATTTCTTTTGTGTGTGTCCAAATGTGTATATGTGCCTTACAGGTGCATGTATACCCATGTGTACATGCTCGTGTGTGCATGTAGGGGCTAGAGGTCAATCTCAGACGTCATTCTCTATAAAAACCCTTGACTTTCTGTTTTGAGACAGAGTCTCTCCATGGGAGCTGGGGCTTGACAACAGGCGAGGCTCACTGACCAGAGAGCCCCAGGGATCCATTCATGTTCACCTCTCCAGCACCGAGATTACAAATACTCATCACCGCAGCTTTCATTTACATGGGTGCTAGGGATTGAACTTAGGTCCTCATGGTTGTGCAGCAACCACTTTACTGAGAGATCAACCAGCACTGGTGATGCTCATTCCTTAGAAGACATGAGCACAGTTGCCCTCAAGATGCTCTCACAAGCCCTGCTTTGTTGTCATACCTCCCATGCCACCAAGCCCTGACAAGTTGTATATGACTTGCCTTGTGGGCAAGTGACTCTGCTATATCATCCACTATGTGATGTATTTTGAGTTCAGAGATGTCAGGTATGGAAAAAGTGCATCTTAGCAGTATGAAACTGGGGTAACACTTGAACTGTCAAAGACCTACTGTGAGGATTAATAAACCGAATTAGAAGGCTTAATAATACACTAGCATACGTACAAGCAAATAGCAGCCATTGTGTTACAGGGAAAGGCGGAATGCAGGGCTCCTGCTCTGACTCCTCCCCAGGCCACGGGAACATTCTGAACTGAGTTACTACAAGCTCTGGGTCTTTTACTGTGTTGCTTCAGGTTTAGCCGATTCTGGGCTTCAGATAATCCTCTCAGAAATAGCAGTACAGAGTGGAGGTTAAAATATTAGTACAAAACTAGTTAGAAGCACATGATTTGCCAGCAATGACAATGCAACCTTCTTCAATGAAGATAAGGTTGGTTTTGTTTTGCTTCGTTTCTCTGAACTATATAATGGGTCCCCAAGGAAGAACTCGGAAAATAATAGGGCAGGCTCCCAGGGCTGTAGAAATGCCTCTAGATTTGATTTAAGGAAGGCAGCTGTCTGGTGTCTCGGTTCTTGTTGATGCAACTCTGGGTGGAGGTCTGAAAGATTAGTGAAGGGGAGGGATCCACCACACGGATAAATCATCCTGTGAGGAAAGTGGGTAATTGCTTGGCATTTAAGTCATTATGCATGCAAATTAGAAGAGACTATATATATGAGCCAAATGAAAGACAACAATCGTTAGCATATTGAGCCACCATGCCGGTCACACCATCATTCCCTGCTGCCAGGATGTAAGTACCAGCGAGGACACGGGTTTCAGTTGGTGGATGCTCTGACAGTCATCTATTGAAGCAGCAATGCTTTCTTTGGAGGGTGCTCTCAACATTAAATGAGGGGAAATGATTTTTTTTCTGGTTGATTCTATACTTCCACCACACCAAAAGCAAAAAACCCAGAAAATATTTATTATAGAGCCAAATAACTTTAAAAAAATAATTCTTACTTTCTAAATTCTTATTTTTAGTTCTAATTTTAATTTTTTTCCTTTAAAATGTTATAATTGAAAATTTAATACTCAGTGTTAGTAATGATTGTTCCCAGCATGGGACTGCAGGATCGTTTCTTCTTTTGCTTCTTTCAGTATTTCAAAGAATATGAATGACATGCAGATGATGAACAGAACAGGGAGAAATCTCATCTTCTACTTTATGTAGTTTTTTTATGTTTGTGTTGTGTCTATTGTCTGACACAGATCGTGTACTTCTGGACATCAGCAGACGCGCATTTCAGGAGATTTCTATTTTTATTTTTAGTTCTAGTCTACTTCTGAGCCTCAGTGTAATGACTCCTGTGTGACGAAAGCTTAAGCTTACTGTAAGGATAAATAGAGACATTCTCAAGGGTTTCTAAACTTTAAATATATATATTTATGAGTGGTGTGAAAGCTTGGATCAAAGCCTGTGAATCTAAGCAATGGTGAAGCTAGAGTCTGCTTCACAGTTTCTTCTGTAACTAAAAGGGAGAACGAACCCCAGGTGCCATGAAGAGTTCTAGGTTCAACAATGAAGACCTGGATGGATGAGTTTTGCGGCAGGAAGGCTATTGCCAGGCCGGGGTGAATCATAAGAGGAAGGGCGGGGAAAGGCTTCCTACACAAATGAGTCTCAGCCGAGTGTGTAGCACGAAAACGGCCTCCAAAGGCTTAACATTAAACACTTTTAAAATCTCTAGAGAAAGCCTAAATTTAAAATCTCCGAAAAAAAAAAATCAGTGAATAATGGCAGTAAGTTAAGTGACACCGATAAAAGATACAAAACACTGCTAGACACGTGGAGTAGATCAGTTTAGAGCAGATACAGAACAATCCATGAAAGATGTTAAGACGAACCAAGCCTCAGAAGGGATGTAGGAAGACAGTGCAGACGGCTGGAGAGCACACACCAAGGAGCGCGCAGGCGGAGACAGAGCTGTTCTGATGTACCTCGGTTTGGGGTACGAACAGCCCTCTCCTGCGCGCTGCTGCTTCCCAGTCACAGGGGGTGATGCTCAACCACCGAGGCTGACCTCGCAGCAGGGTCACCGCCTTTGTGACAGGTTCACCCTGGAACCCACACCTGAAAACGGGCAGTGAAAGTTTATCATCCGGGAAGGCCTTGTAGGGGCGTGTTACCATCACACCCCATTTTCAGCGGGAATTTGGGGGATGATTGACCTCGTAGCCTCCTCCCAGAAACCACTGGTGGGGTCTTCTGAGACCCCACCATTCCCTATTACCTCACTCTCTGGGAACTGACCTCTTCAAGTCTGTCCCACTGGCAAAGCTCCTAAGCTCAGCCTATTTCTCTAACGTGTTTAGGATCCCCGAAATTTGCTTCATTACATACAAATATCCCACGTATTTAAACACCTTTATTTGAGATTTTTTTTTCACTTCCTTATTTAGTCTCAAACTGATTCCGTCCTGATTTTGTGAGTTTCCTCCTTGGCCACAGAGTGATCGCTTCTTGGATTACTGATTCCGAGGTCTCAAGACTGTCAGGTTATTAGCAGTCTCCACGTCCTCCATCTCCACAAGCACGCCACTTTGTTTCTGGATTTTGTTATTAACCCTAAAGTCCTCTTCTCAGTGGCCCCGCCCTGCTATCCAGGACTCAGAACAGAGGTGAGTTCAGACCTCGTTAGGGAAATGCGCGTTTTGATCTTCAGTAATAATAATATACTCAAGCTCGCTATAGAAAATGCAAACAGATCAGAAATGATGCAGGATAAATTGAAAGGTAAAAAAGATTTATTTAATTAGCAAAAATATTTAGCTCCACCCTTTTGATCAAAAATAATTGTCTCTTTCCAAAAATATTACACAGACTGACTGTACCAGAACGTCCTTTCTGCTCTGATCACCAGGTACACACGTGATGTACATTCTCTCATAAATAAGACCTGATAGGCTTCCCAGCACCCTTCCGGGAGCCCAGACATCTTCTCCCTCCTTCCTCCTGCGTCTGTACCTGTGCTTCCTAGCACCAGCCTCTGCTTCCTCCATGTGACTCCATGAGGACATCCGGCTCCTTGTGGCTAACAGGGCTTCTTTAAGGAGCTCCCTTCCACCCACGTGTGGAAATCCTAGCTGTGGCCGCAAGACTCGCGTGGAGCAAGCAGGTTGTAACTGAGAGCAGGACAGCTGTGTCTCCCAAGTGTTTACAGTGCTTCGGCATGATACTGCTCTGATGAGCTGGGCTTCGTGTTTTGGGATGATTGAGTACATGATAGTACAATGTTTGATACACTGAATGCTGGACCATTCTCTACACTACCAGGTGAGTAAGGTTTACATTTTTATTAACAGGGACAAAAATGGTGAAATGCAGTCCAAACACCATTTATCAGAGTATAATTCACATTACCATATAACTATTCATTTTAAGTAAAATATTCAATCACAATGTTGTACAATTACCACTTCTGCCTACTTTCAAAAAAATTAAGTGTCCCCAAATGAAAACCATGGAAACTGATTTTAAACTAACTTTGGGATTTATATATGATTTACATGTTTGTAATATCTATTATATTTCTATTTTTCTCATCCTACTAATCCAATATAATCCATTTAATGTTAAAGATATTTTCACTGAAGTGAGAGTACACTGAATGTCATAGGAGAAAGCCTTTCTCACACAAGAAAACTACTACTAAGCAATCTAAATCTATATAGAAGACACTCTTCAAAAAACGAGGGATAGCCAATTAAAAAAAGACACTTTAAATGACCAATGAAGGAGTTTGGAGGAAGTTAAAGTAAAAAACAAAATTAGACCAAAAAAAACAAAAAAAAAAAAAACAAACCAAGAACAGCTGGAGAACAGTGCCTGTCAGGGGCCCGATGAGTGCCTGTGGAATGAAAGAATGAAAAAAAAAAAACCTATTAATCTAGATAAATGAATGAATAAATGGCTGCCTTGGAAATGAATACAGGGTATGAGTGGTATTTCAGGACAGAAATTTGATAAATTTCCCCACAAGGGAAAAGACTTTAATGGTTGGTTACCCCTTAAAAACAAACAGCAAAGGAATATAGAGAATCTATGATTCTGTGATGAAATACTTATTCAAATAAGAAAACGATTGAGGTTTTTGTAAGCATATCTAAAATCTAGAGATAGAAGAATGTGACTTTTTAAACTGTTTTTTTAAATCAGCATACCAAATAATGAGCAATTTTATAAGACATTTCTCGAGTTGTTGAGCTTCCTTCTATAGCCCCACCCACCCCACCTCCTTCCTGCCCCGTTCCTCCTCAATAGTTCACCTTCTGATGTCATGTACATCACAGCTCAGGAAGGAAAGGACTGAGTAGATTCCAGCACGTAAGGCCAGAATTAGGAGGGCCTTTTCTGCTGTGTAAACCCTTGTTTATAAGCTTGGACCGTGCCCCATGTGGCTGTAAATTTACATGACTGTTTCTGAGTCAACCTTGGGGAAACCATTTCTCATTTGTTTCTCTTAATGTGCTGGGTGCATTTTTCCCCCTCTGACTACTAGTTGAAATATGTTATTAATTTTCAAGTTTGGTCAATCCCCAGGCCAGAAGAATGCCTGGAATGACACATAACATCATGTAACTATTGGAAGTAAAACAAAGTTAATTAAAGCACTGGCATATTTCCTTCAACACAATAATTAGCTTAATAGGGTTTAGCAAGAGCTAGAAATTAGTCTATTTCCGTTCATTTGTGCTAAAAATGCACTCCGGGGCTGGCAAGCTGACTCAGGAGATAAAGACGCTTGCTGCCAAGCCTGAGATGACCTGAGTTCACTCTCCAGGCACACTCGGCAGAAGGAGAGAGCCAACACACACACGTTGTTCTCTGACCTCCACATGCGTGCTGTGGCACTAGCATGCCCGCTCATCCAGATACATCATCACACGAGATAGAGAGATGATAGATAGATAGATAGATAGATAGATAGATAGATAGATAGATAGATAGATGGATTTTTTTTAAGTGAACAGGGTCATAGAATTGGCTCTCAGCCTGTGAAAGCGTTTGCCGTGCAAGCTTGATAAACAGAGTCCAATTCCCAGGTCTCGCAGTGGAAGAAGAACATGGATTCCAAAGGTAGTCCTCTGCTCCAAGGGATCTTCCTGTGGCATCCAGTACCTGTGCATGCAGATGGTGTGCCCAAACTCATGCAGGCATATATGCATACATCAAAAAAGATAAACTTTTATTAAAAAAAAACACACTTATACAAGGCATTCTAAGTCAGGGACAGCAAGCACATTTGGGATGTTTCTTGTGCATCAAGAATAGTCTGCTCCCCGAGGAAGCCCCCTCAGCCACACAACCCTCATTGCAGGTCATTCCTGTGGATCCACAAGCTCAGCTTTAGGCCTACCTTGTATGCCCAACTGTCCCTTGGCAATAAACTACTGAAGATGTGAACAATGTATTTAACAAGGAAAACAACTGATGCCATAGAAGAGGTGATGTGAAGATCAAGACATTCGTTCAGTTTAGCTTTTATTTGAAGCTTGTCTCATGACTGTGAGTAAATGGGGAATAAAAGAAACAAGGGACCAGAAATACAACACTTAGGCTTCTTCCATGCTACATTATGGAAGCCTTGATCAGTAAAGGCCGAGCTGAGCTCAGCCCTGATAAACAGAATTGTCCGACCCTGCTTAGTGGAAATAGGGACTTGCCTACACAAATCCCACAGAACCGAAGAACCCCAATCTTGGTTCTGTACTGGTCACATTAAATGAACGATAATTGTATCTAGTTTAAGACCTAGACTCTTAAATGAAAAAGAGAAGATTCATGCACATTAATTTAGAAATCACAGACAGCATTGGGGATGCACCCAGTTGCTAGATTGCTTGCATAGCATGCAGGAAGTCCCAGAATTGATTTTCAGCACCACACAAACCTGGCATGGCAGTACACACCAGTAATGCTAATACTGTGAAATGGAGGCACAGAGTTCAGGAAATGAAAAATTGTCTTCAGCCACATGGAGAGCTCAGGGCCGGTCTACAAAAGACGCTGTCTTAAAGAAAAAAGTCACAGGGAGGAAAAACCCTTCCAGTTTAGTGTTAGTCAACATTTGGTGAGATTTAAGTGGTGTTATTAATTAATTGCTATCATCCAGCTAATTGGAGGTTAAAAAAGAAAAAAAAAAAAAAACTCTTGAGACCAATGAGAAGGCTACAAGTATGGAAAGGAACACATAACATTCAATTTCACTTCTCTCTTCCTGGGTGGACATTTCTGTGCTGACTGGAAGACCCTGAGTTCTGTCTTCTAAATTAAAACCTCCTTTCGTTCTCCCCCACTTCTCCCTTTCTCCACATGCAGGATGGAAGCAGCATGGGACATGGTCCTCTCTTTCCACTGGCTGTATACAGTCCAAGTTATTCAGGTGGTAGCCTCATGAACTCAGAGGGCAAAATCAAGCGTAATGAGTTGGCATTAAGTATGCAGAAGCTGTGGTTGTTGAAGAAGTGATCTACCTAGAACTCTCTAGTCTTGCTGAGAGCAAGCTTGGCGTTTTCTCCCCTCTACCTCACCATGGCTGGGGAGAGAGGCTTTTGCTTGCCCTCTTGCTTGCTCTCTTTAAATGATTAGTAGATGTCCCAATATCAAACCAAAGATTCATTTCCAAGGTGTGGCCTGACACAAGGTTGTCAGGCGGCCACTGTCTTCAGAAGGGAGAATGTAATAGTAAATACCACAAAATGCTATTTAGGTACCAGGCAGATTTTAATGCTGGCTAGAAATGATGACACATGATACTTGTAATCTCAGACGAGGCAGGAGGGCTGCTATAGGTCCAAGGTTGATTTTGGATGTGTAGCAAAACATTGCTATAAAATCTGTTTCTGTCAAACATTTTAAAGCTCCTCTAAAAGGAGGAGCTAAAAGGCAAGCAAGATGGCTCAGCCTGTAAAGGTGCTTGCTACTTGTCTACCATGGCATGCCCGTGCGCACATGTATGTGTGTGTGTGTGGATGTCGCACACATCAAAAGAAATTAAAATATAGTTCTCTCTACGAAGTTTAAAAACCTTTTAAATCCAGTTAATCTGAGAACTCTACAGAGGTTTTCAGTAGTGATACAAAAAGGCTTTATTGGCCAGGCAGTGGTGGCACATGCCTTTCATCCTAGCACTCAAACTTGGGAGGCAGAGCAGGTGTATCTCTGAGTTCAAGGCCAGCCTGGTCTGCAGAGCGAGTTCAAGAACAGTGAGGGCTACACAGAAAAATCCACCCTGTTTGAAAAAAAAAAAAAAAGTAGGAACGGAAGGAAGGAAGGAAGGAAGGAAGGAAGGAAGGAAAGAAGGAAGGAAGGACATAAGGCAGGCTCTATCAATGCTTGCCTACCCTGAGTGCTCTATGCAAGTGTTCAGATGTGATTATAGCTACAGCTATCTACAGTTTTGATACAGTGTTAAACACATCAAACAAAAGATTTTTTAAAATCTACTTTTAAATCTTGGTGGGATTTTTTCATCAAAATGTGAAAATATACTATGTACTATACTAGCAAACTCTCTTTAAACTGCACAGTGTGGAAAATAAAACTTCTGGTTTAGTTTGAGCCACCATTAGATTAAAGGTATTAATTGATGTATTAATTGCAACGATCCAGTTAATTAGTGTCTACAATGAGGCAACTGCATGGGAAAAGGAAAATGGAACATTCCATCTCCCACACTACACACAGAAAGAGATAAGGATAACATACCCAGACATACACACGCCCACATACAGCGCTGTTGAGAGTGTCAAGGTGATAGTCGAATATGCGAAGTCTTTACACACGCACCAATAGATAGCACTGTAGAAAGCTTCAGGGTGTTTTCTACATGGGAACCGTCTTTAGTTAGGTAAGATTATACTTCCTTTTTCTTTTACCATGTTGGTATCATACTATAATTTCTATTTAAAAAAAATCTTAACCGCAGTGTCACAAATGGTTTAGGTTGAGTTCTTCTTCTCAGAAGCGAGAGTTTCTCCTGCTTGATATCAGAGAAGCCATATCAGCTAGATTCCTTCTTACCCCAGAATTGACAAGCTGTGGGAAGAGTTTGAGGGACAATAGAACAGAATCCAGTTGGCCACCTGACTAGGGAGAATCATTTTCTCTCCTTCCCTCCTTTTTACCTCCCCCCTCCCTCTTTACTTTTCCCAGTCCTTCTTCCCTCCTCTCTCTTTATGTATACATCATCAGATTCATCCCACAACCTTCTGAGGTGGGCTCCGTCATTATCCCTACCTGACAGAGGAGGAGGCAAGATTGCCAGCCCAGTCACTCCTCTAGAGTTAGAACACAGGACTTCCAACTCCAAGCCCATGCCCTTAAGACAAGATCTAATCTTGGCTACTTGCTTTATCAGACACAAAGGCATGTCTCCAGTCTTTTGATGTCTGTTTACCCAGGTCTATAAACATCAGCCCAGAGTATGCCCATCTCTCTCCTGCCCAGATGTCTGGATGGTTGCCTCATCTTAAAGAGCCCTTCTCCTGGCTGTCTCAGAAGCCTTCATATGGGCACTTACTTGTCAATTCAGAGTGGATTTCCTGGTTACTCCAAGGAGTGTCCTCTCCTCCTCCCAGAACTTCCTCTGTCATTTTGCCTTATTAGTTTTCTTCATGGCACTAACCACATCTAGAAAATATGTTGTCTGTTTGGTTTATATTTCCCCCTGCAGGAATGCACCCTCCATGAGAACGGTTTGTTCTGGTAATTCTGTGTTTTGGGAACCTGGCATAGAACCTGACCCATGACAGTTGAGGCTTTTAGTCCCTAAGCCACACTCTCTGGGGCAGTGGATTATTTCCTGCATGAAGGTGATACAGATTCCGGTGACAGCACCTGTCTCCTTCTTACCCACGTTCTGTTCAAACCTACATCCCCTGGAGGATACGCACTTCTGCACAAGTCTGGCTTCTTATCCTTTAGTTTCCACTCAAGTAGCACCTTGTCATCATCATCCTGCCTCTCCCTACCCTTCTCACCCACCACCCTTTTTATCTGGATTACAGTATTTATCACACTCACACTTATATTGGATTTTTTTTTTAACATCTCTCCATTAGAAAGTAAGTAATGTTCTTAAGGAAAAGAATAAGAATATCTCTGCTGACCAGGCAGTGGTGCCCACACCCTTAATCCCAGCACTCAGGAGGCAGAGGCAGGAGGATCTCTTAAGTTTGAGGCCAGCCTGGTCTACAGAGTGAGTTCCAGGACAGACAGGACTACACAGAGAAACTCTGTTTAAAAGAAAAAAAATCACTGTTGCAGAATTTCCAAAATGTTTTCAAACAAATAGACAACAATATTTGTTCACTGATCCAACTCTGGCCACTTATGTGTTCCTTCTTTGCTGTAATCATGTAGTTGTTCTGATAGTTTGTTATTTGCTTGTGTATTTGAGACAGTGTCTCTGGTAGCCCCTGGACTAGATTCTGACTTGCAGTGTAACTGAGTCTAGCTTTGATCCTCCTGTGTTAGCATCCCAGTTGCTGCGATTACAAGCATGTGTAACCACACCAGCAATTCTGATAGTTTTTAAGTGGATTTCTTTGTTTTTCTGAGTTCATGATTTTTCATGTCTAATCAATATTCCCTTCTGAGAGTTATAACATATTGCTTTTCTTTTTCCTATATTAACTAATAGAACCACAAACGTATGAGACTATACAAGTAATAGTTGCCTTAATTAATTAGTTTGTCCTTAATTAATCATTAATATGACATTGCTAGTCGTTGAAACAATCTATTCCTCATTAAGAGATGTAATCCTACTTTTCTAAGATTTTTCTTTGGCTGGACAGTTGGTTGGGTTTGGTTTGTTTTTGCTTTGTGCTGGTTTGGGGCAGAATCTTGCTAAGTAGCCCAGGCTAACATCAAATTCATGATCCTCCTACCTCAGTCTCCTAAGTGCTGAGGCTACAGGCATGCACCACCACACTTAGTAAGGATGTTAAATTTACCACAAGGTAGGTTAGTTTTAGCCAAAAAGCCACCTTGAATTTTACAAAGGGCTTTTGATCATAGGGTTTTCTTTCTCTGATTTCCCGATGGGGTACATTCCCAGATTTTGTTAAAATTGAAACTGATGTGGAGGAAGAGGAGAAAATGAGGGCTCGTGTAGCCCAGGCTGTCCCTGAACTCAGGCTCTTCTAGTACCTCCCAGGAGCTAGGATTATAGACACGCGTGCCCTCACCTGGCTGAAATAGTCTTGTATTTCTGGAATAAACTCTACCAGCCATGTAAACATTTCTGCCTTCTTTGGTTTTCTGGCATTTTTGGAATTTTTGCACATGCGTGGTCATTGGAGTGATGGTGACATGTTTGTTGGGTTTGTGTCTGTCACCTTGTGAGGATTTAGCAACGGAGAAGAAACAAATACCCGTGAGGGCATTTCCAGAATGCAGCTGAAGAAAGAGCGGTTGTAAACGTGAGCGGCCTCCTGAGTGTGAATACAGTGGGGCCAGCCGCCCCGGCAACAGCTAGAGACGGCAGCTCTTAGCTGCGCCTGCTCCCTGCTGTGACAGTGCGGCAGGCCTCACACTCAGGCAAAATGAGCCTTCCCTGCTAAGCTGCTTCCATTTCCTTACAGCCGTAAGAAAAATAACTAGTACATCTTCTATATGGTTCCTGTGTTATGGTTTCCCATTTTTCTTAGCCCAACAAATAAGTGTTGCTTTTACAGTAAAGAAAAAAAAAGAATGTAGCCTTCTTACTGTTTAAAGAACATTATTCATAGATGCCATTCTTAAACCGAAGCTATGTGTTATCTCAACTAGTTGCTTTATTTATCATTGAATTTTTACAGAAATCCTGTATGACTGGTTCTGCTATGATCTTCATTTTATAAGTCAAAAAAAAAAAAAAAAGCAAAGGTGTAGATAGTTTTCAGGTGCTGTTTTTCCTGAAATCTTACTTCATAACGTGGGTGTAGGACTGAGCCTCTGGTGGAACTAAAAGGGAAGTTTCTCTCTAGAATTTTAAAGCCAATTTCCAAGCAGAACCATGAAAACTGCAGTGATCGATTGTGCAAACGCTCTTCTCTGAGCCTTACACCTCTTCATTACTAATAAAGGCCGTCACCAACATCTTATTTTAAAGCTGACATGTAGTTGCTTGTTAAACTGAGAGCTGCCACCAAGCACACCCCATAATCCGCTGTTGGAAGAGATTGTCCAGAGGGGAGAGCCACAGTAAGAGAGGTACTACTGTGAGAAAACTCTCTCTGACCCCAGAGTTGCTTCTCAGTGGCCCACCAGGGTCATAAGTGGCCTTCAATGGCAAAAGTTCATACATTCAATTAAGTGATATGATCTGCTTTTCTCTTGGCTGAGTGTTGATCAAGAATCCTTCTGTTGGGATTCTCCAGGCCTACAACCTGGAGAAGGTAGACCATGAGAGGTTCCAGAAGATTTTTTTTTTCCATGCAGCTATTAGTATTGAAATCCAAACTGATGAAAATCTCTTCAGCTGAAAGGCTGGGCAGGAGGTTGCCAAGGGTTACCAGATGCTGAGATTTCATACAGCATGGATAAGAGAGCATTTTACTTTGAAGTGTTCTGGTCATAATTTCAATGAAACCATTCTAAGCAACCAGTATGGTTTTCAGGGAACCCTCCGAAAGTTCTCATTATAAAATATGATAAAAGTTTCCCAGGAGTATTCACTCTAGTGCCATAGTGAAGGCTGAAGCATGGGTTGGTGTTAATGATAGGGTTGGTCCTTATAGTTTCAAGCCCAGTCTTACTCACTGTGCACCCTTTGCTGTGTCCATACTATTAGGTCTCAAGGTTTTTGCAACCAGATTTAAGTAAAAGACTTCTTTATCCCTTCTTCAGGGCATCCAGTTCTTGCTGGATATTGCCCTGTGGATGAGTTCCAGGTACTTCAATCTCTCTCTCTCTCTCTTTTTCTCTCTCTGTCTTTCTCTCTTTCTCTCATAGATATAGATAGATAGATAGATACATACATACATACATACGTAGATAGATAGATATAGAGATGTGTCTTCCATCTTCTGTCTACTCTTCCTTGTCTCTGGTCATCAATGTCATCTTTCACAAGCTCAGTTCCAACTACATCATCGTCTCCCTCAAAACTTGAGCCAGCACCTTGCTGTTTACATGGGGAAAAGCTGATTCCTTGGGATAACGTTCGCAACAGATCTCAGCCTTATTTATTCTTCTCCACTGCTCCTAAACCTTTTCATTACTGTTCCTCCAGGAAATCTTTTTAAAACTATTCACACCCCTTGAAATGTTAACATTATAGACAGACTGCATATTGACCCAGCTGTGTGTTGCGTGCATTATCTATGTTTTATACATAAAAAGAGCAAGGGTTTCCCTCCACCCTATCGAAAATGTATGCTGTAGGTGGAGTGCGGTGGTGCGTGCCTATAATCCCAGCACTCAGAAAGAGAGGCGGCAGCATCAGGCATTTAGGGTCATCTTGGCTATAAACCTTAGCTACAAGGATTTTTGAGACCATCTTGGTCTACACAAAACCTTGTCTCAAAAAAAAAAAAAAGGAAGGAAAAAAAGAAAGAAGAAAATGTCTGTTTTAGCCAAAGCGGATCAAGTACTTAGTAGTACTTGTGTACAGCTCTGTACTTTTTAGCTTCCAAGTTTGTGCTCATTGTGGCCATTGAGAGAGCGTGAAAGACCCCGACAGCGCCTTTCTGTGTTCTATCCCACTGCTGTTCTCCTGGCCTAGAATAGGCTCATGTGTCTTCTCCCACCTCCATCTATTTTCTCCTTCTTCAAATCTTACTCTTGAAGTTTCAGGCCAAACTTCACATCCTCTGCACTGACCCACTTAGCTAAAACTGATCTCCTTTGTGTGCTCCGTGGCACTTTTATGCTTTCATTATTTGAATAAATGTATGGGGACGTACACGTGAGTACAGGTGCCCAAGGACATCAGCGGCCTCAGGTCCTTCTGGAGCTGGACTTACAGCTGGTTATGGGCCGCCGAGCCTGGGCGCTGGGAACTGGACCCAGGTGCTCTGCAAGGACACCAAGTACTTTTAACCTCCAAACCAGCTTCCAAGCCCAAGGAATTATTTTTATTAAATAATTATGTCTCTAGTCACGCGGAGTCCCTCTCTGGCTTATGAGAAAAAGACTGTGTAGTTTAGTGTGTACACAGTGGCTTCATGTAACAGGTTCCAGAACAGGTTAACTGCAGTCAGTTCACTGACAAAAACAGGGCAAAACTCCACCACTACCTGCATTAGAAAGTCAGCATGGATACCTAAAGAATGAAGGAACGTGCAAGAATAATTGAAAAGCGTGTGCATGACAGACATCCGAACCTCCATCATTACCAGAGAGTCAGTTTAGGAAGGAGTTCTGTGTCATACAACATGGACGAGTAGAGTGGATCCCCACTTCTTGCAGACAATAGGCACACCCAAAAAGTTATCTCAAAGGCTAGCTCTCCAGACACGCCGTGAGTGATAATGAAGATAAGTCAAGGGACCAAAGCAGACTTTTTTTTTTTCTACGTAGTCTTGATTGTTTTTGTTTTACAGGGGTGAAACCCAGTTTGGTTTACTTACCATGAAAAGGTGGTATTTTACCATGAAACGATGATACTTGTGGACATACTTTGTAAAGATTAATGGACATTACTATCACATCAGAAAGGACCAAATAATGGGTGTTGGGGTTTGCGTGTCCACCAGACTAAATTGTTTTTAAGTAGAGAAATATGTTTTCTGGAAAGACATTTATAATTTTTTGAAAGCACATCTATGACCCAGGCATGGGGGCACACATCTGTAATCCCAGCACTTAGGGAGGCAGAGGCAGGTGGATCTCTGTGTGGGCTCCAGGACAGGCTGGTCTACAAAGCAAGTCCAAGACAGCCAAGGCTACACAGAGAAACCTTGCCTCAAAAAAACAAAAACAAACAAACAAAGCAGATATGTGCACAGCTTTGGAAATAGCAGACTTTATTACATCATGGAATCATTGGCTTTCTAGGAAAAGTACTCTCTGACGGTTGCACAGGATTGCGATTTGCTCTAGCGCTTTCTAATACCCTTTGCCTCAGGGCTGCCTTCTGAAATACTGTAAATGGGGCTTTTTGTTTGTTGGCTTGTCAAAGCCTGAGGATGACTTTCTAGGAAGCAATGGGACTGTGTTTATGAGGGCAATGGGAAGTTTAGCAAAAAATTCATTTCCAAAGGTAATCTAGTGCCGCTCTTTCCGTGAGTCCCTCTGAGACAAATGGCCTGGGGTGAGTTCAGGCTTCCCCGGGTCTTTCACGTAGGGTAACACTTCTGCTAACTCACAAAATCACACCGCTTTCCTGCTCTTCATTACTGAAAGACGGGATTAGTTGTGAATCCTTTTCCTTCTCAGTCTTGCTGCCAGCCAAGATCAGATTTTTCCAGCAGACAGCAACAGCCAAGCAAATACTCTGGGGCTAACACTTAAAGGTAAGCCTCACTTAGAGACAGAATTATGTAGGCTTGTTTGCTTAACAAGTCACATAGAGGGTGGGAGGGGGAGAGGGAGGAGACGCGGCACGGCCCGCCCGCCAAACGCGATTGGCTCCCTCTCTCCATTTACTCACACATTTTGCCTCTCGGTTGGACAGGTTAAGAGAAACATGTCATTAAGGTGTTGTCAAAAGGAGCCCTGTATGTGTGGGCTGTCCCTAGGTTTGTGGTTTTGGGCTTTTCAGAGGCGCGGAGCTATTATGGGCTATGGGATCAAGTTCGGGAAAACTAGTCTTCTTTATCTTGAAAAATGGCTTTGTAAGAGGAGGCGCCAAGGAGCTTAAGTACACATAACTCGCACGCGGGAGAGAAAAAATGACGAAAGTTCCTCAGGGGTTTGATTTCAGTTTCCTAAATGAGGAAGAAGCCAGGAAGATCCTCCAGGTACTGGAAAGAAATGAAGAGCTCCGGAGGGCAGAGAAGGACAGGATCAGGTAGGAAGCGGACTCCTCTTGGGCTGGGCCTGCATCCTGCTGGCCTGCGGGGGAACCCAGGGGACCGCGCTGCTTTCCTGAGCACCTGCTGCGACCCAGGGCAGAAGGAGGGAATCAGGGTAGTTTGTTCTCTGTGGGTCTCCAGATGCCTTACGGGTGCTCTCTCCAGGCTCTCCATCCCCGGTGGGGCTGGCTGCGAGTCCAGGATTCCGTAGGGAGGAGGAAGAAGGTAGCGCTCTCCTCTCCGCATTTTTCCGTGCGTGGGTACCCGCCTATTCAGGACACCTGGCCGAACCTCAGCGCGGGAGGGACGGGGAGAGAGGCTCAGGTGCGGCACAGGCCACTAGGGATAGGGTCTGAACCATTTGGGGTATGCTAATTATTGTGCGGGGCACTCCTGCTCCCTCCAAGCTAGAGAGAGGCCCAGGGCGGAAGATCCAGGAACTTGCCAGAGTCCTGTGTGGGTGAATGGGACTCAGACACGTGGGGTTGGCTGCTGTGTGGTGCTGTAAGGAGGCGTTTCTATGGGATTTAACCAACGCGTTTATTAATAAATATGCTGTTGTAGGTGAGGAAGGGATAAGTTGCTGGCAAATTAAATTCACAAGTGATTACTGGGACTATAATTCAACTTTATTTCTCCCCTGCCGGAGTACTACCCATCCAAGAGCTATCCAAGTCTTCCGCAGTGAACTGTGGGAGGAAAGCCAAGATAATCTCTCAGGCTACAATGCATGACATAAACTGGACTTTAGAGAGCCGGCTTGGTGGAGTCATCCGGGTTCCCAGTTCCCCTCAGTTCCTCCCACCTCCACCCTTCTCTCCCAAAAGAAACCCCTCCAAGGGTAAACTTCCAACTGGGGAACCCTTAGTCTTTGCGGAGACAGAAGACACTGGGCCCAAAGCGCCTCCTTATTCTTCTCTTCTATATGAGTCTCTAGGGAGGTGTGTGTGGGGGTGACATTTAAAGTTTGAGAATGGAGATCTCACCACACTCTGCTTTTGAAAATCACACTCCATCCCCTCCAGTCACGTCAAAAGTCTGAAAACGGCGCGTTCACACCCACGCGCGTGCGCCTGTGCATATTCAGACTGGCCACACGCAGTGTCGCCCCGCGGAGAGATGGACGTTATTATCTGCGCAGGGTTAGCTTCAAGGCACATGCAATCCTGAGGCTCCCAGTCTGCAGTTGTCTGTGTTATTGGGACTGTTCCTTGTCTCTGAGGAGAAGGTGGCCATTACGTATGAGGGAAAAGCCAGGGCAGAATTAGGAAATAGTGAGAGGGAGGAGAAATTGTATTTAGGTATCAACTTGACCCTTTTAAAATTATAGTCTTAGGGCTGGGCATGATGGCACATGCCTTTAATCCCAGCACTTGGGAGGCAGAGGAAGGCAGATCTCTGAGTTCAAGGCCAGCCTGGTCTACAGGGCAAGCGTCAGGACAGCTAGAACTATGCAGAGAAGCCCTGTCTTGAACAACAAAAACAAAATTATAGTCTTGGGAGCTCCAGTGGCACCATCTGTTAGCATGCAGTAGTTATACAAACTGTAGTCCTCGAAATAGTGACATAATTAATTTTAAATTGATTCAAGGAAATTTCTTTTGTACTGAGTTAGAGGTATGTGAAATATGACAACTGAAGGAAAATAGATGAGGGTCTATAGGCCTCTTCATACTTATTATTATTGTGCATATGTTGTATGTGTGTTGTATACGTGTGTGAGGTAGACAGTCATGGAAGTCAGAAGAAAACAGCTAGTGTCCTTCTCTATCACTGTCTTATTGCTTTGAAACAAGGTCTCTCGCTGAACCTTGAGCTAGGCTGGCTGGGGGCCAGCAATCCTCAGCAATCTCCGTGTCTCTGTCCCTCACAGCTCTGGGGCTGTGGGCACTGCCACGCCTGCCTTCCTACGCCCACTGCTGCTGAGATCCAAACTCAAGTCTTCCTGCTCACACAGCATGCGCTCTCCGCCCCTGGCTGTCCCTCCTGCGCCTGCGAAGCAGCTTTAGAGCTGTCCCAACCTTTGCCTTGTGCTCTCTCTACCACAGTTGCTGGCATCACAAACTTTCAGGGTAATGGATCTGTGCAGAGTTGGCAAAGGCTTAGGTGTTAGGAAGGCTGCAACACATCTCGAGACGTCCTGATGTTCACGGCCTAAAGGAAGCATCAACAGAAAGAGCTACAATGCTAATACAAAACTCACAATTATAACTGTGTAAACTACTAAATTAATCCTCCAAATGGTTTAAAACATTACTGTCACTGACATATAAAAACACGTTAGGGGGGCTGGAGAGATGGCTCAGCAGTTAAGAGCACTGGCTGCTCTTCCAGAGGTCCTGAGTTCAATTCCCAGCAACCACATGGTGGCTCACAACCATCTATAATGGGATCTGATGCAGGTGTACATGCAGCTAAAGCTCTCATATACATAAATAAATATATTTAAAAAAACACTTGAGGGAGAGTGGATGATTGGACCAAATGGCCACAGTATTGACTTGTGGTTCCTTTCTCCTGGTTACTTCCTGGCTCTCACTGTTGAATACTCATATCTTTGTGTCGTCATCTGCCCTGCTTCAGGCCCAAGTTCATTCACTCTGTAGTGGATACTGGCCTGCAGAAAGGGCCCAGGGTAGCATGTAACCTAACTGTCTCTCCTGCTCATTATCTTTAAAAGTATGATCATTAGATTTTCCAAATAAAACTCAGGGTGCATGACTTATGTAATCCCAGACTGTAACTTCAGAAATGTTTCAAAGGGCCTTTCTGGGAGGTGCTGGGGCCTTATACTTCCTCAGAACCAGCTTCTTGAAATAGGATTCTCTTGGGTAGGACTGCAAGGGACTAGATAGGGAAGTTTGGCAAGGTAGCTGATCGAGAGACATGATGAATTCACCTGTATTTAAAATAGATTTGAAATGTCAACAAGACAACGAAAAGGAGTTCCTATAGTTAGAAATATAGGATGACACTGTGGCACAGGAAAGGCGATGCTCAGATATGAACATCAATGCTATAGGAATAGTTTAGGTCCCAGTGTAGGAGACAGAACCTCCCAAGAGTTCTTCATCATGTAGGGATGTCCTGTAATCATTATCAGTACTCCACCTCTTTGGCTTCAGTTTCTGGGAGAGATGTTATATTCATTTAATGTAGCAATGTTACTAATGTATAAGAAGTTCTGGTGTGAAAGACTATATAAGATACAAATTTTAGCCACCAAGATTCAAGTTAATAAGTGGGTAAAAGAAGTAAGTCAATCGCACCTGAGCACAGATAATCAATAAACAAAATTATTATCGTTGAGTCACAATAAAAATGAAAATTTAATTTTGAGATGCCCATAGTCTGCATGTTGTTAGTGAAAGAAGATTTCAGACCTTTTCCAAAAGATTAATTTTTATTATTTCTAATTGTGCATATATGCCTATCTGTGTGGGGGTATGTGCCTGTAATTGCAGGTTCCCATAGAAACCAAAAGAGAGCATGGAATCCTCCAGAGGTGGAGTTACAGGTGGTTGTGAGCCGCCTGACACAGGTGCTGGGAACCAAACGTGGGTTCTCTGCAAGAACAGTATGCATTTTTGACTGCTGAGCCACCTCTCCAGCCAACTCTCAGCCTTTCAGTGATTAAGAGCACAGTTTGCATAAGCCTTGCCTTTGACCCAGTTATCCACTTCTTAGACATTTGTCATAAGTAGGAGGTTAAAGAAGAGGAGCTGGCCATAGCAGCCTTTATTATAATGATAGTAATTATCATCCTCATAATAACAGCTAACATGTATTAGGAAGATTCTGCATACTGGCCATTGTACTAAACAGACTGTACAGATTTAGTGAATCTTCCCAATAGCCACGCTAGGCACACTTGTTAGTTTCCATTTTACAGAGAAAGAAACGTCTTATGAAAGTTGAGTATCTCAGCAAATAGTAGGATCAGAACTCAAATCTAGGTCTATCTTAAAATTATTTTGCCTGTCAACCTGAGTAACAGTCACAGCTGTTCCTCCAGTCTTACTAAGTATTTTAACATTTAACAATGTCAAGGAACTTGCCCAGGGTCCCATAGTTCACAAAATACAAATCTAAAACTTGAACCAAGATTGATCTTGCTCTAAAATGTTTTATTTTTCCCATATTGAATGTATACATATTTATCTACATGTATTTACATCTGGATGGATTTTATGTATTCACTTTTACTTTCATCCTAAATCTGACCAAGCAGAAATTTTGTTTTTTTCTGTCTTGAAAGCTAACAATAGGGGCTGAGTTGGTTTTCATGAGCACTGACTGTCTTGCTGAAGATCTGGGTTTCAGTTCCCAGCATCCACATGGCAGCCACAAACTTGTGTAACTCCAGCTTTAGGGTATCTGGCGCCTCCTTCTGATTTTCACAGGCAAGCTATGTGTCACTAACACACCAGTGATTTATTTTTTGTAGATTCTCTGGGAGAGGATCTCAGGTCTCACTTGCCAGCCATTCTAGTCAATCACGGAGCTCCAGGCTCAGTGAGAAACCTTGCCAATCAATAGATAGATAGATAGATAGATAGATAGATAGATAGATAGATAGACAGACAGACAGATATAGATAGGCAGGCCCATGCACATCCAGCCACACACTTCTATACACAAACACACATACACACTAAGATGCATATTACACATTTAAAGTCAGCACCTTGTCGTTTATTTCTTTACCTGTGGTGGTGGCAGCATGTGCGTTCCACAGCACATGTGTGGAAGTCAGAGGACAATGTGTTCAAGTTGGTTGTCTCTGTCCATCCTGAAGGCCTCAGAGATCAAACTGAGGTTGTCAGGCTTCGAGGAGACACCTTTACCCAAAGAGCCATCTCTGGCCCTTTATGCATTTAACATTTTGTAATTGTTTATTTACGTGTGTGTGTGTGTGTGTGTGTGTGTGTGTGTGTGTGTGGTGTATCCCAGTACTTGTGTGAAAGTCAGGGGACAACTTGTAGGCTTTGGTTTTCTCTAAAGGATGGAACCCAGACTGTCAGGCTTGGACGCAGGTGTGTTTTCCAGCTGAGCCACCTGGCTGCCGATATATATATATACATATATATATGTTTGTGTTTCGCATGTGTGAG